>NC_138130.1:87230426-88430426 GCF_964188305.1 Podarcis bocagei
GTTATCTTTAAAAAGGTTTAAATTTTTAGTGGACAAGTATACCCCCAGGTATTTCACTTTTTTAACCACACTTAGCTCTGTCTCTTTCTGATACCCCTCTATCTCTGTAGGTGTCAAATTTTTAACCAAAACCTTAGTTTTTTGTTTGTTTAACTTAAATCCCGCCACCCGACCAAACTCCAAAATAAGTTCCAAAACTCTTTTTGTGCTAGATACTGGCTCCTGTACTGTCAAGACTAGGTCATCTGCAAAGGCTTTCAGTTTGTATTGTTTCGCTCCGACCTCTATACCTTGCACCAGCTGGTCCTCCCTAATCATATTCAGCAATACCTCCAGAACAGAAATAAATAGCAGAGGGGATAAAGGGCACCCCTGTCGTGTCCCTTTTTCAATTAGAAGTTCATCCGACACCACATTGTTCACTATCAACTTGGCTTTTTGCTCTGAATAAATTGCTTCTAGTCCATTTTCAAACCCCCGTCCCACTCCCATCCCCTTCAAGTTTTTCTTCATAAACAACCAAGAAATGTTGTCAAATGCTTTCTCCGCATCAATAAAGATTAAAGCAGCCCTTGTGTTTCTAATTCGCAACAGCTCCAATATATCAATAATATTCCTGGTATTATCAGACATGTGTCTACCAGGGAGAAAGCCTGCTTGGTCCTTGTGAATTACTTCATTTAATACGTTTTTAAGTCTACTTGCTAAAATGTCTGCAAATAATTTGTAATCCACATTCAGGAGTGAGATGGGACGGTAGTTCTTAAGCTGAGTCTTTTCCTTCTCTGACTTAGGAATCAATGTGATGAATGCTTCTTTCCACGTTTCCGGTGCCCTTCTCCCCTCCATAATCTGGTTGCGAACCTCCAACAACGGTTGTGTCAAACAATCCTTCAGAGTCTTATAATATTTGGAGGTGAGACCATCTGGGCCTGGAGATTTGCCAAGTTGCATATTTTGGATGGCACCTTCAATTTCCTGTTGAGTTATTTTACTGTTGAGCATTGATCTTTTATCTTGACTTATTTTGGATAGTCCATTTGTCCTCAAGAATTGGTCTATTTCCGATTCTTTCTGAGGCCCCTGTGCATAAAGTTCTTTGAAATATCTGTGGAAGCATTTTCTTATTTCTTCTGGTTTCTGAACTATTTTTCCTTGAATCTCCAAATTTGTAACCGTGTTTAGCTTTTGTCTTTTTTTCAATTGCCAAGCTAGTAACTTTCCACATTTATTTGCTGATTCAAACGATCTCTGCTTCATTTGTTTGATTTTCCACTCAATCTCTTGATTAATCAATTTCGAATATTGTGCTTGATGGAATTTGATCTCTCTTAGCACCTCTTTTGACTTCGGATTAGTTCTCAGCTTTTTCTCTCCTTCACTTATTTTCTCTAGAATTTTTTCCTTTTTTCCATTCCAAAATTTTCTCTTTATTGTATTCTGTTGTATCAGAAACCCTCTCATTACAGCTTTGCTTGCATCCCAGATTATTCTTTTCTCCACCGTAGTATTCAAATTTATTTCAAAATAGTCCTTTAGCGTTTTTTGGGCCTTCTTAATGATCTCTTGATCTCTTAGCAAGGTGTCATTCATTCTCCATCTGAAGGGTCCAGTTGGGAAAAGTCTCAATTCCATTTTTAAGGCATTATGGTCGGAGCAGGTTTTTGGGCAGATTTCCACTTTTCTCGTTTTCGGGGCCAGTCCTCTAGATATCCAAATTTGGTCGATTCGTGTCCATGACAAGTGGGCCTCAGAAAAGAAGGTTCCTTCTTTACCCAAGGGGTTCCTTGTCCTCCAAATGTCAATCAAGTCCATATTGTCTGTCATTTCAAAAAAGGTTTTAGGGAGTCTGCCGTCTGTTGTTAAATTTTGATTTTGGGATTTGTCGATATTTGTAGACACCACCCCATTCATATCTCCCATCACGATAATATTAGAATAGTCCAGGTAGTCCATCATTGTCTCATGCAGCTTCTTATAAAATTCTGATTTTCCATCATTTGGCGCATAAACTCCTAATATCAAAATCTTTTCCCCTTGTGTTTGGATTTCAATTGTGAGAATTCTTCCATGATCATCTTTAAATAAGAATTTTGGTGACAGGTTCTCCTTTGCATAAATTACAACACCTCTTTTTTTGACTTTGTCTGATGAAATAAATTCTTGGCCAAGTCTTTTATTAATTAGTACTTTCCTGTGGAGCCTAGTCACATGTGTTTCTTGAAGGCATATTACATCCAATTGTTCTTTTTTCAAAATATGGAATATCCTCCTTCTTTTTTCCGGAGAATTCCCGCCATTTATGTTCCAGCTAAGTAGCTGCAGAGACATCCTGTTCTATTTTAAACGTTCTTAAGATGGGGTGCCTTCCTTTTGCTCAGATCCCGAGGGTGCAGGCGTTGGCCCGCTTTCAGGCAATATTGGTGCTGGTACAGCTGGAAGCCAGTCCACTCCTTTTTGGAGATCTTCTCCGTGGTCGTGAAGGAACTTTTGGTTATCTTCAGGTGTTCTAATTTTAACCTTCCTTTCTTTGTAGGTGAAAGATAATCCTTGTGGAAACTCCCACCTGTAGGGAATTGCGTTGTATCTCAGCAATTTTGCTAGTTCTGAATAGGTGGCTCTAAGATCCAACAGCTGTCTCGGGATATCTCTATAGATTTCCACCCTTTTGTCTTGTATTTCAATTGCTTTTTTGAAATGGAGACCTAGGATCTTATCCCTCTCTTCCTTTGATCTTAAAATTATCAGACAGTCTCTAGATCTATCTTTCTTTACCACTCTTCCCAGTCTATATGCCGAAACAATCTTAAAATCTGTGTCTTCCTTTAAACCCCAGAACTTCGAAAATTCCTGTGTTAAGTATCCAATCAAATCTCCTTGCTCTAGTTCCGGGATGCCTCTCAATTTGATGTTACTCTCGCGATTTTTCAGTTCCACCATTGACAGATAGACTTGTTGTTCACCCACCTGTTTGTGCAGGGGCTTGACTTCTCCTTTTATTTCTTCCACTTCTTTTTGTAGAGCTCCCACTTTCTGGATTGCTTCTCCAGCCAATTCCCGATTTTCCGCTGTTGCTCCTTGCAAATTCTCTATGGCTTGCGTGTGCTGGGAAACTTGATCAGTCAATTTTTGAATCGAGGAAGTTGCTTTATCTATCTTCAAAGACTGGTCGTCCACCTTCTGGTTTAAACTTGATAGTTGCTCCAATATTTGTTTAAATAGTGTATCTGACCCACCTGCTGCCATATCTTCCTCAGTGGACTTCTCAGTTGTTTCCCCTTGTTCCCTTTGGGTCACCAGTACAGCTGGAACCGACGATCGGCGTCCTTGGGTCAGTGTTGTTTGTACAAGTTGTGCTGGTTTCCTTTCCTTTTCTTTCTCCTTGGCCTCTTTAGATTCCTTAGCTTTAGATGCTCTTGTTCTCCCTGCACCACTCATTACACATCTGTCAGTGTTCAAGGTCAAATTGTCTATTGTTCCATGAGAAAGACAAATTCAATTATAAACAACCGGTAAAGTGGAATTCAAAACAAAAATCAGTTCCCAGGATTTTATAATCCGAAAGCCCTGTAGGGGGAGTGCCACCAAGTTTCAAAGACAAAGAAGGAAGTAGTCCGCCATTAAAGTTCCAAATTTTTTCGACTCAGTAAGTTCAATATCCAACAGTCCCTTCAAAGATTCAAAATTCCCCAGAGCACCTTTTAAAGTTCAACAAAGTTTCACAAGGGGTGCTTGCAACAATATCACATCCAAACTTTCCTGCTCAAATGTATCAGTTATGCTCCAACAAAGTTTTTACAAAGTTTGCAACTGTTTCCGCAGTTTAGCACAGTCTCTTTCTCCGGCAGCCCGACGATCTGGCTCTTTAAAAATCACCCCAAAGGGAGGGGAAGGTAGGAGGAGAACCCCCGTTACTCATTCTTATAATCAAAGTCCCTTTCCACCTTCAGTTCAGCAGGAAAAAGAGCAGGTTTAATAGCACGAGAAAGTTAAAGCTTCCCAAAGTCCCGTTTCAAGCGCTTCCGCTTTTTAAAGCTTTGCTTTGATCTTGTCAGCAATGTCGGAAGACGGACTTCCCTTTTATCGTCTCCCGCTTTCAGCCAAATTTACCGAATTCTTTGCCAAATTTTAGTCCCCTTTATTCACGGGTATGTTACTTGCAGTTTGGTGTTGATTTTAGGAAGAAGGATCAGCGCTCATCTGTAACAGCCGCGCGGCTTCACTTCCGCGGAAAGAGCGATGAACTCACAGCACCGCTACCCCTCCTTCACTCCGGGTCTCCTTACGGGGTCCCTTCTGTGTTTTCGGAGCAGCTTCTGGTGCCCGCCGAGTCCCACGGCCACGGGCTCACTCTACCCGTGGTTTATCTTGATGGGTCGTCGCTATGCCGCAGCGAACGACCCTTTTCCGCGGAGCCCCTCTTCAGAGCTCGAAGAGGACCGCCATTACAGTTTCGCGCCGCCCCCGGAAGCCCACTGTTGGCTCATGTCAAGTTTGTGGTCAACCAAGACTCCTAGATCCTTTTCACATGTACTGCTCTCAAGCCAGGTGTCACCCATCTTGTATTTGTGCCTCTCATTTTTTTTGCCCAAGTGCAATACTTTACATTTCTCCCTGTTAAAATTCATTTTGTTTGTTTTTGCCCAGTTCTCTAATCTGTCAAGGTCGTTTTGAAGTGTGATCCTGTCCTCTGGGGTGTTAGCCACCCCTCCCAGTTTGGTGTCATCTGCAAATTTGATCAGGATGCCCTTGAGTCCATCATCCAAGTCGTTTATAAAGATGTTAAATAAGACCGGGCCCAAGACAGAACCCTGTGGCACCCCACTAGTCACTCTTCTAGAGGTCTTTCTTTCTTTCTTTCTTTCTTTCTTTCTTTCTTTCTTTGTGATACAGTGGTACCTCGGGTTACATACGCTTCAGGTTACATACGCTTCTGGTTACAGACTCCACTAACCCTGAAATAGTACCTCGGGTTAAGAACTTTGCTTCAGGATGAGAACAGAAATTGTGCTCCAGCGGCACAGCACAGCAGGAGGCCCCATTAGCTAAAGTGGTGCTTCAGGTTAAGAACAGTTTCAGGTTAAGAATGGACCTCTGGAACAAATTAAGTACTTAACCCGAGGTACCACTGTACATACTTTAATAACACGTGTCAAAGCAGCTCACAATATATGAAAGCAGCTCTCTCTCACACAAAAAATCAATATCTGTAAAGCATAATTTAATGCATCAATAAAAAAGCAGCAATATGTACTGGTTATGTTGATAATAGTTCAGCTTGCACATATTATTGCACACCACCCCAATCACTGAGCAGTGTGACACCCCTGGGGTTCCAGGCAAGCCCAGGGTTTTGTTTTCTCAGAATGAAGGACAGACTGTGGTGTCTTTATGATACATGTCTTACTTACACATATATACAGCCCATGCCCATGATGGAGGGGCTCACAGCATTAACACCCCGGAAGAGCTTGCTTCTCCCATAGCCACAGCCTTGAATTCAAGCAGAAATCAAACAGCAGAAATCAAACATTCCTCTTCCTTGCAGGCTTCTGCCTGCCTCCTGCTTCTAGTTTCTAGCTCTCTCACACAAACTCTGCTCTGACCGTCTAACTACCAGCCAGTTGAGAGAGGGGATCCACTCATTTGTTCCCCTTCACAGAGTCACCTCCTTTGTTACCCTAATGGTGCATACTTAGGGGCCATTGATTCACCAAGAAGCTGGCCTGGCTATTCTAACAATGGAATCTTTCCTGGATTCATGAATTAGAATGGGCTCAGGCATACAGCCTAAATGACCCACACCACAAACTCACAACAATATGTATGTCAGTCAGATATACTTCGGGTATTAAGGAAATGGATAGCATGGTGAGGATGAGCCCCACAGAACCGCAGAGAGTTCCCAGACAAGACAGGGATTAGACAACTGAGGTAGATAGTCTTGTCTGTGAATGGTAGGGACACTAATAAGGCATTGGAGGTTAGAACTGAGCATGCTGGGCTCGGTTCCCTCAGATAGCCTGCAGTGGAGGACACTGCCAGTCTTAAGTGACAATCTGGTCATCTCCTGGAGCATGGAATGTGTGTGTGAGGCTGTGGCGAGCACCATTTAATCCTTTTTCTGAGAAAGGAAAATGTCTTGGGTTTCCGTTGAGCAATCACCAAGTTGAGAAGGGTCATGAAGTTAAGCGGTAGACCATTGTTTTTCCATACAGAAGACCTTCGTATCTCCTGGTTGGTCTGAGAGAGGCTCCAGTCTGAAGACCCAATGCCAGTTTCCAAGATGAACCAATAGTCTGACTTGGTATATGGCAGCTTCTTACCTTCCAAGTCTTAAGTGACGTCTGACAAGCCTTTAAAGCAGAAGTTTTCAACCTTTCTGAGTCCATGGCTCCCTTGACCAACTATGTTCTTTCTGTGGCACCCCTGTGGGACTCAGGAGTCCAGTTATGTCACCCCTTGCCTTTAGAGCTGGCAGCCCCTCACCCCTTTTTGAGCACCCTCTCTTGCGGAGTGTTCCCTCAGCCTCCTCTGCCCTCTGCTTGGGAGTCCTCTGGGCAGCCACTGCTGCCACCCCTGGTCTCTGAGCTGCCCCCCTACCCCAAAGAGAGGTGCCTCCTCACACTGCCCCACAGGGGCCGGGGGCTTGTCTGTCCATTCCCAACACCAAGGGCTGGTGGACTGGCTGGCTTGGCTCCCTCCCTCACTTGCTTGCTTACTCCAAGGCCACCTCAGCTCCTGGCAACCAGCACCCCCTGGCCAGCCCCAGAGGCACCACTCACCTGCAGAGCTTGGAGCCAGGGCCACTGCAACAAACAGCCATGCAACCCTTGGGGAAGCAAAGAAGTGAGAAGGCATCAGAGCAAGGGAGGGAGGGAAAGAGGGACAGAGGCCAGTGTTGCACCCCTGACACCCCAAGGTGCCACAGCACATTGGTTGAAAACCACTGCTTTAAAGGGACACAACCTCCTAGGATCTGGGTATGCATATTAGGGTAGGACTTCTACCCTACCCTCAAACAAGGGAACCCAGAACACCTGCCTGAGGATGGAAACCATTGATTCAAACGAAGGACTTTCCATTCAATGTTTGCTATGGCCGTCTCTATGCCTGTTTCCGCTTGCTGTTTCTGATCTGTTTTTCTATGGTCCTTTTAACATGGAGAGGAAGGCAGAGAGCATTCAGTGATACAATGCATTTATGAAAAAGAGGTCTTCCTGGGGAAATCTGATTAACTTCCTTGAGTAAGTGTCAATAAGAGTCTACAGGGAAGGGAGCAGCGATATAATCTGGTTGGGCACCAGGTTTTTCATACAGAGCTACATAAAATAAAAGGGCAATATATGTTATCAGTGGTGAAATTCTCAGCTGGGTAAGCACTGTTTTAAGTGAGAAAGGTCTCTGTGCAGGAGGACAAAACATAAAAAAATATAAAGTGAAGAGAAAAGACAGGTCAATTGCAAAATACCAGTGATGGTTATCAGGTCAGCTGGGTGGGAATTTTGATGAAGGGAGGTCAAAAGTTCCTCACCCTTAATTGGGGAAAGGGAATCTGAGTGAGTTTGGAGTTATTCCAAAATGATTGGTGAAATGTCTGGGAGCTCAGAAAGTGCACTGTAACAATGGGAATTACTTAGCACTTATAGAGCTCATTTTTAATCCTTACAGCTCAAAGCTTTTTACAATGAAGCAGGCGACATTGGTCCACCACTCTTTATCCAGGCAGGCTGCCAATGCACTTAAAAGGGGAATCATAAAATCATAGAGCTTTACAGAACCCCATGGGTCATCTAGTCCAACCCCCTGCAAGGCAGGAATCTCAACTAAAGCATCCAAGATTGGCCGTCCAATCACATTAAGTTTACATTATTAATTTTTTTTTGCACTCCAAACTGCAGAATCTCAAGGCTCAATGGTTTTCTCATATGCCAGGGATGGGGGATTTGTGGCCCATTGGATGTTGTCAGACTCTGGTTCCCATCAGCCAGCACAACCAATGGTCAAAGATCAGCAACTCTGGAGGTCCAGAAGTTCCCCACCACTGACTTACACACTGGATTCCTATACATGTTTAACTGGAACTTAAGTCTGCAATCCTACATATGCTTTCCTGGGAGTAAGCCCCATGGAATTAAATAGAATTGCTTCATTGTATTGTAAATTCCATTGATTCCTGCCTACTTCTAAGTAAGTGTGCATAGGTTTGGAGCCTCTTGGTTCATTTGGCATATCTGAGACACTTCTTTTCCAAGTATTTCCTGGCAAACTGTAGCATGATGACATAATGTGAATGGTTCATAAGATAGAAGCAACAAATCAAACTTGTACTGATTCAAGGGCTTTATTTTAATTGCTTGTTCACTTTATTTGGTCATTTCCCACAAAAAACCTATGATAATAGTTCATGTGCATCTCACAGCATCAGATTAGGCTTCCATGTCTGAAATATTTGCATCACCAAAAAAAGGCATATTGGAGATTAAATTAATATTGGTTGCTGTTTTAATTGGTGGCCAGAAAATCCACTTTGTCTCTCTTAAAGACAGCTGGACTAATAAGTGAAAAATATGCACAGAGAGATTTGTCTTCTTTGATATCATTCCTGGTACATTTGCAGGACACTTTTCTGTAGCAGGAGAAAACGTTGCAACTGCAGTTCAAGGGCACCATTGTTCACAAATGCTTCTGCCCCATGGTTACCTTTTTCAGGAGCACATCACCTGTTTCAGCCCCACTCCATAAGAAATGGGGTCTCTAGGCTTGTCTGGAAAGGAAGGTGATATATACACATAGAAAAGACAGTGCCCCACAACTGCACGCCCTGCCTCTGTTTTCAGGGTGGTCACGGGACCACCTTTGTGAATTGCACCACCACAGAAAAGGTCTGGACGTAGAAGAGACCCTCGCTGAAATTGCTGCTCTTCTGCAAAGCCATTTGGATTGCCTTGAGCAGCCTAATCAGCCCCACAAGAGAAGTGTGAGGATAGGATAGTCCACTCTGGTTAACTTCTGCACCTAATATTCCATGTGTATGTTGTACTTCAATCCAGGAAGCAAAATGTATTGGACCAGCCCTACTGCTCCCTAATATTTTTTTCTCCTGGAGGTGCTGGTGACTGAACCAGGGACTATAGATGCTGGACTATTGAGCTACGACCCACTGGACCGCAGGATGGAAGCCTGTAACCATAGCAATATAGAGCACCAATGGCACGAGCCCCCTTGCCTTTGAGAGGCAGGGATACAGTTGGTAGTTTAGGCTTGTGGAAATAATCCCAGTGCCAAAAAATGTCTACCTTGCCTCATTCCAGATGTATAATAGAATAGGATGTTCAGGGGGGAAAATAGAAGGATTTCTTTTAGAATGTGAGTAATATAGAAAATGTTGAGGTAATGCTAATCAGGTTGGAGGGGAAATCATTTCTGCAAAAGATTGCACTCTATTTTTTTTTTATTGAAGAAAGCTTTTATCCTGAGTAGCTTTGACTGGTGCTTTAAATCAAGGATTATATATTATTGCTTTCTGCCAGAGAAAATGGTATATGGATGTCTGCACTTTCAAAGATCTCAGGCCACCTAAGAAACATGCCCTGGAAATGGTCCCATTGTCTTTAATACCTGCACTTGACAGCATTGATTCTTTTTGAGGAACGAAGGAGGGAATAAGAAAAATGATGAGTCGAGTTTCTATAGTGCTTTAGGGTTTTCAAAGTGCTTCACATACATTATCTCAGGATTCCTTGCAACAACCCAGTAGCTTCTGACATCATCACTACCATCTCCCCCACTTTTCCTCACATGCAATGCCCAGCAAAAGACTATAGCTCAGTGGTAGAAACCATGGTTTGCATGCAGAAAGTCATGCAATCACATTGTAGGCAATGGGAAAGATCTGTCTTCCTAACTCCCTGGAGAGGCTCCATCAATCAGAGTTTCCTAAAAGAAATTGCTTGCTATTATATTATTACTTGTTGTATACCCTCTGAGAATACTTTGATGGAAAGGCATGGTAGAAATCTTCAAAACAAACGAATGCATGGTATGTGTTTGTGATTTCATGATGTTCTCTACTTAGCGACAAGACTAAGAAGTTGCACTTATTAGAGGCTAGGAGTAGCTTTTAGCTCCCACCTTAACAGTCTTCCTGAGCATATGCCTTTAGTTAGTCCCACACGCCTGATTTATGTGTGGTTTCCATGGGTGCCAGCTTCAGAGAAGACAGTAGTGAAGTTTCTGTTCCACTAAGTCCCTCTCACTGCTGCTTCCATCCACTCAGTTCTTCTGAAAGCTAATTTTAGAGAGCCTAGTTCCAGTAGGCAGTAATAATATCAATGGCCACAAAGGGTCCTGCCCTGGCTACCAGCTAACAAGCCTGCTCAGGCTCTGATGAGCAGTCTGTGGAGCTGTTAGAGCACAGCTGCCAATCCCTGTCTTTGTAGCTCAGGTAGTCGAGGTTTATGTTTTTAAATGTCGAATTGCCAGGTTCAGTCCCTCCTGAGGGAGTCTCAGAGTGAGAATCCTTCAGGTTGAACTGCAGTACGAAGCTTCCAAATGTAAATACAAAAAAAAAAAAATAGACAAGAACATCTGGTGATAGCTCTCAGTGGTGGAATATCTGATGCTGTTGCCCCAGTGTTGCAAAGTGTCTGCATCCTTGTGCTTATGGAATGCTTCTAGAAATATTACAGAATTCCAAACTTGTCCCTGAAAACCCAGAGCTTTGGGGTTTGTTGAAATGTGTACTTGAATGATGTGCTCCCGATGGATAAAGGGGAATTGATCAGGAATTTGATAGTGCCAGCTAGAATGACTGCAGCGAAGTCATGGAAACAGAGGGTTGTATATGGAATGCAAGAGTGGCTTAGCAACAATTATGCTAAAAATATTGCATTTAGGGATTGTTAGTTTCAGATTAAACCCAGTAAAAGAGTTTGATGAAAGGTCTCCTGGTATGAACATGGGGGGGGGGGGATACATATTTTTTTCTGGGTATTAACAACTTCCATAAGAAAAGAAAAAGATGGGCGGTGGAGATCAATCAGATGTTGACAGCCTTTAATTTGCTGGAATTTACCGCAAATTTTAATCTTCTGGACATAAGTAGGGGTCTGCAACAAGAAAAATTGCAGCGATGAGCACTCCTGCTGTTTAGGATTGTAGCCAACCAGTCATGCCCCTTTCCAGGGTACTCCATTTCATTTCTCTTCCTCTCTTGTTCTCAGTTTTTCATTATTATTTCCTGAAAGATAGCTAACAATTTTATTAAACAATACTAATAAATAAATAGTCCAGAGGGTATGACCCAAACCAATGAATTCAAATTTCAAGAAAGGAGATTCCGACTAATCGTTAGGAAGAACTTTCTGATGGTAAGAGCTGTACAATGGTGAAGGGGATTACCTCAGAAGGTGGTGGACTCTCATTCAGTGTGTATTTTTAAACAGAGGATGGGTGGCCATCTGTCAGGGATTCTTTAGCTGTGATTATTACATTGCTAGTCATGCTGGCCACGTGACCCAGAAGCTGTCTTCGGACAAGCGCCAGCTCCCGGCCTCTTGAGCGAGATGAGCGTGCAACCCCAGAGTCAGTCACTACTGGACCTGTTGGTCAGGGGTACCTCTACCTTTTAGCTTTATTACATTGCAGGGCATTGGATGACAGGACTCTTCAAGTCCCTTCTGACTCTACAATTCTATGTTTCCAGGAAATAAGCCCCCAACAGTCACTCAGTATTTTATGCCCATTTTGTATTCTTAATTATCACTGGATGTTTTGGGGATCCCCAACAGTCAGGCAGCATTCACTGGACACTGAACATGTTCAGTCCTCTTAGACCTATCTTGAGGTTTTCCCCGTTGTCTAAAATGATAGTGCCAGGCAAACCACTTTTATTCAACCGGGCCCATGGCTCTTAATTTTCTGCTTACCTTTTAGTGGGGTGTAATGGAGTTGGATCTCTCTGTGTGTTTTTGTATAAAACTTCTATATACTATGTTGTTTTATTCTTGTTTATATCCTTGCTTTTAATGTTCATTTTTGTAAGTCACGCTGAATATCATTTTTAGAGGAAAAAGCAACTCATAAATATAATTAGCAATAATCTTATTAATTGATTACTGTATTTTCTTTTTCTTTTTAAATGATATTTATTAAAATTTCAGAAACAAAAAAATTACATAGTTAAAAGTAAAAAAGACAAGGAAAAATATAGAAAAAAGAGAAAAAAACATACAAAATACAAAGTATATATATAAAAAAAGAAAACACACTTAAAAACAAATTAATCCTTCCGTATCTTACATTTCATTTCCTTGCTTTCCTGACCTCCTCTCACCTCCCTTTTTTGTATTCCAGTTCAATTGGTTAATTCAGCAATTCCTTTCCCTCTTTGTTTTTGTCTTAATCCTTTAACTTGAAAATGATATACAGGTGGTACATGACACCAGTCAAGCTTGCAAAAATCTATCATTTGCCCGACAATAAATGTTGGAAATGTAAAGAAACTGAAGGTACATTCTTTCACCTTTGGTGGACGTGCCCAAGGATTAAGGCTTTCTGTTGGCCGATTGGCCAACAAAGAGGGAAAGGAATTGCTGAATTAACCAATTGAACTGGAATACAAAAAAATGGTGCCAAAGAAGGACAGAACTTTTTTTATGTATGCTACAACAGCAGCAAGAATACTTATTGCAAAGTATTGGAAGACACAAGATCTACCCACTCTGGAAGAATGGCAGATGAAGGTGATGGACTACATGGAATTGGCGGAAATGACTGGCAGAATCCGAGACCAGGGAGAAGAGTCGGCGGAAGAAGATTGCAAGAAATTTAAAGACTACTTACAGAAATATTGTAAAATTAATGAATGTTAGAATGATGTCAGAATGAAGTTAAGTGGTTTTAGCAGTAATGTCATAAAGGTGTATGTAAAAATGGATGGTTAATAGGTGAGAATCTAAAGCTATAAAATATTAAGTTAAAGGATTACCGTATTTTCCGCCCCATAGGGCGCACTGGCCCATAGGGTGCACCTAGGTTTTTTTTGGGGGGGGGGAAATAAAGAAAAAAAATTATTCCCCCCCAGGTGCGGGGCTGGGGCAGGGGAAGCACGGCTAGCAGAGAGCTGCGCGAAGCCGGAAGCCTGGGGCGTGCTGAGCTCAGAGCGCCCCAGGCTTCAGGGTGCAGGCAGTTCTCCGCAAGCCGTGGGAGAGCTGCGCGAAGTCACACAGCTCTCCCACGGCTTGCGGATAGCTTCCTGAAGCCTGGAGAGCGAGAGGGGTCGGTGCGTACCGACCCCCCTCGCTCTCCAGGCTTCAGCAAAGCCTGCATTTGCCCCATAGGATGCACACACATTTCCCCTTCATTTTTGGAGGCGAAATACAGTATATTATTAATATTGGGAGTCAGTGTGGTGTAGTGGTTAGAGTGTTGGGCTAGGTCCTGGGAGAACAGGGTTCCAATTCCCACTCAATCCTGAAGCTCACTGGGTGACCTTGGGCCAGTTACTTCCTCTCAGTTTAATGTGCCTCACAGGGGTGTCATGAGGATAATATGGGGAGAGGGAAAAGCAAATACACAACCTTGGGCTTCTTGCGGGAAAGGTAGGATAAAAATGTAATAGATGATAGATAGATTAGATAGATAGATAGATAGATAGATAGATAGATGATAGATAATATGCAAATACTGTAAATAATAACCTCTGCAAAACTCTAGGTTCCTTCCTCCTAAAAGCAAGCAAAAATTCAGATCAGAATATAGATTGATGCTTCATTGATTACTTTACCTTTCGACCTACTAAACATTTCGCTTGGATTTCTGGATGTAGTAGTGTGGTAAGAATGTAAGGAGATGAATGTAAGGAGATGTAAGGAGATGATAATTACAATGAAATGGCTCAATCAGAAACTTCTTGTACTTAAGGAATGGGTTACAAATGCCCACAATGGCAACTTGGACTGAATATGTGTGCTTAAGAGATGGCAAACAATGAACAGAGACATTCCATCATTTATGGTCACCCTTTATTAGGTTTACAAATTCAAGTCAGAATTCGGATATTAATACTTAGATGACATTTCCCCCTACTGTACATTAATTTTACTAATAAAGTTAAAAATTGAAAACCTCTATTTGCAGAAGTAGCTACAGAATCATTCTGAAGATAGAAGGCTGTGAAAATATCTGGAGACCTTTCGCTATCTGTAAAGAATTGGCTTGATTTGGAACTTGGGTAGTAATTATTTTTTATTCTTTTTTGAAACAAGGCTGCATTTGGAAAGGATGGTGGGAGGAGAACCAAAGGTGGTGGAGGCGACATTTCCAAATCCCTGATGGAACAGAAGTGCGGAGGGCTAACATTTTACATTTCCCCATCCTTTTTGCCAGCTCCAGGGCAGCATTGCGAAATCCAGAGTTGTGCACAATACAATTGGGAGTTGCACAATGCTCCACAAGCAAGTTTGGGGCTACCAAATTGGGTCAACCCACTGTGAAAAATGTACTGAGTAAATTTGACCTTTATCCCTACTGAAAAGCCAGCACAAACACTTGTACCAGAGGAACTGTTTGCTGTCCATGGTCCTGAAATTTCAAAGGCGGCCAAAGATAAGCATTTACTATGTTACAGGTGACTTTTAAAAAGCTATTAATGACGCTGCTATCCAACTTATACTAAAATAAGAATAATCTTATCTTGTTGTGGTCCTGGTTTAATTATGGACTTGAAAGAAAGAAAGAGAGAGAGAGAGAGAGAGAGAGAGAGAGAGAGAGAGAGAGAGAGAGAGAGATTAAATTAAAACAAATTAAATTAAATTCAGTGCATGTAGCAGGAAATATTTGGAAACATGCTTCAAACAGGCATATGTATGCAGAGGGACAAATAACAAAAATATGAAAAAGTGGGGCTTTGGTGTGGAAAATGCACACCTAAATCTGTCTTGACTTTACAAAAACACATTGGGCTTTTACTCATCCCATTACAGAAATTACTCAGAAATTTGACAAACTGAAACCCATGTTTTAATGCAGGTATTATTTCATTGTCTTGCTAACAACCTTTCCACATCTGTCATTTTCAAATTTTATATTCATTGTGTCATTAATTGCCCTTGTCTTCCAGAAATATAAGTAAATCATTTAAATGATACACTACATGTGCTCTGCAACTGAACTACATTGGCAGACCAGGAGGCAGCTTCATCTAAAGCAGGGATGGAAGACTTGTGAGTCTCCAACTGCACTGGGCTTCCCCTCCCACCAACCCCAGACAGAACAGCCAGTGGCCATTAATGAAGGGAGATGGAGACCATCAAACATCTGGACACCCAACCCTGATCTAAAGGCAACTTCCATTGGGACTACTATGCAGAGTGAAATGAAGCCATGAGAATCTCCACCCTGTGCATGAAAGGAGTTCCATTTATTTGAAATGGTTCATATGGTTCATTTTCCGTTGGGTGAGAATTGTTGGCAATGAGATGGAAGACCTTGCTACAAAGGAGGAATTGGGACATAAAGACATTGACACTGATTTGTCCTCCCCATAAGTAAAAGGTTATGTTAAGTGGAACCATCAGGGGACTCTGAAGGCCCTCAGCATCTGCCCAATGATAGGACTGGCGATGAAACTGGAGTGTTATCCAAGGTAGGAAAAGTTCCCTGAGTACAAAGTGACTCTTGTTCACCCAGGGTGGCAATTGATTCTTTTCTTCAGGAAGGGTTACACATTCTGGTGCTTCACTAGCTCTCGGCTTAGTATCTGTTTTCCATCTCTCAGTTCTCATCTGATCTAGCTTTGGGTTTCTGGCTCCTCAGTTACACTTGCTGACTATTCACCGATGACTCAGTTCCTACAGAGAGCCAGTGTGGTGTAGTGGTTAAGAGCGGTAGACTTGTAATCTGGTGAACCAGGTTTGCATCCCCGCTGCTCCACATGCAGCTGCTGAGTGACCTTGGGCTAGTCACACTTCTCTGAAGTCTCTCAGCCTCACTCACCTCACAGTGTTTGTTGTGGGGGAGGAAGGGAAAGGAGATTGTTAGCTGCTTTGAGACTCCTTAGAGTAGTGATAAAGTGGGATATCCAATCCAAACTCTTCTTCTTCTCTTCTACACCACCATCACCCATTTTAGCCTTTCCCCCCTGCCCAATAACTTTTGCCTGGCACTTGATTCTCCTAAACATCAAACTGATTTGATCATGCCTGGGCTAGCTAGGTTCCCTACCAGCTAGGTTCTGAGACACCCCCATTGCCTCTGAGTACACCAGAGGGAATCTATCTTACTTAAACCAGCACTGAAGACGGTGCAGCCAGTGCTTGCAATTAAGGACCTGATTGTGCAAAGTGTCAAGTGCCTTCTATTGCCACTGAAGCCAATTTCCCACAGAGTGGAAGTAGATGCAGGTGGAATCTAAATGTAGGCTCAGTGACAAATGAGTTCTCGGGAACACCTACTCTGCACTGAAAGGAGCTCAATGGCCCTTTTATTGCAATTACAATGATAAATGCAAAGGGGGGGCATTAGCCAGTGTTTATTGAGTGCACCCCTCCCAAGTGGTACTACCAACTCACAGTGTAGGTGGCCAATGCGAGACCATCAGCATATTCAATACTGGAGGTGGAACTTAAATGATTCAGTATCTTAGTAGTAGGAAAGAGGATCCTTCCTGCTTTATGCAAAGCTGCCCTGTATACATGTCTTGAGAAGGAAAGGAATTGTTTCCCCTACAGAAGAAAGAGAGAAAAACAGAGAGACAAAGGGAAGAGCCTGCCAATGACCTAGGTAGTTCTGCATTTTGTTCTCACAGTGGCTAACCAGATGCCTATGGTATGGGAAGCCCACAAACAGGGCCTGAGGGCAACAGCGCTCTCTTGTCCTGTCGTATTCAGCAACAGGTAGTCAGAAGCACACCATGTCAATTATTTTCCTTTTTAACAAATTAACCAACGGAGACCGAAAAACTGGGTGAAGAATGAAATGGAGTATGGCTGGCTACTGGAATTCTGAACATTACCCTGCAACAGGGTTGACTGCAGGTATGATTTCTAATTATTATTATTATTATTATTATTATTATTATTATTATTATTATTAGTACCTCGCCCATCTGGCTGGGTTTCACCAGCCACTCTGGGCGGCTTCCAAAAAGATTAAAAATACATTAAAATGTCACACATTAAAAACTTCCCTGAACAGGGCTGCCTTCAGATGTCTTCTAAATGTCAGGTAGTTGTTTATCTCTTTGACATCTGATGGGAGGGCATTCCACAGGGCAGGCACCACTACTGAGAAGGCCCTCTGCCTGGTTCCTTGTAGCTTTGCTTCTCACAATGAGGGAACCACCAGAAGGCCCTCTGTGCTGGACCTCAACATCCGGGCAGAACAATGAGGGTGGAGATGCTCCTTCAGGTATACCCTTTATAATAATAATAATTTATTATTTGTACCCTGCCCATCTGGCTGGGTTTCCCCAGCCACTCTGGGCGGCTTCCATAAAAACCAAAAATACACTAAAATATCACACAGAAGGCCAGAAGGCCCTCGGCGCTGGACCTCAGTGTCCGGGCAGAACGATGGGGGTGGAGATGCTCCTTCAGCTATACTGGGCCGAGGCCGTTTAGGGCTTTAAAGGTCAACATCAGCACTTTGAATTGTGCTCGGAAACGTACTGGGAGCCAATGTAGGTCTTTCAAGACCGGTGTTATGTGGTCTTGGCGGCCGCCCCCAGTCACCAGTCTTGCTGCCGCATTCTGGATTAGTTGTAGTTTCCGAGTCACCTCCAAAGGTAACCCCACGTAGAGCGCATTGCAGTAGTCCAAGTGGGAGATAACTAGAGCATGCACCACTCTGGCGAGACAGTCCGCGGGCAGGTAGGGTCTCAGCCTGCGTACCAGATGGAGTTGGTAGACAGCTGCCCTGGATGCAGAATTGACCTGCGCCTCCATGGACAGTCCAAAATGACTCCCAGGCTGCGCACCTGGTCCTTCAGGGACACAGTTACCCTATTCAGGAACAGGGAGTCCTCCACACCAGCCCGCCCCCTGTCCCCCCAAGACAGTACTTCTGTCTTGTCAGGATTCAACTTCAATCCATTAGCCGCCATCCATCCTCCAACCGCCTCCAGGCATTCACACAGGACATTCACCGCCTTCACTGGTTCTGATTTGAAAGAGAGGTAGAGCTGGGTATCATCTGCATATTGATGGACACCCAGTCCAAACCCCCTGATGATCTCTCCCAGCGGCTTCATATAGATGTTAAAAAGCATGGGGGAGAGGATGGAACCCTGAGGCACCCCACAAGTGAGGGCCCAGGGGTCTGAACACTCATCCCCCACCACCACTTTCTGAAAACGGCCCAGGAGGAAGGAGCAAAACCACTGTATAACAGTGTCCCCAGCTCCCAGCCCCTCAAGACGGTCCAGAAGGATGCTATGGTCGATGGTATCAAAGGCCACTGAGAGATCCAGCAGAACTAGGAAACAACTCTCACCTTTGTCCCTAGCTCGCCGGAGATCATCAACCAGCGCGACCAAGGCAGTTTCAGTCCCATGATGAGGCCTGAATCCCGATTGGAAGTGATCCAAATAGTCTGCATCCTCCAGGCGTGCCTGGAGTTGTTCAGCAACCACGCGCTCAATCACCTTGCCCAAGAATGGAAGATTTGAGACTGGGTGATAGTTGGCCATACTGGCCGGGTCTAAAGATGGTTTTTTAAGAAGCGGTTTAATGACCGCCTCTTTCAGCGGATCTGGGAATGTTCCCTCACAGAGGGAAGCATTCACCACCCCGCAGAGCCCATCGCTCAGCCCTTCCTGGCTTGCTTTTATTAGCCAGGATGGGCAAGGATCAAGGAGACAGGTGGTTGGTTTCACACGTCCAAGCAGCCTGTCCACATCCTCGGGGGTAACGGATTGAAATTGATTCCATGCAACTTGACCAGACAGAGCTCTAGCACTCTCCTGCCCCAGCTCTGCTCCCATGGTGGTGTCTAGCTCCTTCCGAATATGAGTGATTTTATCTGCAAAAAACTTTGCAAAATCGTTGCAGGAGATCTTGGGGTCTTTACAAGGCCCCGGTGGTAAAGGTGATTCCGTTAAATTGTGAACCACCTGAAAGAGTCTCCTGCTACTATTTTCTGCAGATGCAATAGAGGCGGTGAAGAAAGTCTTCTTCGCCGTCGCTATCGCCACTTGGTAGGCTCAACGTTGAGCTCTAACCTGTGTCCGGTCAGATTCGGAGTGAGTTTTCTGCCACTGACGCTCTAGCCATCTCAGTGATTGTTTCATTGCCCTCAGCTCCGAAGAAAACCACGGGGCTGTCCGGGCTCCATGCAATCAGAGAGGGCGCTTCGGAGCCAGACAGTCGATAGCCCTGGTTAACTCCGCATTCCAGCAGGCCACCAGGGAATCAGCTGAAAGGCCATCAACATGGGATAAAGCATCCCCTACCACTCTCTGGAAACCATTTGGATACATTAAGTGGTGGGGGCGGACCATCCAAATTGGTCCCACCTCCCTGCAGAGGGGAAGGGTCGCGGAGAAGTCCAGTTGCACCAGGAAGTGATCTGACCATGGCACTTCTTTTGTTTCACTTTTACTTAGTGTCAGATCACCCACATCACTAGAGGTGAACACCAGGTCTAAGGCATGTCCATGACTATGAGTTGGGCCAAACTTATTCAGGGACAGCCCCATGGAGGCCATGCTTTCCATGAAGTCCCGAGAAGCCCCTTGTAAGGTTGTGCATGGATGTTAAAATCCCCTAGGACAACCAAACTAGGTGTCTCCAGGAGAAAATCCGCCACGACCTGAAGCAGCTCGGACAGGGAATCCTTGGTGCAGCGGGGAGGTCAGTACACCAAAAGGAAACCTGTACTGTCCCTATTGCCCAACTTCCAGAACATGCACTCAGAAAACTGGGTCTTCCCAGTAGGATGCCTGGTGCAAGCTAGTGACTTCCTAAAAATCACTGCAACCCCCCCTCCCCACCCACATGACCTGGGTTGCTGTGCGTAAGAGAAACCTGGTGGGCAAGCAGCGGCAAGGACAGGCCATCTGCTTCCTCCAACCAGGTCTCTGTCACACATGCCAGGTCAAATCCTCCATCCACAATCAGGTCGTGGATGGCAGTGGTTTTATTCATCATTGACCTGGCATTACACAGCAACACCTTCAGGTCATGTGGGTTTCCCCTGTTGATTCCAGTATAATAATAATAATAATAATAATAATAATAATAATAATAATAATAAATTTTATTTATATCCCGCCCTCCCCAGCTGAAGCCGGGCTCAGGGCGGCTAACAACACTAAAATAGTGCAACATTATAAAAACATCATAAGAATTAATTAAAATCAAAATTGATGGCAACCATAAACTAAAGTATTGTAAAGATTGCCAAAGGAGGGAGTCAGGCTGCGCCCTGACCAAAGGCCTGGTGGAACAGCTCTGTCTTGCAGGCCCTGCGGAAAGATGTCAAATCCTGCAGGGCCCTTGTCTCTTGTGACAGAGCGTTCCACCAGGTTGGAGCCGCAGCCGAAAAAGCCCTGGCTCTAGTTGAGGCCAGCCTAACCTCTCTGTGGCCTGGGACCTTCAAGATGTTTTTATTTGAAGACCGTAAGTTCCTCTGTGGGGCATACCAGGAGAGGCGGTCCTGTAGGTACGAGGGTCCTAGGCCGTATAGGGCTTTGAATGTTAAAACCAGCACCTTAAACCTGATCCTGTACTCCACCGGGAGCCAGTGCAGCTGGTATAGCACCAGATGAATGTGATCCCGCAGCGAAGACCCCGTAAGGAGTCTCGCTGCGGCATTCTGCACCCACTGGAGTTTCTGGGTCAGTCTCAGGGGCAGCCCCACGTAGAGCGAGTTACAATAATCCAGTCTGGAGGTGACCGTCGCGTGGATCACAGTGGCTAGTATCCATCCGGTCAAGGCCAGACCCGGAGGCAGGGATAGTCTTCAAACAACGACTAAACTTGCCTCCTCGGTAATGACATGGTCTGGTCTTAGCGTAACTCCGCCACCTGCCCATGATCACCGAGATCGGATGTCCCAGTGCCCCCCCCCCCCCGTGGAACTTGTCCCAGCCATCATGTCGGCTAGGGCCCCACTCCCAGGCAGCCCTGATCCCACCCCTTAAAAACAAAACACAAACTATACAGAACCAATAAAACAACAACAACAACAAAGGAACAGAACAATTATACTAAAATTAATGCCCAACCAAATATCCATCCTACCCACCCCCAACAAAGGAAAAAGGAAAAAAGAAATAAAATTTTAAATTGCCACCGACTGCTTGAGGACATTTTAAAGCACATTGACCACCTGGAACAGGGAAGCAATGGCAGAACACTTCCCACACTTCCCCCAAAGTTTGTTCCAAATAAGGGCTTGGGCCACGCTCCCTGGGCCAGTTGGAAAAGGCCTTGGAAGGGAGCAGGCCCTGCAGTCCTCCCCACAGCCGATGGTCCGAGGCCTCACCGCAGCAGGAGTCCCTTTATAGCTGGGAGAGAGGGCCTGGGCCACGCCCCCTGGGCCAGTTGGAAAAGGCCCTGGAAGGAAGGAAAGGGCCCTGGAAGGGAGCAGGCCCTGCAGTCCTCACCTAGCCTTTATCCTCCAATTGCAACTGAAGAGCCCCAAGAGCTAAGAAAGTGTTCTGAAGATAAAAGATCTACTTGTAGGGAAAACAGATCTCTGCAGGACAAGGACTGTTTGCAAGTGCATTTAGGATGTCAACCTCAAACTGGAGCCTGGTGGATGAGACTGTGTAGACTTCTGCATCTAAAACTGGCTGCCCATTTATTGAACAGTCTTATGAGTTTGGCTTGTCTCTGAAGACTACGCTGCTTGAGCATGATTTGCTACTTTAAAAGCATGAGAGATTTTTCTATTAATACCGTCTGCGTATTGGTGTACAGCACACCTGCTCAGATTTCACAGAGAGGGCTTAAATGAATAAGCATGGCAACCGCAGGCTGTCACACGGTGCCCGCTCTCAGACAGCCAAAGGAGTGTCATCTCTGGTTCCACAAATGCCATTATTAGAATCTCCAGTCAACCATAATAAGCATACCTGAAAAAAGGCAGATAGTTAGAGATGGGAGATCTTTATCCAGGACACGTAGGGCAAAGAGAAATGAGCTAATATTTAGCTGCTAATGCTAGCTTGATTTGGAATCTTGAAATAGTAATTCATCAGCTATGGAAGACTTCCCCAACCTGAGGCTGTCCAGATGTTTTGGAGTCTGGACTACAGTTTCCTTCAGTCCTAGACAGCACTGTGCTCCTGGGGCTGATGGGAGATGCAGTTTCAAATGGCCAGATGGCATCAGGAAGAGAAAAGTTGAACTATGAGCCACTGTATCAAAGGCATCGGTGTAGCCAGTAACATGACCGGATTCGTATGATGGGATAATTAAAGATGCTAAATGGACTAAACTTAGTTATGCCAAGTAAAACTGGAAAAATATATATGGGGTGGGCCTACTTCTTCCTTTCGCTGTAGCAGTTACCATCTCATAATCCTCAGCTATGACACCAGTGCAGTTAAGATCACTTTTATGTGGGTCTTTCTTCTCCTATAAAAGAGAGTCTTCACCCTGGTCCTCAGCGATATGGGACATAAGAGGGTTAGCATGAGCCTCCTGCTACTCAGCTCTCCACTACTCTGGGCCATGTGGGTTTTAGAAGAAGAGTGTGCATCAAAACATTTGGGTCAAAACATCTTGGGTAGCAATGAGGAGGAGGACAGTCACAGAAGCAGCTGAGGGAATGGAGGCACCATGGAGGGGACCTTACTCAATGGCTCTGCAAAACCTGGAGTCAGCACTGAAATTGGGAGGCACAGGACAGGGTGCCAACACCAATAAAAAATTGTGGAGGCCCAGGTATGACCCGCTCTACATAACTGATCACAAGATTTAGTGCACACACACCATTTGAATGGCAATACCAATTAACTTGGGGGGGCAGTCCCCTCAAATATTTTATTGCAGGGGCCTAAGAATAACTTTTACTAAGGAAATAGATATTTGGGTTCCATTTCAGGGGTAACAGAAGTCAACCAATCGATCAATTTATTACAGTCAATCCACCAAAAATAAAAAAGAAGCATGCAGTATGCAATAATTTCAGAGCAAAACAGATTGTGAATTGCCCTTTTAGAACAATCTTATAAAACTAAAATAATCTTGAGTTAGTTCCTGCTCCTGTTTTTGGTGGCGAGTTGTTCTGTTGCTCTCACTGCTGCCAATAGAAATGTAGCTACTGTCAGTGATGTTTTTCTCTTCCGTTAGATTTTTAACATAGAATTGAACTGACCTTCTTGGGAGTATGGTTAGCAAAGGCTGCTGAACTCCAAAACAGAGGACATGGCTCTATAGATTCAATTATTACAGGGGCATGTCCTTAAGGAAAGAGGCGTGCCAACATACCTGTCCGAAGTGCAACAGAAGTAACAGAAAGCTTGAGCTATCTGTGCATCCTTTCGAATTGTGATGGTGTTCTCAGTCATTCAGTCAAAACTGTACTGCTGAAATCAAATGTCTACACCAAAAATGGGGGAGTGTTTAATCTAGGAAAATAAACCCCAAATGGGGCTCAGCATGCATGTCTAAGATCAACATCATTATAAATAGATAGCTCATACCAAAGCCACACTAAGAGTGAATTCCTGCATGTACGCCATCCATTTGACAACTGCCTAGTCAAATGACGTCTTGCCAGCATGAAATAAATATCACAAATCAAACACATATAGACACAACGGTCAGATCAGCTCTCAACTTTTCAAGCAGAGTGCTTTTCAATGAAGGCAGCCCATATGTTCAGCTCTCGGTTGTTGAGTTGCGCATGAGTGATGTGCATACATGTGTGAATACTTGGATATCTTTTTTAAAAAAATTAATTAAATAATTTACAGAGCTTCCAGGACAGATTACAAAGACACATCATGTGTCTGCCTTCAGTTGATCCACCCTGCCTCTCCCTGCCCCTGAAACTCCTGAAATCCTTGGATGTTGATCCGTACAGTCAAACCACATGCTATCTGCCTGTGAATTGCATTGCTTTTTACCAACTCTACTTTTAGGGTAAATAGCCTGTACCTCCTATGGAGCCTACAAAATGTCTCAGCAAATTTAGATTTAGATTTAGATTTAGATAAATTTATTGTCATTGTCCGTATATACACAGTATACACAACAACGAAAATCAAACACCCACCCAAAGACCGGGTTCACATATACATTTGCACGTATCTCCGAAATCTCATCCTATTTAGACATAATCTATAAAACATAACATAATCCAGAATATAGCATGACCTATTAAAAACATAACATAACCTAAAACCTATCTCATTCCTTCCACTCCCTACTTACTAAACCTTGCAACTGGCCCTGAGATCATTATTTAGTGCAATCAGAGCTCTTGGATAGAAACTATTCTATTCCCTCAAAAATCCACAATGCATAAGAGGCTGTTTGCTCTTCCTGCTCAGTTTCCCATCAGCAACGGCTCAGCCTCCCCTACACTGAAGCCATTAAGGCATGCTCTCACAGCAGCCATTTTGTGATATGTCACATGCCTCGTGGCAGCCATTTTGTGACTGGTGCCCATAATACTTTCTCAGATTCCAAGTGTGTCCACTGCCCCCAAAATGTTGACAACCCCTGGTGTGTGTGTGTGTGTGTGTGTGTGTGTGTGTGTGTGTGTGTGTAAAAGAATATACGAAGATGAGAGCCCTATTGAATCAGATCAAAGGCCTAGGTAGCACAACGTTCTGCTTCCACAATGGCCAACCAGATGCTTAGGAGAAGCCCTCAGGCAGGACAGGAGCACAATGGCACTCCCCAAGTTTGGATCTGCAGCAACTGGACTGTTGTGTACCCATTAACAGTCCTTTTCTCCACAGACTTCTCTAATCCCCTTTTAAAGCCATTCAAACTTCCTTTCATTTCTACTTCCTTTCTATTTCCATTCTACTTCCTTTCGCCTCTCCCATTTCTCCTAACATTCAACTTCATTGAATGATCCCTGGTTCTAGTATCATGAAATCAGGAGAGAGAGAAACATCTCTCCATCCATTTTCTTGACACTTTGCATAATTTTATACACCTCCATCCTGTCCTCCACTTGCTCATCTCCCCCCAACCCCCCCTAAAAAGCCACAAACATTGTCAACTTTCCACACAGAGGAATTTCTCCAGCCCCATGATAATTTTGATTCCGCCCCCTCCTCTATTATCAACAGCTCTCCTGACTTGCTATAGAACTGCAAGGCAATGATATTTGCTGTCACTGCTGCCATCACAGTGATGGCTCAAAACCATCTGTCTAAGTCCCACATTTTGCTACTATGACAGCAAGACCGACTTCCCAGTCTGTTATGTGTGGGAATATATGCCGAGACGCTGCTTGAAAAATATTTAATGCACAAAGGCACTGTTACTGGGAAAGGTTATGATTTCAGGAGCAGTTTCTTTAATGGTGAATTTTCACCTACACGCCACAGCACAATCTAATAGAAGTGGTAATTCAGATGTAGGGAAGAAGGCAGGTCCCATCTGACTATCTCAATATGCAGGGATTGCTTATTCCACTGTGCGTATTAAGCTGTTTACTTCTGGTCTCTTTGTATAACATGAAATCACTTGGGCGGGACTGTGCTTAGATGGCTCACCTTCTGATAGCTGAGCCTCGGATTTTGGCGAAATATCTGTGCACAGACAGACAGAATCTGGAGGGTTAGGAGAACCTACAGAATACATTTAGGGGATGCATGGTGGAGAGGAGATGGGGGGGGGGAATACATTGCACAGGCAGAATCCTTATGCCGGTGGGACAGATTCTTTGGATAGTTAGATTAGTTTCTTCTTCAAACTCTTGAAGTGCCCCCTTTCCCAAAAACATCTGGTTCATTGGTCTTTCCTCCCAGATCAGAGCTTTGCTTTTGCTTTTGGAGGGAGCCAGCCAAGTGCTTAGCTAACAGTCTGACAAGTCAAGGGAAGCAGATCACATTAGTCTCTCAGTGGGAATCTAAATTTCGCCAAACCTTAAGGGCACACATATCATGTCTATGTATTCTCTGCTCAGGTGTTATCGATTCATTGGAGTTAGCCACCTAGTGTTTGGAACACCTCTTCATCTCAAGAATCATGGATTGGGAAAAGAACAGAATAAGAGATATGTATATGCACCTCCCTTTTTTATGGCCTTGCTTTGCTTCTCAACAGCCATCCCATCAAGAATTGTCTGACTACTCTTTTTTCTTGTGGGCTACCCCATGCCTTAAATCCTCTTGTATTTGTCCTATTCTGGGGGCCAGTTTCCTAGCAAGGAGTACAGCACTCTTGTGATTTTGTTGTTGCTTATATCTGTTTATTTGCAAATATACATGTTGGTATATATGGTGCTGGAGGAGACTCTTGAGAGTCCCATGGACTGCAAGAAGATCAAACATGTCCATTCTGAAGGAAATCAGCCCTGAGTGCTCACTAGAAGGACAGATCCTGAAGCTGAGACTCCAATACTTTGGCCACCTCATGAGAAGAAAGACTCCCTGGAAAAGACCCTGATGTTGGGAAAGATGGAGGGCACAAGGAGAAGGGGACGACAGAGGACGAGATGGTTGGACAGTGTTCTCGAAGCCACCAGCATGAGTCTGACCAAACTGCGGGAGGCAGTGGAAGACAGGAGTGCCTGGCATGCTCTGGTCCATGGGGTCACAAAGAGTCGGACACGACTAAACAACTAAACAACAACAACAAGTTGAGGATTTTGGATCAGGAAAGTAATCAGGTTGTACTAGTCTCTGAGCCAGCCCTAGCTTTTCCATTACTTCCCCAGTGTTTTTGGAACATGTTAGAACTGCTGCACAGCTTGCAACCTTACCCAACCAAATGCTGTCCACTAGCTGTATATCCTCACCTGCCAGATACTTGCAACCTCTGTGTTTCCGTAGCTTTGGGAAAGCAGCAAAAATGGGTGTATCGAGATCACCATTCATGGCTGGTGGGGATTTATTAGGATTGGTGGGTACGTGTTATGCAGACCTGAATTGGTACTTTGTTTTATTGCAATTCTAGCCCAACCTTCCTCAAAGACTTACACTGCTGCTCTACTCCTATTATCCATACATCCACCCTGTGAGGTAAGTTAAACAGAGGTCTGGTTAAAGGTCACCCAAGGACTAGTGCTAGGCTGAACAGTTCTGCATCCTCCCTCACCCTCCACTGTTCTCCATCAATTAATGAGAAAAGAAATGGCATTCTAAAACACCAAAGAAGAGAGACAATTTTAGTGCAATTCTCTTGCATGGGGTGCAGGGCCTTTGATGTACTTACCTTACTTCTGAGGTGGTGAAAGGGGTACTTGTGTGTCTACAAATTCACTCTGCAGCCTTGGCAGGTTCCCACACTCCAATTAAAAACCCATTGGAAGACATTCTGAGGTAACTTCTCTCACGGGGCCTTTCCAAATCGGGAGATCAGCTGGAAAGGCTGCGGAGTACTGAAGAAAAGTTTACTGGAAATGAAAATGTGCACACCTGTCTTGGCCACCTCACAAGTTCCAAGCCCCGAGAATGAGGTGGAAAACCAAAGCCTCATTCTCAGAAGAAGAAGGGGGGAAAAGAGAAACTGGAGGACAGATTCTGGGACAGTGCTACCAAGAACACACAGCAAACACCATGGCTGAAGATGAATTTGAGCCCACTCAGGGTCTAATAGTCTATCTATTACACCAAGAATAACTTCAGCTGATTTCAGCTGATTACTTTCTGTTTCCTTTCCTTGCTTCCTATTTTAATCACAGAGCTCCCATTTTCCCCTCCAAAAACAAGAGTCTCTCTGACACACGCAGACACCCCAGAGTGTATCTTGCTGCATGGCTATTTGATGATAGCATGCCTTATTTTTAGAATAGCTTTCATTTTCAGCACTGGCTTTCTAATAACTACCCAGGCCGGATATTTATCATTAAAGACATGCTTTATAGCTGAAGAGTTAGACAAAGCAGGGTCCCCCCCCCCCAATGCTGAAATTCTCACTTAAGTGGGGGAGGGGGGGCAGCAGGGACTTTTAGCTGGTAATTTTCACACATGGAGTAATAATGAGAAACAGTATGTTCTCACTTGAGTAATAAATGGCAATTTGGAAATAAAAAAGCAAAAACGTTACAACATGAGGAGCTAACCTATTGCATCAAATTCCCTGACTATTGGCCATGTTGTCTTCGGGATGAGGGGAGTTAGAAGTCCAACAACAACTGGAAGGTACCTCAGTTTTACTGCCATTTCTTCCCTTTGAGTTTCTCTTCACTGCCACCCCATCCCCAGTGACATTTCATGGCTTCTCAAAATTAAACAAAATTAAAGCACCGGTGCAAAGAAGACTTGTGCAACAGTAGATCCATGCTCAATCTAGACAAGTGGTGGCCAAACTTGGCCCTTCAGCTGTTTTGGGACAACAACACCCATCATCCCTAGCTAACAGGACCAGTGGTCAGGGATGATGGGAAATGTAGTCCCAAAACAGCTGGAGGGCTGAGTTTGGCCACCACTGATCTACACTATATATGGGCATCTGTTGTGTCATGTCTCATCTGAGGAAGTCCTCATCAAAGGAGAACCAGGAGGCCCCAGCCTTACACCATGCCCTGGGTCATGCTCCATCTGGGGGGCAAGGAGCTGGGCACCTGCAATGAGGCTGAGGGGGTCTGTCCACACCCAGTGTGAGTTCAGCTTCTGAAATCAAGGCCAACTGGGTTCCAGGTCTGAGGGGAAGGGTGTTAGTTTCTGTTTTGCCGCTGAGCAGCTGCTTAGAGTCACAGGACTCTGTTTACATTCTAGTAATTCCAGGCTGTTAGAAGTCTCACGGGAAAGGAGATGGGATGTGTGAGGGGAATGAGGTCTTCTAACAACTCTTGGCTGCCTTAACAAACTACAGCTCCCAGAAGTCTTTGGGGGAAAACCATGACTGTTTAAAGTGGTGTCATAGTACTTTAAATGTATGGTGTAAGTGGCCATAGCTGATAGGTAAGTCTTGTGCAGCAAACCCTCTTCTCCGAAAGATCTGATTTTGCTAAAGGAAAGCGATGGGAAGATACACTGGAAAGTGTGGGGTAACACTTGCTTTGCTGCAATGTCATCTAACCTCTCTACAAACAAATCAGTGCTTGGAATGAACAAATTCACTTTAACAAAGAGAACAATCTCATACACAAGAAACTGGCATAAAGCAAGCTGTTGTAAATTACACCAGATCCAAACTCCGTTCAGCAGCAGGATTATTGCTTACTGCTACTGCTATAAGATTGATCCCAAATTCACTGAATTTATTCAAAAATATCCAAATTTCACCCGAAAGTTTCCTATCATTTCAGAGCAAACACAACACAAATTAAGTTACATTTGGGCAATTCCTAATTCAATTCCATTTCAATTCAACAATTCCTCTGTGTGTTGTGTGTGTGTGTGTGTGTGTGTGTGTGTGACATACCCTCCAACATTTCTCTGATAAAAATAAGGACGTCCCATTCCATAATGAAAATTTTACTATTTATACCTCACACATCTGATTGGGTTGCCCCAACCACTCTAGGCAGCTTCCAACATATATAAAGACATACGGGTAATAAAACATTAAACATTTTAAAAAACTTCCCTATACAGGATTGCCTTTAGATGGCTCAGCGGTCGGATAACTCCATACCCTCCAGCATTTCTCCAGTGAAAACATGGACAACCTAAGGAAATGAGGGACATTCCAGGATCAAATCAGAAACTGGAACGGCATCTTTAAATCAGGGATGTGCCTTGAAAATAGGGACACTTGGAAGGAACTTCAGGTGAAGTTTTCAGTTACTGGTACCTGAAAGTCCAGTCGCGAATGACTCTGGGATTGTGGCGCTCATCTTGCTTTACTGGCCGAGGGAGCCGACGTTTTTCCGCAGACAGTTTTTCTGGGTCATGTGGCCAGCATGACTAAACTGCTTCTGGCGAATCAGAGCAGTGCACGGAAATGCTGTTTACCTTCCTGCCAGAGCAGGACCTGTTTATCTACTTGACTTTGACATGCTTTCAAACTGCTAGGTTGGCAGGAGCTGGGACCGAGCAATGGGAGCTTACCCCATCGCAGGGATTTGAACCGCCAACCTTCCAATTGGCAAGCTCTAGGCTGTGTCCAGTTCTGGGCACCACAGTTCAAGAAGGACACTGACAAACTGGAATGTGTCCAGAGGAGGGCAACCAAAATGGTCAAAGGCCTGGAAACGATGCCTTATGAGGAACGGCTAAGGGAGCTGGGCATGTTTAGCCTGGAGAAGAGGAGGTTAAGGGGTGATATGATAGCCATGTTCAAATATATAAAAGGATGTCACATAGAGGAGGGAGAAAGGTTGTTTTCTGCTGCTCCAGAGAAGCGGACACGGAGCAATGGATCCAAACTACAAGAAAGAAGATTCCACCTAAACATTAGGAAGAACTTCCTGACAGTAAGAGCTGTTCGACAGTGGAATTTGCTGCTAAGGAGTGTGGTGGAGTCTCCTACTTTGGAGGTCTTTAAGCAGAGGCTTGACAACCATATGTCAGGAGTGCTCTGATGGTGTTTCCTGCTTGGCAGGGGGTTGGACTTGATGGCCCTTGTGGTCTCTTCCAACTCTATGATTCTATGATTCACAGCGCCACCTGAGTCCTAAGTTTTCAGATTTTGGAAATAATTCAGTAAATTTTGTTAAAGCAAACTAGCTCATTCCAGTTGCTGCATCTGAAGGGCACAAGATTTGGGTAAAGCAAGATGGTTGGATAGTGTTCTCGAAGCTACCAGCATGAGTATGACCAAACTGTGGGAGGCAGTGGAAGACAGGAGTGCCTGGCGTGCTCTTGTCCATGGGGTCACGAAGAGTCGGGCACAACTAAACGACTAAACAACAACAACAAGAACAAAGTCTTGTCTTACAGCCCCTGCCAGTTCCTGGGTTTCCCCGCTGAAAATAAAACACGGCCTCTAAGCTTTGACAGATGGCAACACATTCACTTGTACTACAAGAAATAGATTTTGAAGGGAGCTGCTTTGAAAGCACAGCTTTTCCTGCCATCTCTCCTATCTCTTCCTTCTTCACCCACTTCAGAAAGTCTAAACTGTGAACATCAAGTGTCGGCACTTTGGTATAAAGCGCATCCACACATTGAGGTACATGATGGCACATTTCCCATCAAGCTAAATATAACCTTAGAGCTCAAATGCTGTATCCCCATAACACTGGCAGATGTTAGGGCTGATTTACCGTAAGGTAATACATGTGAATCAAATCTGATTTTTAAGGTAATTTGATTTGGAGGCAAATGTTTTGTTACACGTCACCCCAATCTCCAAGCTTCCCCCAAAGCATTCTTGTCCCTAATGAATGGACTTCAGGAGAAGACATATTTGGGTATCTGTATTGTTGATTTTGATTGTATAAATCTTAGTTTTCAAAGTGCTCAGTTTTCATCTTTCTCCAGGGTGGTTTTTAAAGGAGCTCTTCTTTCAAAACAGATTTGCAAGTGGCAGCAGAATTCACACCATGGCAACTCTCTGCTCTACGAGCTAGACTGAGATGTTTGAAAGCCATTATAAGCTAGTGTGAAAGACAGATATTTTGAATCTATCATTACACTGTGACCTGAAAAATGAAGCTCACCCCCCCCCACCTCCCACTTCAACAAATTGTTATTTTGAAGTGGAGTTGTTGAGCCAGGTCTAGTGCCTCAACGTCTAAGTAAGAACAGCATTGTGACTTTGTGGTAAGTGGAGATGAGGTTATGTGACTCGGGAGGAATGTACTTTAAAGGTGGCAGGGAGTTACAGTAGAACATTGCTGTCTGCAGGAAAGTTTCTCCAGCAACTTCCAAAGATCTCAGAAACCCGCCATGCAGCAACTTCTAGCATTCCCTGGGAAGAGTGATTGACTGTTAAACTACTCTGGGTCTCCTAATAACTTCCAGAACCCTTAACAAATCAGAGGTCTCAGAAGATACATCTAGGAACTTCTCACCCCACATAAACCAACCCAGACTCTGCATTCATCATCTGAGACTCTTCTATGTGTGCCTCTTCCACATGAGTGGCTGGAGAAACCCAGCCAGATGGGCGGGGTATAAATAATAAATTATTATTATAAATTATTATTATTATTATTATGAGGTCCGGAGGGTGGCAGCACAAGAGTGGACCTTTTCTACAGTGGCTTCCCATCTGTGGAATGGTCTCCCCAGGGAGATTCGTCTGTCAACTTCATTAGATATCTTCAGGCACCAGGTAAAAATGTTAATCAGCCTTTGGCTGATTAATATTCTACAGCATTTCAAATGTGTTTGTGGAAAGGGGGAAGGGTATTCTGTTGTTTTTGCTTAAGCTATTTATTTTTTATTTTACTTTATATTTTATCTTGTGAACCACCCTGAGATCTTATGATGAATGACAGCATATAAATCAAATAGATAGATGATAGATGATAGATAGATAGATAGATAGATAGATAGATAGATAGATAGATACTTTGAGGAAAGCCATGATGGGTTAAAGCGGCATCATAGCACTTTAAACATATGGTGTGAATGCGGCCTGAACAGAGAAATGAGCTGGAACTAGCTGTATGGGCTGCAATCAAAAAGGCATTTCACATCTAGTTTGGTCCTGTTACCACCCCACCAAGGGAAAAAGAGGATTTTACCACCCATCTGAAACACAGGAAACTCCATTGTACTGAATCAGGTTGTTTGTTCATCTAGTTCTGTACTGTCTACACACTGACTGGCAGGAGCTCTGCGGTGGTCTCTCCCAGCCCTACCCAGGGGTAGACCTTCTGCATGCAAGGAAGATGCTACACCACTAAGCTACAACCTTCCGCTGGTCCAGCTGTCTGTAAACCACAATGTAGACTGCAGTAAAATTGTCATCCGTCTCCAGCCTTGCCCATGCAAGACACACAGATGAAATATTCAACAGTTTGGCAACCTGACTCCTTTGGAATTGTTGGATGTCTGTTCAGCGGTATTATATGTTATTTCAGAAGGTATATTTATGTTAACCTCATTTCTAGCTCTTACTCCTTCAAGCTGCATTCAATTTACCTTATACATAAGCTGAGCCTGAGATATATTTCAGAGAATCCCTCCCTGCTTCATTTCCTTTGCAGAAAAGGTTGTGTGTGTGGTTTGTTTGTTTGTTTGTTTGTGGGTGGTTTTTTTTTGCTACCACTCTTGATGGATGAATACATTTGTGTACAGATTGAGAACATGCACACTCTATGTGAGACGAATAAAGAAATACTCAGTCCTGGGCTTCTGTTTCTTTCTGAACTGTCTGCTATTTCTGCGGCAGAATCCATGCCATTAAGCATTTCAACTCCGGCCCATCACACAGTCTTCAAGAGAGTCGCCTTTTACCTCCAAGTTAAGGGCAGCTAAGTGGAGGGTGGAGGTGGTGGGGGGCAGAGATACAGCAATGTGAAATTCTCTTTGAATGCTTGTCTGAAATATTTTCCACTGTACTGGGAAGAAGAGCAGAATGACAAGGGCACTGAAATGTTACCAAGCAAATCAATTGTTCACTGTACGAACGGGATGGGTGATGGTGGTCTATGTGCATGCTTACAAGAGATTCTGCCTGCGACAGAACCTGAGAAGCCTAAAAGCATAGTATGTCTCGTGTTTAATGAACGAAGTGGAAGTCTATTAAGAATAGATAGAAACATTTCTGAAAACAAGAATAGGGATCGCATCAAGGGGGCCCATGACATGCCTCTGTGTGTGATGCTGGTGGGCTCTTCACATGCTCAACAGAGTTTTGGAGGACCAACTTCAGCTCAGCACTGGAGCATGTGCTCTGCATGCAAAAGGTCCCAAGTTCTGCAACTACGGTAGTATTGAAATATACTCAGAGTCGAGAGTGGATTTCATGCACTTTATTCAGCTCATAGTGGTGAGGAGGAATGAATGCTTCCCCAAAGTATCTGCTTTATATACATTATTTACACAATGGGGCTTCATGTGATTGGCTAATTCCGGAATTCTCCTGTAGGCCAATAAGATTGTGGATTCACTTCCATCTGGAGCTGGATTGGGTGGCTCCTGCAGACCAATCATACTGCTGCATTGTTCTAGGACCAATCAGACTGCTGCATTCTGAATCCTGTTGTTCTAGAACCAATCAGACTGCTGCATTTTGGATCCTATTGTTCTAGGACCAATCAGACTGCTGCATTTTGGATCCTATTCAACTCAGTACACAACAAGTATCTTTAGATAGGCCTGAGAACATCCCCTGCCTAAAACCCTGGAAAGCTGCTACCATTCAGTGTAGACAACAGTGCACCAATGTTCAGTCTCAGTAAAAGACAGCTTCCTGTCTTCCAACAGATAAGATGCTTCAGGCACCCACTCCAGCCCACTCTGCCCTGCAAAGCTTAGTCCAAAAGGCTTCCGGGACCTCTCCTGTGGGCTGCCGAGAACACAGTGGGGCTAAAGCTGTTGGCAGGCTGGAGGGAAGATTCTGGATGAGTACAGCAGAGCTTGAGAAGGCAGCTCAACCGAGAGTAGGGATGAGGGAGGAATTCGTTTGGACTGCTTTCCACAATCCATGAGTGGAGTTGTGCTGCAACGTAGGAAAGCAACAGAATTGTTTTGGCCTTCTCCCTGAAGCCCCAGTACTAGACCCAGCCATTCCTGACAGCCACAAGCAGTGCAGTCACACCGAGCTTCATTGGTGTCCCTTCAGGTGGCTTGCTAGTAAAGGGGGGAGCACTGTAATGTATCCACACACCCGTTTCATAAACACCTCTAGTTTATCCCCTTCCATTTTGGTGTAAGTGGCTGCTGTTATTTATCTGAGACTAGGACTTCCTGTTATGGGCCTATCTCCGCATCTAAGATAAGATGTTCCAATGATTGCTCGTACTGCTGATTGCCTGTATTCCTTACACAAAATGACTGAAAGGCTGAGTTTGTTCTGCAGTCAAGCTTTCTTGCTGAACGCCGGAAAAAGCCATCTGATTATAATGACACTGGATGCTACTCTCCAGGCTCATGGTTGACCCAGAAGTGAATGCTAATCAGAATGGAGCCTTTCTTCTCAACCATTAACCTTTATTCCCAAAATATTTTTTGCCTCCTCAGTGCTACTCTTATCTTTGATATAGAAATTAGGAAGGCTGTCACTGAGCTGGAAGTGCCCCTCCCCCTTCTTACCAAGCTTGTCCATTTTTGCCTATTTTTATTTCCTTAAGTACAAGCTCCTTAGTGTGTGAAGAAGTTCCCCCACCCTTGCTTCACTTCTCCTTCCTTTGAACTACCAAGGATGTGTCATTAACATTTTCTTTCTCATCATCAGGGGAAAGATGACAATGCCAGCCTTGCTCCATTCATATTCAGAATCAGCTGCCAGAATTATCCATCTAACAATATGCTGAAATAGTCTCTTATTATTTGGTCTTTGAAAATCATTGGGAGCAAAGCATTCTCTCCTGCAACTGTTACTGTTATAATTTTCCTACCTCCCATAAGATCATATGAAAATGCCTATTGTGTGTGTGTATTCTAATTTTCCTCTAATCCTCCTTTATTCATTTTTATAAGCTTTTATGTGTTTACATACTGATTTTTATTGGTTTTAGTTTGTTTTTGTTCCTGTTTTAACATTTTAATGATATATTATTTTTAGGCAGTACACAGCTCAGGGATTTTTGAAATGTTGTTGTTAATAAATGCTTTTAATATGTACTTTAATATGTACTACATAATATTGTGTGTGTGTGTAGGGTTGTGCTCAACTACCCCATCTCACATTGCTCAACTACCCCATCTACCTACATCCTCTGCCAAACCCTCCCTTTACACCCAGTTCAAATGTCAGCCACAAGAACTGCAGCGTGATGACAACCTTCCTATTTTATTATATACTAAGTTGTGCATGTGTGTGTAATCCTCACTGGGACCTCATGGTGAAGGACAGTAATAAATATTATTATTATTTATGTGACACACATTATATCATTATGGTCCTGGAAGATGGGAGTGGCTATCTAGAAGATGTGGATGAAACTCATTGCTCTCTGCCCCCCCTCTTGTCATCAAATCCAAGTAGGGCAGGCATGTGGGGAAACTTTGGCTCTCCAGAAGATGCTCCCATGAGCCCCAGAAAGCATGCCCACATTTCCAATAGGTTGGGATTTGTAGTTCAGCAAGATCTGGAGGGTCAAAGCTTATCCACACCTGCAGTAGACCCTTCAGGTGTTCCAGTCATGAAGGTGCAATGCAAATAAGAAAGGGGTGGGGCTCCATCCAGCATCCCTAGCCTTGGCTGTCAAGTTTTGCAATAGGAACCTCTTCTGCTTGTGCAGGCTCCCTGCACAGTTAAGAATCCCGGGAGATCAGGGGTCTCAACCATGTGAGGAGCTTTGCCATTGCAGATGCTGTAGTTGGTGGCCTTATATTTATAGGTCTGTGTTTTTATATTTTCCTTGCTCTTTAATGATTTTGCTGTATGTGACTTTGGGTCACTCTGTGAAAAAAGCAACTGAAAAATATAATAAACAGCAGTAGTTGCTACCGTAGCAGTAAGAGCATGGGGAAGAAAGGGGGAGCTACAGGGGTTGGGTTGAAATCATGGGGCCACTGCACTGTTCTGCTTGCATTGCACCTTCACGACTTTAACACCTGAAGAAGCTTCTCTTCATTCTTCCCCCACCCCAATTTTTTTAAAAATTAGTTGCTTATGGAGTGAAACCCTTTGGATCAGAAGTAGCCAGTATGATGTAGGACACACTTCCCACCATCCCTGACCATTGGCTATGTTGGCTTGGGTTGATGGGAGTCCAAAAATATATGGAGGGCATCATTGGCTATACCAGCTTTGGAATTTTGTGGAGGTTAATATCTGTGGCTCTTTGGAGCTGCGGTGAGCTTTGCTTTATGGCGGTTGTTCTCTATGGCTGGTTTCACGGTCCACCTTATTTTATGGTTTCATCTTTCTATCATAGCTGTCAACTTTTCCCTTTTCTTGTGAGGAATCCTATTTGGAATATGGGGATTTCCCTTTTAAAAAGGGAAACATTAACAGCTATGCTTTATATGCAACTGTTTTTAACTTTTATTGAAAGCCACCCAGAGAATGTTAGTTATTGGGCAGCATATTCTGTAAATATGAGACCTTCGGGCATACGGCGGTATAGATATTTTTTTTTAAAAAAAAGGTAAATATTATCCTCCCGGGGCAGGGAGAGCTGAGAAAAAGTGGCTTGTCTACAGTTATCTTCCAAGTCCCTGGTAGTGTTGGGGTTTGAACTGCGAGCTTTTTGAGTTGTAGCTCAAAGTCTTAGGCACCGACACTACAGTACCTCATGCTTCATGGGGTGGGATAATTTTCTGGAAAATGTATTCAGGCTTAGATATTTGAGACTAGCTTCTCACAACAGGATGTAGATTCCTACCACCACTTCATTTAATGATACCAAATATGTAATTAATTTATTTCTGGGTAATAAACACTGGAAAAAATTGTTGGAGACATGCCCTGTGGTGTTCTGTTTTTGGTCAGAAATTATTGCTCCTACCAACTGTGCCTCAGCTTGAGCTGAGGCTCCAATACTTTGGCCACCTCATGAGAAGAGAAGACTCCTTGGAAAAGACCCTGATGTTGGGAAAGATGGAGGGCACAAGGAAAAGGGGATGACAGAGGACAAGATGGTTGGACAGTGTTCTCGAAGCTACCAGCATGAGTCTGACCAAACTGTGGGAGGCAGTGGAAGACAGGAGTGCCTGGCGTGCTCTGGTCCATGGGGTCACAAAGAGTAGGACATGACTAAACGACTAAACAACAAAAACTCTTCACTGTGGCTGGGATAAAACTTTGATAATCTGTGGGTGATCACTCTTAAATTTCATTCCTTGGGTATGAGGACTAACACATGGACAACAAATGTGAATGCTGTAAGAATTTATGGTGGATAAAAGACTTAGGCCAATTCCAATAGTGGTTTAACAATCAATCCCTCCTCCCAGGGAACTCTGGGAATTGTAGCCCTGTGAGGGAAACAAGGCTCCTCTAACCTAACAACTTGAAGCCTCCTTAAAGAACTATAGTTCCCAGGATTCTTTGGGGGAAGCCATGACTGTTTACAGTGGTATATACTGCTTTAAATTTATATTACAGATGGGACCTTGTACTGAAAGGGTAGAAGAGCAAACATCCACTATCTGTCCTCCTCTATCTTCCATGATTTGAAGATGTCACTGCCCTTTCTACACGTTGGGACCTATGACTTATAATGGTCAGTTTCATTTACACACCTATTCGGACTTCCTATTTAATATAAATGCAATTAATTGTTTTTTTAAAAAAGAAATCTTTGTAGTAGATTGGTCCCAACATCTTGTTGTTGAGCATAGAGTTTTGGACTCCCCTGACTCTTGGTTGTGAACAGGCTTTGCAAAGTCATTGTAGTTCCAAGCTTAGGGTGGTTTACATTTATTTACAATTTCTGAATTGAGTCATATTGATCTTTTCTGGGGTTGGCAAAAATACCTTTTTGTTGCTGTCTTCAGTTTATGGACTGGATGACCTTGCACCAAAATCTATAGAAGTGAAGTCCTTTTCTAACGATAATTTGTAAGCAGACTCACACAATGCATTCACTTTAGTGTGGTACTGCAAATACAGCAATAGTGTGAATTTTTATTATATTCTGATATATTGTCCTTTAAATAATTTGGTGGAGAGACTATGCATTAGTATTGATGTATGTTTTCCTGCGGAAGACGACTTATGTAAGTGGAAATGTGCTTGGGTTTTAGATATTATTTTATGTGTATATATATACATTGTTATACTCTTTGGGTTTTTCCATTGTAATTTACTGCTGTGGGCCACTGCTAGGCGTTCTGTTTCTGTTTGTATATTTTGTTCATTTATATCAATATGAAATGCTATTTTGTGTTTGAAAGATTGCATTTGCAAGCAGCCTAGGCTGCAGGGAGTGTGATGGTCATGACTGTTCAGACTACAAAACAAGTAGGGAAAATGATGAGTGGGATCACGTGTGTGTGCGTGTATGTGTAAATTGTGAAACCTTTCACCTCCCCACCTGTGAGGAGCTTCCATTTCTGAGCTAAAAACTTCTGTGGATATGTTCTGGCTCTGTTCTAATAATTTTGTTAAAAAGATAGCATCATGCATTTCTATGGAAATACAGAACTTTTAGACTAAAGGCAACATCCTATGGCAACATCTACCAGGATGAACAGCATATGATGCAGATGATCTCTGGCTCAGCCAGCTGAGTCCATGTTTAGCCAAGTAAGCTGGGGTTAAATCCCCAACCCTAGCTCAGCTGAAGATACGTCAGTGTAATTTCCTCATCCAGTCTCAGTCGGGATTCCAGCCATCTGAGCTGAAGCTGGCTGAGTGAATGCCAGTGCATGTCTCCTAACAGGGACATTCTGAGGATGTTGTGAGGGTGGGAGGAAACTTAGTTTGGGTCCGAAGCCTGTTCAGTCATGTGACCTAGCACAGAACACTACTTTAAAGCTTTGGTTTCCTTGCAACAGGTTTAGGCAGAGCAGCAGCCCCATTGCATAAACAGGGGTTGATCTGATGTAATGCCACCTTAATTTACTCCAGCTTGCTTTATGCCAGCTTCTTGTGCATTGGATCACTTCTGAAAGCTGGCCATGGAAACAGGTTGGCTGGATGCAGGAAAAAGCAGGACTCCTGTGCTTTTAAAGCAGCCTCATCGATATTCTACCTTCCAGGTGTCTTGGAATACTTTGGCCACCTCATGAGAAGAGAAGACCCTCTGGAAAAGACTCTGATGTTGGGAAAGATGGAGGGCACAAGGAGAAGGGGATGACAGAGGACAAGATGGCTGGACAATGTTCTCGAAGCTACCAGCATGAGTTTGACCAAACTGCAGGAGGCAGTGGAAGACAGGAGGGCCCGGCGTGCTCTGGTCCATCGGGTCACGAAGAGTCAGACACGACTAAATGACTAAACAACAACAACAACAAAGTTTGTATTCATTTCATAAAGATGCAATACGTCTGAAGAAAGTTGGCAGTCAGACACTGCAGCTCATTCTGCAAATTTCTTGAGCCTGAGTCAAGGAGAAATGGAAGAAGAAATGGAACTGAGAAGAAAATGGCAGTTTTGAACAACAGAAAAGAAGGGATAGCAGGACGCAGGGAGGCGATAGCAGTTTTAAATGCTAGGCTTCTGTGTTGCATTCCCAGAAGTCAGTGCAAATGCACATTGACACTTGGCTCCTCTTGAATTATTTCATTTTTATTTAACAAAATTTACAGACCGCAGAAGAATTGATGCTTTTGAATTATGGTGCTGGAGGAGACTCTTGAGAGTCTCATGGACTGCAAGAAGATCAAACCTCTCCATTCTGTAGGAAATCAGCCCTGAGTGCTCACTGGAAGGACAGATCCTGAAGCTGAGACTCCAGTACTTTGGCCACCTCATGAGAAGAGAAGACTCCCTGGAAAAGACCCTGATGTTGGGGGAAATGGAGGGCACAAGGAGAAGGGGACGGCAGAGGACGAGATGGTTGGACAGTGTTCTTGAAGCTACCAGCATGAGTTTGACCAAACTGCGGGAGGCAGTGGAAGACATGAGTGCCTGGCGTACTCTGGTCCACAGGGTCACATAAACGACTAAACAACAACAACAGGTGTCTTGGACAACAACTCCCACCAACAATGGCAGAGCTGGCTAGGGTTGATGAGAGTGGTCATCCAAAACAACCAGAAGGCACCAGGTTGGCAAAAGCCACTTTAGCGGGTCTGTAGAAGAGAGAATTTTTGCATGACAAGCTGTGCTGCCAGGCAAAATCTCCCTCTTCTAATCTATACAGGATCACAGCCTTTTATTGCCTCTCGCCATATTGAATGTAATGCTGCAGTGGATCGCCGCAAAAAAAATAGAAATTAAAAAGCAAACAAACCACTGCATGCCACTGATAGACTAATTCAGATCTCACAGTGTTTTGTTATGAATAGCTAACCATTAAATAACATCAAATATCCAATAAATAGTGTAGTTCCACCCCATGCCTATTGGCATTAATTAATTGTTAATATATGCATCCTGACCCCAAGACCCCACCCCCCCCAATAATATTCAGGCTTGTGAAGAAGTGAAACAAATTCAGAATGATTCCAGAGGGCATTTTAAACATTCCTTCAAGAACATTTGCAGATCTCGGTCCTCCTGGACTAAGCTGCAGTCAGTGTAGGTTAGGTTAAATGTCAGAACAAATTAAGAAAAGGAGAAGTTTCTACTCCTATATTTCTGTGCTTACATATTTTTCTCTTAAATGTGGCAAACCCAACAGTATAATTCAGAAGGCACACAATTGGAAATGGACTGGCAAACATCTCAGGAAAGCTTGGCTGAACTGGAACTTTGCACATGCCTTGAAACTATGTGCGCAGTGTATCTTTCCTCTGAGCAATGAAAGCAAGTAGTCAATCAGAGAAAGCAGTTGCTGTGTAAGCCAAAAACTGATCCAAAGCTATAGGCATGCAGGCACAAACATGAACAGCATGCATAAGCCTAATTAATCCCCTGGAACCCAGTGCCATATCTAATGCAGGTAATGCCTCTAATTTGGCTATTAATTATCCCTTGTGAGTAATGGATTCCCTCCAGTAAGCACATCTCATTAAAGTAAGTACCTTCATTTGCATATCCTGAGAAATTCAAGCTCAACTCCTGCAGCAGTCACATGATCTGATTGGCTAAGATACCCATGTGATTCTGCTGCAGCTCTGTGGTGGAAACTATAATGGCTGTGATTCATAATGATTCAGAACAACCAGCTACCTGTGTCTTTAGTATTCAATGTCACCTGTGTCCAGTGCCTGGAATGAACTAGTTCATCGGAATGAAATGTTATTTATTTATTGCATTTATATCCCACCTTTTTCTCCTTGAAGCTCAAAGTGGTGTACATGGTTTCCCCCTCCTCAGTTAATACCCTCAACAATCCTATGAGGCAGGTTGGGCTGAGAGGCAGTGACTGGCCCAAGGCCACCAAATGAGCTTCATGGCCAAGGGGAGATTTGAAGCCCTGTTTCCCAGGTCATAGTCTGTTCCTCTAACCATTATGCACACTAGCACTTTACACCTAAAAGTAGTTCTCATACAGTGGTACCTCGCAAGACGAAAAGAATCCGTTCTGTGATTCTCTTCGTCTAGCGGTTTTTTCGTCTTGCGAAGCAAGCCCATTGACGGATTAGCGGATTAGCGCTATTAGCGCTATTAGTGGCTTTTAGCGGCTTAGCGGATCAGCTGATAAGCAGCTTAGCGGCTTAGAAAAAGGGGGGGAGGGAAAAAACCCGCAGGAACTCGCAAGACATTTTCATCTTGCGAAGCAAGCCCATAGGAGATTCGTTTTGCGAAGCACCTCCAAAACGGAAAACTCTTTCGTCTAGCGAGTTTTCCGTCTTGCGAGGCATTCGTCTTGCGGGGCACCACTGTAATTGCTGGTGAACTAGTATAGGTGAACTACGTAAATTCATTTGGGGATAGAACTATGAATGATTCCTAGTTCATCTTCATGGCTACTGCTCCCAACCCAGCAGGAGGCCTGGACTCTTAGAGCACCTACACAATACACACAAACACACACACACACACACACACACACACACACACACACACACACACTTTTTAAAAGAAAGGTACAAAACAAAATGTGAAAGGAGCATTCTAAGGCTTATTAGGCAGGTATGGAGGAGCTGCTGTTGCTACAGTCAATCACTGTGGCTAAACAAACAAAAGGAGGGAATGTGAGGCATTTCCTGTGTCTTCTCTTCTGAAGAGAATCACTTTCTTCTAATAAGAACAGCTTGAAGTGAGACGTAGAGTTCTAGGAACAAAGTGAATTATGCTTTGTGCCTTTTAACAGCTGTATTGCTAACACAAATTAAACAGCGTAGACATGATTGAGTATGGAAATACAATTATGAGGTAAACTTCACCTGTTGAAATTCTGTCTGTCAGACATCTTATTACTTCCACTTTTGGACTCTACATTCCAGGACATTTGCTTGTGACATTCTTAATGCTGTGTTTTCTTTTGCAGAAGACAAACATTTTATTACTCAAATGCTTGCTTGGATTAACTTGAGGTGAACTAGTTGGCTTCGTAAAAGAACTGGTTCTGTTTTGGACAGGAGGAACTTCAACTTGATCTACTTCCCTTTTAAAAGTAACTTTCCAAGCACTGTTTATACCCATTCCAGACATTAATGAGATCATCTTGCAAATCTAGGTTAATGCCTGATGAAATATAACTAGACTCCTCTTAGATCCCCAAGTTTTCCAGCCTTTTGGAATACACCCAGAAGGCCGCTTCAGGCTTCTCTTTTCCAATACCGGCCAAGGCATCTCATTTTCCACTCGCTTCAGCTAGTGAGTTGTCCTTCCTACCGTTTAGGAGAGTCCTGAGAGATCCTAACTCTGAGAGAGCCACAAGAGGTTTTTCATAAGGCTTGCTCCCCTCCCCCCCCCCCCCCCGGTTTGGCTTTTATGTATCCATAGCCTAGACTAATCAGTCTTCAAAATAGCAATGGAATTCATGGGAGGGGGAAATAACATTGCATTCCTGTGTGTCCCCATTGTCTCTGAGCTTGCTTATCATCAGAAGGCAAGCTTTAACCACTTTATCTGTTCAGTTTTATATCCTGTTCCGAAGGTACAACACAGTCTATGACAGAAATATCACACAAAGGCTCACATGTTGCTTTAGATGAGTCAAAGTTAGAGCTCATCGCTCTGAAATTTCCCCAGTACATGTAACCACAGCAACCTTATTTTTGACTCAGAAGAAGAAGCTGTGACATCATAGAGATTTAAAAAAGAAAGCAATTCAGCTGAGGAAAGGAAGCTTTGCAAGGATTTAACCAGAGCATCACATTCCTTAAGAGAGCAGCGGCAATTATGTCCCCCCCCCCCCAATAACATGGAAAGCTCAATATAAAGATCAGCTAGTTTCAGTTCAAATTCATCCTGTTTAAAAAGGAACTAGTTCTAATATGAACTAGTTTGGTTCATGTATGGCTGGGAATGTTACTGGCCTGGAATCTTGGAGAGGCACTGCCTGTCAATGTGGACAATATGGAGGTAAGCTTCCTATGTTCAGTGACTGCAGGGGGTTGGACGGGTGAATATGAATCCTGCCAAAATTGCCTCTCTTCCATTAGCAGGCTTCCTGAACATCTTTTCCAGAACTCTGCTCACTGATTCTTAGCATCCAAACCAATGCACATAGGAGGTTGCCTTACACCAAGTCAGGACATTGGTCCATCTATCTCAGCAATGTCAACACTGACTGGCAGCATCTCCACAAGATTTCCAGCAGGGGGCACACCTGGAGATGCCAGGGGCTGAATTGAGACCTTTTTCATGCAGCACAGATGCTCTGCTACTGAGCTACAGCCCTTGCTCTGAATGACTAATGACTTGATGTGTGTGTTCATGCACACGTGTATGGGAATGTTGAAGAATTGTAGAGCTGCAAGGAACCCAAATGGCAATCTATTCTAACCCCCGTCAATGCAGGTATTGCATCTAACAGCCCACCAAGATCCCACCATGGGAGCAACTTTTGAACTCCTGCTTTTAATAGCTTGTGTTGGTTTCTTTGTTTTGGTTTTCCAGCAGTTCACCTGCAGTGAATTTCCCTTTCTTCTCTCAGGGCAATTCATTCAGGACATGATGATGATCCCCCCAGATCTCTTGAGAAATCAGAGCAGTTGGCAACTCGATTTCCATTAACTGCAGCTGGAATGACCGAGGTAGGAAAACATCAGTGCACAGAAGTCTTTGCAGAAAAAAGGAGGAAGGAGGAAGGGCAAAGGCACAGATTTCCAATGACTCATCCAAATATCTGCAGCTCTCCAGAAAACTGGGTTTTGCTATAATCATATGCAGCATGGGTAATATGCATTTCCAAAAAGAGCAAGACTGCAAAGTGACAATGGAGGACGTCATGTGGCCTGACGTTCAAAGCTGTAAGCTGCTTAGACCAGCACAGTCTCAGCGACGCAACTTTAAAGAGAAAGCTTGCTAATTCAGCAAATGACAATAGAACAAACTGGCTCGGAACTTATGCAATGTATATGTGTGTGTATATATATCCAGTGTCAGCCCATAATTTAATGTCTTAAAAACATGGCAAGGGACATATGAGGGAAACAAAAAAAGGTCATGTTAGAGAGAGATGTCAGCCCCAAGGCAAATGACACATTACAGCAGAAAAAGCGTCAATTACAGAACAAAATGCAAGGCGATCAATTCCCACCACAGAGAGATCCTAGTAGGAATAATTTGCAAAAACATATCAGAAACTGCTATTATTATAAGTTTAATAGTTTATGACGCATTTGCAACTTTGGAGAAATAGGCAGGCAAGAACTAGCTCGCAAGTGGTGTCCTAGTTAACATCCTGTTAATCCATCTCTTTAGAAGCGTTTAGGAAAAGCACAGGCTGTTTTTCAAAAGTCTGCTGTAGCACTCACTTGTTATGTTTCACACATATCTCTATCAATACAAGCTTTGAGATCCATGCAAGTAGAAAACGTCGCATGCAGCTATGGTCTTTGCTGTCAGGGGACAATTGGGGCTACACATATACCGAGCATTTGTGCAATGCTATATTTAAGTGCACATCCTGAAAAGTGAAGCCATTAACTGCTTGATAGCACCAACTTGTTTGTGAGGCATGGCTACTTTGTGAGTTTATGTGACAAAACATACTGTAGTAGGTCGTGGGGGGCGGGCAGTACAGGAGGTATCTGTGGGTCCCTTCCAGAACTGTGATTCTGTACCAAAGAGTTTTGGGATTTAGTAGAAGAGGCCGTAGGACTGGTCAGACAAGTTTCTTTGCAAGACAATGTCCTGAGCTAGCCAAAGTGGTTGACCTGTTGCCTTAGAAACAAATGGGCAAACCTTTCCCAACCTCACCCTTCTAGGATGGAGAACAATAGGCTACCGTAAGTTGGCGAGGTGTTTTGTGTGTGTGTGTGTGTGTGTGTGTGTGTGTGTGTGTGTGTGTGAGAGAGAGAGAGAGAGAGAGAGAGAGGTTGGAAGCTAGAGACACAGAGACTTGTCTTGCCCTGTGCTGGAACCAAAGGTATGGCTTGGGGATCTCCCAGGGAACCTAATGGGGAGGCAAGTTCTGCTAGAGTGTTAAAGTTGCGAGCCCTTCCATACTATTCTCAGGCTGTATATAGTAAAGGTAAAGGGACCCCTGACCATTAAGTCCAGTCACGGATGACTCTAGGGTTGCGGCACTCATCTCGCTTTATTGGCAGAGAGAGCCGGCGTACAGCTTCCAGGTCATGTGGCTAGCATGACTAAGCCGCTTCTGGCGAACCAGAGCAGCGCATGGAAACGCCGTTTCCCTTCCCATCAGAGCGGTACCTATTTATCTACTTGCACTTTGAGGTGCTTTCGAACTGCTAGGTTGGCAGAAGCAGGGACCGAGCAACAGGAGCTAACCCCGTTGTGGGGATTCGAACCACCGACCGTCTGATCGGCAAGCCCAAGGCTCTGTGGTTTTAGACCACAGCTGTAAATAAAACTATTAATTGTAAAAGCACCACAGTCTCTACTGAGGGTCCATCAAAGGAAACCAAACCCTTAGCAAGCACTGGAACATCTGGAACCCAACTGAAACCCAACTTTTGACCTCAGGGCTGTCATCTGCAGAAGCTGCCCATCCCTTTCTTACAGTATCCTTAGCATATGAGTTAAACCTGCCCTAGGTATTAGCCATGCATAGAACAAGCTGGAGTGAACTTAGAAGGATCACTTCCAAGTTCAAGTTAAGGTCATGGCAAGATAAGACAAGAAAGTGCACAGTGGAGACTCCTCCCCCCTTCCCCTTCTGTAGTATCCAGATGACTGGGGGATAAAAGGCTGGTGGAAATGTCATGGAGGATGCTTCGTGGAGTTTGATTTTAAGGAAGCACCCTTGAGGGAGAATGCACAATGAAGAGCGCAAAAGAGTGCAGATTTGTGGAGATTAAACCACCACAATATAGCATTGTAGGTAAAGGTAAAGGGACCCCTGACCATTAGGTCCAGTCGTGGCTGACTCTGGGGTTGCAGCGCTCATCTCGCTTTATTGGCCGAGGGAGCCGGTGTACAGCTTCTGGGTCATGTGGCCAGCATGACTAAGCCGCTTCTGGTGAACCAGAGCAGCGCACGGAAACACCGTTTACCTTCCCGCCGGAGCGGTACCCATTTATCTACTTGCACTTTGACGTGCTTTCGAACTGCTAGGTTGACAGGAGCAGGGACTGAGCAACGGGAGCTCACCCCGTAACGGGGATTCGAACCGCCGACCTTCTGATCAGCAAGTCCTAGGCTCTGTGGTTTAACCCACAGCGCCACCCGCGTAAAGGTGGGTTATTCTTTATTTTTCACAAGGTCAAAAGTTTCTTCATGGCAACTTGTTATTTTTTGCACGAGCACATTTTGGAACCCCTATGGAAGGCTTCAGGTGATGAATGGGTGTGCAATGATCAAAACTGGTTGATTTTTTAAAAAATTAAAAATACATACTGAATTTTATTTTGGGAATTATAGGGACAGAACTACCTAAAATGTATAGAAACTTATTTATGTATGCTATTACAGTGGCAAGAATGTTACTTGCCCCAAAATGGAAAGAAGCAGAAGTCCCAGCAAAGGAAGAATGGATACAAAAACTTATGGAATATGCAGAAATGGTGAAACTTACCGGAAGAATAAGAAATCAAGGTAAGAATTTTTTTAATGAAAGAAGGCAAATGGTTTGCTGAATATTTACAGATAAATTATAAACAGATGAAAACATTGGCAGGATTATTGTAATAACCTGCAGTTTTAGAAGAGTATATCTTTAAAGAAGATGAGTAAATGAGCAAATAAAGTTAATTTGGATATGCAGAAGATATTAAAAACAAATTTAAGGAACTGCAGGAAGAGGGGGAGGGAAGTCAAGTTTTGAAATGTCAAAATGATTGTAAAATTAGTGAAATGTATCAAATTAGTGAAATGTATGAACAAATGAATTAATAATAACAATACATACTGAAAGTCCTATGAATACTTATTTGCAGTACCCTATACTCCTTAAGGGAACCAATGATCTGTATAAAAGATAATAAGGAAGAAAGGCCGAGACAGCCACACATTCTTTTCTTTTTTTCCCATTTACAGTACCAATTTTCTTTAGAGGAAGGACAGTGTCACTGTCATAATCAGTTAATTTGAACATGTATAGTCTGAGCAGTTATTAAGGACTTGCACAAGCAAGCACATAGACAGACTCTGTGGATTCCAAAAGCAGCATCAGTTATCTTGGATATAGGGATGGGAAGAAATTTGGTTCAGTTCACACTCAAAGGCAAGCCTACCTAATTTTCCAAAACTACGTGAACTGAAATGCAGCTGCCCTTCAGCATTTGTTCTTCTTCAAATTTTGCAGTCCAGTACTGAAGCCAAGTGATGGGTATGAAAATTCCTATACCTAGGGTCAAATTTGCATGTGAATATTCACAAAAATTAATAATTCACAAAATTATTCATGAAAATTGCAGACAAACATATATTTAAAAAATTGTCCAGTAGCACCTTAGAGACCAACTAAGTTTGTTCTGGTTATAAGCTTTCATGTGCATGCACATTTCTTCAAATACCGATGGTGTTTTCATATCTGAAGAAGTGTGCATGCACACAAAAGCTTATATGGTGGTAACTCGGGTTACAGTCGCTTCAGATTACAGACTTCACTAACCTGGAAGTAGTGCCTTGGGTTAAGAACTTTGCTTCAGGATGAGAACAGAAATCGTGCGGTGGCAGCAGGAGGCCCCATTAGCTAAAGTGGTACCTTAGGTTAAGAACAGTTTCAGGTTAAGAACGACCTCCAGAATGAATTAAGTTCTTAACCCGAGGTACCACTGTGCCCAGAACAAACTTAGTTGGTTTCTAAGGTGCTACTGGACAAATTTTATATTTATTTCAACTGTGTCAGACCAACACGGCTACCTACCTGAATCTAGAAGCACATATTAGTGAATGTTGTTCTGCAAACGGGTTGATATTAGGCAAAGTTGCCTACAAATGAGTCCGATGCAAATGTATCAGAAGAAATCCACACTGAAATGTTGACGAACTTTCACGAGGACTTAAAAAAGGACAAAGTGATGCGTAACGGAGCAGAACTGAGCTTAAGAATGGAAAAATTGGAAATGGAGAGAAGCCAAGATTGTTGGATTTGTCCATCCCTTTGTGGGATCCCCACCCAAACTCTAACCCTGTCCTCACCATCTAATTACAGATAGGTAGCCGTGTTGGTCTGCCATAGTCAAAATAAAAAAATTCCTTCCAGTAGCACCTTAAAGACCAACTAAGTTAGTTCTTGGTATGAGCTTTCGTGTGCATGCACACTTCTTCAGATACACTGAAGATATACTGTGTATCTGAAGAAGTGTGCATGCACACGAAAGCTCATACCAAGAACTAACTTAGTTGGTCTTTAAGGTGCTACTGGAAGGAATTTTTTTATTCTCACCATCTAAGACTTTTCTCTGTGTGCCCCCTCCAAGAAGGGTGCAGAGGGTGGCGAAGTGACAATGGACCTTCTCAGTGGTGGCTCCCCATTGATGGAATACTCTCTCCAGGGGAGCATGGCTGGTTGCATCACTACCTGCTTTTAGGTGCCAAGCAAAACCATTCTTGTTTTTCCTCAGACTTTTGGATGGTCTTTTAGATTGTGCTGCTCTTGTTTTCACACTTGGTTTTTGAAAATGCTATTTGTAAATTGCTCTGAGTCCCCCCCCCAAAAAAAAAACAGTGACCAATATATATTTGTATTAACAACAAGAACAACTCCTGCCAGTCCCCATCCTGGCAGATGTGATCCACACATCCCAGGCCAATTTCTCCCTGCCAACAATGAAGCTCTGACACTTCTACGGTCTTTTAACAGGACTTGATGGATCATAACAATACGTTAATTCAGAGATACACAACTTTCCGGACACATATATAAAAAAAATTGGCATATCATTTTCACCAAGCTGGCAGATGACAAATTGAACTCTGCTCTTTGGTAGATGTGTTTTATTTATTTGTTTGTTTGTTTCTTTGTTTGTTTCCCGCTCCTCCTCCCTAGGGAGATCAGAGCCACGTATGGTGTAACACTAAAGAGCCAGTGTGGTATAGTGGTTAAGAGCGGTAGTCTCGTAATCTGGGGAACCGGGTTCGCATCTCTGCTCCTCCACATGCAGCTGCTGGGTGACCTTGGGCCAGTCACACTTCTCTGAAGTCTCTCAGCCCCACTCACCTCACAGAGTGTTTGTTGTGGGGGAGGAAGGGAAAGGAGATTGTTAGCCGCTTTGAGACTCCTGAAGGGGAGTGAAAGGCGGGATATCAAATCCAAACTCTTCTTCTTCTTCTTCTAATGATAGACAACAGTAAAACTCACAGCAGGAGGGCAGAAAAGCCCAATTAAAGAGAAATGTTCTAACAGCCCTCCTAAACACAGGCAGTAAAGAAACCAAAAGTTTTGACTTTTCCATGGTGTTCTTCATCCAAAAACAGGCAACCTCAAATGTGAAGATGTTGAGTCCAAGTTGTTAAAAGACAACACCTGAATTATGGTTATCAAAATGAGAAGAGGCCATACGTTGGTGAATCCAGACAAGGTGTGCATTGATGATTGCAGTGCACAGCTTTGATTTCCATGGTGTGTGTGTGTGTGTGTGTGTGTGTGTGTGTGTGTGTGTGTGTGTGGCGTCAATAGAATAGCCCAGTGTTCTTCAACCTTGAGTCCCCATATGTTGTTGGACTACAGTGTCCATCATTCCCAGGCAGTTTGATAATGATTGGGAATGATGCGAGTTGTTGTCCAAGTACATCAGTTGAAGAACGCTGGAGCATTCCGTGATTCACCTAAATGTTTTACCCCATTCATTTGCCAAAAAAGGTTCTAAGGCTGGAATTCAACAAGATTTGTTCAATTATCATTGTCAAAACAAGATGACACCTGATTGGCTCTCTAAACACTCCTTTTTTCGTTATTTGGCTATAACACTTGATAGAATACAGATAATTGAACAAACCTTGTTGCATTACATTCTTAATTAAATTATCTTTCCATTGATATATAATTTTAAGGTATTACTCCAAAACAAAGTAGTGTTATGAGCCATCAAACCTCGGAAATTCAGTTTCTCCAAAAGGTTTCCACAATTTTGGCCACTAGTGTAATAATATGGTGCTGGAGGAGACTCTTGAGAGTCCCATGGACTGCAAGAAGATCAAACCTCTCCATTCTGAAGGAAATCAGCCCTGGGTGCTCACTGGAAGGACAGATCATGATGCTGAGGCTCCAATACTTTGGCCACCTCATGAGAAGAGAAGACTCCCTGGAAAAGACCCTGATGTTGGGAAAGATGGAGGGCACAAGGAGAAGGGGACGACAGAGGATGAGATGGTTGGACAGTGTTCTCGAAGCTACCAGCATGAGTTTGACCAAACTGCGGGAGGCAGTGGAAGACAGGAGTGCCTGGCGTGCTCTGGTCCATGGGGTCATGAAGAGTCAGACACGACTAATAATAATAATGCAAAAATGAGCATCTAAGACAAAGACAGCTTCATACAGTAGGAAAAAGTGCTCAAAACGGAAATGTTTCTAATTGTTTCTGTAATGTGTGAAATGGTTCTGAATTATATGAATGTTTCGAGTCTGGAGTTTTCATCTTGCATGAACTGATCTGAATAACTTGGCATAGCTAAAGACCAGGAACTCAATGGGTACTTTAAAAACTTGCCATGCTTTTGCTGTTGTGAAGCATAATCATTGTTGTTATTAATCTCTACAATCTTATGCATTAACATAATGAACGTGTAGCCTTGGAAAAGATGTACTGCCTTCCGTTCTTTCATAAGCCTAACTAGCAAAGCAGCTATTAAGTGCTGTTGGCGACCAAACCTGCTGGGATTCCAGAACCTCTTACAAATGAAGTTGAGAGCTAGAGCCATTCATTGCAGCGATAAGTAGGCTTGCAGCTGTAATTTATTCATGCAGTTCAGCTTCCAGACCTGGTTGGTTCATTTAAAGGCTTCTTGTTAATAGGTGATTATTATCACCAGCAGGTTTCTGGCGGTGGTAATTGGGGTTAGAATAACAGAATCATAGAATTGAAGAGTTCAAAGGGACTCCAAGGGTCATTCAGTCAAATGCCCTGCAATGGAGGAATTTCAACTAGGTTCTACATGCCGGGTGGCCATCCAACCTCTGCTTAAAAACCTCCAATTAAGAAGAGTCCATTACCTCCTGAGGAAGACCGTTCCACTGTCGAACAGCTCCATTGGCAGAAAGTTCTTCCTTATGTATAGGTAGAATCTCCTTTCTTGTAACTTGAAGCCATTGGTTTGGATCCTACTCTCTGGAGCAGGACAAAACAAGCTTGCTCCATCTTCCATTTGAGAGTCCTTTAGACATTTGAAGATGGCTATCGTATCTCCTCTCAGTCTCCTCTTTTCCAGGTTAAACATACCCAGCTCCCTCAACCATTCCTCATAAGGCTTGAGTTTCCAGACCCTTGATCATCTTGGTCACCCACGGTCCAGCTTGTTAATATCATTCTTAAATTGTGGTGCCCAGAACTGGATACGGTACTCCAGGTATGGTCTGACGAAAGCAGAACAGAGCAAGACGATGACTTCCCTTGATTAGTGAGCATTCTTTGGATTCCAAGTCAATTAGCTACAAGCCCACCCAACAGTAACCTCATCCATCCCACATATAGGATGGAAGGAATGAAGATTGTCTCATAATGGCAGGGACAGGGAATCTTAGAATCACAGAATCACAGAATCACAGAATCACAGAATCACAGAATCACAGAATCACAGAATCACAGAATCACAGAATCATAGAGTTGGAAGAGACCACAAGGGCCATCGAGTCCAACCCCCTGCCAAGCAGGAAACACCATCAGAGCACTCCTGACATATGGTTGTCAAGCCTCTGCTTAAAGACCTCCAAAGAAGGAGACTCCACCACACTCCTTGGCAGCAAATTCCACTGTCGAACAGCTCTTACTGTCAGGAAGTTCTTCCTAATGTTTAGGTGGAATCTTCTTTCTTGTAGTTTGGATCCATTGCTCCGTGTCCGCTTCTCTGGAGCAGCAGAAAACAACCTTTCTCCCTCCTCTTGTTCAGCCAGAGACCTCTATTCCATTCTGGGCAACCTTCTGAAGGCGACATGCCAGCTGCAGGTAGGACTAAAGGCCAAAGGTGGTAGAGGGTGGGTGGCTTGGGGAAAGTCCAAAGAACTAGGTAGAGAGGCCTGGAAGGCCACAATTGGCCCTTGGCTTGCTTAAAGGGGGAAGAAAGGCCTGGAAATGAGAGTTGAGGAGCCAGAGGAACAGATTTGTGTTGACCTGCATCCCTTCCAACATTTCTCTGATGAAAATAGGGATATCCTAAGGAAAAGGGTGGCTTCTGTAAATCCAGGACTGACCCACTCAGAGGGTCTGCACCTGTGTTTCATAGCCCTGCATTTGAGAAGCACTGTGTTAGCCCTTAACTGGCTGTCATGATGCCATTTCCATTTGGAAATTCATTAAAAGTGCACAAAAACCTGCAGGCAGGTACATGAACCAAATGTTTAAACCCTTTGTCTGTAATGAAAGGGAATTAGGTTACCCATCCAGCAACAGAGGCTCACACCTCAACGGCTGTGTATCAATTTGCTTCCTTCGCAACAGCAGCAGGGCTTGCTAGCACTGGGGCTGGTTCTCTGCCAAACGATGATCATCAGGAAAGTGACATCTTCAATTAGCGATAGTGTGGTAATAGGTGAGGGGAAAGATTTCCCACCGCTCTGCTTTAATACACAGAAGATATCTTTCAGAAATGTTCCAGGTAGGGTCATCTTATTTCTGCCTTCCTTTTAATCTGCACATTGATTTATGACCTGTAGGCCAAAATACAGGTATAGACCCTTTTATATGGCAACAGCTGCAAATGTAAATAATTCAAAGTGTAAACAGCAGGAATGTCACCCAGTTAAAGAAGTCTAACTCGATTGTCCTTTGAGTTTTAGTTGATTGATGAAAGGCTTAATTTGCACATGAGTAAAACAACAGCTCTAAGGGGAAAGGTAGAGGTTTCTTTCCTTCAACTGTGAGGACAATGCAGCCCCCTTGAGCTACTAGCACCCCAAAATGCACAGAAACTCAGAATTGTGCAACCACCGACCGCCACAAGAATTTTTGTCTTACCCATTTTGTATATCTGCTTAAAAAGTATGTAAGATAAACCCAACACAGCTTACAGAGAAAGCATAAAACACTACAAGTTACAAAGCCGTTCAAATTGCAATAAATGCGCTGCACGTTACTCAAATAAATTACATACATTAAAACCAAGAATTGGGCAAAACAATTCAGCATGACCACAGGGACATGAAATAGGGATACAAGTAGTTGAGCAAAATGAAAGGGGTTTAAACACTTGTCTGAAGCTTAATAAGAGAGGGGGGCAACTAACTTCTGTAGGCAGAGAGATCCACAGCCTCCATGATGACACAGAAAACGCCTCACCTCACATCTTGATCTTCTGAGAGTGGTGGGATGCTTTGCAGTGCCTACAACACTGAATGCAGTAGATGGACAGGGCCATATAAGAAAGGGAGGCCCTTCAAATATTCTGGTCCCAAACCACTTGTAGAATACTATTATACTATCTGGGCAACCCAAGAAAGACACGGTTGCTAAAGCAGTCTCATTAAAAAAGCACAACTGGGGTATTTTCACTGGAGATCTATAGATACATCCTGCAAGCTTAATTAACACTCCAATGTTGTACTTTAGCAGCATTCTTTAATACAAGAAACATTCAAACATTGCTGAGTCACCATTATTATTCTGACCTATGGGCTACATGGACAATACATTTCAAATGCCCTTGTTCACTAGTTCAAAGCCATTCATAGGTTATACTTGGGTAGAAATGAATTCTGCATTCCATTCATCTTTCATACCAGATATAATGGTTATTCTATACTTTTGCATGATCACTTATTCAAAGATTTTAAAAAGATGTGAGGTGAGTCAAAGTCACATTTCTGTCTTTCTTTCTCTTTCTTTTTTAAAGAAACCAGGGACTCTTTTCTTCTTCTCTTTTAACTCGGCAGCCTCTAAGTAACCCCTCTATACATGCAGTCAAAGCATAAGCTGAAATGAGTTGAAGCAGTCTTATCACAGGATAACTGGCTGCTCAAACAAGCTCTAATTGTTGGAACAAAAATATGATCAAAGTGCAATAGAGCCTAACATATCTGTGTCAAATGATCCGGAGTGTGCATGACATAGTGCGCTGCGCCCTTTCTCGGGCTTGGAACTTTGTTCTAATCTGAAACACTGAAAGGCAGACAGAATGAAAAAGAGGCTTTGCACTTCCACCATGTAATTTGGCCATTCAGATTTCCTGTAATGCTTCAGGGAAAATTCACACGTATAATAAAATAGTAGTGGTTTGCTGATGCAACAACAACGAAAAACCTCATGTAATATCAAAGTCTCTGTAAATTCACCCAGTGGAGCATCAAGAATTAAAACATGCAAAAAGTGTTTCAGGCAAAGCCTCCTTTGCTGGACTTTGTATTCAGTGCACAATGCCATCAGCGTTTCACAAATTGTTGGAGCCAAGGCATGCATCTCTTGTCTCAGCACACGACTATGAACAACAACAACAACAACAAACTGCCAAGCCACATATTCCAGCCACAAAAAGCCATTCTTGGAGATCTACAGTTAAAACAAGAGATAAACCTACATTGACAGCCAGCCTCACAGTTTCTACAAATATCTCTTATCTTGACCTAGATATATCCTCTGCATCTGCTATATAGAAAGGTAAGAGACTACCATTCAACCCTTGTAGGGGGAGCAGTTCCCAGTGGGTGTAGGCCCCCTTCAGACTGCCATTGATAACACATCAGCTGAGAGTTGTGGATGGTCCATGCATAACCATCTATGGGCCAGGGGTAACCCATGGGTTCCAGAGAAATCCTTCATTCATTCCAAGTTCTCCCATCCCTTACAGCACGCTTTGCTCACTAGATGTTCATTTATATTCAAGTGTGTTTATATTCCACCTTTCCTCCAAGGAGCTCAGTGGTTCTCCCTCTCCCCATTTTGTCCTCATAACAACCCCGTGAGGCACAGGAAGCTGAGAAACAATGACTGGTTCAAGGATGCTCAGTGAGCTTCATGACTAAGTAGCAATTTGATCAAGGTGTCTCCCCTGCCAGGTAAGTATCATGACTAAGTAGCAATTTGAACCCTGGTCTCCCAGACCTTAGCCAACTCCCTAACTACTACACTTCTCTGACTCTCTACAGTTCCCATCACCCCTGGCCATTGGCCATGCTTGCTGAGACTGATGGGAGTTGTAGTTCAGCAGCCTCGTTCCTCGCACACCTGCCTTACAAACAAACTGTTAAAATACTACTCGGATGTTTGCAACCCCAAGTGCTTACAGGGCCAGCATTCCCTGCAGTTGTCTAGCATATTTACAGACATCAGCTTAAGGACTATAAGCTGCGTGGTGGAAGGAAAGGAAAAGAAAACCAGCAAAAATAAAAATTTATTCATAGGTTTCATTCATACACAAATAAGCACAGCATAAACACAATGGGGGAAAAGAAAGCTCATACAAATATATTTTGCTTCCCATTGTAAACATACTTCCACATTGTGGAAAGGAAGCATATCATCCCATGAATTGGATATGTTTATTCTAACAAAAACAAAATAATTGCAAATATAAAGGATTTCTCGAGCATGTCAGTACGGTCAGACCACAGCAGCAAAGTCTTAAGATTCAATGTGGGGTTGTTTTTTTTAATAAGAACAAGCTAGTTGAGAACTTTAATTATTTTTTATAGTATTTATTACCCACTCTTTACTCAAGGGACTCAGGGTGGTTTACATAAAATGATAAGCTTATATGTCAGGGGTTCAGAAGCAGAGACGCAGAGAAGGGAGGAGACAGAGAGCGAGGGGGAGGAATACGAAGGAAAGATGAGTGGGGATGACGAACCGAGATCGCCGAGCTTATCCAGTGAGTCCGAGGATTCCCAGAAGGGAGCGCCAGCAGTCAGAGCAAGGGGGGAAAGCAGGGGGACACCCCAGGAAGAAGGGTCCAGAGAGGAATCAGAGAGCAGCAGTTGGAGATCGGGACCCACGTACCCAGACGGGAACAGCGGGGAGAAAGGGGACCAGATATCGGGTTCCGGAGGCTTTCAGAAGGAGGGAGGGCATGAGTCAGGAGTAGTCACGCCCACCTCGGGGAGCGACGAAACAATCAAGAGGAAGGTTGAGAGTTGGGCGCGCGCGCCAAGTTCAAATGTAGCGGAAGCTGGCGCAGTAAGCAGCCCAGAGAGTGAACCAGGTCCCAAAGCCCGCCGCAAGGAGGCGGAAGGGTCAGGGGGGTCCGCGTCAGAAGAGAGTAGGAAAAAGGAGACCCCGGGGGGCAGAAGGACCCAGAGACGGAGGGAAAGGCGCAGGAGGTGGAGCAAGGCTAGGGTATTAAGCTGGTGTGCTAGAGGCGGAGACTCAGACGGGTCTTCGCCGGTCTGACCTAGAAGAAGTAGGGCTGCATATTGCAGTTTGGAAATGGAAGCTGTAATCCAATAAAGACTCTTTTAACCTGAACGCTGGCTAACGTGGTCCTATGTGAGCTGGGACTGAGTGGCAGCCCTGACATTATATATATAATTACAGCATCTGAAATCAGTCACTATAGTATGTAGAAAATAAATGCAGCACAGCAGAAGGGGGTGATAAAGACCACGACGTCAACTCACCCCATGTAGGGAATTGGCTCAGCAATGGTCCTTCTGCTTTGCAGTCAGAAGGTGCCACATTCAACATACAGTGGTACCTCGGGTTAAGTACTTAATTTGTTCTGGAGGTCCGTTCTTAACCTGAAACTGTTCTTAACCTGAAACACCACTTTAGCTAATGGGGCCTCCCACTGCTACCGCACCGCCGGAGCACAATTTCTGTTCTCACCCTGAAGCAAAGTTCTTAACCCGAGGTACTATTTCTGGGTTAGCGGAGTCTGTAACCTGAAGCGTCTGTAACCTGAAGCGTATGTAACCCGAGGTACCACTGTACTCAGAAGACGCTCTTTCTTTATAAAAGGGGCTAGTCATAAAAGCACAAAACTGATAGTAACTCCAGTCCAGTACAAGTGACCAGCTTCTCAAGTGGTAAGTCTTTCTACCGTGGATTTGCTGGTTTGCTTGTATTAATGAAAGCATGGAGTGTTTTCTTCCTGCCATGCATTTTAAGATATGGTCAAGTCTGGCAGATTTTCCAAGTGCTACAGCTTCTGCACATTATTCATTGGTGAAGCTGGTTCCCTGAATGTGTAATCCATGGGAGGTGGCACAGAGCAGGGAAGGTGTTTCCCCAAGCTATAGAGTCTCACAGAGTCTCTTTGAAGGCACAGCTCATTTTCTCTACTTATCCTCCATGCTTTTTCAGTTTTCTATTCCAAGTGTTGCTTATATACTTTCCCAAGACCATATGGGGTGACATCTTGCTATAGCTCCATAATGATAGTAGGTTCCAAAATGAATCCCAGTATGGTTAGATTACTGATGGGTTTTGAACTTTTGTTTTGTTTTGTGAATTAAATGAGAAACTGTAATCACAGGCTAAGGCGGTATAGGGAAAGTTTCTCAACCCGACTTTTTATAAATGCTACTTTAGATATTTGTACTTAATTAAATTCCCTGCCAGAATTGGGGGCAAACCTAAGAGAAAGTAACTTGCACAAGTCCAATAAGCGAATAGCAACAATTTGAATTCAGCCCAATACTTTATGCACAATAGTACACCGACTCCTGACATTGGAAATTAAAAAATTATAAAATGGACATTCCTTTTTTAAAAAAGTAACTGTATTGGTCTGTTGGACTAAATGATAAGAGAATGTCCCCAGTCCAAAACGTTGGAGAGCTGCTGGTGGCCAGTTTAGACAATACTGAGCTAGATGGATCAGTGATCTGACTTATGACCAGTAATCTGCTTGTGAAACATGAGCCACTTACAAATGCCATCTCCAGCTCCTCGAAAGATTCCATTAACGGTGTCTCTGAAAAATTTTACACATCACTTGGGAAGACAGGCGAACTAATATCAGTGTACTGGAAGAAGCAAAGATCACCAGTGTTGAAGCAATGATTCTTCAACATCAACTTCGTTGGACTGGTCATGTTGTGCGGATGCCTGATGATCTTCTTCCAAAGCAACTACTCTATTCAGAACTTAAAAATGGAAAGCGTAATGCTGGTGGTCAACAAAAGAGGTTTAAAGACTGTCTCAAGGCAAATTTTTTAAAAAATGTAGTATAAACACCAACAACTGGGAAGCACTGGCCTGTGAGTGCTCCAGTTGGAGAACAGCCTTTACCAAAGGTGTCATGGGCTTTGAAGACGCTCGAACTCAGGACGCAAGGGAGAAACGTGGTAAGAGGAGGGCATGCTTGGCAAATCCACACCGTGATCAACTCCCACCCAGAAACCAATGTCCCCACTGTGGAAGAACATGTGGAGTCACCTCAGACTCATTGTTAAAACCGTGTTTATAGAAGACAATTTTACTCCGCTACGAGTGATCGCCAAAGAAGAAGAAGAGGCATTTTCCTATGTTCCTATGCATCCTGACCGGTTGATGAAATCCATACAGCACCAGTGCAAGAAATACACCTTGGAGTGCAGAGCATTGCAAAGTCTAAGGACACCAACCTCTCAAATGGCTTTCCCATGCAACGCTGCTTAGCAACTACTGGACTTATTTTATTAAACCAAATATTGTCCTGGACCATGCTGCGGAACCTATAAGCTCCAAAGCTTCTGCCTCTCTGGCTTGTCTACTTAGTATGTGCAACATGTTATTAGTTTGCTTCCTTACCTGCCTGATGGCCAGAGGCAATACCTGGCCAATACTTGTGTGTCTCTAGGCTGATGGCCATAGAACTCATAGTGATTTGCTATGTGCCATTGATGTTGGTCTCCACGAAGAGACTGTGGTTTCCATTAATTCTGCATGCATTGCCCGTTTCATGGCACAGTGACATAATTGTCAGTAGAGGGCTGAATAATACATAGGAGAATAAGCCATTTGTTGTGATTATCCTATTCAAACTATAATGGAACTAATTCACTTCTCCCTATCTTTACAGCACTGTTATTTGTATTTTATGTCTGTGTTTCAAACACACCAGGCAAAGATAGGATCATTCGTACTTCCTCGAAATCAACCCTCTTCATCTATTCCAATGTAAATTAATATTTTGGAGCTGAACGCTCTTCCTCTTTCTTCCTTCTCTTTAGATTTCCCCCACCACCAGAACCACAACACACTAGGGAAGAATGCAGGTTTTCACATCTTCTAGCCTGAATTGTTGTTGTGCTTGCAGAGATCTTCCCTCCCCAAACTGAGCAATGCATTTCAGAAAACTACAGGAGGTCTTTTATAGTAACAAATTACTTGTAAAATAGTAATGCATTTTACTGCCCATTCAGTTTTATTTTAAGCATTTAATCTCACTGGCTTTTGCTTGCTAGAGTTTCTCTAAAGTTGCATTTCCTCACTGCATAATAATCCATTTGGGAAGTTATTTGTATGATTTGCTGTTAATTAGGCTTGCCAATCTATTAAAGCTTTCCTCCCCGCTGGACGATTAATTATTGTGCTGATTAATCAGTTAATTGATTATTGAATTAGGTAGACTAAGGATAATGGTGGATCAATATAAAATAATTAAGTCTGTGATCCTATGCTCCCTTACCAAGAAGTAAACCACATTGAACTCAATAGAATTTATTTCTGCATATGAGATATACACAGCTGCATTCTTAGTGACTGCCCTCCTCATTTAAATCATATCCTTCCTATTTGCAACTCAGGGCAGAACACAGAGATTTATTGCATTTTATCTTCACAACAACCCTGTGGGAAGGGGGGCAAACCTAAGAGAAAGTAACTTGCACAAGTCCTATAAGCGAATAGCAACAATTTGAATTCAGCCCAACACTTTATGCACAATAGTACACCGAGTCCTAACACTGGAATTTAAAAATATATAAAATGGACATTGCTTTTTTAAAAAAGTAACTGTATTGGTCTGTTGGACTAAACAATTATCATTATCACCATCATCGCGAGAAACCCCAGCAAACCCAGCAGGGCTTGCTTCTGAGCAAACATGCATAGGTCTGGGAATGCTAACCTGATGTAGCCCTAGTGAAGAATGAAGCAGGACTGTCTCTCTTCCAGATTAGTTAATTCAGGGCACTTTTGTCTCTAGCACCACCCTTCATTAACTCTGGCTCCGCCCACCACCAGGATGTGGCCCTGATAGATTACGGTACTCCTAAGGGATTGTGGCACTCAGTAGAAAAAGGCTCCAGTTACAGATAGGTAGCCGTGTTGGTCTGCCATGGTCAAAATAAAAAAAATTCCTTCCAGTAGCACCTTAAAGACCAACTAAGTTAGTTCTTGGTATGAGCTTTCATGTGCATGCACACTTGGTATCTGAAGAAGTGTACATGCACACGAAAGCTCATACCAAGAACTAACTTAGTTGGTCTTTAAGGTGCTACTGGAAGGAATTTTTTTATTTAGAAAAAGGTTGTCCATCACAAATCTGAGATTACTCTCAGATGTGCTATCCAGTAACACCTGCCTTGTGAGCTTCTCAGAGAAATCTGTTTGGACACAAAATACCTAACAAGAGAGAGCTTAGTCTTTGCCAGCTCTCTGGCTATTGTGCTTCCCACAGCCCTGGGGCCACATCCACAGTATATGTTTAAAGCACTATGATATCACTGTAAACAGCTGTGGCTTCCTCCAAAGGATTCTGGGAGCTGTGGTTGCTTAAGGGTGTCGAGAGTTCTAAGGCAACTATTTTCATTTCCCTCACAGAGCTGCCATTAATAATATAATAATAATTTTATTATTTATACCCCGCCCATCTTGCTGGGTTTCCCCAGCCACTCTGGGTGGCTTATAACACATCTAAAAACATAATACTGAGGAGGCCCTCTGCCTGGTTCCCTGTAACTTCACTTCTCTCAGTGAGGGAACCAGCAGAAGACCCTCAGAGGAGGACCTCAGCATCTGGGCTGAGCAATGGGGGTGGAGACGCTCCTTCAGGTACACTAGGCCAAGGCCGTTTATGGCTTTAAAGGTCACCACCAACACTTTGAATTGTGCTCGGAAATGTACCGGAAGCCAGTGAGGATCCTTTAGGTGTTTTATGGTCTCGGTGGCCACTTCCAGTCACCAGTCTAGCTGCCGCATTCTGGATTAGTTGTAGTTTCTAAGTCACCTTCAAAGGTAGCCCCACGTAGAGCACACTGCAGTAGTCCAAGAAGGAGATAACCAAAGCATGTATCACTCTGGCAGATAGGGTCTCAGCCTGCATACCAGATGGAGCTGGTAGACAGCTGCCCTGGACACAGATTTGACCTATGCCTCCATGGACAGCTGTGAGTCCAAAATGATTCCCAGGCTGTGCACCTGGTCCTTCAGGAGCACAGTTGCCCCATTGAGGACCAGGGAGTCCCCCCCATCCACCCTCCCCCTGTCATCATCCCCCAAGAACAGTACTTCTGTCTTGTCAGGATTCAACCTGTTAGCTGCCATCTATCTACCAAACAGAGACTCCTCGGGTGGTGCTGTGGGTTAAACCACATAGCCTAGGACTTGCTTATCAGAAGGTCGGCAGTTCGAATCCCCGTGATGGGGTGAGCTGCCATTGCTCGGTCCCTGCTCCTGCCAACCTAGCAGTTCGAAAGCACATCAAAGTGCAAGTAGATAAATAGGTACCGCTCTGGCGGGAAGGTAAACAGCGTTTCCGTGTGCTGCACTGGTTCTCCAGAAGCGGCTTAGTCATGCTGGCCACATGACCTGGAAGCTGTACACAGACTCCCTCGGCCAATAAAGCGAGATGTGTGCCGCAACCCCAGAGTCGGTCACAACGGGACCTAATGGTCAGGGGTCCCTTTACCTTTATCTACCAACTGCCTCCATTCCCAGAGTGGTTTAACTATTGACAGGGAACTCTGAGGACTGTAGCTCTGTGAGGGGAACAAGGGTTTCCTACCAACTCTCAGCACCTTTAACAAGCTACGGCTCCCAGAATTCTTTTGGGGAAGCTATGGCTGTTTTAAGTGGCATTATAGTGTTTTGCATATCTGGTATGAATATGGCTTAGCTGAACTCGTCTCTTAGAATGGATGGGGCTGCTAACTTTGACTGCATTGTGCCCCATGATTTTATTGTGTATTTGATTATTTTAGTTGGTAATTTGGGCCACTTGTGGACCATAAATCTAAAGCACAAGACTTCTCCCTAAAATCCTTGAGATGGTAGCTGAGGGGTGCCGGGAACTGTAGCACTGCAAAGGGTAAACTACGCTTTTTAGGATTCTTTGGGAGAAGCAGGGAGATTAAAATGTATGCTGCGTGTGCAGCCTTAGTCTTCTCTAGATATATGCAGGGCAAAACTAATCACCACTTCTCCTGTGAATTGCATATTATCAAAATGGGGAGAAAAAGGAATGGTGTTATATATTAAAGAAAGAGGAGAGATTAAAAGTATGTTACAACATGCTATATGTTTATCTAATGCTCTCAGTCCCTGTGTAATCTTATTACTGCAACCTTGATCATATCTCCATCACTCCCATTCTTTGATTTGCAACCCTGATACATTTGTGCCTTAAACGATAATGCTCACTTATTGCCTTAGTCCAGGGACCTTATCTTTTATTCATGCTTTATACATCTTTTAAATAACACAATTTGTTTGCCAAGCCCCAGACCAGCTCGGGTAGTTTATACATAAAAGTGTTTTGAGACCAAAAGTGCAAAGCCTTGTTCTTTCCATTCACAAGGTCATATTTATAGAAGGTTCCCAGAAGTGTCGGCAAAGGATGTGAGCATCTGCTGAGACCGGGAGTTAAATCTGGAAAAAGCCACAGAATTCTGCAAGGCAGCAGAACGAGCACAATCGCAAATGCGGGCCTTCAGCTATGAGCGTGAACTAATGCAGGAGGTTGTTATACAGTAAGCTGAAAAGGAGCAGTGGAGGAAGCAAAGGGACTTGGCCTTTGCATTTCCTTTAAGGAGGAACTGAAACTTTCCCATTGGTCCTAGCAATAAGGCTCCCTTCAGCAGATGCACAAGATAGCACATTCGGGCATCTGCCTTTGACCAGGGGACCAAAGGCCATTGGAGCAGCACCTCCTCCCTCAGTGGCAGCAGAGAGGAGCCGGTAAGCGTGCTGCATGCGCTTGCAGGCGCGTTGCAGTGGGGGACTGCCTCCTGCATGCACAAGGGTTCTGCTTCATGAGGGTTACACCACAAGTGCAAGCACTGGCTGCAAGTGCTGACTCATCCTCCTCCCCGAGCTTGGTAGCAGCACTGGAGGGAGGAAATGGGACACCCCAGGATCAAAGCAGAAGCCAGGGTGGCTCCTGTAATTCAGGGATGTTCCAGAAAAAAATGGGACACTTGAAGGGTATGTTATCAGTACACACACTATGTGCAGAATCAGGGCCCCTTGAAGCCAAAGGGCCTCCAAATCAGTGGTGTAGCATGGGTTGACAGTGCCTGAGGCCGCACAGAGGTGGGGGTGGGAGGGAGGGAAACGGATGGAGTACACAGGTGCATCCATCCTGAGTGTCTGCATCACTCAGGAGATTGTAGCCACAGAGATAAGAAAATAAGAGACGTTCCATTGCATGGAGAGGTCAGTTCCTGGTTCGCATGGAGAAGCAGTTTTCAGTGGAGCCCAGCAACGGAAGTGTACATCTGTATTGAGGCGGGACCAGGTGTTGAAATTTTCTGCCCCTAACAAGTTTGCACCCAGGGCAGCTGCCCCTGTGGCTCCCCACTGTCCCAAATTATTAGTACACATTGTTAACCGAAGTGAGACTACAATGAATTGCCACTTTTCTCACTGTCACTGGCTATTCTAACTGCAGCTTCTGGATCAAGTGGAAGGGAAGCCCCACGTAAAGCAAATTGAGGCCATCCAATTTTGAAGTAGCCAAATGCAAGAACTGCGGCGGCCCAACTCTTCTGGTCTTGGACTGATCAGAGTTGTTTTACTAAAGGCTCCAGAATAAAAATATATTTAAGCACCCCGTCCTCCTTTACTCACTGCAGTCAAAGCTGTATTCTTTGTGAAAAGGTACAGCTTATAACAACTGTTTTCCTTTATGGGGCACTAATTCTGTCCCTCAAAACTGGGGAGAGCCATGTGCTGCATCTTAAATCAGAGGACATTCTAATTATTTGGGAGCTTTGTCATGGCTCATTAATTTGTAATTAAATAAAGTCAACTATTTATACATTATTATTCCTTGTGGAAATGTTCGATCAGGAACATTTCCAGAAGGCCCTGTTTCTAATCCTGCTACCTTTAAACATACAATAAACTTTATTTTAATCGTGTGCCCATCCCAGGGGTTTATTACTTATGGGAGAGTTGCCAGAGAAGGGTTTGTTGTTTTTTTAATCCAGAAAGCACAGAAGAGATCTAAATGGGGCCAGGGATAGCTGCTCTTAAGTGAAGGCACTTTAGTGTGACTATTCCTGAGTTTAGAAAGCTCCTTGTGGAAGGTGGCATGGGTAGATGCCAGTCAATGTCCTACTGTCAGGGCTGTCCCACCCTGTTCCATCACCTGAGGCAAAAATGTGCCCTCCCCCTGCTCATAACCACCCTACTTCAGCAGCCAGCAGAATGCCCTCCTCACCAAACTTGACAAGTGCCAGGACATTCCTCAAGGTGTTGCTGCTTATCTTCTCCAGGCACGATGAGTGGCAATGTCATGTGCCAGAATGCCTCCCTCTTCCCTGGGGCAGGGGGCTGGGGCAGGCATTCCAGCCGCAGCAGAAGCTGTAGGACAGGTACAGTTCTGCTGCCTGAAGTGGGTGCTTCACCCTGCCTCATCGGTGGACTGGCTCCGCCCACTGCATTGATGTAGAAGTTGGGGTAGAAGAGTTTGGATTTGATATCCCGCTTTATCACTACCCGAAGGAGTCTCAAAGCGGCTAACAATCTCCTTTCCCTTCCTTCCCCACAACAAACACTCTGTGAGGTGAGTGGGGCTGAGAGACTTCATAGAAGTGTGACTGGCCCAAGGTCACCCAGCAGCTGCATGTGGAGGAGCGGAGACGCGAACCCAATTCCCCAGATTACGAGTCTACCGCTCTTAACCACTACACCACACTGGCCCAGGTGCCACTTCTTTCTCGGGGTTTGATAGTTATGGGTTAGTGGTTTATCCATCCGCTTTTGCCACTGGGGTTGTAAAGAAAGCAAAAGGCATAAGAGTCCTGGCCCAGAGGATTGCTTTGTGACCTCAAGTATCTGGCTGGACCCTCATGAACGACAAAGCTCTGGTCTGTTTAATCTAATTTGGAGCCACACCTTCTAGAACGGCCTCTATCAGCAACCATTGCACTTGGCTGCAGGTGAGACAGAGAGGTCCCCTCTATCAGTCCTGCTGCTTGGCTCCTCCCCTCCTCCCTTCAGTTATCAGTCATTCCACCCAGGTGAAGCAGAAGGATGAGAGACAGTGAGGCCCCTTCCATCAGGCTGGCATGGACAAAACACCACTTGACCCCTCTTTTCCTAGATGTGTCTCCATCACCAGTCATGCTGAGACAGTGAGGCCCCTTCAGTCAGCCTGGCTGACACCCTTGGCTACTGGGCTGTCCCCTTCACAGAACAAACTATATCAGCAGTGGCCATGCTTATTATTTCCACCTTTCCTCACTGTCCTTTCCCTCTTTGGTCTCTTATCCGATAAATTGGAAACCGTTGTTGGAAGTTGTGAACTGCCTTGAGTGCACCGGCAGAATACAAGTGGAGCAAGTAAATAAATAGTAGAGAATCTTGATCCTCTGCCCAATCTTGGTCCTGATCCTGGCAGAAGTTCAGAAGAACAGCCAAGAATACAGGACCCTTTAATTTATACCATATGTTTTACCTCCCCACTATTGCATCCCATATGGGCTGGGGGGTAAGATGGACCTTTATTCTGACCCCACAGGGCTATTTGTATATTAATTGCCTCTTTGCAGATCCCCACCATGGCTTGACCTTCAGAAAGACACCTCTAGCTTAATTATATAATGTTGTTGAATGCCTGCAGCTGGCGAGGACTTCAGCGGGATTTGTGGGTGTTCAGCACTTCAGAAACGTTAAGGCTGTAATTAATCTCTCAGTGCCTCAGTTTCCATTTTTGTAGGTATGTGGCAAGGTGAGCATTCATTAAGGGTTGCAGAGGGCATTGTGAGCCTTGATAGAAACTGCTAATGTGTGCAAGTAGAAGGGAATATTATAATTCACGTAAATAGATAGACAACGCACTCTCAGCATTTTGGGTGCCAATTTTCATTTGCAAACCAAGTGGTACGGAGGAGGTTTGGTGAGAAAACTGTAACTGTCTGAAGAAGATTCATGCCCTCTGCTGATACCTACTCTCTATGCTGATGTGGCTTTTAAAATATGTGGTGCAGCTGCAAGATTGAACATAGATGGTATTATAATGTTTACGGGTTGTAGCTCAGTAGTAGAGTACCTTCTTTGCATGTAGAAAATCACAGGTTCAGTCCCTTGCATCTCCATATATGGGTAGGAGAGACCCTTGTCTGAAAAGAACTGCACCCGGTCCTTTAAGGCACTTATGAGCTAGATAAACCAATGATCTGTCTCAAGATAGATCTCACCAAGTGGAAATAGTGCATGGCATGGGACCTGAACACTCAGGAATGTGCTTGTTCATTCATGAGAATGTGCACGGATGCACCCTATTATTCAGTTTATTATTTAATTCATTAATTTTAAGAGGTATCTCTAAGCAGTTTACCGTATTTTTCGCCCCATAAGACACACTTTTTCCCCTCCAAAAATGAAGGGGAAATCGGGGTGCGTCTTATGGGGCGAATGCCTGCAAGCCTCGCGTGCCCGGCAGGAGGTCCCACCGGGTGCGCGAGGCTTGGGGCAGCAGCCTGTCGCCCGAAGCACGGGGAGCCCTCCGGAGGGCTTCCCCTGCTTCGGGCGAGTGTCAGCAAGCCTCGCGCTCCCGGCAGGAGGTCCCACCGGGTGCGCGAGGCTTGGGGCGGCAGCCTGTCGCCCGAAGCACGGGGAGCCCTCCGGAGGGCTCCCCCTGCTTCGGGCGAGTGTCTGCAAGCCTCGTGCACCCGGCAGGAGGTCCCACCGGGTGCGCGAGGCTTGGGGTGGCAGCCTGTCGCCCGAAGCACGGGGAGCCCTCGGGAGGGCTCCCCCTGCTTCGGGTGAGAGTCTGCAAGCCTCGCGCACCTGGCAGGAGGTCCCACCGGGTGCGCGAGGCTTGGGGCGGCAGCCTGTGCTTCGGGCTCCCCGTGCTTCGGGCTCCCCGTGCTTCTGACTGCTTGCGCGCACGCAGAAGCTTGGGGCGCGCTGAGCTCGGCATGCCCCAAGCTTCTGGTGTAGCGCAGCGATCCGCTAGCCCTTGGAGAGCCCCGCGGCTCTCCCAAGGCTAGCGGACTGCTTGCGCGCACCTAGAAGCTTGGGGCGCGCTGAGCTCAGCACGCCCCAAGCTCCTGGTGTAGCGCAGCGATCCGCTAGCCCTGGGAGAGCCCCGCGGCTCTCCCAGGGCTAGCGGACTGCTTGCGCGCACGCAGAAGCTTGGGGCGCGCTGAGCTCGGCACGCCCCAAGCTTCTGGTGTAGCGCAGGGGTCCGCTAGCCCTGGGAGAGCCCCGCGACTCTCCCAAGGCTAGCGGACTGCTTGCGCACACGCAGAAGCTTGGGGCGCGCTGACCTCAGCTCGCCCCAAGCTTCTGGATTAGCGCAGGGGTCCGCTGGCCCTGGGGGAGGCGCCCGGCTCTCCCACGCTAGCGGAGACCTTGCCGGCACGCAGAAGCTTGGGGCGCGCTGAGCTCCGCACGCCCCAAGCTCCTGGTGTAGCGCAGCGCACCTGGGGGGGAAATAAATTTTTTTCCCTTTATTTCCCCCCCAAAAAACTAGGTGCGTCTTATGTGCCGGTGCGTCTTATGGGGCGGAAAATACGGTACATATCTAAATGAAAAAGAATATGTACACACACACACACATACGTATTCCGCATATAAAACAAAACAATGCTTTTCCTCCTCCTCTAACTACATTTTAAGAAACACAATTAAGCAACAAAAATATCTCAAAACAATGTACATCAATAAGAACCACAAAATCAAACTGTACACAAAATGTCAAGATACAATATCGAAAGGGAACATAATTACTATATATATACATATATCACCTGGAAAAATCTCACAAATATTACAAAAACACACACCTGTAATAGCATGATCACCAAAACCATTCACACATACACTCCTCAAAACTAATCTGAACACACAACCCCCACTTACCGTATGACTCAACAGTCTCCTTACAGTGACAAAATCCATCTGCTTCCCATCTTGCTCGAGTCAAAGTAAGGAAACCTGAAACCTGAAAGAGGACAAAGGCCAAGCCCTACCATTAGGCGAAGTGAGGCAGCAGCCCCAGGCAGCAGTTGCTGAGATGTTTGACAGAAAAGCAGCAGCAGCTCGCTGAGTTGTCTCTCTTGATCCCTGTGTGCCAAAAAAAAAAGCCTGTTGTGCACCTCCTAAACTAGCCTGTTGCCCTCAGGGTGCTAACATGTCACCAGTGTGCAAATTAGATTTCCCTTGCAGTCTGGCTGGGCTCTATATGTAGAATGGAGAGAGCGAGAGTGAGAGAAGCATCTTTTCCTTTGTCTCAGGCAGCAAAATATATTGGTCTGACTCTGATAGACAACTCTACCAACTGCACAATAACCCCCTTCCAAAGCAAATACAGGGCCAAAGTCCCCCCAAAACAGATACTCTCCTTAGTAACTCTAGGGACAATTGGAACACGTTTGATCTTGGCTGTGACTTGAGAAACTAACACCTTATTAACTATCATATCTTGATGGCTCTTAAATGGCATGCACAATTTTCACTTTGCACTGCTGGGATTTGTAGATTGCTAGAAATTCATTAAAGCTAAATGGCAGCAAGAGAGAGTGCAGTCCCAGACGGTGCCTTAAATACAGCAGGAAGGCCAGCCTTGCCAGTGGGATGTCACTGCCTTATATAATGCTACAGGAGAAGGGTAGGGAAGGCTGTCTGGCAATGGCTTCCTATCTTACAGAGTGTGACAAATCCACCTTAGGCCTTAGGCAGGGTAGAGACCCTGTCATCAGAGTTGTGCAGTTAATAGCAGTGGAGGCTGGTGTGTTAGGTAGAATGGGACATCTGTCTCTCCAGTTTCAATCTGCCCCCACCTATCTGCCTTCTTACTTACAACCAGTCCAATAGCAATACCTGTAGCTTCCTCTTCCTTAGTCTCAGAGTTGTCCTTGCAGAAGTCAGAAGGGAGGAGGAGGATCAAACTAGAATTAGTTGTCTCGGCCTGCCATTGGCTCAGGCTCCACTTACTGTTTGGGCTCCCTGAATTCCACCCCACAAAACAATATGTGAACTGAAACATAGCCACCTTTCAGTAGCAGAAGAGTACTACCTCCTTCTCAGAAGCTTAAGCCCTGCCCTCTTATACGCCCTTTCCCTGATAGTTACCCATACTCACTTCATTTATTGGGAGCACACACAGCAAGATCTTCAAAGAGGGAGCTAAGGTTTTAGTTAGATACATATCGGAGAAGACAAGCTTTCAGACAGATTAACAGCGGAGACTAGGGTAAGCATGAAGGCTTCATAGGAGATGGTTTCGAAAGGTTGCTTATCATATAAAAGGGGGTTGTAATCTAGGTACAACAACAGCGTGTGTGTTATACGGGTGTGCACATTATTTTATTGTGATTTGCATCCTGCCTTTCTGGAAAATTAAACCTCCTGAGAAATGCAGTATTATGAAAATAACTGAAACCTAAATCATTAGGATTCTTCGTACAAGGTAGCAGGTAGTAGATGACCTTGGTCCACATAGTTAGGGGCTTCAAAACCTCATCCTATTGATCCATGATGGTCTAATGTCACCATAGAGGGGCCCTGACCCCATAAGGTCAATCAGGTACTCTGTTTTGACTGATGCCCAGTTTCCCCCTTCCCTGGTTGGCTGGGGGGTTCAAAACCACATCTTATTGGTCCATGAGGGCTTGCTGTCATCATACAGGGCCCCATAAAGCAAAATACCCTGCTTGGCAGTTCAAAACATTGCCCTATATGTCCACATGGCTAGGGGTTTCAAAACTTCAACCTATTGATCCACAATGGTCTACTTGTCAGTGTAGAAGAGTCCCATGACTCTTATCCTTTTTTTGACTCATGCCCAGATTCTCCTTTTCCAGATTGGTTGGTTGATGAATTTTCATGAGAATTTTTTTTTAATGCAAACTGATGTGGAAATATGGAGAATTGAACTTAAGACTGCAAAAATGAGAAACTGAGAGGAACTGAGATTGACAGATATGCTCACCCCAAAGGGCACTGCTGGGTTTTATATTGTCTCCCAGGCATTTTAACAAGTACATGAGCCTGCAGGAGCAAGTCACCCAGAGGGGTTTTTTGACCCTCTCCAAGCTCATGTGCACCAAATGAATTTTAAATCCATCAACCCATGACAAAAGATACCTCCACAACGTGTGACAGCAATAGATCCCTCTCCCCTAATCGTAGCCATTCCTGTTCATAAACCATTCCTATTTGTGTGATAACTTGGTACATTCTGGTTATCTATAAAGCAAGATTTAGAAATTGCATTTCTCTCCCTGCTCCAATCCTCTTGACTATTCTGCCATGTATCCCACATTGCTTCTCGGTGCTCCTCCAATGTGGCAGGAGTCAAAGCCTGCTTGCTGCAACACACAAGCCTTCTACTCCCAGCAGCCCAGCCGGTGAAGAGGTCAGGCATGAGAACCCAAAACAATAAGCAAAGGAATTGTGAGTCTCAGAGGTATTTGGTTGACTTAGTGTGACGAGCTGCAAATCCCAGGGAAAGGCCCAGGCAGAGAGCTATGATTGCATATAATCTGATTTACAGCCCCAATGGTTCACATGAAAAGGGGGGGGGGGAGCGAGGGAGAGAAGTGTGATTTTGCTTTGGGGGAAAGCCAGTGGGAGATTTATGCCGAATCTTCAGGTCTTCAGCTCAACCTTTTGTGATGAAGAGCTGTAAGAGAGCAGGGAACCATTGACAAACAGCTACAACAGGCACACAGATAATAATAATGTTTAATGTTGCTTAATTTGATTAAATATCAATATTTCATTTAATCAGATTTTAAAAGAAGGAACTATTTTCTGTCAATGGCACCCTGTAGCTTCGTACTCATTGGCCAGAGCACTGGTTGGTGGAAGCAAGTTTACGTACATCTCAGTGAATAATTGGCTGAAATACGCTCTTTATTACATATCCAGAAGTAGAAAAGAAAAGAAGAGGCTAAGGACTGAAGATTCTAGCTATCAAAATTCTACTCAAAGCAGACCCATAGAAGTAAATGGACATAAGTTAGACATGCTTATTAAGTTCAGTGGGTCTACTCTAAGTAGGATTCATGTTACACACAACCCTTAATTATTATAATGAAAATATATCCCCGAGGAGCTGTCCACCTGATATTCATGAGATATCACAACAAGTTCAGGTGACAAGCCTCTTTGAAGGACCACTCCCATGTGCCTGCAAAGAGGCTCACTCAATAATTAAGAGGGGATTTGCAATGAAACCCCTGCTAAAATAGTTCCCCCCTCTTCATTTTACAAGGGTTTCGATGCAAATCTCTTCATGATCCTAGACCAATCAATGTATGCTGCTGGGTGCTGTGAGCACACATTATTCCAGAAGAGGAACAAGTGGGAACTTACTTTAAGCTCCCAATTGTTCCTTTGAAACCATATTGATGCCTGCCCCACACCTGATGTTCCAGAGGATATCAGGCGTAGGGTGGATGGGCATGATTTTCCAGGAATGTCCTGCTGGGCCAAACTGGCCCACAACTTGCCTTTAGACTGATTCCACCCATCTATGATGTCCATGGGATCATGGACATGAAGAAGTCTAAGTGCAGTTGAGACTCATGACAACAAGATTGTCATGAGCTATGGTTTTTATTGTCAAATATATTTTGGCAAAACGATTTAACAAAACCAGATCTGCACTCCACATATTCTTCATTCTGTTCTCTTTCATGCAATATTACTGGAATAAAGAAGTTCAGTGCTGCCCCCTTATTGCCTGATACTCACATCAAACCAGTAGTAACAAGAGGGAAGGAAAGAAAAAGAGGGAGGGAGGCAAGAAGGGAGGGAGGGGATAGTAATTTTATTGGACCAATGTCAGTGTTCATATTAGAGAAATACTTGTGAAAAGGAACATGGATTCAGCAATAAGTTCTCCTTTTGGTCATCAATACATCCTATCAAATATGACAATATCTGTCCATGGAAACAATAATGAGGATAGAAATTGTAGTGGACCTATCAGGAATGCATTCCAGAGACCAACAAAAGACTATTAAGTATGGAACGCTTCACGAATTTGCTTGTCATCCTTGCGCAGGGGCCATGCTAATCCATTGCTAATCCATTGCTGTATATTGTTTTAAATGTTTGTTTTGCTACTGGGATTGTAGTTCCATTTGTGTTTCTCAAGCTGGTCTGTGACCGTAATAAATTTCATGTACTATTAAGTATGAAACTCAGCAACTCTCAGAAAAGCACACTTTCATGGGAGCCAATGACTGCATTTGGATGTCATGTTAACCCATGGTTTATCATGACAGGAACAAGCCAGCTCCTGACTGGGCTTACATAGTTGCCCCCAGCCCTCCGATCCTTCACTTCTGTTTTTGATTAACCAGCTTGTTGTGTTATCTGAATATGACAAACTGTTAAATCTTAACCATCTTCAGCATGATTAACCATGGAACTATGTTTTATGAAGCTGGCTTGTTTCAAAAAGCTGTGATTCAGCATTTAGAGTTCAGAATACATTGTGGTTAATCAAAACAAGGGACAAAATCTTCAGATCTCCTGCTCACAGCCATGCCAGAGGAGTTTATCATGACTGTAGCTCGCAAAGGCAGCCAGAGTTTATTATGCATCCTACAGTGCAACTGTGACAAAAATGCACAGAAACATCTGGAGCCTTCACCAAAAGTGAGCAGTTTTTCAAGAAATGACAGTGTAGATGGAACCAGAGAGAATTCTAACAGGAAGATGGATTTTCCATGCAAATAGCCTACTTGGAACCTGAGAAATGTATTTGCAAGTGGAATTTCTTCTTTGCATGCCAAAGTACCGTTGAAGTCACAAAGACCTCTGAGGTTCCACCCAGACTCCAAATTCTTAACTGCTTTTAATCAGGAGAGGCAAAGTGGGGCATAACCCTGCCAAGATTCTGAATTTCCCCAAATTTCCAAAGCCATATTCCCGCCTTACTCCTGTCCCTCACAATTATATCAATACATTTCCAATCACTAGGAGGCTTCTGTCCACCTTTTCTGCCTAGCCAGTCATAAAAACCACTGGCAGTAAATTCCCACTCCCGTTTCCAAGGGGAGGAAAAAAACAAACAAAGCAACTATCTCATATACGAAGGGCTACTGAGGGTGGATGGGAAGATTCTTCTCCTTTTCTCCCACTGTGTTCTCTCTCACTGTGTTCACGCTTCACCGTGAACATAAGCTGGGAGAGAAGCAGCCAGGGAGAGCAGAATTCTGTTGGCCCATCACAGGTCACCATGGGGCTGTTTGTTCTTAGCATTTTCACACATCATTTGCACAGCAGCTTGCGTGTATGCATGTGTCAGGGGGACAGCCCACCCATGTGGCAAGGTGAGCCCCCCCCCGAGTGTTGGAAGCTCACAGGTGGTACCCACACAGGCCTTCCGCCTGTCCTGCTGCCTCCAGAGAAATGGAGCTGGCAGCAGCACTGGTTTCCGGCAAGATCTCGTAAGATCTCACCAAAAGCTGGTGCCACTGGTATTTCACAGGTCCCACCCACAGTGCAGGTAAGGAGGGGGCGGGACAGGGCAGTGCCAGTGCAGCATGTTCCACTTTTGCCTCAAGTGGCAAAATGGGACACATCACCTCAGTGTGTGTGGAGGCTTTTGCTTGTGTTTTCTATCCGGGAGAAGACCTGTGTCCCCCTGTGGGAGTGTTGGGTTCTTCCCTTACCTTTTAAAAATCCTTTTTTAAAAAAACCAACACATTTATTTTGTGAGAAACTGTCAGGGAACTGGAGACAGAGAGGGAGGAGGGAAGGAGAAGTTACCGGGAGATAGCCCCTGTAATTAGCAGCCTCTCGTCTTCAGAGGAAGGAGAAGATGAAGGGGGGGGGGTCAGAGGGGAGTGAATCTGAGAGGGAGGAAGTACTTCCGAGGGCAAGGACCTCTCGTCACAGAGGCAGGAGGGGGGGGGTCAGGCTTAGGAAGTGGCTATGCTGGCCCCGAAAGCGGAAGGAATCTAGTCGGGACAACTTCCCACCATGATCGGATCGTTATTTTTGGACTGTTTGTAAATACTGCCAAGAAACAATAAATAGCTGTAAATATGGCTGGTTTTCCGGACTTTTATCTCCACTGAGCGATCACAACTCACAGCAGCTGATAGTGCTGACAGAAACCAAGGGGTCAACTCCACAGTCATCCCCACCAAGCTTACTCAGCCGAGGTCAGGAGGAAAAAATCCCTTCTTGGTCCTTGAAGGCCTTTGTTTTGTTTTAAAAAGTGGGGGCCCCTCATGAAGCAAAGGTTGCAATCTTGATCTCAATGGAACTTACTTCCAGGTAGCTATGTATAGAATGGCATTGTACAGTGGTACCTCGGGTTAAGTACTTAATTCGTTCCGGAGGTCCGTTCTTAACCTGAAATTGTTCTTAACCTGGAGCACCACTTTAGCTAATGGGGCCTCCTGCTGCCACCGCGCCGCCAGAGCACGATTTCTGTTCTCATCCTGAAGCAAAGTTCTTAACCTGAAGCACTATTTCTGGGTTAGCGGAGTCTGTAATCTGAAGAATATGTAACCTGAAGCATATGTAACCCAAGGTACCACTGTAAAGGAGTTCATTAAAAATAATAATAAATCCCACATGTTTTAACCCAATTTGCTAAATGCTTTCTGGCCAAATCAGTATTTTCTTTCTTTCTTTCTTTCTGAATTCCACTTTCTTTGATTTTTATATAACTGGAATACTCAAATGCTGTGTTGTTTTTAATTTTATTTTCTAGAAAAACCCCACTTTTTAGTTTTTGTTTATCTGATAACTGCAATTATGTCCTTTTGCAGAAAAACAACCTGGAACCATGCTGGGGGACAGGGCAGTGTGAGCATGGGGCTTGACTGCTACCTACACATTCGTTTAAAGCCGCCAAATTATTTGCTTCATTTTAACTACAGAGCCCTTAGAGTTCTTAGATTAAAACCTGAATAAAACGGTGTTATATCCATCTCAAAGTCTGTTTTTCATTTTTCAGATGGCAACAACAATAACAACTGAACAGATCTTTTTACAACTTTAAAACAACAAAAAGTGTCCTGGCAAATGTACAGACAACTCAAAGTCTGCTGAATGCCAAATAACCTTTTCTCTTTTTCCTGGAAGTCCTAACATACTGGGGGCTGGCAGATATAATGGCGAGCCTGGGAAACTGGAGCTACAAAATGCCATGAGATAGTGGTTCCACACAGAGTGGTTGCATCTCTCTGTCCCTCTGTTACCACACAAACCTTTGTTAGTGATCAGAACAACAGTAGGAGTTCTCAAGTACAACTAGCTACAATTTCCTTCTCAGCATACTGCTGCTTTTTGCAGAACTATGACCAGTAGTGTTTGCTTCAGCCTTGTTCTCTGTATATAAAATATGTAGACTCTGTAGCAGGTTTTGCTTGCAAAGTGGTGTAAGACTGAAGACTTGAGGCTAGAACTGCATGTTTGGCAGAATCACGGGTCTTTGACATACAGCGGCAAAAGTTTTGAAAGGAGGGAGTGATTTTCAAAGGGAAACCAGTGAGAAGAGAGGTGGTGCTTAGGTTTCCTCAAATGCTTTCACTCTAACTGGGCTTCCAGAAATGGGACTGCAGGTGTGACAGAAGGGGGCCCTTCTGAACCAACGTAAGAAACTTTTTTAAGTGCTAAGCATTTGTACAACTGTATTGTTTAAGTTTAAGAAATTAAAAGACGCCTACTTCTTGGGAGAAAAGAGATGACAAACCTAGACAGCATCTTAAAAAGCAGAGCCATCAGCTTGCCGACAAAGGTCCGTATAGTTAAAGCTATGGTTTTCCCAGTAGTGATGTATGGAAGTGAGAGCTGGACCATAAAGAAGGCTGATCGCTGAAGAATTGATGCTTTTGAATTCTGGTGCTGGAGGAGACTCTTGAGAGTCCCATGGACTGCAAGAAGATCAAACCTATCCATTCTGAAGGAAATCAGCCCTGAGTGCTCACTGGAAGGACAGATCCTGAAGCTGAGGCTCCAATACTTTGGCCACCTCATGAGAAGAGAAGACTCCTTGGAAAAGACCCTGATGTTGGGAAAGATTGAGGGCACAAGGAGAAGGGGGCGACAGAGGATGAGATGGTTGGACAGTGTTCTCGAAGACACGAACATGAGTTTGACCAAACTGTGGGAGGCAGTGGAAGACAGGAGTGCCTGGCGTGCTCTGGTCCATGGGGTCAGGAAGAGTCGGACACGACTAAACGACTAAACAACAACTGTTTAAGTGCCCACTATTTATTTGCAAGCAAAGAGGATGGGAACCTCACAAGAAGTCATCTCCTAGTTTTCACTCAAGTGACCTCCAGGCTCTGCCCAGGCACCCCACTAGGTATAGGTGCTATCAGCCTCAACAGCTTTTAATACTGATGTTCCAATGTACCCCCAAACACACAAATTACATCTAAAAACTTTTCTACTATTTGGAACTAAATTCTTCCGCAGGAGTACAAGCCACAGACACTTCAAGGTCAATCTGTCCCTCATCAGCCGCTATTTACTGACCCATAATGGGCACGTGTTCACACATCTGGCTTAGCTAATTCACACTTTTAATACCGTGAAACTAATGCCTTAATCTCATTAGCAAAGCTTGACCATTTCATTTCAGTCCTAGCACTGGCCGAGAAACTGATAAGCAAGACCTTGCTCATCTCGGATACAAAGTCTGACTTTCCATCCCACTTGTGACTGCCCATTAACCACATTATTATTATTATTATTATTATTATTATTATTATTATTATTATTATTATTATTATTACTATTATTATTTTAATGCCTAATCCATAATTGCTCATTAAGTGTTTCTGAATCAGTGGTGAGCTGCCATTTGTGCTCGCAGACAAATAAAAACCACAGTAAGGAATAGTTTGCAACACCTGTACGACTGCAATGTTTATAATTCTTACTCTGTATTCTACGACTATTTAATGTTTATGCAATGCCAATGATTTAGCAGGCAAGTACACAACCTGAAGTGACCACCATCCTTTCTTTCTATAGGGAATACAGCCAAGTCACCTGATTCTCTGAGCTGCTCACCCTGAGCATCATCATCATCATTTATTATTTATTATTTATACCCCACCCATCTGGCTGGGTTTCCCCAGCCATTCTGGGCAGCTTCCAACAAAATATTAAAATACAATAATTAATCAAATATTAAAAGCTTCCCTAAACAGGGCTGCCTTCAGATGTCTTCTAAAAGTCTGATAGATCAAAGAGAATTAATAGGATCACACTCTTGCACCCAGAGGTGCCAGCTTACAAGGGCGATTAGGGGGACAGGGACGACAACATCATGCACATGACGTGACATCGTGAATGTGATGTCCCCACGTCGCACACCTGAAGCCAGACTTAAAGGGAGTGATAATGAGTAACCTTGAGGAGAGGAGAAAAATGCAAAGATGAAATGAAGCGGTGACTTTGTTAGAATTCCTGCTCTATGATTGCAGTCATGGATTGTTGTTTTTCACATGACGGTATATGTTTTGACTCCACAGAGTGGGAAGTGACGGAGACAGGATGTTTGTGTTACTGTGTTCCGTGAAGTGGGACTCTTGTCCTTTGTTCTTTTTCTCTTTGCTGTCTGATACTAGAGAGAGAGGGAGTCATGTTGCAGCGCTCCGTGTGTGTTTGTATGTAAATAAAGTAGATTAGCCAAAATGCTGAGTTGCTGAGGTCTGTCACGAAAAACTGTGAAGACTCTGCGGATCCGTAAGTGTGCCGGTGTCTGTTGGCATTGGTCGCTGTGATGTTCTGGCTGAAGAAAGTGTATGAAGCTCCTGAACGATCAAGCAGGGGGAAGAGAACATGCCAGTCAGGCATGTGTCTCAGCCAGGGTCCTACTCGAGTGTAGGCTGAACTCCTGACAGACTTCAGCTTCTTCGTGTGAGCACAGGACCCAGAAATAAAACTGGCCCGAGAGAGACTTTCTAACACATTGGTTCTTCTTTGTAAACAAGACCATTTAATTTGGGACTCTAAAAGCCAGGAAGAAATCTGGATACAAATCTTGCAAGCCTGCCCATGGTAGAATGGTTCAGTTGGACTATGTCATCCCACCACAAATCAGAGATGAACATGGGTGGCTAGACATGCAGGGCAATCCCTATCCACATTTACTTGCCAGTAAATCCCATTGAGTTCAATGGAGCCTATACCCATTATGCTTACATATGACTGCAGCTTCAGTTACCGTGACACATTCAAAATCCTGTGTCTGAAAATGCTTAATTAATCATGCCAAACTGAGCAAACATGCAGCAAGTCCTACAAGGCAGCATTCACCACCTTCATTCTTGCCAACCACTCTGGAATCTTGTATGTCACAACTCCTAATAGATGTGAATCACATTTTTTTTAAGGTGATTTATTACCTGAAGCAGCCGGCAGGGTTAAGACAAAATAAACTGCACCCTTCATAGTCGTTTGAGCCACCAACCACTTGAACAAGATTCCATTGGGAACGTATTGGATACAATATTAATAGCATCTTTCACTGCCCTGCAATTACTGCCTGATTGAACAGAAGAGTGTCCTTAGGAAGCATTGGACCCCTACTGTTCATTAAGACAGGCTTAAAAGAGGATGATAAATGTTGGTGCTTTTCTTGGTGTATACATTTTTCCTGAGACTCTCCTACTGAAAGGGCTTTACATAGATCAGAGGTGGCCAACCGTTGCCCCATGGCTAATTCAGGGTCCAGGAAGCAATTTTATCCAGCCCCCTGCAGCTCAGCCAATTATAAATCATGGCGCCATAAAACATTTTGTGCCAAAGGAAGAGAAATAATGACTTCACATTCAGAGCTTTCGATTCAGTTTTATACAATGGTGCGGATTAATGATTTGTGGGAGGCAGAGGAAGACAGGAGTGCCTGGCGTGCTCTAGTCCATGGGGTCACGAAGAGTCAGACACGATTAAACAACTAAACAACAACAACAATAATTTGAAGACTAGAGCCAAAATGAGGTACCAAAATGAGCCAAAATGAGGACTAGAGCCAAAATGAGGTCTGTTTCAAATATTTCTCTAAGTTTGCCAATGATACTTGTGATGAATTGTCAAAAATTTGTAAAATAAGAAACCCACAAAACACACACACGAGAGGATGGATACCTGCAGAAAGAGAATGCTTGTTTACACTTTCAAATTGAAATTTCCCCAGCTCTAGTCCTGATCTCCCTGGGTGTGAGCTCATATGGGAATATATAATGTGTGTACTGGCAGACAGAGTCATTGGTAGAGAGGTAAGAAGGCATCATTTTCCATTAATTGTGTGAAATACTGCTTCCATTCTGCTGCAATTTGCCTTCAGCCCCAAACTCTGCCACTCACCTTGCTGTCCACCGTAATGAAATCATGACAGTAGTGGGAGGAATTCAATGTACCACTATGGCAATCATTCCATTAGTGTGAGCTTTTCAGTTTGCCGGATGGAACAACAACCCTTCCTTGTTCTGTTCTGGGGGTTCCTGGACCCTCCCTGAGCCAATTTCAGTGGGCACAGGAGATGCACGCAAGGAGATGGTAGGGGAAGCCCCATTGTGCTAGCATACAACCTTATCTGGACTAATGCTAGTGGGAGTAGATGAATCTGGCCCTACATTAATTAATTATGTAAATTAACTAAGTTCAAGTGCCATTATGCATATCACCCTGTTCAATTCAATGCAAAGAAAATGCAATGCAAATGGTGGGTGAAAATTCTAATCAATTACATATTATTATTATCATTTGCAAACTGAGTACAAATCATATTCCCTGGATTGATTTCCATTCTGGAAATGGGATGAATAAGCAAACATTGGTGATTCCCCTCCTGCTTTTCCAACATCCTTGGGCCACATTCACACCATACATTTAAAGCTCCATGGTTCCACTTCCCTCAAAGAATTCTGGGAGCTGAAGTTGGTTAAAGGTGACGAGTTTCTAGGAGACCCTTATTCCACAGAGCTACAATTCCCTGAGTTCCCTGTGAAGAAGGATTGCCTGCTAGACCACTCTGGGAATTGTGACTCTGGGAGGTGAACAGGCGTCTCAGCACCCTTAACAAACTACAGTTCCGAACGATGGCTACTTAAAGCCGCACCATATTTCTGGTATGAATGTGACTCTAGTCACCAGCAATTTCTTTGCTTGCAGAGCTAGTTTGCATACCTACTAGTGACCATCACACACGCACTTCAGAAGCTTGTATAAGCAGTGGTGGGCTTGCAGCTGCAATATGCTCATGCTGGGCCACCATTTATGTGGGCTGGGGGCTGCCTGCTTGGCTGCCAACATTTCTGCCCTCACAGCAACGCTTTCCCAAGGCATTGTTTAGATTTTATGAAGAACAGCAGCATGAAGGTGCTGCAAAACACAGCCTCACACAGATATTCAAGTTCACACTCTCAGCACCTCTATGCTTGTCCAGACATCTAGCCGCAGCTCCACAAGCTCTTCCCTGAAGGACTGCTGGGAAGTATGGAGCTGTTTCCACTGGCTGGAAAAAATATCTTCCTGTATGTGTGTGTTGTGCTGCTGTGTTAGGCCTTGTCTATTCTTTATCCTCACAGGAGCAGGTGAAAAGGATTCTCCTCTGGTGAGAGAAAATAAAACGGTTCAAAAAGCCAGCCCTCTTCTGCTTTCTTTACTTTTCCAAAGGAGGCTTCTTAGAAGCGCGGGTGTCTGTCATGTCGGCCGAGAGAGAAAAAGCAAAAGAACAAAGTGGTGATTATTTCTTTTGAGTGCTTTTGAAGATTCCTCGGCTACCAACACACAGGCTTCCTTTTGTGCATCTGCGTGTGTGAGCACACCCACACACCCACACCTGCTTATTTATCCTGAGTTTGTTTTACAGAAACGAGCTATCATTAACAGGCCCTTTCTTAATTTCCCTCCTTCATTTTTGACACACGTTTAAGGCTCTCAGATCTGGCTCCATCTCACTTTCAATGCAGCCAATTATTAAAACCCATATTCTGCATCACGGAAGTTCATGTGCTGGAATAAGTTATTTGGGTTGAAGGAATTGATCGCATCCAGGGGGCGAGACTCCTGCATTTCTCTCTCCTCATTCTTTACTGTTCCATATTTGACAGTGGGTAATGATTCATAATAAGCAAAGCACTAATGAGCCTGACAGAAGCAGATTAATTTGATAATGTTATCTGCTTGCGTTATGATAAGTGTTGATATACGAAATGCAATGGCTATGGGGAGCATCAGATGCTGCTGCCTCACCCTGAATCAAGGTCCATTTGGTCCATCTCATCTGGTTTTGCCCAGGCTGACACCTAACCCTGCTACAATTTGTGTTCCTTTATTTATTCCTTCGGTTTTTACTAGAGATAGAGATTCTTGAGGAATGCATTCCTTGCAAATTGTGATATTAATGAACTTAATCTGTTCACCTTGCCAACAAAGGTCCGTATAGTAAAAGCTATGGTTTTTCCAGTAGTGATGTATGGAAGTGAGAGCTGGACCATAAAGAAGGCTGATCGCCGAAGAATTGATGCTTTTGAATTATGGTGCTAGAGGAGACTCTCGAGAGTCCCATGGACTGCAAGAAGATCAAACCTCTCCATTCTTAAGGAAATCAGCCCTGAGTGCTCACTGGAAGGACAGATCCTGAAGCTGAGGCTCCAAGACTTTGGCCACCTCATGAGAAGAGAAGACTCCCTGGAAAAGACCCTGATGTTGGGAAAGATGGAGGGCACAAGGAGAAGGGAATGACAGAGGATGAGATGGTTGGATAGTGTCTTCGAAGCTACCAGCATGAGTTTGACCAAACTGTGGGAGGCAGTGGAAGACAGGAGCACCTGGCGTGCACTGGTCCATGGGGTCACGAAGAGTCGGACATGACTAAATGACTAAACAACAACAACAACACCTAGACTAGTGCATAGATCAGAATGTGTGTGTGTGTGTGTGTTTCATGCATCCATAGTAGTGACCAGAGGAGGAATGACCACTGGGAGGAGCTCAGAGAGAAGATACGCCATGGTGCATCTGCAGTAGCACAACCTTCATCTGCTCCTGCTGCAACAAAACATGTCTCTCCTGCTTTGGTCTCTACAGCCACAAGCAGACGCTGTAGCCTTCCAACAGGTGCAGTCCTTCACTGTCTCCTAAGACAGATGGGTGCAACATCCATAGCTATAACTATAGCTACCTGTGACTAACAAAACAGAGTTTTCATTTATGTGGCAAAACATTTCCGCTTCCACTTCCATCAGCTGCTCTGATAAAAATGAAATAATGAGCATTCACACTTTATAATGTGGGTGCCCTTTGCGGGATCACGTGCAGTCCTGCGGTTCCCAGGGAACTTACTAATAGAAAGGGGGCTGGCTTGCCTCTCAGTGTTATTACAGTATTTGGAGGTTCACACCCAGCCTCAGTAACAGAAGTCCTATCTTCCTTAGAATGTCCTGACCTTAAGTAGGAAGGACAGGTACTTGCTTACTCTGTTCCATCTCTTTCATCGCCTGCGAGATGAATTTCAGGGTTTTCCTGAAATTGGGCAGGCTTATATATCTCCCATGTGGAAAGTAAAATGAAGTTATATACAGTGGTACCTCTGGTTACGAACTTAATTTGTTCCGGAGGTCCGTTCTTAAGCTGAAACTGTTCTTATCCTGAGGCGCGCTTTCGTTAATGGGGCCTCTGGTGCGTGATTTCCATTTGCATCCTGGGGCAAAGTTCGCAACCAGGAGCGAACTTCTGGGTTAGTGGAGCTCATAACCTGAAGTGTTCATAACCAGAGGTACCACTGTAGCTAGACTTTCTGTTCTAGTCAATGGGAACAAAACTGAGCTTCAGATTTTACTAATCAGATTTGGGCTCAGATAATGAATCAAATTGGAATGACACAGGGTGGACTTGAAACAGATGGGGCCACTTCCAAATTCTGTAGGTACAAGTCAAATGTTATGGTTGTTGCACAGCCTGCTAAACAGGAAGAAAAAGTTAACCTGCAAACAATAAAACATTAAACAAAGGGAGGGTAGGGAGGGTGAATCTCCAGAGCCGACTGCCTGGCTATCGTCGACTCCTCCCCCTATTTATAAATGGGGCTGGCCCCACCTCCCAGCAAGAACCTTGATTTACTGAACAGATGAGCTGGAGGATGTTAGTGTGAGGCCAAATAGATATTATGCTTTGAGTGAAGCATTGGACATCAATAAACCAATAGATTTGTTTCAGTTACCAATTTGAGCCCGATGCCTTTTATCACTGCCCATGCTTTACTCCAGGTCTCACAGAGTTGCTAATGTGCAAATGTGAAACATGATTAAATCACCAAATTAGAAAGCTCTATGTTTTTAATTCCTGGTCTGCTTTGATACTCTTTTCGTATAAGAACACTAATTCATGTTTGATTTTCATACAGAGCCAACAGCTGACAGAGCCTATTTTGACAGAGATGAATAATTAGAATATCCTGTAACAAGAGTGATTAGAGGAATAAATGGACAAGAAAGGGCTAATAGTTTACGATTATTTCCCGAGATCATTATTTTTTTCCCTTGAAGTGTAGCCGAAACATTGTCCTATCTACACACAGTTATAATTGAACCCTGGAAATCACAGGAACCTAAATTGGTAGGCTTTTACAAGTCTCCTAAGAACAAAAAATTCAGAAGATGGTTTAATTTCTCATATATATGCAGTTCGGAAAAGTGAAATGACACAAGTGCAAAATGCCCTTCTGAAAAATAGACTTGTGCAGAATTGGAGTATCCTCCATCAGCTTGAATGGAACCCATGAGCCATTTATGGTCACCCATCAGGGACCCCACAAATCACAAATCTTTTTTGTATTGTGCATCAGAGCTGCAGCAATAGCCACCTGGCAGCAGTGTGGCTTACCAGGAAGGTTAAGGTTGAGGTGGCAGCAAGGTCAGGATTCTGTGGATGCATCTCTCTACATCAGAGAAGTAGAACCAATCTACCAAGGAGCAAGAGGATCACACCTTTAATGTACTGCATAGTAGACAGCTTAATACATACCTATTTGCCCAGCCTGAGACTTGAAGCAAACGGTTTCGACTGAAACCAATGAAAATTATTTCCAAGATTGTGCTTAGAATAAGGATGGAGTGTTCCATGAGTACTTAATGATGTATTGTCCTCCCTACAAAAATTGTAAACCAAATGATAGTGAACTCCCAGTGCTGACAAAACAAACAAAAATATGAAGTGCTCCCTGCTTTTGTATTGGCACTAGCGTAAATCCTAGCCGCAGGTATAGATCACTATTCATTTCCTTGAACGGTTAACTATCTTCCTTAGTTATATGAACCAGGCTGGTTCATATAAACTTGGCCTGGTGACAAATTTGGTGTGATGGCGGAGTGTGGCAAACGTTCTTGGATTACAGCTCCCATCAGCCTCAGCCAGCCTGGTCAGTGGTCAGGGATGATGAGAGTTGTAGTCCGGCTACACCTGGAAGGCCAAAGATTCTTCCTCCCTGCCTTAGAGGAGGATGGAAGATAGCATGAACAGAGTCTCTCCACAACTGGAGAGCAACAAGCACAACCCAAGCATGATTGCATGGAGTACCAAACCAGCTCTATAATCGGTTTGGTGATGGAAAGAGTCATCCACACTGCCCTGGCACCCCCTGAAGACCAACAGGAGGTCCTGTTGGTGTTGCTGCCTGTGGCTGCTGTCCAGGTGGCCTGGACCCATGGCAGGGCTTTTTTGGTGGTGGTTCCCCATTTGTGGAATGCCTTACCTGGTTGGGTGCATCCCTCATTATTGGCTTTCAGGAGAAATATGAAAACATTCCTTTTCACCCAAGCATTTAATGAATGCTATTGACTATGGCCACTTTGAAATTAGCAACAGTGAGGGTATGTGACTGTGTTTTTTGATAATAAATTTTAATCCAATAATAGCCTCATTATAACAATGCCAAATTACAATACAATTAATAATGCCAATAGTTGAAATGCCAGATTGTCTGTGTTTTACTGCTGTTTGTTGATCAAAAAGTTTTGAAATGTTTTTTTTGTATTTATTTGATTTTATATTGTATGGTTTAAACTTTTTGAGTCTTATATATGTTTTATATCAGGATTACCAATGTTTTATGGGTGGTTTTCTTTCTCTTTTATGATTTTATTGTCTTAAAGGCTGAATGAATGAACTTTTTGATGTTTGTTGCACTGGGCTCCTTTGGGAGGGATAGACAATTAATTAATAGAAATGTGTTGGGCCAGATGTGTTTCAATGGGCTCTGTTTCTTAGAAGAGCAGTTTTTCTGTGCTGTTTTGACTGTGGTATTATACTACCCTTCATTTTGAAGGCTCCAGGTCTGCAATGAAAATCAGGCATAAGGGTGTCCAAGAAAGCTTGTTGGTTGCATTTTGTTTACAGGAACACCCTCTCAGTGATTAATGCCTGCACCCTGCGAAAGTAGAGTTTTAAATCTGCCCTTGAAAACTTGGATCACGCAGCACTGCCGTGCATTTCCTAAAGAGCTTAAGAGTTATGTGTTCTGCCAATGTTACTAAATCAATGTCTCCTTTGCTGTCAAAATCAGTTTGCATTTGCTCAATCAAGAGGTGCAGATCTCCAATATTAGGGCAGCACCTGGTGTAGAGGTATGGAGTCAAAATTGAATTGCTGTATAATGGTTGGAAATGGGCAGGCCACGGGAAGCAGGTTAATCCCAAATTCCATCTAAAGGAGATGATCTGTTTTATCTGCCTTGTGCTCAACATTGTTTAGACTTTGTCTTCTATTGTGAGAAAAATCCCAAAGGGATGCATAGTGAAAAGCATGCTTATACCGTCAGGTCCTTATGCAACCCTAGACTTCTGAGGGACAGTTTATACTACAGGTCAAAGGTACCAGCTTCTCCAGAGGATGGGGGAGCACACAATGTTGCATGATGTTGTGGTGTCACGTGTGCGATGTCCTGACGTCAACATGGCATTGCGAGGAGCCAGGGGGCAGAGATTCGCATTGCCAGCACTGAGATTCACATTGTAACATATCCCTGTATTATATTATCAATATGGCTTTTTTCCGTTGGAATTCACCGGAACTCAGTTTCAGCACCTCTCAGGTACCCTTATAAGAGAACAAGGGAGGCATTCATGGTGAGTTTCTAGAAAAATAGTACTGATTATCAATGGCAACAAGTTCAAAGGGGTTCCTGGATCTTCAAACTGTGTGGAACATGGGATATGTAGGAACACTAGCCCAAGAATGTTTTTTTTGGATTTACAGTGCTAACTCTGGTTATGAACTTAATTCATTCCGGAGGTCCGTTCTTAACCTGAAACCATTCTTAACCTGAGGTACCACTTTAGCTAATGGGGCCTCCCACTGCCGCCTCGCCGCCAGCACACCATTTCTGTTCTCATCCTGAGGTAAAGTTCTTAACCCAAGGTACTACTTCCAGGTTAGCGGAGTCTGTAACCCAAAGTGTTTGTAACCCAAGGTGTTTGTAACCCGAGGTACCACTGTATATATTTATTTTCTCCACGTTTATCTATCGTATGCTCATGACAACACATGTGAGTCTTTCCCCTCACAACAGTTCTGTGAGGTGCATTAGGCTGAGGCATGGTGATTGACCCCAGATCATTTGAACCTTGATTTCCCCTAGTCCTTGTCTAGTATTAGTAAGCGCTACAGATCTACACATCAGGAAGCTGTTGTATACAAGCATGCCTTGAATAGCTTTCCATCTCTGCAGAGGAGTGTCAGTTCTCATGGGCAGCATTTGCCTCTGAAAGTGCACTTGATCTAATATATAAATTCATGAATGTGAGCTTTAAGTACTTTTGAACAGAATCTCCTGCTGTATTATATGCACTGATTTCGATAGTTTGCACAAAATATTAGGTAGCATTGAAGTCACTGTACAAATGGAGCATATAAAAGAAATCTATTACTACCTCTTTACCCATCATTAGAATAAATCAATCTTTGTAAACAGCTTCCATAAACTGGTTATGTGCTTTAAAAAGGCAAATCAGTGCGAGATGGAAAGAGACCGTCTCATTGAGCATTGCTGATTTTGCAAGAGCAGTAAATGCAAATCTGAGTTAAAGCCAAAAGTCTTTTGAATTTGTTTCTGCCATCATTTGTTAGTAAACACACTTTTAAACAATGAAGGCTTCCGATTCCTTTTCATGAACTTCAACACTGAGGCCCGCTGTGAATTTTCTGGAATTGATTTCGATATGAGTTATGATCAGACAGGGAAATACTTCTGTTGCATTACTGGAAGAAACCAAGTGAGAGGTTTGTATGATTAAAAACCACATCATACAGCCAGCCTCCAATGTATTATACCTGTATTTATAAGACTTATTTACCCATAAATCTTCTGCATTTTTTAGTTGCCTCCTACAGACAGTAAAAGCTCCTGGGTTTAAGTCGCAGTAACTGCTTAATTTATCTCATTTCAACCTTCGCGGTGAAAAATTGTCAAGGTGCACGGTGGTCTCCCACAAACATTTGTTTTCTTCAGCTATTTGGTTATGTTCAAATTCCATGAATTGGAGAACGTAGCATGTTGGTTTGGTTGAACTCATTTAAAGGTGAGAATCTAAAAGGCAGAACTGTGTGACAGCTCAGTACTGAGGCTTAGTAAGTAGCTCATGGTGTGCAAAATTGGCAGCAAAATTTCCACTCAACTTAATAAAGTCCTATGGGCTTCTTGTTAAACCACTGTGCTGCGAAGGAGGGCAGTTTGTAGAGAGCTAGATAATGAGAGTGTTGGATCCAGCCCACCCACACAACAGCCATTACAAGCAGCTAGCAATACTAGCGTAGAACTTTGGTGTTTTGTGGTGTTTGAAACTGATCAGTGTACAATTGTCTCTGTGATGTTGCTCAATTTGACAGTGTTGTGCCCAGCACTGCTGCTTGCAACAGACTCCTGCTAGCAGAGTGGAACTCTCTCTTCAAGTCATCTCCCTTGAGCCCCACCCCTGCATACCCTGAAAACCTATGAAGGTTTTCCTCCACATACCAAGCTAAAACAGAGCAGGAAAGCAGCCTGCATTCTTAGAAAGAAGGAAAGAAAGAAAGTGGAGAATAAGAAACCTGGGCTCTGGCATGGCTGTGTGCAGATTCCTGATCCACCCAATGGCCCCTAAATAAAGACATTTGCCCTGTGCTGCCCATCCTTGACACTGTTGGAAACACGCCCTAGGAAGGCTGCAAACTTCCCAAGTCTTCAGAGTGTCTCTCCGGTGGTCCTCTCCGGCTGTAAATCTTCAGTCCAGAGAGTCCGGTAACAGGCGACCCTTCTCTCCTGAAAAGAGCACACCAGTCTTCTGGTATATCATAGCAGAAGAAAGACTCAATCGTAGTTCTAAAACTACTTTATTTACAGTCTTATATACAGAGACTCCATCAGTACGTCTGTGCTCTCTGAACACCAGTACAGAACCTGAGGCACACACACAGAAGTGAAACTAACTTCCAATAGTACTCAGTAGGAAGAAATAATACAGACTTCCTTTCTCATGCTCTCTCAGACACTCACATGATGTATACAATCATAGTACCACTCGCTGGAGCAGCTCGGATAGATAAAAATCCCAACAGACACAGGTTACCTGAGTAAAAAATAAGCAAACTTAAGAGTAATTTCATTACGGTTTTGGGAAGTGATCAGAACTGCTCACGAAATTCAGTCATGCTTGTTGGTGATTCATGTTTCGGGGGCCCACATTGAGACATGAACAATTGTTCAAAGGGGGGAGGGAATATGTCTGCTTGTTTGCCTTGGTGACCTGCCAAATATGTTCCTTCTGCACAGATTGGCTCAGTAACTTCCTCAGATAGCCAAATTTTATTAGCTCTGTGGCATTGTGGTGCCATGATGTGATCCCTAACCGAGTGGGATCATATCATGGAGGAAAAGGAAGAAGGAGGGAGATCTTTCAAGTTAAAGAACTGTGCTCTGACATCAGCGGATTAAAGTAACAGTGCAAATAGGAATGGGGGGAAATGTGTAGAAAAGTGGAAGGTAGGTATTCTTTAAAGACCCTTTTGCCCACACCTCAAATAATGTTGAATGGTTTTTGCCCTGAGAATGTTTGTGGGTGACAATTAAATGCAGGGCAAACATCCACAGACCTGAAATGGCTTAAGCATTCAGCATAAGTCTAGAGAAATCAGTTGGACTATGAGTGGCATACTGCTTTTTAATTCATAATTTTGGTATATACATTAACAAGCTATTTTCAAATAGCACATTGAAGCATGCTCAAGAAATGTGTGATCAAACTGTTGCCAAATGAGACCTGATTAAAAAGCATTTGTTCCTTCCAGATGGAAAGGGGAGCGTTTAATGTGGTAAGAATTAAATTTTGTTTGCAAACAATTTATGCTGCAAATTCACACATAAACTGAGCAAATTATTAAATTGTATATATATTAAAAACATTCACCCAAACAAATCAAGGAAGAATTTATCTCCCCCCTCCCTTTAATCTTCTATAGAACAAATTGATTACTTTTATACCATAATGGGAGATTTGGGTTGGTGTTATGGCTCTAGCCTTGAGCTCTGAGTCAGAGGAGACATCCAATTTTCAGGCTGCGGTAACATCAGCTGGGAAATGGGACCAGGCTCCTGAAGCTGGTGGCTCATAGTCAATAGAACCAGAAGTTGGTGATCTGGAGCTTGCACAGCCTGAGCTGGGACCCTTCACAAATGCAATCCCCTAAGCCTGATCTGCTGGAGGACTTAAGTGAATCACATGCTACCATACCTACAAAACTGTGCAGGGAGCATACCAGGTGGTAGATCACAGGCAAAGAAATGCTCATCTTCAGACCAGGCAGGTCTTAAGCGGTGGAGCTTGAGAAGGCCTCAGGTCAGTTCTGGATTTGTTTGCAGTGGGTAGCTCACTTGGAGCTCTCCATGGTGCTGCAATCATTAGTCTGCCTCACAGGTACCTGATATGGATGGGACTGTTGATAAAAAGGATTCACGAGTTTAAATTCACTTGAGCTCAGGAACAAATTGCAGTATCCAACCACTGTAGTGGTTGTAATTGACCCATGATATGGTAACATTTGGTTGCAATTGTCAAAAGAGAGAGAAACCGAGAATTTCTAATGAAATTTAGAGCCTCCTTTGAGAGGCAGAGCAGGATATAAACATAATAATAAATAAATGTAACATACTGTGGTGGTGGTATGTGCAGGTGAGGGTTCTTCTCTGGGCTGCCCTGCCTCACATACTGCTTTCTTTATCTCTTCTTGCTTCACCAGAGTCCACCTTCCTCATGAAGGCAGCTGGTGAAACAAGAAGGGAGCTGGCTTTCTTGGGAAGAGCTGAGGCAGACAGAGATCAGTGGCAATGGGCCTGTGAGGTGGGTAGCAGAAGCAGGATGGTGGTAGCAGCAACAGCAGCAGCAGCAGTGGGGAGCTGACAGATGAAAGTGACGGCAGAGGCATTAATCAAAATGGGAGCTGTGAGCAGCAGATATGGTGGGCCATTGCCAACTTAAGTTGGGAACTGTTCTGAAAATCAAGCTCCGAGTTAAATGTCAGGTGCAAAAGAGTGGGGAGGCCCAAACAAAGTTCCAAATATGAACACATAGTTGGCTCAGAGCTTCAAAGCATACTGGGTGTAAATGATCTCTGGCTGAGGTTGCCAAGGTCTTGGGAAATGGGGGTATTGATTGGCAGATGGACTAAAAAATGGGGGTCATCAGAAGAGGCTTATTATAAATCTGTATGATAAGGTGAGGCAATGGTGAGGTTGTGATTTTGAATCTTTGTGTTAGAACACAATTAAAGCCTGTTGGATCAGGCCAATGATCCTTGTAGCCTAGCACCCTCACAGGGAATACCCAAGATGCCCATGAGAAGCCCGCAAGTAGGAGTATTCTTCCCTCTAGTGGCTTCCAGCAACTGGTATTCAGAAACATTGCCACCTCTGACCATGGAATAGAGCGACTGATAGATTTATCCATATCTAGTAGCCATGGACAGACTTACCCTCCATGAATTTCCCCAATCCTCTTTTAAAGCCATCCAAGTTCGTGGCCATTACTGCCTTGAGTAGGAGCATCTAGCATTGTGTGGGAAGAGTCAAGGATGAAAACTGAGTTGTATCCAACATTAAGTCATTGAGAGAAAACCCACTGAAATGAATGGATATAAGTTAGTGATGCTTCACAGCAAGTGACTCGTTAATCATAATAATCATAATCATAACACCATCAATTATTTTCAATGGGTATACTCTGAGCAGGACTAATGTAGGCCTCTCACTTTTCATTCTGGACTCTTCCCCCAATAGAACAGCGGTAAAAGTATCTAATTTCACTTGAGGGCTTTGTACGCTTGCAGAGATAAATGCATACTCCACCGCCTATAGCCTTGCCTATGCTTATTCTGTAAGTGCAGAACATTTCATTTTTAATGAGAAGAGAAAAATGATAGTAGGGCAATATCATTAAGATTATTAGAATTGCAGTAGCAATAAGCACAAATTGCATTGATTTCAGTATAATGAAATCACAAAAGCCTGTGCTAAAAGTGTGACTCAAATTCGCAATGCATAGCCAGTGAGTCATTCAGCACCATGGGCAAAAGAGGGTTGGGAGGAGAAGAGAGAAGAAAATCTCAATCTGTATCCTTTACCTGCAAAGGTGCCACAGGTGGGCCAGCAGTGGACGTTTCTGACACCCTTGGATGGAAGCAGGAAATAGTCTCTAGATCAGGAGTTCCCAAATGGTGGTCTATGAACCCCTAGTGGTTGATAAGCTTTACTCGGGTGGTCCACAGTACATCAGTGGATTTGTGGATAAAGACATGAGAAAGCACATCCACCATATTAAGTATTTGTATTCATTTTTAAATGTCATTTAATTGCTTCGTTTGAATCTGAATACAATAATATAAAAGGCAGAAGAGAAGCAACAAAAAATACAATTAAAAATCTCACAGCATCTAGCACAGTGCATTACAATTGCTGCAACAGGCAGAAATAATAATTACGTAGTTGGCCAGGTGATACTTCCATGTTTTCCCAGCAGGGCTATGAATCCAGTGGATGCCTGTGTGCTCCAGGAGTGATTGCTTGAGCTTTACTGGATGTGTGAGCAGGACTGACATGTAAATTATAGCGAAAGGTCATGCCATCTGAGTTGGGGCTTGGTGAAGTATATAAATTAAATAAATAAATAAATAAATAGCCACCTGTATTGAACAGGGCTGTGCACAGACCCCCTGATCTTCCCTGTGGCCCCATTCTATGGCCTCTGGATCAGGGGCAAATGGGTTTTAAAAGATTTTTATATATATATATAAAAACACATTTTAGCATAAAGTTACAAAAGAATTTAAAACTGCAGCCAGGAGGGGTGCACCAGCACCACACAGATCTGGATCCTGTAATGGCAGGATCCAATCCTGTGCAGCGTTGCTTCAAGGGGTGGGAAGAAGGAGACGCCTGGTGGGAAAAGCACCCCACTTTCTCCCGTGAAGACGCAACAGAGGGGGACTTAGGGGAGTGCGACCGCTTCACCTGCAGTGGGTGCCAAGCTGAGAGGGGGCTGCGGGGGGTATTGCAACAATGACTTAGAATGGAAAGTGAGAGATAGGGGGCCCTGAACTTTTGGTTACACAGGGCACTGCTGAAATTTGAAAGCCTAAAGCCACTGGATGTAGGTCTCTCCTTTTTGTGGTTTCTGCTTCTTCTCACTCACACCTGCTTCTCTGTCGGGCCTGAAGTAACTCCACCTGACAGCCATGGATACCTCTGGTCCACTCAACCCAACCTGTAGTGATCCGGGGCTGTTTGAATCTGTTTGATTTGAATGAAAATGGTTTATCGCTGGTGTCTTACTCTCAGCAAACTAGCAAAAATGTACAGGACAAGTAGCAAAATCTGTTGGAAATGTAAAGAAAAGGATGGCGATTTTTACCACATGTGGTGGTTTTGGGAATTGATCTATAATGAATTTTAAAAGATGTTTAAATATACTTTCCCCAAAAAAGCCTGACGAACTATTGCTAGGTTTGATAGGAGAGGATATTAAGAAGATGGACCAAAGACTATAGTTGTATGCTACAAAAGCAGCTAGAGTTCTGATAGCCCCAAAGTGGAAAACACAGGAGATACTGACTGTAAAGGAGTGGCAGACAAAGTTGGTCGAGTACACAGAACTAGCAAAACTGACACATAGAATTCGCAGTCAGGAGGAGGCAAAGTACCAAAAATAATGGAGTAAATTTATGGTTTATATAAGTGAGAACTGTAGAAATTTGAAGACGTTAGCAGGACTGAAATAAATCTTATGTCATGGTTTAGTCTTTTACTAATGAAACTGTGAATTAAAGATTGGAATAAGAAAACCTGCGGAAGGGAAGGAGGGAAGTCAATGGCTCTACAGAGCATAAAGTAGGATATATGTAAAAAGACTTGATGTTTTTGTTCGTTGGTGTGGAGGTATTTAAAATGAAAACTTAATAAAAAGCATTATATATATATAAAAAAAGAATCTGTTTGATTTGAGCAAGGTTCAGGTCCCTCAAATTGGTCCAATTCAACCCTAGTATTTAACCAATATCAACCAAATCCTGTTATTCAGGTTTGCACATGGAAGAAGCTGGTTCTTGCTACTATGCGTCTCTCATGAATGCGAGATCTTTTTGCCCGATCAGTACATTCTGATGCTTCCTATGATGACAAATTCTGTTTGCCTGGGGAGCAGATGCTAGTGTTTACCTAGACGCAATTTACAATGATGAGCTGTGATGATGACTGAGCTAGCCTTTTTCTGCCAGAGCAACATGGTGTACAAAAGAAGACTGCAAATCATTCCCAATGAATGTGCTTAAGTCTAGACAAGGCCTGCACAAATTGTGACCCGCCACTCTGAACAGAACCCAACAGCCATGCAACCTATCATGACTTGAGTAACCTCAGGCTTTTGTGGGTGACCTGGAACACCAAACACAGGGTGGTTGACGATCACCCAGCTGCCCACAATACATGGTTGATAAGCTGCATTTAGCTTACGCTGCATTCATACCACACATTTAAAATATGATCATACCACTCTGAACAGTCACAGCTTCCCCCAAAGAATTTTGGGAGCTGAAGTTTGTTAAGGGAGCTGAGAGTTGTTAGGAGACCCTATGTTGTTGCAGTTCCTGTGTGTGTTTCAAGTGTCCCTCTTTTGCAGGAATTACAAAAGCCACCCCAGTTTCTGATTTGATCCCAGAATGTCCCTGCTGGGAGGAGAGTGAACTGCCGCTTGACCTGAGTGGTGGCAGTGGAAGCAGTGGTGGCTGCGAGGGAACATCCTGTTGCCTCTCTGTTGCCTTTCCATGGCCTCTCTATGGCTGCTGCTGCCATCCTCCTGCCTTGGGCAGCTCGCAGTGGCTACTGGAGGGTGGGTGAGGAAGAGGAGGAGAGACCAGTCTCACGTAACACGCCGGCTCTGAGAAGCAGGCAGAGGGCGGGGCCACCCAGGGTGGGAAGAAAAGGGGAGTGGAACAGAGTGCAATGAGTCTTTATTTATTTATTTTTTAAAAAAAGCTTTGGGTGTCTGTGTCTAATCTTGCCCCTTTCTAAAATTTATTTATTGGTGCGTGTCAGTGTCGTAGCGTGGGGGGTGCAGGGAGGGCCCGGCCGCACCAGGCGCAACATCTGGGGGGGGCGCTCGCACTCGCAGCTCTCTGCCCCTACCTGGCTCACTCACTCTCTCACCACACAGTGTGGTGTAGTGGTTAAGAGCGATAGACACGTAATCTGGGGAACCGGGTTCGCGTCTCCACTCCTCCACATGCAGCTGCTGGGTGACCTTGGGCTAGTCACACTTCTTTGAAGTCTCTCAGCCCCACTCACCTCACAGAGTGTTTGTTGTGGGGGAGGAAGGGAAAGGAGAATGTTAGCCGCTTTGAGACTCCTTAAAGGGAGTGAAAGGCGGGATATCAAATCCAAACTCTTCTTCTTCTCTTCTTCTTCTCACTGCAGTGCTGGCTGTGCGAATCCGATCCGAGCCGCTGGGTCGCCGCCCACTGTGGAGGGGGTGGGTGCCAGGCGTGCGGTGCAGAGAGAGAGCGAGGGACTATCTGGGGGAGGGACAGTGCAGCGGCCGCCCAGCGCAGCGCTGAGCGCGGGAGAGAACCACACCAGACCAGACCAGGCAGCAGCAAGAAGAAGCTGGCAGCGGCGGCAGGTTAGGGGTTAGGGGGCGCAAATTACTTGCCTTGCCCCGGGTTAGGGGGTGCAAATTACTTGCCTTGCCCCGGGTGCTGACAACCCACGCTACGCCGCTGGTGCGTGTTTTTCTTTTTCTAAATCTACCAAAGAATAAAATAACATTGGGGTTTTCTCGAGATGGTGAAGGGTATGTGTGCTGTGTCCCATTTGCGTAGTGGTGGAGGAAATGCACTGTGGGGCAGCGGGGGAGTAAAAAATGAGGAGGGTTGAATAGGGTCATTTGGGGAGGAGTGAGAAATGTCCCTATTATTATCTGAGGATTGTTGGAGGGTATGTTACCAGCATGGTCTATCTTTTTTCGTTGTTCTTTTCAGTGTGAAGTATACTGTGATTAATGCGTTCAAGTATACACACAGGTGTGCCAATTGTACACATTCCATGGAAATCTGTCCATAGAATTGCAAAGACTTGTTTGATTGTTGCTCCATCAAGGCCCATCTTGTACGATCAAGCTGCATATCACAGACCTCTCCCTAGCAGTTTGGCAGGCCTCCTTTCAGCATTTCAAACATTGCTGGCTGCACTTAGGCCTATGAGGAGCATTTGCAAGAAATCTCACCAGGGATAGTTCAACCTCCCCGCCAACAGTGTTGTTTCTTCCTTCTGTATTATCAACAAACAGATCCTCTTGTATTAACATTTCCCATTTTCCTTGGTGTTTAGATCTGCCTAATATTTATACATTGTTGTCGTCTCTCCTTTAGTAATTTCAGAGCCAAGCTGTGAATATTTAACACTTTTTAATCGCTCCTCATGCATCAGTCATACCAGGCGCCTAATTGGTTATGCAGTGGGCCTCAGATCTTGCTCCAGTTTGTGACTGCACTTCAGATAATGTGAGGCCCAGAACTGAGCCCAACATGCATGGATCTTAGCTAGAGTTAATTTACATAAGCTCTGATCACTACACGACATTGCTGGATGTGAGCAACACTCTTACTCTGGCGATATAGATGTGATTGTATAAAGAACTGTACAAAGTGGGATTATACCAGCCAAACTTTGCTAATTCAGATTGCTTGGTTATTTAAATCAGAGCTGAGCTGAAAGTACCCACAATTACTTTTAGGACATTTCTAGTGGTGTTGTACAACTTCAGTTTTTAGTTTCTTTTTCTTTTTCTGTTGTTGTTTAGTCATTTAGTTGTGTCCGACTCTTCATGACCCCATGGACCAGAGCACGCCAGGCACTCCTGTCTTCCACTGCCTCCCGCAGTTTGGTCAAACTCATGCTGGTAGCTTCGAGAACACTGTCCAACCATCTCGTTCTCTGTCGTTCCCTTCTCCTTGTGCCCTCCATCTTTCCCAACATCAGGGTCTTTTCCAGGGAGTCTTCTCTTCTCATGAGGTGGCCAAAGTATTGGAGCCTCAGCTTCACAATCTGTCCTTGCAGTGAGCACTCAGTGCTGATTTCCTTAAGAATGGATCAGTTTGATTTTCTTGCAGTCCATGGGACTCTCAAGAGTCTCCTCCAGCACCATAATTCAAAAGCATCAATTCTTCTTTTTCTAGCAATGCTGCAAAAATTAATCTTTCCCTCACCATCAGTTACCCTTGCTTGCCATCAGTGATGTCATCAGATAACCAAAGCTGGTTGATTACATCATGTTGTCAAATGATTCCACAAAGTGTGTCATCCCTGGTTGGGTGGAATCAAACATGTGATTAATTGAGGGCAGAGAGATGAAGAAGAAGCACAGGTGTGTGTATCTAACAGACTCAGAAGGTGAATATCTGTGAGGAAGATCACTAGCCCATTGTGCACACAGAAGAATTTATTTACTAGTAGCCTTCTCCTGTGTGCTCAGAGCACAAGAGAGGGATTGTAGGCTTTGTAAAACCAGTCTTTGCCAAATAAGTGCCTTCCAAATATTATGGAATACAACTCCCATCATCTAGGGCTGTTGGAATTGTAATCTAGCAATATCTGAATGGTGAAAGCTACCTGAAGCATTTGTTTTGTGGGGGAACGCTGAATTCTATTACACTTTGCTTGGATCCAATGTAGTGTGTTCCATCAGTGCAATAATTTCTGCTTGCACAATGAAATTTCCCTCCCATCCTACTTCTAAATTTGTTCTGGTGTTTTCCTCAACCCTCTGGAGCAGATTTTGGGTGTGGGGCATGGGAAGAAGAAAGGGATTGGGAAATTCCATTGTGCAAGCTAAAATCTTTGCACCGATTGGACACGTTAATTGAATACCACCCCTTGTTTCCACTGAAAAATTGAAAATGGGGTGTATTTATCAGAACTCCAATATCTCATGGAAGAGAATTTTGGTACAAGGCTGCTTAGACACATGAATGCATGCAGAGTCATCGTTCTGAAGCTATAATATAGAGTTTTCCATACATTTTGGGTTTGCTGAATTAGGGAACAATGCTATGGCAAGATCTGTCAGGATGAGTAGCTTAGGATGCCATGGATCTCTGGCTCAGCTGGCATTAAGTCCCAACTGAAGATACATATTTTCTTCATCCTGGTTGAGCCAGGGTTCAGCTGCCTGAGCCAAGCTGGTATAAGTCCCTCCAAAAAAGGGTGTCCTGGGGAGGCATGGCAGAACCAGAAAGGTAGGAGGGACTTAGGCTAGATCCTAAGCCTTTTGTTCTCAGTCATGTGACCTGGCAATCCAGTGTAGAACACTGTTTTAATGGCTTCTTTTCACTCTGCTAGGCTTAGGCAGAGCAGCAGCAGCCCTGCTGTAGAATGGGTATTGCACCTGGTATAATTTTTTGCTACATGAACTTACCCTGGCTTACTTTACACCAGCTTCTTGTGTATAAAATTGCTCCTTAAGATATTATCCTCCCCAAAGGCTTGTACACACATGACATCACTGATCCATCTGCAAAAAGTTTTTTCCTCGTTATTGTCCAGATTGGGGTGACTTTGTTCTTCTTGTGCAGCCCTTCGTCAATGTAGCATGGGAAGCTGTCTAAAACCAGGTGCCTGGTTTAATTTAGTGATGTTTATTAAAAATAAAATAAAATGCAAAAGTTTTGCAGCCTACCCTTTCAGAACAGAGCCCTCTCAAGATAGCTTCCATAAAAAGGGCAAAATGTATTATAATAAAAGTTAAAATGGCAGATAAAGCATTGCAAAAGCCAGCCCCATGCTTGTATTAATTTAAAACGCTATCGAGAGCAATTTAAAACCCAGAGTTTAAAACCAGCAGCAATATAAAACATTAAAAAGTTCAGCATCTTAATTAAAAGCAGATCAGAATGAATGGGATTTTAAGGCCCCATTTCAAAGCCAGTGGGAAAGGGACCAAAAGTACATTCTTTTGGTGTGCATCTCTGAAAATTGGGGAATAGTGGTCCTTAAGACACTGTTGGACTTCAGCTCCCATTATTCCTGACAATGGGGCTTATGGGAGTTGTAGGGTCTACCATCGCAGGTCTCTGTGCACAATAGGGTAGGGTGCTGTTGGATAGTGGAGCAGCCTTCTTTGGAAGGTGGCGGACTCTCCTTCAATGAAGGTTTATAAACACAGGTTGGATTGCCATCAGTCCATGGCTCTTTGGCTGTGATTCCTGTATTGCAGGTGGTTGGAACTTTTTGGTCTTCCATCCAGTTCTACAACTCTAAGAGTCTATGAAATAATAATAAAAATACACCTGGGGGAATGGGCAATGATTAACAGTAGTGGAAGTGCAAATAGCAATATCCATTGTGTACTTGCACCACAGCCTGGAGAACTGAAGCCAAGGACATCATTTTCACAAGAGCAGGAGACATGCATTTAACAAGTCATGGACCAAAATGAACCAAGTTTACACAAAGACAGAAAACAACAACTGTGAACCCCTTGTGTATATGCCAGTTCCACCATGCTTGTAATATTTATGTTTTATTTCTGGGTTTTTTTAAATAAGATTTTTATTAAGATTTTTACATTACAAAAAAGGGATAAAACAAACAGAAAAGAAAAAGAAAAAATACAGCCATTATTTTCCGTTTACTTGTTTCTTGGACCCCCCTCATACCTCTCTTTTTTGTATTCCAATTCAGTTTATTAGCTCAGCAATTTGTTTCCCTCTTTATCCTACCCAAATGTTTATTCTTAAATTTTTATGATCTTGAAATTTTGCTTCTCTAAACCCATTTTTTCATATTCTTTTAACCCATTACAGCTAGAAACCTCTTAATTTTAATCCAACATTATTCTAAAGTTCATTAATTTTACAATGTCTCTGTAAATAATCTTTAAATTTCTTCCAATCTTCTTCCACTGACTCTTCCCTCTGATCTCGGATCCTGCCGGTCATTTCCGACAATTCCATATAGTCCATCACCTTCATCTGCCATTCTTCCAGAGTGGGTAGATCTTGTGTCTTCCAATATTTTGCGATAAGTGTTCTTGCTGCTGTTGTGGCATACATAAAGAAAGTTCTGTCCTTCTTTAACACCGATTGGTCAACTATGCCCAGAAGAAAGGCCTCTGGTTTCTTCAAAAGGGTATATTTAAATACCTTTTTCAGTTCATTATATATCGTCTCCCAGAAAGCCTTAATCCTTGGGCACGTCCACCAAAGGTGAAAGAATGTGCCTTCATTTTCTTTACATTTCCAGCATTTATTATCGGGCAAATGATAAATTTTTGCAAGCTTGAGACAATTTCTGAGACAATTCAGTATCAGAGGAGGTCTACATAAATATTTTTAACCCCTTGTAGCTGGTAAAATTGCAAGTTGAGAATGATATCAGTGTTCTTATGTATCACAGAGCCAAATTAAACAGTAGGGTTTCCTGCCTATACAATACAGATAACTGAGCAAAAATCATTTCAGATGTGATTGTTCCAATGAGTAGACATTTGTTTACAAATGCAAAACAAATAATTTTGGAAGGGCAGTAATGCGATCAATAAAAAGAACTCTTAAAGCACAATAGCAATTATTACCCAGAAACCACATTATGCTTCCCAGTAATTTTATTTACACAGAATGACAATGGTATAATATGTGCATATCCCCTGAGTTTTATTATTATGATTTTATGTAGCCCCTTTCTCTTAAACATTGCATTCTTAATGTGCTGATATGGCGCAACTGGAAAAGAATATCTTATACAGTTCTTTAAAGTGAAGTAAGTACATATAAGAGCCATGTGGTACATTTCTTGCAAAATGCATATAGCCTGTCCTTTGTTTCAATTCTTTTAGAAATGCACACTCTCTTTTGCCTCCATCCTTGTCATTGCAGATGAGTGTTTTCTGCTTGATCTCCTTCAAAACTGCTCAGCGGTACTTGTGTGACTTCTAATTCCACTGGGAAGAGTAAACCAAATGCCACATGAGCCATGAGCCATATGTCAAAATGTCGTTGTGCTCTGTTCCAAGGGAATCCCATTATTGTATGGGTGCCACACATGATTGTATTTGTTCAGGTAGTCATAAAATTTGGATGGGGGAAGAAAGCTTATCTCTTGACTGTAAAGCGCCTAAAATGAGACAGCCCTCAAAAGTGCAACGTTGGTCTGGGCATATAAATTCACTATCGGCTTTTTAACAGCCATGGAAATAATACAAAGTGCCTCTTTGAAATCCTTCCCTTGGTAATGCAATTCCTAATTTAGATGGGTCAGTCTTGCATCACTGGAATGTCACAGTCATGGCTACCAAGGCAGAGCAGTGACAGTGGGTTAAAATGGTAGATCAGGAATGGCGATGGAGAACTGGGGCAGTCTGTTGAAATAGGGCTGCTCTCCTCTTGGACTCGCCTTGGTCCTGATTTCAGTGCTGTTTGTTCTAAAAGAGCTCACTGTTTGAGCTTTCCTTGTTTTCTTCAAGAGATTCTTCAACTATTTTTGTAGACATACTATCCACTTACCTGTTGTCAGGAATGAGCCAGCTCCAAGCAAATGTTTGCAGCCAACTGCAGAAAGCAGCCAGGAACAGGGAGGCTTTAATGCTAGTCAGGCAGGGGAGAGCCGGCAGCTGCAGAATTTGGCTCTTCTTGACTTTGCCGGGCATGCTGATAAGGCTGTAGCTGAGAGCAGGCTCAAACAAAGTCAAAGCTCTCTGGAAGCTCAGATAGGCGCGAATAGACACACAGAGAGTCTTCTCGGAAAAGGAAGAGGAGGAAGATGATCCAATAAGTTACCGGAGTCGGTGAATGGGAGGGCTGCTAGACAGGAAGCCAAACAAGGTGTGAAAGAAAGTTTAATATATTCTGTAGATACAGGAAGCAGTCTTCAGAAGGGTCATCTTGAATGATAATGCCAGTGGCTGCGATAGAGCTCTCCGGAGTTATCAGGTTGTTTGCAATAAATCCTCATTTTTAATTAGCTACGCTTACTGTGTTATCAAGCTGGGAACCTGGGCTCCTGACACCAGTATATCCGTGTTGATTTTGCCAAGGGATCCCATGGAGACCTGTCCTTCAAGTTATCAAGCAAGGTTTTCCTTTTCCTGGACAGCCCTTCAAATTCTCATAGAATCATAGAGTTGGAATGGGTCCTGAGGATCTTCTCGTCCAACCCCTCGCAGTGCAGGAATATGCTACTTTCCCATATGGGGATCAAACCTGCAACCTTGGCGAGACTCTGCCTTCTCAGATAGGTGCGCACAATGGCCAGAGTCATGCAAGGAATTCTTAACTGGAAGCACAGAGAACAAAGTCACAAATGAGTCAGCCATGCTCATTGGATTGCAGATGAAAACCAGTGTTCAGCAACTGGCACCCCATGAGTGAAAACTGGCTACTCATTAAGCTGCAGCTAATCCCTCGCCTTCCATCCTTATCTCTATTTCCTTCTCATCCATTCCTTCTGAGGTTTCTGGGCTGTTCAGAAGCAATGGTTTTTGTATGCGTGCGTGCGTGCCTGCCTGCCTGCCTGCTAGCAACCATTCTGTGTACAATTTCCAGTGTTTCCTGTAATTGCTGAATTGATATGGGAACTTCATTGCCAGAATATAAACCTAATCAGGAAACTTCAGCCATTTTCCTGTAATGCTGATTTATGTAGCCATCTGGTTGGGGGAAAGCTTTACTCTCTTCAGCTTACCATAAACAGTAAAACAAACAAACAAACAACCTCCCCCTCCCCACAACAACAGCAAATAAAAACAAACATTTAAAAACCTGGCTTATCCAGAAATGTTACACCAGACATATCTATAGAAGCAGGAATTAGGGAAATGGCTTGAATTTGCAAAATACAAATTAACCAGCTAGACTGAAGTGAAGTTCATTCGTTTCCGCAAATATTAGTAATCCATTAGCAAAAGATGTCTATCTAGCACACACAAGGTGACATTTTCTTTGTTGTCAAGTTGAAGCCATCAAATATCAAGCCCAGATCCACAGATTGAACCATTAGGAGCTGTGGCTGTCTCCAGGGCCGGCCCTACCATTACGGAGAGTGAGCGAGGCAGTCACTTCAGGCTGTGCATGCTAGGGAATGGGCAGCATCAGTGAGATGTCGGGGAAACATGCATCTCTGCTGTGTGTTGGGCACAGCAATGCTTCTACGCATCAGCGTAGAAGTATGAAGAATATCAGGGTGGGGAAGATGTCGTCTTGGCCTCTTAGCCCTACCCTGGAGGTTTCTGATTCTGTGGGGGGGGGGAACCATTTGGTATTCACGTGTCATTTCACTTATACCTGAAGGAGCGTCACCACCCCCATCGTTCTGCCCGGACACTGAGGTCCAGTGCCAAGGCCCTTCTGGCGATTCCCTCACTGCGAGAAGCCAAGCAGAGGGCCTTGTCGATAGTGGCGCCCGCCCTGTGGAACGCCATCCCATCAGATGTCAAAGAGAAAAACTACCAGACTTTTAGAAAACATCTGAAGGAAGCCCTGTTTAGGGAAGCTTTTAATGTTTGATGCTTTATCCTGTTTTTTATATTCTGTTAGTAGCTGCCCAGAGTGGCAGGGGAGGCCCAGCCAGATTGACGGGGTATACATTTTATTATTATTATTATTATTATTATTATTATTATTATTATTATTATTATTATTAAACAGGCTTTGGATCCATGCCTGCCCACAAACTGACCAATGATGGGCAGGCCTGGAAAGCAGGCACCTCCCTCTGGAAGGGCTCTCTATTTACTCTGCCTTTGATTCTTTTGCATGACCTTGCTGTGAACAAGGGGCCATATTTGGGGCCGGGCAGAAATTTCCCCACTAGGCAAATTGACTCACGCCTCATGGTTTCACCTACCTCATAGCAATTGTCACAACTTTGGCAGTTTAGGCATTGGGCAAGCCTTAGTCTTGGCTGGAGGGGAGGAACAGGTATCCCGTTAAAGGGATCTGGGAGGAGTTGCTTCTGTCCAAATGCCCAGGCAGGGTCTAGCATTCCTGAAGATGGTATCCCACAGGGGGCACTCCTATTTGATTAAAGCCATAGGACCCCTCACTGATGGGTTGACCCAGACTTTGCTTCTGGCAGGTAGGCCGGAAGTCAATGGCGGTACCCAATGCCTATACCTCTGATGTCTGTAACCAATAAAGTTGTGGCCTTGTTTGATCCCAATACATTGTGTTATATCTGGTTATTATTCTGTGGATGGGGTCAGCAGATGGTGTGGGGCCTTTGCAAACAAGTGGTGGACACTGAAAAGTTAAACCCTCCCAACTGCTGAATTGCTTGCAAATCTGCTTGCTGAGGGAACTTCCAGTTCTGCTCTCTTACAGCTCAGCAAACAGGGTCACATAACACCTGCTTAGGTTATATGACAATTGAGGTATTCACGTGTCATTTCTCTTACCAAGCAAGTGCTTATAACTTACCGTATATCCAATGTCTCTCTGACTGGGTCAAAATTCAAGATTATGCTTTTGTTGTTTGTCACTAGATGGGAGTATGTTGACCAAAATGCATTTCCTTCTTAATGTGTTTTAGGCTGCAATCCTATACATACACTAAGCTGGGAGCGTAAACTCACTTCTGCATAGGATTTCACTGTTAAAAATGTGGTGTAGTGGTTAGAGTGTTAGGTTGGGGTTTAAATCCCCGCTCCACTGTGGAGCTCATGAGTATCTTTGGGCCAGTCACAGTCTCTTAGGCTAACCTACCTCACATGGTTGCTGTGAGGATGGAACTGGGAAGGGAAGGGAAGGGAAGGGAAGGGGAGAGAGAGAGAGAGAGAGAACCCTATGTCTACCACCTTGAGCTCCTTGGAGGAAAGGTGTGTCACAAATAGAACAATAAATAAACAAATAGATAAAATCTCTGCTCAGTGCTGATGGCATGGAACCTCCTTATTACAGCTCTATTACGGATGCAAGTAATTTCTAGCATCATAAACCTACCGAAGAGTTGGTTCTGCAGTTGATAATGGAAGTCTGCCAGAAGAAACAGTGATATCTGCTGTAACAATAATGGCTTTTACAATATCCGAAAGATTCCATTATAGTATAGAGTAAATGGCAAAAGACTGAATCCAGGGCCACTTGGGTACTGTGCACCAGAATAGCACACTTTTGAAACGAGTCCAGAGGGGCTATTTTTGGTTTCAGCGATGGGGGAGCAACCATTATGCTGCAGAGCAAATACATAAGAGGCTCTCGATACAGAGCTATTAAAGGGGGGGGGAGCAGTAAACAAAGGAATGTAAAACAAGTAGTACAATGACAACTGGAGAGAACCACACTGGGTAGTTCTGGAGTGTACAGTCCTCCAATCTCACTCTCAGGTTTGGTGTGCCCTCCGTATTTTTAGACCACAACTCCCATCCTTCCTGACCATTGGCCATGCTGGCTGAGTATGATGGGAGTCCAACAATGTCTAGGGGGCTGCTGCTTCCCCATCACTGTTCTGAATGAGTGGAACACCAAGATGGTGTGGATCATGTTACATTCAGTATTGGCTGAAGATCTGTGGAGAGGAGCAGGTTAGCTAGCATCTGTTCGTACCCATTGACGCCAGTCATCCCTTTGCCTGCATTCAGTCAATGCTGAACATAATGTCAAGACAACGTCCTCCCTAGGGACTAGGAAGGAAACGGATGCCTTTTGTAGGGCAAATGGGCAGATTTGCCAATAACACCTACTATATACACCACCTGCGAATTATTCCATTAAACCAAAGTCTAATATAACAGCACGGTCTAGAATTATCAGAATAGAAATGGATCTCTGTTACTGCTTTCACATCAGTCGGCTTTCTTTAAATTCATACAGCTTTGCAAATTGGAACTGTAACGATGGGAGTTGAAGTGCTCATCTGAAAATTGCAATGCACCCACATAGTCTGGATCAAAATGGCATGGGGCTGTGCAAGTGTAGAACTCTGCTTGCTGTGCCTTTTAACACATGCTCTGCCTGTATTTCAAGTGGCTTAACTACTTGATAAGTGTGGCTAAAGTACCTGTGGCTTGAAGACAATTACTACGTAAAGTGTATTACTAAAAAATAAGGAACTGATTTTGATTAAATGAAAATCATTATCTGTCGCACAAACAAATAGCTGGAGAATAAGCCATATTGATTTTCTCCTTATTGGACAGATGGCAGGATAGCTATATCGCTTAGTGCATTTAATAACTCTGAGCTAGTTCTCATGGAAGCCCATGAATGAAGCTCCACGCGGCAAGAGGCCTCTAGGTCACTGTGGCCACTAGCCCTTCCAGTGACTGTTACAGGCATCAGTGGGGAGCCCACTCTCAGGACTGTGTCACTGCCCCCCACTGCTTAGTCAGTTGTTAGGAATGCATGATCTGTCCATTTTCATTTCTCTTAAGTCCAGTTCACGGCATTTCTCCATTTCTGTCTCTGTGTTGTTGCTTTTTTAAAAAAGTTGGATGAACCTTTGTATGCATTTTTTTGCATGTATTTCTCCTAATATACACATTTATATAAGTAATTTCGTTGTCTCCGAAGGGGGCAATGACAATAAAGATATTATTATTATTATTATTATTATTATTATTATTATTATTATTATTATTATTATTATTAATGCTATTTTGCCTAATGCAATGCACTTTTGAATATTATTTACATGATTATGCACATTTGTGTGTGTGTATATTTTTCTTTGATATATGCATTTTGGGGTTGGAGAACTGCATTTCAAAGTTCAGAGATCTGTGAATTTTGAAGGATGGCTACGTTTCATTTTGGGTATTGGTCCAGGAAGTGCAAACTAGGAGCTTCCCTTTGATGCCTTTCATTTGCTGCCACCTCCCTTTAGCACTTCTTGGTTTCCTCTATAAACCCTAATTAAAAAAAAATTTAAGCCAGAAAAAAGCACTTCCTGGTTTCTTCTTGGACTTGAAGCAGTTGAGAGAAGAATAACTCTGAGTAGGCTAGCTAAGATGTAAAAGACTGAATCAGATAAGTGCTGGAGATGCAATGAGGTTGAGGGAACGTTCTTTCATATGTGGTGAACTTGTAAAAGGGTAAAAGAGTACAGTGGTACCTCGGGTTACATACGCTTCAGGTTACATACGCTTCAGGTTACAGACTCCGCTAACCCAGAAATAGTACCTCAGGTTAAGAACTTTGCTTCAGGATGAGAACAGAAATCGTGCTCTGGCGGTTCAGCAGCAGAAGGAGGCCCCATTAACTAAAGTGGTGCTTCAGGTTAAGAACAGTTTCAGTTTAAGAACAGACCTGCAGAATGAATTAAGTACTTAACCTGAGGTATCACTGTATTGGGAAATAATCCATAATGAATTGAAAAAAATGTTTAAAAAAACCAGAGTCCTTTCTGTTGGGGATAATTCAGACTGAAATTCCTAGGTGTCAACAAAGGTTATTTATGTATGCTACTACTGCAGCCCATGTTTTGTTAGCCCCAAAATGGAAAATGAGTGCGGTCCCAAGGTGGCAGAATATGTCCAGCTTGCAGACTTAACATATAGAATAAGAGACCAAGAAGAATGTATGTTTAAAGGAGATTGGAAAACATTTGTTGAATATATGGGAAAAATTGTGCACACTTGAAAACGTTGGCAGCATTAAGATAAATTCAAGAGTGTAAATAAGTTTTGATAGATGTAATAATGGAATATTGAAAAGTTTCATTTTCATAAAATGCAAATTTTTCAGAGATGGAAACTTTTGAGGAGTTGGAGATGGCGTTTATAAGTGTTCCACATTTCACAAGCATACAGTAAGCTAAGTTCTCTAGGACCTATTTTTGATTCCAGAAGAATGATCTTCACTCATTAGGTCCCCCCCGCCACAGAATCTCAAAATTGGGTGTTTAAAGCATAGAAAACTCCAGATATAATTGCAAATAGTCCAATAATATCTCAGGCTACAAAGGATCAAACCAGTGACCTATTTCCAAAGGCAGTTTCAGAAACGCATCAACCCTCCCTGGAAACCTAATTTCTTAATTACACAGAACGATAAATCTCTTTTTCAGTGCCTTCAAAATTATACCCCCTGGGCCCAGTCCTTCACACTTCCAGAGCACCGTTGTAACTTTAAATACATGCAAAGTATTGTCAGGCTGAATGGAGGCCCTAGCAAGGGTATAGTTAACTTTGTGGCTTGGGGTAAAGTTTCAGAAATTGCCTACACAACTTAGCAGATGGGCAGTGTAATGTGCCGTGTGCTTCACTGAAGCAAGTCAGGACAGTGTGAGCAAAAGGCTTTGGGGATCAGGTTGCAACTTTGATTTTGAGACAGCTTTGAAAGCAAAGAACCTCATCAGTTTATTAGTCGTTTTTATTTATTAACTTTCTATAGTGCCCTTCATCCGAGGACCACATGGTGGTTTATAACATAAAACACAAAAATACATACCATAGTGACAAATGGAAACAATACCCACCCACCCAAGTTTAAGAGGGCATAGATTAGCCAATGGCCTAGGATGAGACAAATGATTTTGCCTGGTGTCTAAAATATGTAACGAAGGAGCCAGGCAAGCATCCTTGTTTGAGCTGAATGTTTTTATGAAAAGTGACACCTATTAAGTTTGCCACTGCGAAACCATTTTTATGAAAAAAGAGGGAAACGCTAATCCAACCCAGCTACCCAGAGCTAGACTTAATGCTCAAGTTTGTTTGTTGAGATAGCCCACAAGCCAGCCTGAGGGAGCTTCATGTCTGGGGTCTGAAAAGCTGAAAGGGATTGCTGAAAAGCTGAGTGGCATAACCCTAACTTCTTTAAGTCATGCCAGCAAATCATAGAATTGTAGAGCTGGTGTTTGTCGGGTAGATGGCCCTGTTAAATTGGCCCAGTAAATTAATCCTGTTATAGCCAAATCCTGTTGAGCCAAAAAGGTTTCTCAGATGTAGAATACCCATTTGAAGGTGACTTGGAAACTACAGCTAATCCTGAATGTGGCAACTAGACTGGTGACTGGGAGTGGCAGCCAGGACCTTATAACACCAGTCTTAAAGGATATTCACTGGCTCCCAGAATGTTTCCGAGCACAATTCAAAGTGTTGGTAAAGGTAAAGGTAAAGGGACCTCTGACCATTAGGTTCAGTCGTGGCCGACTCTGGGGTTGCAGCGCTCATCTCGCTTTATTAGCCGAGGGAGCTGGCGTACAGCTTCCAGGTCTTGTGACCAGCATGACTAAGCTGCTTCTGGCAAACCAGAGCAGCGCACGGAAACGACGTTTACCTTCCCGCCGGAGTGGTACCTATTTATCTACTTGCACTTTGACGTGCTTTTGAACTTCTAGGTTGGCAGGAGCAGGGACTGAGCAACGGGAGCTCACCCCGTTGCAGGGATTCAAACCGCCTACCTTCTGATTGGCAAGTCCTAGACTCTGTGGTTTAACCCACAGCGCCACCTGCATTGTGTTGGTGCTGACCTTTAAAGCCCTAAACAGCCTCGGCCCAGTATACCTGAAGGAGCATCTCCACCCCCATCATTCAGCCCAGACACTGAGGTCCAGCTCTGAGGGTCTTCTGCTGGTTCCCTCACTGTGAGAAGTGAAGTTACAGGGAACCAGGCAGAGGGCCTTCTTGGTAGTGGCGCCCGCCCAGTGGAACGCCCTCCTTTCAGATGTCAAGGAAATAAACAACTACACAACTTTCTCAAGACATCTGAAGGCAGCCCTGTATTAGGAAGTTTTAAATGTTTGATGTTTTATTGTATTTTTGTATCTGTTGGAAGCCACCCAGAGTGGCTGGGGAAACCTTGCCAGATGGGTGGGGGTATAATCAATCAATCAATCAATCAATCAATCAATATACAGTGCTGGGATTCCAGAGTGTACCTCTTGATGTAGCATGGGGTAGTGTGGGAAGATATTTTTGAGTGCCTCTCATTTTAAAAATTCTCTGGCTGCATGCAGAGGTTAGCCAAACCTTTCTCCTGGCATATTCGCTTGAGGGCTATTCAGAAGTATGAAAATGCCACCTGCAGTCTGTAGTAACATAGTTCAAAAATGAGACCTTATCGCTGTGTCTTTTCTTTACAGGCTACTGGAGCGCAGATAAACTCCCCCCCCCCCACTCCCTAACGACTTTGAGGTTTTCCTCAAGTCTTAGAGACAGACATATCTCTTGACAGAACATCAGGAGAGATGAGGATCAGTATCTGCTATCATTAGCTTGATGGCTAAGAGAATATTATTTTGTGGGTATGTGATATGCTTATTTTGCATGCAAACCTAAGGTCTATCTTGTCACCGTATTTGTACTGAGCAAGGATTACAACTCAATTTGTCATATTTCCCCTCAGGCTTGGTAGTCAATTTGTATTTCTCAAACTTAAGTCATTTCCTCTATCCAACCCCCACCCCAGTGATATTTAAATAGGGCTTATTTTGCTGCTGCTAAAGTTGTTGAGTGTGCCTGGGTGTGGAGAATCTTGCCCCAGGAACATCAACTCCATAACTCCAGGCCTGCTGCTTCAATCCTATTTTTGCAGAGTTCTTAGGAGGGGGAGCATCTTAAACCTCACATTTCATTGAAAACATGCTTTATGCAGTTTATTATGTACTATCCTCATCAGCTCAGAGTAGATAGAAGCATGTATAAAAGAGAGAAAAGGGATAAATCTTAGGCTACGTTCAGATAGCACTTTGTTCCATTTTCCTGATGTTTCCTTAACCTGATAATTTACACATTTTATGTGATATTTTGCAAGACATAAAAACCATTTCTGGAAAGCTAGCAGAATATGGGGGGTGGGTTTAGTGCTTGTTTCCATGCTAATTGCTTCCAGAAATAAAGAAAAATCTATTTGCAACCCTGTTAACTTGGAAAACCCTGGGAGTTTGGGGCTCGTGGGAATTGCTTCTCCTTAGGGATGTGTTTGGATTCCATTTTACTTTTAAGCAGACTGGACCGATACACAGAATGCTGCAGAAATGGTATGGACATGTGAATCCTTTCATCTCTGATTCTCCCAAGTACTGCAACCAGTACTGCAGTAAGGAACATTAGAAAACAAGACAGGAACACTAGCATCCCAGGCATGAAAACTATCACAATATTTCCCACATCTGAGTGCACACCCTTAATTATTGCAGCCATCTCTCACCTAACCATGATGGGACTGGGGGAAATCCATTGCTCATTGTACAGTGCTACAGAACAGGCTGCCGTTGCTTGCACTTCTTCAACCCACAAATAATCCAAGAGGGCTGTGATTGATTTAAGGCACTGTGATGAATGAGTCTGAGAATTCTCAGATTAGCAGACACGGTGGCAGGCACAGTGCTCCAGTTAGAAGAAGTCTGTCCAGATTGCCGAGAAAAATAGGCAGAACGTTTTGTATGTGGCGAGCAACAAAGTGCTCAAAATTACTTCTGTGACTTAAGTTGCGCCTGCACCCAATTCACTCACGGTGGTGGTGAGGTGGTAAACTTTTGAAGTGCCAGAGCTCATAAGGGCAGCCTCCAAGGATGGCCCAGAAAGACAGGCAGATAGATTGATAGAATATACAGCACCCCAAGATTTGAACACATAATAATAATAATAATAATAATAATAATAATAATAATAATAATATATTATTTCTACCCCGCCCATCTGGCTGAGTTTCCCCAGCCACTCTGGGCGGCTCCCAATCAAGCGTTAAAAACAATACAGCATTAAATATTAAAAACTTCCCTAAACAGGGTTGCCTTCAGAAGTCTTGGGTCAGCTAGAAGTCATAGAAAATGTGAGCAGGAAAAGGGTGGTCTATTGGCTAGAATGTTAGAATTTGGCTTGCGGCATGTGGCATCACTGCAATCCTGTACATAGCTACCTGAGAATAAGCTCCCCTGAACTCAGGGTTGCTTATTTCTGACTGTATAGGTTCAACTTGCAAAATACGTTGAGCTTCACACAAAAATCTTCAGCCAGCTGAAGTGCAACCTTTGGCTTTTACTTAAAAATGCAAACAAATGTGCAAAGAAGTTTTATGATTTAGACTGCTAGCATGAAGTAGGAAGCCCCTTAAAGAAAAGGAAAGGGGTACCCATTCTCTGCTTCAGAGTTTTTCAACTTTTTGGGGTCCACAGCTCCCTTGACCAACTACGTTCTTTCTGCGGCACCCCTGTGGGGCTCAGGAGCCCAGTTATGTCACTCCTTGCCTACAGAGCTGGCAGCCTCTCACCCTTTTTTGAACACCCTCTCTTGTGGAGTGTTCCCTCAGCCTCCTCTCCTTAGGAGTCCTCTGAGCAGCTGCAGCTGCTGCCCTGGTCTCTGAGCTGCCCCCTGCTACCGCAAAGAGAGGTGCCTCCTCACACTGCCCCACAGGGGCCAGGGACTTGTCTGTCCAGTCTCAACAGCAAGGGTTGGTGGACTGGCTGGCTGGGCTCAGTTTAAAAGTTCACAGCATATACAACAGTAGCAAGAAGAGGACGGAAATCAAATGTATGGTAATACTGTTATTGATGCAGAAATAAAAGAGCTTGTCAAAGACATTTCATTCTAAAAGTAATACTGAAAAATGCAAGATATTAGCTGTTTCCCCAGTACAGTTTTACTAGCCTTATGCTAAACATATTGGCATGGTTATATCTCCTGCTGAGCTCAGTGGGACTCACCTCCTTGCATTAGGCTTGCAACCTTCCTTAATTACATTTCCTACCAATAGGTGGCACTAATAATTTCTGCATTAACTGCACAGCATTGCAGTTCCCAGTGGGATCGTTCTCCTTTTCTGTCTGGTTCATGCTTCAGTTTGATACCATTTTCACTCAAATGGATTCCTGTATAAAAGGGCCCCGCATGAAGATGAAATATATCACATATAGATTTCCTCCAGAGAGATACATCAGTGAATAAGTAATTTCCAGGCTCTGCACTGATAAAGTCTAACAAAATAATAGCTTTTAAATGAATGGATGCCTGCTGAATACAAAAGCCAAGCTACGGTTTGTTTGAAAAGCTGGAAAGGGAGGATAAAGGGAAAATATGAAATGGAAAACACGGCACAAAGTTAATGAGATCCTTTTAATTTGACAGGGGGATAAAAGACCTTAAGACCTTCAGGTACCCTCCAGATGCATTGGACCACAGCTCCCATCATCCCTTTCAAGCATGGCCAATGGTCAAGAATGATGGGAGTTGTAGTCTAACAAAGAGATGGAGGGTGCATTATCTACCATACCCAAAGCATCAGGGTGGCGAAGGTTGTTCACTCTAGATCAGGGTTTCCCAAACTTAAGTCTCCAGCTGTTTTTGGACTGCAGTTCCCATCATCCCTGACCACTGGTCTGCTAGGTAGGGATGATGGGGGGTTGTAGTCCCAAAACAGCTGGAGACCAAAGTTTGAGAAACCCTGATCTAGATCATCCACACAAGATCTCTTCTAAGTAGGTTCAGTACTTGAGTGGTAATTATTGCTTCTTCTGTATGCAGAATCCTAAACTCTAAGGATAGAACAAAGCAAGCCTACCTTGCGGTGAGACAAAAGGGGAGTGAACTGGCAGAGGAACCACAAAATGGTGTGGTGCCATTTTGCTGCAGGCAGGAAGGTATCCACAGGCAGTGAGGCAGCACAGCTGAGACACTATAGTCATAGCTAAATTGTGGAATTTGCTCCTATGTGATGGCCACCAACTTGGACGGCTTTATGAAAGAGGATTAGGAACATCCATGGATGATGAGCCTTTCAGTGGCTACTAACCTTGATGGCTACCTTCACTGTCTGATGTAGGATGCTTCTGAATGCCATTTGCTGGAAACCACAGGTCCTCCTTATGGATTTCCAACAGGCATCTGGTTGGCCACTGTGAGAATAGGTCGCTTGACTAGATGTTCCATTTAACAGGAACATTCAAAGCAGCCAAGGTCAAAATATATAGAGAACAGTTTCCACATTAATTAAAAATATCAAAACCCAATGCAGTAGAAACACTTACATAAACAAACCTGGATCATTATCTCTGCATCTGATGTATATATATTCTCAAAGGACTACTCGCGCCACCAATATATCTGAACGTTGTTCTGAAGTCACCATATATTTTATAATCCCTGCATAAAATTTGTTTTATGAGGAAATGTTCCATCCTTTTAAAACTGGTTGTCTTTGATCTTAACTTAGCACAAGATTAATTGAACAAATCTCTCTCTGCAGTGGAAATTATTTTTCCAACTCGATGCCCAGTCTTGCTTTATGAGAACTATTACTTGGGCTACTCAGAGACAATCTTTTTATCGGCCAGGGCTTTCTGAGACGGGGGATGTGGGCCCCTATCTTATGCCTCATTGTTTTCAATGGGGCCAACTAGCTAGCCAACTAGCTAAGCTTATCTAATTAATGTAGGAAGTGATCTTCCTGCTTGCAAAACAGCGGACAGCTCACATAGAATGTAACAAAACATTATATAATTTATCATAAAAGGGAAGCAAAATGCTGGGGTTAGTAGCTGCCCAGAGTGGCTGATGAGGCCCAGCCAGATGGGTGAGTTATAAGTAATAATTTAATTTTTATTTTTCCATAGGCATCTGGTTGGTCACCGTGAGAGCAGGATGCTGGACTTGGTGGGCCATTGATCTGATCCTGCACACTCATCTTATGTTCTCCCTGCCCCAACCTCCAACTGTATATCTGGACTTGATGGAAGAGGAGCCCATTGCTGGGCTGGGTATGAAGGAACTAGATTTGTAAGATGTGCTGTCATTTGATGTGGATGTATCTTTGAATCAGTCCTCCATCCGTATTTAACTTAGCTTGGTACTTGTTTTCAAACCGAGATGCAGGGGACTTGCGTAGAAATCCTCCCACCCTCCTGCCACTGGCCTGAAGACTGAGAAACAGGGAAGAATAAGTATTAGAGAAAACAATTTCCCCTAGAAGTCCAAATCCATTCTCCCTACCTAGGCTCATGCTCTAGCAGAATGAAGACGTATCTGAAAGGTTTAGCGTGTAGGATGTGGCATGCCAGATACAGCTGCAGAAATATAACTGAAGGCACAGAGGAGGAAGGGAAAAGATGCCTTTTTTCATGGCGTGCTAACTCTTATTGACAACTTTATATAACAAGTTGACAGTCTGTTTATATACAGTATCCCACCTCTTCTGTCCTTCTCCTCCTAACACCTCCTTTTAAGTTAAAAAAAACCAGGACTTGAAAAGCATATAAAATGTGACAGAGAAGGACTCCTATTCTCCTTTTTGATTTTAGAAAGGAACAGGATTATAGCACTAACCCAGAGTTAGTCAGCGTCGAGCATGGCCCATCCATTAGGCTAGGTGAAGACAAATTTGCTTCACGTGGTGGATACACCCCCTGTTGACATTTCTATTCCACCTTAAGGAGCAGACGTGTGGAACTGTTGCGTGTCGCATGTCTGTTTACCTTCCAGCACAGCTTGCTGGGAACTTCCATTGTGTATAACTTTTGCTTTTGCCGTTCTCTCTGAGAAGACAAGAGAGAGAGCTGACATGTTTCTTTGTCCTGATTTATGATTAATAAATCTGTAGTTATAGTATGCTTCCACAAGTCTCACGCCTATTCTGTGTGTTCAGTTCACTCTGCTGATAGTGTGCCCTGGCTTGGAAGCCAGGGTCGCTGATTTACATCAGGCAGAGGTGATGGTCTACGCAGCAGGATGGCTGGAAGGAGACAGCCCAGCCGGGGCTAGCCAGTTGGCCTCCCAGCCCTCTGCATGCTGACCCTCCCCCACTGTAGCGCTGCCAGCCCTGCCAGGGTTTTGCCCGTGCCACCAACAAAGTCCCATTGTCCTCGCCACTGCTTCTGCATCATGGTGGCAGTGTGGGAACAGCTGCACATTAGCAGAACGCATCTCTGCCAACACTTGTTGACGTGGTGCCCTCCAGATGTTCTGAACTACAATTTCCATCACCACCATTGGCCCCCCCTGTAAAAATGCGCACAGGTTTACAGCACAATCCTACACATCGGAAGTAATTCCCGTTGGGTCTGAGTTGCATGCAGAGATATATAGGTAACCTTTATTTCCCCACTTCTCTGTGTGCTTGATAAAGCTAGAAGATAGATTTATTGAAGGCTTTGACCTCTCGTGATGCATGAGTCAGCCCTCTCTGAGCAAAGGCCAAGGCTGGGAGACATTTAACCCTTTTCTGGACTGCAGAAATGTTAGGTACGCACTGAGTGATAGAAAGGAAGCTTCCCACAGATATAGGTATTGTTTGCTCATTCGCCCATCTTTTCTTGCTTCTGCTGGACATAGAGGCAGAGGAACTATGTGGGGATCTTGAAGTCCCTTCCCTTAAACACTGGAAACTCTCCTGAGCATCCTCTCTGGCTTTGGACCTCCCCACATCCCCTTTCTATTACTGTCAGCAGCTCAGCCTACACTCGAGTAGGACCCTGGCTGAGACACATGCCTGGCTGGCATGTTCCCTCCCTCCTGGTCGATCGTTCGGGAGCTTCATAAGCTTTCTTCAGCCCGAACATCACAGCGACTGATGCCGACAGGCAACAGCACACTTAGGGATCCACAGAGTCTTCGCAGCTTTGCGTAACAGACCTCAGCAACTCAGCATTTTGTCTAATCGACTTTATTTACATATAAATACACACAAAGCACTGCAACATGGCTCCCCCTCTCTCTAGCATCAGACAGTAAAGAGAAAAAGAACAAAGGACAAGAGTCCCACTTCATGGAACACAGTAACACAAACATCCTGTCTCTGTCACTTCCCACTCTGTGGAGTCAAAACATATACTGTCATGTGATAGACAAAAATCCCATGACTGCAATCATGGAGCAGGAATTCTAACAATTACAGCAGCCTTGTTATCCTCCTTTGCATCTGGTCACCCTAATTTCATCCCTCCAATTCCTAGGCATGAGTTATATTTTTAGCCTCTGGAATCAGACACCTGTGGCCACGAGAAAAGACGTTGCAAGTCACTAGAGGTGAGGGAGAGCAGAAGCGGGGGCGGGGGGAGAGGAAATCAATGAATGCTGCTCTGAAGCGGACGGTGCAATGTCAGTGAATGCAGAGGAGTTATCCAAGGACAGGTGTGTCATGCCTCCACTCGTTTATATCAGCGGGGAGTGCTCAGCACCCACAGCCCATTTTCTGGGTCCTTGAGGAAAACAGCAGCTAGAAAATGGATCACATCCGATGCAGGAATGAGCAACCTTTTCCAGCTAAGGGCCACACTCCCTTCTTTGCAATGTTGTAGGGGCCATGTGCCATGGTGGGAAGAGCCATAGTATAACAAGCTAATTTCTACACACGAGAGAGAGAGAGAGAGAGAGAGAGAGAGAGAGAGAGAGAGGGAGGGAGGGAGACCCCCCCATACTCCATCAGGTAAGCAAGAGTCATTATCAGAGTTCAAGGATATATTCCAGTCAGTCAAAAATTCTCAAGGAGGAATAAAGCCCAACACAAGAGACCCAGCTTCTGGGGAAGCTTATGCACACAGGAACATAATATATAGATGCCAGGGTTGGGGAAAACCATGTGCCTTCAAGGTCAGGGTCATTGCCCCACATCTCCTGGATCCTGTAGAGCACTCTTCCTTGATATCAAATGTCAAGAGGCCTTTTGCTCCCTTCTATATTGGGGCTGCCTTGTGAGGCACACAAATCTCATTTGTTTCCTATTTATCCAAATGGGATAATCTCATTCCCTGGAGGCTAAATTAGTGCATCATTGTGGTATATATATATATATATTTAAATCACCACTTCTGCTTGTTCCTCAGAGTGATAGTAACTAATTAAAGGCACTTTGACCAGATTAATAAATAACTAAAGAGAGAGATGTGATAGTTCTGCTTACATTACCAATCATTTCAAGCAAGGACAAATCCTCTTCTCTCTTTGCCAGGGTTAGCTCAGCAAAGAATGCAGTGTGTTTTATAATTCATGAATTGTAAGAAGGCATCACTGGGTTTCTTTCCATATATCGCTTGACTCTGGAATATTGCAACAGAACAGCATTTCTATGCCCCAAACACAGGCAGTTGCAGCCTTAGCCAATCTGAGTTCCCCTCGTTGTGCTATCTTGCTGCAGAAGCTCAAGACTATGGGTGGCACAGGTGCAAAAGCAGTGTGAATTTGCAGCATGCCAGGATAGGGATAGGTGGACCCCTACTAAGAGGCAGAGAGACAGCTTTTTTCAAGCAGCTGATTTTGCGTGGCATGAGAAGGTGGTAAGTGGACAGTAATTTATGATTGTGGTATTTTTTTCCCCATCAGGGAGATGTGTTTGTGGGATTTTCTGCCTCAAGGCACCAAAATAACATGACTAGGCTCAGGGACTAGTTGACATGTAATACAAGGTGAGGGTGGCGTGGGGACACATTAGCTGCTCTGCCTCTGGCAGTCAAAAGTCTTGAGCTGGCTTTGAGGGAGGCTTAGGATAGTGACATATAATCAGGCCTAAATTTAGTCCAGAATGGCATTGATATGTACTTGAGGCTTGACTTGCAGTTAAGGTTTGTGCAAATTTGTGAACTTCAGTATTTCTCAGTTTCTTCCCCCTACCTATGTTCAGGTCTCCGAATTTCCACATCACTTGTCATTTTTTTAAAAGATATCATGAAAATTCATCAATGTTCCGGTGTGAATTTCTCGCAGCGTACACATTTTTTGCAAACCGATTTCCTTGAATATAATGCATTCCTGTACATTCCTATTACTGATTATATGCCCTTTAATGCACACTTTACATTAATGTATATGAATTTTGTACACCTTAGAAAAGTTTCAAAGTTCAGAGGAGTGCAAAATTCAAAGGATGGCTGTGTTATGGTTTTCGTATGGTTTCAGAAAGGGAAAATTAAGTAGTTTTACCTTTCAGTGCATTGGGGAATCAAATTTGTTCCGCATCCCTACTTGTAGCACACATGAAAAAAAAAGATTTGCCCAACTTCTTTCTAGATGTGATAAGCTAGAGGAAGGTTGTCTCCTCTTTGGGCTGAAGAAGGCCTGTAAGGTTGCTTTGTGGGGAGCTCCTTGGTAGAAAAATGTAGGTGTCTTTTTTACACAACCCACAACCAATTCATAATAAAAGGAGCTTCACCATAGACATCCGTCGGGCATGAATTACACCTTTAGTCCCTTGGTCCTCTGTACCAGCTCCATAAAAACCATCGGCATGATTCACTGCTGAATACCTCCTCTAACAGTCAATGAAGGCCTTTGGGAGGAGAAAGTAAACAGGCCTAAAATATTGTAGGTGTTTCTCTCTCTTTCCCTTAGTCAGTTGCTTCTCCTCCTTCAGCTTACTTGTTTTTATCTGTTTGAGGGAAAGGCATCTTTGCCACCCAAGGACCACCAAACCCTGGCATTATTTTTTCATGAGGTCCACAGCTCCAGCTTTGGATAATAAAAATGTAGCACTTTCTGAAGAAATGTGGTTTTCATTACAGGCTCTGAGGAGACTTGAGTAAATAAAAAGGAGGCCAAAGTTCTACAGTGAAGTAAGGTGGTGGTGTTTTGTTTGCTGGGCACGTATAAGAAATATAACTGTGGAAACAGCACAATGGGAAGAAAGGCATCAAATGAAGATGACAGAGGTGACCCCAGCTACTGCCTTCTCAGAAGACATCTCATCCTCCAGGAGGTAGTGATGGCCATCAACTTGGATGGCATTAAGAGAGGATTAGACAAATTCATGGAGGGTAAGACCATCAATGGTTACCAGGGTATGTTCTCCCTCTACTGCTGAAGGCAGTATGCTTCTGAGAAATCATCATCATCATCCTCCATCTGATTGGTTTGCCACAACGACTGTGAGTAGGTTTCAATAGACTGTAAAAAAACACAGCAAAACACCTAACATTAAAAACTTCCTGATACAGGGTTGCCTTCAGATGTCTTTGGAAAGTCGTATAGTTGTTTATCTCTTTGACATCTGACAGGAGGGCATTCCACAGGGTGGGCCAAGAAGGCCCTCTGCCTGGTTCCCTGTAATTTTCACTTCTCACAGTGAGGGTGTGCTACGCCTGGGTCCAGGGCCGGTCCAGAATCTGGAGGTTCTGCTAGGAGTCAGTCTGACAGGGCCAAGGCAGGATATGAGGCAGGAAACCAGGCAAGGACAGGTACAGGATCTCAGGCAGGATCTGGCATACAGCAATGTTGCTCCCGCAACCTGGGGCGGGTTCCGTCAGCCTTTTATCTTTGTTGGGGTAACGGCCAGACCTGATCCCCCAGTGACTCACCTCCCTGTCTTGCCCAAAGGTGAGCACTCCTCCTGTGAGTACTAAGGTCTCTCCTTCTCTCAGACCTTAGTCTCTGCAGCTCGGGAGACATTGGTGGGTTACTAGACCCAGGGGCTGCCTCAGCCTTCCCTGAGCGGTAGTGGAGCAGCTGTAAGTGATGGCCCAGCTGAAGGCAATGAGGTAATCCCCGCATCTGGAGCCAGGGCAGGCTCAGGCCCCTGACTTGGTTTTGTTGCAGGGGAACCTGTGCAGACTGGGACTCTTCGGGATCAAGCCCCAGACTTGGTTCAGATGATGCCTGAGGAAAAGGATCCAGTGCAGACTGAGACTCTGGTTCCGAGTCTGAGCCCAAGTCCCAGGACATCACAGAGGGAGCTGCCAGAAGGGTGGAATATTTTAGCCCCTTCAAGGGTGGTGATGAGGCCCTCTACTGATAACATTGTCACCAACTAGCTTTCATGGCTTCCAAGTACGTACACTCAGATGCTGGACTGCCTCTAACAACTTAGCCATCATGCCTAGTAGCCATGATAACTTTATCCTTAAAAAAACAAAGAACAAATAAACCCAGGTTGGTGGCCGTCGCTACCTCTTCTGAGAGTGACTTCCATATTTTCAACTAGGAGCTTTGTGAAGATGAACTTTGTTGCCTCTCCTGAATTTTCCAACGTTCGGCTTCATTGAATGCCCCCTGGTTCTAGGATTGGGGAAATACCATCCCCCAATTTTAACTACAGTACATCCCTGACAGTTAAGGAGCAGGAGAGCACAGAGCAGGGCATGAACGGGATCGTAATTTCTTGTGAGGAAAATAGGATACAAGAAGCAAAAAACAGAAGAAATAATCTGTTAGGGACTGGATGGCACGATGACGGCCTTTCACAGTGTTTATTTGTGCACACAGGTAATTTAAAAATGGGAGAGAGCAAGAGGCGTGTATCAATGAAAGCTGAGGGGCAAGAACAAATGGAGTTTTCCCAGGATAACTTAATTATTGTCCTCAGTGGAGAATGCAACTTTACCCTCCGAAAGCTGCAGGCGGTTTGTCGTATAACAACATTAGTAGCATGAATTTCAAATCAACCACGAGGAGTCAAAGGCTTTGGGCTGGCTTGGGTACATACTTATATCCAGTGACAGAATCACTTCAGAACCTGAGGCTAGAATAAACCTGGAGATAATACAATGTTTCCTAATGAGAATGCGGGGAATCATATTTAAAATGTGTCATTCAAGAGGATGTGCTGCGTGGCGCCTTTTATGCTCCTGCCAGTCTGGCTATGCCTGCACTCGCTCTTCAATAACAGCTCAGAAATGGGTTTGGGGGTTATTTCGCTGGAGGTTTTATTTCCAAAAATGAACTTACTGATGCATTGTGTACTCTTTCATAAGAGGTGGCTGAAATGGGAAGACAGGCAGACAGCGTTGTATGAAAGGGAAAGACAATAGCTTTCTCAGATGGATGAATAGCCAGGGTATTTCTTAGAAAAAAAGAATTCATATTCCCTCCCCTTTGCATTTATTATTATTATTATTATTATTATTATTATTATTATTATTATTACGTTCATCTGACGATCTCAGGACACTTTAAAGTATAAAAAACAAAAAACTATAACATAATAACAAACAAAAGGTAAAGGTAAAGGACCCCTGGGTGGTTAGGTCCAGTCAAGGGAGACTCTGGGGTTGTGGTGCTCATTTCGCTTTCAGGCCGAGGGAGCCAGAGTTTGTCCACAGACAGCTTTCTGGGTCATGTGGCCATCATGACTAAACCACTTCTAGTGCACAGAAGACTATGACAAGTGCCAGAGCACCCAGAAATGCCGTTTACCTTCCTGCTGCAGTGGTACCTATTTATCTACTTGCACTTTTTGGCGTGCTTTCAAAGTGCTAGGTTAGCAGGAGCTGGGACAGAGCAATGAGAGCTCACCCCGTCGCGGGGATTCAAACCGCCAACCTTCTGATCGGCAGCCCAAGAGGCTCAGTGGTTTACACCATAGCGCCACCCGTATCCTATCCCTAATAACAAACAAAACAACATCCACTCCAAGGCCATAGATTGTTTACATATCCTCCAACATTTCTTGGATGAAAATAGGGACATCCCATTCCATAATAATATTTTTACTATTTATACTCCAAACATCTTACTGGGTTGCCACAGCCACTCTGGGCAGCTTCCAACACATATAAAAACATAAGAAAACAAGCATTAAAAAGCTTCCTTATATAGGGCTGCCTTTAGACTACTCAGGGGTCTGCTCAGGGCTCCCTCGGCCAATAAAGCGAGATGAGCGCCGCAACCCCAGAGTCGGTCACGACTAGACCTAATGGTCAGGGGTCCCTTTACCTTTTTTATACTTCAAGTTACCACAAGGGTCTATCAATTGGGAGGGGAAGCTACTTACCTGGGGAGGGGGCACTTGTTTCCCCCTCCCACTCTTTGGCAAGTGCTACATCTGTGCAAGCTCTGTCTTGGCAGAACGACATCTCAGTGGTGGTAGAACATCTGCTTTGCATGCAGAAGGTCCTGGGTTCAGTCCCCAGCATCTCCAGTAGGGATGGGAGTGTCTCTTGCTGGAAAGCTGCTGCCAGCTAGATGGACCAATGGTCTGACTCAGTACAGGACAGCTTCCAATATTCCTTGTTCTCTTTCTCTCTTTCTCTGGTGTCTCAGCACACTACCACTGTTCTGCTCTTTCTGCTATTTTCCCTCCACCTTTCTGCCTCTTGGAGGGGCTTCCTTGCTGCCCCCAGCCACACTCATTTCCACCATAGGGATGAAGTGGGAGGGATTATCAGGAAGGGAGCCTCAAGTGGGACGATGACTGAAGGGGGCTATCAGTGGACAGAGCCCTAGATGCAAAATGTTGGTGGGAAAGGGTCCTATAGACAAGGTGGCCATGATTTTCAGAACATGGTCATGTTGTGTGGATGCCTGATGATCGTCTTCCAAAGCAACTACTCTATTCCGAACTTAAAAATGGAAAGCAGAATGCTGGTGGTCAACAAAAGAGGTTTAAAGACTGTCTCAAGTCAAATCTTAAAAAAATGTAGTATAAACACTGACAATTAGGAAACACTAGTCTGCGAGCGCTCCAGTTGGAGAACAGCCTTTACCAAAGGTGTCACGGGCTTTGAAGACACTCAAACTCAGGACGCAAGGGAGAAATGTGCTAAGAGGAAGGCACACTTGGCAAATCCACACCGTGATCAACTCCCACCCGGAAACCAATGTCCCCACTGTGGAAGGACATGTGGATCCAGAATTGGCCTCCACAGTCACTTAAGGACTCGCTGTTAAGACCATGTTCATGGAAGACAATCTTACCCGACTACGAGTGATCGCCAAAGATTTTCAAAATGGTTATGAGAAGGGCTGCCACGATTGCAGAAAAGATTGCTGGCTAGGCTTACTCTCTGCTGTATCTGTGCCTAGCTCAGTTCACAGGGGGCTTTCTCTGCAGTCGGCAATGTGACTTGATCAGAAAGTTATGGGGAAATGCCTTTTACGCTCTGCACAAAGTGCAACTTTGCATCGCACCTCCTTGCCAAGGTATGCTCAAGTTTCAAAAGTATTTGTAACATTAAAAGCCTTACTTGATCTGACCCATCTGGTCCACCGTCCTGTTCTCACAGTGGCCAAACAGATTCTAAGCCCACAAGCAGGACCTGAACACAAGAGTACTCTACTCTCCTGATGTGGAGGTGCAGAATAGTCAACATGGTTAATAGCCATTGATAAGACTCCTCCTTCCTGAATGTATCTAATCCTCTTTTAATTGCCAAATCAGTGGCCTTTGCTGCCTCCTGTGGCAAAGAGTTCTATAGGTTAAGTATGCACTCCCCTACCAGAGACTGGGTTCGATATAAAATATATATAGCATGAAGTACTTTTTTAAATCTGTCCTAAATCTTTAGCCCAATGCAGCCTATCTAACACATCAGGCAAACACTATCTCTCGAACGTTATTACTCAGTACCAGAATATAGAAAACCCTTTCTGGCTTCTGCCCAGTATACGTTTGAGCTACAGGGTAGTCTCAGAGTGCGATGTATGAAGTCTATTTTCTCCTTCCTACAATCTCAGTTGACATTGTTATTGCTGATCCCATTTTTATATATCGAGCGAGGTAGGTAACTAGTAAATCTTGAAAATCACTTGTTACCAAAACAAATGAAGATCCCCAGGTAGGGATGCCTGATCCTTTGATGCATTCTCCATCAGCTGCTGTTATGAGTGGGATGACATATATCTTTAGCAGCTTTCCCCCCACTTCATCTCACGTTTTCAACACGTGCTAGATTTTTATTTCTGACAAACATTTGCAAGCTTGATACGTAGCCAAAGGTTTGACTGCTGTTTTCTTTTCTTTCTTTTTTTAAGACCATTTCCCCCAGGGCTCTCTTCACACTGGCTTAGGTATTTTCTGATTCCTGATTCCCTCTAGATTGGGAAAAATCAGAAAAGTTCCTCTCATGGCAGTCTCCAGATATCCACTGCCCGCCTTCCTCCAAGTCATCTCCATCAACACCCAATTGCTCCAAACACACTTCTCTTTTCCTTCCCCATTTAAGTGCATGCTGGATTTCCCCAGGGCTCTCCATTTTTTATTATTGGACTCGACGCTAGGTGCCTTCAGATGTCAGTGTGCCAAAACCTGTCACCCAGTTTCAACAACAACATGCCCATGAAAAGGACATCTGTTTCAATGCCTTATTCACAGGGCACTCTATATCTACATCATCTACATCTACATCTACATCATCTACACAGTGGTACCTCGGGTTAAGTACTTAATTCGTTCCGGAGGTCTGTTCCTAACCTGAAACTGTTCTTAACCTGAAGCATCACTTTAGCTAATGGGGCCTCCTGCTGCCACTGCGTTGCCGGAGCACGATTTCTGTTCTCATCCTGAAGCAAATTTCTTAACCCGAGGTACTATTTCTGGGTTAGTGGAGTCTGTAACCTGAAGCATATGTAACCTGAGGCGTATGTAACCCGAGGGACCACTGTATCTATATCTATCTTAGAATTTCAGTGAGTGCAGGGATGCATTTATAACCTTATCAACGTGCAGTGGCTGAGCTTGGACCATGTGGTTTCTCATTCCATCAAATGTTGTTCCAGCAGCTGCCCCGGTTTCCTGATAATGCAAGAATCACAGCTAATTGAGCCACAGGAAGCTGGGGTTAACTACTGATTGCCTGAGATTAGTGGAGTTTCTGATGCTTGCTTTAAGGGAAATCCTTGCTTTTATCTTTTTCTTTTAAATTCACACCTGCTTTCTTTAAATGTAAAAAGACTTTTTTTCGCAACAGCACAGTTGTCAAGAGCATGGTGTTCAGCCTCCTCGGTTTCCTGTGATTACAGGGAAACCTGAACTTTGTACATAAGGGAATGAGGTCCTCAGTCTGCAGAATAAATGAAAGGATGTTTGCCAAAACCCCTCGGCTATCTGAAAAATAAGATGAGTGCAACAAAAACCCTGCACCACAGGCATGAGAATTTCACTAACATTTTCTTTCCCCTTTGATAATTTTTGAATTAATTGATGGTGAAGGACCGTGGGGATGGAGAAAGAAAATCCCAGCATTGCACAAGTAGAAGGCGGTGTGAGAAAAGGGCCCGGGTTTTCTAAATTCTGCAAATATCAGTCCCCGTCTCACAAAGTTAAGCTTTCATTAAGGAATGGTAGCCCTGAGAACGATGGCAAAATGTTGCAGGAGGAGGAGGAGTTTACATCAAAAGTCATTGATAACTGATGTGGAATTTGGGGCAGGGGGTACAGCTTCCCTGCATCCCTGATGCTGCTGGGATATAACCGTCCAACTTCATGTCGGTGACGTAATTGCTTCTCCCGCCCTCAGTTGGCAGAAGGTAGGAGAAGATTGAAGTTCCATCTGTTTCCATGCATCAGCTGTTTGCTGCTCCAGGCAAGGGGCAGGCTGTTGCTAATTTTAGTTCACTTCTTCTCTCTCTCTCTCTCTCTCTCTCTCTCTCTCTCTTTTGCTCAGCTCCATTTGCCTGTGTGATTCACCTAGTTCTTGTCATTAGTAAATTCAATTATTTCAGCTTTGCTGAGCTGTATGCATGACATTCCCCTGCACACAAGGGACCAGCTAGGAACCACAGTTGCTTATTACAATGTCATGTTAACGGAGAAGCGTGTTGGTGTCTGTGGGTTATTTCTATTGCATCGCGGACATACATGGCATTATATGACGAAAGGAACCGTGCCAAGCAAATAAATCACTGCTTTGCATTGCACAGGTGGAGATAATATGACAAACAATGGTCAAGCAGCTGTGCCTTTTACTTCCAAAGGCTGCCACCTGGAAGAAGGAACAAGCTTGTTTTCTCCTGATCTGAAGGGTAGGACTTGGACCAATGGCTTCAAGTTACAAGAAAGGAGATTCTGATCAAACATCAGGAAGAACTTTCTGACAGTAAGAGCTGTTTGACAGTGGAACAATTGAGAAGGTAGTAGACTCTCCTTCCTTGGAGTTTTTAAGCAGAGGTTGGATGGCCATCTAAATGGTCTTGGCCCAGTATACCTGAAGGAGCATCTCCACCCCATTGTTCTGCCCAGACACTGAGGTTCAGCTCCGAGGGCCTTCTAGTGGTTCCCTCACTGCGAGAAGTGAAGTTACAGGGAACCAGGCAGCGGGCCTTCTTGGTAGTGGCACCCGCCCTGTGGAACACCCTCCCATCAGATGTCAAAGGAATAAACAACTATCTGACATTTAGAAGACATCTGAAGGCAACCCTGTTTAAGGAAGTTTTTTTTAATGACATGTTTGAATGTATTTTTAATCTCCTGTTGGAAGCTGCCAAGAGTGGCTGGGAAAACCCAGCCAGATGGGCAGGGTATAAGTAGTAAATAATAATAATAATAATAATAATAATAATAATAATAATAATAATAATAATTCTACATGGATGCTTTAGCTAAGATTCCTGCATTGCAGGGGGTTGGACTAGATGACCCTTGGTGTCCCTTCCAACTCTACAATTTGACCCATGAGACTCCCCAGGCCACACCTCCTTTCCCTAGGCCACACCCCTCACCACCCCTACTTTGCAGCCTCATTGAGTGTTTTAGCCTAGGTGGAAGACATCTTTGACCTCTGATAATGTCTCTCTGTTGGCTGGATGGATGGAGGATAGCGTGTGAGTATGTGAAAAAATTGCCTACTGTACCAAAGTAAATTTTACATTTCTTTTCCTGCCCGCTTTTGTCTCTGGCCCAACCCATCACTGGCATGTGGCCCCCAGAAGTTTGTACATAAAGAAATGAGGTCCTCAGCCTGGAAAGCGTTCCCTTCCCCTTTTATAGATCTATAACTGCAGTAAGTTCTTGGCAGATCAGAGCTTTGAACCGGGGACTCTCTAGTCATAGGCTGTTTACATTAATTCACAGTTCCATCCCCAGTGGAAAAGATGCTCTTACAGGGCTCTGGGGCTGTTTGCTGCCTTCTCTGTCTCTTTCACCTTCTGGAACAGCAAGAGTAAAATCTTGGCCTTTGGGATGCAATGGAGATGGATACTTTGGATGAGAAAGTCAAAATCTTTTCTAGTTTCAGCTTGGACTGTTGAGTGGTGGCGTGTGTGTGGGTTTTTTTTTTTGGGGGGGGTGACCCTATTAGTCCTGCTCTTAGACTCTGATATCTCCCCAGGTGATAAAACTCCAGCAGGGAAAATATTTTTGGAATGCAGGGAAATCTGTAACTGGAGGACAAGTAGCTGCAAGGCTAGCCTTTTCCAGCTGCCTTGAGACTCTGCTTTTCTCTAGCATTACAGCTCAGGAAAGAAATGCTAAATATAATCTGATTCATCTTACATGCTAGGTTGTCAGATTCTGCTTGTCTTGAGGGATGTATGTTCTGGTTCATCATTTTCCCTTTCTCTCTTCAGCCCATAGTACTCCTCAGAGGGCAGTTTTAAAAAATGAATAAATCTATATCTGTAAGGCTCTGGATGTGTTAGAAATCTGGATATGCCATAAAGCAGGTTGGCTATCCAGTGGCCTACCCTGTATTGTTGGATGGATTCTAGCTTCCACCAGCCCCAGCCAGGATTGACAATAGTAGGGGGCAATGTGGACTGAAGCCCCACAACAACGGGAGGGCCACAGGTTCCCTACACCTGCGGTTGCCGTGTGTTGTCAGGGTTGAGCAACTCCCATGGTCAGTTGCCATGAACATACAAGACAAGGAAAAGTTCTTACCACCTGTTCTTTTTTTAAAAATGTTTACAATTTTTTTTTTACCAACAACCAAACACAAACAGTGAACCCCCCCCCCCGGCGGCTGATACATTGGGTATACATAATCAATAATAACATATTCAAATCAACCATATGTACAATTTTATATACGTTAACACTGCTCCATCCACAAGGTTTATTTAACTTTTAACATTTTAATTGCCCCCAATTGTTCAAACCTACCCAAATAGTTCAATAGCTTCTCAGAGCAATCCTCTTCTTTCTCACTGACTTTAAACCCTTTCATTCTGTGTATCTTCACAGTTAGATATTCTAAAATTATAATATTATTCACTTTTTTCCTCCATTGGTTCACCCCTAACTTCTGCATTTTTCCAATTACTCGCTATAACCTGTCTGGTTGCTTTGTTGTTGTTGTTGTTTGTCGTTTAGTCGTGTCCGACTCTTCGTGACCCCATGGACCAGAGCAGTTACCATCAATTTTACCCATTTACATTCCTCTTTTATTTTTAACTTGGTGCTACTCAGACTAATAAGAACTATTAATTTAGATATTCCCACCTTCCTACCCACAATTCCCAACATTTCTATACGAATCTGTTTCCAAAATTCATTAACTAACGGATAATCCCACCACATATGACTGTACGTTCCCATCACTCCACATTTCCTCCAGTAATTCTTGCTTCCAGATTTTGTAATATTATAATATATAATATTATACACCTTACAGGTGTATAATACCATTTTTGTACCAACTTCAACCCCTGTTCCTGGATTATCCTAGAGGTCACAACAAAGGGTGGTTGCCGAAAGTATTTCCCATTCTTCATCTAAAATCTGTTATCACCTGCTTTTTATTCAGTATTTACAAAGAGAAGCTTGGAACACAGCCTCTTGGGATAATGGCGCTGTCCCGAGTGAACCTCCACCTCAACCTCCGTCTCTCCCACTCCCTCATTCGACATGCTCATCACCTCTACGGGCCCTCTGCCTTTGAGCTCTTTGCTCTCCTACTTTCAAGGCTCGCTAGGTTCTGGGAGAGGTTAGGTCTGTAATGCTTTCTAATGACACTGTGACCATCAGCTGTCACCCCCCTGGTTCTGCCTCTTCCTTCTCCTCCTCTCCCATTATTTCCCAACTTTCCCTTCATCTGCTTCTGAGCAGTGACCTCCCTCAAACCCCTGTTGTAATTCTGAACTGTCTTCTCCTTCTCTGGAAGTGTCAGGCTGGGGAGGTTGTCTCCACCATTCCTCCTCTGCCCAGGCCCTGACAGCCGTACAGGTTAAGGTTCAAATCTTCATAACAATACATGCCAACAGCTAGTAATTATTCCATTAAAAATAGTGACGAGTAAGCTCTTCCTGGGCCTAGCAAACCAACCTTGCTGTCCTTACTCGAAACTTGAACTGATAAAAACAAGCAGCTGGATTTTTATAGTTCTTTATAGGAGAACAGCTCGGTCACATTAGCTTCTAATGTGTAATTGATATACGACAAACTTCTCACTAATTAACTGTCTAAGCAAACTACTACAGAAGAATGGTGAAAGTGGAACAGACTCCCTTGGAAGGTGGTGGACTGTCCTTCCTTGGGGTTTTTAATAATAATAATAATAATAATAATAATAATAATAATAATAATAATAATAATAATTTATTATTTATACCTTGCCCATCTGGCTGGGTTTCTCCAGCCACTCTGGGCAGCTTCCAAAAGAATATTAAAATGCAATAACCTATTAAACATTAAAAGCTTCCCTAAACAGGGCTCCCTTCAGATGTCTTCTAAAAATCTGGTAGTTGTTTTTCTCTTTGACATCTGGTGGGAGGGCATTCCACAAGATGGATGCCACTACCAAGAAGGCCCTCTGCCTGGTTCCTTGTAACTTGGCTTCTCGCAGCAAGGAAACCTCCAGAAGGCCCTCAGCACTGGACCTCAGTGTCCGGGCAGAACGATGGGGGTGGAGACGCTCCTTCAGGTATACTGGACTGAGGCCATTTTATATCAGTGATTGTATGACCATCTGTCATGGTTGCTTTAGTTGAAATTCCTGCATTGCACTAGATGACCCTTGGGGTCCCTTCCAACTTGGGGTCCCTTCTATATGCATATTCCCATAGTATGTGCATTTCTGTACATATTACGTGGCTAGAGAACAGCACTGCAAAATCTAGAGAAAGTCAAATTTTGAAGGATAGCTGTTCTGGAAAGTGTGAATTAGGAAAGCTCATGTTTAAATCTGACCTGAATTGAATCCCACATCGCCGAAGAATTGATGCTTTTGAATTATGGTGCTGGAGGGGACTCTTGAGAGTCCCATGGACTGCAAGAAGATCAAACAGATCCATTCTGAAGGAAATCAGCCCTGAGTGCTCAGGACAGATCATGAAGCTGAGGCTCCAATACCTTGGCCACCTCATGAGAAGGGAAGAATCCCTGGAAAAGACCCTGATGTTGGGAAAGATGGAGGGCACAAGGAGAAGGGAATGACAGAGGACGAGATGGTTGGACAGTGTTCTCGAAGCTACCAGCATGAGTTTGACCAAACTGCAGGAGGCAGTGGAAGACAGAAGTGCCTGGCGTGCTCTGGTCCATGGGGTCACGAAGAGTCGGACACGACTAAACGACTAAACAACCATAACATCTCCTTCCATATGGAGGAAGATTTTTCAGTGGGACTGCTTCCTGAAGGGGTTGCATAATCCAAATCTATATTGTTCATTGACTTTGGTTAGAATTACCCCTTGATTTCACTTAAAAGCATTTTTTTTTTGGTAAAATTGGATGTACAGGGGGTGTCAAAAGGAGTTTTGGGGGGAATCAATACGTCCAGCAACTTCCCTCAAAGGAAAAGCCAACTATGACCTGCAAGAGTGAAAGAGTTGAGGTGCATTAAGCAAGCTGTATGTGCAGGCTCATCCTTCCCTTCCACAGCAGTGTACATTTTAATGACTGAGTCTTCCACTGCTATGTAGAGAATTGCCATTGATCTTTAGATAGGCTGTCATTCTGCAGGGTGTGCTGTTAGCATTCCTCATCATTAAATCTCCTCTCAACCATTCTGGAGAACCGCAGTGTCAAACCATCCTTGCTTGAGAATATTGCTCAGGCCTAGCATACAGAAGCACTGAACATTACCTTGTCAATCAGCTGAATGGTTTTGAGTGTGCCCATTGCTCTGGTGGAGCAGTTGTTGACCTGATCAGTGCCCTGATCAGACATCACTGAACATCCTATGTAAGTTGCTCTGGAAGGTCCAATGGATGAGCAGAACATAATAATAATAATAATAATAATAATAATAATAATAATAATAATAATAATAATAATTTATTATTTGTACCCCGCCCATCTGGCTGGGTTTCCCCAGCCACTCTGGGCGGCTTCCACAGAAACCAAAAAACACTAAAATATCATACATTAAAAGCTTCCCTGAATAGGGCCGCCTTAAGATGTCTTCTGAATGTCAGGTAGTTGTCCATCACCTTGACATCCAATGGGAGGGCATTCCACAGGGCGGGCGCCACCACCGAAAAGGCCCTCTGCCTGGTTCCCTGTAGCTTCGCTTCTCGTAATGAGGGAACCGCCAGAAGGCCCTCGGCGCTGGACCTCAGTGTCCGGGCAGAACGATGGGGGTGGAGACGCTCCTTCAGGTATACTGGGCCGAAGCCGTTTAGGGCTTTAAAGGTCAACACCAGCACTTTGAATTGTGCTCGGAAACGTACTGTACATAAGTAATTACAGGTGCCAAAGCAGGGCAACGTGTGGGTTTTTTTTTTTGTGTGTGTGTGTCTGTGTTTGTGTTGAAGGGTACTGTCTTTCCCACCCCCAAGTTGGCCATACAGATGGGCACAGTTTACTTGGAGGTCACGATTGCAACGCCATCATTATTTTCTTAAAATGCAATGCACCCAAAGTTCTGGTTCCTTCACAAACTGCATGAAAACGTGGATGCCACCACAAAAATGTGTGACATCTGTTGTGTGTGTGATCTGCTTGGCACCAGAACAATTGTAGTCCATGAGGGAACTAGAGCCCCACCCCCCCAATTCCTGATGATCCTTGTCATCCACAAAATACTTCCCAGCCAGCCCTCCAGTCTTCAAAACTGAAGACTTATACGAACTCACAACATATGAACAACTTGCATATAAACACAGACTTGCTATGGACAAATTCAATGATATTTGGAATCCATTCTTACAAATACCCTAATAGGTTAAGAGCTGGCAAAGTACAATAACAGCCTTGTAAAATATACAATTTTGGGTTTTTCCACTCCCCCCTTTGTTTTCCCTTCTGTTAAGGTGCTGGTTTTGACCTTTAAAGCCCTATGCTGCCTAGGACCCACGTACCTACCGGACTTCCTCTCCTTGTATGCCCCGCGGAGGACCTTAAGGTCCACAAATGACAACATTTTGGAGGTCCCAGGTCGCAAGGTGGTTAGATTGGTCTCAACTAGGGCCAGGGCCTTTTCAGTACTGGCCCCAACTCGGTGGAACGCTCTGTCACAAGAGACTAGGGCCCTGCGGGACTTGACATCTTTCTTCAGGGCCTGCAAGATGGAGCTGTTCCGCCTGGCCTTTGGTTTGGACTCAGTCTAACCCTTATGTTTCCCTCCCCTTATGGTTTTGATCTATGGGCTACCATTAAAATGAGGCTGCATTTTAAATTGTATTTTAACCCATATTTTAATAAATTGTTTTTTTTGTCCCCCCCCCATTATGTTTTTATTGTAATTTTATTGGTGTTAGCTGCCCTGAGCCTGGCTCTGGCCAGGGAGGGCAGGATATAAATAAAAATTATTATTATTATTATTATTATTATTATTATTATTATTATTCTCTTTTTCTCTTTTTTTGTTTGCATCTTACCATGAATGGTGCACATATAGTTATGTACTTTTTGAACTTTCAATAAAGATTTTATTTATTTATTTATTTATTTAAGCAATGCCCATAACCAGCCATAGCGTATGTTTCTCCTTTTGTGGCAGAAATTGCTTCCTGGTCCAGGCCCCTTGTAGCTCCCACCTGCAGCTCAGTGCGGGGTCATTTAGACTGGAAGCCTCGTTGGGGATAGAGGCTCACTTTGGCTTGAACTTGGCATTGATGCAGCTGCCGTCACAGGAACCTCAATAGCAGATACCAGCAAACAAATCAGACAAGCACAGAGAGCCTACGCGCCGAGCAGGCTCCGAGATATTTGCTTCTGCTGTCAGTTTGGCTTTTATACCCCGAGAGCTCTTGTAAAATGTACATATTTCAAATGGCGAGATGGTGATGGGAAGCGAAAGCTGCATTTCTTAGACACAAATAAGGCTGTGATGGAACTCCGTCCCCCGCTCCTGCTGGTTACTAGCCCTAAATTCTATTAGGCATTTTCCATGCATTCAAGCAGCACCAGCCGTAGTTGTGAGGCTTTCAATTTTTAAACACACATCCACAATTCAAATTGGAAGGCTAGAAAAGCAATCCTGGAGAAATTAATGGCCTGGCTGAATGTTTCTGATGAGCTGGTGCCTTGCACTCTGGTTGCATGCAGGTGTAATATTTTGATTGCTATTTTTAAAATGGAAAAAGTTGTTGACGTCTTTTAAAATAATGTGTTGCTTTAAAAAAAATCAAGCTGGCTGGATCTGTCAAGGCCATAGATGAGAAAGTCCTCAAGTCAGCTTTTTACTCCTGGATTGGTCAGGTGGTGGCAGCTTATGCTTAACCATGAGAAGGCAGGTGCAGCCACTGTCAGACACTTATTGATCACATTCTGTTTAGATCAGAGGTCCCCAAGCATTCGGAATTTTTCAAAATGTGTCTTAAGCACCGGTCACAAAATGGCTGCCATGGGGGTGTGGCTGGCCTAAGCAACTGGTAATGTGCATTGGCCATATGCTGTTTAGATGGTTGCAATGCCACCCCTGTCCTTCAGCAGGTTTGAATTTGCCACACATGCTTTCCTGGGGAGAGGGTGTTGGGATACTGCCAGGGAGACAAAGTCCATCATGGCCCCCAAGCCGGCTGCCGGACGATCCATCGATCTCCCGTAGATACAGTATCAGCAATTAGCGACGCGGGTTTTCTAGAAATAGCTTGCCACATTCCAGAGCTCATGCACACTCTATCAGCAGATAGTTCACAGCAGAAGTTGCACGCAGGAGAGCATTATTTACAAGTTTTATTCAGCGTTGATCAGAACAAAGAAAAACATGACTGCCTGCATCAGTGTCTCCAGACAAAGAGAGAGAAAACGAAAGCAATAGGAAACATAAACATCCTGTGAGCAGGAAATACGCAGACTCTGTGACTCTCAAAGCCTGCTCCCTTTTAAGGTGGAACGGAAATATCCTAACAGAGGGCACGAGTTGGTCTCTTCCACAGGAAGGGAGACTTGGGGGTCACATGGGCAGGAGAGCCCAATAGGACGGAAGCAATCAGACTGCTATTTAAGTCTGATCCACCCTTTCAACTGATGTCTTCTCCTTTGCAGCATGAGTGTGAGGGTGGTTTTGAGTAGGATTTTTGGGACCCTGTGATCATCCCCTCAGGCCCTTCTTCATGTGTCCACTCCATGAGAGGTCCGGAGTATGGCAACACGAGAACAGGCCTTTTCTGTGGTGGCTCCCCATTTGTGGAATGCTCTCTTCCTCTATAACCAGGCCTTTGGCCTTCAACTGTCTGAGGTCTTTTGAAACACAGTGGGGTGTTTTCAATGTATTTATTTCCCCCCTTCGTTTTAATGTATCTATGTGAGGTTTTTTGTCTGGTTGGTTGGTTAGCTGTAAGTCACTTTGGGTTGCCCTGGGCAAGATAAAACAACTAACAGATTTAATAAATAAATAATTTACATAACTTGATTATTGTTCGGCAGATTGTCTGTTGTTTTATTTGAGCAGATCTGACCTTTCCACCATAACTCTGTGTCTTTAGTCTTCTTTCATGGTACACGTGGAGATGTTTTTGAAGTGTGCTGGAAATCGCAATTGATGCCAAGAGCTCCACTTCTCTCCATTTTTCTTTGCTCTGCATTTGGCTTCTGAGCTATTACTGACACCGGTTCAAAAACGCTGCTTGTCTTCTTCAAAGCTCTAAATGATTTGGGTCCCAGACACTTAAAGGGCCATCTGCTGCTACATGATTCTGCTCGCCTTTTGAGACCCGTCAGGGAGATGTTGTTCTGCCTCCCTCCTCCATCAGAAAAGCAGCGTTTGTAAAAATGCATCGAATCGGCTATGGAATAATAATGTAGAAAAAGGGAACATCATTCCAGTTTAGCCCCTCAAAGACTTTCACAGCTTAGCCTCAGAACCAGACTCCATGTTATGATAGGTATGCGTGTTAAAAAGCATGCTTAAACCAGTGGCTTTTATTTGATGGTTGTGGTGGGGGCAATCACAAGACCTGCATCTGGAAGGTGCTCCTGATCTGGATTAGAACCTCACACCAGGTTCAGGATTTTTTAAAAACAATTTTAAATGCTGCTATTTTCCCCTGAAGTTGCTGTTTTTAGTAAACAAAACTTTGGGGGCAAAAACAACAGGGCACATGTTTGAAATGGGAGACTTTAGCAGGCTTAAAAAATAAGTGTGCTTATCATAATGTGCTGCTTAGCCCATCGAGTGTGCTAGTTTGCTCACCTGTAGAAGAAAATCTTAACACGGCTTGCACTAACCTGGAGCCCTTCAGATGTTTTGGACTACAACTCTCATTAGCACCAGCCAACACAAAAGAAAGCACTTCTTCACGCGATGAGCAATTAACCTACGGAACTCACTCCCACAGGAGAAAGTGAGGGCCACCAACTTTGATGGCTTTAGAAGAGGATCCGACAAAGTCACAGAGGAGCAGGCTGCAGATGGTGACTAGCCACCATGGCTATGTTATGAACCTCCACAGCTGGAGGCAGCAATGCTGCTGGAAACTGGAGGCTGGAAACTGCAGGAGGGGAGATTGCTCGTGTTCCAGTCCTGCTTGTGGGTTTCTTATCTGGTTGGCCACTGCGGGAACAGGATGCTGGATGGGCCAGTGGCCTGGTTGTCATGGACTGGCTGGATACAGAGGAGTGGCAGGAGACACCAGCTGGGGAACCCCCAAAGGAAGAGGCTCAGAGCCAGGGGACTTTGTGGTGGGATGGCGATGAGTGGTCAGAGGGAGAAGAGGGAGCACACTGGGAGGAGGGGGTGCTGGAAGTTGAAGGGGTAACAGGGTTTAGTGAGCAGGGAGAGTCTGTGACAGAGAGCAGTCCAGAATCAGAGGCAGAAGCGGAGGCTGGAGAGGAGGGAGACCAAGAGGCAGTGAAGAGTTGGGCTGGTGAGGAAGACAGGCTGCCTTGTTGGTTTCTGTGCAGTGTTTGGAGTCACAAGACTCTGTTTTGCATTCCAGAGATTCCAGACTGTTGGAAGTCTCACGGAAGACAGGAGACGGATGTGATATTACTGCTTTCCTGTTCCTTTGTGTTCCTGTTGCTCTCTGCTTTCACAGAGAGAGGATGTTTCTTTTCTGTCTGCGTAACTAGAAATAAAACTCTTTGCAACGTAGCTCATATTTTCTCATCCTTCCCTGCTGCTGGATACTCTGCGTAATGGGGAATGTGCCTGGAGCCTTATCAGAGGCTCAGGTTGTTAATCATCATCGGAGGTGATTCCGAAGGACTGGAGGATGAGATTTTCCAGCTCAGTCGTAGCGGAGGCTCCGACAGCCTCCCTCTCCTGTGACAGGAAGCTCCTCTCCCCACCCCACCCGGTCCCCCAGAACCCAAAGAGGTATGAAGAGGGCAGAGCAAAGACAGGTAAGACAATGGAGCCTCAGATTGTTTGAGAAGGAACTGGGGGAGGAGGAGACTTAGGGAGCTGTGGGAAGGCAGGGACCTTCAGTCCTCGTAACTGCCTCATTGGGACAAGATCTACTGGGAGGACCTCTAGGCCTGGCCTCCTGAGCTGCTTTGTTTCTTTGAATAAAGAGAGTTAACTTCACTGGCACATTGTGAGTTATTGCTCACCTGTTCCTGTTACCCACCCTGACACTGATGCAGCAGGATCTTCCTATATTCTTACAGTCACAGTCGTGCTGATAGTCCAAAACACCTGGAAGGCACCAGGTTAGCAAAGGCTTCTTAACAGATCCAGGGCAGCTGGGAGGGAACTGTTTGCTTTTTTAAGAGCTGAAGTTCAGTTTCCTAGGCAGGCAGCCTGCCTGTGATCCAAGGAGCAGCTCTAGCCAATAAGCAACCTTTTATCTGTAACCCAGACTGTCTTACAAGTTACAATGCACCCCTGGCTATGTGAATTGGCGTAACTCATGTGAATGTTGCTGCAGCTATTTTTTCCACCACAGAAGATGCTCTTATTAATAGCGTATAGAGATGCAGAAATGTACTTCGTTCACACAGACAGCGCCTGCAGCAATGCGCACAGCCTTCGTATGAGCCGAGCCAATTTATTTGGATTTCCTCTGACATTTCTGCATTTTATTTTTTCCCCCTGAAGAATTGCAAGACTGAGCTCATTTTACTCTATATGTGTATATCCCCCCCTTTTTTTTGCTCTGCTCAGCTGGACAAGGAAGATGAAAACACATTTAGCAGACCATGAACCAAGTCCAGAGAACTTGAGGGCTCTATAAAATTCTAATGAACTGCTTACAGCGTTCCAAACAAAACCTGTGTGTTTTTCTAATTACGTTTTTTATGACATGCTTTTTAACGTGGCCACACAGTTCACAGGGACATGGTGTGCCTTCTGTCTGACACCAAAGTCAGCGATAAGCAGAGTTTTGGCATAGAATCGTGCCAGTTCGGATGCTCGTTTTTGCCTCATTTGGTTACGATAATGGCATGGGGTACCATCCTCTCGGTTCTCCTGTACAATCCCCAATGAAATGAGTGGGGCATGTGCAACTGCAAATCTACTGCACATGGTTCAGAACATAAGAAGCTGCTGGATGAGGCCAATTACCCATCATGTCCAGCATCCTGTTCTCGCAGTGACTGACCAGATGCCTGTGAAAAGCCTGCAAGCTGAACATGAGAGCAGCATCTCTCTGCCCACCTGCAATTCCCAGCAACTGTGATTACATGTATGCACAGCACATGCTATTCTTTTTTTGCAAAAAACCAACTCAGAGATGATTATTTACCAGGGACTGTTCCAGAAAACAGAAAACTAATTGGCATGCACATGGATCCCTACAACTGGGACACAAGGTAGGCTGCATAAATGGACCACCTTTCTGCATATGAACCTGCCCAGACTCTGAGATCATCCTCCGGTGCCTTTTTCTGTGTGCTCACCTCCAAGGGAGATCTGGTGGGTGGTGAAAAGAGAACTGGTCTTCTCTGCAGTAGCCCATGAAGTTCTCCCTTCTGGGAGGCCCACTGGGCACCCTCATTGTCATAGTTTTGGAACTAGGCAAATATGTTTTTGTTTTGGGGGATATTTGGGGCAGTGATGTTATACCCTGCTGTTAAATCTGTTTTTAATAATATTTATATGATTTTATTATTGTATTTGAGTTTTGTTGTAGAGTTTTGAGGCCTGGGACACAGAACATAGGTGGAGACTACATTTCCTAAATGATTTTCCGACCAATCACAATCAGAATTTCTCCTCATAGTTCTGCTAGTCTAGGTACATAAGCCCAAAACTTGTTTCACCCTCTTCACATATGGGAAACCATGGTTTCTCATTATGTTTTAACCCAAACTAGAAAATGGGAAAACTACAAGACGCTGTATTTTTTAATTAATGGGAGAGAAGGGAGAATCTTGAACAGGATTATTATTATTATTATTATTATTATTATTATTTATTTACTACATTTCTATCCCACTTTTCCTCTATGGAGGTCAAGGTGGTATACATGACTCACTTCCTCCTCATTTTATCCTCACAACAACCCTGTGAGGTAGGTCAGACCAAGAGTAACTGTGACTGAACCAAGGCCACCCAGTAAGTTTCATGGCTGAGCAGGCATTTGAACCCCAGGCCCCCGGTCCATCACTCTAACCACTGCACCACACTGGCTACATTACACTATGTGCATATAAGTTTGCTGCTGCCTTATTGTCAGAACAAACCCTCTGTTTCTGTGCTTTGTGGGAAGGAGCACCACATAAGGGCTTTATTTTACTGTGTTAGAAGGAGAGCAAGTTCAGGCTGGCTTGGGGCAGGGAAGACTATGTTGGACAGGTAAGGATGTTGATAACTTCACAAAACAACTAGACTAAGATGGCAAGGGAAACGATGAAGAACAGCCCTGGCAGAGCTGCATTAGGCAGAGAATGCATTTGCGTGCTGAGGTCCCACAAAGCCCCTACCCCAATAACTCAGACATCACACATAATTTTTGTTTTGGTTTTTGGCATAATTTTGGCCACAACTTTATTTTATACAAATTGAGAGTGGTTGCTTAGGCATTGGTTATGACTACCTGTCCCCCCCCCCCCGCCTTGGGGGACAGCACTGACTCCTTAGCCAGTCCCGGAGGAAACATGGTCAGAGTCAGATGGAGCTGCGTCACAGACTCTCACTGCTCCGCGCATGTTCCTTGAAGCTTACACGGCCCGCACCCTGCCGTCAGGGTTTGGACGAGGGGGATGGTAAGCTTCAGAATTCCTTTAACGGAATACCCGTCTGCAGCAGCATTGGAGGGGCAGGCACAGCCAATCCATACCCCTCCACCAACCAATTTTAACCAATGCCTAACCGCCATTCGAGCCCTTACGCTCGCCGCCAACCACTCACAAATTAAACCACACCCTCAGCCTGGACACTAGAGCATCCAGCCACCATCATTCCCCAATGGCGAGAGATGAACCCCATCATCCCTGTAAAACTCAATCGCCTTGAATGAAATCAGAGGGTGAGGAATTACAGCCCCACCCAGATTCACCACCAGCTTGCTTGCTGCGGAATTAATCCGCTTCCTTACACGTTCAGTGGCGACTGGGCAAGGACTACCACGCCAGATGCGGCGTTGCAACAGCTGTGACCAAATTAGCTTAGTTGACGGCACCCGTGCCGCCAATTCCCCAAGGTCCTGTAATATGGTAGCACGCAGCTCGTAGCAGGAAGAGGAAACCATATCGTTCTCCCCAAGCTGCACCACGATCGCTGAAGGAGGGCCACATTGGAAGACACGCCTTCGCATGAGAGGTAACAATTCCCTCCACAGCATCCCCCTTCTGGAAATCCAGGACACCTGAACGCGGCGCGGGAATCCCAGGCCGTCACCCAGTCCGGACTGGCGAGCTCTGTCCGCAGCCCAGTGCACAATACTGTGCCCTACTATCCAAATACGGATAGCAGCCCGACCTAGGGTAAAACACACATATGTAAGTACAACAACACATTATTTCCTCACGTAGGTTCTGAATGCATCCGAACGCCACCGACCCAGGTCCTTTATCCTCTTAACTGACAAACCCCAGTGAGCGGCAGTTGTAGCCGCCCCAATCCTAAACGAGTGAGGGGCAAACTCAGAAGCCGGGAGGCCACAAGCCTCCACAGCTTTTCGCAACACTCCCGCAAACTGGTGTCTCACCAGCGGGCGGCCATTTTCGTGTATGAACAGGGGCCCTTCGCCACCAGGGCGCAGGGCTAAATACTTCTTAAGGTCCTTCACCGGGCAAGGGCCACTTTCGCCCGTCGCAGGAAGTGTAATGACAGCGCCCCTGCCTAGTTGGTCCGTCTTTGAATTCCTGACGTGAACCTGCAGGTTCCTTGAAGACACACTCACATCCTGCATCAACAAACCCCTAGAACCTCCGTCCTGCTTGGGCTCGAGGACCACTTCGCCAACCCTCAGGGCCCCAAAGAAAGTTAACGAAAAGGCTGCTGAAAATAGCCGAACCTCAAATTTCGACCAACAGATGCTCCGCAGCTTAGACCGCATCTGCGCCAGCAATTCAAATGTAATGGGTCGTCTGGAGACGGGCCTGGAAGGAGTGAGACGCCCCCATCCCTCCAGGGCCCTACGCACTACAAACTTCCTACACGGATCTTTATTAAAATATGCTTTACTAAAAAAGGAAATTGCTGCAGAATGCAGGCGTAGGGTCCTAGCTGCCCGACGCATCTGGAATAGATGTGCCAGATACCGGAGCACCTGAGAGGTGGAATGGGGGGTGGTAACCTCCCCAGCAGGCTGCCCACTAAATAACAAAAAGTCCGCCCAGGCCTTTTATAGGACCTCAAGGTAGAAGGTGCAACAGATGCAGCTACTCCCTGTAAGACTAAGTTCTGCCAAGGTTCCAGAGATGATCCGGGAAAATTTCCGGACGGTCTCGAGCCACTGGCACCAGGGACCTGAAACGCTCCATCTGAAAACGGGACAGAGCATCAGCAATTTCGGTTAGAAATTCCTGGGACAAAACGGGCAGAAAAAACAATGTTAAAACGCAAGCAATGCAAAACGAAGGCCCGAAGAAGGGCAGATACCCGAGGGGATCGTGAAGACTGCTTGGCCAGTACATTCACCACCGCCTGGTTATCAGTCCAGAAACAAACACGGTGATCCCTAAATTGTTCGACCCACAAGTGCACTGCCACTACAATGGGGAAAAACTCAAGAAAGGTTAAGTCCCTAGTTATAGCCTGCCCCCGCCATGCAGGAGGCCAGCGCTCAGCGCACCACCTGCCATCCCAGTACAGGCCAAACCCCAAGGACCCCGCAGCATCCGAATGCACTTGGAAGTCGTTGTGGAGGTTCAAAGTGTCCTGCCACAAGGACACCCCGTTGAATTCCTCCAAGAATTCCAGCCAAATAGCAAGGTCAGCCCGTACCTGAGAAGGAAGGCGGACCCTGTGATGCGGGGCCTGCAAGCCCGAGGTGAGTCTGGCCAAGCGTGAACAGAAAGGTCGCCCAGGAGCGACCACCCTGCAAGCAAAGTTCAGGTGGCCCAGCAAAGACTGAAGTTGCCGCAGGGAGACCTTCTTTAAAGGAATCATCTCCTCAATGACCATTCTTAAATTGGTTATTTTTTCAGGCGGCAGGCTAGATGTTTGAGCCACGGTATCTAACAAGATACCCAGGTAAGTCAGCTTGGTAGAAGGACCCTCAGTCTTCTCAGCCGCTAACGGGATGCCCAGCTCTTCCGTTAAGGAAGCGAAGGCTTGCAATAAGACTACACAATCCCCCGTATTGCCTGCAGAGGCGACCAAAAAATCATCAAGATAATGCGTGACACCGCTTAAACCGGTTTTTTCACGTAAAGCCCATTCCAAAAACGAACTAAAACTCTCAAAGGCCGCACAGGCAACTGAGCAACCCATGGGCATAGCCTTATCGAAGTAAAAACTTCCTTCGAACTGAAATCCCAGCAACCAAAAATCATCGGGATGAATAGGAAGCAGCCGAAATGCTGATTCAATGTCGCATTTTGCCAGTAAGGCGCCTGGCCCAAATTTTCGGATCATCTTGATTGCGTGATCCAAAGAAGCATACCTCACCGAACAAAGCTCCGGGGGAATCACATCATTTACTGATGTGCCTCTGGGATGTGAGAGATTATGTATTAGGCGAAATTCCCCCGGGGCTTTTTTGGGAACTATGCCCAAAGGTGAAATATGCAAATTGGGAAATGGAGGGACCGCAAATGGACCGGCCATGCGACGTAAAGCTAGTTCCTTACCAATTTTTCTTCGTGCCACCTCTGGCATATCCCTAATCGATTTCTGGTTGGCTGGGTTTCTGGCAACCGGGGTTGAGACCACCGGGATTCTAAAACCTAAAGAAAAACCTTCGCGCAAATAAGACGCCGCCTTGGCATCGGGGTACAACTCCAACAAGGAAAGCAGCGGCTGTAGCCTTACCGGGGTGTAAGCTAAAGAGGAGATCAAGCTACTTCCCTGCTCCCCCGGCAGGGGCCTGGGCTGCGGTTTTTGGGGGCTGTTGAGAGCCCCCCCTTTCCGAAAGGGGCGGCGGCCAGTCTGGCACGCGGACCCGGAATGGTTCCCTGAACACTTATCACACGCATGTGCGTATTTACAAGACTGCCGTGTGCAAGCACCCTTATTGAAATCCCAGCAAAAAAGCTTTTTTCCCAACCTGGTAGGGGCAGCCTTAAACTTCTGGGAGTCAGGGGCCTTCTTCTCTATTCGGGGGGCCACATAAGTGGTCCAGACATCCAAGTCCTTCCGATCCCAGCGGGCCGTAGGGATCTTAGCCGCCCTACGCCTAAAATTCTGGTCGTAAGCTAGCGCGGCAGTTTCTCCGGCCATTGTGAAGGCGGAACGGACAATGGATAGATACACCCAAAGATGCAATGATCTCCTGGGGTAGGCCGCGGCCACAACTCCAGCAAAAACCTGAAAACTATCAAGCCAACGCTCGAAGGTCCTGTCGGCCTTAGCTATGATCGACCGCTTCTTTGGAGCAGGCAGGCCCTTATCCAGAGGCTCCTGGCCTTCCAAAGGGGGGGCTAGGCTAAATATATCGACATAGCGCCCGTCCAATATCCTGGAACGCAACTTGGCGGACAGGTGAGCCCCCGGAATGATGTCCCTGGCCGAGTTGGTGGAGGCCTTTACGTCCGGCACCAGGACCCCTTCAAGGCAGTCTAGCACTGCACCATACCTGGCCCTATGGGAATTCGCCCTCCGTTCCCAAACCCATTTTGGGAGCCCCGAGGTTTCCCCGAAACCCCAGTATAACTTAAGGGGCGCTTCCTCATCACTACTAGAAGTCTGGGATGACGCACCTGATGAAGAGGACGAGGTGTCTCTACGTCTCCTCTTGGCACGCCTCCTGGAGCTTTTCTTGTGACGGCGATGTCCACCCGAAGAGGTCTTCGGAGGAAGAGGGAGGCTGTCCTCGACCGACGACTCTGATGCATCGCCCTGCTGCGGAGTGGCTGGAAGTGACTGGAAGGACACAACCTGTGAATGACCAAGGATCGAACTCCCCGCAACAGGGGGCTGCACAGGTGAACCCCGCACAGCATGACCCCGGGCAGGTGCCCTCTTTCTGGCCCCCACCCTGGAAGGAGCCCGACCCCGTGGCACGGCAACCTGAGACACTGGCAGAACCGGGGACCGAGCCTGTTGGGCGTTGGGTGAATAGCCACTGGCTGGCAACGGCTCTCCTTCTGCTTCACTGGATGATGACGATGGGAACAAAACGTCCACAGGGGGAGCCAGCGTCGCAGAAGAAGTCGACGGGGTTGAGCGGCGATGCATCAAACCATCCAGCTCCGCTTCCATCCTCGCCAGAGCCACCGGGTCACCAGCCAAACTAGAGACCATGGACTGAAGGCGTTTTACCGACTGGCCCGGTTCAGGAGAACGTAAGGCCTGAGACGGGCCTCTTATAGGCCGCTTTGAAGAGCGGGCCGGACCAGGCTTCCTTATCGCCTTCTTTGGAGCCATCCCTACTACTGGTGTAAAGGAACAAAAAGAAAAAATTAATTAAATGTAAATTAAATCAAATAAAATAAAAACACCAAATTAAGATAAAAGCAATAAGATTATTTTTGAATTAATTAGAAAGCAGCACCAAGTAGCAGGAAGTAGTTCAAATACCCTGCAATACCACTGTGGCCACTAGAGGCCTCCCACCAGATTTAGGCCCTAGGTTTGACAATGCTGCACTTACCAAGTGCGGCCACCAGAGGCCTCCACTATTGCAAGGCCCTCAGACTCTGAAAAAACCCTGTAATTACCCGGTTTGTCCACTAGAGGCCTCCACTAAAGCTAGGCCCTAGGAATCAGAATTAGCCCTGCAATTACCGGACTGGCCACAAGAGGCCGCCAGTTGGCAGAACAAATGCAAAATGGCGCTCCCGCCAATTTTTTGGCCCGAAGGTGGCGGAGGAAGGAGCGCCAGCTAGAGCCCACTCCAGCACCTGCAAGGGGCCCACCCGGGCAAAGCACGGAGGTTCCGAGGCGCGAACGGCCCCTCACCCCCAGAAAAGAAACGGGAGGGGGCTGCCGCCTACAGCAGCTCTCCTCCCCCAGCCCAGTCCAGCAGGCCTCAACGGAGCCGGCGCTCCAAGGCCCTATAAAAGGTAAGGCCGCCGCGGCCGCGCAGGCACCCGGCCGGGCCGCTCCAGCCAGGCAACGCTCCCGGCGCTGCCGGGCAGAGCCCCGGCCACCCGCGAGGGGGGGGGGCTCGGCCCCAACGGTCGGCCGCGCCGCCGCGCTGCGCCTCCGAGCGAACCCCAACCGGGGAAGGTTGTCAAAGGCGGGGAAGGCCCCCCGCCGGGCCGCGATGCCCCCGAGCACCCGCCGGATCAAGCCGGCAAAGCAGCCGAGGCCGCGGAGGCCCCCAGCCGGGCCCAGCAGGCCGCGAAAGATCCCCGCGGAAGAGGAGATCAACGACGTGGCAGGCCCGGCCGGCTCAGCCCCACCGCGAGCGACCGCGGCGCCCGCCGCGGAAACGCGGGGAGCGGGGAGGGGGGGAGGCAAAGGAAAAGAGGCCGCCGCCGGGCCGAACCCTGTGGATGGGGCTCCTCTGGGCAGCCGCCGATTGCCGGCAGCGCGCTGCGGCAGCGGCAAAGCCGGCCCCTTAGGGAAAGGATCGGGGACCGGGGAGCTCACGGGGGCTAGGGGGGGCTGGCGGAAAGGCCCGAGGCCGGGCTAACCCCCGGACTCAGTAGGGACCCCGCAACTGAAGGCCCGGCAGCGACAAGAGGTTGGAGGGGGTACTGAACCGCAGACAGGCCCAAACAGGCCGCCCGACGGCAGGCGAGGCCAAGGCCAAATCCCCCGGCCCGGTCAATAGCTCGGCCGAGGACGGGCCGTAAGCCTGCCGGGACCGGGAGGCCCTGCCCTCCCCCCTTTAATAGCCAGAGGGGGAAGAAATTAAATAGATAAGAAATCAAATTAAATTTGCAGAGATATAACAATTAAATTAATGAGGAGAAAAGAAAAGAAAGGAGGAGAATCAGGGGATTTATACAACCACAATCTTTCGCTGTTTGCACTCCGGTACTGAGATCCGATGTCCACAGCAAAAGAGAAAGAGAAAGCTGTGGACCCTGCTTATATAAGGGGACTAAACCCACCCCTAAATTGGCAACATCAATTTTGCCCCAGTAACAGCTTTAACCAATCTGCTCCATCCCATTGCCCTCAATGGGCTGGTCGCTAACTGGGGGTTTTGTTTGGCCCCATCCGCAACACGTGCTCTCTCTTCTATGAGAACACGCTTTCTAGAATTAAATATGTTGATTTGGGCAGCAGTTGGAGCAGAAACAATGCAATCTCCTTCCGCTGCAGGAAAACATGGAGGAGTGACAGAACAAAAAATCTTATCTGAAAACCTTGAATTTAGACAAAGCATTACAATGGGGAAAGCAGTGACCCTTCTCTCCCATGTCGATCAATCAGACCGAGATTGGCAGCTGACTGAATCAAAGCAAGAAAGCCTTGCAAGGTGTCAGTGAGAAAGAAATATGTTTAAGCTAGATGGAAAGGTAGTTTTCTTCAGCCGATTCAGCTGACAATTTCAAGAATAATAAGCAAACATTAAACCATTATGCTGACTTTAGTCCTTAACCCCCTATCCTTTATCATTTCCCTGAGTAAGACAAAGATGGTCTGAATCCAGGAAGAGAAGGCCCAAGCCGATGTCCAAGGGCAGTGGAGCAACTTACCTATGAAGAAAGGTTAGTTAGTCGTGTAGAGAAAAGGCAGTAAGAGGAGACATGACAGAGGTGTATAAAATCATGCATGTTGTGGAGCAACTGGGGAGATAAAAGCTTTTCTCCTGCTGTCATAACACTGAAACTCAGGGACATCCAACGAAGCCAAATGTTGGAAGATTTGTTAGAAAATGTATTTTAGAAAGAATAACATGTACTGGGGGGGGGGGAGAAAACCTATGTAATGTAATTTAACAGCTGCAATATCTTGCGACTCCAATTAAGGTCACAGAAACGCTGAATCATTCATTGCTCTGTCAATTTGTCAAACTCCCTTTAAAACTGTGTGTTAGATTGGAGGGGTGGGAGTTGAAGGTTGGCTGGTTGTTTTGCTGTTGTTCACTGTATGTGAAAACTTCAAGCAGATGCTGTCTCCGCAGGAGTTTGTGAGGGCAGGCAAGCGATGAGCTGGTAACTTATGCACTGCTACGAAGGAGTTTTGGAAGCAAGAAGACCCTCTCTTGGGCTCAAGGGAGAGAAACACATTGCATTGATATGCATAAACAAAACTGCCTGTTAATTGTTGACATTTTGCAAGTAAAGAGCCATCTCCAAAGTCTTATGTGTGGTGTCTACTTCATCACGAGGGCTTTGAGGGTGAAACCGCTTCATCACTCTGCATGACTCAGGAAAAAGAGAGCACTTCTTCACTATGAAAAACTATGACATTTGTTCCCACAAGAGGCAATGATTTCCACCAACTTGGATGACTTCAAAAGAGGATCAGACAACTTCATGAAGAATAAGGCTATCTGTGGCTACCTGCCCTGCTGGATGCGTTACTCCTTTGAATACTTCAAGTTGCTGAAAACCACAAGGGGAGAGAGCACTTATTATGGCAGGTCCTGGTTGGTGATTGTCAGCCAGGCCATTGTCAAAACAGGATGCTGGCCTGATCCAGCAGGATCTTCTTATGGTCTAACTCCAGCATGAGTAGATGTGTGGAGAATATGTTTTTCAGGGATAGTTACCGTTGCACCTTGCAAGTAAATGAATATCGCTGGGAGCTAAATTATTATACCCTTTAGAAGACGAGGCAATCCAACATTGCACAGGAATGAGGTTTAGAAGGCAAGTTATACATTGTTGAAGGTCAGAAATGGACAAATAAATCTCTGCCTTCAGTGGAAATATTTCATACCCTATTAAGTGGAACTGAAAGGCTAAATTAATATTAATAATAAGTAATAAGGGAAACCATGCCCTGAAGGGACACCTTTTGATTTGTGCACAGTTGTTATGTTGAACAGTATAATAAGCTAGGTATTCTGAAAGACACAAAACCAAATCCCCTGGCTGTGTTTTTTATGATTCCTGCACTCCACGGAGGACTGTGCAGCTCAGTCCTTTTATTTGTGCAGCCCCAGATATACACAGCCTGTAAATCTGAACAAAAATTGTATAGTTCTCTATATTTTTTATGATTATGCTGATAAGACATTTCAGTCATTCTCTGCTGGGTATTTGATCTTCCTCAATAAAATTGTCAAAGTTCTTAAATCCATTATTTTACATGCGGAAAAGGCACATGTTCAAAAAACAAGGCAAAATTCAATACCCATTAAAGACCTCAAGTTGGAACATTTTCCAGTGTCCATTATCCACCCCACACACCCCATTCACATTTTCCTTGTGATAGGTAACCTTCTAATTCAGGAGTCTCCAACGTGGTGCTCGCTAGCCTACATGTGCCCATAAAGGCCTTTCCTGGTGGTCAGTTTCCCCTCCTTCACTGAAATTAGCTTTGTAGTCAGCATAACAGTATAATACACACCATACTTTTAAAGCACATTTAAAGCACATGACTTCCATCAAAGAATTCTGAGAACTGTAGCTTATCCCACACAGAACAACAACTTCCAACACCCATAACAAATTGCAGTTCCCAGGATTCTTTGGGGGAAGCTATGAGTTTTGAAGGCTAAAAGAAGGCTGATCGCCGAAGAATTGATGCTTTTGAATTATGGTGGTGGAGGAGACTCTTGAGAGTCCCATGGACTGCAAGAAGATCAAACCTCTCCATTCTTAAGGAAATCAGCCCTGAGTGCTCACTGGAAGGACAGACCCTGAAGCTGAGGCTCCAATAACTTGGCCACCTCATGAGAAGAGAAGACTCCCTGGAAAAGACCCTTATGTTGGGAAAGATTGAGGGCACAAGGAGAAGGGGAAGACAGAGGACGAGATAGTTGAACAGTGTTCTCGAAGCTACCAGCATGAGTTTAACCAAACTGCAAGACGCAGTGGAAGACAGAAGTGCCTGGCGTGCTCTGGTCCATGGGGTCACAAAGAGTTGGACACGACTAAACAACAACAACAACATGAGTTTTGAACGTTTGGTGTGCATGCAGCTTATGTTGAAGTGTGTGCTTGCTTGCAGTATGCATTTGATGCCCACAATAATTTTGCAGTTTGCAAATGTGCCTGTGGACCCTGAGAAGTTGACAACCCCTATTCTGACCTCCCTCTCATCATTTCACTGGATGGCCTGTCAGTTTCTGTGTTCCATCACAACTGATCTTTCACAGGAGCCCCCCCCCCCCAAAAAAAATGCTTCATGATATATTTAGGATTGACTGAAACACTGCACCTCTAAACACGATTAAATAAATATTAAACTGCAATACCGCCCCCTCAGGTAACATGCCGACCTCAGGTATAGTGGGGGATGCTGCCCAGTCCACATCATTCAAGTAAAATTTGAGTGACAATGTCGTCCACTTTTGCGTATGAAATTGAGGAAACGCCATCTTGCTCTTCACCTCAGGTGGCAAAATGTCTTGAGCTGGCCTTGTTTTACCAAGCTCAAGTGATGAAACCTTAGAAGCTGATTTGCGTGCGCGCACACACACACACACACACACACACACCTCCTCAACAAAGCTACTCACAGCGTTTGGGCTGTTTCACAGACTTATCCAAGGGCTCCCATTTCCACATCAATAAAATTTAGAAATTCTTTGTGGGGAATTAAAAATAACATTCTGACTACTCAACCGAAGGAGGCATTGGATAATTCAGCTTTTTCTTTCTTTCTTTGCATGCAACAAACCTATAAGCTAACAAGAACCCCAAAGTCCCTTGAAGTGTCATTTTTGTTCTTCTAACTATGTAGATACAAAATTGTACTGCACGGATTTTCCTTATCTTTTAAGCACACTCTTCATATATAATGCAATTGAATCCATTCAATTTTTGACTTAAGTTTTAACTCTACTTAGTCCAGAGAGCTACGTAATAGAAAGGAGAAACCAACCATGTCCTACTTTTCTGGACATGGGGGGGGGGAATGCATAGTTTCAGCTAATTCGGTTTCTGTTGGTTAGCAATTGACATTATTTAGAAGTGTTCTCGAAGCTATGAACATGAGTTTGACCAAACTGTGGGAGGCAGTGGAAGACAGGAGTGCCTGGCATGCTCTGGTCCATGGGGTCACAAAGAGTCGAACATGACTAAACAACTAAACAACAACAACAGAAGTGTAACCCACAAGGATGTCCAGTTCCCCAAATGCTAGTCCAGTGTAGTATACAATCTGTTTCTGTCCTTAGATAAGCTGAAGTCCAGAGACGTGGCCATAGTCAGTCCAGAGGAGAATGAGGGTAGTTGCATAAGGTGGGGGGGGGGAGGGAATAAAAGAGCCTCCTGGATCGGACCAAAGGACCATCTACTTACCAGAGTAGCTAACTAGATATACATTGAGAAACTCAGAAGCAGAGCATTTTGTCTATCCTGAATCAATGGCTTAACACAAACATTCTCTTGGTTGCTTGACCCAAGTCTCCTGTTTTAACTGGTGTGCCATTCTAATGGGGTTCTTTTCATGTACAGGTAGTGACCATTTTAGGTGTACCCAATTGGACCCAGAAGAAGCCAGAATGTGGGTGGAACAGGCCACAATGGGGTGAGGTGGAACACTTACGTGCGTTCCACTGACACGCATGAGAGCCAAAAATGGAACCGCCCCACAAAATGGTTGCTGCCTGTATATTTTAATAGGACTGTTTTCGGAGAATTTTCCTTGTTGTCTATTTTGAATTATTCTGTATGCTGTACGATTGGCTTTGATGCTTTATATACCACGTAGAAGCCATCTTTGCATTAAGACATATAAGGATTCTACAACGGCTACTACTATCAATCAGTTTCATTGGTTGATCTTTAGTTCTAGTATTATGAGAGAGTGAGAGAAACATTCTCCACTCCATACATAATTTTATAACCCTTTACCATCTCCTCTGCAGTTCGGCTTTTCCATAAACTGTAAAAAAGCCCCAAATGCTTCAGTGAGCCTACAGTGAAAATGGTCCAGACTAAATGGATTGGCGTTAGTTGCCTGAGAAAATAGGGATGTTGTTGCTGGCTTTTTACATAAAGCCCATTCGGATGATGCCTTTAGGGTGCAGAAGCAACTGCAACCTGTGGTTCTCTTGCACATATAAAATTGTCAAAATATGTTGCCTGTGCATATGATAATGTCAAAACATCTTGTCAGTCCACTTTGATGTGTTCACTTTTCAGACAATGCCAAAAATCAAATCTTTGTGTGAACCAAGTGTGGATTGAATATTCAGAGCAGCTTTTCATGTGACAAGAGACACAGGTAAACAATAATTCTCTTTTGAACTGTGATTTCTTTCCCACTGCGAGTAGACTCCAAATCACGTCAGCCCCAGCTGATAGCCTATGCTACTGCCTTGGTTCCTACCAGTATTGTTTGAGTTTCTAGGCAGGACAATGTTAACATGAGAAAGAACTAAGTCAAAGGCTCTTCCAAGGTGGTCCACGTCTTCTGATGCCACTGGCCTGATGCTGGATGAGCACGTAATGATTTCCAAGCTCAAATGCTTCCAATTTGTCCAACAGCTGGTTCTTCTAGTCCAGTGGTGCCTATGTGTCCTCTGAGTAGTTCTCCGTGAACATAGGCAGAGGACTTTCCTAGCCCTGATTATGAAGATCTTTCCTAGCCCTGATTATGAAACAAAACCAAAAGAAGCCAAGGATTGAAGTCCTGGGACCTCTTTGTGCAATGCATACGTCCTACCACAGGTCTGTCCAGAAATTGCAAGGAATATTGTGAGAAAGTCACAATATTAAAGAGGTTCTAGCTTTCCTGTAACAAATCTGGAAGTGGAACACTGTTCAGGGATACCACTGCATCTCCTTGGTGCGTCCTGGGAAATACTGCTGGTGAAGACATGTTTTAATTCTAAAAACTCTTAAACAATAACACATTACATTACGCCACACAATATACTGCAAGAGGGGTTTTTTTAAAAAAAAAAAAAATGCACTCCTTACAATAAACACTAGAAAATCTCATTATCTCAGACATTGCATTTTCGGCAAAAGCGTGGCAGTAAATAAATCATATAAGCTTTAATGGCAAAGGCTGGATTCCTGTAAAACTCCCAACAACTGGTGTGTGAGAATCGATGAAGTTCATTTACATGACCCATGCTATCAAAGCAGATGTCCAGTGAATCATGCCAAGGCTCATTTTATGCTCTCCTGCAATTCTATCTATTCATATTAACCCTAGCTCCCTGATCTTAGGCACACTGTGTGAAAGCAAAACACATCGATTACGGTGGAAGTTGCTTTTGCACTGTGTGCTTAGAAACAGGATGTCAAGAGAATAAAGTGTGTGCAAAGTCAAGAACAGAAATATAAAGTGTGTGCATGGTTCTGTCTCTGGTAATGCACAACACGGCTGGCACACATAGTGCTTGCGTCCCACTGAAATCAATTTGGAATAAAGCATACATAAGTGGATGTGAGCATGTAAAAAAAAAAAAAGGTAAAGGACCCCTGGACGGTTAAATCCAGTCAAAGGCGACTATGGGGTTGTGGCGCTCATCTCGCTTTCAGGCCAAGGGAACCGGCATTTGTCCACAGGCAGCTTTCCGGGTCATGTGGCCAGCATGACTAAATTGCTTCTGGCACAACGGGACACCGTGACAGAAACCAGAGTGCACAGAAACTCCATTTACCTTCCCACCGCAGTAGTACCTATTTATCTACATGCACTGGCAAGCTTTCAAACTGCTAGGTTGGCAGGAGCTGGGACAGAGCAACGGGAGCTCACCCCTTCACAGGGATTTGAACTGCCGACTTTAAGATCAGCAAGCTCAAGAGGCTCAGTGGTTTAGACCACAGCACTACCCACACCTGGGGCAGATTGTGTGGCAGATTGCTCAGTGCAAGCTGATGCTTTGCATATAGAATGCCTAAGGTTGAAACTCAGGTAAATTCTGTGGAACCTCAGGCTGAATGTGGCCCTCCAGTTTTCTCTATCTGGCACGATGGATCTTCCCCCAGGCTACACTCCCTCCTCAGTCCACATCCTTCACTGGTCCTGCTCTTTAGTCTGGATTTAATGTGTCTTTGAACGGTGATCATGCCTCTTGCTTACCTAGATGGATGGTGGAGAAATGCGGGTGTTTGTAGAAACTTCTGGAATATACTTTACCGTACAACTTCAGTCGCTGCTGCTGTTATTTGAATGATTTATATACTTCCTAATATTCCCCAAATGGCTTCTATTGCCCTGCCCTCTGGCTCTGCTCACCACTAGCTCACATCCCTTGGAAGGGTATGTGGTATTTAATTCACACCACCTTTTTTGCCAGCTTAAGTTCCATCAGGTTGTCAGATCGCATGACTGAGCTAAATGGAGTTTGTTGTTGTTTAGTCGTTTAGTCATGTCCGACTCTTCATGACCCCATGGAACAGAGCACACCAGGCACTCCTGTCTTCCACTGCCTCCTGCAGTTTGGTCAAACTCATGCTGGTAGCTTCGAGAACACTGTCCAACCATCTCGTCCTCTGTCATCCCCGTCTCCTTGTGCCCTCAATCTTTCCCAACATCAGGGTTGGGATTTCAGGGATTCTTCTCTTCTCATGAGGTGGCCATAGTATTGGAGCCTCAGCTTCAGGATCTGTCCTTCCAGTGAGCACTTAGGGCTGATTTCCTTAAGAATGGATAGGTTTGATCTTCTTGCAGTCCATGGGACTCTCAAGAGTCTCCTCCAGCACCATAATTCAAAAACATCAATTCTTCGGCAATCAGCCTTCTTTATGGTCCAGCTCTCACTTCCATACATCACTACTGGGAAAACCAGAGCTTTAACTATACAGACCTTTGGAGCCAGCTTATGACACCCCTGCCAAATCCCTCCCCTGCCACTCCCCCAGAACACCCATTCATTCAGGGGTTAACCCCAGAATAAGATCCACCAGTCTTGGCTTAGTTGACTGAGCCCATATTCCTCTCAAAGAACTTCCATTCCCAGAGTTCCCTGAGATGAGGTACTGAGTGTTAAACTACTCTCAATTATGGTGAGGTGACTAGGGAACTCCTAACAATTCACAGCACCCTTAACAAACTACAGCTCTGTGGGGGAAACTATGACTGTGGTATGATGCTGCTTTAAGTGTACAGTGCAAATGGGGCCTAAGTCTAACCTTTGCTTAAGCTTTCTGCAAGTAAATTGGAATGAATGCTCAATAAACATGTCATCTGAAGCAACGCCTCAGTTGGCTCATAGTTTCACATTATCCCTGCCTTCAGTAGCTGTCCACCTCTACAGCTAGTTTTATTCTCTTCCTCACAGAATGTTTCTTTCTTTTCCTTTCCCCCTTTTCTTTTAAAACAGTACAATGACCAAGGAAGCAACACTTGTAAAGATACAGGGGGGAAAATATGTCAGGATGGAGACCTGGGATGAAGACAAACTAGGAGCCAGGGGGATTGGTTTCCTTCACAATGCTAGATTTGCTAGCATTGCTCCATGTGAAGTGAACTACTATCGTTTTATATAGAGACATGGAAAGGGCAGAAATGTCATCCCTCAACAAGCCCAGGGCCACAGGGGGGATTTGTTTGACGTTGCGTTTCGGACGTTTCAGCCTCAAAAGGCTTTGCTGATGCAACATCCCATTTGTTTAAGACAAAGCAAAGCTTCTTGAGAAGATGTCTGTGAAAAGAGCAAAGGAAAAACCTTTTTTTTTCTCCCCCTCTCCAAACCCACCAGATGGCCATTCAATAAATTTAAAGAGACGCTTTTCAGAATGATTTATATTAAGCTTGCTGACCACACAAGGGTTGATTCAGACTAGCAGAAAATTATAACTCCATCCCAAACATGTCATTCTATATATGCCATTAATAATAATAATAATAATAATAATTTATTATTTATACCCCGCCCATCTGGCTGGGCCTCCCCAGCCACTCTGGGCGGCTTCCATAAAAACCAAAAATACAGTAAAATGTCACACGTTAAAAACTTCCCTGAACAGGGCTGCCTTAAGATGTCTCCTGAATGTCAGATAGTTGTTTATCGCTTTGACATCTGCTGGAAGGGTGTTCCACAGGGCGGGCGCCACTACCGAGAAGGCCCTCTGTCTGGTTCCCTGTAGCCTCACTTCTCGCAATGAGGGAACCGCCAGAAGGCCCTCGGCGCTGGACCTCAGCGTCCGGGCAGACTGATGGGGGTGGAGACGCTCCTTCAGGTATACTGGACCGAGGCCGTTTAGGGCTTTAAAGGTCAGCACCAACACTTTGAATTGTGCTCGGAAACGTACTGGGAGCCAATGCAGGTCTTTCAAGACCGGTGTTATATGGTCTCGGCGGCCGCTCCCAGTCACCAGTCTAGCTGCCGCATTCTGGATTAGTTGTAGTTTCCGCGTCACCTTCAAAGGTAGCCCCACGTAGAGCGCATTGCAGTAGTCCAAGCGGGAGATAACCAGAGCATGCACCACTCTGGCGAGACAGTCCGCAGGCAGATAGGGTCTCAGCCTACGTACCAGATGGAGCTGGTAAACAGCTGCCCTGGACACAGATTTGACCTGTGCCTCCATGGACAGCCGTGAGTCCAAAATGACTCCCAGGCTGCGCACCTGGTCCTTCAGGGGCACAGTTACCCCATTCAGGACCAGGGAATCCTCCACACCTGCCCGCCTCCTGTCCCCCAAAAACAGTACTTCTGTCTTGTCAGGATTCAACCTCAATCTGTTAGCCGCCATCCATCCTCCAACCGCCTCCAGACACTCACACAGGACCTTCACCGCCTTCACTGGTTCTGATTTAAAAGAGAGGTAGAGCTGGGTGTCATCCGCATACTGATGAACACCCAGCCCAAACCTCCTGATGATCTCTCCCAGCGGCTTCATATAGATGTTAAAAAGCATGGGGGAGAGGACAGAACCCTGAGGCACCCCACAAGTGAGGGCCCAAGGGTCTGAACACTCATCCCCCACCACCACTTTCTGAACACGGCCCAGGAGGAAGGAGCGGAACCACTGTATAACAGTGCCCCCAGCTCCCAGCCCCTCAAGACGGTCCAGAAGGATGCTATGGTCGATGGTATCAAACGCCGCTGAGAGATCCAGCAGAACTAGGAAACAGCTCTCACCTTTGTCCCTAGCCCGCCGGAGATCATCAACCAGTGCGACCAAGGCAGTTTCAGTCCCATGATGAGGCCTGAATCCCGACTGGAAGGGATCCAAATGGTCCGCTTCTTCCAGGACCATTTTGCCCAGATATTGTCAAAGCCAACTAGCAGGAAGATGCTTCTATGTTAGAGAGTGGCTCTTGGGAACTCTCCCAGCCTCTTTGGAAGAGAGGAAGATGGAGTCTCTCACCTGTCCATCACCTGACATACCAACAATATCAGGTGACCTTCCCTCCTGATGGGTTTTGCGGAGCACTCTGCAAAGCACTCCACATGGTAGCTGTTTGCAAGGGGCTGCTTGAGACCCGACAATCAGCTGATTGTTGGACCTTGTGATCAGCCAGACTGCTGGTTGATGGTGCCTGCAAAGCCACTTTCAGATGAGTCAATTTTTTTTACCTGCCCCACATCGAATGTCATATATGATGTTAGGTGTAGAGCAGGTGAGCATATTTTGGTTGAAATGGCCTTGCAAGCCAAATGGGGGTGTTTGATGGGCTTAATTAGCCCCACATGCTGGGATAGGAGGTGGGGTCCCCTCTTTGTTCTATACTGACTGGCAGCAACTGTCCAGGATATCAGACGGGATATTTTTCCAGCTCTACACCTGAAGATGTTGGACGGTTGAAACAGAGATGACTTCATGCAAGACAGACGCTCTATCACTGAGCAGCGTAATAGCTCAGTGGACTAGATGAAGTTTTCACGCTAAACATAATTTCAGGGCTGCCAGTCTTTAGCAGATTTAAAAAAAAAGTTTAGTCTCTTTCTTTTTAACAAATTCATCTATTAATCCTACTGATTAAAATCAATATTCCAGTAACTCAGAACACATGAAATTATTGGGCTATGTAATGATGATAACAGTTTCTTGAGTACCCAATAATGTGAGAGGCAAATCATTCATTGTTTGTAGAATGACCTGTTTGGGCCTGATCCTGTGCAGGGATTGAAAAACAAAGGTCCAAATCACAAATGCACAATGGCATACGGTTTGCTGTTCCTGAACAATATCTGCCAGATAAGCATCTGCACTCTCTCCTGAAATTAATTATATCCCGCCCAGGCAAATCCTACACATTTTATTTTTTGCATTTGTGACTTAGCTTGCAGATTTTTAAAAAATGGCGTGAAAATCTGACAACTTCCCTCCCCCACCAACACATTATGTGCAAAGTGAGAGATCCCAACAGAAATCTCTTTTATCATTGCTTGCCTTTCATCTCTATTCCATATGTTTCCCAGGGCCTGCCTTTGCATTTCAGCAGTGGTGCTGAATGTTAATGATAGAAAAGGTTTGGCCACAGCCCAGCACTTTTGGGTAATAGGATTAGTTACATAAATGCTTGTCCACAAGCTCTGTGAGTACTGCAGAACTAGCCCTGCCATCTCTGGCCCTGACAGACATGTTCTCTGCATTTTTAGCAAGGCAACAAAGTGTTCTGGCTGCCGGTGCGGGAAGTGTTGCGTACTCCTCTGACGCACACCCAGGTCACATGATAGTTTCAGATTGTCTTGGAAAAAGCAAAACAACATAGGCCTGGTTCTTCAGAATTAGAGCCAACTCCATTTGCACACAGAAGCATGCAAGGCACCATTGAGGCAGCGTGTTGCAACTATGACACAGTGAATTGAGAGGCAGGGAGCACCAGATTTTGGCCTTGCACAGGGGGCTGCTGAATTTTGAAAGACAAAAGTCTACCCCTGAACAGGCTGCAAGGGGAGGAGAGAGAAGTTTGTTCCATCTGGCAAGCTGACACTTTAGTGTGACGCTGAATTCTACCCAGTGTGATTTTTACCCTTCCAAGACTTTCATACTCTGCTTCTGATCAGTTCTATTACTTTTCCATTAAGTTCATTTATTAATACAGTTTGGCCTTTATCTTTCTCAAAGCTTATTTTGCTTTCCTTACTTAGCTTGCTGGATCGTGGAGTTCTTGCAAGGAGCCCTGATTTAGCACAAAGCTCTGCAACTTGTAGGAAAGTTCTGGGATGCAGGAGAAGATATATTGTTTAATGATATCCTTCCTAACTTGCGTTAGCACGTTCTATATCTTTGCACAGTTTAAGCATTGCCCTTTAAACGTACAGAGGTTTGATTGTTGCAGGCTCGTCTGAGCCTGAGATTCCTGGTAAGATCCCTTCTTGTCCCTCTTAAAAAGAATAGACACAACAATCTTATTAAAGTCTGTATAAAAGTAATTTACTCACAATCATTCAGTTCACAGTTGGATCCCTGAAGGCAGACTTAGGTTACAAAGTAAAAAAATTTTTTTTCTTCCAGTAGCACCTTAAAGACCAACTAAGTTAGTTCTTGGTATGAGCTTTCGTGTGCATGCACACTTCTTCAGATACACTGTGTATCTGAAGAAGTGTGCATGCACACGAAAGCTCATACCAAGAACTAACTTAGTTGGTCTTTAAGGTGCTACTGGAAGGAAAAAATTTTTTTTACTTTGACTATGGCAGACCAACACGGCTACCTATCTACTACTTAGGTTACAAAAGTATATATACATGTGGAACTATCCCATTAGGGAGTTAGTCCCAACACATAGTGCTAGCACGTAAAAAAACAAAATGGAAAAGAAGGAGGAGCAAAAGAAGAACATGTGCTCCCCTACCCAGATTAGGCCACTCCCACATCTAGTCACATGCAGAGGAAATTTGTCCCAGCTCAGGAGGAAACAGGAAGCTTTCTCCTGGCTGGTACAAAGCATCCCCTAGCATGTCCATTCTAGGAATGTTGTACTTGACTGCTATGGGTTTCACATCCCACACAACTGAAACAGACTACCTTAGAAGATGGTGGGCTCTCTTTTCCTGGAGAGTGTTAAACAGAGTTTGGATGGCCACCTGTCAAGGATTCTTTAGCTCCAATCCCTGCCTTGCAAGGGGTTGGGCTAGATGATCATCGGGATCCCTTCCAACCATACAATTCCATGCTTGTGTGAAAGGCACTAAGGCCCTTTCAAACCTTTGTGCTGGAGAAGTGAAGGTTTACACACTCTGTAAAAAGCTGTGGGTTCCCCCTCCCCTGGATAGTCAACTGAGGTCCACTTTAATGGTGGCCCCAGTGACTGTGGCAAAGGCGGTTGCAATTTCACTGTGGTGGTCATTTTTATTTTCCTTAAAAGCATCAAAACAAAATGGCAGCCACCATCTCGTTTCAACTCCATTTCTTTTCCTTCCAAAACAAATCCCCCCCCTCCAAAACACAGACATTAAAAAAAGGATTGTTCTAAACTGCTCACTTTGAGGTAAGGGAAATATTTTGATTCCATCCCTCAGTCATTTCCAGTCAGCTCTAATATATAGCCTCTTGCAATAATATTGTATTTAAATATTTAGGCTGTGAGGTAGTGTGAGGGAAATCGGACATGAAGTGCCAAAGCCAAAACTTTTAAGAGTCTGCTGAAGGTGTAGGATGCATTCAGGCCCCCCCTTTCCTTGCAGCAAATTCCAGTGGCCTAGTTTTGTCACAGGAGCTTAGGTGTAGCAGCAACAGGTGTTGAGAAAATTGTGTAGGGTGGAAATGCTGACTTCTGCTCTTTGTGGCTTTTACTCTTAAAACTGCACTCTGGGTTAAAATATGCAACTCTAAACAGAAAGCCACAGGAGGAGCTTTTAAAGCAGATGGTACGGAGACATTCCTTCGGTATAACGATTGACGACTGACACACAGGTTGTGGTCTCCGAAGAACCATATGGTGATCAATTTTGCTTTCGCTACATCACAGAGTTGCTACTAAATTTCACCTACAGAGAAATGTCATAACAGATTTTGAGGTACCTGCTTGGATGAAACTTCGGAGGAATTCTGAGGAAGACAAAAGCAGCACCAAGAAGACTTTGGAAATTTCACATCTGTATCTGGGACACACAAGTAATGCAAATGGGTAATGCTGTAGCCTCTTGAATGTTGTTGACTTCCTTACTACTGGCTGCCATATCAACAAATGAGTCACACCATTGATCCTTCTAACAGTAGTCTCTAAAGCAGTCTTCTCCATGCTGTGGCTGATGGGAGTTGTAGTTGAAAGCATCTGCAAGAAATGCTTTCTCCAGTTGGAGAAAGCTGCTCTACAGGCACTAGCAGAAGCTCTTCAGGGTATTGTGACAGAGGTCTTCCATAGCCCTACCTAGGCCCTACCCACAAGCCTATATTGGCTTTTGTCATGGCTCGTCATGGCTTCCTTTATGAATTGCTGAGATTTCCACTTGAAATTTCTAATCCCTCACACTATTGCAGAATTAAAAATAGTTAAACTGCTTCTTTGGGGAGTAAGGTCTAAATAGTTTTAAGTCCGCAGTGCTGGTAGGCACCTAGAGATGCTTGGGGTTGATCCTAGATATCCTGCATGCAAAGTATGGACTCTGCTGCTGAGCTACTGCATTGCCACTAATGTCCTGTTAAGCGTCTACTGTGCCATTAGCTCAGGGACTCTTGCAGGAAACAGGTTGTCCCTCGGGAGGAAAAGAAATCAGACTCTTTGGATGAATCTCTAATGCAGGGCTGCTCATAACCAACATGTGTTTGGAAGTACAATTTTCAGGTGATAAAAACCAGAATTCATTACACCTGTCAATAACCTTTTAGCCATCACTTGCCTGACTTCTTTCTTACAACCAGTTGGGGTGTGTGTGTGTGTGTGTGTGTGTGTGTGTGTGTGTGACTCTGGCTCCACCTACTGTTGGCCTCCCTGTCTTCTGCCCTGCCTTTTCCGATAGGCACCAGCAACCACTACTGCTGTCAGTGCAATATATGAAGATGACAGTCTCAAGTGTTGCAGCATTGGCTCTAAGGACCAGCACCACGTTACGCAAATGATGTGTTTTCGGTAAGAAATTCTATCCCATCCAAATTGCTAGTTTTTAACCCACAGGGTAGTATTTGATGCAGCTCAAGTTGGAATTCCATAATTTGTTTCCAATAGGAGAGAGAAGCAGGAAATGGTTTGGCAGAGCGTTTCTCTGCACTTACAGAAATTGAAGAAAGAGGACTGAATCAGATTCCTGATACTCTAATAATGGCGGAGTGGATTATAAACACGTGTGCATCGCTTTTGTGACATATGCTCAAGCAACTTACAACAAGCAAGGAAGAACAGAAAAAAGCTATTACAGGAAATATGACAGAGGTGGATGAAATTATGCACAGCACTAGGGAGAATGTTTTCCCTAGGAACATAGTAAGATTCTGCTTGATCAGGTCAGTGGCCCATCCAGCATCATGTTCTCACCATGAGGGGATGCAGGTGGTGCTGTGGTCTAAACCACTGAGCCTCTTGGGCTTGCTGATCAGAAGGTTGGCAGTTCGAATCCCCACGATGGGGTTAGCTCCCATTGCTTTGTCCCAGCTTCTGCCAACCTACCAGTTCAAAAGCATACCAGTGCAAGTATATAAATAGGTACTGCTGCGACAGGAATGTAAATGCGCTCTGGCACTCATCACGACGTCCTGTTGTGCCAGAAATGGTTTAATCATGCTGGCCACAAACTCTGTGGACACTTTGGCTCCCTCGATCTGAAATGCAAGATGAGTGCCGTACTCCATAGTTGCCTTTGACTAGACTTAACCATCCAGGTGTCCTTTACCTTTACCTCTCACCATGACGAACCAAAAGAAAATGGGAAGCCAGCAAGCTGGGCCTGAGTGCAGTAGCCCTCTCCCCTCCTGCTGTTTCCAGAAGCCAGTATTCAGAAGCACATTGCCTCTGTCTAGAATGCAGTACTAAAACCCAAAGTTATCCAGGGAAACTGAATATTAGAAGAAATTACATCTTACCATAGTTCAATGATGGGGTTGACCATCACAAGATGTAATGATGGCTTCCAATTTGGATGGCTTTAAAAGGGGTTTAGACAGCTAGATGTAGAATAAAGCTATCAATGACTATTATTCATTCTGGCTGTGTACTATCAGTATCAAGTAACCCCAACCAACCAGGAAAGCAACTCTCTTTCTTCTCTCTACTTCTCTCATAAGGATGCCATGAAACTATCCCAAGCCATCCTTGTGAATATGAAGTAACTGTAAGTAAAGAGCCCCCCCTTTTTTTGCTTTAGTAATCAGATTCCTGTATAATTTATTTTACCTTTTTAAGCAATGCTAGCGGTGTGTGAAAATGAGACAGAATGGGTGGGGTGCTGGCAGCTCCAGGCAGCTCCAGCTTCCAAGCTTTTTAACTCTCTCTCTCTCTCTCTCTCTCTCTCTCTCTCTCTCTCACACACACACACACACACACACACACACACACACACACAGGAAGCCAACCATTCTATTTTTAAAGCCTACATTATGGTGAAGCAGATTGGGGAAGAAAGAAAGCATCCATTTCCATTCTGACCCATGTTCGTCACACGCAGCCTTGTTTCTGTGCTGCTGCAGTTCAGCTTCCAACAAAACTGTGTTGTCTTCATCTCACTGCCCGCTGTGGTGGGATTTTATGTAATCAATTACATTACTCCACACCATTCGTTTCAATGCAAAGGCCATTCATTCAACTCAATGAAAGTATGTGTGTGCATAGGAAGGGGAGCTGTCAATTATGTATTGTTTGTGGACTGAAAAATACAACAATGAATACTAATCATATTCGCTGGATTGGACTTCCGGGGGCGGCGCGAAACTGTAATGGCGGTCCTCTTCGGGCTCTGAAGAGGGGCTCCGCGGAAAAGGGTCGTTCGCTGCGGCATAGCGACGACCCATCAAGATAAACCACGGGTAGAGTGAGCCCGTGGCCGTGGGACTCGGCGGGCACCAGAAGCTGCTCCGAAAGCACAGAAGGGACCCCGTAAGGAGACCCGGAGTGAAGGAGGGGTAGCGGTGCTGTGAGTTCATCGCTCTTTCCGCGGATGCGAAGCCGCGCGGCTGTTACAGATGAGCGCTGATCCTTCTTCCTAAAATCAACGCTAAACTGCAAGCAACATACCCGTGAGTAAAGGGGTTTAAAATTTGGCAAAGAAATTCGGTTAATTTGGCTGAAAGCGGGAGACGAGAAAAGGGAAGTCCGTCTTCCGACATTGCTGACAAGATCAAAGCAAAGCTTTTAGAAACGGAAGCATTTGAAATGGGACTTTGGGAAGCTTAAACTTTTTCGTGCCATAAAATTTGCTTATTTTATTGAGCTGAAGGTGGAAACGGACATTGACTAAAAGAAGCAGCAGATGGTGACTTTCCTCCTATCTTTTTTCTTCTTTGGGCTGTATTTTTAAAGAGCCAGATTGTCGGGCTGCCAGAGAGAGAGACTGTGTCAAACTGCGGAAACAGTTGCAAACTGTGCTAGAAAGTAATTGTTACATTTGAGCAGAAAAGACTGATTGGGATACTGTTACAAGCACCTTTCGTGAAACTTTGTCGATTTATAAAAGGTGCTTTGGGAGATCTTGAATTTATGAAGGGACTTTTGGATTAACGAATTTACTGTTTTGAAACAATTTGGAACTTTAATGGCGGATTACTTCCTTCCTTGTCTTTGAAATCGGGTGGCACTCCCCCTACAGGGCTTTCGGATTACAAAATCCTGGGAACTGACTTTTGTTTTGAATTCCACCTCACTGGCTGTTTACTCCTGAATTTGTCTTTCCCATGGAACAATAGACAATTTGACCTTGAACATTGACAGATGTGTAATGAGTGGTGCAGGGAGAACAAGAGCGTCTAAAGCAAAGGAAACTAAAGAGGCTAAGGAAAAAGAAAAGGAAAAGGAAAGAAGACCAGCACAATTTGTACAAACAACATTGACCCAAGGACGCCGTTCGTCGGTTCCAGCGGTACTGGTGTCTCATAGAGAACAAGGGGAAATAACTGAGAAGTCCACTGAGGAAGATATGGCAGCAGGTGGGTCAGACACACTATTAAAACAAATATTGGAGCAACTATCAAGTTTAAATCAGAAGGTGGACGATCAGTCTGTGAAGATAGATAAAGCAACTTCCTCGATCCAAAAACTGACTGACCAAGTTTCACAGCACACGCAAGCCATAGAGAAATTGCAAGGAGCAACAGCGGAAAATCGAGAATTAGCTGGAGAAGCAATTCAGAGAGTGGGAGTCCTACAAAAAGAGGTTGAAGAAATAAAAGGAGAAGTTAGGCCCCTGCACAAACAGGTGGGTGAACAACAAGTCTATCTGTCAATGGTGGAACTGAAAAATCGTGAGAGCAACATCAAATTGAGAGGTATTCCAGAACTCGAGCAAGGAGACTTGATTGGATACTTAACACAGGAATTCTCGAAGTTCTGGGGTTCAAAGGAAGACACGGATTTTAGGATTGTCTCGGCATATAGATTGGGAAGACTGGTAAGGAAAGACAGATCCAGAGACTGCTTGATAATTTTAAGAACAAAGGAAGAGAGAGACAAGATCCTAGGCCTTCATTTCAAAAAAGCAATTGAAATACAAGACAAAAGAGTGGAAATTTACAGAGATATCCCGAGGCAGCTGCTGGACCTTAGAGCCACCTATACAGAATTAGCAAAATTGCTGAGACACAACGCAATCCCCTATAGGTGGGAGTTTCCACAGGGATTATCCTTCACCTACAAAGAAAGGAAGGTTAAAATAAGAACACCTGAAGATAACCAAAGGTTCCTTCACGACCACGGAGAAGATCTCCAAAAAGGAGCGGATTGGCTTCCAGTTTTACCAGCACCAGCACCGCCCGGAAGTGGGCCAACACCTATACCTTCGGGATCTGAACAAAAGGAAGACACCCCATCTTAAGAACATTTGAAATAGAACAGGATGTCTCTGCAGCTACTTAGTTGGAACATAAATGGCGGGAATTCTCCGGAAAAAAGGAGAAGGATATTTCATATCCTAAAAAAAGAACAATTGGATGTAATATGTTTGCAAGAAACACATGTGACTAGGCTCCACAGGAAAGTATTAATCAATAAAAGACTTGGCCAAGAATTTATCTCATCAGACAAAGTTAAAAAAAGAGGTGTTGTAATTTATGCAAAGGAGAACCTGTCGCCAAAATTTTTATTTAAAGATGATCATGGAAGAATCCTCGCAATTGAAATCCAAACACAAGGGGAAAAGATTTTGATATTAGGAATCTATGCGCCAAATGATGGAAAATCAGAATTCTACAAGAAGCTGCATGAGACAATGATGGACTATTTGGACTATTCTAATATTATCGTGATGGGAGATATGAATGGGGTGGTGTCTACAAATATGGACAAATCCCAAAATCAAAACTTAACAACAGACGGTAGACTTCCCAAAACCTTTTTTGAAATGACAGACAATATGGACTTGATTGACATTTGGAGGACAAGGAACCCCTTGGGTAAAGAAGGAACCTTCTTTTCTGAGGCCCACTTGTCATGGACACGAATCGACCAAATTTGGATATCTAGAGGACTGGCCCCGAAAACGAGAAAAGTGGAAATCTGCCCAAAAACCTGCTCCGACCATAATGCCTTAAAAATGGAATTGAGACTTTTCCCAACTGGATCCTTCAGATGGAGAATGAATGACACCTTGCTAAGAGATCAAGAGATCGTTAAGAAGGCCCAAAAAACGCTAAGGGACTACTTTGAAATAAATTTGAACACTACGGTGGAGAAAAGAATAATCTGGGACGCAAGCAAAGCTGTAATGAGAGGGTTTCTGATACAACAGAATACAATAAAGAAAAAATTTTGGAATGGAAAAAAGGAAAAAATTCTAGAGAAAATAAGTGAAGGAGAGAAAAAGCTGAGAACTAATCCGAAGTCAAAAGAGGTGCTAAGAGAGATCAAATTCCATCAAGCACAATATTCGAAATTGATTAATCAAGAGATTGAGTGGAAAATTAAACAAATGAAGCAGAGATCGTTTGAATCAGCAAATAAATGTGGAAAGTTGTTAGCTTGGCAATTGAAAAAAAGACAAAAGCTAAACACAGTCACAAACCTGGAGATTCAAGGAAAAATAGTTCAGAAACCAGAAGAAATAAGAAAGTGCTTCCACAGATACTTCAAGGAACTTTATGCACAGGGGCCTCAGAAAGAATCGGAAATAGACCAATTCTTGAGGACAAATGGACTATCTAAAATAAGTCAAGATAAAAGATCAATTCTTAACAGTAAAATAACTCAACAGGAAATTGAAGGTGCCATCCAAAATATGCAACTTGGCAAATCTCCAGGCCCAGATGGTCTCACCTCCAAATATTATAAGACTCTGAAGGATTGTTTGATACAACCGTTGTTGGAGGTTTGCAACCAGATTATGGAGGGGAGAAGGGCACCGGAAACGTGGAAAGAAGCATTCATCACATTGATTCCTAAGTCAGAGAAGGAAAAGACTCAGCTTAAGAACTACCGTCCCATCTCACTCCTGAATGTGGATTACAAAATATTTGCAGACATTTTAGCAAGTAGACTTAAAAACGTTTTAAACGAAGTAATTCACAAGGACCAAGCAGGCTTTCTCCCTGGTAGACACATGTCTGATAACACCAGGAATATTATTGATATATTGGAGTTGTTGCGAATCAGAAACACAAGGGCTGCTTTAATCTTTATTGATGCGGAGAAAGCATTTGACAACATTTCTTGGATGTTTATGAAGAAAAACCTGAAGGGGATGGGAGTGGGACGGGGGTTTGAAAATGGACTAGAAGCAATTTATTCAGAGCAAAAAGCCAAGTTGATAGTGAACAATGTGGTGTCGGATGAACTTCTAATTGAAAAAGGGACACGACAGGGGTGCCCTTTATCCCCTCTGCTATTTATTTCTGTTCTGGAGGTATTGCTGAATATGATTAGGGAGGACCAGTTGGTGCAAGGTATAGAGGTCGGAGCGAAACAATACAAACTGAAAGCCTTTGCAGATGACCTAGTCTTGACAGTACAGGAGCCAGTATCTAGCACAAAAAGAGTTTTGGAACTTATTTTGGAGTTTGGTCGGGTGGCGGGATTCAAGTTAAACAAACAAAAAACTAAGGTTTTGGTCAAAAATTTGACACCTACAGAGATAGAGGGGTATCAGAAAGAGACAGAGCTAAGTGTGGTTAAAAAAGCGAAATACCTGGGGGTATACTTGTCCACCAAAAATTTAAACCTTTTCAAAGATAACTATGAAAAATGTTGGTTGGAAATTAAAAAAGACTTGGATATCTGGTCAAGATTGAAACTTACCTTGTCAGGCCGAATCGCAGCTATAAAGATGTGTGTTTTGCCAAAAATGCTATTCTTATTCCAAACCCTTCAGGTCGTGGACAGAATGGAATGCTTTGGAAAATGGCAGAAGGATATTTCTAAGTTTGTCTGGCAGGGCAAAAAGCCCCGAATAAAATTTAAAATACTAACCGACTCAAAAGAAAGAGGGGGGTTTGCCCTGCCGGACTTAAGGTTGTACTATGAAGCTGCAGCCTTCTGCTGGTTGAAGGATTGGTTCCTGTTGGAAAACACCGATGTCCTAGATCTGGAGGGGTTTGATAATGTGTATGGTTGGCATGCATACTTGTGGTATGACAAGGCGAAGGTTCATAAATTGTCCAAAAACCATATTGTCAGAAAATCAATTTTTGCCGTTTGGATGAAGTATAAGGATTTATTAGAAAACAAGACCCCGAGGTGGTTGTCACCTGTGGAAGCCAAGATTTCTAAAAAAAAGCCCAATATGGAGGCCCATTGGCCAAAATATTGGGAACTGATTGAAAGAGTTGGAGACAATTGGAAGCTCCAAAGCCAGGACAAATTAAAAGGTAAGGTGCGAGATTGGTTACATTATGCTCAAATTCAAGAGGTATTCAAAATGGACAAAAAAGTGGGTTTCCAGTTGGAGAAATCGAAACTGGAGACGGAATTACTAGAACCAAAGACTAAGGTACTTTCGAGGATGTATGACTTGCTGCTTAAATGGAATACACAGGATGAGACAGTTAAATCTGCTATGATAAAATGGGCACAGGATGTAGGACACAACATTATGTCTGAGGACTGGGAAAGGTTATGGAACACCGGCATGAAATTCACGGCATGTAGTGCCTTGAAAGAGAACATTATGAAAATGGTATACCGGTGGTACATGACCTCAGTCAAGTTGGCTAAAATATACCATCTTTCTGATAATAAGTGTTGGAAATGTAAGGAGGCAGAAGGGACATTCTTTCACCTCTGGTGGACCTGCCCGAAAGTAAAGGCCTTCTGGGAAATGATACATAATGAGTTGAAAAAGGTATTCAGATATACCTTTTCTAAGAAACCAGAGGCCTTTCTTCTGGGCATGGTGGACCGGAAGGTGCCAAAGAAGGACAGAACCTTGTTTATGTATGCAACCACAGCAGCTAGGATTCTTATCGCAAAGTTCTGGAAGACACCAGATTTACCCACACTGGAGGACTGGCAGACGCAGTTGATGGACTACATGGAGTTGGCAGAAATGACCGGCAAAATTCGAGATCTGAGCGAAGAAACAATGGAGGAGGACTGGAAAAAATTTAAGGACTATTTGCAAAAACATTATAAGTTGTTTGAGTGTTAAGATTGTGCACGATTAAGAAACGTTATGCTTCTGCAATTTATTTTAAGTAAATGATAAAGTAAGTATTGATGGGAAAAAAATGAGACAAATTAGAAACAAAATATTATGTTTATTAAGAGTGTTAAAATTAAATTACAAATTTTTGAAATTGGTAACATAATAAATACAAAGGTATAATAAGTTGGGAAATAAGATAATAAATTGCTGAATTGGTTAGAACGATGAACGCAATGCTGAGAGGATGCGAGGAGGTCCAAAAAGAGGTTGAAAAAATTTTATAATGATCTTTTCTTTTTTCTATGTTATTTCTTTATATATATGGAAAATGTTTCTTGTATATTGTTGTCCAAACAAATTTGTTCACCTATGGAAAGAAACGCAATAAAAAAATTTTTTTAAAAAAAAAAAAAATATTCGCTGGATTGATTTCCATTCCAAACATAGGATGAATAAGGGAAAACCAGCAATTTCCACTAGAATTCTCTGAGGCCCTTAAAGTCAGGTGTACCCAGATCAAACAAATACACTGAGTAGGAGGCAGCACATCACACTGAGCAACATGGCAATGTGTTCATAACCTTGTGTTTTATCCAGGACTAGCCCTAACAACCTGCATGGTGAAGCTACATGCTTTAAGCAGCAGAATTTGGGACACATTAAAAGGCAACCATTTGTCATTAGTGGCATTCATTGTGCTATTTCTGGCGTCGTGGATTTTCCCCATCAGGCATCAAAACTTTGGGGCCATCTCTAGCGTTACACCATGCATTTTTAATCAATTTTATTTATTTATCAAGACTGTAAGTCACAAGAATTGCAGAGCCATAAGCATGAAACGAAGTCACAGTTCAATAAGTCACGGTATCATACATCGTAAAAACAATCAATTTCATGTTCCACTTCAAAAAAATAAAAAATAAAAAATTAATGCTTGACTCCTGTGTACCTAAAAAAGCAACATTTTGTACATGGCCATATTTTTCTTAGCAAGCAACATCTTTCATAACCCATTTGGGTATCCAGAAGGAAGAAACTAGGCATTGTTCGTCCACTCTCCTCCTCCTTCTGACATTCTGTAGATTGACCGATATGGACACAGCAGGTCAGGGAGAAGGCTTGCCTGTCAGAACCACAATTTCCACTGACAAGGTGGAATTCCTGGCAGCTGGTATGCCTCTGGCAGTGGGGGTAGAACATAGCCATTGTGGCAAGTAGCCATGTATGGGTTCAGGGCTCCTTTATACATGCAGGCTCTTGCCCTGGGAGCAGCAACTCTGATTGGCCAAGATTCTTTATTATATACAGTATTTTTCGCTCTATAACACGCACCCGACCATAACACGCACGTAGTTTTTAGAGGAGGAAAATCCGTAGGCATGCCACCCATAGGCATTCCCTCCATAACACGCACAGACATTTCCCCTTACTTTCTAGGAGGAAAAAAGTGAGTGTTATGGTGCAAAAAATACGGTACTTTTGACTTCCTGCTTCTCTCTCTCCTTGGATGGTTGGTACAGAAGAACTGAGACAACTATGGAAGATAACGTTCTCTGTTTTATTGACAGACATCAAACTACATTCTGTAGCTCTACCAACAATATAAAACCTCTTTGAAACCATTTGCCTTTCCCTCAAAAGCCTCCAGAGCACAAAGATTTCTGGAGTGGACAGGGAAATGAGCTACAAACTAAGGTTTTCAAACTCAAAACAGCATCAGCCACCCCAGATTAATATAATCCGGGAGATAAGAAACAAGAGTCGACCAGCTTGAACTACTGAGAAAGAAAGGTTTGATGTGAGGCAAGGCTCACTCTTATTAGATTCCAAATGCAGTTTTCAAAAAAGCCCACTGCTGAGCGTGTTGTTAGCCTCTGCCTGGGTCGGATATTGCATTCTTTAATAATAATAATAATAATAAATTTTATTTATATCCCGCCCTCCCCAGCCGAAGCTGGGCTCAGGGTGGCTAACAACAATAAAACAGTATAAAAGTATAGCATAAACAACACTCTAAAACCATTCATTATAAAATTATATGAATATGAATAAAATTTATGTGAACTAGTGCCCTGAAATGAAAATAGCATGCACCACCATCATCTTTTCTGCTTCCTATATTTCATACCGTCCAATTTTTGGAGATCCTAAACTGGGATGCACGTCTTCTGGGACAAGCTTTCGGGCAAGTCACATGCCCTGCACCTCACTCTCACCTTGAAAAAGATTTTTTTTCCCCTGGGCTAGATCTTGCCTGACACCCAAAAATACACCCCAAAATTAGAATTTTTTTTTGCCCTGGGGAAAGTGTTTTTTCAGGGCAAGGACATGGGGTTTGAGCACAGTGCCCAAAATGGCCACTGAGATCTTGCATGAAAAAACAGGATGACCCCTTTTTTCTGGGACACTTGGCAGATATTATATTTGTGCAGAACCACCACATTTGCAGACCTATATACTTTACATGCAGAAGCACCTGTTCACACAACCGCTGCCTCCTTGAGAATGTTAACTCTCCATGAATGTGTTAGTGTCTCCCTGTGCTCTCAATATATTTGTGCTGAGACTTCTGTCAAACATGCACCAGCTGATAGACTGATAAATAGGCAAATAGATAAATGTGTTGTTGTTGTTTAGTCCTCTTAGTTGTGTTCGACTCTCCGTGACACCATGAACCAGAGCATGCCTTGGAAACTCTCACTTTCTTCTCAAAGCTTCTCCTTTTTTTATGTCCGTGAAGTTTTCTTGGCAAAATACTAGAGTGGTCTGCCAGTTCCTTCTCCAGGTGGATCACATTTAGTCTAAACTCTCAGCTATGACTTGTCTGTCTTGGGTGGCCCTGCATGGCATAACTCAGAGCTTCTTAGAGTTACTCAAGCCCCTTTACCATGACAAGACAGTGATCCATGAAGGGGAATAGAGAGATACCTCTTTCCTTAATAACAGTGCCTGTTTCCACAGCGACTTCATTTCTGAGCCCCTATGAATGTGCCTCGCTTGGCTCACTGTAAATACAGCTGATGCGCTGTTATACAAATACTTGTTTCCTAAAACGAAGGAGTCACAGCCGCCAATAACAGTCGATGGGTATGATGTGTGCACTTTCAGAATCCAGAACGAAAATGATGTCCTGGAATTTATAACCCACTGGGATGTGATAGTGCACAACAATGAGGCAAGAAGGGTCCGTGGTATGTGACATCATTAGCCTGAGGTGAGGAAGTGACATTCTCAGTTTCTTTTCAAAGCTCCCAACTAGAGGATGATTTTATGTCAAGTCATTACTCTAAACAAGATACACGATGCATACTGAATACAGTTAAAAAAAACCCCTCAAAAAACCAAAAAACCCACCATCCTCTGTGGAAGGATAATGCATTTCGATATCACCAGCCTGAAAAGACGGATGAACTCTGACTTCGTGTGCCCAAAGAAAAGGAGAGTGAAGGATTGGAGCAATAACCTATATACAATGAGTAATGCATTTTTTTACATCATTAGCAAAAGCAAAATGAATGTTCTATTTTCGTAAGCCCAGGAACAGTCCAGGGAATCTGTGTTCATATCACATCCATCATACTCCATCTCCCCCGAATCATTGTATCCAACATGAAAAGCCTTCCTGCGACGGATTTGGCTGCCACTCAGAAAGCAATTGCTCTGCTCGCTTCATAAAGGATGCAGCCTGCCGTCTGGATTTGCTTTCTAATACCAAGACCTGTACAATTCTATAATCGAAATAAAGAGGCAAAATAATAAGCCTACCTACAGAAGCAGCTGTTCATAAGAATTTGTTGTTATAATATTGTTGCACACCATCCCAATCTCCAAGCAGAGCAAAATTCCAGGGGTTCCAGGCGCTTACCCAGGTTTCGTGTTTCCATTGGAATGAGGCACAATGGAGACCGTGGTGTCTTTATGATATATGGTTTATTTACACATCTTCTTCTTCTTCTTTTGCAATCACTAGTAGTCTAGTAAGATTGTCTTCCATGAGCACAGTCTTCACTATGAATCCCTAAGTGATTGTGGAGGCCAATTCTGGATCCACACGTCCTTCCACAGTGAGGACATAGGTTTCCAGGCGAGAGTTGATCATGGTGAGGGTTTGCCAAGTGTGCCTTCCTCTTAGCAGGTTTCTCCCTTTTGTCTGGATATCAAGCATCTTCAAAGCCCATGACACCTTTGGTAAAGGTTGTTCTCCAACTGGAGCGCTCGCAGGCCAGTGTTTCCCAGTTGTCAGTGTTTATACTACTTTTGAAAGTTTTGCCTTAAGAGAGTCTTTAAACCTGTTTTGTTGACCACCAGCATTACGCTTTCGTTTTTTTAAGTTCAGATAGAGTAGTTGCTCTGGAAGACGATAATCAGGCATCCGCACAACATGACCAGTCCAGCGAAGTTGATGTTGAAGAATCATTGCTTTGACACTGTTGATCTTTGCTTCTTCCAGTACACTAGCATTAGTTTGCCTGTCTTCCCAAGTGATGTGTATATTTTTTTGGAGAGGAGACACTGTTGATGGAATCTTTCAAAGAGCTGGAGATGGCGTTCATAAGTGGTCCATGTTTTACAAGCATACAGTAAGCCTGGTAGTAAATAGCTTTGTAAACAAGCATTTTGAAAACCTGAGCCTACAATGGAAGGGTTCACAGCCTTAACACCTTAAGAGGGTCTTGCTTCTTCCATAACTGTAGCCTTTGTATGTGATTTGAACATTTCATATGTGTGCATATAGGCATGCTGATTAAAACACAGCACCAAAAATAACCCTGATGAGATATTGTAGCCACATTAGGTAAAGGTAAAGGTACGCTCTATAGGCCGAGGGAGCCAGAGTTTGTCAGCAGAAAGCTTCCAGGTCATGTGACCAGTATGACTAAGCCGCTTCTGGCGAACCAGAGCAGCGCACGCAAACACCATTTACCTTCCATTTATCTACTTGCACTTTGACGTACTTTTGAACTGCTAGGTTGGCAGGAGCTGGGACTAAGCAATGAGAGCTCGCCCCGTCACGGGGATTCGAACCACCGACCTTCTGATCGGCAAGCCCTAGGCTCTGTGGTTTAGATCACAGTGCCACCTGCATTCCTTGTAGCCACATTATTAACCCTTTAAAAAGTGTCTTAATCAATGCTGGTATCAAGGGAGGGAAAGAATATGCAGTCTTAAAACTTCAGCAGACTGCACAGGCTTAAGTTACAGAATTAGAAAAGTTAAACTGTAAGTTATGCAGAGCATAACACAGTAGAAAGTGAATCAGTGGAACAATATGGGAATGGAAATGGGGAAATTGTCTCACCCCACTTTAAAACAGTCAACTAATTTAAAGTGAAAGACACAGATTAATGTTGGCTAGGAGTATAGAATTACATTTGCAATTCCTAAAACTGCACTACTCGAAGCTCATTACTCATGGCCAATCATTTTATTCTGCAACAGTCATTTGCTGTACCAGAAATGAACTCTAGACCTCATTTTCATCCTGCTGTTAAGAAGGAAATTCATATTTCATGTTCTTCCATGCGGTACATACCCAGTGTAGGTTTAGGGAAATATAGATACCATGTTTGATTACAAATCACTAGGCAATGAACTTGAATCCAGTTATGTTTGAATGCAACAGACCAAAAAGTTATACAGCATAGTGAAAAGTTTTTCTCTATAATCATTCCCAGATCTTTTAATTGCCTTAAGAAAAAAGCCACATAAATAAAACACATTGCCACTAAATCTAAGATATTCTGAATAAGGACATTTTCCCCTTTTTTTAAATGCTTGGAGGAGCACAGATTTCTGGATAAAAACTGGAGCTGCACTTCTATCTATGAGAAAAGATTTTCTCATCCAGCTCCAGAAAAATAGACACACCTCACCCCTGAAACAGAGGAATAAGTCAATTGATGGAAGGCACTATGCCTCTGAATACCAGTTGATGGTTTTCAAGTTGGGAGAGGGCTGTGTTGCTCTCAAGTCCTGCTTGCAGGCTTCCCATTAAGGATGGGAGAGAAATTGATTCAGTTTGCATTTTGATCTGGACTTGTTTGATTCACATTTCCTGGGACTGTAAGTGAGCCATAAGGCACCTGCCCTTTTCACTTCTCCAGATTTTGTAATGCAGTTTTCCAACCACCGAAAGGGCATATATTCGTGAAAATAATATACAAAACTACATTCTGTTAGGGAAATTTGCTTGCCAAAAATGTATATTTTAGGCAAAACTGTGTACAAAAACTAATACACAAGAGAAACGTACACGAAAGTGCATACAAATTTCCATGCAGTCTTTTAAGAGAGAGAGAGAGGGAAAATCACAAATTGCTGTGGAAACAGGATGACCAGAATAATTATTTAAGGCTTCCCATAGGCATCAGATTATCCATAGTGGTAACAGACTACTGGACTAAATAGGCTTCCGATATGATCCAACACAGCTTTTCTTAAGTACAGTTTAGCAATCTACCTTCCAGTTGCCAGTTCAGTAGGGCTAAGACATGAAACCATGTTTGCTCAGCAGTAATGAAGCTTCTTACAAATCTGCCAGCTCTGTGAACCCCCACTGTCCATATCTTGGCATAAACAGAGGGATGCACCCCACATGGAACCATGTGTCAGGGATTGGACTCAAGGGGACAAGATAGAGGAGGAGGAGGAATGGTGGAGATCTCCCATCCACCCTGTTTTCCTAACACTGCAGGAGAAGAGGAATGCAGCCTTGATTTACAGCAGGGGTTTGAGGAAATTCGCAGTTTCATGAATGAGCCAGCCCCCAGGGAAGGTTGGCAGCCGGCTCCCAGTGAAGGAAGCAGTCAGGGTTAACTGCAAGGCAAGATGAGCCTCAGCTAGTGCCAACTCCCCCGCCCATAATAATAATAATAATAATAATAATAATAATAATAATAATAATTTATTATTTACACCCCGCCCATCTGGCTGAGTTTCCCCAGCCACTCTGGGTAGCTCCTAATCGATTGTTGAAAACAATGAAGCATTAAATATTAAAAACTTCCCTAGACAGGGCTGCCTTCAGATGTCTATTAAAAACAGGATAGCTGCTTATTTCCTTGACATCTGATGGGAGGGCGTTCCACAGGGCAGGCACCACTACCGAGAATGCTTTCTGCCTGGTTCCCTGTAATCTCACTTCTCGCAGAAGGCTCTCGGTGCTGGATCTCAGTGTCCGGGCTGAACGATGGGGGGTGGAGACGCTCCTTCAGGTATACTGGGCCAAGGCCATTTAGGGCTTTAAAGGTCAGCACCAACATTTTGAATTGTGCTCGGAAACGTACTGGGAGCCAATGCAGATCTCTCAGGACTGGTGTTATATGGGCATGTATGTCAGAATTCAAGCCTATATCAGTAGTAACTGGCAACTCTCCAGGCACCCGCCTTGATCTCCTGTTGACCTCCCTGTCTGCATTCCCCAGCAAGATCCAGGCTAGGTCGCGATAGGCGATTTTTCTCAGCGTGAGAAGAACAGACCCCCTCTTTCCTGCCCCCCCCGGCAGGGGAAAGAGATAGACAGAAACGTATTTACATGCCTTTATTTCTGTCTTTGCAGTGTTACAAAAAACATGACTGCTCTCTCTTCAAGCTCCAGCAGTCGAGAGACAAACACATCCTGTACTTCCTGTACAGGAACAAGAGGAAGAGCTCATATTACACTCTGAGCTAATTCCGGTGCTTCGCACTGTGAATTGACTGTCCCTCTGTTTCCCACGGAACAGTCCCAACATTCCATCATGTGATGTTTTCAAGCTAGCAGCTCGCAGCTGCATTGCTTCTATATCGTAACAATGTATACTGTGCCCAATTCTGGGCACCACAATATAAGAAGGGTGTTGACAAGCTGGAATGTGTGCAGAGGAGGGGCAGCCAAGATTTCCAAGGGTCTGGAAACCAAGCCTTATGAGGAGCAGTTGAAGGAGCTGGGTGGGTATGTTTAACCTGGAAAAGAGGAGTCTGAGGAGGAGGAGTCTGAGGAGGAGGAGGAGGAGGAGGAGGAGGAGGAGGAGGAGGAGAAGAAGAAGAAGAAGAAGAAGAAGAAGAAGAAGAAGAAGAAGAAGAAGAAGAATTTGGACTTGATATCCCGCCTTTCACTCCCCTCAAGGAGTCTCAAAGCAGCTCACAATCTCCTTTCCCTTCCTCCCCCACTACAAACACTCTGAGAGGTGAGTGAGGCTGAGAGACTTCAGAGAAATGTGACTAGCCCAAGGTCACCTAGCAGCTGCATGTGGAGGAGCGGGGAAGTGAACCCGGTTCACCAGATTACGAATCCACCGCTCTTAACCACAACACCAAAGTGAGAGGAGATATGATAGCCATCTTCAAATATCTTAAGGGCTGTCACATGGACAATGGAGCAAGCTTGTTTAGTCCTGCTCTGGAAGGTAGGAATCAAGCCAGTGGCTTCAAGTTACAAGAAAGGAAATTCCGGCTAAACATACGGAAAATCTTTTTGACACTAAGAGCTGCTTGACAGTGGAACGGTCTCCTTTGGGAGGTTGTGGACTCTCCTTCTTTGGATGTTTTTAAACAGAGGCTGGATGGCAATCTGTCATGGATGCTTTAGCAGATATCCCTGCATTGCAAGGGGTTGGACTTGATGACCCTTGGGGTCCCTTCCAACTCTAGAATTCTATGAGCAATATCACCAGGGGGCACTAGCTGTTGCATTCCACTAGAGGTGAACTGGGTTTCACGTGTTTAGGACACTAACCACTACACCTGTATGCTGAACATCCAAACATCCTCTCATAGCCTGATGATACTGCATGGCTGCGAGTGTGTCGTGAGTCCTGTCACATTTGAGGCTGATCTTGTTTTGCTCTGAAAGCACGAACATTGCCATTTTGCTACATTGGAAGAACACAGCATTCTCTCCTTCGCAAATAGAAGGCCTTTCTCTTTGAGCATCGAAAAATTTCCCTGGAGTTTACAAGTGCATCAGTTACACAGAAATTTTTCTTTAAATGAGGCCTGTAGGAAATTCAGTCAAAGATGTCAGTCATCCTTGGTCCCAGGAAGATCTTAAAGAATAACACAGATGCCTCACATTTCCTATGGGGCTTAACTTTCTAAAATCTTTTTGAACGAGCTATCTTTGAAGGGGGGGGAGCTGACGAATTAGCAATCTATGATCCTCCCCAGAACAGCCTCTTGGTCGCTCAACAGAATCTGAGTTGTGACACTTCAACATAATCATGTTTGATTACACACAGGATGTCATCCTAGATATCAGCAAATGGAACAGAAATAGCATCTTAGCTCCATTTTGCCGGAAAATTGCCATATGTTCCTTCATATCAGATTTTTTTAAAAAAAAGAAAAAAGGAAGATTACTTTGGTGGCAATAGAATGCTCTCCATGCAATTGCCCAGGTGTTTCAATCCTGACAATGCCTACTCAGAAGAATAAGGCTACCAATGACTACTGTGACTTGGCCTCAGCCCAGTATCCCTGAAGGAGCGTCTCCACCCCCATCGTTCAGCCCGGACACTGAGGTCCCGCTCTGAGGGCCTTCTGGCAGTTCACTCACTGCAAGAAGCAAAGTTACAGGGAACCAGGCAGAGGGCCTTCTTGGTAGTGGCGCCCTGTGGAACACCCTCCCATCAGATGTCAAGGAAATAAACAACTACCTGACTTTTAGAAGACATCTGAAGGCAACCCTGTTTAGGGAAGTTTTTAATGTGTGGTGTTTTATTGTGTTTTTAATATTCTGTTGGGAGCCACCCAGAGTGGCTGGGGAAACCCAGTCAGATGGGTGGGGTATGAATATTATTATTATTATTATTATTATTATTATTATTATTATTATTATTATTATTATTATTATTATTAATCACCACACCACACCACCACCACTACCATATTACTATGTTCTACCTAGGCAGTTGGAGGCAATATGCTTCTGAATACCAGTTGCTGAAGACTGCAGGAGGGGCGAGTGCTGCTGCACCCAGGGCCTGCTTTTGGACTTCCCCCATGCACGTCGTTGGCCCCTTTGAGAACAGGATGCTGGATGAGATAGGGCTAATGCAGCAGGCTGTTCTTATGCATGTAAGTCCTATTGAATTCAGTGAGCCTTACTGTCAGGTAAGCAGAGTTAGGAGTGCAGCCTTAGGTGCTACATTCATCCAATATTTGGATGGCCTACAAGGTCACCAAAAGTGGTTCAGATAGCAGGATGTGTGCTATCTAGGGGGGTGGGCAATAGGCAGGGCACGGTCTACTGTTAAATCGGGTCCTCCCTTAAAGAGGGCACGTATTGCGGTGGGACCTGGAAAACCGACACCCTGTGGGTGGGTACGATTGGTCAGCCACAACACCCGAATGGTAGGTCCCTCGTAGCTGGGTTTGCCAGAAGCAGCGTTGTCATGCTAGCCACATGACCCGGAAGCTGAACGCCGGCTCCCTCAGCCAGTAAAGCGAGATGGGTGCCGCAACCGCAGAGTTGTCTGCGACTGGACCTAGTGGTCAGGGGTCCCTTTACCTTTATCACCAGTTTTTAGATTTCCCATTTAAGTGTATAGGGACCAGAGTACTTTGATTTATATACAGTGGCTTGGAATCCAAATTACAGATTGAAGCAGAGAGAGCAGATCGGAATAATAATTAAAAACAAACCAGCAAACCACATAGATACAAGGGGAATTTGGGGGTCCAAGCACACCCTTGAGCAAAGCTTCTGTGTGCACAACTTGCATTCCTGATGGTATAGGATCATATTCTTTAGAAAAATGTGTGCTAGCCAGGAGCAGGCATAGCATACAGTACTGGACTCTGCCCTCGCCTCTCCACACATGATCACTGAATGTGTGGAAAGGGGCTATCAGTCTGCCAACTACACCACACTGGCTCTCATTCCTTGAGGCTTGTGAAACAATGTTAAAGAACTGCATTCTTAACAGGATTTAACATTCAGCGTGATTGCAGCCTGCATTTCTGTCACAATCGCTTGACAAAGTGATATTAATTAGTGTTGAGAAGCTTAATTTGTGTCAGTTTAATGTGTGCTGCAGAGACTCGTCCTTTATTTCCCTTTCAAACTGCGGTTTTGTCAGTCTGCAGTTTCACAAGGTTCTTCAGAGAAGAATGAAACCCATGCTTCTTGTTTCTTGCACTGATCTCTTTGATGACCCTCTGTTCCCAACCCTTAAGTTCTGACCCAAGGGTTAGAAATATTTTTGGCTATGATCTTTCCCCACCATGCCCCCTTCGCCAACCTCTCCTTGCTAATGCAAGTCTTAACAACAGTGAATTAAGAACAAATTCACATCATTTCTCTCATAATGGTGACATTCTGGACCCAAATCATACCTTGGCCTTTTTTGCTATTGACTGCATCAATTCTTTCTCCTTTTGATTTGCCAATCACTAATCATAGCTGACTTCGAGAGCTGCAAAGTTCTCCTGGGAGACCACTAGCTTACATTAGTCACTACATTACTCATAGGTTATAGCTTCATGCTCAATACTCCAGGCTAACGTTTGACATTGAATTGTTTCTTTGGGATGTGCTGTTATACTTGGAACATGGTGTGATGAATTTAAAGGGTTAATATCATGACTTATTCTAAATCTGCAGATGACATTAAGAACTCAAGACATGAAGAATTCAACTAGTGATGCACTAACAGATTTTGTGGTGGCAGTGAGGCCCCTACCTGTGATTGGCTGAACTGCTTTGATGTCATAGAATGCTGGGGTAGCAGATAATATTTGGCTGCCACTAGCTGGACTCCTTTTCCTGACACAGTTCCCTTCTCAATGCTTGCTTTGGATCTCCCTCCCCCAAGTTTATTTCTGAAGATTTCTTTTTGTGCCTTTGCAAACCTCAAGGTTCACCCAAGTCTATTGATACCTTTCTCTTGTGTGTGGCTGTGGCTGTTTTGGCTCCATAAAGCCATTTCCTGTTTGCGGGGAGATGACGCTGAGGGCTGGGAGCAAGCCCTCCCCATGTGAATGGGGCGGGATAGCCCCTGCACCATTGGATAGTCCTCAGCCATGTCATCCTTAAGCTGTCCAATCTGGTTTAACAGGACCCGCCCCTGTTTTCTCCCTGCTCGGTCAGTTCTCCCTCCCTCCCTTAGGTTAGGCTCTTTATTTCTTGACCTTGCTATGGACCTTGCTTGGCAGATTGGCACCGGCCATTTGGTTTTTCACCTACCTCATAGCAAATTGTCACAACTTTTTAAGGTTTGGTGGTTAGGCATTGGAGTATTAGGTTGAAGGGGAGGTGAGGTAGTGGCCATCACCTACACCTCCTAATTCAAGGGTATTCCGTTAAAGGAATCCGGGGTGTGTAGTCTCTGTCCAAAGCACGACCCCTAGCGGTGACCCTGGGGGAGTTCCTAGTTGATGTGCATCAGCAGGATGCCCCCTACTGGTGACTAAGCCTTCCAAGAGTCCTGCAGACATTCAGGAGTCAGATATAGCCATGTGGTTTCCAATGCCTAAGCCAATACCACTCACATTCTGTAACCAATAAAGTTGTGGCCTTTTTCACCCATTAACATAAAATACTGTTTCATGTGTCTTTATTTCACTTCCCGGGTGGGTTTGGGACCTTGCCACGCAAGTGACAGCTGTCAAAAAATTGTATTGGAAGCAGTAGGTAGGGCAGAGGTGGGCAACCTGTAGCTGATGGGCATGTCAAGCGTTGAGGAGCCCTTGTCAGTTCAATTGCCCAGCTCCTCAGTCACCAGCTTGGCAATGGGCAAAAGGCTGCTGTTCCCTTACTGCTAACAGTAGCAAATGAACTATGCTTTTTCCTGCACCTGAGTACTGGAAGCATGGAAGTGGGAGACTGAAGCATGCATGTGTGTGTTACTAGTAAGGATGTCAGAGAATTCCATTGGAGCTATGATGTGGATGTTCATCCAAGGTCAGCAAGAGAAATGACTCAAGTGAATACGAATGTTATTTGCTAACATATTTTTAGTCCGTGAACGTTGCATAAATAATTATGTTATTTTTGGCATTGTTCTGTTACGTTTCCCTTCCCCTGAAATACATCGGAGTTAATTGCATAATGCATTGAAGTTAACTACATAAATGACATAATCTGTTACGTTGGGTTTGGCCATAGTGGATAGCGAGACAAATAATGAAGAATTCAGCAGATGCGGAAATATAGCAGAATGGAAACAGCGCCAATGGCAGCAAAGGCAGGGCAGGTTGGAAATCGTTGCCTCCTTACATCCCTGATATCCCTGCTGACCATCAGCCATAACCTTCACCAGTCATACCCAGTGGCCTTGGAGTGCCTACCTGCTGCTATCTATGGCCTTCAGGTGGATAAAAAAAGTTTTGTCATCCCAGATATTTGATGTTCAGTGGAGAAGGGTGCCTGAGTCTAAAGCTTGCAGCCACATCCCATGGTACACTCAGCCTGCGTGCTTGAGCCCTGTGCGGAAAGAACATCACGCAGGTGACATTTGGAGATGAAGGCAGTGTCTATAATAGAATAGCGTGGTCAGTTATCATTTTAGGAATGGGACCCCAAATGCAATGTCTGCTCTCCTCCCCCCACATCCAACGTGCTCTCAATGTGCCTTCCCACCCACTGCTTCTGATGATCCATGCGCTCCCTAGAATTTTAACAAGGGGTGTGCATTCAGCTAGAAAAGCTGTAGCATTTCATTTCAGATTCTCCTCATAGAATGCCTGTTGATGTGTTTATATAGCTGTCACAAGGCATGGAGAGGCTTAATTAACATTTAAGATCTGTATAGCAGAAGAAGATATTAGCACTCTTGTTCCCCCATCTTCCACAAGAATGCTCAGCCGGTGGGTTGGGCAAGGAATAAGCCTTAGGCTGAATGCTTGATTTGAGATCCATCATTATTGTCAGTGGAGGAGATGAATAACACGTGGCAATTTGCAGCTTGCTCACGTGGAAAGTTTTCCAAATGAAAACTTGGCTTCCTAATTCCCAAACATTGGTGGGGGCAGTAGGCAGGTGGTTGGGCTGAGCTTGCTTAAGGATGAAATAAATATTTTTATGTACTAAAGCACCAGATTTGGCCCAGATCGGGTCCTGAGACAAATTGCACCTATGGGGAGAGAGCTGGGCCTCATTCAAGTCAGGTTGAGATACCCCTGAATTGCTAGACATCCAGAGCCATTCAGGGTTGTCAGGGTCACAGGGCATCAAGCAGAAAGGAGAGGGAGGCATGAGTGGGAAGAAGGATAAGGAGTGACCTACCATAGGATGCTGGTGGAGGTGTTAGCAGGGAGAGGGACCTTGAGTTCAAATCTTGTGCTCCAGCTCCATCTTTCGCACCCCTCTGGCAGAACAGACAAATATGGAATTCCTGTCCTAATCTATGCTCACTCTTAATTGAACCAATGTTTTGTGGGGGGTTGGGGTTGGGGTTGGGGGGGTGGAGATCTGCCCAGATGGCCTGTTTAGATTCTGTGCTGAGTTTCCTAAGAAGGCAGTTAGGAAGGGGAGGGAGGGGGGAACAGGGGACAGAATGAGCCAAATTGTTGTGGAGTTATTGTGTTGTGTGTCTCCCCCCCCCTCCAGCCATGTGTGTTCTTTGCTTTAATTTACTGCTCCAATCTTAATCAACAGCGAATTGACAAAGGAAGTGCTATTTGTTGTCCTTAACAATTTCCTGATTGGTAATTAAACTTCCCCCAATCAACACGTGCGGGTTTGGATCTCGACAATGACGCTATTGACGATCTGCTGCGCAAATTCTCATCTTCTCACCAGGCTCCCTATTTGCTTCATTTTATTTCTTTTCTGTCTGAGGCAGAACTCATTGAACCCGTTTCTTCCAATTGCCTATTGTACAGGAAAGTGTTAACTGTCATTATCAATCTATATCCTTGCCGGTGGCCAGAAAAGTATTCTCCCCTTTCTTCATCCAGAATATGCATTATTTGTGTCAAATTCCTCCCCCTCCCCCTCCCCACATTTTTGTGTATTCAGCAGATGCATTTCTGGGTGTGTTCTCTCCCGAATAGAGATAGATGGCAAAAACGATTTTCTTTTTAATCACACTTTACTGCCCACACTGGGGGGAAATGACCCCCCCCCGGTAGCAGCTTGGTCAATAAGAAAAACAAAACGAAAAGAGATATACAGTCCCAGGTCCTGGTGGTGTATTTTCTTCCCCTGAATAAATTTGGTTTCTTTCTTCATTTCTATTTAGCTTACCTTTATATTTGTGAAGCTTGCATTTACTCCCCACAAACTCTCCTTGGCTACTGGTGTCAAATTTTTTTACATTTAGACTGTAAATAAGCGTTAGCACCTTGGACAATGGAGTATAATTGCAAATTTTATCTGTCAATGTAAAGAAAAGAGACCAATGTCGTCTTGCTACACATCTAATCTATATGTTTGGTGGGTGGTGGGTGGTGAGGATACAGCACAATTTCCCCAGGTTTGTGCCATTCAGAAGGATGCGGTGGGGGTTACCAATCATCAAATTGACTTGGAAAATAAATAAGTGTATCAATGTTCCAGCCCAGCTTTCGCCCACATGTGTTCAAATTTCCGAGCCAGCAAATATGAAATCCAGAAACATCCATAGTTTTAACATGGTATTTTGTAGCTTTTCACTTTCTTTCCTTGAAACAGTTTCAACGTCGATGAAATCATGACCATTACAGTAGCTCCACTATAGTCAAAGGAACTTGGTTACTGAGTGTGGCCTGAAAATTGCCTCCTCACTTTTAAAATGTTTTCTGATGATGGAATTCTAATGATGTGCTCTCTGCTGTGCATTTGCAGTGGCTCAATACCTGGGACACTATGCTGCATACTTTTCATGCACTAAGTGATGAAGCTTTATCATACAACCAAACGTTCAGTACTTCTTTCTTTAATAGCTGTTGTCACAACCTTTCAGCTGCTGAGCTGTGAATTACATTTTTATCCTTTTAGGTATGCTGCTTGTAACCCCAGAATAGCTGCAGCACATTTTGTTCCAGTTGACAGCTGGATGAATGACGACTCACAGGAACAACACACACAAATAGGGAACTCAGTGCAGGAAATAGAGATTGTTTTTTAAAAATCCCCCTTCCTTATTTGCTACCGGGTGGCTTTTCAGCGGAGCTTTGCAATTGCTTCCTACTGTGATGTCACAGAGTTAAAAGCACCACGTGTCTTCTTACCCATTCTTATCATTGGCCATGAGCTATGAATGGGATCCAGCTAGTCCAATTGTGATGGCCTGGGAATCCGATTCAGAGGCTGAACCGGAGGAATCCCAGCCTGCACAGGAGTCCCCGCCTCCAGGGCCGGCTGAACTGGGGCAGGGCCTTGATTCTGAAGCACCTGCACCTGTGCCGGATCCTCAGGAGTAGGCACCAGGTGAATCCACTCTGGCTCCGGAGGTGGTTGAGGACTCAGTGCCTACAGGTGAGTCTCCCCCTGGGTCCAGTAACCCTTCAGCCTCTCCTGAACTGCAGAGGCTCAGGGCAGAGAGGCGAAGGGAACTGGTTTCTCCCAGGAGGAGTGCTCGCCTTAAGGCAAGGAGAGGCGGGTCTCCTGGGGGCGGGGACCGCCCCTGGCCTCAGAGAAGATAAAGGCCAGTCAGCCCGGTCCCAGGTTGCGGGAGCAACATCGTTGATGAGCTGTTTCAGCCAGCATCCAGTCCTGTTCCCCCAGAGTTCCTGTCCTTGCCCGGCTTCTCGCTGTGGACCCTGCTTTGCCCGAGGAGGACTGTCTGGCGACCCTCAACTCAGGTCCTGGACCTCGCCCCATGGTAACCTCCCCCCTGGACCAGCACACCAATGATCCTGTTTTGTTGGAGAAAACAAGCGGATGCATTTGGTTGATAGGCAGTTGCAGACATGGTTAAGAATGTGCATGCAACTTCATGTAAGGCAGGGATGGTGAAATATATACTCGGAGTCGAGTGTGAATTTCGTGCTCTTTATTCAGCTCGTAGTAGCAATGAATGAAACTTGCCCTAAAACATCTAGCTATATATACATTATTTACACAATGTGCCCCAAGTGATTGGCTAATTATGGGCTGCTCCTGTAGGCCAATCAGGTTGCTGATTCACTTCATCCAGGAGCCTGATTGGCTGCTCCTGCAGTCCAATCAGGTTGTTGATTCACTTCCACTTGGAGCTGGATTGGGTGGCTCCTGCAGACCAATCAGACTGCTGCATTCTGGATCCTATTGTTCTAGGATTCAGCTCAGTACCTAACAGATGGAGAGCCTTTGGCCCTCCAGATGTTGTTGGACATAGCCAATCATTAGGGATGAAGGTGATGAGAGCTGTTGTCCAGAAACATCTGGAGGACCACAGCTCCCCCACTGCTGATGCAAGGTCAGAAGTAAGATCCTAAAACTTGCTGAAAAGCTAAAGGTTCATGGCTTCACAATCCCCTCTTTCCTTTGGAGTTGAGAATATTAAGCAACTAAAAATATTTGTGTGCATTTATGTGTGTGTGTCTCAGGTAGACATAATAAACCATCCACCCAGAAGTGCAGCAGCTGCCTAACCCCCTGGGGGCTGTTTCAGATGTGGTGCTGAGCAAAATGAACAGGACATTTCTGCACTGTCTGAAGATGAATTTTCACAACCCTCTCCGTAGGGACATAGACAAGCAAATTCTCTCAGATATATAAGGGAAAGGTTTAAGGGACATATAGGACAAGACAACTATACTTCCTGTGCTTCCCCTCACCGGCGTACAAAGTCAAAACAGCTCAAGGTCTTTCAGGCAATCCAGGCCATGAACATGATTGACCGAGCAAAGAGATTTGTCAACAGACACTTGACTGTCTCCCAAGTTGGCATAACAAAGCAGATAAAAAATTATCCACCCAGCAGCCTGATGGGTGGATCATTGGTAAAGTGCCTTGTTATGCTTTGAAAGCTTTCCCAGCAGGCATAACAGATCTGACTATCACTCATCCTCCCACCAGGCTAGCAGCCTCTTGAAGAGCATCAAGAATTTCCTCCCATTGAGAATTCCATCTTCAGAGGAGGGATAATTGTCAGACCTACAGAAGGGCAGCAAATGGTTAAATTCATTCTCTTGGTCTGATGTTATCTCAATCATTATCACCTCCACCCCCAGCTCATAAATTTTCCTGTTGCATGCAAAGGTGTATTTAATGCCATAGACAGATGGCTGTAATTTTCTTTTGTCTATACATTTGAGTGGATGAACTCCCAGTACCTTGACCCAGAAAATGAGAGGAATTATCTGGACATTTGCTGGCTATCTTATTTCAAGGACTGCCAATGTTTGAAACAGAAAATTCTGGCACCTTAGAGATCAAGATGGGGTGTTCTCTGAGTCAGGTGAAAGAGCCCAGAAGATCAATTGGTGAAAAGTCACTTTTGGGGTTTTTTTGCCAGTCTACAGATGGAGCTCAATGGTTTTGGTGGGTTCAGATACAGAACCCAATGCAGAAGTTATCCATTTACCTATGGTGGAATATTAAACCATAGCTGGGAGGCAGGAGTTATGCCTCTTCTGGCAAATGGCTCAAATGCAACAATTTAAGAACCCTACCCCTCTCATTCATGTAACAACAAAAACCAGGCTACTGATTTGGAGGTCTTTAGGTCCTAACTCAGAGATGTGGCCTTTCAGAAAGTAGGAGACTACAACTCTCATCTTCCCTGACCATTGACCATGGTGGCAGGGCCTGATGAGAGTCCAACAATATCTGAATGACCTCCAGTTCCTTGCCCCTGCCCCAGCTCATGCCTGATACTACCGGATTACTGAGTTGTATAATCCCTGCCATCCTTTCCACTTCACAGGATCACACAGAGGAGGGTAGGTATGGCAAAAGGAAGTGCTATGTCCAGATGGTGGAGACGTTGTGGAGACTTCAAGACCACATCATGGTTTCAGGTTCTTTAGCTGCATTCTTATCAATGCATTTGCCTACATTGGTCATGTAGAAAGCAGGGGGAGATACAAATGAGCTGAAGGATTTGAAAATTGCCACAAGCTGTGAATCCTACAGTTCTGGAATTAATTTTCAAAAATTTCCAGGTGAAACCTGAATTGATGAGTGAAACACAAGGTACAACACACCCACAGAACAAAAGTTAATAAAATGGAAGAGATCTGCTGATCCCTTCTTCAAACCCCTGTGAACATCACTTAGCCTGCATTCCCCTTTCTAGCTTGCTTATCGAATATACCATCAAAAATACTCTGATTTAGTCTTTTAATCTCACTGCCATCATTGCACCTCCTCCCTTCCCCCTTCCCCCCATGCCCTGTTTGCCCTTGCTGACTGGGAAATTTTATTACATGTGGAAAAACAATAATTATTTCTCCTAAGACCGATATTATGCTCAGCAGTGGGCCTGTTTTCCTTGGTGCAATTCAATCTCGATGTGTAACCAATTTACCAAAATATAATTATCCGAGTTATATCATCTAAAGGCAAGAAAGAAAACAGCTGCATCTAAAAGGTTTGAACATGATAGTTAAATGTGAGACATGGTTTAAGCAGCCATAAATTATATCCCTAAACATGAACTACACCACAACCATTCCTAGACAAAAGCCTTTCTAGCTGGTTCAACATTTCGGGAATATGAAGCAATTATTTCAGGCTTGTAGATCTTGAAAACTAGTGTGATATAGTTGAGGATTTAAGAAGACATAGTTTTCCATTCCACTCTGTGTTTGTCTCATGCAACACTGTTTCCATTCCATTGCAAGTTGTCTTCCACCCAAAAATACATAACTCATCTCACTGTTGAATTGTGCTGAAACTGAAAAACAACAATAACAATAAGTACCATTTGTAATCACTGGATTGATTTATGCTCTATATATGGGGCAAATAAGCAAACACCAGCAATTTCCCCAACGTTCTTTGGTGTAGTGTATGGAGTATTGAACATCCTTCATCCCATCCTCCCAGAGGATCGTAAGGTCCCATTTGCAAGGTGTGGGGCAACTATTGTGCTTCCTAGCTGTTCCAAGTAGCTAGGAGCTGTACAGGGTAGGGGACTGTATAAAGGAAGTTCCTGGAGCAGCTCATAAACTTGCATGGGGGGAATTAGGTGTTGTGTTTAATTGTTTTCCGCACTGAAGTTCAAATTCCATAGCAGAGCAATGTTCCAATCCACACATTGCTCCAGAGATGTGAATAGGGAGGGTTCAGTTCAGAACTCAACCCCAACTGATAACTCAGTTGGCAGAGAGTGAGACTCTTAATTTCAGGGTTGTGGGTTCAAGCCCCACATTGGGTAAAACGATTCCAGCATTGCAACTATCCAATTCTATGGTTCTATGATGCTAAGTGCATGGATCTTTATGTTTAAGCAAAATTAAGATTAAGGTTATGTTGCATACTTGACCAAAAATAAACGTGACCCTACCCCTAAAATTTCGTTGCAGTTTTCCTGCTCCTCTATCTCCCCAAAATGGCAGAAATTTGCTCCCTAGTTTTGTAGGCGAGAAAACCGGAGAGGAATTTTCAGCCCACCTTTCTTTTCAAGCACTGCGGAGTGAGGAAAAGAGCAGAAACAAGAGATACCCAATATGGTTCCAGTCTTGGTCAAAATGTCAACAGCCAGAAGCATGGTTAGGGCAGCTGACAACTGAAATAAGCATGTAAAGCTAATATCTCTGCTTCACTGGAGAGGCCTAGTATATTAATGAAAGCCTCACACATTCAATAGCAAACAAACGTATTCTGACAGGGGACATGTAAATAATATATAAAGGATTGCATCTAATCTCCTCTTCCAAATTAATTTGCACTCCAGTTAAAGAGATCAATTGCTGGGAGAGGACGGGGAGGTAGATTGCCAGCATTACAACTGTTTCTCTGAGCAAAATGAAACCCTGGGTTTTTTTGCTTGCTCTCATTTCATTCTTGACTTTCATTTGGATTCCTATCAACGGCCCTGTCCGCCGGTGCCCCATTACACATTGTTCCTCCTGGGTGAAGAATTCATTCTGGCTAAAGCTCTGATAGCACCAGCCAGTTCTCCGCTCAGGGTTATTAGTCACTTTCTGAGATCATTCCTTGGGGTGGTGGTAAGGCTTAATAGCATTTCTGGGCTTCCAAACAAGAAGTCAAATATCCAGCAAAGTAGAGATTTCACAAATTGCATTTTCCCGTCCCCATAATCTTGTGAAGTAACTGGGTCCTGGAAGCATTTCTAACCTGGAGGTGGAACGGCGCTTCCTTCTCCAGTGAAATTCATGTGACTCTACGCTTTGACTGCCAGCAAAGAAAGTTCTGACATATGAGTCTGTAGGCTGCTTTTTAAAATAGCTTTCCTTCACCAAATACACTTTGATAGTTTAATAAGCATCTAAGCTACCCTAAGGTAGATATTTCTCTCATATTTTGAGTCTATGATAAACCAGGGACATGTTTCAGAACAGGGGGTGGAAAACCTCAGGACTAGAGTCTAAATGTGACCCTCCAGACCTTTCAATTTGACCCTCAGGACTAGGGATGGTGACAAAGTTAGCAAAAAAGGAACTCAAAAGGGAATCTCACTAATATTGCAGTTTGGCGATTCAGACCAATTTTCCCCTCTGCAGGGAGGATCCCATGAACAGCCAGTGAACCTGAAGACCTTTAACTTTATCTGTGCGTAGGGAAGAGCAATATCATCCCTGAGAGATAGGGGGAAGGCCAGAAGCCTGCAAGCAGTTCAGGAGAACTGTCCTGTCTTCCAAAGTCCTCCTCTCTTCAAGGGCAATCTAGTTCCTCACCCTTGTGTCAACTTTCAGAGGACACTCTTCTGCCTCCACAGCACTGGTAGGGGCAGAGAGTGCGGAGGTCTACTGTTGTTGCTGTTTTGAACTGGAATGAATTAGAATAAACCAGGGCCATCCAAGGAAGCTAAATGTTGGACGATTCATGACAGACCCAGCACATAGTTAATCTATGAAGCTTGCTCCCCACAGAAGGTAGGGATGGCCCCAAACTTTGATGGCTTTAAAAGAAGATTTTTCTTCTTTTTCTTCTTTTTCTTCTAAAAGAAGACAATTCATGTCAGGTGTGCGTGCAGGAGCCAGGCCCTGTGTTCAATAGGACTTTGCAGGACTGGGGCCTTCCTAAGTTTGTTCTGTAGAGGTTCAAGGATCAGGAAGCAAGAAGCCAAACAGTTGAGGCTGCTTGGTAACTCACAGCACCTGGTGGCAAGAGCAGGGAAGGGTTATAAGGTCAGCATTTCCCTTAGACTCTTTGCCACAGCAACACGCTTCCTGCCTTGCTGCGTTTGGCTTCTTGCTTCCTGATCCTTGAACCTCAGCTTCTTGACTCCTTGCTTCCTGACCCTTGGATCCTTGGCTTCCTGAATCCTGGCTTCTGGACCCCTGTTCCTGCTCCCACCCCGCCATCTTGCCCCCGGTCCTGACGTCCCCTGCTGGGACTTCAATCGCCCATGAACCGGACCGTGACAATTCATGGAGGCTATGACTCCTGATATCCATGTTCTACCTCAATTGTTAGAGGCCACATGCTTCTAAATACCAGTTGATAGGAACCACAGGAGGGGAGAGTGTCTTGTGCTTGAATCCTGCTTGTGAGCTTCCCTTAGGCATCCAATAGGCCACCAACAGGATGTTAAATTAGATGGCCTGATCCAGCAGGCTCCTCTCACATTCTTATGTGTGAACAAGAACTGAGTGAAGAAATTTTGGTGCCATTCTCACAACTATTGCACTTGCCTTACTTCTGAGGTGGTCAAGGGGTGTTTGTGTTTCCCCCCCTTCATTCTGGAAATCATCTCACAAATGGCCTGTCCTCTTGGTCTTGCCCAGCTACCCTTTTTTTTTTCAACTAAAGACATCACGAGGCAGTGAAGACTCTTGCAGACCAAAGGGCAGCTGTGGAGGCTGCAGAGAAATGGATAAATGTTTCTGGAAATATAAAGACACGCCACACATGAGCCTTGAATGATACGGACACCTCAGAATGATATGGTGAGTACCCACCCACCAAAATCATAGAGTCATAGAGTTGGAAGGGACACTGAAAGTCATCTAGTCCAACCCCCTGAAATGTAGGAATCCTGCCCACAGGCATGTTAGGCTATTGATGTTCCGTTCCACCTAAACAGATGTGCGGAGCTGTTGTGTGTCACATGTCTGTTTACATTCCAGCACAGCTTGCTGGGAACTTCTGTTTGTGTATAGCTTTTGCCTTATGCTTCTTGCTTGGACATGAAGGAGAGCAGACATGTTTTCTTTGTCCTGATCTATGCTGAATAAACTGCTTGTAAATATGCTTTACATATGCCTCTATCTGCCCTTCCATCGCAAAGAGTTTGTTTTCTCTGCTGGCTTGCGTGCTCAGCTTCTGAAAGGCTTCTGAAGCTCTGAGTCGCAGATTGATGCAGAACCAAGGACTGGAGTTCAACCGGCAACCGGGCGGTGGGCTGGAGCCAGCTGGGGGCCTGCCAATTGCCCCCGATCCCTTGGACGCATCGCAACAAGGCATACCTGGGTGGGCTCAAACCACCAAGCTTCTGGTTAACAGCCAGACACACTGCGTGCCCTGAGAATGTGGCAAAGAAATGGAAGCCCTTGTGCAAACTCCTTCTGAGTGCTCGGTCTCCTCCCTCCATTCCTTTCTCAGTTATACTATTTTGTGTTCTTTCCTGAAACAGCTTAGAATCACTTTCCCTGGACTGCCAACTAGTCTCCCTTCCAGGCATTTATCAGGTCTAAAACCATTTGCCTTCAATAATGCTACGGCTTCAATGCACTCCCATTTGCCAATCTAATTCCTGGGAGCAAATATGCCTTAGGCATGTTCGGGCTGCATATCTCCACAACCTACATTTCAAACTCCCCCTGCCCTCTATTTAAATGTATCCCAAGCAAATCAAATAAGGGGTCCTCATATGATCTTTAAATACCCTTGAGAGGAATTGGAAGGACAGAATAAAAATATTTTGTAGAGAAAAGAAGGGAGAGAGGGAGTTACTTTATATACCTCACAGCTAAGTGTTCTATCTTTTCTTTTCTTTCCCTAATACGCAAGACCTATTCCCATCTCTGCAGCTGTTTGTCTAATTGGATGATTTCCTGTTTGAAATGCAGAGTAATTTAAAGTGACTAACAGTTGTTCCAGTAGTGATGTATGGAAGTAAGAGCTGGACCATAAAGAAGGCTGATCGCCGAAGAATTGATGCTTTTGAATTCTGGTGTTGGAGGAGACTCTTGAGAGTCCCATGGACTTCAAGAAGATCAAACCGATCCATTCTGAAGGAAATCAGCCCTGAGTGCTCACTGGAAGGACAGATCATAAAGCTGAGGCTCCCATACTTTGGCCACCTCATGAGAAGAGAAGACTCCCTGGAAAAGACCCTAATGTTGGGAAAGATGGAGGGCACAAGGAGAAGGGGCGGCAGAGGACGAGATGGTTGGACAGTGTTGTTGAAGCTACCAGCATGAGTTTGACCAAACTGTGGGAGGCGGTGGAAGACAGGAGTGCCTGGCGTGCTCTGGTCCATGGAGTCATGATGAGTCGGACACGACTAAATGACTAAACAACAACAACAGTTGTTCAGGGAACCTCCCTCTCTAGGACATAACATCCTATGATATCTTCGAATCTTTTCGAACTGATTGCAGTTTCCTCTATCACCAGGTTCTCTGACTTCCCTTTAAGTGCACCAATTCATAGAACTTGATTATTCAAATGTAAGAAATTAAGAATAAAAACCAAGCCCTGTTTTTTAAAAAAGGAAAGAAAAGAAAATGGCTTCATCTGATGTTACATATAAGAAGCAGTTATTTACTGTATTGGATTCTGCATCACCCAAAGGGCTACAGAATCTCACTATATTTCTAGGCTGAAATCTGCTGAACTTTCAAGGGGAGGATTTGCGCAAAACCCCTTGTTGCGTAAAGTTAACAGCTTCAGAATTCATTGAATAGAAACAGAGTTGTGTTGTTGTTGTTTTTGTGTTGTTTTTAAAGAACCATGCGATGTTTTGAGCCAAAGCTAATGAATGATATAAATCATTCTGGGTAGCATCCAATGGAGCTGTGGGCCACCACTGTCCCTCAGACCTTGTGGGGGACTGGACTATATTTTGGGGGGAAAAGAATGAATTCCTATGCCCCACAAATAACCCAGAGATGCATTTTAAATAAAAGGACACATTCTACTCATGTAAAAACACACTGATTCCCGGACCGTCTGCGGGCCAGACTGAGAAGGCGATTGGGCTGCTTCCGGCCCCTGGGCCTTAAGTCGCCTACCCTTGGAGTAGACCCATAAAGATCAATGGACCTAATTTAGTTATGCCCACTAATTTCAGTGGGCCTGCTCTGAGTAAGCCTAGCATTGGATTCAGACCTCAGTGTCGCGAAGGCACATGTTTCTTAACAAGGTTCTCTCAACTGCTTGTGATGAATAGGGCTGGTACACACTTCCATACATTGTGGGATTCATCATCACGTGCATCACTTTGCACTCCATGCAAAGTTTTCAATTTTGTATTATTTAATTTGTATACCACCCTATACCTGTAGATCTCAGGGGAGTTCACAACATAAAATCAGAATATAGACAACAGAAAATACGTAAAGAAACAAAAGCAAAGACAACCCAATAATCCCCCCCCACCACCACAACATATTTTAAAAGGGCATCAGATGTCAATCAGCCAAAGGCCTGGTTGAAGAGGTACACTTTCACCTAGCGCCTAAAGTTGTATAATGAAGGCATCAGATGAACCTTCCTGGGCAGAACATTCCACAAATGGGGAGCCACTGCAGAAAAGGCTCGTTCTCATGTTGTCACCCTTTGGACCTCTCATTGAGGAGGCACATGAAGATAGGCTTCAGAAGATGATCTTGGGGTCTGGGTAGGTTCAACATGGAGAGAAGCAGTCCTTGAGGTATTGCGGTCCCAAGCTATTTAAGGCTTTCAGTTTCAGACTTTTCTGTTTCAGGTGACACACATGCAGAAGAATTGGAGCATTAGCTGTTGTGTTTGATGATGTGTGGTGATTCATTCATACATGTGGGTCACAATCTGATGCTACAAGTCAAGTCAAGTAACCTTTATTGGCAGAACATTCAGAATACATTTAAAATAGATAGGCCAGTGCGATCTCGTCGCCACCCCAACAGCACAGCAATCCACCTCATCTCTGAGGGTTTCCAGGAAGGGCAGGATCCTGTAGAAGAAGAAGAGTTTGGATTTGATATCCCGCTTTATCACTACCTGAAGGAGTCTCAAAGCGGCTAACATTCTCCTTTCTCTTCCTCCCCCACAACAAACACTCTGTGAGGTGAGTGAGGCTGAGAGACTTCAGAGAAGTGTGACTAGCTCAAGGTCACCCAGCAGCTGCATGTGGAGGAGCGGAGACGTGAACCCGGTTCCCCAGATTACGAGTCTACCACTCTTAACCACTACACCATACTGGCTCTCTGTAGCATACTTCGGCGGCAAAAAATCAGATAAAGGAACTTAGCTACTGTCTTGGTGAGCTCCTGGTATCTCCCCTGTAATAAGAAGTGCATAACCTCCATCTCTGGTTTCCATGTTGGAATACATAGATGGTCTAGAAATTGTTGGCAGAGATCATCATACATTTTACACTTAAGGGCCATGTGAGCAAGAGTTTCCACCAGGTGGGCATCGCATGGGCAGATCCTATCTCCTTCTGCCAAACCCACAAACCTACCCCAAAGGAGGTTAGAAGGATTAGAATTGTACCTAGCTAGCGAAAAGACCCTTCTTTCTTGCTTTTCGGCCTTTTGGCGAAGATCAAGTGTAGTATCTGATGCTACAGCCATCGCATGTGTGGAGAAGATATTTGGCCAGTAAAGGCACACAGGGCAATTTCATGGATCTCATAGACTAGAGGTTTGTTGTTGTTTTTTTAAGTTTCTAGCCCTCATGACCACAGATCACAAGAATTCTAACGGAAGAGAAGCAAGGAAACAATTGCACACCATATTTACTGTGCCATCATCATCATCTTTTCTATATTGTCAGTTAGCAAGCTTGCTTTCTATTGCCTGCCTGCCATTTAGAGGTTTAGTCTATTTCCGTTATCAGTAAGTGTGGGTATAAAAACTGGGTAACACTCTCATTAGCATTAATTAGAATTACTTCTGCAAATCCCTTGGCTATCTACTTGAGAATATAAAACTCTGTGTTTTCACTGAGATAAAGAAAATGCATTACAGATTCGCTTGACAAAGTGAAACCATCAGAAGGATGAGGGGAGAAGAAGGAAACTACAATAAACAGCAGATACAAAGAGATATTCCTTCTAGGCACCGGTTGCAAACACATCCCTTAGAGAGTTTTGCATTCAAAAACATGGCTTAGCAAGCTTTTGCTGAAATTAGTTTTGCACTCAAAAATGTGGCTCGGTGAGTTTTTGCTAAAATAATTGCTCGGTATCTGACGTCTTCACAAACAGAACTTCAGAGTTAAGAACATCTCAAGGATACGGCATTGTTCATTGGTCTGAAAAGTGTGTGCAACTCTAAACAGTTTGCACTGGAACTTCCAAAGCATCCTGACAACTCCCAGAAACCATTATATCCCTGTTATCTCAACGGCTAGATATCAATGACTAATGCTAGTCCTCCATGCTTGGAGGCAGTGATGCTTCTGAATTCCAATTGCTGGAGGCCACGGGAGGGCAGAGTGCTCTTGTTCCCAAATCCTGTTTGCAGGCTTCCCACAGGTATCTGGCTGGCCACTGTGAGAAAAGGATGTTGGACTATATGAGTCCTGGGCCTGATCCGACAGGCTCATCTTATGTTCTCTGCATGTCTTAGCAGTCACTCCCTTTTCACAACATCTTTAAAAATATGGAGGATATCCAAAACCCAAGCCATGCTTCAACTCTGACTTGTAGAGTAATAGAATTGTAGAATTGGAAGGGACCCCAAGAAAGATCTAGTTCCATCCACCTGCAATGCAGGTACAGTGGTACCTCGGGTTAAGAACTTAATTCGTTCCGGAGGTCCGTTCTTAACCTGAAACTGTTCTTAACCTGAGGCACCACTTTAGCTAATGGGACCTCCTGCTGCCGCTGCCACACAATTTCTGTTCTCATCCTGAAGCAAAGTTCTTAACCCGAGGTACTATTTCTGGGTTAGCGGAGTCTGTAACCTGAAGCGTATGTGACCTGAAGCGTCTGTAACCCAAGGTACCACTGTATCTCATCTAGAGCATCCATGACAGATGGCCATCCAACTGCTGCTTAAAAACCTCCAGGGAAGGTGCATTTTGTACACATGTCCCCCTAATATACATTCTATATCTAAATCTGTATCTCTATCTAAGTTTATCTATATCTAAGTTTTACACCTGTACTCTCTTAATAAGTCACCTTGGCAATTTAGTAGACTATAAAAACAAACGACCTTATCATGTTTGGAAAAGTACACATTTTGAAGGATAGCATAGTGTTTCAGAAATTGCAAATTAGGTCGGTTTGTGTGGAAATTGAACCAAACTTTTTCCCCATCCCAACCTTAAGTTGACCTGAGTCAACTCAACAAGAAGTCCAGCAACATCTAAACAGCCATAACAATATAAAAAGGCCTTGCAGGTTCAAGCCAACAGCATCCCATTCTCACCCTGGCCAACCACATGCCCACAGGAAGCTCACGGGCACGACCTGAGTGGAACAGCCTAGCCATTATGGCCAGCAACCATTGGTAGCCCTATACTGGGTGGATTTGTTTAGTCAACCAAGGTGTGGTAACAATCACTACCTCCTGAAGGAGCAAATTTCATACTTTAACTATGCACTGTATTGTATGTCTCAGGGTTTTAGCATTATGAGGCTGTGGGCAGGGAAGAGAAACTCCATATTCACCTTCTCCACATCATAAAAGGTAAAGGTAAAGGGACACCTGACCATTAGGTCCAGTCGTGGCCAACTCTGGGGTTGCGGCGCTCATCTCGCTTTATTGGCCAAGAAAGCCGGTGTATAGCTTCCGGGACATGTGGCCAGCATGACTAAGCCGCTTCTGGCGAACCAGAGCAGCGCACGGAAATGCCGTTTTCCTTCCCGCCAGAGCGCTACCTATTTATTTACTTGCACTTTGACGTGCTTTCAAACTGCTAGGTTGGCAGAAGCTGGGACCGAGCAACAGGAGCTCAACCCGTCGCGGGGATTCGAACCACCGACCTTCTGATTGGCAAGTCCTAGGCTCTGTGGTTTAACCCACAGCGCCACCCGCGTCCCTCTCCACATCATACATAGTTGCAAAAACTTCTGTCATGTGCCCTCTTCTCATATTAACCTCTTCATTCTCTCAGAAATGCCTTTTCAGCTAATATGCCCAGAGGATAGGTATTTTTCCTTTTCCTTTGCCCTATTCAATCCTAGCATTGCACAGGAAACTACATTATACTGGGCTGAAATCATTAGTCCGTCTAGTCGACTATTGTCTACAGTGCCTGGCAGTGGCTTTCTGGGGTTTGGGACCGGAATCTCTCTAAGCTCTACCTGGAGATGCCAGTGATTCATCACCAAGATCATTTATTTTTAATGTATATCTTCCCCCCGACTATTAATTCCTTTAAAGTCTTTTTTCCAGGGGATTACATTTAAGCAATAGGCAAGAGATTTGAAGGGCTATGATGTCTGCATTCAAATGCTGCTGAAGAATGGAGAAAGAACATTTTTCTAATCGCCCCCAAAGCCTCCTGTGACTTCTGCGCAATGGAATTGTATTAAGTGTCCCTCCTCAAGGAAGAATTTAACATTAACCACTTTGGTCTCAGGTAGAGAGGGGGGAAGAATTTGTTTCAGTTTGCATTTAAAGGTTGAACCTACTGAATAATTTCAGGAACAATATGCAAACCAAAACACAGCCATCCTTCGAAACCCACACATCTCTGAATTTTGCAATGCAGTTCTCTGGCCAAGTAAGTTGTACAAAAATTTATATATTAGAGCAAGGATGTGCATAAAGATGCATAAATTAGTGAAGATAATATACAAAAATGCATTAGAGAGCATAGCTTTGAAAAAATGTGCATATCGGGCAAATCGTGAATCTGCACTAAGATGCTGGGGAATTTTCATGAATAGTTCTTAAAGGGGGAAAAATATCTGATGTGGAAAAGTGGAGAGAGGAAACTGAGAGAAACTGAAATTGACAGATTTGCCCATCCTCAGTCTCAGGTACATTATCACCCTGAGAGTAACACTCTAGGGAGACTGGGCAGAAATGCAATGCAGAAATTGCTGCTAAAGCTCAGTAGCAGTGCATGACTCACCTTAGGCAAATAGTTATGACTTTGCAATATCACTTTCCAATTTAGCAGAGGCAACCATGGTCCCTGAAGGACCAGGTGCGCAGCCTGAGAGTCATTTTGGACTCGCAGCTGTCCATGGAGGCGCAGGTCAATTCTGTGTCCAGGGCAGCTGTCTACCAGCTCCATCTGGTACGCAGGCTGAGACTCTACCTACCTGTGAACTATCTGGCTAGAGTGGTATCTGCTCTGGTTATCTCCCACTTGGACTACTGTAATGCGCTCTACATGGGGCTACCTTTGAAGGTGACCCAGAAACTACAACTAATCCAGAATGCGGCAGCTAGACTGGTGACTGGAAATGGCCGCCGAGACCATATAACACCAGTCCTGGAAGACCTACATTGGCTCCCAGTACATTTCCAAGCACAATTCAAAGTGTTGGTGCTGACCTTTAAAGCCCTAAATGGTCTCGGTCCAGTATACCTGAAGGAGCGTCTCCACCCCCATCATTCTGCCCAGACACTGAGGTCCTTCTGGCGGTTCCCTCGCTGCGAGAAGCCAAGTTACAGAGAACCAGGCAGAGGGCCTTCTCGGTAGTGGCACCCGCCCTGTGGAAAGCCAGATGTCAAAGAGAAAAACAACTACCAGTCTTTTACTGTAGAAGACATCTGAAGGCAGCCCTGTTTAGGGAAGCTTTTAATGTTTGACAGACTATTGTATTTTAATATTTTGTTGGTAGTCGCCCAGAGTGCCTGGGAAAACCCAGCCAGATGGGCGGGGTATAAATAATTTGTTGTTGTTGTTGTTGGGTTTCTTTAATCATCCAATCACTTGTAACTGAGTCTGAGCTTTCATGTGCAAAAATCCTATTCTGTTTGATGCATCTAATGAAGTAGGGCTGTTGTCTATGAAAGTTCACATCGCAATAATTGTGTTCAGTCTTGAATGTGCCACAAAACTCTCCTTTTTTGTTGTTGTTGCAAGAGACTAAGGCTGCAGCCTTACACTCACTGATAATAAATGTTATTGAACTCACTGGGTGCAATTTGGCTTAATCTTGTTTAGAGTAGACTCATTGAAATTAATGGACGTTAGGTTCATCAATTCAAAGTAGTTGAATACAATCCATTGGGACTTGTGTGCAGATATACTTAGGGTCATGTTGAACCACACCTGTGTGGCAATCAATAAATGCAAGTTTTGAACATGAATGGCATAGGCATGCATAATATGATGATGACGACGCAATTGCAGTGGCTGATTGGTCTACCAACTGATTTCAGTTTACCTGTCTGATCTATTTAGGAATAAGTGCTGAACAGCTTACACTGCATCAAATCCTTGTGTAACAGAAGACCTTTATAGGCACCCATAGAGCCAAATTGCAAGTCAAGTGGAAGTTTAATTTTCAGCAGAATATCAATGTCTCCCTCCTATGACCTTTAATTTTAAAAGCCTTGGTTTGGAAATTGGACCAAATATATATATATATTAGACACACCGTCTGCCATGGAGGAAGATTTTGTGGAACAAAGGAGCTGTAAAAGTGTATAAATTTGATGGAACATTTCCAGCACCTAATAATAAACCTGGCGTTCAGATTAAATATGGCCAGAACAAATCCACCCCCCACTTCGTCTCTGTCCTGCTTGGTCCTGCTGATGTGCTCTGGTGCATGCCCAGACTGAGAGCAGTAGACCTTGTAAACTGGATATTCTGATTTTTAGAAAAAGGTATTTCCTTTAGGAATCAAATATAACAACAACACTTGCTGCTGGCCAGAACTTTAGAACCCTGAATTGCATGGGGCACTATTGGTTGAGGGTGGTATTCATGGCCATTTATTTCAATAGGTCTACTCTGAGTTATAGGTCTACTCTGAAACCCGGTTCTGCTAATATTGGTTTATTTTTCTTCTTGTTTTTATTGTGTATTTCATGTGTTTTTACCTTGTATTTTTATGTTGTGAACCACACAGAGATCACAGAACTGTAGAGTTGAAAAGGGACCCCAAGGGTCATCTAGTCCAACCCTGCAATTCAAGCATCCATGACAGATGGCCACCCAACCTCCGCTTAAAAACCTCCAAGCAAGGAGAGTCTGTTCTACTGTTGAACAGCTCTTATTGTCAGAAAGTTCTTCCTGATGTTTAGTCAGAACATAGGAGCCAACTCCTAGGGGCTGTGGAGGCTTCAACCCCCCACAATATTTGAGGGGGCAGGGTCTCCACAAAGTTGATGGGTATTCCCATTCACATGGTTTGCATGCACTGCATCATGTGATCAATTTTGAGGGGTGGGACTTACCTGGGCCCCCACAATATTTTATTCAAGTTTGTACTCCTGAGTCAGAACTCCCTTTCTTGTAACTTGAAGCCACTGGTTCAAGTCCTATCCTCCAGAGCAAGAGAAAACACGTTTGTTTTCTCTTCCACATGACAGCCCTTTAGATATTTGAAGATGTCTATCATATCTCCTCTCAATCTCCTCTTTTCCTCTTTTCCAGGCTCTTTTAGCCTAAACCGCCTAAACAGATGGAGAGCGGTGTACAAATTAAACAAACATGCTACAGGTATCATGCCATGAGAACAGAGGGCGGCGTTCCTTGTTGCTGCTCTACTCTTGAAGGTAAGAAATGGTGCTTTGGGGTGGAGCAAGACTGAATTGTTTATTTGAGCCACTTGGATTGGCTCGCTACACTCCCCATTCTCCCTTGGTGGCAGTGGCGTAGCGTGGGGGGTGCAGGGGGGCCGGCCGCACCGGGCGCAACATCTGGGGGGGCACGCTCGCACTCGCAATTCTCTGCCCCTACCTGGCTTGCTCATTCTCTCTCACTGCAGTGCTGGCTGTGCAAATCCAATCCGAGCCGCTGGGTCGCGGCCCACTGTGGAGGGGGTGGGTGCCAGGCGTGCGGTGCGGAGAGAGAGCGAGGGACTATCTGGGGGAGGGAGAGTGCAGCGGCCACCCAGCGCAGCGCTGAGCGCGGGAGAGAACCACACCAGACCAGACCAGGCAGCAGCAAGAAGAAGCTGGCAGCAGCGGCAGGTTAGGGGTTAGGGGGCGCAAATTACTTGCCTTGCCCCGGGTTAGGGGGCGCAAATTACTTGCCTTGCCCCGGGTGCTGACAACCCACACTACGCCACTGCTTGGTGGGTATAAATGGACAATTTGGAGCCAAGCAGGAAATAGTCTCTGAAGATTCACCAATTCCCAATTCCAAACCCTAGCAAAACAGATTGAGTTGTGTTAAGTTGTGGGTGAACATATCAGACGACACAGCGATTCTTCAAACAGCTCTTGTTTATTCACAGGCCAGAACAGAACTGAAGGGTTCAGCCAGCCTGCTTATATAGAGCTCCCCTAGAACGCAACAGTAACTATTTTCTGTAACTATCGAATCACTGAACGTCACTTTCAATCCCTTATTTGCATATGCGGACCTGAGTGAAAACCATCTACGGTATCCCTCTGCTGGCCCAGGGTGAGAACTTCAGTACATAACAAGTTGAAATCTGCAAAATGGCCAATTCAGCCCAGTTTTGTCAACTCCAACTTTCAGCCGCTCATGCTGGTCTCAGACAGAGAACATGCTTCCTGGGATGGCAGGGACTGAGCAGGTTCCCTGCCGCTGAGCTGTATTCTCTCTCTCCTGTGTCAGTGAGAGTCCTCCTGAGCACCATAATTTGCAGCTCTTGAACTAGATTTGAAAGTGGTCTGCTGTTATTTATTTATTTAAAAAACCCCACATTGGAACCAAAACGAAACCCTAGCCCATGGTTCAAAGCTCAACAAAATCGGAAGGCCCCCTCATTACTTGAGCTGGCCCTTTTATTTGTTTGTTTGTTATTTATTCATAAATTAACTATAGTAAAAGGTAAAGATTAAGAACCCCAGGGTGGTTAAGTCCAGTCAAAGGCGACTATGGGGTTGCGGCGCTCATCTCACATTCAGGCCAAGGGAGCCAGCGTTTGTCCACAGACAGCTTTCCGGGTCATGTGGCCAGCATGACTAAACAGAAGCACCATGACAGAAACCAGAGCGCACGAAAACGCCATTTACCTTCCCGCTGCAGTGGTACCTATTTATCTACTTGCACTGTTGTGCTTTTGAACCGCTAGGTTGGCAGGAGTTGAGACAGAGCAACGGGAGCTCACACCATTGCAGGGATTCGAACTGCCAACCTTCCGATCAGCAAGCCCAAGAAGCTCCTTGGATGGCACTGTGGTCTAAACCACATTAACTACAGTATACCCCTCACAGAGCTACAATTCTCAGTACCTTTAACAACTATGTTTTGCAGGATTCTTTAAAGTGTGCCTGAGGTGGGTCTGCCATATTGTGATGTGTGATGTCTTCCTTTGCTTTGTCTGTCACTGAGTGATCCAGGTTCTATCACTAATTCTTCTCTCCTTAGATTTACTGTCAAAAATAAAGGGAAGGTTTTCGGTTAAGTCAAGGAACCAAGAGAGAACAAAGGGCATGAGCTAAGAAGTGTTTCGCTCCTGCTACTGGACAGATTTGGGGGGGGGGGGCTGAATAAAAAATAAAATCTTCCTCAAAGAGAATAGAGTAGGTTCATAGGTCTTTAAAAAAAGGAAGAAGTTTAAAAATCCACTTCAAAGGGTAAGTCATATTGCTGAGTTGGTGAGTTTTTTCCCCTAATTCACTCAGCATGCATCGTTAAAAAAATTATAAGGGCTTCATTTATTTTATTTTATTTTTTTTGAAAGGTAGATATGCCAAGAATCAGATGGGTCTCTCTTCATCTCCTAGCATATTCTTTGAACTACTTCTTTTTTAAAAGGACTTTATTCAGTAGTATTCATCTACCAGTAGATGAATTAAATTAAATCCTTGATAGTTGGATTTTTAAAGATGAATATATATATATATATATATATATATATATATATATATATATATATATGGACTTAAACTTTTTAAAGAGGGTTGATGGAAGGCACCAGGGTAGTCCTTTGCCCTGATCCATCCATGTCTGTCTGTGTTGGAGCAGGATGCTGTGAGCATTCATCCCCAGTTCATTATCTTGGAATGAGGGCTAATACAGGCATGTTTGCCAGCATTCCCCCATATATTTCCCCATGTTTTCCAGCATTTCCCCTTCACTGCACATTATTTTAAGTAATATACTGTAAGCATTTTTGTGAGCACTTCCTTGTCATAAATGCTTTTCTGTATGCATTTTTTATAGTTTTTTTTTAATCATTAAATTTTTATTCAGAATTTATAAAGAACAAAAAAATAGGAAGGTAAACACATTTACATAGATTATTATTCTCATTCCCCATACTATATTTTTTATAGTTTTTATAGTTAAAGCCATGGTTTTCCCAGTGGTGATGTATGGAAGTGAGAGCTGGACCATAAAGAAGGCTGATCACCGAAGAATTGATGCTTTTGAATTATAGTGCTGGAGGGTGACTCTTGAGAGTCCCATGGACTGCAAGAAGATCAAACTTATCCATTCTTAAGGAAATCAGCCCTGAGTGCTCACTGGAAGGACAGATCCTGAAGCTGAGGCTCCAGTATTTTGGCAACCTCATGAGAAGAGAAGACTCCCTGGAAAAGACCTTGATGTTGGGAAATATTGAGGGCACAAGGAGAAGGTGATGACAGAGGATGAGATGGTTGGACAGTGGTCTCGAAGCTACCAGCATGAGTCTGACCAAACTGCTGGAGGTGGTGGAAGACAGGAGTGCCTGGCATGCTCTGGTCCATGGGGTCACGAAGAGTTGGACATGACTAAACGACTAAACAACAACAACATGCATTTTTTGAGGGTTTGCTTGTTTGTTTTCAAGAACGACACCACAGATTTCAAAGAAGTGTGAATTTTGAAGTATTGCTGTGTTTCTGTATTGTTTCTGGAAGTTAAAATTGGGTAGGTGAGCAGTTGCAAACCAAGTCAAATGAACTTCTCCCCTATCTCTAGCTCTGCTCTGTGTTGTGATTTTTTTTACGTTCCTCCAGCAGTTGGAGGAAGCCGGGAACTTGTTTCATTCATAGGCTCCCTGAACATTTTAGAACCCTCATCTTCTAAGGGCTCTAAAATATGCAGGGAGTCTTCATGAGTACAGGGCATTCCTCGCTTCCCACAGTCACCCTCCAATCCACCATCATGAGGCAGAGCTAGCACATACCCATGTGTTAGGTTGACCTGGAATCTGCACAGCTGAAGAAGGCTTGTGTGGCATTTGCCTGTTCTTTTGAAAATGTCTGTACAGGGGGAGAGAAAGAGTTAATAGGCAGACCAATAGAAAAGCCAGAGGTGGAGCCTACCTGTTTATAAAAGGGCTTAGCCCGAGGTTTAGTTAGCTAGTTGGTTGGGAAAAGGCAGTTAGGAAAGCAGTTGGCAGACAGACAGAAATAGAGAGACAGTTAGCGCAGTCGGTTCTTGTGTGAGGGGAGGTAGAAGAGTTAGAGACAGAATAAAATAAAACTAAGAGAGTAAAGGGCAACAGCATTTTGAATGCATTTAAAGTTTATTTGTGTTTGCAATAAACTACAATCTTCATTGTTAACTTAAGAACCTGACTGAGATTAAGTGATTTACTGGGGAAGACTTGGTTGGTGGCAGTGGATTAGTGGTGTATGGGTCAATAGTCCGTGAGATGACCAGGGGCTCCGTAGGAACGCCACAGCTTGTGTTGGCAATAATCTTGCTTGTGTGAGTAAGTAATACTACACCAGCATTACAGCTAACCATAGAAGGAAGAGGGATCTTCATGGGTCTCTGGTTGGTCACTGTAAGAACAGGATGGTGAACTAGATGCACCATTGGCCTGACCCAGTAGACTCCTCTTATGTTCTCAAACCAGCTCTGTACCACATGTCGCCCATTAAGGTGAACACAGCTCACCATTCATAATACCTCCTCCCACGTTTTTCTGCAGTCCTAGGCAACAGCTTTTTGAGAAACCCAGGAATTTATTTCCAAATCAGGCTCAGGAGAGCATAATCTCCAACATTTCTCTGATGAATAATAATAATAATGTTATTATTTATACCCCACCCATCTGGCTGGGATGCCTCTGCCTCTCTAGGCAGCTTCCAACATTTGTGTGTTGAGACCTTTAAAACTCCCCCTTAAATAAATTCACACAAGACTCAAATTTTGGTTTGGTTTTTGGCAGAATTTAGGCCACAACTTTATTGATTACAGCAAGTGAGTGGTTGCATAGGCTCTGGTTCGACTAGCTCCCTGCACCGTAGTAGGTAGCGTTGACCCAGGGACCAGCATAGGTCAGCCAAGGGTGAACACCTGGATAAGCGAAAAGCTGGGAACAGGCTATCTCCACCACCCAAATGCCCCCCTGGACTCAGACACGGGCACAACCCCCTCACAGGGTTGACCAAACCATCGAGTCCCAGGATTCCTTTAATGGAATACCCTTCACATAGGGATGGTGAGAGCGTTCTCCCATCCCTATCACCTGAACCAGAGCCTATCCGCAACCTTGCAAGTTGTTACGATTTGCTACGCGGCAGGTGAAACCCAAATGGCACCAGCCAATCAGCCAAGTGGGGAAAATTCTTGTCGTGCCCCTGTCCCAACGACAGATGACACACGACGGCATAGCAAGGTCAAGCGTGCAAGCCCTAAATATAGGGAGAGGTGGGCGGGTGCTCCGATGCATGCACCAAAAGAGGGAGCTCTGGGTCACGTGCATAGGTATATATAGGTCCATTGATCCGTTTAGCTTGCATCCCATTGGCCTGATTGAACCCTGCATCAAGGGACCTACCAATTGGGTGTTGTGGCTATCCAAACGTACCCACCCACAACACAGGGTTAGGTTGCCAGGTCCCACCGCAACACGTGCCCTCTTTAAGGGAAGACCTGATATATGAAAACATAATGAAGCATTAAACATTTTAAAACTTATCTAAACAGGGCTGCCTTCAGATGTCTTCTAAAGGTTATATAGTTACTTATCTCCTTGGCTCGGGGGGGGGGGGGTGTTCACATAACTCCATACCCTCTAATCGGTGTCCTACTGCATCCTCCAACATTTCTCTGATGAAAATAGGGATGTCCTAAGGAAAAGTGGGACATTCTGGGATCGAATCAGAAACGAGGGCAGCTTCTGAAAACCCGGGATGGTCCCTGGAAAATAGTGACATTTGGAGGGTCTGGGAGGGCAGTGCTGCCTCCATAAGCACAAATTTGTGCAGTTTTGACCATGAATTCCATTTGATGGGTCTGGGCAAGTGAGTATCTCTCAGTTTAATGTTTTATTTTTAGGGCCTTACAGATAAAGCAAAACAAAACTGGGCTGAACAGGAAGTGATGCTTTATGACGTTCCTACTGAGCACTGGCATTTGGCCCCCAGAAATCTATTCGGAAGGGAATGTGGCCCTTGGGTTGGAAAAAAAAAATCCCTGCACCTGATCCATTCAGTCGTGTATCCTATTTCCCTCTGGGAAGCTCAAGAGCAGGACAGAGATTAAGGGAAGAGAAATGTTAGTGCTGAAGAAAATGTTATTGGACAAGGAGAAAAAGTCTTTCTAAGATTGAACGGAGGAGGTATTTTTCAGATGCTGAATACAAAGGAAAGCTAAGATTGCACCGGGGAGAGTCAAGAATCCCTTTCACTCTCTGTCTTTGACAGCATAAACCCTAACAGTTATTTGGATATGTCTCTGAATAACTTGTCAGTGTTATTGTGTACTACTCAGATTAAATATCTGCTTAGTAAGAGGACACTTTCAACTCCTTGGTGGTCCACACGTTTTTACATGCCTCCTCTAAACGACGGTGAGCAGGTTTCAAGGCTGAATTTTAAACATAACCAGGCTCAGTGATTCTTTTTTATTATTGTTCTTCCCCTTTCATCCTAAGTTCTTGCATTTCCCTAGTGTGGTTTGAACTTTAAAGGCTTCTGCTTTAAGCATCGCTCCTCAAGTGTAATTGAAGACACTAAACATCTGTTGTATGGAACGTCCTCCAGTTGCCACGACTGTCTAAACCACCGCTGTTCCCCGCAGAGGAATTCCGATATTCTCTTGTACCTCTTTGATGTTTAAAGCCCAGGAAAAGAAACTGCCATCTGTTATTAATACTGAATTGAATGATTGTGTACTAGCAACGATTTGATAATTAATTATATAACATGGGCATCCATGTTTACACTTGGAGGAAACAATACCTCTTTCTATGCAGATTGAGGTGGGTGGTTAGCATCAAGGCTGTTTTTCAAAGGAATCTCTTGCTATTCTTTACTTACAGGTCTTGAAGGTACTATTTTCCTTTGCACCATCCTCTTATTTTTCTTCACAGCTCTTATATTAGCCTCTGATAATTGTTTGCTTTGCTTGTGCCTCTGGTCAGGCTGATTTCCAATAAAATCCCACTTGTCCTCTCATCCTAATAGGTTTGTTTTTCCAATTCCTTTCTTTAGTTTTTATTTTCATTCTGAATGTGGAGGTTTTCATTACGGTTGCCATTGACTTTCCAGCCTTTTTCAAATCCCCCCCCCCCAGCAGCAACTAGCAGGGAAGAAAAACAAAAGGGGAGAGTTTTGGGGTTGTTTTATTTAAAAAAATAGCCTATTCATATCCTGCCCTTAATCCAAAGGCAGAAAACAACTATTTCAATAAAATAACAATATCAACAACCATAAAATGAGGGGGGGGACATGACATTCTATATGTCACAAATTTACCAGCTGAATACCAATGTTATCTTGAAAATGCTTGTATGAAAAGCAAGGTTTTGTGATGGTGACTAAATAACAGCAGTGATGATAACAGCTGAATTTCAAAGGGCGGGAAATTCCAAAGTTGGGATGCCACCACAGAGAAGCCCATCTGTACATTACTACAAAAAATATGCATCACTTGTTGGATTTTGTATTGACTATAATATAGCTTTATTCATATGTTGGGAGAAACCATGTTTGATTGTGATGGGAATGGGCTTTGCCTGGATTGTATTAAATGATTTAAAAGAGTGAACTGCATTGCCTGCTACTTAAGTGCAATGAGTTACTTTTTGTTTTGTTGTGTTTTGTTTTATATGTAACAAGTTTTAAGACTGTTCTGCAGTAAAGCTTTGAAATCCATTAATGGGGTGCAAAGCTCATTTGTTTCTATATAAGTTCCAGATCAGGAATTATGTTGAACAACTGTTAACAGCGTGGCCCAGGTGCCATTATGTGATGACACTGGGACTAGCTCAGGTTTCAATGGATCATGGGACAATACAACCTCTCCTCACCTTCAGAACATCCCTTTCACTGGCTATGGCCAGGGGGAATCCTGCCAGCACTGCTACCAGGGGGCAGAGATGGTGATACTCTGCACCAACAAAATGACCGTTGCACCACTGTGTTGATGGCAGCTGACCAGAGGCTGGCAAAGCTGGTACAGTTCCTCTGTCCAATTCACATGGGCCCCACAGCATAGTGCAAGGGGGCTTTGGGTCATTCTGCAACTAATTAAAATGTGGACTCATAGTAGGAGAATGCAGCAATCACAGGAATCACTTTAGCCTCTGATTTAGCACTTTGGCAAATTATCCAATTCAGCTCAAATTGTGGTCCAAATCAGACCCCCTGTCTGAAAAATCTGATGTTTCATTGTCCCTCCACTAGCCATCAAGTGATGGATAAACAGAATAATTATAATACTTACCAGTTGATAATTGTCCTTTGCATATCTGGCTAAACAGATCCTGCTTCTCTTTACAGTAGATTTACTAAATCTGGAACACTTCACAATGGAGTAAACTAACCAAAAAGAATGTGGCTCAGTACTACAAATTAAAGAAATGTTCCAGAATTCATTTCCTAAGGAAAAGTCTGTGTGTCAGGGACATAAAATAAATCTTGGTGAAGCAAATATAAAAATGGAACAAGTTAATAATCATAATTATATTTGTAATTATGGAATTTAGATATGTAAAGTAGCCCAGGAGTTAGCAGCTGCAAAAATTCATTACTGTGCCACATTACACATCTCATTTTATGGATGCTGTTCTTGAGTGGCTGCAAGATTAGCAATTGTAAAGTTCATGAGCTTTACAAATGCAGGTCATTTGCTCATTTGTTGAAGATATTAAGAACTGTCCACCAATTCCAATAGAGGTTGCCAACCAAGTTTTAATTAGTGGTTATATTTGGTGATTATAACGTCACCAAGTGTATTAATACTAATAGTAGGGTTGCATATATAAGAGAGTTTATCATATCTTCATTCTTAATCCAAATAAATCCTTCATGATTTATTTGTTTTGTTTTGTTTTTTCATCTTGGGAAACAATTAACTAACCAAACAGGCACAGTTATTTATTAGGCTAGGTGTGTCACAGAATAGCTCCAACACCAAACTGGGATTTATAATTTAGTGCATTGAGTTGTTGTTGTTGTTGTTGTTGTTGTTGTTGTTGTTGTTGTTGTTGTTGTTGTTGTTGTTGTTGTTGTTGTAATACAGGGAAGTCCCGAGGTGACTTACACTCAGGTTAAAAAACATGAAAGTATTATAGCACCCTGGATGTGGAACTCACTCCCACTAGAGATATGGCTGTCCCCCATGTTATCTCTCATAAACACATATTTTCTTCATTCAGGCCAATGGAGATGACTGGTTAAAGAATTGGTTTCTTCTGCAACTGGAGTGCTAATTTACTATGTGTCCTGGGGTTGTTGTTTTTTTGTAATAACTTACGTAAAGGTAAAGGTAAAGGGACCCCTGACCATTAGGTCCAGTCACGGACGACTCTGGGGTTGCGGCACTCATCTCGCTTTATTGGCCGAGGGAGCCGGCGTACAGCTTCCGGGTCATGTGGCCAGCATGACTAAGCCGCTTCTGGTGAACCAGAGCAGCGCACAGAAACGCCGTTTACCTTCCTGCCAGAGCGGTACCTATTTATCTACTTGCACTTGACGTGCTTTTGAACTGCTAGGTTGGCAGGAGCAGGGACCGAGCAACGGGAGCTCACCCCATTGTGGGGATTCGAACCGCCAACCTTCTGATCGGCAAGCCCTAGGCTCTGTGGTTTAGACCACAGCGCCACCCGCGTCCCTTACTTATGTATGTTGTGCTTTAACATGTTATCTGTGTAGAGCCTTGGGAATGTTCATGGCTGGACTAGATCCTTCCAACTCCACAATTGTTTGATTTTGTAACAGGAACAGTCATTACTATTTTTTAGCAAGCATATTCCACAGTGATGCCTCCTAATGAGAAGTATTTCCCAGAGAGAACACATTTGGATTGTAGGCAACGAATGAACGGCGACGTCACATTTCTTGAAATATAAATTGACTGTCTGGGAAAAGGCCCATGAGCTATCTTTCAGAAACGGTTGTAAGTGCTTTTAGATTTTCTAGAACAAGAGCATAAGGAAGCCATTAGCTGTGGTTGAGTGAAGTGCAGTAGCAGCAAAATGGGACATAGCCACAAAATTTACTGAATCCAAAAACAAATTGCTCATTCCGGCCTTGTCCTTAATAGAAACCCGAAGAAGCCATTTGGCCTACCATCACCTGGCTGTTAATAGCTTGGATGTCCTCCCAGCCTTGAACTGTTTGAAAGTATAAATCAAGAAGAAACATAGACTCATCACACAGGTGAATTCATGCTGAAATCTAGACTCAATAGAGCATATTGTCTTTCTCAGAGTTAATCTGCTTATGCCTGATTTAAAACACTCATCTTAATACAGGAGTACCATCCAGACTTAATGATTACACAAGATGATTGTTCCCCAGTCTTTTCAGTGCATCATTTTTATTGTGCAGGAGAATAGCCACCACTTGGCTTGAAGAAGCATGAAGGAGAGAGGGGTGGGTGAGCTGGAACCATTTTACAAATCTCTCCAGTTCTGGGGAGAGGGAAGGGTGCAGCGGGGTATCTGAGATTCATGCCAGATATCTTTAAAATGTCACTGTAATAATTTGTGGTGTTAAAAGCAAAGATTCCATATGGAATGAACTTGTCAGAAAGCATAAATGTGGAACAGTCTTTGCTTCATGATTCACCCAGCACCTGCGTTACTTTTCTAAATAAGTGAGACAACATTTTATTGTTATTAATCACCCTCTACACAAACATTTTAAAGGGATGTATAGTAAAAATGTGCGCAGGGGGGAACAGGTTTAAGGCACAAAAACCAGCAGATACATTTTGAAAAACAATAATACAAAATAGACATTTATTGCAAAGACCTATTTTCCGAGGTGATTTGGAAACTACAACTAATCCAGAATGAGGCAGCTAGACTGGTGACTTGGAGTGGCTGCCGGGACCATATAACACCGGTCCTAAAGGATATTCCCCTATACGAGAAGACAAGCTCTGGCAGATTGAGTCGGCAAGGCCAATAGTGGGTGCCATAGCCAAAAAGGCAGTTTCTGCATGTGCTGTAGAGGGAAGTGAGGGGCACACAGGGCTCATCAAGTGAGGGGTAGATAGGGCCCAACTACGATAAGTAAAACTCTGGTCCTCAACCTCCTCTGCCTTCTGGGAATCTTCAGGAGAAGAAAAGGCTAAGGAGTAAACCCTGCCCAAACCTGGAGTGGAGTCCCTAAGATGGTTGGATGGCACTGAGTACGCTTCCTTCCAGCAATTCCTACAGCCAAGCTGCTGCCAAATATATTGCTCTGCTTTCGTTTGGACCACATCAGCTAGGCCAAGAGGGGGGCCTTGTCTGAGCAGCCCTGGATCTCCACACACACTACTGTTGTCTATGCTCAGGTAACCTCAAGGTTAGATTACTGCAATGCGTTATACGTAGGGCTGCCTCTGAAGACGGTTCGGAAACTTCAGCTTGTGCAGAATTCAGCGCCCAGGTTGCTCACCAAACCAAGAGGGTTTGAGCATATTACACCGATCCTGGTCTGACTGCACTGGCTGCCAATTCGTTTCCTGGCCCAATTCAAAGTACTGGTTTTGACGTATAATGCCTTAGATGGCTAAGGACCACAATACCTCTTTTCATCTGAATCTACCCAGACCCTGAGATCATCTTCTGAGGTCCTCCTTCATGTGCCTCCTCCTCGAGAGGTCCGGAGGGTGGCAACTCGAGAATGGGCCTTCTCTGCAGTGGCTCCCCATCTGTGGAATGCTCTCCCCAGGGAAGTTCACCTGGCGCCATCATTACACACCTTTAGGCAAAAGTTCCTTTTTAACCAGTCCTTTGGTTCATCTGATTTACATCCTAAGGACCTAAGCCCTTTAAAAATGTGAGGGGTTTTTTTTTTGGGGGGGGGGGCTTTTTGGGTTGTTGTTTTTATTTTTATTATGTATTTTGTGGTTTTATATCTTGATTTTATTTTGCAAACTGTCCTGAGACCCCCGGGTATAGGGTGGTATATGAATTTAATAAATAAACAAATATACTAATACTAATAATACACACACACATACTGCCCAGACTCGCACCTTGGGAAGGTCACTTCGGGCCTGCTAATGCAACACTCCATTGTTTCTCAAGACAGACAGATGCCAACTACCAACAAGCATAAAGTTATGCTCATGTGCTCATGTCTGAGCATTTTGGTCCTTTTCAGGGTAAAATAAAATCTGTGCACTGCCAGGATGGTTAACCCATGAGACACAATTTATCATTGGACTGCAGCTCCCATCTTTCCGGACCATTGGATGTGCTGGCTGGGGCTGAAGGGAGTTGCAGCCTGACAATATATGAAGGATCACAGGTTCCCCACTCCTGGTATACTGGCCAAAATTGTTGATCTTAGACTAAGGAAGCCTGGGTAACACCTTCATTCAGCCATGAAGCCCATTCAGTGACCATATATAACATAACATAACCTATGTGGGTTGTTGTGAAATGGGGGAAGAAAAGAGATTGTGTCAAGTAGACCACCCTGAATCATTTGAAAGAAGAGGGGGCTGTTGTTGTTGTTTAGTTGTTTAGTCGTGTCCGACTCTTCGTGACCCCATGGACCAGAGCACACCAGGCACTCCTGTCTTCCATTGCTTCCCACAGTTTGGTCAAACTCATGCTGGTAGCTTCAGGAACACTGTCCAACCATCTCATCCTCTGTCGTCCCCTTCTCCTTGTGCCCTCCATCTTTCCCAACATCAGGGTCTTTTCCAGGGAGTCTTCTCTTCTCATGAGGTGGCCAAAGTATTGGAGCCTCAGCTTCAGGACCTGTCCTTCCAGTGAGCACTCGGGGCTGATTTCCTTAAGAATGGATAGGTTTGATCTTCTTGAAGTCCATGGGACTCTCAAGAGTCTCCTCCAGCACCATAATTCAAAAGCATCAATTCTTCGGCGATCAGCCTTCTTTATGGTCCAGCTCTCACTTCCATACATCACCACTGGGAAAACCATGGCTTTAACTATACGGACCTTTGTTGGCAAGGTGATGTCTCTGCTTTTTAAGATGCTGTCTAGGTTTGTCATTGCTTTTCTCCCAAGAAGCAGGCGTCTTTTAATTTCGTGGCTGCTGTCACCATCTGCCATGATCATGGAGCCCAAGAAAGTAAAATCTCTCACTGCCTCCGTTTCTTCCCCTTCTATTTGCCAGGAGGTGATGGGACCAGTGGCCATGTAGAGTGGGCTACAAATGTAATAAACGACAAGCATGTCGAAAGTGAAGTTAACTAAACAAATAAACAAAATAAAAGAGAAGACGGTCTGATTAGCAGAATACCAACTATATAATTAATTCAACAGCATGAATATGGAAGCATCTATTTCTGAGATTTTCACATTGAAGCTTTCAAGACTATGGGTAGGAAAATAAAAAGTCAACTCTAAGCAAATGCATATTAATAAAGGAGACACCTACTGTGCATTTTCACAACAGCTTGAAATGTATTTGCATTTTGGGAACAAGAGGGAATTTTAAAAAAATGTAGGTGAAAAAAGGCAAGGGTTTTTTGGAAGCTATTATTATAGATAAAGCCTTGTTATAGATAATTCCAGGCTTCTGGAATTTTTACCATCCCATCCTCACCAGAGGAGGAGATCCCTTGCCCATATCCCACCCATTTTTAACCTTCACTCCCTGCACCCCTTACATTGTTTTCCCACCAACCTCACCATCTGGTCTTACTCCATTCTCTTCTATCTGATACCTGATTCATACATGCAAATAGATTCTTTTTGTACTGTACACTTGATAACTGTCAGGTGAGTGAATGTATGAGCTGACTGTTAACAGAGTATACACGTTTTCATATGCAACTTAGAATCATAGAATCATAGAGTTGGAAGAGATCACAAGGGCCATCGAGTCCAACCCCCTGCCAAGCAGGAAACACCATCAGAGCACTCCTGACATATGGTTGTCAAGCCTCTGCTTAAAGACCTCCAAGGACGGGGACTCCACCACACTCCTTGGCAGCAAATTCCACTGTCGAACAGCTCTTACTGTCAGGAAGTTCTTCCTAATGTTTAGGTGGAATCTTCTTTCTTGTAGTTTGGATCCATTGCTCCGTGTCCGCTTCTCTGGAGCAGCCGAAAACAACCTTTCTCCCTCCTCTATATGACATCCTTTTATATATTTGAACATGGCTATCATATCACCCCTTAACCTCCTCCTCTCCAGGCTAAACATGCCCAGCTCCCTTAGCTGTTCCTCATAAGGCATCGTTTCCAGGCCTTTGACCATTTTGGTTGTCCTCCTCTGGACACGTTCCAGTTTGTCAGTGTCCTTGAACTTTGGTGCCCAGAACTGGACACAGTACTCCAGGTGAGGTCTGACCAGAGCAGAATACAGTGGCACTATTACTTCCCTTGATATAGATGCTATACTCCTATTGATGCAGCCCAGAATTGCATTGGCTTTTTAGCTGCCGCGTCACACTGTTGGCTCATGTCAAGTTTGTGGTCAACCAAGACTCCTAGATCCTTTTCACATGTACTGCTCTCAAGCCAGGTGTCACCCATCTTGTATTTGTGCCTCTCATTTTTTTGCCCAAGTTCAATCCTTTACATTTCTCCCTGTTAAAATTCATCTTGTTTGTTTTGGCCCAGTTCTCTAATCTGTCAAGGTCGTTTTGAAGTGTGATCCTGTCCTCTGGGGTGTTAGCCACCGCTCCCAGTTTGGTGTCATCTGCAAATTTGATCAGGATGCCCTTGAGTCCATCATCCAAGTCGTTGATAAAGATGTTGAATAAGACCGGGCCCAAGACAGAACCCTGTGGCACCCCACTAGTCACTCTTCTCCAGGATGAAGAGGAACCATTGATGAGCACCCTTTGGGTTCGGTCAGTCAGCCAGTTACAAATCCACTGAGTCAAGACCGCATTTTACCAGCTTCTTTACAAGAATATCATGGGGCACCTTGTCGAATGCCTTGCTGAAATCAAGGTAGGCTACATCCACTGGGTTCCCTTCATCTACCAGGCTTGTAATTCTGTCAAAAAACGAGATCAAGTTAGTCTGACATGACTTATTTTTCAGAAATCCATGCTGACTATTGGTGATCACAGCATTCCTTTCTAGGTGCTCACAGACTGTTTGCTTAATGATCTGCTCCAGAATCTTCCCTGGTATTGATGTCTGACTGACTGGGCGATAATTATTTGGGTCCTCTCTTTTCCCCTTTTTGAAAATAGGGACAACATTTGCCCCCCTCCAGTCTGCCGGGACTTCACCTGTTCTCCAGGAATTCTCAAAGATGACTGCCAGTGGTTCTGAGATCACATCTGCCAGTTCAATACTCTTGGATGCAGTTCATCTGGCCCTGGAGACTTGAATACATCTAAACTAGCCAAGTATTCTTGTACTATCTCCTTAGTTATTCTGGGCTGTGTTTCCTCTGCTGAATCATTTGCTTCAAATTCTTCAGGTCGGGCATTGTTTTCTTTATCGGAGAAGACTGAGGCAAAGAAGGCATTGAGGAGTTCAGCCCTTTTTGTGTCCCCTGTTTGCATTTCACCATCTTCTCCTCTGACCGACCCCACGGTTTCTTTGTTCTTCCTTTTGCTATGGACATACCCATAAAAGCCTTTTTTGTTGCTTTTAACCTCTCTAGCAAGCCTGAGTTCATTCTGTGCTTTAGCTTTTCTGACTTTGTGTCTACATGTGCTGGCTATTTGTTTGAATTCCTCTTTGGTGGTTTCCCCCCTTTTCCATTTTTTGTCCACATCCTTTTTTAATCTTAACTCAATTAAAAGTTCTTTAGATAGCCACCCTGGCTTCTTTAGGCACCTTCCATGTTTCCGTCTTATTGGTATTGCCTGAAGTTGTGCTTTTACTATCTCCCTCTTAACAAACTCCCAGCCATCATGAACTCCCTTTCCTTTTAGTATTACTGTCCATGGGATCTCACCCAGCACTTCCCTAAGTTTTATGAAGTCGGCTTTCTTAAAGTCAAGAAATTGAGTCCTAGTATGCTTGGCTGCTCCTTTCCACTGTATAGTAAACTTCAGAAGAGCATGATCACTCACACCTAATGATCCTTCCACTTCTACCCCACTAACCAGGTCATCAACATTGGTTAGGACCAGATCTAAAATGGCTGTTCCTCTTGTTGCTTCTCCCACTTTCTGGACAATGAAGTTGTCTGCAAGGCCAGTGAGGAATCTGTTTGACCTTATGCTCTTGGCTGAGTTTGACATCCAACAAATATCCGGGTAATTGAAGTCACCCATTACTACTATCTCCCTTCCTTTTGCATGCTTGGCCATCTGTTCCAGGAAGGCATCATCTATGTCCTCCGTTTGGCTTGGGGATCTATAGTAAACTCCCACAATGAGGTCTCTGTTATTCTTCTCTCCCTTAATTTTGACCCAAATGCTCTCACTTTGGCTTTGAGGTTCTAAATTTTGGATCTCTTCACAGGTATACACATCCCTGACATATAACGCCACTTCTCCTCCTTTTTTGTCTGGTCTGTTTCTCTGAAATAGATTGTATCCCTCCATTATTACATTCCAATCGTGGGACTTATCCCACCAGGTTTCAGTGATGCCTATTATGTCATATTTAGTTTGCTGTAGCTCAAGCTCATCTTGTTTATTTCCCATGCTTTGCGCATTAGTGTACAGACATTGAAGTCCATTGAACTCATTTCTCCTCCATTTCCACTGGTCACTTAGCTAACTAATTTGTTTATGGTCTTTACTTAGCTACAAAGGAAGCCTTTAGAACAAAAACATTCTGTGTCTTGCTTTTTCATCTGGCTGTTCCCACTAATCCACACAGAAAGAATATATCCATTTAAATACTAAACAACTGAGGCCAAGGGTGCTGATGAAATTAAGGGGGTGGAAAGGTTTGATTTTGCAAGAAGCACAGCAGCAGCAGCAGCAGCAACAACAACAACAACATTTAGTTGGCTTTCTCTAAGTAGAATTTATAGGAACAAAAATCCACAAATAAGGAGCCGGATGGCTGCTGGCCTTAATATGCATATTTATCAGTCTCAATTAAGCTGGCAGCTTGCCAGGTTTAAACTTAGTTCTGTCATTCATATCCCCCTGTGCAGATGAATAGGCTTTGTTCGATTCAGCCGAATCCATTTCGACATCTTTGCTCCTTAGAATGCAGGTGGAAGGGGTTCCTCATTATTAAAAACAGCAACACCGTTTTTACTCCTTTTTCATCTTAATGTCGACGACGCTAATCCACATTCTTCCCGGCTCGTAATATGTGCTAAAAATCCATTATCCAAAGAATGGTGAAGAAACTGTTTCGATCAGATAGAACAGTTGAAGGTCAGGTTTAAATAGATGTACAACATTATCCATGCTTGATTGAGTGTGGTTCTGGCCTGTATCACTGTACGACTGCTTAAATTTCAATGTTTCGCAAACTGAATAGACCCTTAGAGATTGGAGTGGGCATAAAATAAAGGATAACAAAGAAGACCCTCTATGGCCTGTTTGTATAGGGTGTCAGGGGTGTTAGAGTAGGGGTAGTACCTCTGGTGGGGGACATGTCGTACTGCTTCTGGGATAGTTTGTCCACCTTTCAACCTACCCTGCACTCAGTTCTCACCTGTGGTTCCTAGAAGCTGCCAGCATGCAATAGCAGCCACACCCTGGGAATGGCTTCAACTGACTGACTAAAACAGGTGAGGGTAGCCAATGGGTCTCACAGATGGGTCTCAAACACTCAAACACACACACACACACACACACACACACACACACACACACACACAGACATTCAAAAATGTCTAAATCTGTTAATGACATAAAAGCCCTGCTAGATCAGACCAAAGGGCCATGCTATCCAATATCCTGTTCTCGCAATGGCGAAATGGATATTCTTTTGGTGTCGGTGATTTGAATGGTCCTGGATTTGGGAAGGACTGAATTTTCAGAAGACCTGTGTTCCAGTGGTAGAGCACCTGTTTTTGTATATAGCAGGTTCCAGGATCTATTCCCTGACATCTCTATCCTTGTCATCAACTAACGCTTGTGCTTAGAGATCTGGGACACAGGTGGTGCTGTGGTCTAAACCACTGAGCCTCTTGGGCTTGCCGATCAGAAGGTCGGTGGTTCAAATGTGAGCTCCTGTTGCTCTGTCCCAGCTCCTGCCAACCTCACAGTTTGAAAGCATGCCAGTGCAAGTAGATATAAATAGGTACTGCTGTGACGGGAAGGTAAACGGCGTTTCTGTGCACTCTGGCTTCCTTCACAGTGTTCTGCTGCACCAGAAGCGGCTTAGACATGCTGGCCACATAACCCAGAAAGCTGTCTGTGGACAAACACCAGCTCCCTCGGCCTGAAAGAAAGATGAGACCACAACCCTATAGTCACATTTGACTGGACTTAACCATCCAGGAGTCCTTTACCTTAGAGATCTGCACTGGTTGCCAATTTGTTACTGGGGCAAGTTCAAGATTGTTGCTATTGGTGTATATAAAGCCCTTAACAACTTAGTGCAAGTTTACCTGCAAAATCGCCTTGCCCCATGTATGCAAGAAATTGATGTGTTAGTGCGGCAGCATGTAAACTTTGGAACTCCCTGCTTGGTGATGTCAGGCAGGCACCTTTGCTGTACTCTTTTTGGCGCATACTACAAACAATTTTTTAACGAAAAGCCTATCCAGATCTATAGAACATTGATGTGTGTTTTAACCTGTTTCTAGTTTATTGCTTACATTGTTCTTCGAACGTCTTAAATAACTGTTTTAACTGTCTTTACTAATAATTTTATTGTTTCATTCTCTTTGAAGCCACATTGACTGCTTCTTTGTTTCTTTACAATCAAGCAGTGTTTAAATTTCATGAAATAAATGAAAGCTCCAGAGGGGTGAGAGAGACCCCTCTCTAAACCCCTAAAACTCTCTGCTAGTCAGTGTAGACAATACTAGCTATGAGTTAGATGGAGCATTGATCTGATTCAGTGTCCAGCATCTTCCTATATTCCTAAGCCTTGAAGGTCACTTTATGGTTTAATGGTTTGAATTGATTCCCCCACCCCACCCCAACACTCTTGCGATTTGGCATTGTGTTCTCAAGGACAGCTTTCAATTGTTAGGTATTCACGCCGCAGTGTTTGGCAGTCCCCATAAACCTCATTTACGAACCAGGGACTGAGTCTGGAGTGATATATAAATATCAATATGATTCATGTCGATTTGATAAATGACAGAGGCTTGATATATCAGTGCAATTCCACATGTCCTACAGCTTTATCTTTCTCCCCTCCCATGTAGTGTTGAAATAATATCCTCCCTGGTTCCCAAGCAGTGAGGACACAAAGAATTGCCACGGGGGTTGTCTGTGTAAACAACTGTACAAAGAAGAGCCCGCACAATATGATGCAATAAGCAAGTGCGCTTGAAAAACTGAAACAACAAAGGGCCTTTTATTAAACCTTAAAAATAAAAAATGAACCTTAAAAAATAGGGTGTAAGCTTTTGTGGACCTGAGCCCACTTCTTCAGAGGTGTGATGTGTTCATCTAAGCTGAAAGCTATATATACATATAGAGTGGAGGGGGGGACAGTGAGGTCAGAGGGAAAGGAAATGTACACACACGCAGAGAGATGCATATTGGCAAATAAAAATATGTAAAATGATTGCACTACTATTCAAAACCATTGTTGATGTTCAAGGGTCTGGAGCAACTTCCTGTGAGGTAAGGTGACAAAATTTTGCCCTTTTTAGCTTGGAGGAGGAGGCGAATAAGAGAAAACATGATAGAAATGAGTAAAATTATGAATGTGGATGGAGAGAGGTTTCTCTCCTTTTATAATTCTACAATTTGGGGCCATACAACAAAGATGAATGTTGGAAGCTTTGGAGCAGATGAAAAAAAGAACTTTTCCCACAAAGAACATAGATCAACCATGGAATTGACTCCAGCAAGTGGTAGCCATCAAGGTGGAGGGCTTTACATATGGATTAGACAATAAGGCTTCCAATTGCTATGAGTGATGAGGACTTTGTTTTGCCTCCACTGTAGGTAGCACTATGTCTCTGAATGCCAGTTTCTGTGAATCACAAATGGAGAGAGTATGGTTGCACTCTGATCCTGCTTGCAAGGTTGCCATAGACATCTGGTCGACCAATGTGAAAGCAGGATGTTGGACTAGATGGTCCGCTGGCCTGATCCAGCATTCTCTTCTTGTGTTCTTATGATGGTAATGCCCTGGCATTTTCGTTGCAATAGGCTAACACAGCTACCCCTTATGGACCATACATGGTGACTACCAAAAGCATCTTCCTCTTTTCTCCTTTCTCTCCCATAATATTTATACATTAAGCTTTCCAAAAATGCATGATGTGATTTCATTCATTATGTCATGACTATATTCTTTCCTGACTCGGTTTCCTTTTCCTTACTCAGTTGCATTGGTTTCTGTTTGTAGGGGCAGAGGAACTTGCCATAGAAGTAGGTGGTCCTGAGGGGGTGAGAAGTCCACAGACCTGCTCAAAGCTCTTGGTGCACCATGGCTGAATGAGATATCTGGATTTGGACCACTCTACCCAAGTGAGTGGGACGCGGGTGGCGCTGTGGGTTAAACCACAGAGCCTAGGACTTGCCGATCTGAAAGTCGTGGTTCAAATCCCCACGATGGGGTGAGCTCCCATTGCTCGGTCCCAACCCAGCAGTTTGAAAGCACATCAAAGTGCAAGTAGATAAATAGGTACCGCTCTGGCGGGAAGGTAAATGGCGTTTCCGTGTGCTGCTCTGGTTCGCCAGAAGCGGCTTAGTCATGCTGGCCACATGACCCGGAAGCTGTACGCTGGCTCCCTCAGCCAATAAAATGAGATGAGTGCCACAACCCCAGAGTCAGTCACAACTGGACCTAATGGTCAGGGGTCCCTTTACCTTTACCTTACCCAAGTGAGTAGAGGAACAAACGTTTGCAATGTTCGAAATAAAAAAAATTCCTTCCAGTAGCACCTTAAAGACCAACTAAGTTAGTTCTTGGTATGAGCTTTCGTGTGCATGCACATGAAAGCTCATACCAAGAACTAACTTAGTTGGTCTTTAAGGTGCTACTGGAAGGAATTTTTTTATTTTGACTATGGCAGACCAACACGGCTACCTATCTGTAATTGCAATGTTCAGTGCTCCTATTCAGTATGTAGCTAGCCAGCCAGCCAGTCAGTCAGTCAGTCAGTCATGCCTTATATCAGGATACTCCATTCCTTTCCTCCTGCTTCCATTTTCTGTTCAACCCACAAGACACTCAGTATTCCATTGCGACTAAATATGCCCTCTTTGGGCTGTATATTTGGAGAGGTACAGCCCCTTGGGTTTGTTTCTCTAAATAAGTATTTTTTTTCTATGTCTGCAAACCTTGGAGTGTGCCACTGTTTCATCCAAAGTTATAGGACATTCACACATTGTACAAAAAAAAGAACATTAGCAGCAATAAAAGAAGTGACTAGGAAGATACTGCTGGGCATGCGCTAGCATACTTTGGCTCCATTTTCAGCATAAAAAAACAAGATCAATGTGATACTCTAAGATCCTTCTTCCCCTTTGGGACAGTTTCCTGATTAAAATTCCTCCCCTCAGCTGCTTTTCCTGGGAGTTTTGTCTTTCTCTGCCTGGCTGATGGTGTGTTTTTGTGGGTACTTTTGACAGGGAAAATGCACCAAGCAGGAAAGCGAAGGTTGGAACCCCCTTCCCCTCACTGCTGGTTCAGTCAGATCTGGAGCACCCTCTCCTCCGACCCCTGCCACAGCTACTTTTCTCTTCTTGTTTTTTTTTGGTGATGTTTTGCCTAGTATGTCCGAGCTTAGAAGGCCCCTCTGGGGTCAGAAAGAACTATGGCGGCTGAGTGAAAGCAGCTCGGAAACCTGGTGGCAAAGAGACCAATTTACAGGTCATCATCAGGGAAACAGAGACTCGGCTCATTGCCATGGCAACAACTACCATGGCTTTTATTTTATTTTTGTCACAACAAAATGGGACTAGGTTTCTGTTGGTAGGACTTTGCAGAATTCAAAGCCTGCGACTAAATTATTGCCATAAAAAATTCCTAGGGTTGCATTCTCTTTTGCAGTAATACCCTCTCAGCTCATACACATACAGCCTCCTTCTGTTTGGCTTCTGACCTTCCAGCAAGGGATTTGAGTTTAAAGTAGATGCAAGGAAAGGAAATAATAAGCAATGAAACAAAAACAAATCACACGGTAGAATTCAGAAATCTAGCAATAAATAGTAGAAAACGGTAAATAGTAGAAAAAGATTGGAATCCTTTCCAAAGTGGAACTTGAAGCAAATCCTCAGGCAAAACAGATGCAGAATTTTGAGGAAAGCCAAACAATCTTGAGTAAGACAAGCAAAAACAAAAACAAAATCTTGCTCAGTGGGGATTTTTGCACACCTCCTAGTTTAAATGAAATGTTAAGTGAAATTGTAGGACTTTGCTTAGACAAAACGTTTGAGATATTTTGAAGGAAGCTGAAAGTTCCTTCATGGCTGAAAGTGTTTATGAGAGGGCTATTGGGTTGTTGTTTTTGTTTTTATTAGGTATTTTGTGGTTTTATATCTTGATTTTATTCTGTGATCCACTCTGAGACCCTCGGGTATAGGGCGGTATATAAACATAATAATAATAATATTAATAACAATATTGTCTCTGAATAAAGCTGTAAAATAGAGCAGTACTCTAAAAGCCTCTGTGACAACCATTCCCACTGAGGGCTACACCCATCACTTCTGACTTTATCTGCTGCCCAGGTGGACACAGTTATGGGGCAACTTCAAGGCCTACTAGCTCTCTTCGGATGGATCTTTATCTGTAAATCAGCCTTCAGGTAAGAGGATGCCTTCAAACAGGGGCCTGTCCTCCAACAGCCCTTCAAATAGAAGACGACGACGACGACGACGACGAAGAAGAAGAAGAAGAAGAAGAAGAAGAAGAAGAAGAAGAAGAAGAAGAGTAGTAGTAGTAGTAGTAGTAGTAGTAGTAGTAGTAGTAGTAGTTTGGACTTGATATCCTGCCTTTCACTCCCCTTAAGGAGTCTCAAAGCGGCTAACAATCTCCTTTCCCTTCCTCCCCCACAACAAACACTCTGTGAGGTGAGTGAGGCTGAGATACTTCAGAGAAGTGTGACTAGCCCAAGGTCACCCAGCAGCTGCATGTGGAGGAGCGGGGAAGCGAACCCAGTTCACCAGATTATGAGTCCACCGCTCTTAACCACTATACCACACTGGATCTGTAAAGATTCTGTAAGGCAGTACACATGGCTATCCTCCATTCTTGACACGCTATAATGTGAGACAGGAGAGGTTGGTCATAGAATCATGGAGTTGGAAGGGCCCCAAGGGTCATCAAATCTAACCCCCTGCAAGGCAGGAATATCAGCTAAAGCATCCATGACAGGTGGCCATGGTCCATTAGGGAGAATGTGACACTGCCCTACAACCCTTCATCTGGCCCTAGGTGTCCCTCATCTGCCTGCATTCTTCCTTACAGCCTGTGGCAATGTGCTCCTCTTTAGCTTCAGTGCTATCCTTGTAGAAATCACCTGAGGAAGATGGAGGCAAAACTGGAATTAATTGAAGCTGCCTGTCACTGTCTCCAGCTGCTCCTGGTTTCCCCACTCTCAATGGGCACCAGCTACCACTGTTGTGAGAAGCAGCCCTTACCAGAGAATTTACTACCTCCTCCTCTGAATTCTCTGAATGGTCCATCAAAGGTCAACATGGAATATTAACAGGTGTTGTTGTTTTTTGGAGGGGGGAGATTTTCAACTTGTTCTTCCTGCTGTGTTTCCTAGAATTCATAAAGTGCAAGTTTGTCTTTGGCTCCTTACAGACACAATAGCTATAGTTCAGTGTTCCCTTTCATCTCCGAATACAATGATGATGCGTACTTAAAGAAGTTGACTTCTGCCTGATCATGTGAATAAAATAATAAGTACATCAAGCAAAGTGCTGGAGCTACCGGATGCATAATAAGTGACTGCAGATGAATGCACTGCATTTGAGAAGTTAATTAACAGAGTTGTGTAAAACAAAATTACAATGAGGATATAAATGTAGCTGAATTTAAAGTTTAATTTAAATCTAATGAAACAGTTGTGATTGTGAATCTCCCCCCATTTTTTAAAACTATGGTGCTAAACAACCTGAGCGCAGGTTTCCCAAGGGCAAAGGGACTCATGTCTCAGTCTTCACTCCTTTGAAACTCAAACACAGGCCCCCTAAATTGACAATAATCATAATCACCATGCTTCTCACCTTCTATGTTTCAGTCAACCATCAACATAACCCAACTGGCAAGCCTGGGAGCTTCCTCATCCATGCCTCTTCCAAGCTCCATTAATGTGTGGCCCCCAAATTTTGGACCCCCCCCCAAACTGGCGCTAGTTTTGTGCAAAACTTTGGCACCTGTTTGGAGTCAATCCGACAAGTTTGGATTTTTTTGACCTTAACTTTTTACCATGATTTGCTGTGTCAAATACACAGTTTGGAAGGCAGCACAAAATGCGGAGTTCATGGCACAAAACAGCACAAAACTAGCACTAAAATTGGGCATCAGTTTGGGAGATCTGAAATTTTGGGGTCACATGATAGTGGAGCTCCCCTTCGACACCTTTGCATTTGCCATTGTTGGTCCTTGCAGGCCTTTATCAGTTTTTTGACTGCCAAATTGCATTTTTTTAGGAGCCAGTTACAGGGCTAAAGTGGTGGCCACTTCCCCAGTGATGGAATCCTACCCTATTTGAACCCTGAATACTGCATGGGAGATAACTATATGTCCGGTTTTCATGCATGTGTTAATCATTGATTCTGGGCTATTACATTTAGGCTCCCTACAACTATTGCACCTGAGCAGGAACACGGACTCTCAGATCAACCTGCCCATTTTTTAAGACAGGCATGGGAAACCTGTGGCTCTTCAGATGTTGTTGGACTACAGCATACATCAGCTTCAGTCAGCATGACCAGTGGTCAAGATGATGCATGTTATGGTCCAGTAACACACAGAGGGTCACAGATACTCTAGCTATGCTGTAAGATCATCTGCCAAGGTCTGTCTCCATGTCTCTTACCCATCAGAGGCACAAAGATAATCTACAAGGGAGGAAACTTTCTCAGTCATGATGCCCCAGAAGTTCCCTTTGCACCAGCAGTGGTGTCATTTAGGTGCCAAGAAATAACATTTTTTTTTTACTCACCATGCCTAGTTTAGTTGATTTAATTGATTTAGTTGATTTAAATCAACGAAATTAGGATTTAACTGATTTAATTGTGCAAGTTGTAGGCTGCAGTGATAGACCCGCTTATCTGGGAGTGGAAGACATGTATGAGATTATATTGTGGGTCTGTTTTAAGAAGTTTTCTTGTTGCGCACTCTCTCTCTCTCTCTCTCTCTCTCTCATGTGTGCTTATGTTGCACACCTCCCAGAAATCTGATATTATGATGGACAGTTTTAGAATGGGTTTTTAAAAAGCAAACAAACAGTAAATACAATATAACCTATGGCATGCTATTCTTTTCTTTTCCATTATTGGCATTTCTTCTGCATCACTGTCTGAGATAACTAGTACTGGTCTAAGCAGTAAAAAAAGAAAGCAGGTCAGTTTTCTACATACATGGAAATAATTCCCTCCAGGCAGGCATATTCAGAAAGCTGTGAAATTTAAACCTTACTGTCATAGAAATATCCATCTAGACGCTCACCTCCTTTGTGTGAAAACATCTTTGTATTCCTTTTCTTTCTTTCTTTTTTAAATGGAACAGAATAATTCAACAATTTGTATTGCTGGTGAAAGTGCAGCTTCCCTCTAGGAAGGTGAGGAGAGGTGGGAAGACAGAGCATCTTTTTAAAACAAACAACCTATTTAACACCAAAAGATTCATTCGCAGCAGAAACCACTTTAGATATGAGAGTTGAAACAATGGCTCAGATCGCAAGACTGATCGCGATTATTAATTGCAGCTTTCCTTTCCCTCATGGAGCCCGGGGCAAATGCAAAACGATGTTGCTTGTTTCATAATGATTGGATAATACAACACAAATTCTGTACCAGTTGTGCAGGTTGTCAGTGTGTTTCCAGACCCAATTCACATCAATGGTTTTGACCTTTAAACTATTTGGGACCACAGTTCATGGGCTGCCTAAAATACAAGCTTGTCCAGATATTTAGATCTGCCTCAGAGCCTCTGCTCATACATCAACTCAGCTGATGGGTACAAAAGGCTGGGTCTTTTTGGTGGTGGCCCCCCTGACTGTGGAACTCCCTCCCCACCAAGGTTCTTATAGTCTGAACATTGCCAGGGTTACAGCTACAGCCTCTTTCCTTTGGGCCACTTTCTCTTAAAGGTTGTTTTCTCAGAATTGGTTCTTTTCATGTAGATGGTTCTGTTAGTTGGGTGGTGATTTATCATGATGTTTGCAAACTGGTTCACCTGGCATGGGTTTTTAAACGATTGCCATCATTGTTTTATATGTGTACTGTGTTATGATTTTGTGAACTGCCCTGGGTGGGCTATTACACAAGTTACTTGACAAATAATTAACAGCACAACCTTAACCAGACGTCCTATTAATTCAATAGAGTTTTCTACTAGGAAAGTAGGGGGCAGGCTCACAAACTTAGTGGGCAATTAATTACAGAACAACCCAAACCTAAACTGGATTGAGCAAATTTAAAAAAGCAGATCTTGGGCTATCCTAACCGAGTTGGGATTCACCAAGGGCTATTCCAGCATAGCTCCCTCATCCCAGCTCAGCATAACTTCCCCAACCCAGTTCAGGCAGGCATACACCGGCATAACACCCTCAACCCAGCTGAGATGGTGGGTTGGCGGGCAAAACTTACACTCAAAAATAGTACATAAGAAGAGACAGCTGGATCAGGCCAATGGCCCATCTAGTTGAGCATCCTATTCTCACAGATCAGAGGCCTTTGGGAACCTTGCAAGCAGGATCTGAGCACAAGAGTTCTCTGTGGGAATGTTTAGGGATGCGGGGGAGGATATATTGTCTAAGATATCCTATCCCAACTTGTCTTTACAAGTTCAACAAAATCAGCAGAGTTAACATTCCCCTTTTTAAACACACGCACAGCAGATAGCTTGCTCAGACTCGTTAGAGTCTCTGTAAATATTTCCTGGTATTTTCCCCGTTTAATCCCTCCTAAAATAAGACACTACTCAGTCTTCTGTAAAGTATAAAACGTTTGCTCACAAGTAATCATATGTTCACATAAAGGTTCCCTGAAGGCAGATTTAAAAAGTTAGAACATAGTTTAAATGTGGTGACTATCTAAAGCCCCCCCCCCTTTTCTTCTCTTGGCCTGGAGCCAAGGGTGCCTTTTAGTAGTGCTGTTATTAAGATGGCATCGATAGAGACAAGATGGTTGCCAGCCTGTGGTTCTGGTTCTTTCTACTTCAGGAGAGGCAACGCCCATCTCAAGTTACACATAGGAAGTTTCGTCTCAGTCCTGGAAAGCAGGAAGTTCTGGCTGGAGGACTGAGACAACCTTCATGTCTACTCTAGCAATGTTGTGTTTGACTGCATTTGATTCTTACATCCCACACTCTCTCCCCTCCAGTAATTTCCAGCAACTGGTATTCAGAAGCATTTCTGCCTCCACCAACGGAGGCATAGTACAGCCATTGTTGTGGCCATCAATAGCTTTCTCCTCCATGATTTGTTCTAATCCTCTTTTAAAGCCACCTTGGTTGGTGGTCATCTCTGCCTCCTTTGAGAAGGAGCTCCATTGTTTACATCTGCAGCAAGGGAAGACTTACACTTACACCTATTCCAAACCTCTTCCACTTTAGTCACATGCCAGACTCCATTTTCCCTCTGCAAGGCTTGAACCAGCTCAGCCTAAAATAGCCCCAGTCCTGAATGGAGTTTGGAACAGGAGTAACTTGAACTGATTTAATTTAAGACAGGCATAGGCAAACTCGGCCCTCCAGATGTTTTGAGACTACAATTCCCATCATCCTTGACCACTGGTCCTGTTAGCTAGGGATGATGAGAGTTGCAGTCCCAGAACATCTGGAGGGCCAAGTTTGCCTAGTTTAAGACAACGTAAGTTATGACAGCTTCTTGTATTTAGGATTGCTCTGTAAACAATTAATTAATTTCAGGCTCTATCTGGAAGCTAAGCTACATTTTCTTCTCAATAGATTCCAGATTCTTTTAATACTCAGTGCTAGGAGGAATCAAGGACATTCCCCCTTTGAAATGTTGTGGGTAGCAGGTAGGAAATGAAGAAATTGTTGTCTATAAACTAAAATGAGAAACATTAATATTACTTCAGGCTGTTGGGTTTTAACCTTATTGGTAATTTGGTGTTCAATATTCCTAACTTTGATTATACAATACTGACTTTTTCTTTTCTTTAGATTAGAGGGCTAAAGTTGAAGCACTGCTTTCCTTTCAAACACTGCCAACAAAAGTGATTACAGACGTATTAATTATCCTTGGTTATGTAAATATTTGTGACATTGAGTTTGATATAACAAGGACGGGCATTAAAAGCCATTGAGATTCTTGCAACCTCGCTGTTAAAATGTAAATGTCTCTCATTCTGCAAAGGGGAAAATTAATTCTAGTGTTAGCCAAGCTCTCCTCAGCTAGACTGGGAATCAGCTCAGTACTGGTGAGCTTTGTGGTAAGTGTTCTGGGGCAAAGAGTATTTGTGTGTTTTCCAAGATTTCTCTGCTAGGTTATAACATTGGATGCATGCTGATGGTACACATGCATTTTACATGGGCATTCTTGAATTTCGTCTACAATCACCCCACCCCCTTGTAATTTGGTTTACTGCCTTGCACCTACTCCATGCCAACAGCCACGGTGGAAAATGACTTGGAAATTTGGTTGCCTCTTGCTACACAAACACACCTAGGAATAAGAGAGGGTTCCAGTTCTGGAGTGGGAATGTGACTACTGAATCTTCTCAAGAACATTCAAGAAAATTGATGGATCCAAACACCAAAAATACTTACCAAACACAGAGCAACTTGGTTGGGTTGCCTGATCTCATAGTTCACAACATTCTACAAAAGTATAATTGAGAGAAAGTAGTTAACATACTTTTTTTTTGGGGGGGGACAGATGGACTATGATTTGACTTCAAAGTAGTTGGTCTCAGGGATGCTGGACACCTCCTATCCATGTACACTTGATTTAAATTGCCACGTATCCTTGTACTTACCTGGGATGCTTATCTGTCCTCCCCTCAATGCTCTTCATCTTCTCCTTCTCTGTCACTTATTTTAAATTTCTTACCAGCTCAGGATCAATACTGTCAAATCAAGGTTCCTTTGTTAGGACCTGTTTGGAAACAACAACACAGAGAAGGAAGAACTTGTCAAGCGCGAGGATACTGCATCCAGATACAGTGGTACCTCACAAGACGAATGCCTCGCAAGACAAAAAACTCGCTAGACGAAAGGGTTTTTTTGTTTTTTGAGCTGCTTCGCAAGACGATTTTCCCTATGGGCTTGCTTCGCAAGACAGAAACGTCTTGCAAGTTTGTTTCCTTTTTCTTAACACTGTTAATACAGTTGTGACTTGACTTCGAGGAGCAACTCATAGAACGCGGCGTGGTAGCCTTTTTTGAGGTTTTTAAAGACTTTGGTGATTTTTGAAGCTTTTCCAAAACTTTCCCGACACCGTGCTTCGCAAGACAAAAAAAAACGCAAGACGACACAACTCGCGGAATGAATTAATTTAGTCTTGCGAGATACCTTCCGAATTGTTCCATTTATTTATTCTTTCATTTTTCTCATGAATGTTCTCCTAAATGGCAAGAGCTCATAAAAAGTGTGGTGTGTATGTGTAATTTCATGCAATGCTTTCCTGTTTGCTCTGAATAAACAGTAGCAAATGTTCCTGATTTGCTGGACAGAGAGATCAATTAGTCAGCTGCATGAGACAGCTGGTACACAATGTTCCAATCATAGGACTTTCCACATATATATATATTTAATTTAATTTCCCAATACAGCAGAGAGTGAAGTTATGGATCGGACGCGGCTATTTTGCTGTTGCAACTGGTTTGTTTGTTTTTCCAAGCCTTCGTTAGATGCTTCCTCGTAAATTGCATTGCCGTGTTACGGTATCTCATTATCCTTTATTAACAGAACACTGCTAAATAAATGTTGGGATTATGCAGCACACGCAGCATGCAGAATGAGGCAGCATATTGGGGGGATGTGTTTATCCTAGATTTACAGCAGCAAAGTCTAAGAAATATTACATGTTCTAAAATTACTGCCAATTTTTTTCTGGCCGCTGTACTGCAATTCAAAGCCATACCCCTGTTTTGGACATAAGTTAACAGGAAGCAGCAGCATTTAACAGACAGCCCAGCTATGAAACAGTTGATTGCAAGTGGATGCCCCTGAGCCAATTCGATCCCATTAAAAGCAATGGCCACAATCCACATAGTTCGGCACAATTACTTGCCAATCCATGGTGCAGCTACTAGGGTTATGGCTACTCGATGACTTGCTCCCAGCTTAAGCAGTTGGGATCCTATGCTCTGTCATGGCAATAGTGTTAAAAGGACAATACAAGCATGCAGAAAGGGAAAGGGGGTAAAACAGCAGCAGCACATTGGGGAATGGGTCAAAGCTCAGTAGTAGAGCATCGCCAGGTAGGACGGGGAATGCCCCTCATCTGCCACTATGGAGAGCTACTGTACAGAATACTGAGCTAGATGGGAAAATGCCCCAACTCATTACAGTATAAGGAAGCTTCCAATGTTCCTGTGTTATCACCACTTGTACAGGTTGTGGCATTTGCCCGTTCATTTGAAAATGTCTCTACAGGGGGAGAGAAAGGGTTAATAGGTAGACCTATAGAAAAGCCAGAGGCAAAGCCTACCTGTTTATAAAAGGGCTTAGCCCGAGGGTTAGTTAGTTAGCTGGTTGGTTGGTTGGGAAAAGGCAGTTGGGAAAGCAGTTGGCAGACAGATGGAAACAGAGAGACAGTTAGTGCAGTTGGTTCTTGTGTGAGGGGAGGTAGAAGAGTTAGAGACAGAATAAAATAAGACTAAGAGGGTAAAGGGTAACAGCATTTAAAGTTTATTTGTGTTTGCAATAAACTTCTTGTTGTTTAGTCGTTTATTCGTGTCCGAGCCTGGATAGCTCAGTGGGTTAGACCATGGTGCTGATAACACTCAAGGTTGCAGGTTCAATCCCTGTATGGACCAGCTGCATATTCCTACATTGCAGGGGGTTGGACTAGATGATCCCCAGTGTCCCTTCCAACTCTACAGTTCTGTGATTCTGTGACTCTTTGTGACCCCATGGACCTGAGCATGCCAGGCACTCCTGTCTTCCACTGCCTCCCGCAGTTTGGTCAAACTCATGCTGGTAGCTTCAAGAACACTATCCACCCATCTCATCCTCTGTCATTCCCTTCTCCTTGTGCCCTCCATCTTTCCCAACATCAGGGTCTTTTCCAGGGAGTCTTCTCTTCTCATGAGGTGGCCAAAGTATTGGAGCCTCAGCTACAATCTTCATTGTTAACTTAACCTCACTGAGACTAAGTGATTTACCGGGAAGGACCTGGTTGGTGGCAGTGGATTAGCAGTGTATGGGTCAATAGTCCGTGAGATGACTGGGGCCTCCGTACAAACGCCACACAGCTCAACACCCAACAGCTATTACACAGACAGGAAGGTGGATAACACTGTGTTTGACAATATTTTGGGTTCTTTTGAATATTCCACACTTGCAATACACATTCTTTCAATACACTGCCTGTATGCAGTGCACTGTACTGACTGAGCACAGATTCTGAAAAAGCTGCTCTTTTTTCTAATAATGATAAGGATAATGATATCTGAAAATGATCTCCAACTGACTTTTAAGAGATTAGGCTCAGACCAGAATTCCATCAAGGATTTCAGCTCAAAGGTGTCCAAGCAGGGCATGTACCTGCCTGCCTGTGAAGGTTGTGCCCATGTGGGCAAAGAGATTGGAGCCTATGCAGGTACCGAGAGTCACTGGAGGCACCTGCTTCTTTTATCTTCTCTGTATGCTAATGATGCTGAAGGTGCTAATGGATGCTTTCTTAGAACACTTTCATGCATTTCTATAGCACAAGTGCCAATCAAGGTTGATTCTTTCTTTACAAAAATAGATAAAAGTACACCCAAGCTGTAGCACCGACATGTTTAGAAGTGCCAAACAGGGATAAAATCTGCTCTGATTTTCTTTAGCCTACAGTAACTTCCACCAAGCTGGAGCCCTCCAGATGTTTTGTACTAGTAGTTGTGCAGTAGTTTTGGGAACGCTGGCCTACAGAATTCATTATCGTTCAAATACAAGCAAATCAATGTTAGCACTCTTCTCTCTCTCTCTCTCTCTCTCTCTCTCTCTCTCTCTCTCTCTTGCATGCAGAAGATCCCCAGGTCAGTTCTTTGCAATTCCCAGGTCTCGGGAAACAGGGATGATGAAACATCTCTGGTTAAAATGTTAGAGTTACTTCCTGGTAGCCTAGACAGCACAACTGGGGGCAGCCACAGAACATGTCCCTCCAGCCATCCCAACTAACCTAGCACCCATCCATGGTGGGATACAGAGAAGGGCCTCTTAGGGTGTGGGCAGGATGATATGGGAGGGGGTAGTCCTTTAGGAGCTGTGAACCAAAACTGTTAAGGACTAACACTAAACTTATTGATCACTAGATCTATGATATTTCAGAACAGCCTAAAGTACATTTTACAGAAACACACATGGCCCCCATGAAGTGGTTGGGAGGCCTGCTTAGCCTCTTATCGGAGCTGTGCAAGAAGAGGAGGAGGAGGAGGAGGAGGTGGAGGTGGAGGAGTTTGGATTTGATATCCTGCTTTATCACTACCCTAAGGAGTCTCAAAGTGGCTCACAATCTCCTTTCCCTTCCTCCCCCACAACAAACACTCTGTGAGAAGAGTGAGGCTGAGAGACTTCAGAGAAGTGTGACTAGCCCAAGGTCACCCAGCAGCTGCATGTGGAAGAGCGGGGAAGCGAACCCAGTGCACCAGCTTATGAGTCCACCCCTCTTAACCACTACACCACACTGGCAAATAAGGAGTGCAGACTGGAACACACCCAGTGCTCCTCTGTGGCTGAGCATCATTGCAGATAACTTGGTGGCAGTACATCTGCAGAAGATTTCCAGTTAAATCCCCGGGATCTCCAGGTAAGGCTTTTATGTCCCATGTCTGAAACCCCAGGGAGCTAGTACAGCTAATACTGAGCTAGATAGAAACATGGTATAGCCCAGTAGATGACAGCTTGCTAAGTTTCTGTGCTACCTTAACTTGCAGACCAGCCCCACTAGGCTGGTGGAGAAGCTCCAGGCTATCTCAGCTCCAGAGTTGAAAGACCAGGCTGAAAGCTCTGCCCCCTCCCCATAGATTGTCAAGCCAAATGGGGGTCAGTACAGTTTGTGCTTTTGCTCAGGCTCTGCCATCAACAGGTTTGTGTCTCTCTCATGACTTCATTTTATCTCATTATTATTGGCTGTAGCCATAACAACAGGGAGGGAAAATGTGGCAAGTTAAAGATAGATGCTAATTATATAAATGAAACATTTCAACAGGTGCTTTATATAGCCACCATCAAGCTTTATAATAAAAGCTTGACGTTAAAAAAAGAACTCAAAGAATTAAGAGCAGAAAGAAAATAGCCAATCACAGTGTTCCAGAATTGTGTCATGTAGTGCTACATGTTGTATAACAGTTTTCATCCTTCGGCACCAGGCTGCACAAACTTCTGCTCAAAGTTAAGAAAATCATTACATTTAATAAGTTTCACATTTCTCATGCAATTCTACTTCATAGAAGGGCCACTGGCCCTTGGCTCAATGTTATGTGATAGTTGGCCTAATATGGATGGCAAGGAGGAAAGATGATGTGGGTGGGTAGGGAGATGGGATAGTCAGGATGTCCATTCTCTCCAGTAGCTTCAGAACAAAGACTCACTGCACCCAAGATGGAAACTTACAGATTACCGTATGCATATACTTGTAACACTTCGTGTGATTTAAATACCCTGTGAATGAGCCACAAAGATATGAATGAGCCCCACTTAATGATTAACTGTTTGGCTCTCTACTCAGCTTCAATGGAAATTTCTATGCCATGCTTCACAGCAGTGCTTTTTTTTTCTCCCAGGGGGTACTCAAGGGCACGCAGTACTGGCACCTCTCTCTTTTTGCTGTTAAAAAGTGTGGCACTTGCTGTAACAACTTCATGGTGAGGACTGGCACCTATTTTTCTAGAAAAAAGCACTGCTTCACAGTATACCTACAAACACATTATAGAGTTATTTTCCATTTCAATATACAATTAAACAATTATACTTAACAGGTATTTCTTCCAAAGAGAACACAATGGCTTCAGCAGAGATATCAGTCACAGCTCAACATTCAGTTAACAGAGACCAAAAAAGGTAACACTGACATCTTGTATATCCAAAGCTAAACTAGATGGCTTCTGAAAAGCAGACAACAGCTGGCGTTCTTTTTATGTACATTCACAAGTGAAAAACTTCCATATATGCTCATTTGTACGTTTCAGGAGTCCAGACAAATGTGTTGTATAGCTCAGAAGCAATTCTTTAAGCCACACACTTATAACTTTGACATAAACATGCAGCTCACACAATGCTGTGGGTAAAAATGGCGTGCTAAGGTATAAAACTAGGGCAAGTAAACATTCCTTCTTTTGAAACCAGCATCTTTTAAAACAGAATAAATCTCCAGAGTGTTCACAGATGATTACAGAATGAAGAAGTTCTCCCTCTTTCCTATTGTAAAACCACAATTCCAGTCTCCTGATTTCCTTCATACAACAGTGCTGACTCTAGGGAATCATGAGATTGAAAGGGGAAGAAATTGGCCATTGGGAGTCCTAGGAGAACTTCTGTGCTTATGGGTAAATTCCGCCCCTTAGAAAATAATTCTGGAAACACACACACACAGAGTCCACCAAACCTTATACCATGCAAATGAGGCTGTGAAATCGAGAGGACATTTTGGCTCAGCATGGAACACATTACCACAGAACAGGTGTAAAATGTCTGCCAGTGATTACTCACTGAAATACAGAGAACAAATGATGAGTGCATTTGTGCAAACCAGCCTTCTCTTCAAGCCTAATACAATTTACGGCCAGAAGTGAAATACAAGATGGCACCTCCATCCACCACGGATACATAATGTAGAAAATACCTGGACTAGCAGTTGAATCTTACCTCAACCCAGGTGTTGCAGCGGCATCTTCCCCTGTACCCAAGAACAACCAGCTGTGGTGATGATGCTATTTATATACTAGTCAGGGTCAAAACAGGCTTCTAAGTGGTTTACAGAGTATAAAAACCAGCTCCACAAATATTGAAGTATCAACACCCATAACTGAAATAGACAATAAAAAAATCCTATTGAAACATTTAAAAAACAAACAACCATAATTAGAATAGAAAATCAAATAATCCCATTAAAACAACTAGTTTAGAAGATGCATGCAGCCCAGCTCTGCCCTCTTGTTCCTCCTCCATGACTTCTGTTCTCTTCCACCTGAGGCAGCCACCGCAATCTGCCTGATGGTAGGGCTGGCCCTGCTTAAGGCATATAGGAGCAGGGGGTTCCTTCTGCTAACAACTCAATGGCTTCCTGCATACAGTTTGTGAAGGGCTTGGAAGGGAGGAGAGTTTTCCCAGAAAGGAAGGATGGCAGAAACGCTTAATGCAGCACAACAACCCTGGCAGACATTGTTGCAGTAAAGCAGTGGTCAGCAAACTTTTTCAGCAGGGGGCCTGTCCTCTGTCCCTCAGACCTTGTGGGGAGGCTGCACTATATTTTTTTTGGGGGGGGAGGGGATGAACAAATTCCTATGCCCCACAAATAACCCAGAGATGCATTTTAAATAAATGCACACATTCTACTCATGTAAAAACACGCTGATTCCCGGACCGTCCGCGGGCTGGATTTAGAAGGCGATTGGGCCGGATCCGGCCCCCGGGCCTTAGTTTGCCTACCCATGCATTAAAGAGTTGCAGAGAAGGTAAATAAATGACACTCTTCAAACAAGAATTGGCCATCACTGCTGTGAGCCACACAAGGAAGTTGTAGCTGGGTTTTTGTTTACCTTGACCCTTCTAGTGGTCCAACAAATAAGTAAATAAAATGGACATTTAAGTCCTGGAGGAATTTGACCCCCAATCTTTAAACCAGCAAAGTGGTGTTGTTTTAATATGGCACACTCAGAACCATGTGGGGTGATGTGGAAGGAGGCATGGAGAGGATGGATATATCATTACAGTAACTACTCTGCTCTCTACTGCCTAACTGATGCCTTTGTGCATGGCTTGGTTTCTGCTCGTGTTTGCCTTGCAATTCCGTAATAAAACTGGCCCAACCATATTTTACCCAATGCCTTTACATACAGCATGGCTTTGTATGCTCCAGCATTCAAGTTCTGCTTTCAGTTGAATGGTTCACCCCTACAATAATGTGAAATAGGGACATAGGAAGCTGCCCGTTCACACCATTGGTCCTTCTAACTCAGGTATTGTCTACATGGACGCAGGTGGCACTGTGGTCTAAACCACTGAGCCTCTTGGGATTGCTGATCAGAAGGTTGGTGGTTCAAATCCCCACGACAGGGTGAGCTCCCAATGCTCTGTTCCAGCTCCTGCCAACCTAGCAGTCTGAAAGCACACCAGATAAATAGTAGATAAATAGGTACAACTGTGGCGGGAAGGTAAATAGCTTTTCCGTGTGCTCTGGCTTCAGTCATGGTGTTCCGTTGTGCCAGAAGCGGTTTAGTTATGCTGGCAACATGACCCAGAAAGCGGTCTGTGGACAAATGCTGGCTCCCTCAGCCTGAAAGTGAGATGAGTGCCGCAACCCCATAGTTGCCTTGGACTGGACTTAACCGTCCAGGGGTCCAGGAGTCCTTTACATTTACACGGACTAGCAACTGGCAAGAGTTTCAGGATGGGTTCTCTCCCAGTGATACTTGGAGATGCCAGGTACTGAACCTGCAACCTTCTGCATGCAAGGCAGATTCCCCAGTACTTAGCCATGGCCCTTCCCCACTGATACTGGAGAAAGGTATGTCTCAAGGTTTGTGTTTTGCCTGAGAAGCATTTCAATGACAAATTTAGATTATCTGCTGCTTTAATTTAGATTAAATTTAGAGAAATTTAGATTATCCGCTGCTTTCCACGAGCATTGCAATGGACATGCTAATTTAAAATGTTGGTGTGATGTAGTACAATAGTTCTCAGTGGATGGGAAATAGCACTACCTAGCTAAGGGACTGTATTTTGATTCGATATAGTTTATGGAATATTGAACCCACTGAGGTAAAATTGACTCTAGGGCTAGTTTTTATGTCTAAATGTGCTTTGCTGCCCTGGAGTAGCATCCTGTAAATGTGTGCACTTGTAAGACAAACACGATCCCAGAGACATACCTTTCTCTAACATTATCAGTGGGAGAAAATTCCCTTTGGGGGTTCAGTGAGGAGTCTTAAACCAGGTTCCCAGTTTGTCAGACTTGCTGCATTTCAGGACAGAGTCCAAAAGGGTATGTGAGAGTATTCCATTAACACACACTCTTTATAGAAATAATAATGCATCGTCTTGTCTGTTTCATCTTTTAACCAACCACCTTCCGTCACCTCAGCACCTCACCATCTCCCCATCCCAGCTATTGACCATGAAAACACTTATTCAACCCATGTTTGTTGCTGCCCATGCAGATGTCTCCTTGCATCTTATCTGGACCTGTCACTGAGGCTCCTCTTAAACTGGTTCTTGCCAGTTTTGTGGCCAGGCTGCACTCTTATAGGGGAGGTGTTGTTGTTTTTTTAAAAAAGTGTAATGTTTTGTTATGTTTTCATATACGCTGGAAGCTGCCCAAGTCAGATGGATGCAGTATAAATAATAAAATTATTATTATGGAATTTGTTGTTGTTGTTTAGTCATTTAGTCGTGTCTGGCTCTTTGTGACCCCATGGACCAGAGCACACCAGGCACTCCTGTCTTCCACTGCCTCCCACAGTTTGGTCAGACTCATGCTGGTAGCTTCAAGAACACTGTCCAACCATCTCGTCCTCTGTCATCCCCTTCTCCTTGTGCCCTCCATCTTTCCCAACATCAGGTTCCTTTCCAGGGAGTCTTCTCTTCTCATGAGGTGGCCAAAGTTTTGGAGTCTCAGCTTCAGGATCTGTCCTTCCAATGAGCACTCAGGTCTGATTTCCTTAAGAATGGATAGGTTTGATCTTCTTGCAGTCCATGGGACTCTCAAGAGTCTCCTCCAGCACCATAATTCAAAAGCATCAATTCTTCGGCGATCAGCCTTCTTTATGGTCCAGCTCTCACTTCCATACATCACTACTGGGAAAACCATAGCTTTAACTATACGGACCTTTGTTGGCAAGGTGATGTCTCTGCTTTTATTTATTTACTTATTTATTTATTTTATTATGGAATAGGGCATACCTATTTTCATCAGATAAATATTGGTGGGTATGTGCAATGACAGTGGCCTCACTAATAATGGATTTTGCAGAATTTCTGCTTCATTGGCGAAGGCCTTTGACTCAGTGATAGAGCATCTGCTGAGCATTCAGAACATTCCTGGTTCAATCTTGGACATCCCTAGGTAGGGCCAGGAAGAATTCCTGCCTGAAACCCTATTTCCAGTAAGTGTTGTCAATACTGAGCTAATACTTCATATGTTCCTATCATATGTCTTTGAATTGGGGACAGAGCTTCCACTGCAAAGCATAAGATTTCCAGGGAAGCATGTCCCATCTTAGAAATTTACCCCTAGATATGTTTTTTTGGATTATGGGTAAAGCCAGATGTGTTCCTGTCTATAAAATGCAGTCCATAACTAATTACCATCTCAGACGTATGTTGAAGTTGTTCCAAGTCAACATTTACAGGATGCCTCTCCAGGGGAGCATAACATGAACTAGTTCTTGAGCCAATTTAATCTCAATGGGTTCAATAGCCCATAAATTATCATGAATCAAAATACGCTACCTTAGCTAGGGAGTACCATTTCACAACACATCCTCCAAGAGCTATTGTACTACATTACACCAACATTTCAGATCAGTGTGTTCAGCGCAAGGCTGACATAAAGCAGCAAAGAATCTAAACTTCTCACGGAAGCAGCTGTGTCCATTAGCATTCCTGCCAATTGTTTTAGGGAAAGGATTGCTGAAATAGAAACACAGGTGGTTTGATCTGGAAAGCTTCCTCTAACAATCATCACGATGGGCATCAAAGTGTTGTGTTGATTTGAGAGGCATATAATTCAATGCAATTTTAGAAGTGAGCATACAATTCAAGAAAATCAGAAGTAACCGGGAGGAAGCTGTATTTGGAAATTTCACTTAGAATCTGGAGAAAGGAGGAAGTAGAAAGAAACATCCAAGCATTTTTTTTTAATGTATGCCAAACAATAAATAGCATAAGTCTTGCAGAATCAATCAGTGGCCAACCAGTGGTCCATGAGCAGGGCTTGAACGAAATAGACCCCTTTCACTGTTGTTCTCCAAAGACTGGTAATTCAGAATAAAAAAAAATCCTTCCAGTAGCACCTTAAAGACCAACTAAGTTAGTTCTTGGTATGAGCTTTCGTGTGCATGCATAGCTGAGCTCAGCTATCTGCCAATCTCCCATTCCCACCACCCTTCTGGGTAATACCCCTCCCCACCTTCTCACTATATAGAAGGATCTGGCAACTTCTGTTTCAGTGTATCTGAAGAAGTGTGCATGCACACGAAAGCTCATACCAAGAACTAACTTAGTTGGTCTTTAAGGTGCTACTGGAAGGAATTTTTTTATTTTGACTATGGCAGACCAACACGGCTACCTATCTGTAACTGGTAATTCAGAGGCATACTTCCTCTGAAACAGGAAGTAGCATATAGTCACCATAGACATAGCCTCCATGACCCTATCTAATCCTGCTTTAAAGACAGTAGAGGCACTACATATCTATCATGGCTTGTTGTCCTTACCTTCCATGAGTGCCTCTAGTACTCTTTTCAAGCCATACAATCTGGCAGCCATCTCTACAACACCTCTTCTCACATACACCTACCATGAGCCTACAGTCGCCACCAGTGACCCTTCTCAATGCAGCTCTCCTAAGGGAAGTGCAGGAGGTGTCAATGAAAGAACGGGCCTTTCCGTTAGTGGCTCCCCAAGTGTGCAAAGCTCTCTCCAAGGAGACATTGTCAGTGTTTAGGCCCTAAGCTAAGGGATTCTTGTTTGCACAAACTTTTAATTTAGATCATATTTCTGTATTTACTGTATAGCCTGCTCATCTTTTAGTGAGGTGGAACGCAAGTCACGTTTTTTTATTCTTGCTGCTGGGTGAACACCTTTAGAAATGTTTTTTTGTTGTTGTTGCATTTATTATTATTATTATTATTATTATTATTATTATTATTATTATTATTATTAATTTATTTACCCTTCACCTTAAGGTCCATGGGTAGGTTACACTAATTTAAAATACAATACAGTGGTACCTCAGGTTACATATGCTTCAGGTAACATACGCTTCAGGTTACAGACTCCGCTAACCCAGAAATAGTGCTTCAGGTTAAGAACTTTGCTTCAGGATGAGAACAGAAATCGCACAACGGCGGCGTGGCAGCAGTAGGAGGCCCCATTAGCTAAAGTGGTGCTTCAGGTTAAGAACAGTTTCAGGTTAAGTACAGACCTCCAGAACGAATTAAGTACTTAACCCGAGGTACCACTGTATTACAAACAGCTTAAAACAGCTTCCAATCAGAAAAAAAATTAATGTTTGGTTCAAAAAATGTGAAGCAAAACTACATTTTATGGGAAAGGATGTACAAAACCGTACAATTGAAATGATATTGTTTTTTCCCATACAGTTTCTTTTCCCCAGGAAAGGGATCATTCCCAGCCCTACGTGGAAATGTCAGGGAATGAACCTAAGATTTTCTGCAAGCAAAGCAGCTGCTATGTGGTTGAGTTATGGCCCTTTCCAGATTTAAAAACCTGCAGAAAACAGTATGGAATGACTCATGAGTGAACACATTGAAAACTGCCATGGAATGAAAATAGCCTGATCCATCTATCGCTCAGTAGTACAATATTTTGCCTGTAACAGTGACCCATCTGACGCCTTGGGAAACACACAAGCAAGAACTTGATGTTTGAAGCAGCTCTTAGAATTCATGAAATTGGTTTGGGTCTTTGTGGCCTTCTGATCTGAGGTTACAGGTCAGCTCTCCAGGACCAACAACAAAAATGGAAAAGGCAACATTTTCTTCTGTCTCTCAGACGCTCTGTCATTCTTCATGTTTCCATCTCCGTTATAAGAAGAACATGGGGAAACCTTGTTTACTCAGAATGCTTTGAACCACATCTTTTTGTATTCTGAACATGTTTTATGTCCTATAAATGTACTGTGTACACTGACATGTTTTATAACTCCCTCTATTCCCCTATTCCCCTCTCTCAAAGACAAATTTTTATGACTCCAGAGATTTCGGGATATGGGATGTTCTATTATATTTTAGTACAGGGACTCTGGTATATTGAAAAAATGTATTTGCACATTTTACAGCTCCCTCTTTCCACCCACTATTTACAGTAATAATAACCTTTAAAGCCCAGATATTGTTCGAATGATCTATTACCAAAGGAAGTGTCAGAGCTGGTGATTGGTAGTCTCTGCCCACTACATTAGCAAGAGAAATGCTTTGGGTTTGGAGGCCATTCAAGGCAAGAAAGAATTCAATCTCACTGCTCGCTGCTCAACCGAGGCAAGATAGATTACCGTTTTGTTAATTTAATTAGCCCAAATAATGGTACATTTTCATTGTCAATTTAATTGCTAAAAAGCTTTAATAAAGAGACATGGGCAGTTTCAGGCTGACAATCACTTCAACAATGAGAGTCTCAGATGGGCATTTGGCTCAATCTTTTAACCGTTTTCTGGCTAAGGGGACCAGCAAACCTCCTTTATTTTTTACTGCTCCAACCAGTAAAACAGTGTTCTGTCAGGCTACTGGCATTAGTCTTAACAAGCTAGGCAAGTCTTGTTATGGCAAGTTGGAACCTGTGAGCATTGGACAACATCCTTTGAATAATGGCTAACGACACAAAGGAGCTCAGCAGGTTGCAATGGGCGAAAATAAATGGGGTAACGTGTGATCCACCAAAGTGGTTGGACTCCATCATCTCCATCCAGCATGGCCAATGGTCAAGGATGATGGGAGTTGGAGTCATCTGGAAAACCACAGGTTCCCTACCACTGGGTTAGATTATACTAAGCTTTATCCAACATTAACCATACGCAGAGTAAAGTCAGAGGTTGTTTACTGATAGAAGAGGGAGTGTATAGAAGAAGTGTATAAAATTATGGATGGCATGAGGAAAGTGGACAGAGAAAAGTTTTTATCTCTCATTACGCTATGACTTGTGGACATCCAATGATGTTGGAGGGTTCTTCACACTGTGCAGAACATGTCCAAAGTGCAGCCTGGGGGCCTAATCCGGCCCACCTGTCAGTTTAATCTGGCCCCTGAGGCAGTTTATTTGCTGGGGTATGAAAACAAGGCCTTCAACTCTAAACCTAAAAAAAGGTCAACAGCTTTGGGAAATAATATCCAAAAAAGGTCAACAACTTGAATGCTAAAAAAAGCACAACAACTTCAACCCTAAAAAAGGTCAACAACTTTGGTCGGCCCTCACACATGTTCACTTCATCAAATCTGGCCCTCATTGAAAAAAAATTTGACACCCCTGGCCATAGTTAAACAATGGGACTCATTCCCACAGAAGGCAGTGATGGCCACCAACTTGCATGACTTTAAAAGAAGATTAGAGAAATTCATGGGAGATAAGGTTATCCATGACTAATAGCTTCACGTCCCACCAGGCAGTGGCCAGGATTCAGACTGCACCCTAAATGTCCTAATTTACCACAGTCGAATTTGCCAACAGAACTGAATCTGAACGAGTGCTGGGATAGCTCAGATGGTAGAGCATTAGACTCTTAATCTCAGGGTCGTGGGTTTGAGCTCCACGTTGGGCAAAAGGGGGTTGGATTAGAGGATCCTTGTGGTCCCCTACAATTCTATGGTTCTATGGAAAGAACTACGTTTTGGCCTTGCTTTACTTTATTACTTTATTATTTATTTATTTATTTATTATACTTTATTACTTTATTTATTACATTACTTTAGCAACTGAAAGTTTGCTGAAACTTAAAATGTTAAATGAGAATATGTAGAACAAGGTTTCTAAGCACTTTACTTTGCGTGCTGAGGTCCCTAAAACACCCTTAACCCCAATAACTCACACATCACACATAATTTTTGTTTAAGGTTTTTGGCATAATTTTGGCCACAACTTTATTAGCATACAAATTGTGAGTGGTTGCTTAGGCATTGGTTACGACTAGCTGTCCCCCCCCCCCCCCGCCTTGGGGACAGCACTGGCTCCCGGATTCCAGCGAAAGCCAGTGTGGAGGAACAAGATCAGGGATAGGCGGAGCTGCGACACAGACCCTCAGCTTCTCCCCGCATGCTCCTAGGGGCTTACATGGCCCAAACCCAATTCCAGGGGTTTGGACGCAAGGATGGTAAGCCCCTGAATTCCTTTAACGGAATTCCCGTGCAGCAACCTCATTGGAGGGGCAGGCACAGCCAATCCATACCCCTCCACTAACCAATTTAAACCAATGCCTAACCGCCAACCTTACAAGTTGTGACGATTTGCTAAGCAGTAGGCAAAACCCAAAAGGCACACACTAATCAGCCAATTGGGAAAATTCCTACCAGGCCCCCGCACCAATGCGGACGACCCCATGACAGGCAAAGCAAGGTCAAAGCGCAAGCCCAACAAGGGAGGGCGGGCGGGAGATCTGATGTCCACAGCGAAAGAGAAAGTAACCTGCTGTGGACCCTGCTTAAATAACCTCTGATCCCACCCCTCCAATTGCAACATCAAATTTGCCCCAGCAACAGCACTCCGGCCAAAAGTAGGCCCCTTAAACCAATCCGCCTAATTACTACAGGGTGCTTTGTCCGACCCATCCGCAACACGTGCTCTCCTTTATTGAGAACACGCTTTGTCAGTGCTCTTTCTCTGTTTCATTCCCAATAGATGGCTTTTCAAATAACATTGAGTTCCAGATACGATCTCATTTATATGTGAATAGATTTTACAAACAGGTGCCTGAGCACTGAACACTTCTGATCTCATGCTCAAAAGCCAGTGGTTTATACCAGTGTTTCCCAACCTTTTTTGGGCAATGGCACACTTGTTTGATGAAAAAAATCTCGAGGCACACCACCATTACAGCCCCGTGACGTCAGCGCGCAGCGTCACGCCGGGAGGGACGCACGAAAGTGTAAGTTTCAATTTTTTCCCCTCCCCCTTGCCGGGGAACCTCCAAGCTTTGGGGGTGGGGGGGAGGAGGCAGCAAAGCGAGGCAGGAAGGAGAGCGCGGCTTGGCTGGGTGAGCTTTGGCAGGGGCAGGGAGTGAGAGCCGCGAGGCGGGCGCTGCGGACGGAGGCGCTGCCCGCCGAGCTCGCAGGCAGCCAGGCAGGCAGACGGCGAGAGCCCCGCGCTGGGCGGCCTCTCCTCGCCACCACCGCCCCGCCTCTCGCCGCCCCGCCTCTCGCCGCCCGACTCACCCGCCTCCCTCCAGGCAACATCTCGCGGCACACCAGGCAACATCTCGCGGCACACTAGTGTGCCGCGGAACAGTGGTTGGGAAACACTGGTTTATACAATGCATTTGTAGTAGTGTGGTGTGGTTTTTTTAAGTCTGCACTCCAGATTGGTCATAAAGTTTCACACATTCACCACAAAGGCTCTTCTAGAATTGGCATTCTCCGTAACATAATCATCTCCAGTTTCACAAAACTGACTTTTTTTTCCAGCTGAAGTAACAGCTGCATTGTATTCATTCCAAAGCTATTTAAATGTTGTAGTTGTTTTCCTTTTTGCATATAGCCCTTGCTCTGTATATCTTTTCTAGAACGGCAGGGCCGTTTTGTGCAATTTGGCAAAATATCAGAATTCAAATTCCAGCCTACATTTATAAATATATTAAAATTGTGTCCTTTTAGTGTTGGAGGCATCAATGCCACACAACAGAATTGGAAGGCAATTTTTTTAGGAATAACAGATGTTCGTGTGCGAGAGCATCACATGTTTATACCAGCACACCTGGAAAAGATATGTGTTACTTTACACGCAATGTCTGGATTGCCCACAGGAGGAAGGGCTTTTTAATAATCAATTTTTATTGAAGTTTTCAACATATAATACAGTAGAAGCTGAACTAATCTAAATAAAGATAAAACAGAGAGAAAAGAGAAGGAGGAGGAGGAGGAGGAGGAGAAGAAGAAGAAGAAGAAGAAGAAGAAGAAGAAGAAGAAGAAGAAGAAGAAAGAGAGAGAGAGAGAGAGAGAGAGAGAGAGAGAGAGAGAAAGAAAGAAAGAAAGAAAGAAAGAAAGAAAGAAAGAAAGAAAGAAAGAAAGAAAGAAAGAAAGAACATGATACATAGCCCTCTATCAGGGTTGTGTCTTAACCCTTATTCCACACGAATGAAGGTGAACCCTCCTAGCTCTCACCTGGGAGCTTCCCCCTCTTCCCCCAGCCTCCCATTCTGGGAGATCTCCCACCCACCCACCCTGCCCCTTCTGCAGGGCCAAGAAGGGCTTTTTCAGTAGCAACGCTTAGAACCATTCTTAGATGTCATTTTCCCACCAGGTATTCTGGGAAGAGACTTCTCCTTGCTGGAAATGAAACAAATAGCATCACTTCCCCTCTTGGGGTTCTGAGATTTGTATTCCCAGGCCTACTCCCAGTGGGAGAGGATCTTCTATTGGGGATGTAGGAATTCCTACCACCACAGTTGCCTTCTTTGCCACTGCAGGTAAGTTGCTGGATCCTTGAAATAGAGAAGTTGGTGGTGTAGATATTGTGCTGGCAGATATTAAATCTTTCCCCCCTAGTTGGGTACTCATAAAACCTGGCCCTTTTCAAGTCATGGATCTCTATGAATGAGGGCATATATCTATATCTATATATCTATATCTATATCTATATCTATATCTATATCTATATCTATATCTATATCTATATCTATATCTATATCTATATCTATATCTATATCTATATCTATATCTATATCTATATCTATATCTATATCTATATCTATATCTATCTATAGTTAATGTATTCCTTTGTGAAATCTTGACTATCTAGGACAGTGGCGTAGCGTGGGGGGTGCAGGGGGGGCCAGCCGCACCGGGCGCAACATCTGGGGGTTAGGGTTAGGGGGCGCAAATCCACGGGTTAGGGGGCGCAAATTCACGGGTTAGGGGGCGCAAATTACTTGCCTTGCCCCGGGTGCTGACAACCCACGCTACGCCACTGATCTAGGAACATAGTCCTTATCTTGAATTGCCAGAATCCTACAACTCATGAAGATTCATTTTCTTTTCTTCTTCCTGGGTTCTCACTTTCTCCCCCCTCTCCTGCCTTCTAAAGTAGGTTCCTTCTTGTTATCTTATGAATGGTAAAAAGGTAAAGGTAAAGGACCCCTGACAGTTAAGTCCAGTTGCAAACGACTCTAGGGTTACGGCACTCATCTCACTTTTCAGGCCGAGAATGCTGGCATTTGTCCGCAGACAGTTTTCCCTGGTCATGTGGCCAGCATGACTAAGCCGCTTCTGGTGGAACCAGAGCAGCGCACGGAAACACTGTTTACCTTCCCACCGGAGCGGTACCTATTTATCTACTTGCACTTTCGAGGTGCTTTCGAACTGCTAGATTGGCAGGAGCAGGGACCGAGCAATGGGAGCTCACCCCATCGCGGGGATTTGAACCGCTGACCTTCCGATCGGCAAGCCCTAGGCTCTGTGGTTTAGACCACAGCGCCACCCACATCCCATGAATGGTAATTTTGCTCTTTCTACACAAGGGAAATTACTTTTAGTTTCCCCCTCTGTTTTGAGTAGTGCGGATCCTATGGAAGCAAGGAGTCTCATTAGCGTCTCTAAAAATATTTTCATCATGTCAAGTCTTTATGTAAAAAAAGAAAAAGTAAGAAATTGATGGTCTTCAGTGCAATTCTTCCCCCCTTTTTTTCTTTTTAATTACTATTCCACAACTTCTTTAGCTCTTTTGTGGGTTCTCTCTTACTGGGTTTGTTAAAATCAGCCTTTTCCTCTCCCCTTTTCATATCACCATATTCTCATCGGATGTCAAACATATAAACAACTATATGACTTTTAGAAGACATCCAAAGGCTGCTCTGTATAGGGAAGCTTTAATGTTTGATATTTGATTGTGTTTTTAATAAGGTCGAGGAGAAGTTTTTAGGCAGAGAAAATGACTGCTTTCTGAGCATGGTAGCTTTTCTGAAAATAGCTTTTAAAAGTTTTGGGAATGGGAGAATCTGCCACCACTGGAAAGCTCTTACCGGTGGACTAGAATTAGGTTCACAATTATGCAAATGGTGGGAAACCCCAATTGCAGTGGTGCCTGGAACTTTGTTGCCTTTATCAGGAGAAACTGGCCACTCTCCAGGCACCCGGCTTGATCTCCTGTTGACCTCCCTGTCTGCATTCCCCGGCAGGATACAGGCTAGGTCGCGATAGGCGATCCTTCTCAGCGTGAGAAGAACACCCCCCCCCTCTTTCCTGCCCCCCCCCCGGGCAGGGGAAAGAGATAGACAGAAACGTATTTACATGCCTTTATTTCTGTCTTTGCAGCGTTACAAAAACCATGACTGCTCTCTTCAAACTCCAACAGCTGAGAGAGAGACTCCTCCTGTACTTCCTGTACAGCTCATATTACACTCTGAGCTAATTCCGGTGCCCTCTGCACTGTGAATAGACTGTCCCTCTGTTTCCCACGGAACAGTCCCAACATTCCCATTATGTTTTGCTTTCAAGCTACCAGCTCGCGGCCGCATTGCTTCTATATCGTAACAGTTTGGTGGATTAGCTTAAACTGTAGATTGATTGCTATGGACAAGGCATCCGAATGACTGACAAAGCTTAACAAACATAAAATAGAACATAACATAAAAATAATTATAAGAGGCCGGAAAAGAGGATTAGACAAATTCATGGAGGAGAGAGCTATCAATGGCGACTAGCCATGATGACTATGCTCTCCAACCAGTCAGAGACAGCAGTGCCAGATGATCCAGGGCTGGTTTAAGACCAAATGGCATACAAATGAGTGTTCTTCAGAATTATTATTATTCAAATAATATTTTATATATAAAATTTACATTTCAAAATATTCATTTAAACAACCTTAAATCAATGACTGTGTGGTTCATTTTGCATACCAAATATCCCTTCATATTTTACATGAACTAAACCATTCAGTAAACCATTGTTACATCCATCAGAACTTATTGACCCTGTTGGATTTATCCTAATGCTACCAGTGTTTCTAAACGAACACAATCTTCACCCATATATTCAGTAAACATTTTCCAGTCTTCTTTAAATGTATATTCTTCTTGTTATCTTATTCTATATGTTAAATCTGCAAGTTGTGCGTATTCCATCAGTTTAAGTTGCCATTCTTCTTCGGTTGGGACCTCGCTCGTTTTCCATTTTTGGGCTAACAAAACATGGGCCACATAAATAATATTTATTAAAGGTTTTCTTGATTTACAAGGCATGTGCATTGTCTCTTTTTTCAGGTTTTAGAGTCTTTTCTACAGTTTAGTTATATTTGATGTGAGACATACAGTATAAAGATGGGGAGGGAGAGGGAGAGGGGAAGAGAGGGAGGTAGGGGTGAAACTTAAACTATTTTGACTTCCAGTTGGTGCCAGCGCTTAATGGCGGTCCTACCTCTGAGCTCCGGAGAAGGACTGCTTCGCAAGTTCGGGTCTTACCCGCTACGGCGAGCGGGGGACCCCTAAAATCTCAGGCGCTGAAGCCTGAGAACAAGGAGACTCGGTGGGCACCTTTGCGCCCCCCCGGTACCGTGAAAGAGCCTTTTTAAAGGCTACGGATCGACATCGGGAGTGAGCGCGGTGCTGAGAGTCGTCACCCAGCCTGCGAAGTGAAGCCGCGTCGCCATAAGCGGAGAGCGCCGATTCCTTCCTGAAAAGAAAATTTGGACGGAATTCCCGTGAGTAGGAACTGAAAAACAATCGGGACCCTTTAAATTCTGAAAATTGAGCTAAAAGCGGGGAGATTAAATCAAGGAAGTCTGCCTCCCCCGACTGCATGAAAGTGAAAGCAACGGAACTTTAAACTTGCATCCGTTGAAACCTGCTCCTTAATCAATCAAACCGGACATTCAGACCTTAGATCTCCCCTCTAGCTAGCAGGGCAGAGGGGAGGTGAATGAGACTTTAATAACTGCATGATTTATCTGAAGTAAAAATCCTCCGCTGTCTCATCTACTGAAAGTACGAAACGGTCTGCCTTTTTAGAACAATAGGACACTGAACTGACTTTTACCTGCAAAAGTGATACTGTGATACAAAGTTTTCACAGGGACTGGCTACAGTATATTACAAGAAGAAACAGTATAAACTGGGAAACTGTGGCAATTTGTAGTTACAAGCTTCTAGCAACATTGACTTTGACTGTGTTAAGCTTTCTTTCTTACATCTTTGGACATTCTCCCTTGTTTTTGTATTTGGATACTCTACTTTATGGCCATTTTGATTTGCTCCCCCTAGAGGGTAAAATAAAGTTCGGCACGGCCTAGGACAGTGGAATTTTCCAACGGGGAATAGCTCCCGTGGGAACGACCTTGACATGAGTGGCACACAAGAAGAGATAGTCACAAGAGCCAAGATTAGGCAACAACAACAACAACAGCTGCAACAGCAACAGACAAAGAAAAGAGGCTCAATATCAGCTGCAACTCCAGGACCAGCCGGAACAACAGAACAAGAAAAAGGAGCAGCTGCCTCCATGGAAGCTGTGACAGATGCTCTGCTCAAGATAAATCAAACTTTGGAGTCTTTGACAAAACAGACTTCAGAAAATACACAAAAATTAACAGAAATATCGGTAAGACTAAACCAGAACACAGAATCTATAAATAAATTGGTGGAGGAAAACGCTACCACACGGAAAATTGCCGAAGATGCCAAAGCCACTGCTGGAGAGATGCAAGAGAAATTAGAGCCGATTGCTAAGAAGGTTTATGAGCACGACGCAACTTTGGCCTTGTGGGAGTTACAGAGGAAAGAGAGAAACTTGAAATTAAGATTGATTCCGGAGAATGAGAGAGACAACCTTGCGGAATACCTGACACAGGAGTTTGTGGACTGCTGGGATTTGGAGGAAGACGAATTTAAAATTACAACAGCTTTTAGACTGGGTAAAAAGCAGGACAGAAAGACCCCGAGAGACTGCCTGATTACATTTAGATCTAAGGAGGAAAGAGACAAAATATTAGGACTACATTTTGAAAAGGCTCTGCAAATTGGCAACTCAGCTGCACAGATCTTCAAAGACATCCCAAAATACATTTTGGACTTAAGAAACTTTTACAAGGACTTGGCTCTTTTGTTAAAGAAAAATTCCATCCGCTTTAGGTGGGAATTTCCACAAGGACTGTCATTTGACTACAAGGCAAAGAAGGTGAAAATAAAGACAATTCAAGATAAAGACAAATTTTTGGCAAGAAATCAGGAGGACCTGCAGAAGGGGACTGTGGACGTACTTGCAGAACAGAGGAGAGCATTAGATATCCTGAATCTCTCGATTGGACAAAAACCACCACCATCAGAAGAAGAGCAACAACTTGGAGCTGTTGGAGGAGCTTTAGGAAAATAACAAGATGGCTCTGCAATTCCTTAGTTGGAATTGTAATGGGCTCAACGGGCCTCTGAAGAGAAGACAAGTATTTCATATATTGAATAGAGAACAATTGGACTTGATATGCCTACAAGAAACTCATATAACTAGAGCCCACAGGAGACTACTCACAAACAAAAGGCTAGGACAAGAATTTGTTTCATTAGATAAAGTCAAGAAAAGAGGAGTTGTAATATATGTGAAAGAGAAATGGGCTCCAAAAATGATATTCAAAGATGAACAAGGGAGATACTTGGCAGTGGAGATACAAGTACAAGGAGAAAAATACTTAGTTGTTGGAATCTATGCACCAAATGAAGGCAAATCTGACTTCTTTAAGAGACTTCATGAAACCTTGATGGACTATCTGGATTACAATATGATAATTATAGGAGATATGAATGGCGTGGTCTCCACTAATATGGACAAGGCACAAAGACTAACAGTTAGTAAGGAAGGGAGACTTCCTAAGACTTTCTTTGAAATGACGGAAAACATGGACTTGATAGATATTTGGAGAACAAGGAACCCTCTGGAGAGAGAGGGAACCTTTTTCTCTCAAGCAATGATGACCTGGACCAGAATTGACCAAATTTGGATTACTAGTGGTATGGCCCCAAAAATTAAGAAAGTGGAAATCTGCCCAAAAACTTGCTCCGACCATAATGCCGTGAGGATGGAGATGAAACTTACAATAACTGGTCAATTTAGATGGAGAATGAATGACAGCCTCTTTCGAGACAAGGAAATCCTCACGAAGGCCCAAAAGACTTTAAAAGACTATTTTGAAATAAATCTGAGGGCCGACGTGGAGAAAAGAGTGATCTGGGACGCAAGTAAAGCGGTGATGAGAGGATTCTTGATTCAACAAAATTCAATAAAGAGGAAAAAACAAAATGAGAAAAAAGAAAAGATTTTGGAAAAGATAAAGGAAGGAGAGAGAAAATTAAGAACAAAACCAAAGTCCCAGGAGATTTTAAGAGAGATCAAGCTATATCAAACACAATATATGGAATTGATGAACCAAGAGATTGAATGGAAGATAAAACAAATGAAGCAAAAGACCTTTGAATCAGCAAATAAATGCGGCAAACTTCTGGCATGGCAACTGAAGAAAAGGCAGAAATTAAATACAGTTACAAGCCTAGAGGTGGATGGGAAAAATATATCTAAACCTAATGAAATTAGAAATTGTTTCTTGAGTTACTTTAAAAAGCTTTACACTCAAGGCCCGCAAAATGAAGAAGATATAGACAAATTCCTTGATAAATATGGATTACAAAAAATCTCTCATCAAAGCAAGATGGATCTGAACCAGAGAATAACAGAACAAGAGATAGAGGCTGCCATTCAGAATATGCAACTGGGCAAATCTCCAGGACCAGATGGACTGACTTCAAGATACTACAAATCGCTGAAGGAATGGTTGATTCAACCACTAAAAGAAGTTTGCAACGAGATTCTTGAGGGAAAAAAGGCACCTGAATCGTGGAAAGAAGCATATATTTCACTCATACCAAAGTCAGAGACTGAAAAGACACAACTTAAGAACTACCGCCCAATATCATTACTTAATGTGGATTACAAAATCTTTGCAGACATTTTGGCAAAAAGACTTAAAAGAGTGTTGATGGAGAAGATTCATAGGGACCAAGCAGGCTTTCTCCCTAAAAGGCATCTAGCAGACAATGTAAGGAATGTAATAGACATTTTGGAAAAGCTAGAGGTGAATATAAACACTAAAGCAGTATTGATTTTTGTGGACGCGGAGAAAGCCTTTGACAATATTTCTTGGAGTTTTATGATAAAGAATCTTCATGGGATGGGGGTAGGTCAAGGTTTTGAGAATGGTATGGCTGCAATATATTCTGAATAAAAAGCTAAATTGATTGTAAATAACGTAGTGACGGAGGAACTTAAGATAGAAAAAGGAACACGACGGGGTGCCCAATTTCCCCATTACTTTTTATTTCGGTTCTGGAGGTGTTGCTGAACATGATAAGGAATGACCAGCAGGTTAAAGGAGTGCAGGTCGGAGCCAAACATTACAAGTTAAGAGCGTTTGCAGATGATTTAGTATTGACTTTGCAAGAGCCAAACACTAGTACGAAAAAGGTCTTAGAAATAATACAACAGTTTGGCCAGGTAGCTGGATTTAAGTTGAATAAACAAAAAACCAAAGTTTTAGGAAAAAACTTAACAGATACAGAAAAGGAGAAATTTCAAGAGGAGACAGGGTTGACAGTGGTTAAGAAGGTGAAATACCTAGGGGTTTATTTGACATCTAAAAATGTGAATTTGTATAAAGACAATTATGAAAAATGTTGGTCAGAAATTAAAAAAGATCTAGAAATATGGTCAAATTTGAAATTGTCAATGTTAGGCCGAATTGCTGCGATTAAAATGAATGTATTGCCTAGAATGTTATTTTTGTTCCAGACCTTGCAGATTCTGGATAAGATGGAATGTTTTAAGAGGTGGCAGAAAGATATTTCGAAATTTGTCTGGCAGGGCAAAAAGCCTAGAATTAAGTTGAAAATATTGACAGATGCTAAAGAAAGAGGGGGTTTTGCCCTGCCGGACTTGAAACTGTACTATGAGGCAGCAGCATTTTGCTGGCTGAAAGAATGGATGCTCCTCGAAAATACAGATATCTTAGATCTGGAAGGTTTTAATAATGCTTTTGGTTGGCATGCATATCTATGGTATGATAAAGCCAACAGTGCTTTTAAGAATCACATTGTTAGGAAAGCATTGTTCAATGTTTGGATAAGATACAAAGATCTGCTGGAAAACAAAACCCCTAGATGGGTCTCACCAGTGGAGGCCAAGGCAGTGAAGAAACTCAATATGGAGGTCGGATGGCCGAAGTATTGGGAAATCTTGGAACAAGATGGAGATAAGTTCAAATTGCAAAGTCATGAGAAATTGAAACATAAGGTACAAAATTGGTTTCAATATCATCAAATAATGGAATTTTTTAAACAGGACAGGAAAATTGGCTTCCAGATGGAAAAATCAAAACTAGAAACTGAATTGTTAGAACCCAGTACTAAGAATTTATCTAGAATGTATAACTTGTTGCTGAAATGGAATACACAGGATGAAACAGTCAAATCAGCTATGATTAAGTGGGCACAGGATGTCGGTCATAACATCATGTCAGATGACTGGGAATGGTTATGGAACACCGGTATTAAATTTACGGCATGTAATGCCTTAAAGGAAAATATTATGAAAATGGTATACAGGTGGTACATGACCCCAGTCAAACTGGCAAAAATTTATCATCTGCCCGATAACAAATGTTGGAAATGTAAAGAGACTGAAGGTACCTTCTACCACCTTTGGTGGACATGCCCGAAGATTAAGGCTTTCTGGGAAATGATCTATAATGAAATGAAAAAGGTACTTAAATGTACTTTTCTTAAAAAACCAGAGGCCTTTCTCCTGGGTATTGTCGGCCAATTGGTCTCAAAGAGGGATAGAACTTTCTTTATGTATGCTACCACAGCAGCAAGAATACTTATCGCGAAGTATTGGAAGACACAAGATCTATCCACTCTGGAAGAATGGCAGATGAAAGTGATGGACTACATGACATTGGCCGAGATGACAGGCAGAATCCGTGATCAACGAACAGAGACGGTGGAAGAAGAGTGGAGAAAATTTAAAAGCTATCTTAAGGACCATTATAAACTTAATGAATGTTAAAGTGTTTTGGTTTCCAGAAACAAAGGGATACAGTGACACAAGGTCAGAATATAGAGAGGACTAAGATGACAGAGGTGGAGAGTAACAGTTGGGAGTTGCTATAAAAATATGGACACTGGGATGCAGAAAGGGGGGGTATGGGGAAGTCTGAAAAAAGAGGTTTATGAAAATGGGTGATGAAACTATACATGTATGTTTGGTTTTTTTAAGTGTTTGTTTGTTGTTTAAAACTTTCTAAAACCAATAAAAATTTTATTAAAAAAAAAAAACTTAAACTATTTTACTTAGTATATGTATTGGGGTTTTGTGTCGGCGTCACTTGGGTAGGTTTGCTCTCTTTTTGTTTATTATATTTATTTGGTAGTGAGAGAGGTTGGGGGCAGGGTGTGGTTGGTTAGTTGTGGTTAGTTGGCTGCAGTGAGCTTTGTTTGCATGGGGAGGGCAGTTGTTAGGTCAAGTTAGCCATATTGATTTGTATGCTGCCAATGGGTTCTTGTTGTCTTGTTGAGCTGTGTATGTAATAAAGGGGAGCAATACTGGAGTGAGGGGCGTGGGTGGCGCTGTGGCCTAAACCACAGAGCCTAGGGCTTGCCAGTCAGAAGGTCAGCAGTTCAAATCCCCGTAACGGGGTGAGCTCCTGTTGCTCGGTCCCTGCTCCTGCCAACCTGGCAGTTTGAAAGCACTTCAAAGTGCAAGTAGATAAATAGGTACCGTTCCAGCAGGAAGGTAAACGGTGTTTCCGTGCGCTGCTCTGGTTCGCCAGAAGCGGCTTAGTCATGCTGGCCACATGACCCGGAAGCTGTATGCCGGTTCCCTCGGCCAGTAAAGCGAGATGAGCGCTGCAACCCCAGAGTTGTCCACGACTGGACCTAACGGTCAGGGGTCCCTTTACCTTTTTATACTGGAGTGAAGGTATCTTCTTTTATTTGTCCCTGTGTCAATTTCAGTCTGACACTGGAGAGGCCTGTCTGGAGTGAACATGGACCACTGGTACCAAATCATATGTTCAAAAGTATTTTTAATACATTTTAAACAAAGCATTTCTAGTGCAAGATTCACTTCAGCTGGTGAATGGAAAATTGAGCAGATTCATTATGACAGGAACACTCCAAACTGAATGTCTGTACTCCCACTCAAACCTAGTGCCCTGGGGAGATCTCTTAGTTATATGTACCTGGCCCATTAAAGCATAACAACATATTAAGTCATTCTCATCTGATTTCACCTGTACCCAATCAACCATATTCAAGCTAACAGCGCTTCCCATAACATTTCAGTCCATTCAAAATTGTCTGCTCACATATTTCCAATATCTCTTTTTACACTATTAGCTTGTTTCAGTTAATGCTACCTATCAAAAGGGATTACTCCGGAATCCAATCTTTCCAATCTGATGCTTCCCAAATGTCGCTGGACTACAACTTCCATTATCACTGATCATTGTCCAAACTGACTGGGGCTGATGGGATTTGCAGTCTAACAACATTTGAAGAATCATGTCTGGACAGCATCAGGCTCCGGATGGTACTCCAGGGCTTTTAGCATATGATATGTAGCATTCTGATTTCAGTAAATACTTCTTACACAATTTAATATTGTGTTAATAGCAGTGAATACTATTCTCAAGCTATCCTGATTCAGGCAGTCTCAGAACTCACTGTGGCCAAAGATTTGTGAGTCTCAACTTCATATACAGTGGTACCTCAGGTTAAGTACTTAATTCGTTCTGGAGGTCCGTTCTTAACCTGAAGCTGTTCTTAACCTGAAGCACCAGTTTAGCTAATGGGGCCTCCTGCTGCCGCTGCACCATTGGAGCACGATTACTGTTCTCATCCTGAAGCAAAGTTCTTTACCTGAAGCACTATTTCTGGGTTAGCGGAGTCTGTAACCTGAAGCGTATGTAACCTGAGGTACCACTGTATTGCACTAGAAATGGCAAGCTATCTCTCCCTTTTAATTTTTCCAAAATTTTTCGAATCCACATCTCGCTGATGTTCTGTTCCCAAAGATCCTTGCAAATATTGAAAGATGTTGGATGCTCTTTCATAATATATCCTTATATTCAGCTAGATGGTCCAAGACAAATTAAGTTCACTTGCCCTTGAAGAGATGTTCACATTTAGCAATTGCATTGTCTTCCAGTGAATGGAATAGCTTGAACAGAACAGAAGCCTCTGTTCTTTGTTATGTAAAGGCAAATCACTTAGAAAGCTTTAATTTCCCTGACCAGGTCTGCAAATACATTGCAGACATTTCATTTTAACCATCTCTGTCAACCTCTGTGCCAGGAATTGCTCCCCACATCTAAATTCTTTGATTTTACACCCAACCCAACTCTCTCTCTCTCTCTCTCTCTCTCTCTCTCTCTCTCTCTCTCTCTCTCTCACACACACACACACACACACACACACACCAAACAGGGACATGAAACAGTGAAATTTAAGCACAACTTAATTGATTCCATTTTAAGATTGCTACACAATGCCAATCCTTCATGCCAACCCATTTCTCTCTCCCTGTTCTGTTTTGCTTACCAGCCAATAGTTACAGACATTTTCATCTCAAGTAAGAAAAAGAAGTGCAAGCTCATTAATCTTAGGGTGGGGGTAAGGAAGAGGGAGAAGTTTGGAGAGACTGATGGGTGGATGCTTGATTGAGAAGAAGGAAGGCAGAAAATGAGCCAGACTAACGCAGACCCTCCAAGTGTCCCTATTTTCCAGGGATGTCCCTGATATAGAGAAGCTGTCACGGTTTATGATTTGATTCTGGAATATCCCACTTTTCCATAGGATGCCCCTATATTCATTGGAGAAATGTTGGAAAGTATGGAGTTATCCAACCCCCAAGCCATCTGAAGGCGATCCTGTACAGGGAAGTTGTTTAATGTTTTGTTATGTTTTTATATATGTTGGAAGCTGCCCAGAGTGACCGGGGGAACCCAGTAAGATGTGGGGTGGGGAAGAATAGTAAAATTATCATTATGGAATGGGAGATCCCTATTTTCATCAGAGAAATGTTGGAGGGTGTGCTAATGTAAGTCAATGTCATTTAGGAAGATAGGGTAGAGAATCACCCTTCCCACCAGTGTTCAGTGGCATAGGAAGGGGTGTACGGTGGGTGCGGGCCGCCCCGGGTGTCTTCACTGAGGGGGTGACCGCGGGGCCTGGCCTGCAGCATGCCCGAGCTGTCAGAATCTCCACTTGGCCAAGCTGATAAAGCTCTTCTTCCGGCCGAGTCCTTCAGAATCACCCTCCGATGAATAATTAATGACCTGAGCCTTTGATAAGGCCTCAGGCACGTTCACCCATTCAGCAGAGAATCCAGCACAGGGAAGTGATGAGATTTATAGCTACATCGCTATGCTTTATTTCTTACTACGCAGACAGCAAAGAAATATACATCCTCTCTCTATGAAAGCAGAGAGCAACTGAACAAAGGAACAAAGGAAACAGGAAACCACTAACGTCACATCCGTCTCCCTTCTCCCGTGAGACTTCCAATAGCCTGGACTGTCTCTGGAATGTAAACAGAGCCTTGTGACTCTAAGCAGCTGCTCAGTGGCAAACAGAAACTAACACACGTCTCTCCTGAGGAGCGATGTAGTGGCTCGGGCACCTGCAAGCTCCACGATGCCTGAAACGGCAACATGGGGCTTTTGGACTCCATGGAGGTTCTGTGCAGTGTGTTCTGCCCCGGCTTGCCCTGCCCTGAGCAGCTAGCTATGCCACTGCCAGTGTGTTACACAGTGGAGAATTGGAGACACTGGCTGGAGCATTTAATAGCTTTCCAGCCTTACCCTCCTGAGTCAGGTTTAGTTCATGGCAGCCTGAATAGCCAGTCTGAGAAAAATTTCTGCACAATTCAAAGATTTGCTTACAACTTGGTGACATTTTAGTTGGTCCATTGCCCTGCTGTGGCTTTGGATCCCCCCCCCCCCCGTTTGATGAACATAGCTCCGTAAGATTTGTTGCTCAGCTGATGGTTTAGTTCAGTGGCAAAGCTTTTTGTGACTCTAGAATGTACTGTTTCAGTTAGAGCAAAATCTGACTTCAAATGTCAGACTTCTGAATGGATGCTCTATTTAAGAGTCCTCCATTGGAGGGGATTGTATTACATGACTCACAGGGTCCCTTCCCAATATACAATTCTGTGATTTCAGGGGAGGAAGTATTTGTGTGCTTAAAATCTATGGGACACAAGTGCTTAACTCCGATCATCCTCAAGGGCTTTCTTCCACACTACTTCTGTTCATGATTGATCAAACTCATCACAGAAATGAACATTAAAATGGGCCTCAAAAGGTGTCCCACTTTTTTTCAATGGGAGCCATGATCTCAGAAGTGAAGCTGTAAGAGGGGGAAATAAAGCACCACCCACTTCTGAGAATGCAATCCCACTGCTGCAAAGTACTAAAGTTTTAATGAGCAAAATGGAACATCAAGTATTAAGGTTGACATATTGATTTCAAAATGTTGTCGCTATTATGTCCAGCTAAACACAAATCTATTTTCCCCACAAAGAACGTCAGTGAGGGTTGTGTGGTGTGGGGGTTTGTTTTTTGTTTGGTTTGGGGGTTTTTTTGTTGGTTAAAATAAAGCCATGTAACAATTTCATAGCCCTTGAAAGTCTTTATAGACCCCTCTTGCTTCCTCTTACAATTGAAGTGCTAGATCTCTGGAGTATTGCAAAGATCAATGTGAACAAGAGTAGTTAACAGACATAAACACCGAGAAAGATCTATCATAACAAGCTATGACAGTATGAGTTTATTCTGCCCACTCTTATGTACACAGGTACACAGAGAGTTGCTGACCTCCTGTCAACATCTCATCTAAGCAGTCAAGCTTTTCGAGACAAAACACAGCAAGGCTTCACTAAGATGGTACCATTCATCTGATCCCACCCCCACCCCACTGCGCTTGCCTCCATCTCCCTGTCAACACCAGGAAGGAAAAAGCCCGAACAAATTGAGACTTTTAAAGAACTTTAGAAATATTACATCATTATTCTTTAAGGTTATTTCTTGTGCAAGGAACATAAAGGTAAAAAGGTAAGGTGAAGTACCCCTGGACAGTTAAGCTCAGTCAAAGGCGATGATGAGATTGCAGTGCTCACACTGTCTTTGAGAGCCAGTGTGGTGTAGTGGTTAAGAGTGATAGACCCGTAATCTGAGGAACCGGGTTCGTGTCTCCGCTCTTCCACTTGCAGCTGCTGGGTGACCTTGGGCCAGTCACACTTCTTTGAAGTCTCTCAGCCCCACTCACCTCACAGAGCGTTTGTTGTGGGGAAGGAAGGGAAAGGAGAATGTTAACCGCTTTGAGACTCCTTCAGGTAGTGATAAAGTGGGATATCAAATCCAAACTCCTCCTCCTCCTCCTCCTCCTCCTCCTCCTCCTCCTCCTCCTCTTCTTCTTCTTCTTCTTCTTCTTCTTCTTCTTCTTCTTCTTCTTCTTCTTCTTCTTTCAGGTCGAGAGAGCCAGCGTTTGTCCACAGACAGCTTTCCAGGTCATGTGGCCAGCATGACTAAACTGCTACTGGTGCAACACAACACCATGATGGAAGCCAGAGCACACGGAAATGCTGTATTCCTTCCTGAAGCAGCGGTACCTATTTACTTGCACTGGTGTGCTTTCAAACTGCTAGATTGGCAGGAGCTGGGACAGAGCAATGGAAGCTCACCCTCAACTGGGGATTTGAACCACCAGCCTTCTGATCAGCAAGCCCAAGAGGCTCAGTGGTTTAGACCATAGTGCCACCCGTGTCCTTGCAAGGAACATACAAGGCTGGCGGCCTATGTTTGTTTTTTATGGCAAGCAGCACAGTCTGTGATGCACCAAATTTAATGCATCTATGGTGGCCTACAAGGGGCACAATATGACTGTAATCTTCCAAGGAGGGTGTCCCAGGGGGCATAAAATGCATCAAAGCTCTCTCTCCCAGGCTGCAAAAAGAGCTCTGCCCTTAGAGAGAGGGGCGAGGCTGTGGGCAGGATTCACCTAAGGAACCCAGTCAGTGCAAGGACTTCCACTTGTAAAACAGGCTTTCCCATCTCATTACCCCTGATCCTCCAACTGGCTCTGTAGGGGTTGGGAGAACCCCCAGAACATCACACAGGGGGTGTAGAGAATGGATCAATCCATGTGGCTAGCAGCAATGCTTGCACAGATGGAGTGCTCATAATAGCCTGGTGTTGAGTTCCTCCCATTGTATTGCTAACAGTGGCAGTTCTTTTACAGGATCCACCCAGTGAATTACGGTCCCATCCTATAGCCACAGCAATTTATGCACCCTGGCTCTACCAATGTCAGAACCCTGATGTTTGCAGGGGCAAAGTGGGGTCATGTTGGGATGGTGGTGGTTGGGGACATGGCTAGGAAATGGCTCAAGGATCCAGTACTTTCCTGGTTCTCTGACCTTCCTTCAAACCTGGGAGAGATGTGCACCATTTCAGGAACTGGTGTAAATCTCCACAGTTGCCCATCATTTCCTAGAATGGACACAGCTAATGTCCTATTTTTTGCTGCTCAGATAGACCTGCATCACTATGGAGTTCATAGGAAGCTGCCTTGTACCAGGTGAGACTAAGACTCCATCCAGTCTCATATTGTCTACCAAGGTTTCTAGCAGCAGTCTCTCGTATCACTTGATCTGGATATGCCAGGTATTGATCTTCTGGCTGCCCTAAAACTGAACTAGGGTTCCTCCTCAAGCATCTAGTACAGCAAACCACCATGCTAGACTGGTTGACTATGTTCAGGTTGAATAGGTCACTAATTGCAGGAACAAGCTATTTATATTTGAAATATTGGGGGGGGGTTGCCCTTCCTTCCTAAATAATACTATATTAAGATGTAGAAGCATCAAGGAAACAACATGTTTTATAGCTGCTCAAGAAAATGCTATTGCCATGCATCAGTGGATCATAATTTACTTCCCGGCTGGCATAACAATGAATCAGAATATAGTTTAATGATGAAAAATTGAAACTTTATTGCTGCCAGTCATTTATATTCCTAGATTTGTTCAGGAAATGCACAGGCTACTCATGGCTTTGTGTCTCCAATGTCCAATCTGCTCTCTTTTCCCGTTCTAGTTATTGAGATTTCTGCCCAGAGTTTGCTTCACTGAATTCAACTGAGAAAGCTCTCGCTGCAAACCATTTTGCAACACAGCATTCTTCATAAAACATAACAGGCATGGCACTGGAGATCTCCTTACTGCTTGGAAAGGTTCGCAGCCTGGGATGGAGGAGAAATTTTATTGCGTGGACAGGCGGAGTCCCCCAGATCCCGAGCGGGCCCCCCCCCGTCATTGGAATAACGACTCAAGACAACGTGCTATGGGATTAAATTGGCCACAACTTTATTAAATTTCAAATGTGGGTAGACCTTGGCTCAGGCATTGGGCGTTCTCCCTCCCCGGTCCCCAGCCGGGGACCTTGGGAGCATCAGGGTTATCCAGTGTGTGTGGGGGGGGGGGGGGAATGGGCCGGCTCTGGAGAACATATGTTGAAGCAGAGATAGCCGCCCCCATTACGCCTCCGCCGCAGGGGAGAGCAATGACGACCTTTCGGTGTACGGTCAAAGCCTCCCTTCACAAACCCCTTTAACGGGGAACCCTGGTATCGCCGCTGCAAGAGGAAGATGGACAAAAGGATTCCGCCCAAGGCCTGATACCGCCAAAGTTGTGACGTTTTGCTACAGGAAAGGCGAAACCTGCCAATGCAGGGAAATTCCTTTCCGGCCCTTTGACAGCGACCTTAATGTAGCAGCGCCTGCATACCTGTGAAGAAATGTTAACCTGCAAACCTGTGAAGAAAAGTTAACCTGCAAAACAAGACATTAACTGAGGGTGGGTAGGGTGGGAGAAGCTCTGGAGCCAAGTGAGGATTCCCAGGTAAGATCCTCCCTCTATTGTGTGGGCAGGTAATCCCTCCCCTACCTGGCCTGGTCTCCTTGGCAACGCTTCCCCCAGGTGGAATTGGACAGCTGACTGAAGTAGGCAGAGACCTCCAGGTATCCCACCTGAGGGAAGGTGAAGCCAAGCCTATGCAGATGGAGCCGCTCCAGATCCAGGGGCTGCGCGCGTCCACGCAAAGGACGCCCCCCGTTTTTATGCGGGGAGCGGTCATTCAGTTCTCATGTAAAGGTGAATCTACCAAAGTCACACTTTGTAAAATGTTTAAAAGAGGGGGGGGGTACTGAGGAATTTGATTGAGGACACAGATATGGAAATGTGGAGAACTGACCTTAAGAGCTAAAAAATGAAAAAACAAAAACAAGTGAATATGAAATTGAGAAAGTCACCCATCCTTAGTTCATACCCAACATTGACTTTTGGGAGAAAAGGTAGGGTGAAATCCAGGAGTTGCACCCACTTCTCCTAATTTTAACCAAATTATGGCGCTTCCTAAAAACAATAGCTGGAAGGGTGTCCCTCTCTACTTCCCTGCGGTTTGAGCCCTGAATACGATGTGTCACAGTGACATCAAGCTTTTCGGCCTTTAAGCATCCATATGTGCCTATCTGTGAACCCCAATTGTATGAATAGTCTGACTCCCTTGAAAACTGATGTTCCTTCTATTATTTTTTAGATGCCCAGCTGGTGAAATAAATAGTTTCATTGCATGGGGTTGGACTAGATGGTCCTTGGTACAGAGTAGGGTCAATATTTATTGCCTGAGAGGATGTATTTATTCTTAACTGGCCATTAACGACATAACAGTCTCCTCTAAGTACAAACAGTTCTTTATTAAGGCTCTGCACTGTGGACTTGCTTCCTTGATGCAGAATCCTAGCAACTGAGCATCTGCTGTTTTTAACACTCACATTGTACTGAGCCTTTTAAAAAAAATCATAATATGTCAAATGGGCAGCTTAGGACCCATTTGTACACTAGGCAAAACTGTGTTTGGGTCCACCCTGGCCTGTTAATGTTTTATTGCTGCTACCTTTTAGAGTTCTTTAAGGTGTGAGGAAGTTTAATGCTCTGCTATGGCTTTATTTTATCGTTAAATGTATTTTCATCTTCTACTGTTGTTTATTATGCTGCTTTCTCTGTTGTTTTGGTGTTTTTATGTTATTTGTTTACTGCAATGGCCATTTTCATACAGTTTGGGAGCTACATCAACACCTTTCTGAGGAAGTGGGGAATCAATATGTAAACAAATAAATGACAATTCCTTTATGACATGCTTCAAAACTACTACTACTACAACACTTCAGGGCACATAGTTATATGATTTTTTTCCACATAAACCAGGGGTAGCGACCCTCTGGACATTGTTGGACTACAGCTCCCATCATCCCTCATCACACTGGCTGGAGTTGATGGGATCTAGTAATCACACTTTGATCTAGCATAAGAAAAATAATAATCTTCCAATAAACTTTTTTCTGAAACTTTGCATCATATTCTATATCCATAGTCATATCTTCCAAAAGAAAAACAACAACACAAATAACAGCCATGGGGGGGGGGGAGAGAGTACAGTGGTACCATTTATATGGTTCCCAAAGTATTTTGGGAATTTTGTATGCTTCTGGCTACAAAGTGGTTACCATGATTTTTCTACTACACCTTCTCCAAGTAGTCTGTTTAGTTGAATGATGCATTAAACATTCCCTTGGTCAAGAGATTCCTCAGAACATTCTGGAAACCATCTTTGTTGTGTAGCTGCCATCTTTTCCTCCCTTGTTTTAGAAACTTCCCTTCCTCAACCTAAGAAAAGCCTATGAATCAGGCAATGACACTTGTTCTCACAGTGCCCAACATTTTGGAATGTTGCTCATCACATTCAGAGACAATAGATTTGATCCATATTTCATCTTTCCCTTGCATACCCCAATACCACCTCCCACACTGTTCTGAAGGTCCCTCAACCTTCTGGGACAGTGTGGGAGCAGGTACTTGGGGCTATAGAGAGGTGGCAGGATCCCACTTGTTCCACCAGTGGGATCGTCTCTTGGTTGGAACGTCTCTCAGAAGATGTTCCCCACGGAAGAACGGAAGTCCGGATCCAATACAAAAGGTTATATGTTTCAGAAAGATTTGAATTATACCATGTTCCAGAATCTGTGTGCAAATCACTTTAGGAGGCAATCTTATATGCCAACATGGAACCCATGGATGCTCATTTGTCTGCAGAGGACTTCCCTGCTGTCACAATCCTTCCTCCTTAGTGAAATTAGTCTTGAAATGCAGATTCAATTGTGCCCAATACAGCAGGTCGCCATGTGTGTGTTGTCCACAACAGTTTTCCCAGTTTGTGAATGTGCCTATGGGCCCAAAAAGGTTAGTGACCCCAGCTATGTATACCTATGGGAAAATAAGACTTATTGAATGGAGCTTGCTTCTGAGTGGTTATTCTTAGCAACACACTGTTTGAGTGTTATTTAGGGTATGTTTGAGCTCTTTTAAGTCAATATAATAATGCAAAAGCAGGATTTATTTTTGGCACTGGAACGCTCATTTTAATTGTAGAACTCCTTGGAGATTATTATTTAATTATTCTGTGTGATATATGGGATGTTGGATTTAAAAATATTTAATTAAGAATTGCAACGTGCCCATGCAGGATTTACAACCGCAACCACAATAATGGGTAACAATAACCAAAGAATGGGAGAATGGTATGCTGTAATACTGGGGAAGAAGACACAGTCTTGCCTAGTGACTCGCTATTCTTCAGCTCTTAAAGTAAGAGGCATAGTTTCTGCATCGGGCTCTGGCAATGCTAGTAAAATGTGATAAATGAAGGTGGAGAATGCCAAGTTTAATTCCTCTTGTGAAAACAAATAACTAGTCAGGAAATCCAGAGAGAGAGAGAGAGAGAGAGAGAGAGAGAGAGAGAGAGAGAGAGAGAGAGAGGGAGAGAGAGAGAGAGTTGGGCTGTGGAAAGTAGAAGACTGGAAATATTGTTTTTGGCTCTGGTTATGTTACGTGTCCTGAAGAAGGATTAAGAGACACCAAAGAGGATGTCACAGTGTTTCAAGGGATGCACACATGGGGGTGGTAGGGGAGAATGTTTACAAAAGACTATCTGCATAATTGGACAGTTAACGCAATCTGATGAAACTGACGTTTGGTCTCCTAAAATGAATTGTTCCACAGCTAATTACCTCTTGGTGGAACCGGGTTTCTTTTCACTGCACCTTCTTACTAAATGACAATTCAAGTGAGCAGATCAGGATGTTGTACTGTTTTGACAATGAACAAGAGGTGAGATAATTATGTTGAATATTTCAGATACTTTCTGAAGTGCTGGTGATCTCTTCCAGCTGAACTTTCCATTGCACTCCCCACATACCCTGAAGAAACAATATGTTACAGTATGTTAGCATAACTCATGCCGGACTAGGGATGGGAGCGAAATTTGGTTCAGTTCAAATTTTAATGTGACTTACCATATCAATGCTTTCTGCTACAATTGGTGAACTGAAACACAGTTATCCTTTGAAATTCACACTTTGACAGAAAAAATGATTCAGTTCTTCACACAAATAATGTGTTCAAAAGTGTGTTCATTGGAGGAAAGTGTGCATTAAATTAAAAAAACATACATATAAAAATGGATTATTTTAGGCGAAGTTGCTTGCAAATGCAACTTTGTCTAAAATTGTGTGTGTGTGTGTGTGTGTGTGTGTGTGTGTGCGTGAGAGAGAGAGAGAGAGAGAGAGAGAGAGAAAATCGATTACAAAATGTGTATATTAGGAGAAATTTGTCCTTAAATGTTGAATTTTCAAGAATTTTAAAAAATAATTTTACACAGTAATGCAGAAATATGAACTGAACTTGAAACTGACAAAATGAGAAACTGAAGTTGACTAAAAACACGGATGCAGGAACCTTGAAAGGCTTTCCCGTCACTTTAAGAATCTGTTAAGATGGAGAGAAGACATGTAAATGATAGAATCTAAACTATTATACATTATTATATTATGTTTAACTGTATCCTTTATATTGTATGTGCATAGAGTGTTTCTGCGGGGGGGGGGCTGTATATGGGCATTGTTTCCTATAAGTATTTTCAGAAGCTGAAAGAAAAGCCTTATACTTAAGTTAATGCGCTTGAATTCATTTTTATTTATAATCAAATTTTTATTCTTCCTTCCTCGGCATGGTAGCAAATAATAAAAATGCAACTTGGTGACAATAAGAAGACAAATTAAAATATAATTCAAAAACAGATCATTACAGCAATGCGGAGCAGACAGAAATGATTAAAAACGATGAATCCCAATGCGTTCACAGGAACAAATCTCTATTAAATATACACATAAAAGATGGGAATTTAGGGGCAAAAGAGCCCCTGGGGAAGTTGTTCCATAAGCTGAGTGCCATGGAAAAAGGAATCTCTCATGCTTATTCCTATTAACCAAACTTCCTTCAGTCTAATACTCAGGGAAAGATGTGTCTGCAGGGTGGGTGGGTGGGTGGGTGGGTGGGTGGGTGTAAACCTCGTGTGCCCACTGTACAAAGGTAAAAGTCACATACACTAGTGGCCCAAATTGTGGAAACCTTTTGGGGGAAAGTGTATTACTGAGATTTGATAAGCAGAGACATCACCTTGCCAACAAAGGTCCGTATAGTTAAAGCTATGGTTTTCCCAGTAGTGATATATGGAAGTGAGAGCTGGACCATAAAGAAGGCTGATCGCTGAAGAATTGATACATTTGAATTATGGTGCTGGAGGAGACTCTTGAGAGTCCCATGGACTGCAAGAAGATCAAGCCTATCCATTCTTAAGGAAATCAGCCCTGAGTGCTCATTGGAAGGACAGATCCTGAAGCTGAGACTCCAAAACTTTGGCCACCTCATGAGAAGAGAAGACTCCCTGGAAAGGAACCTGATGTTGGGAAAGATGGAGGGCACAAGGAGAAGGGGATGACAGAGGACGAGATGGTTGGACAGTGTTCTTGAAGCTACCAGCATGAGTTTGACGAAACTGCGGGAGGCAGTGGAAGACAGGAGTGCCTGGCGTGCTCTGGTCCATGGGGTCACGAAGAGTCGGACACGACTAAACAACAACAACAAAACACCTCTTATTGGGGAGTAATACCATAAAATTATATATCAATGGAAAGATAATTTAATGAAGAATGCAATGCAAGAAAGTTTGTTCAATTCTCTGTATTCTATCAAACGTTATAGGCAAATAACCTGCAAAAGGAAGCACAACAGTAGCTTTCCTTCATCTGAATGTAGCCAATGAGCATGAGTGTTTAGAGAGCCATTCAGGTGTTATGAGCCATCAAACCTCGGAAATACACTTTTCCCAAAAGGTTTTCACAATTTGGGCCACTATTGCTCCGCCCACTTTGAGTTCTGGCCCCACCCACTACTGGCAGGGAGTCCTTCTGGCATCCATGACCATTCCTGGTCTTTAGTCAGGGTAACTTTTTATTCCAGAAAACGTTCCTTTCCAGCACTTTCATGGTATTGGGAAGAAAAATCTTTTTCTTCTTATGAAAGAAGAGGAGGCATTTCTTTCTTCTGAAATTTTAGATACCTTACATTCCACACCCTCAAATCTTTTATTATTGTTTTAACTCTTAAACAAAACAAACCACAACTTTGCTCTTTCAAATGTTATTATGGCAGCCATAAGCATCACTAAGTGATGTGACATCTGAGATGAAAAGAAAAACTTTGAAATAAACACAACGGGGCAGGTTTTGAAATACTCTCTCAGTGCTGAGCAAACAAGAGATTTGTAAAATATGATGCTAAAATGTTAATAGCACTGAGTAATAAAATGAAAAGCCACAAACACCAATCATGTTATAATTCAGATTCATATACTGTGTGGAGAACAGTGGAAACTGGAAAATATCACTGCACACACAAGTGATAGAAATTAAATTTTAATACAGTCAACAAAGCCAGACAGTTTATTCCTTGGTATAATTCTTTCATCCAATGCTTTATGGATGTTTTCTCTCGCTGTCTCTCTCTCTCTCTCTCCTTTGCTGAAGAGCAGAGCGATGCCTCTAGTTGCCTTCTTCCTTCTCATTCTCTTCCTCCAAGACATAATGCTGTGCACATAGAATAATGTGGGAGCAAAGGCCCTGCCTTCAAGTCTACAAATAGGATAGGGACTCAGGTGGCACTGTGGTATAAACCATCGAGCCTCTTGGGCTTGCTGACTGGAAGGTCAACGGTTCAAATACCCGCGACGGGGTGAGCTCTCGTTGCTCTGTCCTAGCTCCTGCCAACCTAGCAGTTTGAAAGCACACCAGTGCAAGTAGATAAAGAGGTGCCACTGTGGCGGGAAGGTAAACGGCATTTCCATGCACTCTGGCTTCCGTCACAGTGTTCTGTTGCGCCAGAAGTGGTTTAGTCATGCTGGCTACATGACCCGGAAAGCTGTCTGTGAACAAATGCCGGCTCCCTTGGCCTGAAAGCGAGATGAGCGCCACAATCTCATTGTCGCCTTTGACTGGACTTAACCGTCCAGGGGTACTTTACCTTACCTCTTTACCTTTATGTTCCTTGCACAAGAAATAACCTTAAAGAATAATGATGTAATATTTCTAAAAGTCTCAATTTGTTTGGGCTTAAACGTCCAGGGGTCCTTTACTTAAACAGGATAGGACAATACATATGGGAGGTGTGAGGGACAGAGAAGGAAGAGGGAAATCCCAGAAGAGCAATTCCATCCTGTGTGGAAAAAAGGGAAAAATGGAAGGAGTGAAAAAGAAAAATAGTGAAAGTGCAACCACGGGGTGCATTGTAGAAAGCCATGTGAGTGCATCTGTAGGAAAACCATTCTCCGTCCCTCAAGGCCAGCATCCTGTTCAAACAGTGACCAACCAGATTCCTATAGGAAACCTGCAAGCAGGATTCATACACGAGTGCCCTCTCCACACCTGTGGTTTCCAGCAACTGCATGCCCTCCGACATTTCTCAGGTGAGAATAGGGACATTCTATTCTACATCAGGAAGATCTGTCCCACGTTTGATCTCGCTGCACAAATATATGTCATATAAACATCCACATCTGTCACCTTGGACCAATGACAACCTCTCCGCCCCACCTACCTCAAAGAGAAAAAATGTGCAAGAGAAAGGGATCATGTACGACACCTTCAACAGATAAATGGAATGAAATAATGTTTTAGCTGTAAGCTGCCTTGAGTCCCTGTCAAGGGGGAAAGGTGGGATATAATAATAATAATAATAATAATAATAATAATAATAATAATAATAATAATAATAATAATAATAATAGTGTATCTGAAGAAGTGTGCATGCACACGAAAGCTCATACCAAGAACTAACTTAGTTGGTCTTTAAGGTGCTACTGGAAGGAAGTTTTTTTATTTTGAATAATAATAATAATAGAAGAAGAAGAAGAAGAAGAAGAAGAAGAAGAAGAAGAAGAAGAAGAAGAAGAAGAAGAAGAAGAGGAAGAAGAAACTGTGAGAATGATCAGGAACATACCAGAGATTAAATCCTGTTAAAGTCAGTGGGTCTTCTGATTAAAAATGCTTAGTTTTGCAGTATAAGGCTGCATGTTCTTTATCCAGTTACCTGGGAGAAAGCTCCATTGAATACAGTGCAACTTCTTTCTGAATAAAAAGGTAAAGGTAAAGGACCCCTGACAGTTAAGTCCAGTTGCAGACGACCCTGGGGTTGCAGAGCTCATCTCGCTTTACAGGCTGAGGGAGCCAGCATTTGTCCGCAGATAGTTTTTCCAGGTCATGTGGCCAGCATGACTAAGCTGCTTCTGGTGAAACCAGAGCAGCGCACGGAAATGCTGTTTACTTTCCTGCCAGAGCGGTACCTATTTATCTACTTGAACTTTGACATGCTTTCAAACTGCTAGGTTGGCAGGAGCAGGGACTGAGCAACGGGAGCTCACCCCGTCGCGGGGATTTGAACCGCGACTTTCTGATCGGCAAGCCCTAGGCTCAGTGGTTTAGACCACAGCGCCACCAGCATCCCAGTGTCTGAATAGACACTGTAAAACTCCATTTACAATTAAGGAATCAACAGCCCATGCATTTCCTAAGAAAGTGATGGCTGCTGAAGTACATTGGTTACCTTTCTTGCAAAATTTTAAGAAGGGCTTCATATGCCACCTTCACTATTTCCTTCATTTGGTGCAGGTATTTTATTTTCAGTATAAACAGGACTCCATTTTTTGTACTTACAACCACACACCCCACTTTTAATTGTTCTCTGAGATGTGGAGGGGAGGAAAAAGGAAAAGGAGGACATTCCAGGATCAAATCAGAAACCGGGATGGCTTCTGTAATTCTGGGACTGTCCCTGGAAAATCAGAAGACTTGGAGGGTATGCAACTGGTATTCAGAAGCTCTGCTGCCTCTGACTGTGGAGGGCAGAGCACAGCCATCACCACAGCTTTTGAGTTCGACCCCTCTCACCATGATTGAGGGTGCTCTTTTCGTCATTGATCACCTCCACTCTATAAATATGGTGCGACTATTGTAATCTGCATCATTTATTGTGAGAAGGGTCTGGGGACAGCCTTGGCCACACACACAGACAGCAGTGTGCAGAACAAAGGTGACTTTATGAGCAGAACAGAACCGTTTAATTAAAAGGCTAATTAGCAAAATTCACCTGTGGCCAGGTTGCTGCAAATTCAAGGTCGTGCTCGTTCTTGCAGACAGAGTTTCCTTAAAGGGACAGGATCAAAGGCTTAAGGAATCTCAGGGGCTGCCGCTCTAAAGGCTGGTTTACATTATTAGCAGGTCTATGTGGTAAAACTGGACAGTACCACTTTGGACTGTACGGGGGGGCAGTATGTGGTGAGGTTTACATCTTTGAACATAGGATAGACCTATCAGGAGTGCTCAGCATGGTGCTTCCATGGGAAACAGCAGCTCCATTGCAAGCCAGGAACAAAAGAAGCTGCTTTATATGGAATCAGAGACATTGGTCCACCTAGCTCAATATTGTCTACACGGACTGGCAGCAGCTCTCAAGAGTTTCAGACTGGGGACATTCCTAGCTGGACATGCTAGGCACTGAATCTGGGATTTTCTGCATGCAAGGCAGATGTAATGCTACTGAGCTACCCCTTTTCATGTAACCAGTGCTATTTTTTCTAGGCAAAGAGGGGCCAGAACTCACCATGAATGCTTCCCTTGTTCTCTTATAATGGCAATGGTGCCCACCTGAGAGGTGCCGGAACTGAGTTCTGGCTGAAAAAAGCCCTTCCTGTAACATAAGGAGCCATTAACCCCGTGTTGAAGCATGTGATGACCTGGGACTCGAACTTGGAACTGGAGGAGTCTCAGTTCACACCAGATCTTCTGCCTCAGGCGGCATCTGAACCAAGTCAGGGGCCTGATTCTGAAGAGCCCCAGTCTGCACAGGTTCCCCTGCAACAAGCACCAGCTGGGCCGAGTCAGGGGCCTGAACCTGCCCTGGCTCCAGATGCTGCAGGGATTCCTTGTTGCCCTCTGCTGGGCAATCACATACAGGTGCTCCACTACCAGTTGTGTCAGGAGAGGCTGAGGTGGCCTCTGGGTCTAGTAACCCACCAACATCTCCCGAGCTGCAGAGACTCAGGTCTGAGAGAAGGAGAGGCCTGAGTACTCGCAGGAGGAGTGCTCTCCTTTGGGTGAGACAGGGAGGTAAGTCACCGGGGGATTAGGACCGCCCGTTACCCTGACAGAGATAAAAGGCTGTCGGACCCTGCCCCAGGTTGTGGGAGTAACATTGCTGCTTGCAACCCTGTATCTGTCCTAGCCTGGTTTCCTGCCTTGTGACTTGCCTTGGCTCTGTTGGACTGACTCCTCATGGAATCCTTGGATTCGGGACCGGACTTAGAATCATAGAGTTGGAAGAGACCACAAGGGCCATCGAATCCAACCCCCTGCCAAGCAGGAAACACCATCAGAGCACTCCTGACATATGGTTGTCAAGCCTCTGCTTAAAGACCTCCAAAGTAGGAGACTCCACCACACTCCTTGGCAGCAAATTCCACTGTCGAACAGCTCTTACTGTCAGGAAGTTCTTCCTAATGTTTAGGTGGAATCTTCTTTCTTGTAGTTTGGATCCATTGCTCCGTGTCCGCTTCTCTGGAGCAGCAGAAAACAACCTTTCTCCCTCCTCTATGGGACATCCTTTTATATATTTGAACATGGCTATCATATCACCCCTTAACCTCCTCTTCTCCAGGCTAAACATGCCCAGCTCCCTTAGCCGTTCCTCATAAGGCATCGTTTCCAGGCCTTTGACCATTTTGGTTGCCCTCCTCTGGACACGTTCCAGTTTGTCAGTGTCCTTCTTGAACTGTGGTGCCCAGAACTGGACACAGTACTCCAGGTGAGGTCTGACCAGAGCAGAATACAGTGGCACTATTACTTCCCTTGATCTAGATGCTATACTCCTATTGATGCAGCCCAGAATTGCATTGGCTTTTTTAGCTGCCGCGTCACACTGTTGGCTCATGTCAAGTTTGTGGTCAACCAAGACTCCTAGATCCTTTTCACATGTGCTGCTCTCAAGCCAGGTGTTCCCCATCTTGTATTTGTGCCTCTCATTCTTTTTGCCCAAGTGCAATACTTTACATTTCTCCTGCAATACTTTACTTGGACCGTGTTGCTTGGGTTAACCCCCAGGCCCAACACAAAGCATCGCCATTCCAAGTCTTTTGCTGTCTCCACCAAAGCAGGCAGCGATATGTAGCTGGGATGGGAAAACGGGTCATGAGATTGCACCAGAACACAGGGTAAGACATCCTGCATGTTATTGGAAAGTAGGGAAAGGAAGCACATTTTGTGCAGCAGCCCCTTTTGTGCATAATGCAACCTCCTCCAATTCAGCTCCCTCCAGATGTTCGCGAGTCCACAACTGCCACCATCTGGTTGGGGCTGATGGAAGCTGGAATTGAGAACATCTGGAGGGCAGCCGTTTGTCGAAGGCGGACATGATTGCTCCCACTTTTAGAGCACAAGATGGCAAGGAGTAGAGAGAGAAAATGCAATTATGGAAGAAAATTAAAACAGGTCCAACAAAGACTAATCTTGTTTTTAGAAAACAGCCCGTTGGCAAGGCACAGTGTACTTTAATGGATGATCCTGAATGTGCAAAAGAGCAGCACAACACACTCCCCTCAAAAGGGAGAGAGAGAAAATCTCTGACTCCCTATAAATATCTGGCAGGGTCTGACTTGGGTATCTTGCATACAAAGAACATTTGTGACAATATATCCTCCTTCCAAAATGAAATGTCTGTGTTATGATTCCTCTGAATCATGGGCATTTCTTTAATTAACAAGAATATTGCCAAGGCACTTGCAGTACCAATAATGCAAGTGCTATTAAACTGCATAATGCCCTAAACAAATCTGACTTTGGGAAATATTAGCACGTTTAATTCTTATTTGCAAAGTCCTGATTTTACTCAAACTAATTTATTATGAAAGGGTAGAAAAAGAAAAGGAACCCAAACCCTACAGTAAACCAACTATTTAAAAAATGTAGTTTTCATCAGCTGTAGTGCAGTGCCTCTTACTAAACTCAGCCCTTAAAGAATACTATGTGAGCTTATGCCTGCATGCCAACTAACAATATCCAGAAATAGATTTAGGGTGGATTTTAATGGTTACACTGGCTCATGATGCACTCCAAGTGGTGTGGGCTAAGCCTCTTGGACACCACCCTGGAATGCAAGAGAGGGACTCTGACCATCAGTGTTATAAACTTGGACATATAAGCTAGGTGCCCAATGGCTCCTTACACCAGAGGATGTGTTGTTAGTGTGTGAAAACGGTCCAGAGCCAAGGATTCCCAGGCATGCACCTCCAAATGGGGGAGACGCAGGGCAGGATATAGGTTTGATGAGGCCCTAAGCTACTGAAGGTAATGGGGCCCTTTATATGTCCAGCTGTCCTGTGTCAACAACAAATCGCTGTTTTTTGTGTTTAATATATGCTATATGGTAATTTATGGACCTAACAGGTCTCTTGCACAAAGCAAAATATGTATTTTATCAAAGTAATTGTAATGAAATACAGTTAAGAAGAAGTATGTTAATAGTGATTTGGGGAGCAAGAGAGTGGGACCCTAAGCTATAGCTTGTTTAGTTTATACATAAATCCGGCACTATGGAGACGTCAGGCGCTATCCTGGCACCCAGCTATCTTCACTTGGTCGCAACTGGCCGATAGCCAGGTGCAAAATACGCCTGGCAAATTTTGAATGCTGCTGTCCATGTCAGGAAAGCAAGAAGTGTGGAGCTCCTGTACACGCTAGCCCGGTGGTTGGGAAGTGGTGCAGCTGGTGCATATCAGATGGTGAGATGGGAAGAGGAAGGAGGCTTACATGGGCTAAACATACCCAACTCCCTCAACTGTTCCTCATAAGGCTTGGTTTCCAGACCCTCCTTGATCATCTTGGTTGCCTTCCTTTGCACATGTTCCAGCTTGTCAATATCCATCTCAAATTATGGCACCCAAAACTGGACACAGTACCCAAGGTGTGGTCTGATCAAGGCAACACAGAGCGGTATTATTACTTCCCTTGAACTCGTCGCTATATTTCCATTGATGCAACCTAGACTAGTGTTAGTGGTTTGTTGGTTTTTTGTTTTGTTTTGTTTTTGCTGCTGCTTCATCACACTGTTAACCCATACTAAGCTTGTGGTCCACTAAGACACCTAGATCCTTTTCACATGTACTTCTGGCAAGGCACCTGTCCCCCATCTTAAGTGACTTATGGTAATTCTGACCTTTTGCATGCCTGTGTGACAGACATTAACAACTATACTCACAGCAGGAGTTTTACATGTTATGGAAGAGGAAATGTCAGCGCCATGTTTCCCATGACAGCTCCTTCCTCCAAGCCACTAGATCTAAAACAGTCTTTCATCTGAGGAATGCTACAGTGTCTTTCTGCTTACCTCCAAGGGGAGAGAGGGATAAGGCAAAGCAATAGGAGTGCATTTCTGCAGCTGTGTTGAATTCTCTTGGAGGTGGGTTTGCTTTTTTCCTCAATGAAATGTGACATTTCAGGGAATGCAAAGTGTTCTCTGAAAGATCAGCGTTCCTCTCTTGCAAAAGAGCACTGGTTCTATAGTAGTAGTAGTAGTAGTAGTAGTAACACAGTCTACTTTTCTTGCAGGCATTCTAGATGCAGGGAAATGGGAGCAGAAAGGTTTTATGCGATAAACTATACAAATGGTTGATCCCCAACTACAATCTCAAGAGGTAAAATTTAGCTAAAGAAATCTGCCAGCTGAGACTGCACATTTGTGTAGGTTGGTGCTCAGTTACTCCTGTACAAAAACAGATGAAATGTAATAGAGAATACATTTTTTATAATAATAATAATAATAATAATAATAATAATAATAATAATAATAATAATAATATATTGATTTTTTAAAAAAGATATTTATTGAGGTTTCAAAAATTATATATAAACAAAAAAACAATAATACACAATAGTACAAACAAAACAAAAACAAAAAACAGGTATAATTTCAATCCCTTATTTTCTTATCACTTACTTCCAAACTTAAAACACAATTAAAAACACGTAAAATTTCAATTGCTTATTTTCTTTTAACTTATTTCTCAGACCTCCTCACACCTCCCCTTCTTGTGTTCCAATTCTAATTATTAGCTCAGCAAATTCTTATTACTTATTTCTCAACTTTAACTTAATAGTTTATCTTAGATTTATTTTTGCAAACCTTATTTTCATTTAATTTAGTTCATTTTAGAAATCCAATTTTACCTTATCCAAACTTAAACCTCGAACTTATACATCGATTCTTATTCTTAAAACGTTTTTTCTTAAGGTCGACCATAGTTCCCTTCCACGAATTTCCCATTTTACATACCAATAACAAACAAAATAAAAACAAAATAAATTGTAGTTATGAACCCTTTGGATTCCCAAACTCCACCCCCCCCTTTCCCGGCTTCAGCCCCCACAAGTATCCATCAGTCTTAATCTACTATCAGCCTGGAGATCTCACATCTGAGGCTCTTAATTCTCTCTCAGTTCCTCTCTGCCAGTCTTTTTGATAGTCCTTAATATAAGACACCAAATCTTGGAGAAGCTCCAGCCCAACAGGAACCATGTTTCTTCCAGCTAGGCCTCCATACTAAGGAGTAGAGCCTATGGGGTGTTCCAATTCTTGTTTCTTGTTCCTTTCAAGTCCAAAAGTCCCCAAAGCTCTAACTTCCACCTTAATCACATTTGTAACCCTTAGGTCTTCTGATCTCCACATAAGAAGATCTCTCCATTTCTCAATCTCCAGTTCAGGCCGCGCTTTCCACATCAGATTTTTATTTTCCTTTATTACCATCATGTCAGGCCTCAAAATACAGCTCTCCTTTAACATCTGCAAAATTTCAGTTCCTCCTTCCTTTTCTTCAGGGGCGACATATGTCTCCTTCTCCATATTCTCAAAGCTCTCAGGTTTCTCTATTTGTCCAGTTGAATGAGCTTCTTGTTTCAAGTCCTTATCAGATTCAAGAATGTTATTTACTGTTAAGTCCAGAGTTGTAACATTTGTAGCCAAAACATCAAATTGGCCTTGTAACTTTCCCAAGAGAACAAATGCTCTGTCCAATTCAGCCTGGATTTTCCTTCCTCCAGCCATTCCTGTAATGTCACTGAGTCCCTCTAGGGGGATTTTAGCTCCTTTATATTCTTTTCAGCTCGAGTCCAAAGATCAAGTTATTTTGTATCAGCCCTTCCTTATTTTCAACAAATTGTAGCAAATATAACCAGCAGAAGCAACAAAACCATAGTTCTCTTTTTCCGTCTTGACAGCTAATTTGACAGCTGTCAAGCTCTTCAGTATTTCATCAACCGGCTCTCTCACGGAGTGATCCCGGGTCCGGGGGGGGGGGTACCACTTCAGCTCTCGAAATTAATCTTTTATCCTCCAGTAAAAATTCTTGTAATATCAAACCGTGAAATTAAAGTCTTTTACAAAAAGGAAAAGGAAAATTCTCTCGACCTTAGCTAGCAGGTCCTTTGCTTTAAATTGTTTACAAAGAGGGGGGAGGACTTCCTTTTTAACCCTTCCCCGCTCGTTCCTGATTCCAACAATTTTTTCTTTAAACTTCCAATTTCCGTATTACTCGTGGGTTGATGTTTTAAAGTCCGAATGTCCCAAGGAAAAAGTCAGCGCTCTCTGATAATGGCTTGCGGCTTCACTCTGCAGATGAGTGAGTACTCTCAGCACCGCGCCGCACCCTGTCCCCGTTCCGAAGCCCTTAAAAGGGCTCCTTCACGGATTGGGGGGGCGCAAATGGTGCCCGCCGAGTCACTACACTCACAGGCTTCTGCGCCTGTGATTTTAAGGGTCCCCGTGTCGCCGCGGCGGTAAGACCCAGCTCTGCAGAGCCGATTCCCTCCGGAGCTCGGAGGGAATCCGCCATTAAACGATGGCGTCAACCCGGAAGTCCAATAATATATTGATTTATACCACCCATCTGGCTGGATTTCCCCAGCCACTCTGGGCGGCTCCCAATCAAATATTAAAAACACAATACAGCATTAAACATTAAAAACTTCCCTAAACAGGGCTGCCTTCAGATGTCTTCGTGACAGTTGCAGTGAATGTGGAAAGTGTTCTTTGTAACTCACACAATATATTGAATTGGATATTGTTCTCACTTTCACAACCATATAAGCAGGGCTCGTGGTGAAAGAATTGAAGTACTAGTCGTCTTTCTTCTTCTTTGGTGATCACTCGAAGCTGAGTAAGATTGTTTTCCATAAACACAGTTTTAACAGTGAGTCCATAAGTCACTGTGGAGGTCAATTCTGGATCTACACGTCCTTCCACAGTGCGGACATAGGTTTCTGGGTGGGAGTTGATCACAATGAGGGTTTGCCAAGTGTGCCTTCCTCTTAGCATGTTTCTCCTTTGCGTCCTGAGTTTGAACGTCTTCAAAGCCCATGACACCTTTGGTAAAGGCTGTTCTCCAATTGGAGCACTCACAGGCCAGTGTTTCCCAGCTGCTGGTGTTTATACTACAGTGGTACCTCGCAAGACAAATGCCTCGCAAGACGAAAAACGCGCAAGATGAAAGAGTTTACCATTTTTTGAGTCGTTCTGCAAGACGAATTTCCCTATGGGCTTGCTTCGCAAGTCTTGCGAATTCTTGCGAGTTTGTTTCCTTTTTCTTAAAGCCGCTAAGCCGTTAATAGCCGCTAAGCCGTTAATAGCCGCTAAGCCACTAATAGCCGTGCTTTGCAAGATGAAAAGACCGCAAGACGAAGAGACTCGCGGAACGGATTAATTTCGTCTTGCGAGGCACCACTGTATACTTTTTTAGATTTGCCTTGAGAGAGTCTTTAAACCTCTTTTGTTGACCACCAGCATTACACTTTCCATTTTTAAATTTGGATTAGAGCACTAGTATTCATATATTGATAACAGTGTCAGCAATTGAGACACATTAGGAGATTCTTATTCCCCACATAGAGCCACAATTCCCAGAGTTCTTTGGGAAGATGCACTTATTCCTGAATTGCAAGGAGTTGGACTAGATTGGGGTAGTTTCCAGCTCTACAATTCTATGATTATTAAACCACTTTGGGAATTGCAGCTCCATGTAGGGAATGAGAGTCCCTAAAAACTCTCAGCACCCTTAACAAACTACAGTTCCCAGGATTCTTTGGGGGAAGCCACAACTAAAGTACAGCGCACCTTGGCTTAAGAACAGCCCTGTTTACGAGCTATTCAGTTTACAAACTCCGCAAAGCCAGAAATAGTGTCCCGGTTTGCGAACTTTACCTCAGTCTAAGAACGAAAGCTGAATGGTGGAAGGGCACTGGTGGTGGGAGGCCTCATTAGGGAAAGTGCACCTTGGTTTAAGAACAGTTTCAGTTTAAGAATGGACTTCTGGAACGGATTAAGTTCGTAAACCGAGGTACCATTGTAGTATCATAATGCTTCAGATGCATTATGAGAATGTTGTCTAGAAAGGGAACCTTCTTATGGCAGATGAAAATGATGGACTATATGGAACTTGCCAAACTGACTGGGAGACTCCGAGACCAGAGAGAAGAGACGGTGGAAGAAGACTGGAAGAAGTTTAAAGCATATTTGAAAAGAACATGTTAATATTTAAATCTTAGAATAGCTTTGGAAGCGGATACAGGCTGTAGGGTTAGAAGTAGAAGACAGTGTATTTTAAAATAATATTATTTGTAAAGGATAAAATGTGAAGATTATTATGGTAAAAGTAAGTAAAAAAATGGTTAAAATGGTTAAAAATATGATATATGTAAACTGCTAAAGATGAGGTAAAATGAAAATCAGATAAGGGGAGACTTGTGGAAGCTCACCTAACAACGTTTAGAAAAAACAAGGGTAAGACAAGAATTTGTTTGTGTTGTTTGTTTTTCTGTTTGTGTTGTTTATTTGTGTTATAAAATGAATATTTTTTTTTGAAAAAAATATAGAAAGGGAACCTTCTTCTTGTTCATCTCATGTGCATCTTGGACCAGACTTAGGTTAATCCATGACCAAGCAAAGCACCAACAGTGGAAGTGACTCTTGAAGCTAGGTTCTAGGTCCAAATCTCCTTCCATTAGATGTCAAGCACTAGAGTTTTGAAGTACCACAAACTTGGGATTTCATCTGTCTATTACCAAAGAAGAGACTTGAGAACGGAAATATTGATGGAACCTGCTGTTTATATATCGAGAAATATATGGTGGGAAGAAATCATTCATGCATGAAGATGAAAAAGAGGGACTTCTTTGTGCTTAATGTGCCAGAAAATTTAGGCCACACTCATGCATGTAAATAAGTATGCAAATGTAACCCTAGTAAATGCTGCCAAGGTCAGTGAGACCTCAGGCAATTTCTGCTGAGTAAGTGGCTAATCACTCAACATGAAATGTGGCTCCACTTAGATAAGTCAAGTCTGGAAACCTGCCATGTTGTATCCTGGGTCAAATTGTTCTGTCCTCCTGTGACTTCCAGATCAAACTTGTTAATTTGGCAAGCTTTCCCTCAAATTTCTTGCAGATGAATTCATTGTCTTCCTTTCTCATGATTAATGCCGCACTTGTATTTCTGGAATCTGAAGGCAAAAGAGCATAACAGAAACTCTGGTATCCTGAGTCCCCACTCTGAAATGCCACCAATTCTTGCCTTTGAGAAGAATCTGATGATGGACCTATAGTTCCAAATAAGGGAGATGACTCCGACAAGAGCACAGACCATTTCATTTGTTCGAAACCTTCTCACTCAAACAATCAATTTTACTACGTTAACATTTACCCTAGAGGTGTCACATCACATTTTCTTTTCTTTGTTTGTTTTGAACATGCAGACTTTCAGCGAGTTACACTGAATGACTTTCAGCATGTTGGATATTGCATATAGCCTGGTCCTCTGCATGATTACTCTAGAGCAGTGTTTCCCAACCTTTTTTGGGCAAAGGCACACTTGTTTGATGAAAAAAATCTCGAGGCACACCACCATTACAGCCCTGTGACGTCAGCGCGCAGCGTCACGCCGGGAGGGACGCACGAAAGTGTAAGTTTCAATTTTTTCCCTCCCCCTTGCCGGGGAACCTCCAAGCTTTGGGGGTGGGGGTGGGAGGAGGCAGCAAAGCAAGGCAGGAAGGAGAGCGCGGCTTGGCTGGGTGAGCTTTGGCAGGGGCAGGGAATGAGAGCCGCGAGGCGGGCACTGTGGACGGAGGCGCTGCCCGCCGAGCTCGCAGGCAGCCAGGCAGGCAGACGGCGAGAGCCCAGTGCTGGGCGGCATCTCCTCGCCGCCGCCGCCCTGCCTCTCGCCGCCCGACTCGCCTGCCTCCCTCCAGGCTACATCTCGCGGCACACCAGGCAACATCTCGCGGCACTAGTGTGCCGCGGAACAGTGGTTGGGAAACACTGCTCTAGAGGTAAGCATGTCTCCCAAGCTTGCGTTGGATTGGAAATAAACCAAACTATTCCCCACAAACGGGAAATAGCTTGGAAGTAGCAGTAGTAGTTAAAGTATATACCATGCCCATCTGACTGGGTTGCCCCAGTCAATCTGGGCAGCTTCCAACATATAAAAAATATATAATAAAACAATAAGCATTAGGGGGAAAAAACCTTCCCTATGCAGGATTGCCTTCATGTGTCTTTTAAAGGTTGTACAGTAGAACCTTGGTTCCTGAACAGCTTAGTTGCCAAACAAATCGGCTCCTGAACATTGCAAACCCAGAAATAAGTGCTCTGGTTTGCGAACATTTTTCGGAAGCAAACGTGTGATGCTGTTTCCGTTTGAGTGCAGGAAGCTCCTGCAGGCAATCGGAAGCCACACTTTCATTTTTGAACGGTTTCGGGAGTCAAACAGACTCCCAGAATGGATTAAGTTCAAGAACCCAGGTACCACTGTATAGTTACTTATCTCCATGGTCACATAACTCCATACCCTCCAACATTTCTTAGATGAACATAGGGACATCCTAAGGAAAGCAGGACATTCCGGGATCAAATCAGAAACTGGGACAGCTTCTGAAAATCTGGGACTTTCCCCTGGAAAACAGTGATACTTGAAGGGTCTGCACACGCCCCAACAGAGAATTCTGGAAGACCCTGGTTCATATCATAACTCACCCACAAACGTTGCAAGGGCCAAAGTCTCCCGTCGCCATAGGCAAAAATGATACTGACCACATCCCAAGCAACGCTGCATGGCTGCTGTAAGTATTCTTGAGGTAGTGATTGATGATTAAGTATTTTGAGCAGACTAAGGGCCAAACTACTTGTAAGACACAGTCGTACATAACCTTGCCCTTGTTGTTGTTTTTTCAGACACAGGAGTCTTCAATCTTGAATGGAAGGCTATGAGGGAAGTTAGTGGAGGTGCTTAACCCCTTGCACTCCAAACATTTTTGGTTTTTTTACTCAACCCTTCCCCCACCCATTAATTTTTTTCCCTATGGGGAAAAAGATAAAGTGGCTATAGAGAGAAAACTATTTGCAGATTGACTTTGAGGGGCAAAGGACCAAATACCTCCTTGCCCTCTCAATGTTGCATGTATCTGTGTGGTTAGTCTTATATATATATGCCACTAGCAGCTCATTTTATAGGCCCGAACACACCTTGCACTCAAAAAAATAATATGCACTTCTCTGCCGTCGAGTGTTCAACAGCAGCAATTTAATACAATTCCCAAAAGCAGCTTTAAAGTGACATAACAAATGCAAGTTTCTTCTGCTTTGATGAAATGCACATACTTTGCATTACGGTTCGCTTTGTGGGGGCAGGGGAGATGCAAATTCCAAAGGGGATGGTTTATAATCCATCTAGAAAGGAAAATACAGCACTTTATATCATCTTCCCTTTTTTGTAAATTATGTTGTTTATTTTTGAAAAAAAAGTTTTCTGGGCAAGGGTGTTTTGTGGTGGTTTTTTTTTGCATTTGAATATGGAAAGCAGGGCGTGAATGTCATTGTGCAAAGGTATACTGCAAGCCTAATTAATCTCCTAAATAATGAGATGCTGCTCGAGTTGTGAAGAACATTATTCAGCAAGCCAGTAATTTAGGCCCTTTTCCCTCTGTGGTTGTACAGTTGCAGTTCTCTGTCTGTGAATTACTAATCATAATGGCCTGCAGGTACCTTTAAAGGTGTGAGTTCTCTCTCTCCATCCATCCATCTAATAGCAAACTCATCCCACGTGTCAATCATTATGTAGCCAAAAGAGCACCATCCTTGCATGCAGAGCTTTTTTCCTATAAAAATGTTTCGGGGTACTCTCATTTTGACTCAAGAAAATTGCCATTTTCTAGTTCAAATCGGGGGAAATAAATACAGTAAATGGACAAAAGTACAAAGATTCACAAAATGTTTAGGGGTACCCCCCCCCAGAAAAAAGCACTGTTTGCATGAGAGGGAAGCTTGGTGAACCCCAAGGGGACTTGCATAAGTGTAAAGCATATTTAGGGGGGAAACCTTAAGGAGGGGGAACCCAAAAAAGCTCAGTGAGGACTAAGCATGTTCACTGCCCATATAATGCTGACTGTTGGGGAAGGGGAATGGAGTACTCTGGGGAAGGGCATGGCTGGCTGGCTGGCATTCTAAACAAAAACACTGCATGACCACGTTTCTTTTTAAAAAAATCATTTTTAATCATTTTCCAATAAAAACAGCCAATCAACATATCCACGCCATAATTCAATTAAAAACAAGAAACTAAAATAAAAAAAGACCAAATTGTAATTATGAATTTTTCCGGGCTCCCCATAGTCTGGACCTCTGAAGCATATCGCCAAATCTTCAGTCCTGCCTCTTCTTGTTGTTTTCATATTTTTCACCTTCTGGTCTTAACACTTTATGCATGACCACATTTCGATAGTATAGCATATGACTTGCATTTTAAAAGTCCCAGATTCAAACCCCAGCATGTTCTAAATGTGTTTTATTTTATATCAGTTGTAAATCACTGGAGTGTCTGCTGTGTTGAGTTCCTTTGGGAGGAAGGGTGAGGTATACATTTAACAATATAAAAAAATTAAAACATTCCAACAGTGAAAAGATCACCACCACCCTTGACACTCAGGCAAGCTGCTGCCAGTCAGTGTAGGCAATTCTGGACTAGATGCAGCAACGGTCTGACTTGGTAGATGGCAGCTTTTTGTCCTGTATAATTCCTGTCCTATTTCTTGTGGGTTTGTCAATTCGCAAATCTATTTCAATTTAACTCATTGGTTGACAGACCTATATTTTTGGCCTGCTGCGATGAAGCAAATTGCCATGCCTCTGCAGAGGAAGCAACCAAAACCAAAAAAATAAAGCAGCACCTCTCAAGGTTATTTAGGGCTTGGAATAAACGAACCATATGTCAATGCCACTCGGAGATAATATGGCAGTCCCATTGATGCAGCTCAAATTTAAATAAGACAATCCATCCTGGAAATCGTTCTAGGAGCCACGAGCTGTGTTTCTGCTGACACTGCAAGGCCCAAAGATGGGCAAGATTTGAAAAGTGTCATTTCTGAGAGGTGCCACATCTGGGGATCATGGTAGGCTCATTGATAATAATAAAGACAAGAAAAGCAAGACTGAATGAACTGTCCATTTGTTGCAAATCTCTCAGGGAAATAATTGCAAAAATACTTTCCGACACCTTGTCTCCATCCTTCTTCCTTCCCAGAAAGAAAACGTTCACCACATTAAAGGAAGCAGGTCCCCCCCCCAACATAGGAGCCACTTTATCTCAAGAGAAAGAAAGAAAGAAAGAAAGAAAGAAAGAAAGAAAGAGACCTCTGAATCTCATTGTGCAGAAATGGTTCTACTTGAGGGGCTCTCAGAGTTGGACAAAGTGAGTAAACTGAATACTCAAGGGGCACAAAAGGACTGTACTCAGTTTCCTGAGGGATGCAGGTTCCTCAGTCCTGTTATAGTTCTTTTCCTATTTTGTTTTTGGGAAAATCTGAAGAGAACCCAGAGAATCTGTAAACTGTCGCATTTCCCACACAATAAATATCACTAGGCTTATCCAAGATCTTGGCTTTCTCCAACATTTCTCAGATTTTCTTTGCTTCAGAATTTTGCACTGGATGAAATTTGAGTAGCAACTCCTGTTCTCTCCAAAGCAAAATTGCTCTTAGGGAAGATGCTCACACAACAAACACAATGTTGAAGCTCCTTAAAGTTGAAATGGACTCCATGTGGTTACAACCTCATGTAAAAACTCCACCACCATCGCTCAGCCTGGACATTGAGGTCCAGCTCCGAGGGCCTTCTGGCGGTTCCCTCACTGCGAGAAGCCAAGTTACAGGGAACCAGGCAGAGGGCCTTCTTGGTGGTGGCACCTGCCCTGTGGAACGCCTTCCCTTCAGATGTCAAAGAAATAAACAACTATCTGACTTTTAGATGACATCTGAAGGCAGCTCTGTTTAGGGAAGCTTTTAATATTTGATGAATTATTGTATTTTAATATTTTGTTGGAAGCCACCCAGAGTGGCTGGGGTATAAATAATAAATTATCATCATCATCATTAACATCATCATCATCATTACATGTAGAGTAGAGCTGTGCTTTGAACGAACTACTTTGACTGAACAATGGTCACTGAACTAATAGACAAATTTCTGAACTACACCTGAAAGTAGTTCTCATAATTGCTGAGTGAACCAGAGGTGAATTAATTTCTTTTTGGCATAGAACATTGAATGATTTCTAATTCATCTTCATGCTTCATGTTCATCCACCTCATTACCCAGCAGACTCTAAGCTCCACCCCATTCTCCCTTTTCTTAAAAAATGTAAGTCAGTTGGATATCTATAAAGAAAGTTAGCAAAAAAAATGTAGAGGCAATGTTCTAAGGCTTATGAGGCAGATGCAGAGACGCTACAGTGGCTAATAATACTAAATCACTTAATCACTGGGGCTAAGCAACCATAAAGAAGAAATGTGAAGCATTTCTTCTATCTTCCCTGCTGAAGATATTTGCTCTTCTAACTGCAGCTTTTTGCAGCAAGAGGCACAGGTACATGAAACAAGGTAAATGATGTATTTGTGCCATTAACAGTTGTGTGATTGACACAAATTAAACAAGGTAAGCCTTTCCTAGTGTGGAAATACAATTATGGGGAAAGCTTCACCTGGTAGCTTTTTGTCTTTTAGACATCTTATTACTTGTGTGTTACTTCAATTCGCTTTTGAGACCTATACTTCAGCTTAGCAGCTTGTAACATTATGAATTTGTTTGTTTGTTTTGTTTACGGATTTTTTAATGAACTGAAAGGGTTCACTTGGATGAACTTGGACCAAGCTAGTCCATTTCTTTTCAAGTACGAACTTTAATGGGAACTAGTTCCTTTCCAGACAGGATGAACTGGAACTAGTTCCATTCTGAAACAATTTTTCCAATTACTGGCATAGAGCAATTACTAAATTATATTGCAGTGAAATGAGAGAAATGAGCTTTTGATGCATTCCCTGTTTAACAAGAAGTCTAATTTGAAGGTATGCTTGACTTTTGGAAGCCTTTCAAGCAATCTCACTACCAATCATTTATTTCAAGAATGTAAAGATGAACAAAAGGACCATTAACTGAGCAGTTAATTCTTTTAACACATACTTAGTGCATTGGAATCCTGGCTTTCATAAAGCCTCTGCCTTTAATTTCAGTTTACGTAAGCCTGTTCATTTTAAAAATTTTCTTAGACATCTACTAATGATCACCTTGCATCCTGTGGGAATATCCATGCAGTGCTTTTTTCTGGGGGTATGCAGGGGGAACGCATACCCCTAAATATTTTTGTGAATTTAAGTTTGGCCTCATTGAGGGACAGTATTTCAGAAGGAGTAGGAAAATGTAAGGTAAAGGTAAAGGGACCCCTGACCATTAGGTCCAGTCGTGGCCGACTCTGGGGTTGCAGCACTCATCTCGCTTTACTGGCCGAGGGAGCCGAACCACAAGCCGTAGACTCTGTGGTTTAAGCCACAGCGCCACCCGTGTCCCTGTAGGAAAATGAGAGTACCCCTAAACATTTTTTTAGGGGGGGAAAGCACTTATGTATGTATGTATGCTGAGGCTCCAATACTTTGGCCACCTCATGAAAAGAGAAGACTCCCTGGAAAAGACCCTGGAAAAGATGGAGGGCACAAGGAGAAGGGGGCGACAGAAGCCGAGATGGTTGGATAGTGTTCTCGAAGCTACAAACATGAGTTTGACCAAACTGTGGAAGTCAGTGGAAGACAGGAGTGCCTGGCGTGCTCTGGTCCATCGGGTAATTAAGAGTCGGACACGACTAAACGACTAAACGACAACAACAATGTATATGCAGGAATGGATGTATGAATAGATGGGACTGTGTGGTGCTGTAAGTATGTATTGAATCAATCACAGATAAAATAAAATAAAACCAGGCAGAGGACAGTTAGTCAAAAATTAACACACATTAAATACATGATGTTGTCTCCCAGTGATATAGAAAGCAATGTTCGTCCCAGTAATCCATCTGATAATCTGTTTGTGTTATGCGGTTGTATGCAGCACAGTAACTTCAAAACGTTTGTCTTCTTTCTTGTAACACTGCAGTTTTGTGGTCTCTCAGCTGAGACTGAGAGAGAGATTCAAAGATGTGCTAGAAAAACAAAGACAGCAAAGACTGCCTGCACCCACCTAGGCAATCCCTAGGTGGGTGCAGGCAGTACAAATTAACTAAGAAACAAGAAGGATCGAAAGGGCACATGCTACAAATGCGTTTTCAAGTCTATCTAAGCAGAAATGAAGACTAGTCGTGCATACACACACACACACACACACACACACACACACACACACACACAGTATATATGGAATTCTAAAATGTTCATCTTTTGAGGAGTTCAAGATATTCTGAGCTTCTATTCTGCACTGTTATCCAGAGGCATTCCCCCTTTAGTGGTTCCAAACCATGCCCAGCTAGGACAGTTTCCACAATATGCAACACACATATGCCAGTATAATATTTGCTCCTGGACTTTGATAGTATGAACCCTCTGTAATGCTTTAGTCAGGCATAGGCAAATTCTGGCCCTCAAGATGTTTGGGACTACAATTCCCATCACCCCTAGCTAACAGGACCAGTGGTCAGGGATGATGGGAATTGTAGTCCCAAACATCTGGAGGGCTGGAGTTTGCCTATGCCTGGCTTTAGTGGTCTCACTCCTCCATCTTAGTTATTCTCATGTTCATTTGTAAACTGCATATGGTTCCCAAGTTTAGCGATGAGTTTGCAATCGCACAGGGATTCTCCACCTAGGTTGGCCACACACCCTGCTTCAAAGAGGAGGGATCTCTATCTGAAGGTGTTCTCTATTTGAAAGGCTCTCTGGTCTGTGTCCAGCTGAAAGATAAAGAACTGTAAGAAAGGACAGCAGAGGTCTCAGCATTACCCATCCACAGTCTGGTCCATGACCTAGTCCCAGTTTTGTGTCTCCACCAAATGAGATTCATTGCACTTCTATTGTAAACTGCTTAGAAGCCACTTTGGCAATTAAGCAGTATAAACATTAGTTAAATACCACCACTACTAGTAATGTTACATTTAAGTTCCAGTAAGTATTCTTAAATTTGCATCTGTATGTCTGCATTGGCATATGCAAATGTAAGACAGATATATGTCCTCTTTTCTTTGGTGATGCAGAAACGGTCACCCTATGTCTCTAATGCAGAACAAGTCTTGTATGCCTCTACAAGGCTTCAGTTCCCTGTCTAGGCAACACTTGTATAAAGAGTTCTGCGGGAGGAAAAACACCATCAAGGCACACTCACTGGGAGCTCTCCAGGGTACTGATCCTGCATTCAGAACATGAATGCACTAGGCTGGCACTCCCTGAACCTGACCATTAGCAATTCCTCTTACTGCTTCTTGTGACACTTCTGAATGTGACATTGCCTGCCCTGACTCTCCTGGACAAGACCTTGCTATTACACTTTGCTTGGTGTTATACTGTTCACCAAGTCTCTACTTTATAGGAACCACCCAGAGAACACTGTTAGACAGGCAGCATAGGAAGTATATCTTATAAAATGAAATGAAATATGAAGCATTTCTGTAAGTACGTGTGCTACTGTTTCCCATCTGAGATGCTCCTCTACTTCCAGGCCTGTATAACACTCCAATGACTGGGCCATGTTCTGCTCAGATGGGCTTGAGATGATGGAGGAATGCTGGTGGCATGATGGGAAACCACATGACATCCTTTAAAAGCAGTGGGAATAAGCCAGAAAAGGGAGATAACAAGAAACAACATCTCCCATTGGGCCCGATGTACTTATTTGCCCTAAACAGAACTGATCATACCCCAGTACAAGTAAAAACCTGAATCTGAGCTGAAGGTTCTTGTGATCCTCCTTTTTCAGGAGTGACAGAAGTTCGGTGAGCATCACTGGTGAGGATGGGAATTCTATTTGCACCCCAACTGTAGCTCAAGGTTGCCTGGAAGGAGCTGTGACTCTCCCCTTACTATACAAGCTGAAAGGTCTATGCCTTATGTTTTCCAGGTTCAATTCCTGGCATTTATTTATTGCATTTATACCTCACTTTTTTTTCTCCTTGGAGCTCAAGGTGGCACACATGGTTCTCACACTCCTTATTTAATCCCCACAACAACCCTGGGAGGTAGGTTAGGCTGAGAGAGAGAGAGAGAGAGAGAGAGAGAGAGAGAGGGAGGGAGAACAAAGATCACCCAGCCAGCTTCATGGCTGAGTAGGGTTTGAACCCTTCCTGGAGAAGGAGGAGGAAAAGCTCAGGATGACATTTCCATGATTTTCAGAAGTCCCAACCTTATGCATTCATTCTTCATGTAATTTTGAGGATTTTTATTATTATTATTTTGCTGCTGAATTATACTAAGGCTGAATGCAAAGTCAAATACATTTGAAAACTATTGAAATGAAAAGGGTTTTGCTTTTGATCATGCTCCATAGAAGTTACATAGAAACGTTAGGGAAAGCTCAGCTCTTTTAAAGACCTCGTGGGGAAATATTCATCTATCTTAACTATGCATGGTGCATCTGTAGCTTAAGAAAACACACAGATAAGAGGCCAATTTTAATTGAGAGTTCAGGATAACCTGGAAGGAATTCAAAATATAGACGGATAGAACAAAGTGTCCTATGACATTTTCCAAAAAGGTTCCAGAAAACACCGCTGGGTATTTTTCATAACAACTATTTTTCCCTTGGGTTACAAATAATGGTTCTATCCGATGGGGCCTTTGTACCAGCAGAAGGTAGTTTGACTTTGTTGGCTATTTGCAGTATGGTAGCGCTGCAGAGAGCTTGCTGGGGAGACCGAGACCATGCATTAAAAAGTGACTCAAAAATAACTTAAACAAGGTTTTAATAACAAAAACAAAAACTCCTTATACACTAAATACATCAACAAACCAAACCAGACCCAACCACCAACCCATCCCCCAGGGTAATGGGAGAGCTAGGTGCTGCTCCTTATATACTACACCCAATTGCTGACACAGCTTAATCAATACAACTCAGCAGCACCTGCTATGTTTCACAGCTGTAAAGCTGGGTCTCATTATTTTGCTCTGGCCCTTGCTCTGGCCCCTTAAAGACATACACATCGGGTGGAACAATGATGAACCTTTGCATTTAAAGAAACCATTCAACAGACTTGTGTATCCAGTGGTGCATCTAGATAATTTTAGACCCTGGACTTAAATGTCTTAGGTGTCCCCCTTTAGACAGCATGTGTTATTACTTCTGTTGCAAAGCACACCATTAACGTTTCAGGAAAGACAATATAAAGCGCTTGTTCACACAGCACGTCGTTAAACTATGGAATACACTCCCATCGGAGGTAGTGATGGCCACCAACTTGGATGGCTTTAAAGGGGGATTAGGCAAATTCAAGGAGGATGGCTGCTATCAGTGACTAATAACCATGATGGCTGTGTTCTGCCTCTACTGCCAGGAGCAATATGTCTCTGAATGTCAGCTGCTGGAAATCACAGATGGGGAGAGTTCTGTTGTTCTTGGACCCTGCTTGCAGGCTTACCATAAGACTCTGGTTGGCCACTGAGTGTCCCAGTTGTTCTTGAGGGGGAAGTACTCTTGAGCAGGTGCAGTTTTACTTTTTAAACTGGAAAGTGTACATGGCTAGGCACTCATTCTGCAGCGGTGCTGCATAAACTTGAAATTTCTCAGCTCTATCAGGGCTTTAAATGTACAACCATGTGCTGAGGCTGAATTATAATATTCTTGAAATTCCTACTGAGATTATGAATTTATGGTTTCTGCACATGCATGTTCTACATGGCTGAAGCATCCAACTTGTTGGATTCTGGCCTTTTTTGGCTGGCACAAGCAGCCCTCCCTCTAGTTTTGGTGGGTCCGTGTCAAATTGACATCAACTTTGTATCAAACAAATGAAAACAGCCAATCAGAGAAGGAAAGGTTGCAATGTGTGGAATGTTGGGACGCATGTCATGATGCTGTGCTATGTGCTTGACACATTTCCAAGATGTGTTTCTTGATGTGCATGTCCCAAAACAATATATACTGAATAAATCTTGAAGTAATTGAGAACTTTTGTCCGAACTTGTAGCACGGTATTTATAACTTTGTGAGCTAATTACAATTTCTGATGGCACAAGTTCACCTACCACTAACGGAGATCATTAAAATGTGTGAAGTGGACTTTAGAAGGTGCATTTCCATGTCTAGAATTTTGCCAAAGGCAAAACAAAGCATCACATAACAAGACAGAATCCACATGCAGGGCTGCTCCAAGAAATCAGATTTTCCTTTAGTATACAAGTTCATTTTTTTCTCCTTTGGCTTCTGTCTTTCTGTGATATTCATAGCAGCGCTATTATTTCATCCATGAAGGGCAAAGAAAGAAGCAGTCCTGCTAGTCAAATCTGATTAATTTTTTTCATCAAGGCCACTAAATTAATGGAAAGGAAGTCAGCAAGTACAATTTACTGGCCCATTATTTAAGCATTTCTTAAAGCATCCTATGAAGTCCCTTAGCAACATTAATTCAAATTGCCTTCGATAGGGAATGTGACACAGAACCCAGATTGAAATAAGTAAACAAATGTTAATGAATATTGATGAACACCATGGCTTTGCTTCAACGGCTACAGAGATGTGGGTTTTGTCCACCCTTTTAAAAACATCTCTATTAAAGTGTTTAAATTCAGCAAATGTCCCACTAGGAAATGATGGGAAGACAGAGAAGATCAGCATGTGAGCAGCAAAAAAGCATGCTGCTATGAGCTTTTGAAACATGTGATCTGGCTATTCTTTGTTACATGATTGCAATAGATAAGTTGCCTTGTCACCTACATGGCTAATAAATATTATTGTTCCTAAGGGACTGTGTTGCTGAGAGTGAGTGAAGCCAGGTCTGTCTTAAAATTCCCACCCCCTGAGCCCGCCTGCGATTGGTTAATTCAAACTGCAGGTGAGTCCCATCAACACACATGACTGGTGGAGGGCCATTGCATCATCTGCCAGTCACACAACAGGATTCCCCCACCCAGCTTGCATGGCACTGTGCTGAGCCACAACTGCCTCTGCTCCCCAAATGGCAAGCGATCTTTGATAGACACAGTGGCTAATTACCGTATTGTTCGCTCTATAACACGCACCCGACCATAACACGCACGTAGTTTTTAGAGGAGGAAAATCCGTAGGCATGCCACCCGTAGGCATTCCCTCCATAACACACACAGACATTTCCCCTTACTTTCTAGGAGGAAAAAAGTGAGTGTTGTGGTGCAAAAAATACGGTACATTCTGATCCATATACTAGCCCAGGAAATACTGTGCATGTTATGTTGTTTCAAACAACTCTTCTGCACTCCTTCCCAAAACTGCCATACTGTCTAGGTTTCAAAACCCCGTGTTAATTCTGAAAGAAGGGGTATGTCAACTTCTGGGGTGTTTTATGAAAGTCTAAGTGTGTCGTGATTCTTCATTCCACATTAAAAGCAAAAAAAGGGGGTTGGTTTGTTTTTATTCAGTGGGAATTAATTTGAAATCAATATACTCCGGCACAGGAGGTGAGTTACTTCAACAGTGCAATGATTTTCACATCTGTAGCTCAATCTGGCTTTCAGCAAGTTGGTTAATCACAGAAAACAGTAGGTGGAGAATCTTACAGGTACTTTCCAGCTTACTAAAAATCCTTCTTCATCCTTCTTCGTACATCAGAATCCTTCTTCGTACATGAAAATGCAATAAACTGCATGCAACCCTCTTTTCACTGCTAGTTAATTTGATGATACAAGCAGGATGATAAAGGTAACTGTACCACACAGAAGAACTACAATTAATGTTGATTGAAATAGGGGACACATGCTGGTACAGGATAATTTGTCAGGGAAGGGGAAAGATGCAGAACTTCACCTGTTCCCTCTTTATTTCATGTTGTTGTTGTTGTTGTTGTTGTTGTTGTTGTTGTTGTTGTTGTTGTTGTTGTTGTTTGAATTTATACCCCGCCCTTCCGCCTCAAGGAGCCCAGAGGCGAAGCAGATCTACAATTTCAGAACAAAAACAAAGGGAAAATATTCTGAAACGATTAAAGAATTCTAAAAACATTTACAATTAAAGACATCTAAAAGCAGTTTCAGCTTTTAAAGGTTCTAAAGCATTTGCAGTTTAAAAACAATCTCCCATTCAATGATCACGGTGTTGCCAGGAGTGGAATTCTTCAAATACCAGTCAATTTTCAAATTATTTATGAAAATTAATAATGATGGAGGCAGGTGCACCTCACTAGGGAGGGCATGCCACAAGCTGAGAACTGCTACTGAAAAGGGTCACAAAGCACAATTGTGTGGCTTCTAGATGTTTTGAATTGCAGTTCCCACCAGCCCTAACCATGGGCCATGCTGGTTTGTGCTGATGGGACTTAGGGAAGTTTTTAATATTTGATTAATTATTGAATTTTAATATTTTGCTGGAAGCTGCCCAGAGTGGCTGGGGAAACCCAGCCAGATGGGTGAGGTATAAATAAATTATTATTATTATTATTATTATTGTTGTTGTTGTTGTTGTTGTTGTTGTTGTTGTTGTTGTTGTTATTGTTTTTGTTATTGTTATTATTAAACATGAAAATATGAGAAACCCTGAAGGGCTATCTTTGGTCATAGTGAACAGTGCTGGGCTAGATAGACAGGTTTTTTGGCCTGGTATAAGATGGGCATAAGATGCATTGTCTTAACAGCTGAATAAACTTTCCATAAATATTTAGAGCGAACACTAACTAGCCTGTATTCAAAACTGTAGAATGAAACATGCATTCTATTCACACTGCTCCTCTTTAACACTCTATTTCTTCCCTTGATTTTCTTTTCCTTCAAATGATGATGAAAAAAATTAGTGTACAAAGGAAGTCACACATTTTCAAGCAAGGCACCTGCCCAGTACGGGCTTCAGCCGCATCCGTGCGCGCGCCCACACAGCCCTGCTCAAGCACAGAGGAGAAAGTTTGGGGGGAAAGGTTTTAAGTGCTTATGTCATGGGTAGGCAAACTAAGGCCCGGGGGCCGGATCTGGCCCAATCGCCTTATCAATCTGGCCCACGGACAGTACGGGAATCAGCGTGTTTTTACATGAGTAGAAGGTGTGCTTTTATTTAAAATACATCTCTGGGTTATTTGTGGGGCATAGCAATTTGTTCATTTTTTCCCCTTTCAAAATATAGTCCAGCCCCCCACAAGGTCTGAGGGACAGTGGACCGGCCGCCTGCTGAAAAGGTTTGCTGACCCCTGGCTTATGCTCACAATGTTAAGAAAACAAACCAGAAAATAACACTTGCAACTGTATCTTATTTCCCCTTATTTTAATATTTTCAATGTGTGGGGTGGGGGGTGACAGAAAATTTTCGCACCAGGTACCACCTGACCTTGCTACACCACTGAAGAGGAGAGGGCTTTCGTTCGCCAAAACTCTGAATTATATTGAACAGTACAGAGAAAAAAGTGTGTATTAGGACATTCAAATGACAATGCTGGTGAATTTTCATAACGGCTTAAAAATAATAATAATCACAAACCCAGGTAAGGGAACGGAACTTAAGATCAGATAAATGAGAAATAAAATGGACAGATTCACCCAAACCCTCCTGCCTATCACTGGAAAGCTAAGATTCAGACCTGTGACTCCAGAGCAGCTATACCAGGGTGAAGCAGAAATTAATTAAAATATGCACTTGTCCCCTTTCTCCAGTGCAACTTGAGTACAAGTATGGATCCAACCCACCTTTTGGGAGTTCGCAGTCTTGGCCTACAGCCCTTCCTAAAAAACCGGACTTCTCTCCCTTCAACAATATTTCACTGGTTTCCATTCTTTTCAGTTCTGTCCTCCTCGGAATGAGGTAATGATTGATGTTTTCTTTCAGAAGTATTTGAGCTATCTTCCAGAGTAATTTATTTTCTTAATAAAAGTTAAGTGTTAATGTTTCTTCCACTGCTTTATATGTGAAAACAATCGTCATGATAAATAGTCTGTCGGAAAAGCATTCATACACACGTATCTGGCAATGAAAAAGTATACACACACATACACACACACACCCCTCCCTGAAACCAAAGCCTTTATAAAGCAAATAATACATTTCCTATTGATTGGGCATAGATCGCTTTAGGCAGAGTTGTACTGAATCAAGGCAGATGCTACTGTTACAAAGCAACCTGTGACTATATATCACGTTGGCCTCAAGCAGCCTTTGAAATCTCATTGTGCAGCTCAATATGACCTCTATCCTAGACATCAAACTATCGGAAAGTTATAGGCTAGCTGAAGGGAATTCAGAGGATGGCAGAAAACATGATGAAGGAGAAGTGGAACTTGCCGAATAATAATATAAAAAGGAACAGCGGGAAGAGTGTTTTATCACTTGGCAAAAGCCCACAGAACTATTCAATTTAAAAAAAACCTTTTGGTTGGACATGTTGTGTCAAGGGCTTTCCCAGTTCACTCAAGCTCCAAGATGTTGGGTAATTGCATCTGTTAAAGGCCACATAAAGGTTATTTCCACAACATGAGCATGGTATGGTATGGTATCGTGCGCTGTGGTTGTTCAGGCTTCACCATGGAGCTGGATGGTGGCCAGAGGCAGAGGAGTCAACAAGTCCCCGATTCTTCATTGGAATAGACACATGGGAGACTGTGCAACTGAAGCTATCATGCTGTTAGTTTCTGTTTGCCACTGTGCAGTGCTTTGGAGTCACAAGACTCTGTCTTGCATTCCACATATTCCATACTGTTGGAAGTCTCACGGATGTGGAGACGGATGTGACGTTACTGGTTTCCTGTTTCATCGTTTGCTCAGTTGCTCTCTGCTTTCACAGAGAGATGATGTGTTTTCTGTCTGCGTAGTAAGAAATAAAGCATAGCGATGTAGCCATAAATCTCATCACTTCCACGTGCTGTTTTGATTCTCTGCTGAATGAGAATGTGCCTGGGGCCTCATCAAAGGCTCAAGTCGTTAATCACGTCGGAGGGCGATTCTGAAGGACTCGGCTGGAGGAAGATGAGCTTTATCAGCTCGGTCGAACACAGATTCCGACACATGCAACCCAAATTCATATATGTATCCATGGAGAATGAATGCATGGTGGGGGAAGAATCCCAACTTCCCCTCTCACCCATGTGACAAGAACATGCATTCAGTTCATAAAATCGTAGAATCATAAACTTGTAGAGTTGGAATGGACCCTGAGCATCGTCTAGTCCAGGAGTCGGCAACCTAAGGCCCATGGGCCAAAAGGGGCCCACATAGGCTGTTTAACTGGCCCACGAGCTGCCCCTGAACTGAGCCACCCGCTCAGTGAGTCCCCGTGCACTGCACTAAACCGGCTCTCTTCTGTGGCTCTGGAAATCGCCAGAAATCGCTTCTGCACATGCCCAGACGCCGAAAATCACTTCTGTGCAGGGGCGATTTCTGGCATCTGGGCATGCGCAGAAGCGATTTCCGGCGCCACAGACATGCGCAAATGCAATTTCTGGCATCGCGCTGCACCAATCAGGCCCACGGAGGATCTCCGCGAGAGTGATCCAGCCCGTGCCCAGTAAGCCTTGCTGGTCTAGCCCAACCCCTTGCAATGCAGCAATATCATTTAAATCATGCATGGCAGATGGTCATCCAACCTCTGATTAAAAACCTCCAATGAAGGAGAGTCCACCACCTTCTGGGGAAATCTGTTCCACTGCCAAACAACTCTTACCCTCAGGAAGTTCTTCCTGCTGTCTAGTCGGAATCTCCTTTCTGGTAAATTGAATCCATTGGTTTGGGTCCCACTCTCGATAGCAGGTGAAAACAAGCTTGCGCCATCTTCCATGTGACAGCCCTTGAGAAGATGACTATCATATCTCCTCTCAGTCTCCTCTTTACCAGGCTAAATGTGCCCAGATCCAGCTATTGAACTGAGCTGGAGAATCACTGCATAACACCCATTCATACAATCTATCTAGCATCCAATTTGCATGGCCCATAACTAGATGCAGACATCCCTTCATTACATTAATTGACTTTTTCTTTATAATAAAGCAGGTCACCTTTTTCTTCTTCTGGCTTATCTCCAGTGGTACCATTTCCTCTTTCCATCTCCTCATTTTTCAGTTTTGTTAGTAACTTGCACGTATGTGCATTTTTGTTTTGCAAGCCCCCAAAGCACTGACATCAACATGCAACTATTTAGGAATGGCCTAATGAAAAATGTAGAATTGTCCCGTTCCCCCCCCACACACACACACATTTCCCCCTTGCTAATTTATAAAAGCATTTAAGATTTGATGTAAAAAGTTAGCATCATAACATATTAATGAAGCTTGATTTACTATAATTGTTTTTTCGAAGAGAATCTGGGGTGTATGAATTATGTGGAGGCACTGGGCTAGCCAAGTTTCAAACCACATCCAAAGATATTTCATTCCTTTTAAATCATATGTGCATATTCTAGAAATGGAAAAGTGAAAATCAATTGCACTTTAGACTTCAGGTTGTATTTCTTTTCTTTGGTGGTGGGGGGATACAAGAGAAGTTCATGCCTTTGTAACAGGGAAAAATAATTGTTGCTGATGTAATGAAAAGCCTCTAACATTTAGGAAATCATTTTTGCTTATAAGCAAACAAAGGATATGATAAAATTGGAGACGATGTAAGTGGTACAAATAGAAACATGCCATTCAATCTTTCTCAATACAGTATAGAAATTTTGGGTCAACAGCAGTAGATGGTTTAAGACGGGAAAGCAGCAAGCACTTCTTCAAAGCATGTGCTTTTAATGGATAGACCTCATTGCTGGAGGTTGCTGCCATGGCTACAAGGAAAAAATAGCACCCCAAAGAATCAGGGCTGCTAGGTAAGAAGGCTATGTCTATCCCTCAGGTTGGAGTCCCTGGAGTCTCATCACCCCTTTTCATTTGCCATGCTAGCTGGGGCTGAGGGGACTGATGGGAATGCCAACAACTTCCAGAGGGTGCCAAGTTGGCTACCCCTGGGCTATCCAAAGGCAATGATAGACAAAAGCACAACCCATATGCTAAAGGGGATGGTTAAACTTCATTCATCTCAGTTCAGAATGTGTTAGGTCTTTCTGATCCTTCTTGTAGAAGATTTGGTGGGGGGGAGAGATCAGGTTTGGCACACATGATGAAGGGCAAAAGAAGCTAATTCAGACTCAGAATAGTCTTTCCTCAATAGACATTTGTCCTCAGTCTGACTTAGCTTTATTTGCGTCGAGTGATTTCTGATTAGCTGCAGGATGTTATTACTGTTGCTTGGGCAAATAAGGCTGACTTTGAGATATTGAAAGATGGAGCCAACACAGCAACTGACTCTGGCTATGTAAAAAACGATCTTGTGAAGCTCCTGCCAGAAGTTGCTACCGGCATTAATCAGCAACTCTCAACCCTTCGAATAAAGCTCACCAAAAACCAACAGGCTACTATTATAAGCGCTTATGCACCAACACTGGATGCCAATGAAGACATTAAAGAACATTTTTACTCTCAGCTGGATACCGTCCTATCAGAGACGCCTAAGGAAGATAAAATTATCCTCCTGGGTGATTTTAATGCAAGAGTTGGAGGAGATTTTGATCTGTGGACTGGGACTATTAGGAAAGAAGGAGTTGGCAACAGCAACCAGAACAGAATCTTACTTTTGATGATATGTGCAGTGCACAACCTTGTTATTACCAACACACTCTTTTGACAGAAAAATAAATTTAAAACTTCATGGAGGCATCCTCAGTCAAACCACTGGCACCTCTTAGACTATGTTATTGTCCATGCTAAAGATTGCCGTGATGTACTCCTTACCAGAGCTATGACGAGCGTTGACGACTGCTGGACAGATCACCGACTAATACACTCCACGATGTCTATCAAGATTATACCTCAACTCAGGTTTCAAGGAAGGAAACCAAGGCGCAAAATGAACACTCAAGCCCTTCAAGTTCTCATTAAGTGGAATTGCTTCCAAATGACTCTTAAGGAACATCTGCTTTCAGAATTCCCTGATAACATCGAGGAACACTGGACCAAGCAAAAAAACATCCATTATTGCAGCCTGTGAACAAACTATTGGCTACCAAACCAAGAAACACCAGGACTGGTTTGATGAGAATGACAGTGAGATTGAATGCATGATTGACAAGAAAAGGAAGGCCTTTCAGATCTGTCAAAGAGATAGAAACTGTGCCACTAAGAAAGAAAAAAACCCCATGCCATCGCTAAGGCTGAGGTTCAAAGAAGAACCAGAGAACTAAAATAAAAACCTGGTGGATAAAAAAAGCTCAAGAGATGCAGCACTTAGCCAACACTCATGATGCACAGAGTCTCTTTAAAGTCACAAAGACCATCTATAGACCAATAAATCATGGTATATGCCCCCTACGCTCAGCAGATGGTATCACACTTCTAAAAGATAAAGAAGCTCTTGCACTGCGCTGGAAAAAACATTACCGACATCTTCTTAACCGCAACTCCCCCGTAGCTGCTGAGGTCCTCTCACAAATTCCACAAAAACAAGTTAGAGATGAGCTTGCAGTATCTCCAAATCTGGGAGAGTTGTTTACAGCTATTAACCAAATGAAAAACAACAAAGCCAGTGGACCTGATGGGATACCTGCCGAAATCTACAAAGTGGGTGGAATTGAACTTACACAACAACTTCACAAGCTCATCAAAAAAATCTGGGAAAGAGAAGAGATCCCAGCAGACTTTAAGGATGCCAAAATTATCAATCTCTTTAAAAAAGGTGACAGAACTAATTGTGGAAACTATTGAGGCATCTCTCTATTAGCTGCAGCTGGCAAAATTCTTGCAAGGATCTTAGCAAACCATCTCGTAACAATATCCGAGGTGACCCTTCCTCAATCCCAAAATGGCTTCCGGCCTTCTAGGGGGACAGTGGACACAATTTTCACCGCTTGACAGCTTCAAGAAAAATGCAGAGAGCAAAATCAACCCCTGTATATAGTGTTTATTGACCTAAGGCTTTCGACACTATGAATTGTAATGCCCTGTGGACTCTTCTGAAAATTGGCTGCCCAGATAAATTTGTAAACATCATTCGGCTCCTCAATGATAATATGACAGCAACAATTGCAGATAACAATGGCTCTCAAAGTGAACCATTCACAGTGGGATCAGGTGTTAAACAGGGTTGTGTTAATGCCCCAACTCTATTCATTATTTTCATTGCCACAATCCTACACTTTGTCGAAGGGAACCTCCCCACCGGAGTAGAAATCATATATTGAACAGATGGAAAGCTCTTCAATCTGAGCAGGCTGAAAGCAAAGAGTAAGGTTACCGTGACTTCCGTCATAGAGCTTCAGTATGCTAATGGCAACGTAGTGTGCGCACGCTCAGAGGATGACCTCCAAACCATCCGAAATATCTTTGCAGAAGCTTACAAAAAACATCACTCAACATCCAAAAAACCAAAGTGCTGCACCAACAAGTACAAAATAACCCCTCTGCAGCAAGGGAGAAACGTGCTAAGAACCAACATCCTATCACTCAACATCCAAAAAACCAAAGTGCTGCACCAACAAGTACAAAATAACCTCTCTGCAGCAAGGGAGAAACGTGCTAAGAGGAAGGCACACTTGGCAAACCCTCATTGTGATCAACTCCCACGCAGAAACCTATGTCCGCACTGTGGAAGGACGTGTGGATCCAGAATTGGCCTCCACAGTCACTTAAAGACTCACTGTTAAAACCATGTTTATGGAAGACAATCTTACTCGGCTACGGGTGATTGCCAAAGAAGATGTAAAAAGGCATCAGATAGGCATGCTTGGTGGAAATGCTTCAGAGTAGCTAGAATTTCCCTTTCCTACATTGAAAGTGTTCACTGGAGAACATTTGGTTCAGCTCTAGATTGAAGCAGAATGAGACTGGATTACAAACATTCCGCCAAGAAGGTATTGTGAGCCAGCATTTAAGGCAACGAAAAATCACCATTTATGCAATAAATCCATGAAATGAAGTGTTGTTGAATGCAGGCTGCAGCTGTGGAATCCCTCTGCTCCCCCCTCCCTCTGAGACATGCTAAAATCCCAATAACAACTTTGGGAAGCATTGCCAAGATTTTTATTACTGTTACATATGATGACTGTGGCGTTTGGAGAGAAACTAACAGGAGGGGGCAGGACTTTACTTTAGTATCTCATAGCTATGTTCCGTTTGCCCTTCTCATTCATACTTCCCATTTCCCCAAACTGCAAAATATTCAGGTCAGCTTCACACATCTTTTGCGACAATAGTATCTGTTCACTTGCAAATATGCAGCCAGGAGCAGATGGGGGGGGGAGGCTGTGGAGCTTGGTTCATAAGGGTAAATGTAGCTGTGCCCCCCCAGCCTCAGCCAGCCCCCCCCCAGCCTGTCTTCATTCCTACAGCCAGTCCAGGGGGTGGGTCAGGCTGCCAGCATCCTCCTCTTCAGTCTTTTGCAGAACTCATCAGGCACAAGGAAGGGGACTAAACCAGAATTAGTTATCTCTGTTGATCTCCCCCCCCCCCGTATTCTGCCCCACCAGCCCCAATAGGCACCAGCTATTGTTAGATGTCAGTGGCACTGTGGTCTAAACCACAGAACCTAGGGCTTGCCGATCAGAAGGTTGGCGGTTCGAATCCCAATAACAGGGTGAGCTCCTGTTGCTCGGTCCCAGCTCCTGCCAACCTAGCAGTTCAAAAGCATGTCAGAGTGCAAGTAGATAAATAGGTACCGCTCCAGACGGGAAGGTAAATTGCGTTTCCGTGCACTGGTCTGGTTCGCCAGAAGCGGCTGAGTCATTCTGGCCACATGACCCGGAAGCTGTACACAGGCTCCCTCGGCCAGTAAAGCGAGATGAATGCCGCAACCCCAGAGTCATCCACGACTGGACCTAATGGTCAGAGGTCCCTTTAACTTTACTGTTAGGGGAAGCAAACACGGTGGTAAGTACTAAGGCAGAATCAGTCCCTCTGGTGCAAGAGCAATCACCTTAAAGCTTCACAAGAATACAAGAAGAGCCTCTCAGATCAGAACAGAGACCTAGCTAGTCCAGCATCCCGCTTTCTATAGTGGCTGACCAGATGGTAAGGCAACAAGCAAGATGTTAGGGCAATAGCACTCATCCACAGCTGGCGATCAGAGGCATCCGCCCTCTGATCCTGGAGGTAGCACATAACCTTTGTGGCCATGGATAGCTTGCTTGCTTGATTTAACATTTATATACTACCCTATACCTGGGGGTCTCAGGGCAGTTCACAGAATATCCTCCGTGCATTTGTGCAATCCCTTTGTTAAGCCATCTAAGTTGGTCATCACCACAGCTAGGGTGGGCATATTCCACAGACTTCCCAGCAGCATTGAGGTGGTCTGCAAGGTGAAGCCAGTCGCATCTGCTGTATGGCAACCAAAATGGGTGGGAATTTTCATTCATAATTTTACCCCCCCCCCATTCTTTTCATTTTTTTAAAAAAAAAATATTTGGTTTTTCAGATTAATGTTGTACAATCACATATCCAAGATACAACATAAAATCAAGATTCCAAGGAATCTCCCTGGGCTTCCCTCCCCCCCCCCTTTGTGGGTCCTGTTGTTAATCATTTCCTCCTGCATCTTTTATAATAATCCAAATCTTTTACATCTCCTTTATGTCCAAAATTCAACTTTAAACTGCAAGTCTTATTCCAACCCAGTAACGATTTTAACAGTTACAATGTTTTTAAGATACATTATAAATTCCCGCCGTTCCTTATTAAAAATTTGGTCTTCCTGATTTCTGATTCTTCTGGTCATTTTTGCCGTTTCGGCATAATCCATCAACCGAATCGGCCATTCTTCTTTGGTAGGGACTTTATCTTCTTTCCTTCTCCGGGCCAATAGCACCTGCGCAGCCGTGGTCGCATACATAAATAGTCTTTTTTGCTCTATTGGGATTTTGGCACCTAGAATTCCTAAAAGAAAGGCGTCAGGTTTTTTAGAAAAAAGTTATTTTAAACATTCCCCCCCCCAATTAATTATATATCATTTCCCATAATTCTTTTACTACCTTCATTCATAATTTTAGGCCTTGGGTGGAAACAGGACGTGCTGCAGCCACCATCAAGCCAGTGCACAGTCAGTAAATGAATAACTGTCCTGATTCAGATGGAGGTAACAGGTGTTAGCCAAGGCCCCTATCTATGTTACTGGGTCTCTGTGTGTCTGCCCCATGTGGTGATTCATTGAACTGCAGGTGGCAGTTTCAATACCTGGTGATGGGGAACTTGTGACACTCGACTTGTTGCTGGACTACACTTCCTGTCATCCCTGATCACTCACCTTCATGGCAGGGGCTGATGGGAGTTGGAGTCCAGCAACGGGAGCAGCACCCGTTATACATTTGGGGTGCGAAGTCGGCAAGGGATTCTGATTGAGAAGATCAAATCCATTTTCTCCCTTTTTTTTTTTTTTCTTCGCGTGAGTCAACAGAGCAGAAGCAGCATGATGGGCAATGAAGACCGATGCCCAACTCTAACAAAGAAACAAAGTCAAGCCAAAATGCACCAGCGTAATGTGAAACAAGCGGTTCTGTGGTATTTCCTAAGCTGTTGCTTTGGGGGGTTTGCAAATCCCGGCTCATAAATGACTGGTAAATAATTAATCCAAAAATCTGTTTTGCTCTGCAAGTGCCTAAGAGAGAAATGTACCGTTGTTTCTGAAGGCAAAACACTAGCTTGTGCGCAGCAGAAGGCTAAGCCTGAAAATGGTGTTACTGTAAAAAAATATCAGTCAAACATACCTTAATTTGAAAGGCATGGCATGAAAGGGAGTTTATTAGATTGTGGACGGCATCGCCATGAATCTGGAAAGGTCATTAAATGGTCAAGGGCTCAAAGAGCACTTAGCTTAAAAAAAAAGTGATCTGCGGTTTTTGCTTTGCAACCCTCGCCTTGTAATCAACCGGTGAGGCACTCCTTGGCTGCTCCACTTAGCATTTGTTTAACCCTTCTCAAAAGTAGGGCTGACGTGATGGAAAATCTGTGCTCAGCATTCACATTTCTGCTTACATAGTGACAGGAAAAAAAACCAATTTCCCAATTCTTATGCAAAGAACCCCACCTATTAACTGTTGCAGGGTTGTGTTGTTGTGTATTGTTTGTTTGTTTGGTGTGGGGTTTTTTAAAGTAACTGGATGTTAAGCTGATGCCCTGTTAAGCTAGTTGTGGATGATCATGATTGGTGATGATAGACGTATGGTAAGCAACAATAAATCAGATCCGTTTTACACTGCTTTGGTCAATATTGGTGTTTATCAATGGGGACCAAGCCGTGATGGATATACAGTACGGTACCTCTAGAATAGGGACATGGGTGGCACTTTGGGTTAAACCACAGAGCCTAGGGCTTGCTGATCAGAAGGTCAGCAGTTCGAATCCCCACGACGGGGTGAGCTTCTGTTGCTCAGTCCCTGCTCCTGCCAACCTAGCAGTTCGAAAGCACCTCAAAGTGCAAGTAGATAAATAGGTACCACTCCGGCGGGGAGGTAAACGGCATTTCCGTGCACTGCTCTGTTTCGCCAGAAGCGGCTTAGTCATGCTGGCCACATGACCCGGAAGCTGTACGCTCCCTCGGCCAATAAAGCGAGATGAGCGCCGCAACCCCAGAGTTGGCCAAGACTGGATCTAATGGTCTGCGGTCCCTTTACCTTTACCTCTAGAATACTACACTTCTGAATACCACTTGCTGGGACACAACAGTTGGGAGAGGACCTTGTTATCACATCCTCCTGCTTCTGGGCTTGCCACAGGCAACAGGTTGAACACTGCTGGGAACACCATGATGGACTCTGGACTGATGCAGCTGAGCTCTTGTGTTCTCATCTGGCTACCCCAACATCTATATCTGCCTCATTCATCTTACAGAGCTGTGGTTATGATGAACACTTCGCTGTGTGTACATTAGGTAAAAGGAGGTGGCTGTCTCAGGTTGCAGAGGGTGAGGGGCGAGAGCAGCAGCAAGATGTTGGAGAATAAAGTTGTATGTGAGCCCCTTAAGTCAAGGGTGGAAGTCCTTCTCCCCTCACCCATGTTGAAATAAGATTCACTTGCCAGTCTGGTCAGCTTTTGCACACAGGGAGAAGGGAACCATCTTGATCACAAAAATGTCTTGGTCCAGCCCTGCACTTTACACCCATTCAGACCTTTTGCTGATCATGTGGTGGCAAGGACTCATGATAGGAACATAGGAAGCAGCCACTGGTCCACTTACTGCTGTATTGCCTACACTGACAGTCAGTGTCTCTCCAAGGTTTCAGCCTGAGGACCTTCCCAGTCCTACTTGGGGACCATAGCTGTCAACTTTCAGATTTAAACATAAGGGATCAGCAGCCTCGAAAATAAGGGATCAGCAGCCTCACCTGTCCTGGGGAAGATCTATGGGATATCTAACAATTCGGGATAGCAGCGGGAAGCAGCGGTAAACAGCGCTGGAATAAGGGAATTTCCCGCAAAAAAAGGGAAGGTTGACAGCTATGCTGGGGACACCAAGGATGGGACCTGGGACCGTCTGATTGCAAAACAAATGCTCTACCACAGAGTTACAACCCTTCCCAGTCTCCCACTACATGTGTCCTGTGAAAAGGGCTACCATGTTCTTCATTTTCAGGGACCAGTGTGGTTACTAACTCACAACGATCTGCATCTTCCTAACTAAACTGCAAGTTCTTTTTTTCTATTTTGCTTTAAAATGCCTTCTGTTTCTTTTGTTTTAGTTGTTCTTTTAAGTAAAAAATTCCCTATCTTTCACACATCCTGGCAGGCGACGTTGTTTAGTGGTTTGAGGTGGGGGGGAATGAATTCTTTCAAAGCCCACAGCTATGTTATCATATCATTCACTAGGAGGAGGAGAAGGAGAGGGGGGGAGGAGAAGGAGGCTGTCTGATAAAAAACCATCCCCGAGTCTTCCTCAAGAATATGTGCGCACACACGCAAGATCAAATACTTGTGAGCTGCTATCATTGTCCTGAGATTTGTTGCCGCTGCACTAATCTCCTTGTAATTTTGCAAGATATAATGAAACGATGGGCTAATCAGGACTCTGCAGCAGCTGATGTTGCAAAAAAAGAGATATATTTTTTTATAAAAAGAAAAGAAAGAGAACAGTAGAATAGCAGCCATTTTAAACTGGCAGGGGTGAAGGGAAGTTCACTGGTGTATAAAAGCAGGAATTGTTCTTGTTAAGAAAATGCTTCTGCTCCTTTCATATTGCGTAGAAATTTAACACAGTCAGTGTGATTGCGGTTCCCCTCCCCTCCTGCAAGAGATTTGGTGTGATGTGATAGAGAGAGTGTTTGGTCCAGACTGGGGAAAACCTTGGCACAAATGTTGCAAAACTCATCGGCTGACCTTGGGCCAGTCCATTCTACTCCAACTAATCTATCTCACAGGGATACAGTGGAGATAAAGAATGGATACAATTGTCATGTGTGAGAAACACCTTGGGGCCAATCCGTAGGACTCTCTGAATTTGCTAAGATGTGAGTTGGCTCCTCTTTGCGTTTGCAATGAATGCACAGGGACTGAGTGTCTGTTGTGGGCTGGGGTTTAGAACATGCACTCCATTAATCACAGGCTGACAAAGAGTGCTGGGAATATGGTAGAGATGCTCTAAGTCTTTGTTTGCCCCATATTTTGATAGTTCTATGAAGTTCCTTGGTAGATAGTGATGACGGGGAGGGAAGAGAGGGCTTCGACCATTTTCTGCTGCCATCTTTTATGTCAAGCAACAAAGAGAAAAGTACAATTGTTGAGCAATTACTTATTTGGTGCATTGGAATGAAGACTGATGCAATTCCAAGCAGAGGGCCTTCTTGGTAGTGGCACCTGCCCTGTGGAATACCCTCCCATCAGATGTCAAGGAAACAAACAACTATCTGACTTTTAGAAGACATCTGAAGGCAGCCTTGTTAAGGGAAGTTTTTAATAGTTGATGTTTCATTGTGTTTTTAATATTCTGTTGGGAACCGCCCAGATGGACAAGGTATTATTATTATTATTATTATTATTATTATTATTATTATTATTATTATTTCAAAGCCCTGAAAATTCAGAGAGGAAAGTGAGGAATTGCGCTTAGATATTCTCCTAGTAAACCCAACAGACATACAACAAAAGACAAAGCAAATTGGTATGGTAGCATACAGTCCTCTCTATCCTTGAGACTCCAGAAGTTGTTGTTATTATTATTACATATTTATTTATGCCCAGCTCTTCCCCCTGCTGGGACTTAAGGCAGCTTACAGTCTTAAAATATGGCTTCAAGTTGTTGGATTATAGCACCCATCATCCTTTACTCTTGGCCAGTGCTTTTTTCTGGGGGGGACGTAGGGGTATGCATACCCCTAAACATTTTGTGAATCTAAGTTTTGCCTCATTGAGGGGCAGTATTTCAAATGAGTAGGAAAATTAGAGTATCCCTAAACATTTTTTTAAGAAAAAAAACTTGACTGTACTAGGGACTGTTCTTGACTGTACTAGGGTTGATGGAGTCCACCAACATTCTGTGGGATAGCTCAGTTGGTAGAACATGAGACTCTTGACCCCGGGGTTGTGAGTTCAAGTCCCATATTGGGCAAGAAGATTCCTGTGTTGCTGAGGTTGGACTTGATCCCTTCCAATTCTACAATTCTATGAATATCAGGGGGCAGGGTGGTTTACAGCCTGGAGGAGGCTGATGATGCAGAAAGGTGGGAAAGTGGCAAATGAACCGATGAAATGGAAAGAAATGCCAAACTGTTCACGTTCTAGTCCTGGGATTAATTTTAGGAATTTTCCACTTTAAAAGTAGAATGCAGGCCAGAGTGAATTCCCAAAACAATAAATAAGTGGAAGGGAGGACGCCTGCCCTTCCCTAATCACAAGTAGGAGACAAAAGAAAATGGATAAACAGGGATCAGCAGCCAAAATAAGGGATTTTAGTCAAACAGCTCCTTTCCTTTCTCCCATAACAGTCAATTGAAAGAGCCTCCAAAACAAATCCAAAAGCTTCCCCTCCCACGAGATTGCCACCCGCCATTGTTCTCAACCAGCTCCTTCCCTTTTCCCCCACCATGTGCCCCCGCTCCAGACAGACCTTTTCCTTGGCAAGGGTGAGTGGACTGTCAATGACGTATCCATCAAATTCCGAGCACAGGTATGTTCAACTTCTGAGCTCCACCGAGCCAAAGGCAGAAAGCCCAGCCAGCAGCCAAACGAAGCCTCAAGCGGTGGTTCACCCACAGCGCAGCAGCCCGGCAAAGGGGATGCAGCAAGGAAAACCACCATCACCTCTCCGCTGGGAAGCACTGAGCAAAGGCGAGTCCCCAGACAACACGGCCGATTTGATTGGCACAAGCCATGCAAGCTCCACCTACCAGTCGTTCTTAGACTCCTTATTGGGTAAGCAACGCAGCCAAGCAACACAGTTGGAGCCTCCCTCCTCCCTGGCCAGCAGGGAGGGAGGGAGAGGAGTTGCTTCCTTTGAAACCTGGGAAATTTAAGGGACATCATCAATAAGGGACAGCAGCGGGACACGGCACTGGGATAAGGGAGTTTCCCGCCAAATAAGGGACAGTTGACAGCTATGCAACAGTCAGTCAGCGTTTCCTGGCTGGTGAGCATGCTCAGTCCTTATTGGAGTGTTTTAAGTGTCCTCCCCCTTATGATTTTTTCTAGAGATTTTGTTTTCACTTCCCAAGCTTCCTTCTTCATGTGCACAGAGCCATTTGGGCAGTATAATGAATGGCACTCCCAGTCTGAGCAGGAGGGAATCCCACGAAAAGAATGAGAACATTCTGCTCATCAGCAAAAAGCGGTCTTGGCACGTTGGGTGCTTCCCTATAAATTATAATTAATTTCAAGGTGACACGACATTCATTTATAACTCCTACATCCTGCGTTAATAACATGCATAAGCGCAGGTCTGTTGCAAATAAATGACTGCGGTTGACAACTAAAGCACAGCTTTCACTACTCATTGATCCATCTCATCCCAGATGGCGATGCTGTTTGACGAGATAACATAGTCTCCATCAACCCCTCAGGAAGTCCCCGCAGGCATCGTTCTGAAAGCTACTCAAACAGCTGCACATCCAGATATGAAAGGGCAGATCAGATCAGATCACTGTCATTTTGGACAATCAATGCAATTGACCAGGATATTATTCAGATACAATGAAGTAACTGCTATTCTAGGAAAGACCTGAGAGGCATATTGTAATGATGATGATGATGATGATGATGATGATGATGATGATGATAATAATAATAATAATAATAATAATAATAATAATAATAATAATAATGGCTTTTAAAGTACAGGGATAGTATTATTTTGCTCCCATTTTCCCTGCCCCTATTTTGTGACAGGGAAACAAAATTATCTGCAGAGGGAATAAAACCAAGAAAAAAACACCACTGATAGGTTACTTTATGGAAGTGAAAAATCAGGCCTTTACTCATTGTTGTAAAGTGTGATACTTTTAGCTTTAAAAGGGGGCAGTATTAGAGTATATTAAATTTATGTTTAAAACATAGCAGATGGAAATGAAGAACATATAGCTGGGAAAGAATTGGTGCAGGGCACACACAGAGGGAATAAAAGACCTGTGCAGTAGACATTCTAGAGATCTGCTATCAAACAAAATAGATTAGGTATAGGGAACCATTGACCCTCAGGTGTTGCTGAACTACAACTCCCATCAACCCCAGCAAGCATGGCCAATGGCCAGGGATGGTTAGAGTTGTCATTCAGCAACATCCAGAGAGCCAAAGTTTCCCCACACCTGGAGTAGATAATAGTGGGTCTGGTATTGGACTGATTCCTGCATTTCTATGGTATGTCCTTTGTCTTGGATACACCGGGGAGCCCTCTGAATTAGGACGGGTGTGACAGCTCTAGCTTGGTGCTCAATCTAGAGGGTTGGATGAGGGCCAATAGAATGTGCTTGAATATTGGGAAGACAGAGGCTCTTTGGGTGCTTGGTTCCCACATTCAGGAGGCAGGCAAGTTAACCGTTGTAGAGGGGTATGCACTTTCTCTGAAGGAGCAAGTGCAAATGTTCCTGGAAGCATCTTTTTCACTAGAAGCTCAAGTGTCCTATGTGGCTAGGAGTGGCTTTCACCAGCTCTGTCTGGTTCACCAGCTATGGCTCTTTTTGGATTTAGGGGAGCATGACCATTTTGCCCACACTAGGCACTGAGCTGAGAGGATGCCACAGAGGGGACTGCAACAATGACTACTACTACTACTACTACTAATAATAATAATAATAATAATAATAATAATAATTTTTATTTATACCCACTTTGGGCAGCTTCCAACACAAATAAAAACCATAGTAAAATATCAGGCATTAATAGCAACAATCTGATCCAATATAAAAAGTCACAATAACTTTAAAATAAACAACTTATATCATCAAATAAAGCAATATTCAATAATCCAATGGAAGGTGAGAGGTGGGGTGGTGCTGAATTTTGGTGTCACATGGGGCACCACTGAAATTTAAAAGCCCAGAGTCCACCACTTATGCATATACTGCTAAGCTTGAGGCTGGACTACTGTAATGCACTCTACATGGGGCAGCTCTTGCAGTTGGTTTGGAAGCTCCAGCTGGTGCAGAATGAGGCCACTGATGGGGGCGTCTGACCAAGAGCATGTGACATCATTGTTAAAACAGCTGCACTGGCTTCCCTTCTACTACCGAGTTGGGTTCAAGGTTCTTATATCAATTTACAAAGCCCTGAATAACTAAGATCCAGGGACTGTCATTGGTCATTTCTTGGTGAGGCTCATTTATGGTGTGGTTTTTATGTTCTACTGTTGTAAGCAGCTTTGGTATTGTTGATGAATAAAGGTAAAGTGACCCCTGACCATTTGGTCCAGTCGTGACCGACTCTGGGGTTGTGGCGTTCATCTCTCTTTATTGGCCAAGGGAGCTGGCGTACAGCTTCCGGGTCATGTGGCAAGCATGACTAAGCCACTTCTGGCAAACCAGAGCAGCAAACGGAAACACCGTTTACCTTCCCGCCGGAGCAGTACCTATTTATCTACTTGCACTTTTATGTGCTTTCGAACTGCTAGGTTGGGAGGAATTGTTGATGAATAGTGTTGTACAATTCTTAAAAATAAATAAATTAAATTACCCCGTTATTTCTTGATTTCAGCTTTTCATTGACACCATTAGATCCATCACAGCATTTCTGAGGATGATTATAATGTATTAATCATGCAGTAAACAGACCATGCCATGGTGTAAGCCAAAGGACTAGACAGTTCTCAAGATTCTTTCCAAGCTTGTGGTTCATCATATGAAAGAATCCTAGCATTGCGAACATTCCTAGGCTACAGCCCTGCATACAGCTTGTTTATGTGTGACACCTACTCCTTTTAGTGGTTTCCCGCATCTGTTTCAACAGTTCAACAATTGTTGTTATGCACAAAAAAGTTGAGTGGATGCAGAGTGGTGTATCCACCATTGAAGTCACATGTGCAGGAACGTTGTGGCTGTTTTTGGTCATTCCAAGTGAATGTGTGAAAAAGGGAGTCAAATCCCCATCCCTCGTGTTCCTTTTTCCCACAGGAAACCTTTATACATTGAGCATGAAGATCTGAAGGGGAATTCCAACCAGCTGGATGTGGTTAGGTGCTTCTGCACATCTGGAAAGCCTGCATGATCAGAAAACCTGAAGTTGCTTTGCAGCCCATGTTCCTGACTGCAAGGAAGTTAAGGGCACACTTAGAAGTGACCTTCAGACCTTCTTGGTTAATGCAAGAAGGTTGCAGCAGTTCACAAAAGGTATGGGCATGTTTTATTTAGGCAATTTCTGTACTACTTAACATGTAGAAATAACTTTAAACAGTGTACAGACAAATCAAAGCCACAACAAACACAAAGATGTACAATACAACCATTCATACGAATTCCTAATAAATAAATATAGACATAAAATTTTTCTTCTGACGCACTTCCCCACTCAACACCTCTCAGCACCCTAGCTCTCACCCAGGACTTCACCATGCTCTTATTCAGGGCCCGAACAAACTTGCAGATCACCCCACAACTAAAAAAAACCAAGTTTCTGGAACCTCCTGACAACACCTTGGTCTCTCACTCTAGCTTTATGGGCAAGCACCAGGATCTGATAGAACTTCCTCAGGCTGCCCACAGCTGTGTCCCATTCATCACTCAAATCAGCTGCACCGCACACAGCCCTTCCAGGATATACCAGGTTTGGTTTGGCGAGTTTCCCAAAGTGTCCCAAGCAAATAGCAAATTGAACACCCCTTCACTCAAAGTTCTTTCTCTGGCTTCTGCACATTTCTAAATTTGCAACTGGGATGGACCCATGTTCTGTATACGTTTCCCCCACCACACAGGGCTTGGACAACCAAGTAAGGCTTCTGTGTGCACCTCTGAGTTGGCGAGTCCACAGCTAAGAATGGATTTGTAGGCAGAGCTGACTTTCAATGAATTGGCTGCGTTCACATGACATAATAAGCCACCTATGGCTTACCAGGACTGCACAAAGATGTGGATTCACAGCAGCTTTGATCTTCCCTGGTCCTTTTTGCTCCCATGAGATGCTGAGCCAAGATTTGGATTAGCCTGTCACTCAAACCCGGGCTCATGGTTAAGCTCCGGCTAGCATGAAGTATAAGAACAGCCTGCTGGAACAGGCCAAACCATGTCCTCTTTTTACAGCGGTCAACCAGAGGTCCTTGGAATGGCCACAAGCAGACCCTGAGTGCAACTGTGATTCCCAGCCATTGATATCCAGAGGCATGGTGCCTCTGATGATGGAGGAAGAACAAGCCATTGTGGCTAGTAGCCAGGAGAGATCTTAACCATGAGTCCATAACTTTACACTATCCTGGAAAGCCATAGTTTGGTTTACCATGTTGTGTGAACCAGACCATTGTGTTTTGGCAGATTTCATTTAAAAAGGGGGTTTGTTGCAACTTTCTGATGAATCTACAAACCCCTCCCTGACTTCAAAACCTGCTTCCATAATAATCCAGTTTTTAAAACAAACAGACAGGCAGGCAGACAGACAGACAAACAACAACTCCTGTTGACTTTAGTTGGGCTGCACTTTCATTTGTTTGGCTCAGCTGAATCCTTCTCACTCGGAAGACACACAGCCCAACACTGTATTCACTTGAAGCAGCACCAGCTAACATTAAATGAAAGGCAAGAGAAACAAAGTAATACAACACTTAAGCACCAACCCCTTGTGAAAACCCTTGCAATAAAATCTTTAATCTTTGTGGATGGGACAAGGCCATTTATTTAATCGCGTTGCTTACCCTTTCTCACAAGTGAACTGTTTGGTCGAAGGCACAAACGTCAAAGTGTCCGATCGAGAAAATTAACCAAACACTGTGGATGTTTACTCAAGAAGGTGTTGAAACCGCACTGCAGTAAATTGCTTCCTCTTCCAGCAAATACTTGATACAAACCCAATTCTAACATGTGAGATTCCAAACTTCACTGTGTTATGAATAGTCCATCTGAGGGCAAAACCTCCACGGTTACAAGTCGGTTCTCCCACTGGGGCTGTGTGTGTATGTGTGGAAAGTAGGTTTGAGACAGGGAGGACCATGATTCAGTGGGAGAGCATCTGCTTGCAGAAGGTCCCTGGTTTGACCCGTGGCATCTCTCAGCAGGACTGGAGGAAACTCCTGCCTTAAGGCACTTCACCACAATAAGGGGTCGCCCATATTTTGCTTAACACAGGGGTGCAGAACCCTTTTCAGCCTAAGGGTTGCATTCCTTTCTTGGCAACTTCCAGGGGCAGAAATCTAAGCAGAACTGCAGGGGGGTTCTGAGGATTCGTGAGGTCATCAGAATTTGTATTTCCTGACACAAAAATGCAAATTTCAGCAGCTTGCCTCAAGTACCAAGCAAGTATTGCAGCTCCCCCAAAGTTGAGATGAACAAAACACCAGTGAGCACTGTCCATGATGGCTAGCACTAATGGCATCTGCAGCCCATTATCATCTGGCTATCCTGTCCTATGTTTGTTTAAACCAGGGTTTCCCCAACTTGGGTTTCCAGCTGTTGTTGGGCTACAACTCCCATTATCCCTACCTAGCAGGACCAGGGGTCAGGCATGATGGGAACTGTAGTCCAAAAACAGCAGGAGACCCAAGTTTGGGAAACCCTGGTTTAAAGGCATTAGTAATACTGTGCTGTCATTCAAATGGTATCAAATCCACATAAATTTCTACAAGATAAATATCCAGTTTTCTTAGTGGTTTTCTTCCAAGTGAAGGCAGAAGCATCAGTGTGTGTACAATTTAACTAACTTTTCAAAACAAACACAAGCTTTCTAGATATCTGTTAACGATACCCAAATGATTTTGTCTTCTAAATGATTAAATTGAGGTTTATAAATATTAGCATAATGAATAAATGCTGTAGTCTATAATTATTACAGTATTATTAATTGAAATGTATAAATAGGTTTTTCATCTTATTATTCATTAATGATAGTGCTTTAATAATGTGTGAAGCTTTCATATTTGTATATCATCTGTCATTTTCTCAATTAAAATTAAATAAAAGCAGCCAAATGGCATTTGTAGGTTGCACTTCTACAGTATATCCATTGATCATTTTATTTCAGTCACATCACATAAACATTACTAATTCTAACACAGATTTTCATATGTTGATTTTCACATTGAAAGTTTCTATTTAAAGGTATTTAAAGGTAGAAGAAAAGGTTGTGTTTGACGGATGTGGTCAAGGATGCCCTTTTCCAGCTTCAAAGTTGTGTAAACCTTGCAAAAACCTTAGAAGAACCTGTGTGGCACCCAGGCACTGAAAAAGGAAGTGACTGTAATTTCATTCTTATGTTCTAGGAAGCTATCAAGCCTTGGAACACGGGTGGTCTAAACCATTGAGTCTCTTGGACTTGCTGATCAGAAGGTTGGCATTTCAAATCCCCACAATGAGGTGAGCTCATTTGCTCTGTCCCAGCTCCTGCCAACCTAGCAGTTCTAAAGCATACCAGTGCAAGTAGATAAATAGGTACTGTTGTGGAGGGAAGGTAAACTGCATTTCCGTGTGCTCTGATTTCTGTCATGATGTTCTGTTTAGTCATGCTGGTCACATGACCCAGAAAGCTGTCTGTGGACAAACACCGGCTCCCTCGGCCTGAAAGCGAGATGAGCACCACAACCCCATAGTCGCCTTTGACTGGGCTTAACTGTCCAGGGGTCCTTTACCTTTTTTTTTTTTTTTTACCAAGTCTGGGAAGAGAAAGGTCAGCTGAACTGTTCCTAAGATAGCCCCATTTAGCTTTGACTGGGGAAGGTCCACAATCTTATCTGAACCAGAGCTGAGCCTATCTCCCTTTTAGATGCAATCTTCAAGGCCAGCCCAAGTGACTGTGGCAGGGTTGTCATACATCCAGAATTTCATGGACATAGATGAGATTCGGACAGTGTCTGGGCGGAAATTGCTGAAATGTCTGGGAAAATCTGGACATATGTCAACCCATGTAGGAAGTGTAGATTTTGGATTTTGGTGAATTTCCTTAAAATTTGTTTGTTTGTTGTCAGATTTTGCAACAACTTTGACCTAAACTTAAAAAAGCTGGCAAAGCCAGTGCCATTGCATGGGGGGGTGCATGTGCCAGCTGTACTTTTGCCACCATTCATTCCCCCCTTCAAAAGACGCGTGCTTCTTGGGAGAAAAGCAATGACAAACCTAGACAGCATCTTAAAAAGCAGAGGCATCACCTTGCCAACAAAGGTCTGTATAGTTAAAGCTATGGTTTTCCCAGTAGTGATGTGTGGAAGTGAGAGCTGAACCATAAAGAAGGCTGATCGCCGAAGAATTGATGCTTTTGAATTATGGTGCTGGAGGAAACCCTTGAGAGTCCCATGGACTGCAAGAAGATCAAACCTTTCCATTCTTAAGGAAATCTGCTCCCTGGAAGGACAGATCCTGAAGCTGATGCTCCAATACTTTGGCCACCTCATGAGAAGAGAAGACTCCCTGGAAAAGACCCTGATGCTGGGAAAGATGGAAGGCACAAGGAGAAGGGGACGACAGAGGATGAGATGGTTGGACAGTGTTCTCGAAGCTACCAGCATGAGTTTGACCAAACTGTGGGAGGCAGTGGAAGACAAGAGTGCCTGGCATGCTCTGGTCCATGGGGTCACGAAGAGTCGGACACGACTAAATGACTAAACAACAACGTTTCATTCCAAGGTGGTCACACCTTCTGCACCTTCAATAGTTTCCCTACGCATTTATTAAAGGTGCAAGAGCTCTGTCTCTGTTTTTAGCTGGCCACCACATCTTCATCTAGACTCTCTCTCTCTCGATTTTAAAGAAAAAGGGCATTGAAGACCATGTTAAATTTTGGTGGTCAAGAACTACCATTGTTTAGGAACATTTAGTTCAAGTTATTGTGAGAAAAGATTAGTCAGCCCAGGAAAATAAAGTACAGGCTGATCTCCCTGGACATTATTACATCTGGAAATTGAAGGAACAGATTAATGCTGGGAAAAGCTCAGCCATTGTAACTAATTCAAAAACGTGATGTCTTGGGACCAGACTGCAGTTGGGAATGGATTTCAACTAGCTCAACACACTGCAATTTGCAAGCGCTGCAATTCCTCCTGTCTGGAATGGGCTTGTGGTTTCGGTGTGGGAGGAAGGCAAGAAGCACCAGATCTAATAACACATACGCCTTTCCCACTCTTGTTTTCAACGTTCTGCGACTTCAGTTGACCCAAAAGTTGAGGTCTTAATGAATAAGTGCGAGTGCGGTGGGAAAGGAAGTACAGCTTTACTGCTATTATCATAACTTTTCTTGACAAGGAAGCATCTTGCGTCGAACACTTGTCGTTCCTCAATTTCCTTATGCATTTGCTCCCCCCCCCCTTTCCTAGCAAAGCATGGTTCCTGGGACCTGACTGTGGACTTGTAGGGGTGGGAGAGAAAGTGGATTCAGTTCACATGTAAAGGTGAACCGACATCTATTTTGCACTTTGCAAGACAATATGAGAACTGAAACTCATCCATTCATTGAAATTCACACTTCTCTGGATTTTGCAGATCAATTCTCCAACCAAATCATGTGCACAGACATGCATAGACTGAGATAAAATGTGCATATAAATGCATGAATTAGTGAAAACAACGCACACAAAACACTACAGTGTCTATTAGGAGAATTTGTAAGCATAGTTGCATATATTAGGCTGTACTACTGTTCTAGAAAAAGAGGTGCCAGAACTCACCATGAACACCTCCCTTGTTCTCTTATAATGGCAAAGGAGCCCACCTGAGATGTGCCAGAACTGAGTTCCTGTTAATTCCAACTGAAGAAAGCCCTGATATTAGACAAAATTTGCACTAAAATGTTGAAAAATGTTTTTCTTGGGAGGGAGGGAGTGTGAGAAAGAGTTTGCTTTCTATGAAATGGGAATTTTGCCTAGCAGACACAGAGAAAAGTTAAATGGATGTTTTGCCTGAGAGAAAAAGGCCACAGCAGTCTCTTTATGTACCCATTATAGCAGGCATTTTGTGAATGGGCCAGCTCCCTATGGCAGCCATTCTTAAAACTGGTATCCACTATGTTCTCTCAAAATTTCAAATGTGCCTATTCCACTTCCTGAAAAGAAGGGAAGGCTAGTAGCCATTTGCCTGATGTCTGGGCCTCTATGTGGACAGAAGGTTTTCCGATGAAGGGGCAGTCAGTCATGTACACAGGTTTACCTGCTCAGTGATCCCTGGGCCACTTGAGCATGAATGGCTTGTTTTGCTTCCTCTGACTTAGAGAAGGGAGAGAGAAAAATGAAAAGAAAAAAAGGGTATGGAAGTAGTGAGTGAGACTGATGGAATTTCAGGTTTATGAATCGCACCAGAAATCTTCAAAGAAGATTTTGCTGCATCTGCAGGCAGCATTTATCTCGTCTGTAGTTTTCTATATAAAGATGGGCATTTATCAGTTCTTCTTCCCTTTCTGTTTCCAAAGCTATCTTTTGATCTTCTCCTCCAGTGCTTTTTCCACAGTCTGAGTGGAGCAATAGCTCATTTGGCCAATCTCCCCCTCTCTCCCCCTCTCTCTTTCAATTTATTCCCTTCTCTGCAAAAGTCTGACTTCTAAAATGAATTGCATGTCTCTATACAAGAAATCTCTCTCTCTCTCTCTCTCTCTCTCTCTCTCTCTCTCTCTCTCTCTCTCTCTCTCTCTCTCACACACACACACACACACACACACACACACAATCAATGTTTTCCTACCCACCCAGATAAATAAAGACACTTGGACCTCACTGACTAATTCATTCAGTCTCTTGTTCACTTCTGAGGGCATCAAAGTTATTGGAGTTCTTCTTAGAAATGTGAAAATCTCTCTCTCTCTCTCTCTCTCTCTCTCTCTCTCTCTCTCTCTCACACACACACACACACACACACACACACACACACACACATTTTTCTCTAGGACTTCTTCCACATCATCTAACAAACTGACATTTGGTCCACTCACTGACAGTGGAAATTTGTAATGATTGTGACCAAAGACATTCTGGTTGTAATAAAATTAATCTAAGATTTATGAATTCTTCATAAACAGAAGTTGTATTGTAAGAAATTAATTATTTTTTTGTAATTTGTAATATCCTTTAGTTTTTTTCTTTGTTGACTGCTTTTTCTTCTTTATAATCAATAAAGCAATTTTAATCATCATCATCATCATCTAAATGGCAGCTAGATGTAGATATGTTCTTCAAAATGGTGGATTCAAAGTGTGCCAAAAAATTATCAGGCTACTTCTATACTAGCTCGTTATCTGAAAACTGAAACACACATAGGTGAAATTTCCTGATTGCGAGAAAACTGGAAAGGGGACATTTTCACATGTAAAAAGTCAAAACTCAAAGGTATGGCATTTACCATATACAGTGGTACCTCAGGTTACAAACACCTCGGGTTACAGTCCCTTCGGGTTACAAACTCCGCTAACCCAGAAGTAGTACCTCGGGTTAAGAACTTTGCCCCAAGATGAGAACGAAAATCGTGTGGCGGCGGCGCAGCGATAGCAGGAGGCCCCATTAGTGAAAGCGCAGCTCAGATTAAGAACAGTTTCAGGGTAAGAATGGACCTCCAGAACAAATTAAGTTAGTAACCCGAGGTACCACTGTATGGGCCAGAAAGCTGGACAAACCATGTACTTCACTACCATAAGCTATAGTGATGACCACCATCTTGGATTGCTTTAAAAGGAGATTAAACTAATTAATGTAGGATAAAGCTGTCTATGTCTGTCAAACATGAAGGCTATGTTCTGCCTCCACTATTGGGGGAAATATGCCTCTGAGTACCAGTTACTGGGAAACACAAGTGAGAGAGAATTCAGGTCCTACTTGCTTGTTCCTGTGGGAATCTAATTGGCCACTATGAGAACATAGGACTCTTAGGGAGCCAGTGTGGTGTAGTGGTTAAGAGCGGTAGTCTCGTTATCTGGGGAACTGGGTTCGCGTCTCCGCTTCTCCACATGCAGCTGCTGGGTGACCTTGGGCTAGTCACACTTCTTGAAGTCTCTCAGCCCCACTCACCTCACAGGGTGTTTGTTGTGGGGGAGGAAGGGAAAGGAGAATGTTAGCCGCTTTGAGACTCCTTAAAGGGGATCAAATCCAAACTCCTCCTCCTCCTCCTCCTCCTCCTCCTCCTCCTCTTCTTCTTCTTCTTCTTCTTCTTCTTCTTCTCCTCCTCCTCCTCCTCCTCCTCCTCCTCCTCCTCCTCCTCCTCCTCTGTTCATATGGCTGTAGGAGTTGCATAAAGTTAAAGGTAAAAGGACCGACTCTGGGGTTGCGGCGCTCATCTTGCTTTATTGGCCGAGGGAGCCGGCGTACAGCTTCCGGGTCATGTGGCCAGCATGACTAAGCCACTTCTGGCGAATCAGAGCAGTGCACGGAAATGCCGTTTACCTTCCCGCCAGAGCAGTACCTATTTATCTACTTGTACTTTGACGTGCTTTCAAGCTGTTAGGTTGGCAGGAGCAGGGACGGAGCAACGGGAGCTTACCCTGTCACAGGGATTCGAACTGCTGACCTTCTGATCGGCAAGTCAGTGGTTTAACCCACAGCGCCATACCACTTCACAAATTTAAATTGACCATATTGCCAGTAGAACTATCTGCATACATCCTTTGAGGATATATGGGCAAAATGACACATAAATTCAAAACTGTGCATTTAAATCAGAGGTGGGTAACTTAAAAATATGAGGGAAAGGAACAATTAAGCAGTCATTTCAATATGAGCATTTAAAGCAAGGAACATAATTTAAAGCAACAATAAATTGGAAAGACATATATTTAAGCAACATTGTGTGGGAGCATTTGTGGAGATTATTCAAATTCCTTTTGAGAAGGAAACTGTATACAATTAAAATATTTTCATCTCTGCAGGGGGTAATTCCATAAAGGTTTTCTTCTTGATTGATTAAATGCACTGCCTCACAGGAACATCACATTAACAATTTTGTGTGTGTGTGTGTGTGTGTGTGTGTTGCATCTCTGGGAATACACTGCCGGGTTTAGCTAGAGTGTGAATGGAAGCTGTTTGGCTGCCTCTAAGGATTTAGCTAAAATACACCAAGATTTAATAAGGCCTTGCTGCCAACGTGAGCTAGTACCAGGATAAATCAATTTATGAAAAGAAATAACTATTTGGAAACATGGAAATCCATGGCAATTGAGTTAGCTGCACTATGATTCTCTCAGAATCCCTGAAAGGCTTGTGTGTTTTTGTCACACATTATCTCACAAGGTATCCATTCATTACACTTAGTACAATTCAGTGTGTCCCTTTTCTATCCGTCTATCACAACTGTATCACACCCAAAAATGTTGAAATCAGGGAGATCCACTTTGGAAACAGATAAAAACCTAACATAGAAATGTTCCATTAAACACATTCCATAGTGGAAACCCTTATCCAGCTCCTCCCAAACAATTTTTTCTCCACTCCATAAAACCTCGCTGAATATGGCAAATACTGATGGGTGAAGAGGTGTAAAGTCTGAAGACGATGCAAATTGCCCCTGCCTGCCCATCAGATCCATTTTCTGATTAGTGGAGAAGGGGTAATAACCTCCCCACGAAACTCTTCTGCATGGATCAGTGAAGGGGGGCTGTGTACCTTTGTGTAAGTGTTTGTGTGCAAGAGTGTACATGGCCATACCCATTGACTGGAATGTGGACTCCATGAGCATGTTGGCCATGAGCAAATATAGCCTTGGGGTCCAAAATGTTAGCTGCCTTCTCTCGCCACTTGGGATCCACTACATGCAAAGAAATTTCTCTGCCTGTGAGCTACAGGCTGGATCTACACTGATCTTCTAAACGTTATAAAATATCATGTTCTATAACGTTTAATGACAGTTTACCTTTGCTGGTGGCTCGCTGCTCTGCCATGCCCTCTGTTGTCACATTTTAATAATTCATTTTTAACATTATAAGGGGACGCAGGTGGCGCTGTGGGTTAAACCACAGAGCCTAGGACTTGCCGATCAGAAGGTCGGTGGTTCAAATCCCCGCAACGGGGTGAGCTCCCGTTGCTCGGTCCCTGCTCCTGCCAACCTAGCAGTTTGAAAGCACCTCAAAGTGCAAGTAGATAAATAGGTACCGCTCTGGCGGGAAGGTAAACGGCATTTCTGTGCGCTGCTCTGGTTCGCCAGAAGCGGCTTAGTCATGCTGGCCACATGACCCGGAAGCTGTACGCCGTCTCCCTCGGCCAATAAAGCGAGATGAGCGCCGCAACCCCAGAGTCGGCCACGACTGGACCTAATGGTCAGGGGTCCCTTTACCTTAACATTATAAACGATGAGTTTATAATCCGCCCACAGTCCTTCCCCTTCTCTTCTGCACTTTTTGCCAACCTATGAACTATGGCCTATGAACCATTCAGGCTGCATCCTCAAGGTCCAGGAAACCTGGCTTTAGCACACTCAAGAGTCCATTTCAATGGATGCACGGTGACACATAATGTGATGGCAGTGATTCATGTGGCAAGCAAGTCTTCGTAGGATGGCTGGGAAAGGGACTACTTGCCATAGAGAAGACATTGTAGATGATCTTCAGAAGCGTAACATGTGTTCTGGACCATGTTCCTTGCCAGAAAAAACAAAACCCAACAACTATTATAACATGCTTACTATGTGGATGCTACCACAAAGCCACATACAGAGATGATTCTGTGCACACGGATACCATGGGTTGATGTCAGCCTGGATTTTGCTTTAAAACACTCAGTATTATGATGCTAATAACATATACTGCATATGAATAAAGTAAGAGATTTAACTCACATGGATCTGGGTTTTCAGCCACATGAATCAAGCTTCCGTATAGTGCAAAGCACACAAACTTTATATATCCTGCCTGTGAAGTATCAAAGTAGTAACTAATTGAAAAACATTATCTTAAAAAAATATATATGCCACAGCTGGTGTATATAAGAAAGCCTGTCTATTAAAAGATCAAAGTATGGCATTTCTCCCTATATTTTAAATTCATCTCTCTCTCTCTCTCTTTCTTAACTCCTCTATACACCAAGTACCTACTGTCTCCTTATAGCATTTCTGATCATTGATCTCCCTCCATCTTAGAAGATAACTGCAGAAGTCTATTCTTGAACTGGTACATTTTCGCCTGGTGCAGACGAACCAGTTGCGCTACCCTAAACCATCTCTGGCCAAATACTCCCTACACAAAAATCATGCTGTTTCTGCTCAGACCCATTTAATCCAGAAGAGCACCATTACTTCCTTATTCTGAATAGGCCCACTAGGTGGGAAGCCTTGGAAAGCTAGTTTGGCCCTGCAGAGTCGCACCCAAGCTTCAACCTTGATCCACCATCATTACCTTTCCATCAGACAGGAAGTTAGTAGGGTGTTCCAGAAACGGGATGAGGGTCTTAACAAAGGGTTAGGGTCTACAGAACTTGATCCCTCTTGGTCAGAGGGTCTGAGGAGGAAGCAGCCACTGGATTTTCCTTACAGGGTCCCCAATTTCTCTATGGGCCATCACAGGATCCTCTTCCGATGAAGTTCCATAAGAACTGAGTCCTGAATTCTGGTGGCATCCCCTGCACCTCCTAACTCCTCACTACGAATGGCTGCTCCCCATAGGCCTTAGCTTTCTCCTCACATGCCAGGACAACTCCCTCCCCATGCCACATACGCCATTCAATGGTGCGTGCAGATGCTGGCACATTCTACACCTGGCACATATAAACACAAGTGGGAAAAGTAGAAAGACTGGTGTCATTGTGTGCAGCAGAAGTCAGTGATATATCAACCACTTTCCCTGTAGAAGCCATCATTTCCTGGAACTGAAATGATTTGTGCAGATATCATGGGCTGCTGTGGGAGTCCCAAGGGCACAATAATGGATAGAGATGGAAGAAAGATAAACCGCAGAGTTAAACCACTGAGATAGATCTCAGAGTTTATTAGGCAAGCAAGACACAGTAAATAATATTGGTCACCTTGCGCTTGGGCAAATGGCACCATTGGGGACTTCCAAGGGTCAGGCCCCTTAGATCACCTTGTGGTTTCAATGATCACTTGCTGTAGAGCAGTGGGGAGCGGGGAGCCTGTAGCCCTCCAGATGCGGATGCAGCCAGCATGGGTAATGGTCAGAGAGGATGGGAGTTGTTGTCCAGCAACATCACCAGGGCCAAAAGTTCCCAGTCCCTGGTGTACAGCTTTCCTGTTGAGAACAATGCTAAGGTCTTGGGTATGTAATCTAATTTGTATTAAACATCTTTGATGTGTTGTGTCAACCCTCATTTGCATTACTTTTTCTCCCCAGGGGGAAAAAACACCTTTCCTTTTTTTTTGCAGAATAACCTTCAGCTTCAGCAAACAAAGTAGTGACTGATTGCTCTTTTAGTTTGTGCACTGGGGCTCTTTTCAGGTGCGAATCAAGTCCTTTGCTTCTCTTTAAGTGCACAATTTCCCCATTATTTTCATTTCACCCTCCACTCCAACCATTTGTAAAAGAGGACCAAATTGAACAATATATAAATCTCTTATCCATCTGAATCTCCTTGCAACGATCTTCATAGCAGCCGCACAGTTAACATAACATTTAACAAATGGAAATGGTAGATAGAAAAAAAACAACCCATAGATATAAGAGCAGGGCCTTAGAAAAAATGTCACTTTTTCTCTGGATATTATCCACCTCCATAAGGTTCCAGAGAAGTCTTGTCCAATGGCAAGCATTGCCACAGTTAGTAACAAATTAACATAAAACTGATGTGAGATTATAGAGTAGAACATGGGTGCAGAATCTTTTCCGGCCTGAGGGCCTGGGGGTTGCATAGCGGGGTGGGTGTGGCCAAAGGGAAAAGTGGGAGGAGCAATAGATGTGAGTCTTGCCTGTGTACAGTATGCTACATCCAAACCATGCAAGATTCAGAGCTTTCTAAATATATCTCTAGGCTGCATTGTGACAATTCGAGGACACAATCCACTCAGGAAAAGGTAGTCAAGCAGGTGGTGGAGCAAGGCCAGTGAAGGGTAGAACATGAGAATGGGTGTGGCCTGAGAGCATCCTGAGCTCCCAGGTGGGGGGGGCACATTTGGCCTTAGAGTGTAAAGGGCCCCAGGTCTGATGCGGAGATATACCCTCTGGAATTAAGAAATAACAACTTCAAGGGTTAAATTATTCTATGGTTAAGATTTAGATATGTACTTTATATAGGATTCCCTCTACCTTTTGGTCAGTTACTATTGAAAGTTTTAGTATTCAGGAAATTTCACCGTAACATCTAATATGAGCATAATAAGGTAAAGGGTAAAGGTAAAGGACCCCTGGGCGGTTAAGTCCAGTCAAAGGCGACTATGGGGTTGCGGCGCTTATCTCGCTTTCAGGCCGAGGGAGCCAGTGTTTGTCCATAGACAGCTTTGCAGGTCATGTGGCCAGCAGGACTAAACTGCTTCTGGTACAACAAAACACCGTCACGGAAATCAGAGTGCAAGGAAACACCATTTACCTTCCCGTCGCAGCGGTACCTATTTATCTACTTGCACTAGTGTGCTTTCGAACTGCAAGGTAGGCAGGAGCTGGGACAGAGCAACGGGGGCACACCCCATTGTGTGGATTCAAACCGCCAGCCTTCTGATTGGCAAGCCCAAGTGGCTCACTGGTTTAGACCAGTGTTTCCCAAACGTTTTTGGGCAACGGCACACCTGTGTACTAAAAAAAAATCTCGCGGCACACCACCATTAAAGCCCCGCCCCGTGACGTCAGCGCGCAGCGTCACGCCGGGAGGGACGCACAAAAGTGAACGTTTTTTCCCTCGGCAGCTGCTCTCAGCTGCGCTCAATCCGCCTCCGCGCAGGCTGAGGGAGGGAGGGAGGGGCGCGTGTGACCCGTCTCTGCTGGGAGACCAAACCCAGCGAGACAGAGTCGCGCGGAGGCGCCCAGGCAGCGCTGCCGGCTGCGAGGAGGAGCGCCAGGCAGCAGCAGGAGGCGCGGCCTCTCCTCGCCGCCCCCGCCCCGCCTCTCGCCGCCCGACTCGCCCGCCTCCCTCCAGGCATCTCGCGGCACACCAGCCGGTGTCTCACGGCACACTCGTGTGCCGGGGAACACCGGTTGGGAAACACTGGTTTAGACCACAGCGCCACCCACATCCTGCTGGATGCATCTAGTCCAGAATCCACTGTGTTCACCAGATGCCTATTGGAGATCTACAAGCAAGACCAGAGCACAACAGCTTTCTCCCCATTTGTGATTCTCAGCAACGGGCATTCAGAGGCACACTGCCTCCAACCATGGAAATCAAATATTCATCATAGGAGGTGATTAAATCACATTTGAGGTGAAGTTAGTTTTGTCTCCCCTGTTTTATTCTTCCCATCTTTCTGTTTTCCACAACAAGCCTCCCAATTAGCTCTGCCTTATTTCTCCAGTGTAATGTGCTTTGTCCTCATTTACAGAAATGAGCATGTCTTCCATACTCATTTTCTGTAGACGAAAACGTGGTGGGAATATTGTGGCATGCAGCGACAATGTTTACGACCTGGTTCCATTCCACCTGCATGCACTGGCGATGAGGAAACAGACATGTACTTCAGGGGCTGTAGAACAAGGCCTTTAGTGAAATCTTCTCAACAGCACTACAGGTAGCATGAAAAATTCAGCTATGATTGACACTGGAAAAAATTTTCTCCGGAAAAATGCCCTTGCTAGTGAGTTAACATGTGGTTTGGGGCTGTTGGTGGTGTTGCTGGGGATATTGATTAGCCTGAGTGAATAAACAATGCTAATCCCCGGGACTCCCATGTCAGATATTTGACTTACAGCGAGTGCCTATTAGACCTCCTTATTGTAGTTTTTGGTCAATGTTATATTCATGCCCCATCTTTGGACGAGGGCCAGCGCAACCGTTCTGAACGATATCTAAATAGGAGCCACCGTGGCATGCAGAGCACACACTGATGCTTCTTGTCTCTTTGATGGAAGCACGTGACAGGAATACCAAGCCTCAAAGAGGGAAGCGCTGACATCCGCAATGCTAATTTAGATCTGCAGGAACTGTCTTGCAATGCCAGATAGCAGGTATGACCCTGGACGAGAATGTATAATTATACTAATGCTACTGCTGCTGCTGCTGTTGCTTAGGTATTTGCAGTCTTTTCCAGTAGAAAAGGAGGCAGAAGCATTTATCCTTCCATGGGGACAAAAGGAAAAAAAGAAAACTCACCACGGAGAACTGAACGGCAGCCAGGAAAGAATTTTGTTGTCCTCATCTATTCGTTTTGCATGCAGAATGGGAAGAGCTGGGAATCATCAAACCCCACGACCCCCCCCATTTTCTGTGAACGGTGTAAAACATATTAACTAACAAAAAGAATATGGAAGGGGACCAAAGTGGTAGAAAAGATCCGTGTGAGGAGAGCAATGCGGAATACATCAAACTATATACAGTGGTACCTCGGGTTACATATGCTTCAGGTTAAATATGCTTCAGGTTACAGACTCCGCTAACCCAGAAATATTACCTCGGGTTAAGAACTTTGCTTCAGGATGAGAACAGAAATCGTGCGGCGGTGGCGCAGCGGCAGCAGGAGGCCCTATTAGCTAAAGTGGTGCTTCAGGTTAAGAACAGTTTCAGGTTAAGAACGAACCTCCAGAACGAATTAAGTACTTAACCCAAGGTACCACTATATGTACATCATTGAGCAGGCCACAGGGACGATGCTTTCTTCCCATCCTATGAAATCACTTGTTGTTTCTACTTAAATTATGGGTGGGAGCATAGCTAGACTAAATGGTGCTCATAAAATGAATGAATGGATCCATTATTCTTGTAATTTAGGGACAGCAACAAAACAAAATGCATGCATTTCTTAATCTCCGACTTCAGTCACAAACTTTTAACAGTTCAAAACGGATCACTTCAAAATTTATTTCAAGGGCTTCTCTGTTTTTTTCCTTTCCTTCTTTCTGCTGGGATTTGGCCCACATTCAACCATTTATGGGGGAGTGTGTGGAGAAGGTAGCCAGGCTAAAATTGCTCCCTTATGCACGGCATTATCAGGCCCAAATCCCAGTGGGTGGCGGGAACAGATAGACAGATAGATAGATATCGATATATCGATATATCGATATATCGATATAGATATATAGATGATATATAGATATATAGATATATAGATATATAGATATATAGATATGCATATTCTGCAGCATGTCATTAACACAATAATAGTGCATTAGTAGTGGATTTATTTGGCACTATCCAAAAGTGCCTTCAGGCTTCTAAGGGTTTTTTATTATTATTCATGAAACTAATATTTTAGCCTTCTCTTCTGCTTAGCTTTTTTTTAGCACCTATGTGTGTTGGTATTCTTTATAACTGGAGTGGTATCCAAATACAGGCAGCTCCCAGTTTGTGCAGGGGTTGTGTTCTGGGTCATCACAGAAGCCTGAAATGCCCTGCTATGCCCTGTTCAGCCCCTGCTCCATTCATCCCCCTTTTCCAGCCTCTTATGGGCTGCCGTGCTGCACAGCTATGCGCAGCCGTGTGTAAACTGGATGTGTGCAAATCAGTCACTGCCTGCACTTCATACTTAGAGAAGATCCAGCAAGATCGATGATGGTCTACGTTTTGGAAGTTAGCAAAGGAAAGCCTGTTGTTTGGTAGATCCAGTTTGTTTACATTCAGTCTTCTAGGCTGCTTTTCTAAATACATCTAAATATAGTGCCCGCTCTATCTTTTTCTTCAGAGGTCAAATACCTTATTTTACGGCAGGACACCCCGCAATCAGTACACATAAAGCACGAGATGTATACATTTCTAATTGAGAAAAATCACTGCTGAGGTGTTCTCACAATCGACAGGCCTATCTATGAAGGTTGTGGTGATGCCTCCCTTGCTGTTGCTATTAGTTACAGAAGAAAGAGGCAGTTATTGGGGGGAAGTGGGCAGCCCCAGGAGAAGTAGGCAGAGGAGAAGCTGAGGAAGCCACAGGATGCTGATTGGAAATGAAGTGGTGTACCAGCCCCCAAAGCAGGTTTGAATATAACTGCTCTGATCCCATCATGAGCACAGTTAATCATGAATGTGCAATAGAAAGGACGTCTGAAAGGGCCCTGAAGCACACACCGTGCCTCATTTTGCTTCTTTGTGTAGCTATCATTGAGGTCACCACAGAAAAAAAACCGAAGAGATAACATTCGAGGCCTGAAATCTCTCCTTCTCTTCTCAAAAACAGAGAGACAGACACCCAGCCTTTGAAAAGCAAGGAAGTTGCAAAGAACATCTGCCAACCTTCATTCAAACAGACAGAGCCGTGTCAATTCTGATCCATGGGCCACCCGTGGTTAAATCTTGGATTTGGTGCTGCAGTGGGTCTCTTTCAGTTGCCTGAGTCCACGTTCCAGCTAAGCCCTTGCTCAGCACCTCATCCTGTGTTGACTATTCCTTCCCCCGCCCTCCACCTTACCTCAGAACTCTGGCAGTACCCCACCAAGTAAACACCATCAAGCTCTATTCATTTGCTCTATGCATGTTAATGCTAATTGCAGCTTCTCTAAGCATTTCACATTGTTTGCACAAAATAGCAGTGCTCTGCCTTCAAACAGTCAGTACGATGACAGCTGGGATGAGTTTATCTTGCCCTGCTTAGTGTCAGGTGTGTTCTTACAGCTTTCCTGCCTCTTTTTGGGAAAGCTAATTAAAGAACTCTTCTTCCTTGTTTAATATTTACATTGAAGCAGCTGCATCTCATTTGGACATAATGCAAAGATGGCACCTGGGGCTCTTTTCCCAGAGTTAATTTAGTTTCCTGTCCCCCCTCCACCCCCCGTTTCCCCTACTCAATCGATTAAGTTATAATTTTTGTGATTAGGTTTGGGATTGTGGTGTAAGGAGTCTGCTTACAACGCCACACAGTTCTTCCAGAGGCTACATATGAGCTGGGCAAGCAAAGAGGAGCACACTATAAGCTCTGCCATTGTCACCCAGGCATCACTCTGCCAGTTGCTCTTTAGAACTTAGGAGGGCTACGTCTGAAGCAGCGAGAAGGACCTGAAGTCAGAGAGCAGGCTGAAGAAGGCTGTAGCTCACTGGTAGAGCATCTGCCTTGCATGCAGAAGGTTCAATCCTGGGCATCTCCAATCAGGTCTGAAACCCTGGAGAGACAATATTGGTTTGGATGAACCATAGGTCTGGTGACTACCCTTCCTAATAATTGAAGAAGTGTGTCGTCTGATAAGGCATGATTACTACATTATTTTTGTCAATAGTGGGATAGAGCAGACTTATGAAACAGAATGGCTGTAGGCTGGTGGGACACGGGTGGCGCTGTGGGTTAAACGACTGAGCCTAGGACTTGCCAATCAGAAGGTCGGCGATTCAAATCCCCACAATGGTATGAGCTCCCATTGCTCGGTCCCTGCTCCTGCCAACCTAGCAGTTCGAAAGCACGTCAAAGTGCAACTAGATAAATAGGTACCGCTCCGGCGGGAAGGTAAACGGCATTTCCGTGTGCTGCTCTGGTTCGCCAGAAGCGGCTTAGTCATGCTGGCCACATGACCTGGAAGCTGAATGTTGGCTCCCTCGGCCAATAAAGCGAGATGAGCGCCATAACCCCAGAGTCGGCCACGACTGGACCTAATGGTCAGGGGTCCCTTTACCCTTTACGCTGGTGGCAGTCTTGACCAAGAATTCATTTTAATAAATCACCCTAGTCTGGGGTGTAATATTTGCACATAATAATGACCAGTCGTAGTATGGCGATAAGTGGTAAACATCACATTTAGTAGCCTGAAGAATAAGCCACAGGGATGCCATTTTGCCAGTTATAATACATGCTCATGCTCTTGGAGTCAGACTTCAGATGTTTATATCTGACATTTGTACAGTGGTGCTTTGTTTTGGAAGTTAGCAGAAGACACCCACAGGAAACACGTTGTGTTTGGTGAATCCAGTTGTTCACAGTCACTCTTCTAGACAAATATAATATACTGAGTAAAATATATGTTATAGTCTGTAATTGAAATCTGCATATAGAACTCTCTCAAGCTCTGAACTGTGATGTTACTTAAGGAGAAATCTTTGCAGTATAGTTCTAGGCTTCATTATTTATAATAGTTTAATTCATTTTCTTTCCATTAAAAAACTCATAATCATAGAGCTTTAATGCTGTAACAAATGCACATGTTATCAAAGGACAGATGCTGCCCCAAATATGCTTACATATCTGCCTTTGAAATAAATATAATTTGTATTTTTTTTCCACCCACATGAATTAGTGTGGTATTCATACATGAGCAATAGTCTTGACTGTGGTTAATATTCAGATGTATTTCATTAAAATAATATATATAATGGAGTTAACTTTTTTAAAGTAGCACATCCATTTGCCAGATACCTTCCTGTTCAACTCAAGCTGGCTGCTTTATTATGCACCTTTAAGTACCGGGCAAAAATCTTCCTCTTCAACCAGGCTTTGGGCTAATTAACATCCTATACCCTTTTAAATGTGCTTTTGGGAGGAGTGGGCTACTGGCTTATTTTTGTTTCTGTTTTTATTATGAATGTTGTGCTTTTTTATCTTGTGTTTTTATGTTGTGAACTGCCCTGAGATCTATGGATGAAGGGCGGTATACAAATTTAATAAATAAAACAATAAATAATAAAATATATCTGTGCACCTCAAAACATGCTGAGAATCTCAAAGACATAAACCAATTTGTTGGAGCCATTAAAAAGCCATGTGGTCACATTGGATTGGATCTAGATTTAAGCCTTGTCCAGGCATGCATTGTAGAGATTAAATGGGTGATCACTGTAAAGACAGGGTGTTGGAATAAATGAGCCATTATCCTGATCCATGTTCTTATGTTAACCAAGATGCATTATTAAAGTTCAGCAAGGCAATAACACTTCGGGTGTGAGCTAGGGCCAATGAGGGCTGTGGCTTTGAGAAGTTCCAAGACCCAGATAGAGAGACTTTGAGGGCCACTCTACTAATTTAATGCCTTCACCACAGGGCAATTCATCAGACCCAAACAAGCAAAACTAATGTTGTTCCAACTGATGAAAAAACAAAATGAATGAAACCCTTCAAATGAAAAAGAAGTGAGATCTACTGTGTTCAATCGGACTTATGCCCAGGAAAATCTGCATTATGTTGAGTACTGGTAATAGGTTTGAACACTGAATGTGGAAGCTTATGTCTAAAGTCAACAGAGAAAACACTATTAGATGTCTGCTGGATGTTTGATGGTTATTGTATTTGTTTAAAAACCAATAACATTTTGGGGGTTTTTATTTAAAAAAATCTGTATAAGATTGCCACCTAATAGCAAAATATAAATCATGTTTACTGAGAAGACATATTGTACCCAAGAAGCCTGAGCACCCAGTAATTGTGCTTCAGAATGCAACCTTGGGGAGCAATCCCAAGCTCCTGGGAAGAATGGCTGAGAGGTTATTGGATCCCGGTAGACAGGAAGGTAGGTTTTTGTATATGGAGGCTAGGGTACCAAAATCTCCTTGATGTGAGCACAGAAAGCCCTGGTGCTGTTGGTGGGGTCAAAATTCCAGAGGCATGTTGTGAAATGTTCTGTGATCCACAGGAATGCAGGAAAGATAAAGGTGAAAAACTGTAGCTCAATGCTAGAGAATCTGCTTTGCATGCAAAAGGGCCTCAGGCTGATTCGCTGAATGCCTGGTAGTGGAGCTAGCAAAAACTCCCACCTTAAACCCTAGAAAGCAGCTACCAGTCAAAGTAGACAATACATACTACATGGACCAATGGTTTGACTCCGTGCAAGGCCCCCTCCTGTGTTCCTAGGCCTTCTCAGTCCCTGGCCATTCACCACAAACAAGTTCTGAAAACACATCTAGCCCTGAAAGTGTCGTATTTATTTCCCTCCCACTGCATTCAATGGGAGGGACATTTTAAGCAGAGGAAAACAGAGTGGGAAATGAGCAGTGGGAAACAAAGGGTTGGGGGAAAAACATCTCCGGATGTGATGGTAGGACCACTGTAGATCTTCCCTGGTGAAGGAAAATGATTGCTTAGTCAGGGTACAGTTATGCAAGTTACTGATGGACAGAACTTCAAGCTCCATGAAGTCCAGTATGCTGAGCCAAAAGCCAGCATCCCATGAACCAAACTCACAAACTCACAAAGACGAGTTCTTGATTTAATATCTATTTCCTGCATTTACTGGCAACTGTAGCTAACATTAAGTAGGATATTACTCATCATCTGCATGTTGAAGAGTTAAGGTAAAATGACAAGATGCTGATTACTTCTCTATCTATCAGGGGAGGTACTCTTATGACATCTATCAGCATGATATCTAATCACTGTAAGAGCGGAACAAATTTATAAAAAGATTCCTCTGAAATTGCAGGTTCTATTTTGAGATATATATATATATATATATATATATATATTTAAAAAAAATAACCCACCATGAAAGCAGTTGTGCCTATGATTGCATTTTACCAGAGACCTACATGCCTTCCTGCTAAATATAGAATTTGTACAGGAGTTGGAGAATGTCACTATGCTTGAATTATAATTAACAAGAAGGGGGGAAAAAGAAAAAGAGGGAGGGTGAGGATAAAAGTGTCCCCGCTCATCAAAGCCAAAGGTGAGAAAACAAACTGACAAAAAGACAGCACTTAAAAACAGGCCATCAAAGTACGTAAGGCGTATACAGCAAAATGACAGCAATAAATGTACAAAGTAAAAGGTTTTCAAAGCATATATAAATACTGATGACTCACAGATGGGGTGGGGTGGGGAGACAGGTAGCAGAAACACTACGCAAAGAGGAGCCCAGTCATTCCAAACACAAATTGCAAATGCAACGATGCTTGTCGAGGAACTTACAATGGAGAAACAATTTAGCATACAAAATCTTCCCCAGTTTCTTCAAGAGTCTAGTCCAGGGGTAGTCAACCTTTTTATACCCACCACCCACTAATGCATCTCTCTTGATGGTAAAATTTCCTTACCACCCACCAGTACTCGATGGAAGGAGGATTCAGCTTGTGCCATAGAACCCCCTACTGCCCACCTAGAATCTTGAAATGCCCACTAGTGGGCAGTAGGGACTAGGTTGACAACCCCTGGTCTAGTCCATTGACTCTTATAGAATCAACCAACATTTAAGTTCAGTGGATTCTTCACCATGTTGAACTTGATATGCAGGAAGCTGAACATCCATACGTGCATATTTTTCATTGAAATGAATCTTCATATACTTAAAGGTAAAGGGACCCCTGACTGTTAGGTCCAGTCGCAGATGACTCTGGGGTTGCGGCGCTCATCTCACTTTATTGGCCGAGGGAGCCGGCGTACAGCTTCCGGGTCATGTGGCCAGCATGACTAAGCCGCTTCTGGCGAACCAGAGCAGCGCACGGAAACGCCGTTTACCTTCCCGCCGGAGCGGTACCTATTTATCTACTTGCACTTTGACATGCTTTCGAACTAGGCAAACTCTTAATAAGATGTCGGAAAATGCATGTTTTCCAAAAACAGCTCAAGTCCAGGACTCCTATGCCTTCCCATGGAGGAAGGGGGCTGGGTAAATCTGGAATGTAGCTTTGGGGCTGAGGAGAGGTTCCTGGGGATGGCATCTGGAAGGGGAATATAAGGCCCAAGGCTCCCTTCTTTGTGTAGAGGACGTTCACTTGGAAGCCAAGTTATTCCAGCCTGTTTTCTGGACTTCCACTGCCCCTCTTCCTCATCTCTGAGGCATTATATATCCTCCAGGTTCCCCACCCTGGCCGAGGCCCTGCAACTGCACTCCTTCCCGCCCATCAGGCAGATGAATGAGAGGACTCCTAGCACAGGTGGAGTCTCCAAGCAATGTCCAAACATTGTCTCCTCATTAATCATTTTTTGGCTGGGGCTTGATGGTGGGGATCAGGGCCTACTCAATGAGCAAGTTGCTGGCAAAGTACAGTTGAGCTCCTGCAGCCCATCATACCTACCCTCAGCCCATTTGACCAATAACATCCTTGCCTACAGTCACATGGGCCAGCTTAAACTTAGCCTCCAGCAGCATAAAAGTAGCTGAAGCAATTCAACTCAAGTCAGTGTGCTCACCAGCATTAATCACCCCAGCGCTAGTTCTGCTCTTCAGGAAAACAGATTTTCTTTCCAGAGAGCACTACCAGTGGCAAGAAATTAATTATTCTATTTGTTACTCTTCCAGTTTCGCTGCGTTAACAAGCTCTGACCTTAACTGGTTAATCACTTGTTGGCAGTCGCATACTTGAAAGGCTTGCACCAGAGACACTTTGCTATTAAGCTAATGATACAAATATTCCTTTTTCGCTGTTTGGTAATTAACGTATTCATTGATCTCTAATTGCTCAGCAATTTGTATCTCTGTTTCATTAATTCCTCGAGAATTAATATTCATTTTGTACCATGGGACATTCTTCCTCTCTTTTTAGCCATTAGTTCGATGAGATTATGCACCAAATAAATGGCCCTGTCACAGTTACTGTGTGGGCAGCACTGCATTTAAAAGAGTGGACCCTGTGTGGTGCCGATGGCGGTTGCTTTAGTCAGGTTGTATTTGCAGCCAAATCAGGTCCTGGCACCACTGGTTATAAGGATCTCAGATAGCAGGTGACAGGGAGAATCTCATCTATTTGACACATACTTCAGCAATCCCAATCAGAATAATTTTTAAATGATTTTTTTTCGTAACTCTTGTTTTACTCATCTAAAATAAATTCATATTTGGGCTGGAGTCCTATATATGCTTACTTGGGAGCAAGTCCCATTAAATTCAATAGGGTTTTCTTCTGGCAAGACGTACATAGGATTTTGTTGTTCATTAATTAAATAACGAGGCTACATCTGTACCTAACATTTTAACACTATGATATCATATTAACTGTCATGGCTTCCCCCAAAGAATCCCTGGAGCTTGCTGAGAGCTGTTAGGAGACCCCTATCCCCTTCACAGGACTTCAATTCCCAGAGTTCCAGAGGAAGAGGGATTGAAACCACTCTGGGAATTCTAGTTCTTCAGTGACGTGGTTGCCCCTTGCAGTGCAATGGTTCACCACTTGGGACAGTCACACACAGATCCAGAAGCTCTGTACAGCAACCAGTGGCCTGGCAGCATGTCTCCCCAGCCTTGGCCCTTCTTTTACAACACCCTCCTGCCATACACCGATCTCTATAGTTACCAATGAGCAGTGCCACTTAGAAAGGACAGGCTGATGGCTGATGCTGCAACCCCGACAGAGTTGATAGCAGCCAGTGTGACTGCCCAGGATGTTTTGCTATCTGAGGCAGAGCAGCCATTGTGGTCTAAACCCCTGAGCCTCTTGGGCATGCTGATCAGAAGGTCAGCGGTTCAAAACCCTGCGACGGGGTGAGCTCCCATTGCTCTGTCCCAGTTCCTACCAACCCAGCACTTCGAAAGCATGCCAGTGCAAGTAGATAAATAGGTACCGCTGCAGCGGGAAGGTAAATGGTGTATCTGTGAGCTCTGGATTCCATCACGGTGTTCCATTGCACCAGAAGAGGTTTAGTCATGCTGGCCACATGACCCAGAAAGCTGTCTGTGGACAAATGCCGGCTCCCTCGGCCTGAAAGCAAGATGGGCGCTGCAACCCCATAGTCACATTTGACTGGACTTAACCGTCCAGTCAAATGGAGAGTCCCATGGACTGCAAGAAGATCAAACCTATCCATTCTTATGGAAATCAGCCCTGAGTGCTCACTGGAAGCTGAGGCTCCAATACTTTGGCCACCTCATAAGAAGAGAAGACTCCCTGGAAAAGACCCTGATGTTGGGAAAGATTGAGGGCACAAGGAGAAGGGGACGACAGAGGACGAGATGGTTGGATAGTGTTCTCGAAGCTGATGAATGAGTCTGACCAAACTGTGGGAGGCAGAGGAAGACTGGAGTGCCTGGCGTGCTCTGGTCCATGGGGTCACGAAGAGTCGGACATGACTAAATGACTAAACAGCAACAGCAACAAACCGTCCAGGGGTCCTTTACCTTTATCTTCCAGTTAAGGTGCACACTACCCTAAGTCAGCCAAGTTATCTTGGCACTTGGGACTGAAAGCCCCATAAGCAACGCTCACTCTTTCCTGACAGAAAAATACAATAATAAATTGAATCACTAACCATTTGCAGCTCTTCCATGACACTCTAAGTCAGCTGCCTGAGGAAGCAGCCACCTCACTCAATCTAATGGTAGGGCCAGCTACCTCACCCCCAATTTCTGCTTCTTTCCCCATAGTGTTTAGTAATTTCCTCATCACATTATACATCTCCCTGCCCCAATTCCACAGTATTGTCTGCTGTTGGAGGAAGAAGAAGAAGCATTTGAGGTGATGCTATTTCCCCAAGTGAGAGAGAAAATGTACCTGGTGTCGTTTGGTGTATCAACTCTGTGATCTGTGTTACATTTAGTTCCACCCTTAAACACAGAGAAATGATAACTCCTAAAAAAGTAGAACACTGGGCCTTCTTACACAAAATGTTAACTATTCTTTCTTTCACCAGAGGACTCTTTTGAAGCTGTCAGGCTTGCATCTTGCTTCCCGCTGAGTTAAATGAGGACATTTGACAATGTCCCTGCTGCTGTGTGTCTTGGTAAAGTTGAAATGTACTGAGTGGCAACTCCTTGGGAAAAAAAATTGCTCTGAGCTACGACTCTTTGCAGCTTGAGTTCTCATGCTCCTGAAATAACAAACAGATATTAGCATTTGCTCAAAAGAGAACGGAACACTCATCTTCAAAACACACCGGAGACAAGCGAGCGGGGAAGTTGGATCTCATTGTTTAATGGAAGAGTTATTGAGATCAGACATAATAATAAGAAAAGAACAATGCGATAAAGCTGTCAATGTGATTCCAAAAGACCAGTCAGCTTGCCCTGCCAAATAATTTTAAGCCACCCTACACAGTTGTAGTCATTCATTTAAATGGGTGAACCTACCCATGACTTGCTTTGCATTGTACTTGAAAATAAGCTGTGCTTGGAGATATACTGTAAATCAGGCATGTCCAAAGCCCATTTTGAGGGCCTAATTCGGCCCAGCAGTAGATTTAATCCAGCCCCCATGGCCAGGGGCACCGACTTATAAAAAATATTGGGGGGGGCCCATACCGGGGTCCTGCCGCTGGTTCGCTCGGGTAGCCGGGAGAACGCAGTTCGAGGTGGCGGTGTTGGGGAGAGACCCTCGCTCAGGGCGCCACAAGACTTGGCGGCCGGCGGCCTATCGGGGGGGGGGGGTTTGGAGCGTATTTCGGTGGAGCGATTGGGGAGGAGGGGGCTTGTTGCCGGATTCTTCAGCTGGGCCAGAGATCCGCTGCTGGGGGGTCCCTGGGCCGAGTTGTGAACACGGCCTGCTGAAGGGAGATCCAGCCGATTGCGCGACGGGGACGGCCGGGGCTCTCCGGCTAGGGCGCGCGGCTGGCTGGCTGGCTGGCTGGCGAGGGACCAGGTGGGGAGGAGGCGGGGGTTACAGCTCCCTCGGGAGTGCATTTCCACAAGGGTGCGATGATGTCACAAGGACAAGAAAGGCACGCGATATGGACTATTGCGAGCAGGGCGATGCAAAGCTCCAGAGTTGCCTGCGCTTCAGCCCTCGGATCACAAACTGCAGTTCTTTTCCAGGTTGCTGTCTCGATTTTACATCTGACCGAGCGTCTCTGAATCGTGGCTTGTTTGTGCATCTTTGTGCAAATATTTCTAAATTTTGCTTTCTTTGTGCAAAAAATAAAATAAAATAAAAAGGACGACCTGACGTTATTTCCTCCATTTCACGAGGAAAGCACCAACTCTCCAAAAGGGCGCGCAACCCAGCCCTAGAAAGTTTGCATCAGCCTCGTCCGTCCCCAGGGCGCTACAATCCTGTTGCCTGTATCCTCCGATGGGAGTCGCAGCTGGAACGATCCTCTTCCCTCTTCCCCCTCTCTCGGTGTGCAAAGCCAACCACGCTCCGCCTTCCCGATTGTGCCTCGGCATGTGAGCAGAGGATCCCATTTCAGCGCCGTGCTCTTGCCCTCGGGCTGATGCTCAGGTGGCTCTCGGTGACCTCTTCCCCCCGCCCCTCCCCATGCGATCTGATCTCTCACCTCCCTCCCCCCAGAAACTCCTCCCCTCCCCTCTCAGGCTTCCTCGGCAGCGGTGCTCTGCTGGAGGGGCGCCCGAGATTATTGGGGGGGCGGAGCCCCCCCAAACGATTTTTTGAGGGTGCTCGGGCCCCCTCAGGCCCCATGGAGTCGGCGCCTATGCCCATGGCAGTATATGTCCTGGGGTAAAAGCCCCAAAGCTCAGCAAAATTGTAAAAAAAGCTCAACAACTTTGGTCGGCCCTCACACATGTTCACTTCATCAAATCTGGCCCTCTTTGAAATAAGTTTGGGCACCCCTGATGCCCTGATGTAGATAGATAGATACACACACACAGTAAGTCCTGCTGGATCAGTCCAGTGGTCCATCTCTTCCTGCATCTTGTTCTCAAAGTGGCCAACCAGATGCCTGTAGCAAACCTGCAAGTAGGATCTGAGCCCAAGAGCACTCTGTCCTCCTGTGGTTTCCAGCAACTGGGGAAGCCAGCGTGGTGTAGTGGTTAAGAGCGGTGGACTCGTAATCTGGTGAACTGAGTTTGCGTCTCCGCTCCTCCACATGCAGCTGCTGGGTGAACCTTGGGCCAGTCACACTTCTCTGAAGTCTCCCAGCCTCACTCACCTCACAGAGTGTTTGTTGTGGGGGAGGAAGGGAAAGGAGAATGTTAGCCGCTTTGAGACTCCTTCGGGTAGTGATAAAGCGGGATATCAAATCCAAACTACTCCTCCTCTTCTTCTTCTTCTTCATTGCTGCCTTGACCGGTGAAGGCAGAGCACAGTGATCACGGCAAGCAGCCAATGATAGCTTTCTCCTCCATGAGTTTGTCTAATTCTCTTTTAAAGCCATCAATTTTTGTGGCTATCACTGCATCCTCTGGGAGTGAAGTCCATAGTTCAGCTATGCACAATGTGAAAAGTACTTTCTTTCCCCTGTCCTGACTCTTCCAACACTGAACTTTATTGGCTGTCCAAGAGTTCTGGCATTATGAGAAGGGGAGAAAAAATTATCCACTTTCTCCATTCCATGCATATTTTTTTAAAAAACTTTTGTCATGTCAACTGTTACTCACCTTTTGTCTGAACTAAAAAGCGCTGATGTTTTTTCCATACTTGTGAATCAATTATAATCTATATATATTGAATCAATTTGCAAGAAAATAAAATATAAAATAGCATGCATCATAAATAAAACAGCGGGGCACTAATCAAATCCAGCCCTTTGATCTCCCAACCTCAGCCCCCTTTTCTTCAAATCAGGCGTTGGGAGGCTTCTTTATGCTGATCACATTCCTTCAGGGATAATCTGTTAGGAGCTGCACATCAGCTGCTGGCAAGACCCAGGATTAAGGGAAGTTCTGTTTCTGGCTCCTTTCTGCCATATGAGTGATCTCTTTCTCTCTCTCAAAATGTCCTTGGGAAAACAGTAGATGAGATGACAAAGAAGTGAATTCCACACAAGCTAGGATTTTCTGTTAGGGCAAAATTATTTCTGAAGCCGGCTCTGGAATTGTACTCAACCAGTTTTCAGGTCATTCCACAAACAGTGTGGGAAACAAGGCCTAGAGAGTAGCAAATAGAACCTCAGCTTCTCCACGTGGCAAATTACACCAAGGCAGGTCAAGTTATTATGGCACCTGAGGCAGAAAATCCCACAAGTACCTCTCCCCGTCCCTGAAAGGAAAAACAAAAGAAAACAAAAATAATAAATAAAACCAGGTACCAGTTTAGACAATACACCAGTGCTGCTGCTTTCATTGTTGTTAAAATTAGTTCCCTTTACTTTTTTCTTCCCAGATGCATGGGATCTCAAGAATAGCCTCAAGAAATTTACCTCTTATTGTTTTATTTTACACCCTCTTTTACTGGAAATATCTTATTTGCAGCCATGGTGATCGGTAGCCTAAGTTCTTTAATCTTTTTCAAATGGGTTCAGTTAAACTAAAGGATGTAAACCTTCTATAATCTGTTTTTTCATTTTGACCAAGGGACTGCAATAACTCCATGTTACCACAGAGCCTGTTATTTTAAGAGCTTCCCAGCCCCCGTCTCTCTGTCTTTTCTTTAAAAAATGTGACTCACGTCACAGGAGTGTATTTAAACTCCCCTGGGATAAGTATTTTTCAGGGTGCACAGATGCTAGATATATACTTTCCCCAAAGCAAAGTATCTAAATCATATGTTTCGAAAGCAAAAGAACAATGACTGCATTATTAAGAGACAAACAACCTTCAAGGTGTTTCTTATCCAACAAACCCAGCATGCAGTAATTTCTTTTAATGTGAACTAAGCCCAGAGGCCTGCTTTCCCCCTCTTCAGTCTTCTAAGCTTTTTATTTTATGATACTGTTTGTCTCCCTGCCCCAATGAATTGTGTTGATTTTATACAGGCCAAAGGGCCTAAACATCTCAGCTGACATTTACCACGGACGCAGGATGTTTGCGAGATCCAGCCAAATCCTGACTCAAAGGAAGGTGCCTCAGACATAGTCTGGACTTGTTAGACGTGAAGTTGAACCTGTAGGAGATGATAGAAGACCAAGCAGGATCCTCTGAACAGTGGCATAGTGTTGCTTGCCGGTGCCCCGGGCAGGGGGACGGCAGCCCAGTCCTCACCGCCAATGCCGCCAGAGGGTCCTCACTCCCACTGGAGCAAAGTGGGACTGCACTGAGCCGCCTGCCCACCTGCACAACGGGGAGTTTGGCTGGCCAACGTGGTCCTTGGCAGGCAGAGAGGAGCACTGGGGTGGGCCACCTGCACGGGGACACCTGGTTCACGACCCATCAAAAATTGTGCGCCTGGGTCCACAGCTCCCTTGGCACTCCCTATGCATAGCTGTCAACTTACAGATTTGAAAATAAGGGACCAGCAGCCTCAAAAATAAGGGATCAGCAGCCAAAATAAGGGGTTTTAGCTAACTAGCTCCTTTCCTTTCCCCCATAACAGTCAATCGAAGGAGCCTCCAAAGCAAATCCAAAAGCCCCCCTGCCACAAGATTGCCGCCCGCCATTATACTCAACCAGCTCCTTTCCTTTCCCCCCACCATGTGGCCCCGCTCCAGGCAGACCTTTTCCCCGGCAAGGGTGAGTCGGCCGTCAATGATGTATCCATCCGATTCCGAGCACAGGTATGTTCAGCTTCTGAGCCCCTCCAAGCCAAAGGCAGAAAGCCCAGCCAGCAGCCAAACAGAGCCTCAAGCGGTGGTTCCCACAGCGCAGCAACCCGGCAAAGGGATGCAGCAAGGAAAAGCACCATCACCTCTCCGCTGGGAAGCAGCCAAGCAACACAGTTGGAGCCTCCCTCCTCCCTGACCAGCAGGGAGGGAGGAAGAGGAGCTGCTTCCTTTGAAACACGGGCAATTTATGGGATATCATCAATCCGGGACAGCAGTGGGAAACGGTGCTGGGATAAGGGAGTTTCCTGCCAAATAAGGGACGGTTGACAGCTATGCCTATGCCCATGAAACACTTTTTGGCACCTCAGATTAAGGCTTTCTGGGAAATGATATATAATGAAATGAAAAAGGTGCTTAAATGTACTTTTCCCAAGAAACCAGAGGCCTTTCTCTTGGGCATTGTCGGCCAGTTGGTGCCAAAGAAAGATAGAATTTTTTTATGTATGCTACTACAGCAGCAAGAATTCTCATTGCAAAGCATTGGAAGACTCAAGATCTACCCACTCTGGAAGAATGGCAGACGAAGGTGATAGACTATATGGGACTCGCTGAAATGACTGGCAGAATCCGTGATCAGGGGAAAGAGACGGCGGAAGAAGACTGGAAGAAATTTAAAGTTTACCTTAAGAAATATTGTAAAATTAATGAGTGCTAAAATGTCTAGATTTGAGGAAAAAAGGGGGTTTACAGCTGAAAAAGATTAAGTAAAAGAAAAGAATAAGGGATAAATCTGATGAAATTAAGTGTTAGGATTTGCTGAAAAAAAATTGGGAATTGGGATGCAGAAAGGGGAGGCTTGGGGAAGTCGACGAAGTAAGGTTTATAAAAAAAGGTGTATGATCCCAGGTGGATCATACAAATTGTCCTTGAGGACCCAGAAGAAAAAACACACCATTGGAGCTAGGCACTGTTGTATATTCAAGCACCACAATCGCTTCCAAAGGAGACTTAATCAAGGTAGCTAATTTAATCTAAGATTGTAATGGGTTACTGTAATGTTTGTTCTGTTAATAATACTTGAGATTGTAATTTTAAATTGTTTTAGGGATGAAAATTGATTTAATAAATTATGAATGTACCAAAAAATGAAAACTAGTTTCTATTAATCACAGCCCTGAGCAGCTGAGTCATGCACTCATCCAGCTCTTAGACCTGTTCAGATGAAAGAGCATCCTTCCCAGCTCACACATAAAGCAATAGGCGATGTGAGGGTTTTGCACATATTGTCTTATGCACCAGGTCCAGTTCATACTATTCTTGCTCCTAAAGAAGGGAAGGTTGCATAAATCAGCTTTGCTTGCATAATGAGTCCTCATGTCCTTGCACTGCATGCCCACCATGCAAGAGGATTGACAGTGTAGTGGCTGTATTAACTAATTATTGCTTATTTTCCACTCCACCATCTCTCTCATAATACTAGAACTCAGGGCCGTCTAATGAAGCTGAATCTCAGAAGATTCAGGACTGACAAAAAAATAATAGTAATCTTCACACAGCTCATAACTATGGAATCCACTCCTGCAAGAAGTACTAATGGACACCACCTTGGATGGATTTAAAAGAGAAACACAAATTAATGGAGAATAAGACCACCCACACTGCAAGTTGCTGGGAATCACAACTTGCTGTTGCCCTCATTTCCTTCTTAGAGGCATCTGCTTGGCCACTGCGAGAACAGAATGTATTTTGACAGTGTAGATATGTTTATCCGTGAGTCAGGGTGACAACATCTACATAAGTGTTCCTGACACAAGTTTCAGGATTAGTACGGCCATTTCTATGAAATTTCCCATATGATTTTTTTAAAAAATAAAACAAAACAAATCTGTTTGGAAAGAAATGCACAATGTTTTCACATAAAGGTAAAGGTAAAGGGACCCCTGACCATTAGGTCCAGTCGTGACCGACTCTGGGGTTGTGGTGCTCATTGGCCGAGGGAGCCGGCGTACAGCTTCCGGGTCATGTGGCCAGCATGACTAAGCCGCTTCTGGTGATCCAGAGCAGCACACGGAAACACCATTTACCTTCCCGCTGGAGCGGTACCTATTTATCTAGTTGCACTTTGACGTGCTTTAGAACTGCTAGGTTGGCAGGAGATGGGACCAAGCAACGGGAGCTCACCCCGTCGCAGGGATTCAAACCGCTGACCTTCTGATCGGCAAGTCCTAGACTCCATGGTTTAACCCTGCATCAAAACACACACACAGGAAAACTTACATGAGACGCAAACTCAGATGGGCATATTCCAAACAATCTGCATGCAAATGAAGACAATGGATGCACTTAATGTTTCACACTCAGTATTTCATCCTTCAGTCGCTTATAATCTGAGCCCATGAAGTTGATCAAATTGCGCCAGGTTGAGCTTTCAGCTCAGGGTCACTTGGCCTTCTAAATCATGCTTCCAAATGATGAGGATATCTTAACCACACATTAGCGGCAGATGCAAAATGGGTGTTTGTACTGACTCTCTGCAGTGGCCTAACAAGTCATGAAAAGAATTTTGCCTCATTGGGAATTCCCTGTTCAGAAACAAACTCATCAGCAATGTGGGGAATTGAAAGATTATCCTCACCAGCTCAGAGGCAAAGCTTCAGGATCTTCGGGTAGAGCTAGAAATGGCCCTTGTCTGAAACCCTGGAGAGCCACTGCCAGCCAGGGTAGACTACCACTCCCATCATGCTGGCTGGGCCTGATGGGAATTGTAGTCCAAACTGTACCACTTGGCAGCATCTAGCATAGATCCCCCATAGATAACCAAATTGCCCCTGGGTGAAATTTCTCACCCCAGGGTAGCTTGGTCATTTTTATCAGCTTGTGATGCTGAGGGAGAATCAATGATTGGTTAAAGTGTGATGCTGATAGCCCCAAGGTTGCAGGTTTGATCCCTGTATGGGACAGCTATTCCTGCATTGCAGGTGGTTGGTCTAGATGACACTCAGGGTCCCTTCTGACTCTAGAATTCTATGATTCTTAGGTTGCCACTTGCTAAACAGCGCTATGCACGCTCCCTTCTCCACATTGAATTGGACATTGGAGCCAGTCCTTTGAGGCCCATGTTCTGTCTCCTTCTAAATTCTTCTAATTATATATGAGCATGTGGATTTAAGGGAAGCGGTTAAAAATGTACTGGTTCTTTCTAATATCTGACACATTTCCAAAATCCCCTTTCTCTAAAATGCATGGCATATGCCAAATAAACGACGGCGAGATATACCGTGGTTCCCCCCCCCCCCCTTGCTGGCACACAGTGTTATATCATTCCTCGCTGCTAGGAATTCCCTGCATACCCATCATGGGAAAGTGTGCAATATGAATGCAATTTTTATTTTATCGCTTCACTTTTCAAAATAGGCCTGTGCATCATTTTGATCATTCTTATATTTAGGGGGGGAAATGTTAACTTCCAACCTTCTCTCTGATTCCCTTTATAATGTCTTTGAAAGATTCGGCAATAAGCATATAGTAGCAGGTTTTTATGGGGATATAAATCTTTGTATAATATGAATAGTTAAAACCTAACAATGTGCTAGCATAGGTGAAATTGCACAATGAAGTGGAATCGGCTGCTTTAACATGCCAAGTTTATCTCTTCTTTAAGATGCTTTCCAATGCCAAATGCTGCTGTCATGTGATATACTCAATCTGCAATCCTCTAGCACAGAACTGGATACCAGATAAAAGATGGTCTCATCCCTTATTTGACCAACCAACAATTGTACTCTGCAGGAGAGGCCCTCCTACAGATACCCAATCCTCTGGTCCCTTCCATATGATACAGGAATCATGAAGATATCCATTGGAGCTCTCTCCCACTGCATATCAGACAGGTGCCATCTCTATTGCCTTTATTACACCTGCTGAAGACATTCTTGTCTCAGCATCTCTTTTAAATGGATCGTCTTATTCCAGTCTGCATTGGATTTGAAATTGGTTTTTTATGCACGTTTTTATTGGCATTCTCTTTGGGATGTTTCACGGGATGCGATTTGCAAATGAAATGAAATAAACAAACAAACAAACAAACTGTACAGCTTGTCATCTGCCAAGCCACACAGACTATGAGTCATGTATGGCAGCCTGCCAAGGACTTGATCGACTTTTCTGGCTGCTGGAATGGCACAAAACAGGGGTGCTTTCAGTTCCCTATACAGGCAGGACATTCATTGTAACAGTGCCCTGCAGTACAGAAGGGCTGGACATTGGGTGATGTGAGCATTTCTCCCACACAGGTAGCTGAGCCGAGACGGCACAAAATCATCATCATCATCATCATCATCATCATCATCATCATCATCATCTACATCTATATTTATATGAGAAGATTTGTTGTGAATAATTATTGTGAAAATAAGAATGGGGGGTGGCTGAAATTTTGTCCTTGCTCAGGCTGCCATATTACTAAATTCAAGGGACGCAGGTGGCGCTGTGGTCTAAACCCCTGAGCCTCTTGGGCATGCTGATCAGAAGGTCAGCGGTTCAAAACCCTGTGACGGGGTGAGCTCCCATTGCTCTGTCCCAGCTCCTACCAAGCTAGCAGTTTGAAAGCATGCCAGTGCAAGTAGATAAATAGGTACCGCTGCAGCGGGAAGGTAAACGGTGTTTCCCTGCACTCTGGTTTCTGTCACGGTGTTCCATTGTACCAGAAGTGGTTTAGTCATGCTGGCCACATGACCCGGAAAGCTGGCTGTAGACAACACCGGCTCCTACAACCCCATAGTCGCCTTTGACTGGACTTAACAGTCCAGGGACCCTTTACCTTTTACCTTACCTATTACCAAATTCTATCCCTGAGTACAAAGAGTTGAGAAGTCACCAGGTGTCTGCTAAGCCTAAAGAATACAGCAAGTGAGAGGCTCCTATTTTTGCCAAGAGGTAAGTTGATTATATCTCAGGCTCTGGTCCATTTCCAATCTGTTACTACATAACCAGACCCTCCAAGTGTCCCTATTTTCCAGGGACAGTTCTGGATTGACGGAAGCCGCCCCAGTTTCTGGTCTGACCCTGGAATGTCCTGCTTTTCCTTAAAGGTAAAGGTAAAGGTACTCCTGCCCGTATGGGCCAGTCTTGCCAGACTCTAGGGTTGTGCGCTCATCTCACTCTAGAGGCCGGGAGCCAGCGCTGTCCGCAGACACTTCCAGGTCACGTGGCCAGCGTGACGAAGCTACTCTGGTGAGCCAGAGCCACACATGGAAACGCTGTTTACCTTCCTGCTAGTAAGCGGTCCCTATTTATCTACTTGCACCCGGGGGTGCTTTCGAACTGCTAGGTTGGCAGGCGCTGGTGCTTTTCCTTAGGACATCCCTATTTTCATTGGAGAAATGTTGGAGTGTATGGAGTTATGCGACCCCTGAGCCAAGGAGATAAGTTAATTATATAACCTTTAGAAGACATCTGAAGGCAGCCTGTATAGAGAAGTTTTTTTAATAGTTAACATTTTGTTATGTTTTTATATAGGTTGGAAGCAGCCCAGAGTGGCTGGGGCAACCCAGTCAGCTGGCTGAGGATGATGATGATGATGTTGGAATAGGACATTCTTATTTTCACTGGAGAAATGTTGGAGGATATGCATAAATCTTAGAACAAGGGTGGCCAATGTGCTGCCACCACTTTGGACTCCCATCAGCCCTAGCTAGCATGGCTAATGGCCAGGGATTATGGGAGCTGTAGCCCCAAATATCTGGAGAATACTAAGTTGGGGAAGGCTGGTTTACAATGATGTCAGGGTGTCAGGCAAAGGTTTTTCACAGCTCTGCCTAAAGCATGGGTAGGCAAACTAAGGCCCGGAGCCGGATCTGGCCCAATCACCTTCTAAATCCAGCCCACGGACGGTCCAGGAATCAGTGTGTTTTTACATGAGTAGAATGTGTGCTTTTATTTAAAATGCATCTCTTGGTTATTTGTGGGGCACAGGAATTCGTTCATCCCCCCCCAAAAAAACAGTCCGGCCCCCCACAAGGTCTGAGGGACAGACGCCCTGCTGAAAAGGTTTGCTCACCCCTGACCTAAAGTATTCCCATGAACTATATCTGTCTGTCTGTCTGTCTGTCTGTCTGTCTGTCTGTCTGTCATAGTTATGCTCCACCTTTCTCATTCAGAAGCAGAACCGCTCAAGGCAGCTCAAAATGCATTTTTCCTCCAAAGCACTGAGACACTTTAGGTGGAATTCAGTGTCACGCTATTAGGAATGTAGTACCCTCACAAGCATTGCAGCTTGCAAGATGAAATGACCTGCCCTCCTACCTCTGTGTATTATGCTGGGGGTTCTCCGAACCCTCCCCTGAGCAAAAAAATAAAATAAAAATCAGGTGAAATTTTCAGCACAGCACCAGTGATAACCAAGGGTTAATTAAACAAGTGATCACAAAGCACATTCCACATCTTTCCCTCTGTCTCTCTTGGAGAAAGTTTCCAAAAGGAAATAGCTGAAAACTTTCAATCCCAGAGAGAGGACAAAATTGAGTCTGCCGCATCAAAAGTGTTGCCTGGGCCCTTTTGAAAGCAATCTTGTTTTTATCAGGTATGGACGCATAGAACTTGGCAGCAAATCAGCTGAATTCTTTAATCGGAAGGTGACGTAGGAATTAAACCACTGAGGCGGCTTCTCCCAAGCTATAAGGATTAGGGCTCTTTATCGGGAAGAACGTAATGCTCTCGTCTAGCTGGTTCCTGCTTTTGAATCCTAAGAAAAATGATTCACTAATGTGCTAATGTTCCTTACTGCTCTGCATGTTGCAACTTTACATTTTTTAAAAAGCCACTTTAAGTAAACAACTTGAGAATTTGTCGTGCCGTAGTCCTATGAAGAGGAAATGCAGCCATAAAAGAAAGCTAAAAATGTCAAAGGTTTATTATCTTTTTTGGGAGGGGGAACAAAACCCTAAGTGGGTTAGATACTTGGGGAAAGCAAAAATTGTTCTCTTTATAAGATTTTATTAAGACTTTTCATAATACGTTACAATAAAAACAAGCTAGTCTAAACAAAAATTAAAAAGAAGGAAAAAGAAGGAAAGGAAAGAAGAATGCAAAATTTGCTCTCACACATATCTTAACTCTTGTCCCACACAGAAAGATGTGAACCCTCCCAGCTCTCACCTGGGAAATCAAAGATTGTTTTATATTTAGTTAATAAATTTTGAACATTGCAATTACATAATTCCTTCTCAAACAAAGTCCTGAGCTATTAAAAATCCCAACATTGCTTCTCATGAATGACACCACAACAAAAGAGGGTGAGACTCCCTGGGTTCTCAACAGAGACACATCTGAAAATTAAGTGATTTGCTCCCCAATTCCTCCTGGTAAATTGAAAGCAAATTGGTTCATTTCCTGTGCTAATCTGACATTCTCATGACATGAAGAACACCCTCTCTGCCAGCCCCCATAAATCACAGGCCTCAGCTATACAGCTGCAAATAAAACGTGTTAAGTGTGTCATAAACTGCATTATACAAATGTGACACTAGATGGCAATGGTGAGCTATGGGAAATCTAATACATTTTTTGAAAAGTTTTTTTAAAAAAGCATTTCCACAATGGTTTTTATATGCATGTAGATTCAACCACCACCTCTGCTTTGCTCTTTCCTTAACTTTAAGTTGCAATAACTGTGTGGGAAAGGCACAGCTCAGAGGTAGAGGCTGTAAGTCGCTTTGGGTTGCCTTGGGCAAGTTAAATCAACTAGCATGTTCAATAAATAATTATAAGTAATAGAGCATCAGCTTTGCATGCAGAGTTCAATCGCCAGCATCTTCAGGGCTTAGAATGTCCCCAGCCTGAAACCCTGGAGCTCTTCTGCCAGTCATTGCAGACAATACTCTAAACTAGGACCAATTGATCTCACTCAGTACCCTATTCTCCTATGGTGATGAATGAGGAGTAATTTGCTACAGCCATTAAAGCAGTCCTTGGCAACACTCAAAATCCAAGGAGTCACCACTCCATCCATCCTGACACATCAGAATGTCACAGGTGATGTTGCCCATAAAAAGCTAAAGGTAAAGGACCCCTAACAGGTAAGTCTAGTCGCGAACGACTCTGGGGTTGCGGCACTCATCTCGCTTTACTGGCCGAGGGAGCCGACGTTTTTCCGCAGGCAGTTTTTCTAGGTCATGTGGCCAGCATGACTAAGCCACTTCTGGCGAACCAGAGCAGTGCACGGAAATGCCGTTTACCTTCCTGCCGGGGCAGTACCTATTTCTCTACTTGCACTGGTGTGCTTTTGAACTGTTAGGTTGGCAGGAGCTGGGACAGAGCAGCAGGAGCTCATCCCATCGCGGTGATTTGAACTGCCAACCTGCCGATCGGCAAGCCCTAGGCTCAGTGGTTTAGACCACAGCGCCACCGGCATCCCTGATGTTGCCCATACTTTCAAGAAATTAAGTGGAAATATTTGGGGATTATATAGGGACGTGGGTGGTGCTGTGGGTTAAACCACAGAGCCTAGGACTTGTCGATCAGAAGGTCGGCGGTTCGAATTCCCGTGACGGGGTGAGCTCCTGTTGTTCGGTCCCAGCTCCTGCCAACCTAGCAGTTCAAGAGCACATCAAAGTGCAAGTAGATAAATAGGTACCGCTCTGGCGGGAAGGTAAGCGGCGTTTCCGTGTGCTGCTCTGGTTCACCAGAAGCGGCTTAGTCATGCTGGCCACATGACCTGGAAGCTGTACGCTGGCTCCCTTGGCCAATAAAGCGAGATGAGCGCCGCAACCCCAGAGTTGGTCACGACTGGACCTAATGGTCAGGGGTCCCTTTACCTTTACCTATTTGGGGATTGTGTATGAGCAGTGGAGGAAACCCAGGAATCCTTCGCTGGCTGGGATATTAATCTGAGGCAGAGAAGAATAGAAGCATTTGTCATAAAAGGTTCCCTTTCCTTTGAGCTGTTTTTTTTTTTTTTTAATGAACCCCAGAGCTTCATCTCTAGGCTAGGCTTGGCCAAAACTTGCCAGCATCTCTAGGAACAGCCGATAATTTTAATTTTTTGAATGTTTTCAATATTCATTTTTAACATTAATTTTATTGTTTTATTCATTTTTGCCACCACTTGCAGGTTTTATTACCGCCAAGGGGTGTATAAATGTAACGAAATAAATATAATAATAATGCAAGTGTGTGGCCCTCCCACCACTAGGACATAATCCATATTGACGCCACTTTGCTTTATCGAGCTGCACAAACTGAATTGCAAAGGCTGTCCTTTCTCCAAAGTACACTGTGCTAAAGTTTTACATCCCTTTCTTTTACTTTAATGCACTCCATTTTTTAAATCTGTCCTCAGCAAGAGGAGAAATGAATTATACAGGAAACATTGGCTTGCAAAACGCCGGGCTCAGCAGTTAATGCGCAAATGATGTAACTGGTTTCAGAGGGCTGGGATGAAATGCCAGAAAAGGTCACCTGGCCCTTGCGATTTAAAACATATTGTCATTATCTACCACCATCGCTCTGTGATCACTTGCGATAAAGTTTATATTTGCCTGATAGATGTAGGAATTATATCAGCTCTTACTCGTGAGTGGTGTAAGGCTTTGTGATTTTTTTTTTTTTAAATCTATAATAATATAATGGGCCTGTGGTTTGATTGCTAGGAATTACAATCACATTCATAAAACCATAGAATCATAGAACTGTAGCGTTTGAAGGGACCCAAGGGTCATCTAGTCCAACCCCCTGCAATGCAGGAATATCATCCATGACACGTGGCCATCCAAATTGGTGTTTTGGGAATGCAAGTGGACTAGATCCATCCATAGAATTAAAGAATTGTAAAGTTGATAGGGGCCCTAAGGATCATCTACTCCAACCTCCTGCTTTGCGGGAATCTCAATCTAAGTTACTCATGCCCATTCATCCCAATGGGTCCATTCTATAACTAAAGTTGGAAACAACTGGTGCTATTTTTCTAGCAAAAGAGGTGCCGGAAGTCACCATGAACACCTCTCTTGTTCTCTTATAATGGTAATGGCGGAGGCAGCTTAGCTCAGCGGTTCCATCGACCAACGCATAGCTTGGATCCTGCAATCCCCCAGAGTGGCTTGAAACCCACGGGCACTGCCTGGCTTTTAATAATAATAATAATAATAATAATAATAATAATAATAATAATAATGGTAATGGCGCCCACCTGAGAGGTGCTGGAACTGAGTTCTGGCAGATTCCGGCTGAAAAAGCCCAAAATAACGAAGAGCTTCCTGCCCTTTCATGACTCCTAAAAAACAGCTGCCTGAGGCAAACACTTAATTCTGCCTAATGCTGGGGCCGGCCCTGTTTGCAGCTCCAGTTGCTTCTCCCCTTCCCTCTCCCATACTCGAGGGTTGCATATCTCTTCAGAGATCATACGTCCTTATGAGATATTCTTTCTTCTGCCTTCGGGCTCAGGCTGACCTTTATTTTTTCAGAGTTTCCCAATGGACCCGTCAAATCCAGGTGAACTGGTTATTTCTAGTGTCAAGCGGTGTTTTGGGAAGCCTGACCCAACTTGGATCAAATGACATGGCACGCCGGGCGCAGGAGCCGAATGTCACTTCTGCCGCTTGACACGGCACGACACGGTGCAAGCCGAGAAACCTCAGCAGAAGCATGAATAATAGATCAGCACTGAGGTTTGGAGGGATCCTTAAATAACTCCTATAAGCAGTGCTTCCCTCGGCCGCGCTCCCTTCCTTTCGCATTAGAGGAGGTGAGGAAATGTCTTTTGTATGTACTTGCCTCTTGCTCCCGCAGAGAATTTATCTGCGCATGGTTTGCTATTAACTCCCCAGCACTGACCCAGAATAGAAGGATTATGCATAATAATAGCTGAATAATTTATTCATCAAATTGAATGATTATTTACTGCATAAATAATGGAACGGTTTCCTTCTGCATTCCTTCCCCTCCTGCTTTGAAGAACAGGAAGGTGTGGGGCGGAGGGAGGGAGAGAGAGAGAGGAAAGGATGAGTAATTTGTTCCATCAGGTTCCATGAACATCTTTAATAATCCGAAATAATACAAATCATGTCAGGTTCCATGAGCAGAGCAGCTAATTACCCTGAAAATTTGTTTCCCTCCCAAATTGCCCTTCTCCCAGCTGTCCTTGGGTGGATTCAAATGAGAAGCTAAGGTGCTGTCGGTACCAAGAGTTGACTGGTCATGTGGATGCTCTCTTGACCTGTCACAGCCACAGATTAAGAGCACCAAGAACTGAGTTGCTGCATCATCTACTGCAGTCTTCCCAAACCTGGCATATTCTAGATCTTCTGCTTTGGGTTTTGCACCAACTCCCCGCTTGCTGGGTTTTATGCTTCTCAAATTGTTTTTGCAGCTGTGTTGCATGCTGATTTTATCTGGTGGCTTTTTGTTTTTGCTGGACTTCCTGATTTATTTATTTTCTGTTTTAGAGTTTGTGAATTGCATTTTATGGTTCACGTAAGGCAGGGGTGGCGGAGCTTCAACTGTAGGGTATAAATAATAATAATGAATTTATTATTTATACCCCACCCATCTGGCTGGGTTTCCCCAGCCACTCTGGGTGGCTCCCAACATAATAATAATAATAATAATAATAATAATAATAATAATAATAATAATAAAGTGACAAAACATCAAACATTAAAAACTTCCTTAAACAGGGGTGCCTTCAGATGTCTTCTAAAAGTCAGATATTTGTTTATTTCCTTGACTCCTGGACTTCCGGGGTGGCACCATCGGCAATGGCGGACTCCCTCTGATCCGGAGGGACTAGCTCCGCACGAAACGGGTCTTTTCCGCTACGGCAAAGCGGGGACCCTTCTGTGGAGAGAAGCTGCATAGCTGTTGCCGGAGAGCGCTGCCTTTTTCCTGGGACAATTTGGCTTCTAAAATAATCACCCGTGAGTACTTAAATCTCGGACAATTGGACTTTAAATAAGGATTTGCAAGTAGAAAGGAATTGGACTTAAAAATTTACTTCAATTTGGCACTGAAACGGGAAGGTCTAAACAGGAAGTCAGCCTTCCGTTTCTTTGTAGACAGAATAAAGCAAAGACAACGTAAACTAGAGCTCAGAAAATCGCTTCTGAAAGATTAACTTTCATCATTTAAAATTGTTGAACCCCCCCTTCGGAAGCAGGAGAAGAAGGGGGATCCTTTTTTTGGACTGTTTAAACCTGCAGAAGTGAGTTTAAAGTAAAGTAACTTTCCACCGTCCTGATCCTGGAGCGGGGTGTCAGGACTGACATTTGAAGCTCATTGACCAGAGACAAACGCTTTTGACAGATAGTTAAGAAGAGAAACATAGTGACTCCACTGTTCCCTTTCGCATTTTAAAGGAACAAATATTGACACAATATCTCAAAGAGGAAACTTTGTTGCTAGATTTGTCCTTAAAAGAAAGAACAAATAGAAGTTTTCCCCCTAGAGGGAGACTGTGAAGCTGTAACTAATTTCAGGGAGCTTGCAGCTGTTACAGATTACAATCGTGGGAAATGACTTGTGACCTTGTAGGACAATGTATTCAGAGGCTCTGTTGTGTGCTCTCTGTAAAATAAATGCCCTACTGGAACAGTTAAATGAGAATACGGATTTGATGACTAATGTGGCCAGAATTTTTGAACAGGCAGTGGGAAACTATGTGGAGCCCACCCAGGAATTGGATCAGGAGTGTGCCCTGACAGAACAGATGAGAGAAGAAGATGTTGCTGAATCTTGGGCGCCAGAGATGGAGGGAGCTGTGGCCCTGCAGGAACATGAACTTTTGGATTTGACAAATGAACTTGGAAAAAGCCAGATTTGGAAAGATAAAGTTTGGACTGGTTTTGAAATGGGGGGTTGGATAGACCCCCCTATGCAGGGATGTTTGGACTTTCCAAGTCTGGCAATGGGCCGTGAGATGTTCGGGGCTGTGGAGGCTCTTAATCTTGGAGGGATTCTGAAACATGTTTTTAAATACTACATGGAGTTTAGTCTGGATTTTGGAAAAGGGGCTGATTTGTTGAAAAGGGTCAAAAACATTACTAAGCTGGAGTTCCCACGAGTGAAAGGAGAATATGAAGAAGGGACATGGAACAGACTTAAGGGCCTCTGATATAAGGTTACCAGGTTAATGCGCTAGATCAATGGATAAAAAGGACTGACAAAACCCGGGACCAGGAGAAAGGGACGCTGGATGAAGATTGGATTGTTTTTATCTTTTTTTTCTTACTAGGATTGGTTTATAAAATTGATGAATGTTAGAAAAATGTTGGAACGTAACTACTTGGCTCTAGCAAAAATGTCTAATGAATTAGGCAAGAATATTATGGTTATGAGAAGTTGGTAAAAATAAGATTTAAGTTTTAAGTTTTAAGGTTTTCTATAAGATAAGATGAAAACAGATTAAGGTAATGTAATGATAGAATATTATGAAATATGGAAAGGATTTGCAGCGATAATTAATAACTAGGATACAAAAAAAGGGAGGAGGAGGAGGTCAAAGAATGAAGGTAATGAAAGTTGAAGATTCAAGAATGATGGATTTGTTTTTATCTGTTTGTGGTGTATTTGTGTTGGTTTTTTTTTTTTTTGAACCTACATTGTGTGATGTGGTTTGTTTTCCTTTGTTCTCTTTTTTCTCTTTTTCTGCTGTGTTTTTTGTTTTGTAATTCTAAAATTTTTTTTCAATAAATATCATTAAAAAAATATATATATATCCTTGACTCCTGATGGGAGGGCATTAAACAGAGCAGGCACCACTACCAAGAAGGCCCTCTGCCTGGTTCCCTGTAGCTTCACTTCTGGCACTGAAGGAACCGCCAAAAGGCCCTCGGTGCTGGACCTCAGTGTCTGGGCTGAACAATGGGGGTGGAGGGGGGCAGTGGGGGTAGGTTGCCCTGGGTGTCACCACTGGTGGGGTGACAAAATGCCAGGCAGCACTCACGGCGGGGCCCGGAGCACGCCCGAGCCACGTGTCTCTACTGGGAGTGGCGCGGTGGCTTGGGCGCCCGCAGGCTCCACCCTACCTCAAACAGTCTGCCCGCCACCTCCCCCTCAGCTGTAGGGCGGCTGAGTGCGAGGAGGCAGGCAGACTCCTTGGAGGCCCCGCGGAGCTTACTGCCCTGGCTGGCCCCGCCCCTTGGCCCAGGGCACACGCACCGCTCCAGATGCCCGATTGGCTTGCTCCGCCACTGGGAGACACTCCTTCAGGTGTGCCTGATCCCCTTTTAAAGCCATCTGAGTTTAAAACCATCTATGTGCTGTGTTGAGAAAGTACTGTCCTCTATCTGTCCTAATCTCCCACCAATTTAGCTTCATTGAATGGCCCCAAATTATAGTATCATGAGAGAGAGAAAACAGTTTCTCTCTGTCCTCTTAACTCCACACCATGCATAATAATTTTACACGGTTCTGTTGTGTCCCCTCTTGCTCACCTTTTCTGTAGACTAAAGTGCAACAGCGCTTTACAGAAAAACATACACATATACAATTAAAAAAGCACATACAAATTTAAAATCAAGAGGTCAAGCATTACCGACAGTACCTTCTAATTCCCCGCATAAGCTTGACAAAATAGAAAAGTTTCATCAACTTACAAGTGAGGAACTAAAGGGGAACTAAAGTGTGGCATAGTTGTGGAACATTGAGATAGGGGGTTCATTTCAAAGGCACCATGCATTTAAGTGAAATTGGATATATTTGGAACACCATTGGAAAAGCCTACAAACACTCTCTAAATCTCTGGAAACCCCTGAAAAATCCTTTAAAAAAACAAAAAAACTCTACCAAATGCCATCATAGTCACTCCTTCCAAACCTCCTTTCTCAAACTCCAACTCTTCACAGGCCTCAAAGGTCAGTACAAAGGCTCCTGGGATTGCTAGATGCTGTTTTCACACCATCTTTGCCATTTTTGTGCTCTTTTAGGGCAGTTTTTGCTCCTTTTAGTGCCCCTTCCAGGTTTGCAGCAATGCACACATGCGTGGTCGTGCATGCCTTGAATGCAAGTAAATGGGAGTTGCCTGTACAGTGGTAACTCGGGTTAAGAACTTGATTCGTTCTGGAGGTCCGTTCTTAACCTGAAACTGTTCTTAACCTGAAGCACCACTTTAGCTAATGGGGCCTTCCGCTGCTGACACACGATTTCTGTTCTCATCCTGAAGCAAAGTTCTTAACCCAAGGTACTATTTCTGCGTTAGTGGAGTCTGTAACCTGAAGCGTCTGTAACCTGAGGTACCACTGTATTTACTTTTGTACCACCTTCATTTTTACATGTAGTCCCAATCTTTATCTCATCTCTATGGTCATCTTTTATTTTGTTCTCTGACAACAGATTTAGCTTCTCCAATGCTTGCTTCAAGGGAAATGATACGTTCAGCTGCAAGCATCTTGAAGGCCACAGGTTCCCCACCTTGGTGCATCCAGATGCAGCTCATAGAAAGATACAAAACTGCCTTATACTGTCAGACTGTTAGAAGTGACTCATATAAGGTCACCCACCCAGTCCTACCTTGAGATTTCACAGATTGAACACTGGACATTCTGCATGAAAAGCACATGTTCTACTCCTGAGCTACAGTCCCTGTGAAAGCTCAGCATACTACAATATGTGACAATGAATCAAAGCAGCATATGAGATTCCTATTGTATTCTATACATAATGCAATTATGTAAAGTGGATGGGGAGAAAATGAATACACTGAGAAGCCTCACTGAAGATGTAAATTCCATGTGATCTCATTTGCGTGAATCCCTACCCCAAAGCATTCAGCGGAGCTCTGGGAAGGCCTGCAGGCTCACCTAACAAATGTGATCAAAAATTGGTAATTTTGTCCTTCTGCTAGCAGATGTGCAAAGGGAATGTTTCACAGTTCGGGTTTATAAATATTGGATATTGAAAGCGCCCGATTCATAAGAGGTTCTATGCATCATTTATGGGAGACTGACTACAGGAGAATGAAAAGTGCTTATCTAAATAGTATACACCCTCTTCAATTCATTGGACTGCCCCCTCCCTGCAACACCCCGCTCCCACAGTTCATAAAAGGCCGCTTTCCATTATGTACCCAGAAGCTGAGAGAGTCGCAAAAGACATGCAAAGTCAGCTTAAAAAACATTATCAGGTCCAATGGATAAAATTTGCTCATTCACAAATGCAAGCATTTTCTAAGGAGACTTCCAGGCTTCTGCTGACAAAAGGCAAAGCCATGTAGCACATTTGCTTGAGGTGTTCCATGCAGAGAAAAGTGGTTGCAATATGGGTAAGGTCGCCATAATTCTCTGAAATTAGTGAGAGAAGTTAATCACCAAGTTTCCTGACTAATGTCAGCGTGCCTTATAGCAAGGAAGACATTTCTGTCACAGTCACAATTTGAACTCAAGGCACAGGAGAAACCTTCCTTGCTGCCACAGCTTACATTCAACTCATGACCGCAACTGCAAAATTAGGGGGCACTCCTGATTCTCCCATTTCAATTTGACCACAAAGTTTACTCCTGGGAACAATTCCAATAAGAACTCACCTTTTCCTACCTTCTTTGGGCAACCTGAGGGTGCAGCCTGTCTAAGTAAAAAAAGATAAAGGTAAAGGATCCCTGGACAGTTACCGTATTTTTCGCTCTATAAGACGCACCAGACCACAAGACGCACCTAGTTTTTGGAGGAGGAAAACAAGAAAAAAAATATTCTGAATCTCAGAAGCCAGAACAGCAAGAGGGATCACTGTGCAGCGAAAGCAGCAATCCCTCTTGCTGTTCTGGCTTCTGTGATAGCTGGGCAGCCTGCATTCGCTCCATAAGACGCACACACATTTCCCCTTAGTTTTTAGGCGGGAAAAAGTGAGTCTTATAGAGCAAAAAATACGGTAAGTCCAGTCAAAGGCAACTATGGGGTTGCGGCGCTCATCTTGCTTTCAGGCCAAGGGAGCCGGCATTTGTCCACAGACAGCTTTCTGGGTCATGTAGCCAGCATGACTAAACAAACTCCTTCTGGTGCAACAGAACACCATGATGGAAACCAGAGTGCATGGAAATGCCGTTTACCTTCCCATCGTAGTGATACCTATTTATCTACTTGCACTGGTGTGCTTTCAAACTGCTAGGTTGGCAGAAGCTGGGACAGAGCAACAGGAGCTCACCCCATCGCTGGGATTTGAACTGCCAACTTTCTGATCGGCAAGCCCAAGAGGCTCAGGGGTTTAGACCACAGCGCCACCCGCATCCCAGTAACATGTATGCACAATTCAATTTAAAGAATGAAGAGGCACCACACACCCAGAGGAGTGTTTTTGCCACAGTGTCGATTAGCTTGGCCAGAACTTGCCAAAGTGTGGAGATCTTTGGTGTCCATCTCCATGTCTCCAAGCTTGGTAGGTTGGGCTCTCTGGGTTGACATATGGCCAAGGAAGCACCATGGGTGCTGTTGGGTGGTCAAGGAGAAACAGAAAACAGACCCTCTTGACAAGGTGGGTGTCACTAAACTACATTCAGGAAATGCAACAATCCTGCCTCTGAAGGAATGTTGTGTACATGCCTGCCTACGTTTATTGCTTTGAAAAAGATACCTGCGACCTTTGTTGATGTCAGAGTGTAAGTGTTGAAGGCTGAGGCCTTGCGCTATTTTTATGTTGCAAGCCTATAGCTGCCTGCCTTGCGTGGCAGGATCTGGAAGGGGTGCAGAGAGAAGAGAGAGACTTGCATCTGTGAGGACAGACTGAGGTTGGTGGGGCAGCATCCTATATACACACAAATGGACTGGCCTCCACTGAAATTGACCTAATTCATACCTAATTCATACCTAGACAACATCTTAAAAAGCAGAGACATCACCTGTCAACAAAGGTCCATATAGTTAAAGCCATGGTTTTCCCAGTAGTGATGTATGGAAGTGAGAGCTGGACCATAAAGAAGGCTGATTGCCGAAGAATTGATGCTTTTGAATTATGGTCTGGAGGAGACTCTTGAGAGTCCCATGGATTGCAAGATCAAACCTCTCCATTCTGAAGGAAATCAGCCCTGAGTGCTCACTGGAAGGCTCCAAAAGCTGAGGCTCCAATACTTTGGCCACCTCATGAGAAGAGAAGACTCCCTGGAAAAGACCCTGATGTTGGGAAAGATGGAGGGCACAAGGAGAAGGGGACGACAGAGGATGAGATGGTTGGATAGTGTTCTTGAAGCTACCAGCATGAGTTTGACCAAACTGTGGGAGTCAGTGGAAGACAGAAGTGCCTGGCGTGCTCTGGTCCATGGGGTCACGAAGAGTCGGACACGACTAAACGAATAAACAACAACAATATGGATCAGAGGACAATTATTCTTCCGATTTCTCACTTCCCTGATTTTTACAGTACAGTTCTTGGCTCAAAAACTGTAGCCATATGTGTAAAAGAAAATGTGTAATTTTGGATAAAGTATGTTTAGAAATGCATGCAGTGTGACGGAACACATATTTAAATAATGTTTCGTGATTTAAAAAAGCATTATGTATTTATATATCAAGTTTTGTACCAACTTTTTTTTTTAAAAAAAGTAATGAATGCAGATGACTGAAACAATGAAGTGGAGCAGACTTCCAAACAAACATGTGAAAAATTGACACTGAGTGGAAATAGACTCACTGCTCCCTTCCCTTTTGAAAATTTCTCATTGTTCAGTTTGCATGTGCAAAACAAAATACTATAACATTGCTAGTATACTAGAAATACTTTTTTTTCTAATATGCATTTTGCAAACTCACTCCACATTTTCAATAATAATAATAATAATAATAATAATAATAATAATAATAATAATAATTATTTCAGAAATAAAGTTAATAAATAAATAAATAGGGGTGAACTAAAACATCCACCCAGACAGTTTTCCACCCCATTTGCTGCGTAAAAACTTTTTCCCATTTGATTTGTGCGGGATGCAAATAAGAATGACATTTTCACCACACTTCCTAGCACAAGGTTCACACACCCACCCACACATACACACACCCACACACACACCCTTTCTTTTTCCTTCACAGACAGGAAGCTTGGGTTTTAATGTTGTTTTCACTCTGTCTTGAAGTCAAATCAGAGTGAGGGCAGAATTAGGAAGTAATATATATTGACCTCATTCTTATGTCTCCTGAGTATGCATATTCCCACTGCAAAAATGGTGAGAGTAGTGTGGTTCACGAAACCTTTTATTTCTCTCCCCTGCCTCCCCTAGGGCTCATCTCCAATTCTTTTAGCTTAGCTGTATTTTAAAGTGGGTGATATATAACGGGTTGGGCGATGGCTTCCGCCAGTATCCATTGGTATGATCATCGGTATGTTACACATTCACCTCATTTTCATCTATGAAATGTTTGAAGATTTCCCAATATCACACAATATGGCAATTTTGTGACAAGTTTTATGAAACGTGTTATATGTGTGTTTTTATATGCTTATAACGAATGTAAGAACAGAATTTGTTTATCACTTAGAGTGAAGGAATCATATGTGTCAGGGGTTTAGGAGCAGAGGCACGGGCAAGGGAGGAAACAGAGAGCGAAGGGGAGGAGGCAGAAGAAAAGATGAGTGATGACGACGACCCGAGATCTCCTAGTCTTTCCAGTGAATCAGAGGATTCACAGAAAGGAGCACCAGTGGCCAGGGCAAGGGGGGAGTCAAGGGGGGCACCCCAGGAAGATAGAGCCAGAAGGGACTCAGGGGGGAGCAGCTGGAAATCGGGACCAGCGTCACCGCCAGGAAGCAGGGAAGAGGAAGGGAGCCAGGGGGGAAGCGCTGGCAGCTCACCACAGGAGGGAGGGCATGAGTCAGGAGTGGCCACACCTCCATCGGGGAGCGAAGAAACGGTTAAGAGGAAGGTGGAAGGTTGGGCGCGCGCGCCAAGTTCAAATGCAGAGGAAGGCGGCGCAGTAAGCAGCCCCGAAAGGGAACCAGGTCCTAAAGCCCGGCGCAAGGAGGCAGGAGGGTCCGGGTCAGCGTCAGAAGAATCCCGGAAGGAAGAAGCCCCGGGGGGTAGAGGGACCCAGAGGAGGACAGTCAGGCGGAAAAGGTGGAGCAAGGCTAGGATATTAAGTTGGTGCACACGGGGCGGAGACTCAGACGGAGCTTCGCCGATCTAGCTACTAGACGTAGAGTTTGCGCGCAGCAGCGTGAGAATGGAAACTGTAATTCAATAAAGACTTTTACTTAATGATCGCTGGCTAGCGTGATCCTCTGTGAGCTAGGATCTTCAAGCAGCTCTGACAGTAAGCTCCGTCTCTCCATTGTGGGCATCTACAGCCTCGAGGAGGGGAGAGAAACAGGTGCCTACTAGCGAGCTCACGAACGGCAGACGACATGACGGCTGAGCAGCAGATAGAGGACCTCAGAAAAGCAGTGGCACAACTGAACGCCGAGGTTCTCGCATCCAGGAAGAGAGAGGAGGAGGCAGCTGCCGCCTGCAGGGATCTCCAGGTCAGGTTAGACGTGCTGACAAAGCAGACACCCCGGCAGGAGGGAATTGGGTTGGCGAGACGGACAGGCGGGCTGGTCTCTCACTTCGATGGGAACCTGCAACAGTATCCCAACTTTAGAGCCGACGTACTGTGCGCACTGCAACTGCTGCATAAAGACTTTAGAGATGAACAAGAGAGAGTGGGGTTCATCATGTCCCATCTGCATGGGGATGCGAAAGCATGGCTACGCAATTTATGGAGAGATAAGGATCCGGCGCTCCAGAATGCGGATGCCTTTATTAAAGCGATGGATGGGTGCTTTTTATCAAGTATTGACGTGGATCTTGCACGGAAGGAGGTGCATGGGCTGAGACAAGGGAGGGCCAGCGTCAGGCAGTATCATGCCCGCTTTTTCGCCTTGGTCAGTGCCCTGGAATGGGACAGAGATTCGGCTCCTGTAAGAGACCTCTTTTGGGAAGGGCTGCACAACTCGATTAAAGATGAGATCGCGAGGGGGGAGAGACCCCGAACCACCCAGGAGGTCGTTCAGAGGGCACTGGCAGTGGGGGTGAGGCTGGAAGGACGTCCGTGGAGCAAGGACGAAGGGCGTGGAGGGCGCGAACCAGCCGGGGGCCCCTCCTTCCTTCCCAGAGAAGCAGCGCGGGCGCAATCCACGCCTCCGCCAGGAGGAGGAGCCGAACCTATGGAGGTTGGAGGTGCAAGGGCTCAGTCAGCAACCAGAGCCCTAGCACCGGCAGCAGTGAAAGCGAAGCCTCCTAGAGGGAACAGGAAGTGTTACGTCTGTGAGGAACCAGGGCATATGGCAAAAGAGTGTCCCCAGAGGCCCCACAAGCTCACTGCAGCCTCAGCAATGGTGACTGCAGCAACGCAGCAAGGAGGACCACAGCAGGGAAACGACGCAGTCTGGCTGGAGGAAGAGGCACTGGGGCCCAGCCAGACGTGTTAGTGACGCAGTCCCCAGAGATTTTGCAGCCCGTGAACCCCCTCCCGCCCAAACCAGTAGTGAGGCTCACAGCATCTCTCCAGCTGCCCAATGGAATCACCATAGACGTGCCAATCACCATTGACTCAGGCAGCAATGCGGACTTTATAGGGCAGGACTTTGTCGACAGGCACGCTGTGCAGTTGCTGCCGGCCACACTGCCCCTGCAGGTTGTCACGGTGGATGGCAGGGAGCTACTCGGGGGGCAAGTGGTGAAGCAGACGCCACCAATGGTGATGCGACTTGGGAATCACAGAGAAATCATCAGCTTCAACGTCACTCAACTATCTGACACGCCCGTTGTATTGGGCATGAGTTGGCTGGACAAGCACAGCCCAACGATGGCTTGGTACCAGAGGCAGCTGACCTTCGGCTCTTCCTTTTGTGCTGAACACTGCATCGTGCCCAGGCAGGAAGGAGAGGAAGAGGAGTCACAGCTGCTGCTAGGCACGCTGCAAGCGATTCCCCACAAGTACGCTGAATTTTTTGAAGTTTTCTGCGAGAAGGAGGCAGACAGGCTACCCCCTCACAGACCATATGACTGCAAAATTGACCTGCTGCCGGGGGCGGCGCTGCCTAAAGGGAGACTGTATTCCATGTCAGAGGACGAACTGCAAGAACTCAAGGAGTTCATTGATCATAATTTGCAGCGCGGCTTCATCCGGGAGTCCAAGGCAGTGGGGGGCAGTCCCGTATTCTTTGTTAAGAAGCGGGACACGCCCCAAAAGAGACTCGTAGTGGATTACAGGATTTTGAACAGTGTGACTAGGCCATCGGACTTCCCCATGCCCCGAATTGACGACCTCCTCGCAAAGGTACGGAAAGGCAGAGTGTTCACCAAGTTGGACCTGCGGGGGGCGTACAACCTCATTCGCATGCGGGAGGGTGATGAGTGGAAGACAGCCATGTTCACGCCACTGGGGACCTACGAATATAGAGTTATGCCTTTTGGATTGCAAAATGGCTCCCACGTTTTTCAAGCATTTATGCATCACGTGTTGGCGGGACTTCTCTACAAGACGTGCGTCTGTTTCTTAGATGACATCCTGATCTTTTCGGAGTCGCAGCAGGAGCATGACAAACACGTCGAGGAAGTGCTGAGCAGGCTAAAGCAACATAGGCTCTACGCCAAGCTGGAGAAGTGCCAATTTGACGTGCCGGAGGTGGATTTTCTGGGCTACAAGCTGTCTGACAAGGGGCTCGCCATGGACAGCGCCAAGGTGCGAGCGGTGTTGGATTGGAAGAGCCCGCGCAACCGGAAGGAGGTCCAACGGTTTGTCGGCTTTGCGAACTTCTATCGCAAGTTTATCAAGGGCTTCGCGATGCAGACGGCGGCCATCACTGACACGCTTAGCTCCAAGAAAAAGAAGTTCATTTGGACAGAGCAGGCGGAGCAGTCCTTTCAGGCACTCAAGCGTCTCTTCGCGTCGGAAGAGCAGCTGCTTCATGTCAACCCCAGCAAGCCGATGAGGGTGGAGACAGACGCTTCGGACAGAGCCGTGGGGGCGGTCCTGCTGCAGAAAGACCCGCAGGGGGTGTGGCGACCGGGAGCGTTTTACTCCAGGAAGCTCAGCAAGTCCGAGCAGAACTACACCATATGGGACAGGGAGTTGCTGGCCATTCACGCAGCGTTCAAGGCGTGGAGGCACTTTCTGATCGGCGCCAAGCACACGGTGCAGGTTTGCACGGACCACAAGAATCTAGAGCACTGGCGCACGGCACAGTTCCTGAACCAGAGGCAGATACGTTGGGCTGAGTTCTTTGCGAACTTCGACTTCCGAATAGAGTATGTCCCGGGGGACACCAACATCATGGCAGACGCTCTCTCCCGTAAGCCACAGTATCTGGAGGACGCAACACCAGCGGCCGCCATGCACATCTTCGCACCGACAGTGTGGGCGTGCGCCGCGGCGACCGTGGACCTAGAGGCGGTGCGACGAGCGTTGCAGGGGGACTCCTTCGCACAAGCAAAGATGGCAGAGGTGCAAAGGGGCAAGGCAGCGGCCGACGGTTTCCAGCTAAGAGATGGATTGCTCATCCGTAAAGGGGCCATCTACGTGCCGGGAGACGAACTTCGAGCCAAGGTGCTGCAGCAGCTGCACGACGCGCCCACGGCCGGGCACTTTGGCAAGGAGAAGACGGTGGAATTAGTAGCCAGGGATTTCTGGTGGCCTGGAATGAGAGGGGAGGTCGCAGACTACGTGGCGAGGTGTGACACCTGCCAGAGGGCCAAACCAGTGCACAAACCGCCGGCCGGACTGTTGGAACCGCTGCAAACTCCGGTCGAACCTTGGGAAAGGGTGGCCCTGGACTTTGTCACGGATCTGCCCAGCTCAAGGGGCAAGACGGCAGTGCTGGTGGTGGTGGACCTGTTTTCCAAGATGGCCCATTTCATTCCGTGTGCTAAGGTGGCCACGGCGGAGCAAACCGCCAAACTGTTCATAGACCACGTGTTCAAGGTTCACGGTCTGCCACGGTCTATTCTGTCCGACCGGGGGCGGCAGTTCATCTCGAATTTCTGGCAGAAGCTGATGGGCTTCCTGAACGTCAAGATCAACCTGGCGTCGGCGAGACACCCGCAGACCAACGGGCAAGCGGAGCGGGTCAATGCCATCATGCAGCAGTACCTGAGATGTTATGCAAATCAACAGCCTGCGACGTGGGTGGATTACCTGCCGCTTGCCGAGTTCGCCTACAACAACACGAAGCACATGTCCACGGGGGTCACGCCGTTCTTCGCCAACAACGGGAGGCACCCCAGAACCTTCCCGGGACTGGAAAGAATGGGGGAGGGGGAGCCGCAGACAGCAGATGCGTTCGCGTCGGAGCTGCAGGAAGTCCACGATCAGCTGAGGCGCCACCTGGAGCTGGCCAAGCACGCATACAAGGTACAAGCAGACAAGCACAGAAGGGTTGGAGAAGAGCTCCACGTGGGAGACTGGGTTTGGTTAGCAGCCCACGCAGTGCCGGCCAGGTCGTTGGCCAAGAAGAAACTAGGGCATAAGCAACTGGGACCCTACCAAGTCGAAGAGCAGGTCAACCCGGTAGCTTTCAGACTGGCACTTCCGGAGGGTTCCAGAATGCATCCGGTATTCCACAGATCGGTGCTCACTCCCTACAAGGCACCGCACAGGTTCCAGGAACCCGGAACGGCGCCGAGTCCGGCCAGAGACAGAACAGGGCACGCGGGAGTGGCACAGAAGGAGCGCATCAACGAAGTCACGGAGATTTTGGACTCCAGATGGGGGGAAGAGGGGGTAGAATACTTTCTCGCCAAGGAGGGCACCCCGGCCAGTGCGAACAGCTGGGTGCCGGGCTACGCCTTAGACGAACCTCTGCTCAAAGACGAGTTTCATGCCCTCTTCCCACATAGACCTATGCCAGCAGACTTTTTCGACGACTGGCTTTTCACGCCCACGCTTTCGGCCAGCACGTTCCGGGGGTTCGACTCGGACGAGGAACCGACACGAGACGTCCGTTCCCCGGAGGGGTCACCCTCGGGATCCGCCTCAGAACCCTCGTATTGGTGGGACGATAGGCCAGAGGAGCAGTTCCGCAGAAAGTGGCTGGAATGCTCAGGACGAGCAACGCCGCCAGGAGGAAGTGAGGGAGAGACGGACATGGACATTTTCGGGGACGACCCTGGTTTCGAGCACGGTGGCACAGAGATGGAAGCGGAGGTGACCGTCGTCGACGAGAGCAGGGAGGAAGAACCGGAAGACTTCAGATGGAGGCCCGCCACGGGAAGCGACCGATATCCGACGTTCGTCCCTTTGCAACAGCAGCCCCCAGCTCCAGCACCGGAAGGAGGGGAGGGGGGAATGGGGGGCTTCGAGGGGGGGATGGATGTCAGGGGTTTAGGAGCAGAGGCACGGGCAAGGGAGGAAACAGAGAGCGAAGGGGAGGAGGCAGAAGAAAAGATGAGTGATGACGACGACCCGAGATCTCCTAGTCTTTCCAGTGAATCAGAGGATTCACAGAAAGGAGCACCAGTGGCCAGGGCAAGGGGGGAGTCAAGGGGGGCACCCCAGGAAGATAGAGCCAGAAGGGACTCAGGGGGGAGCAGCTGGAAATCGGGACCAGCGTCACCGCCAGGAAGCAGGGAAGAGGAAGGGAGCCAGGGGGGAAGCGCTGGCAGCTCACCACAGGAGGGAGGGCATGAGTCAGGAGTGGCCACACCTCCATCGGGGAGCGAAGAAACGGTTAAGAGGAAGGTGGAAGGTTGGGCGCGCGCGCCAAGTTCAAATGCAGAGGAAGGCGGCGCAGTAAGCAGCCCCGAAAGGGAACCAGGTCCTAAAGCCCGGCGCAAGGAGGCAGGAGGGTCCGGGTCAGCGTCAGAAGAATCCCGGAAGGAAGAAGCCCCGGGGGGTAGAGGGACCCAGAGGAGGACAGTCAGGCGGAAAAGGTGGAGCAAGGCTAGGATATTAAGTTGGTGCACACGGGGCGGAGACTCAGACGGAGCTTCGCCGATCTAGCTACTAGACGTAGAGTTTGCGCGCAGCAGCGTGAGAATGGAAACTGTAATTCAATAAAGACTTTTACTTAATGATCGCTGGCTAGCGTGATCCTCTGTGAGCTAGGATCTTCAAGCAGCTCTGACAATATGGCATCGTGCAATTTCTTTTAGAATATATTCAGTATATTAACTATGCTTAGCACATCTGTGGTGATCTGAAAGTAATTGCACTCCTCCTCTGTTTACAACTGGGATACACGAAATACTGTTGGTTGGTTTGTGTGTGGGATAGTCGAGCTCAAGTTGGTCATTATATTCGGAAACACTGGACACAGTGCCAAGCAGTAATGACATGTCAAAGAAATGTTGCCAATGGGCCACAGCTTGATCCTAAAACAGTATTCCCGCCACCATTGCACACTGAATTAGGTTTGATGAGGTATTTTGTCAAAGAAGTAGATAAGCGCAGAAGAGCTTTCTTTATCTGAAATAGCAATTTCCAAGGATCAACGAAGCCATAATCAAGGAAAGGATACTTGTAGGCCCACAAATCAGAAATAGCATAAAATGCAATATACTTGAGGGTATGTTACATGAAGTTGAAGGCAGAGCATGGAAAGAATTTAAATCCATTGTGTCCCTCTTGGGCTTGCCGATCAGAAGGTCAGCGGTTCGAATCCCCACAACGGGGTGAGCTCCCATTGCTCTGTCCCAGATCCTGCCAACCTAGCAGTTCAAAAGCATGCCAGTGCAAGTAGATAAATAGGTACTGCTCTGGAGGGAAGGTAAATGGCATTTCCGTGCACTGCTCTGGTTTCGCCAGAAGCAGCTTAGTCATGCTGGCCACATGACCCAGAAAAACTCTCTGCGGGCAAACGCCGGCTCCCTCAGCCTGTAAAGCAAGATGAGCGCTGCAACCCCAGAGTCGTCTGTGACCGGACTTAACTGTCAGGGGTCCTTTACCTTTTTTAGATACTTATAAACCTATAGGACGTAATGTGTCTCTGGAAATCAATCTATTGGATTGACATATTGACTTTTGCCCACTCAGCTTGGGTGATGTTAGTAATGAACAGGGGGAGCAGCTTCACCAAGATATTTCTGCCATGGAAAAGAGGTACCAAGGCAGGTGGAGTGAGTCTCAGCATGCTTATGGATTTCGGTTTGCCATTAGCAGGGCCGGCCGATCCATGAGGCAAGGTGAGACAATTGCCTCAGGTGGCTAAATCCACAGGGGCAGCAGATCCCAATGTCAACTTTTCTTCCTCCCTTCTTCCCTCACCCCTTCTTCCCTGGCGGGGAGGGGTTCACCAATTTGGGGTCTGCCTCGGGTGCCAAAATATATTGATCTGGCCCTGGACATTAGCAAGGGATGCTCCAGAGGCAAAATACACACGTAAAACAACATTAGGACTCCTCTTCAGATTTATTTATTTTTTGCCTCATTTACTATAAAAATTATTTCTGCTGCAAAATATTGGTGAGTGCTAGACAACATTCAATGCCATTTCCAAGTTCAGCACTTCATGTTGAATAAGATACACTACAGGGTTTTCAGAGGACAAAGAATTCTACAAAGTGGGTGTCGTTGCCAAGAGACCTTGTATTCAACACCCCCATACTCAAATAATGTTGAGATCTGGAACAGAGTTTCTGATGAAGACCTCACCTGCAAAAACCTCCAGAGAAAAAGGTGTATATACACCCAAAAGTGTATTTATTCAGATAAATCCACACAAAAATGCTGATGAATTTTCACAGGGACTTGGAAAAACTCACCAATTTATGTGGGAATATGGAGAATGGAGTTTAAGACTAGGAAAATGAGAAATGAAGAGAAACTGAAATTCACAGTTTTGCTCATCCCTAATTGCTGTTTTTCCCCCAGGGCTAAGGATTCAAAAGACCTTCCCAGGGAATAAAATAACCGTGTTGTTTTTAGTCTACAATTTCTTTTCCATGTGTTTGACTCAGTGCAAGCAGGTAATAGAGAGATTTAAATATGTGATAGGAACACAATGCGCCTCATTGTTATTTCCCCATCAGGTGTCCAGCACACTCCCTGCTTTCACATTAAAAGGTCAGTGGTAAAATCCTGCATTAACCACATGAAGAAATCCCTCCACCATTGATGGCTACGGCCTCTAAAAGTTATTTTCTTTTTTGTGTGTGCAGGGCTATTTAACATGGCCAACAGAAAGTCGTATGCATTCATCTGCAAACGCCTGAAATTGATTTTCTACTTGAATTCCCAAGGTTGCTTAGTGGTCATAAATGACGGCTGAAATATAATTTCCGGTAGATTTTCAAGCATACCGCAAGGGAGGGTGCTTTGATCTTTCCACACCCTTTGCCTTATGTCTCTCACTCAGAGGATTAGAGCAAAACTGACGTTAATTGGCTTTCAGTTATCCAAAATGTCTAGTTATCAGAACCTGCCGTGCATACCCTATATGCACGGAATACATGCTACCGTCGGTGTTAAGCTATCACTGTGGTTGAACACAAACTGCCCTGGATTAAGGCTTAGATCTTCTAACAAGTAGATGGTATATTGATGATGGTGGGCATCCATCAATCTGTCTCAGGAGACAATGAAGGAGTGTGCCTTTGGGGGTGAGGTCAAACCTTTGGAAGGTTGCAGCGCTTGCTGTGGCTATAGAGACCAGTGTGGGAAAGACGTGTTTCATTGCATGCAGACACGTGTTTTTTTTAAATAGATGATAATATTGATAATCTAATTCAGTTCAGTGTCTGTGTACAATGCACAGGTTGTTCTGCCCCCACGTCGGACGTTCGGGTTCCAAATAACGTTCGCAAACCGGAACACTCACTTCCTGGTTTGTGGTGTTTGGCAGCCAAAACGTCCAACTTGCAAGGCGTTCGTGAACCAAGGTGCAACTGTATTAGTATTAGTAGGAGGTATAATAATGTTGCCCCTTTAAGAAAAGGTAATTCCTTTGCCCTTTCCAGTCCTCAAGGCAGGCTGGGAAATGAAGGCAGTGTAATAGTTTAGTTTCTATTAGCTCTGCACAGAGCGGGAAAAACCTCCATCTCTCCTTTGCAACCTAGTTCAGTTTAGTTCTTGCAAGCCCAGGAAGAGGGGTAAACTCATTTGTTCTTACACAACTCCACAGAGGACCTCATAAAGAGCTTCCTAACCACATTCATTCGAAGCAAAAGAACAGCCTACTGGAATGTGAGTAAAAATCTTTCTCTCCCTGTGCCTTGTGAACTTCAATAAAATGCATGTTTGAGAGCTTTGTGGGGTTTTGTTTCTACTATCCAGATTGAGAGAAGTCTCAGGACGGAACACGGGTGCAAACTGCAACAAAATGTTGCAGTGTAGAGATCTGCTCATTCTGAATTCCAGCCTCCCCATTTCATTCCATTCCCACTAAATTTTCAGTTGCATTCCCCTGGTGTTCATTCCATTGCAAATGAGCAAACTCAGTTCACATTTTGCTGTGTTGGGGGGGGGATTCCTTTAGGTTTATTTTCTGAAGATGTTCGTACTTCTGCAAACCTTGAGTCCTGCCCCCCCAAGCCTGCTGATACCTCCCCCTTGTACATGGGTGGTGACATTGACGACTGTATAATTGACATTGATGGCTGTATAATTGACGACAATTTCAGCCTGGACATAGGAAACAGAGGGAATAATGTAGACGGCAAGCCACACCATCATGAAGGAGCAAGGGAGTTCAGGCCAGGGAGAATACATACCAAGTTGACATGAGAGAACTCTGTCAGTCTTCATTTTATAAAACGTATTTGTTTTAGTGTTTAAATTGTACGCGCCTTGGGTGCTTTGGCAGTTTATAAATCCAGTAAATAAATAAGTCCCATGGATTGCAAGAAGATCAAACCTCTCCATCCTTAAGGAAATCATCCCTGAGTGCTCACTGGAAGAACAGATCCTGAAGCTGAGGCCCCAATATTTTGGCCATCTCTTGAGAAGAGAAGACTCCCTGGAAAAGACCCTGATGTTGGGAAAGATGGAGGGCACAAGGAGAAGGGGACAACAGAGGACGAGATGGTTGGACAGTGTTCTTGAAGCTACCAGCATGAGTTTGAGCAAACTGTGGGAGGCAGTGGAAGACAGGAGTGCCTGGCGTGCTCTGGTCCATGGGGTCACGATGAGTCGGACACGACTAAACGACCAAACAACAACAAAATAAATAAGTACATTTTAACCATGCGGATGGAACCATGTTAGCCAGAGCCACACAGGAGCAACTAGAGACAGTGGTAACTGTCACTGAAGGTTGAACGTAAACCATGCCATCACTGGCCCTATCATTGGGCAGGGTAAGGCTAGTGCCTCATTTGGCAGGTGCTGGTGGTAGGGCAGCGGGAGGCAGTAGGTCCCTGCCTGAGCACATCATTTGGAAAACAGAGCTGTACATGCCACACAACCTATGCTTCAGCCCTGTAATCCATTGTCAGGGTTTGAATAAGATTCAGCTTCCAGTCTAGTCAGCTTCTGAATATGGGACGGTGGGGACGCCATGCCCATCCTCTGCCTCAGACGGCAAAATGTCTTGGGCTGGCCCCAAACTAGGTCAGAGCTTATACAATGAAACGCTTATATCTAAAGGGTTGATAAATAGCAGAGGAGCCACGGGCGCACTCTGGTTAGTTGAAGCTTTCCCCCCTCAAGCGTGCGGTTGAATATAATGAACGGAATTGAAACTGGAATAATGAATCAATGGAAAATCTGTTTTCTGAGTCGGAACAGCTGTTTCATAGTTGCGAATCAAATTTGAGATGTTGTTTACAGGGGCAGAATGGATTCTCGCAGCACACAAATCTTGTCTGACAAGTGACGCTGGCTGACTAAATTCATTGCTGATCATTGAGGAATGGAAGAAGCCAGCAACTTTTCTTCAGATGGAGTACAATAAAGTGTGAGAGCTGCATCCTTCTGGCTGGATCTGATGCTGGTAATTCCTAGCCCTCGAAAAAGCCATTCCTGCCCCTAACCCATTCACCCAGTACCTGCCAAACCCATGTACCTTGCACCAGCCTCCCAGATGCGCAGCAGGCTTGAGTATCCCCTTTCATCAGTCACCTGCGAGGTTTTTGCAACCTATTGTTTTCACCCTTTCCCAGTCAATCCCAGTTTAATGACAATAATGGCAAATAATGATAATAATTAATAATAATAATAATGATGATGATGATGATGATGATGATAACAATTCCATGTCTGTGTCTTAGTTAATTAGGCAGCGTCAGTTTGCTTACTCTGCCATTCATTTCAGCCCTAATTGTATTTTATTTTGAGCTATGTTTTGTTCTATCCCTATTTTTATTAGCACTTTGTCTTGTGTGTGTGTGTGTGTGTCCCCAGCAGTCTTGTTGAGTACACACAATCAGTGCACAAGCAACACACACACAGTGTAATTATTACATACTTCATTGCAGTGCATGCTTTTTAATACACACACACATATATTTAAAAAGCAAAATTTACAGGTGGCTAGCACAAATATAGGGACACGGGTGGCGCTGTGGGTTAAACCACAGAGCCTAGGGCTTGCCAATCAGAAGGTCGGCGGTTCGAATCCCCGCGATGGGGTGAGCTCCTGTTGCTCGGTCCCTGCTCCTGCCAACCTAGCAGTTCAAAAGCACGTCAAAGTGCAAGCGGGAAGGGAAACGGTGTTTCCGTGTGCTGCTCTGGTTCGCCAGAAGCGGCTTAGTCATGCTGGCCACATGACCCGGAAGCTGTACGCCGGCTCCCTCAGCCAATAAAACAAGATGAGCGCCGCAACCCCAGAGTCGGCCACGACTGGACCTAATGGTCAGGGGTCCCTTTACCTTTACCTTTAGCACAAATATGCACAAGTTGACAAAAATAACATCCAGAAATGCATGACAGGAGGGGAAATTTTCTTTGCGAAAATGTATATATTAGGAGGAATTCTCATTGAAATGCTGAGAAAGTTTTCTTTAAAAATTAAAATAAATTTGCAAACTGATGTGGAAATGTGGAGAAATGAAGATTGGAAATCACAAAGTTGCCCACTTGGCTCCAGCAATAGTGAAGTGGGGCGTAAACCCATCAACATTTCACAGTATAAAGATTGGGGCACCCTAGTATACAACACAGTGCTTCTACTCTCACAGCAAGAGGAAATGACCCTGCCAGTTTGTTGACTGGAGCCTAGATATTCAACCGTGTTTTCATATCACCTATATTGGTTTCCTATTTGTTTCCTATTTGTTTATGGCTCCATCTAATCTGTCAGCACATCTAAGTAGGGATGTCAGAGAATTCCAATGGAGACAGAAATGGGAAGGGAAATCACTGACATTTCCTTATTTGTGCCAGGTCCAGACTGGAAATCAGTCCAGCAAATATGATTGGCATTTGCTGCAGTTGTTGTTTTCATTCCACAAATAATACGAAATGGATTATACGCATCCCCTTTGCATTGTGTTTTCTTTGGAAATGAATGGACTGGAATTGGAATAACATAATGGCAATATATAGTTTATGTTATTAATTGCATTAATAACATAAGTTGCCAAAGCAAGGCCTTCTTACTCCCCTACTCATCAACGGGGGAGAGATGACTTTCTTGTCACTGCTGCCCCAGTTGTGGAATGCCTTCCTCGAAGAAATAAGTCTAGACTCTACCTTGTTGCCTTTCAGGCACTAGGCAATGGTGTTTTTGTTTATTCACCCAGGTATTTTAAACATTTTAAATATTTAATCTCTCCAACAAGTATCTGTGCTTTTCTCTGCTGGCTATTTTATTGCTCAGTTTGTTTTATTCAGTATTTAACTTCTGTAAGTGGATTCGAAATAATTGCAGTAATGGCGGCATAAACACGTCTTAAGGAAATTTTTGAAAAAAATGCGTAAAAGGCTGGTGTTAACATCTGAAGAAGAGGCTGGGGAACTTTCTCAGACTGAAGAAAGAAGATTCCACCTAAACATTAGGAAGAACTTCCTGACAGTAAGAGCTGTTCGACAGTGGAATTTGCTGCCAAGGAGTGTGGTGGAGTCTCCTTCTTTGGAGGTCTTTAAGCAGAGGCTTGACAACCATATGTCAGGAGTGCTCTGATGGTGTTTCCTGCTTGGCAGGGGGTTGGACTCGATGGCCCTTGTGGTCTCTTCCAACTCTATGATTCTATGATTCTATGAATTTGGGCATCCTTTTGTGCCTGACCACTGGTACTGTTAGCCAGAGATGATGGCAGTCCAACAACATCAGGGGACCCAAGGTTGTAAAAGGCTGTCCTAGAGATTCAGTGTTTCCCATAAAAGACAAACTTTGAACCAAACAGAGACAGTGTGTAGCCAAGGAGGATAGAGATTCCATTAGGGTAGAGGCCGCCGAACGTTTTGGCCCAGTGAGCACATCTGGAATTTTGAGGACGTCCCATGGGTGCCAGTCACAAAATAGCTTCCAAGGGTAGCATGGCATAACATAAAATGGCTGCAGCATATGAAACAGAGGGGGAAAGAGACAGGGCCATGAAAAGGTGCAGGAATATCCTGCTTCAGCCCCCACCCCAATCTATGGGGAAAGGCACCTATGACAGTCGCTGCCACACTATCTCACAGAAATAAGCTATTTGCACCTCTCATCTGCTCAGAGCAGAAGGGCAGGTGGGTGTTCAGTCCAGACAACCAGTGAAAGGTGGGCATGTTTAACAGGATTGGAGAGGCTGAGCCGGGACAAACAGGAGCTGAACAGAAAGAGCAAATCGTCTCTCATATACTGTGGATTTTTAAGAGGATATTTACTGAGACCCAGTGCTTTTTTTAAAAAAAAGGTAATGTTTAGGGGTACTTTCATTTTGACTCAAGAAAATCACCATTTTATAGTTCAAATCAGGAAAAATAAATACAGTAAATGGGTATGGGTAGGCAAACTAAGGCTTGGGGGCCGGATCCGGCCCAATCGCCTTCTAAATTCGGCCCACAGATGGTCCAGGTATCAGTGTGTTTTTACATGAGTAGAATGTGTGCTTTTATTTAAAATGCATCTCTGGGTTATTTGTGGGGCATAGGAATTCGTTCTTTATTATTTTTCAAATTATAGTCCAGCCCCCCACAAGGTCTGAGGGACAGTGGACGGGCCCCCTGCTGAAAAAAAATTCTGACCCCTGGTTTAGGGATATGCGTACCCCCGCGGGCGAAAGCACCACTGAGACCTTTTGTGGGCACACGAAACCTACACATTAGGTGAGAATGAGATTGTTCTGCCCCTCTCATTCATATTGCAATGCCATTTTAACTTCTGATGAAAAGTTAGAGAGTCATTTTAGGATCAGACAATGTAACAATAATTTTCAAAGGGAGCACTTACGCAGTTTTAAGTCAAAACAGTTTCATTTGATAAAGAATTTTCAAACAGCTGATAACTTGTAGTCTCTCTAAGGGCAACATTCTTTTGAGATATTGTATTGATTTAATTTGCATTCAAATTGCTCGGAATTTCAGCAGTGTATACTCACTTGAATGATCTGCTATCAAGCAAAGAATGAATGGCTGACATATTCAAGTCAGAATGCAGAACAGAGTTTTAAACCATTTGGTAACAATAAGAATCAAACTAATACTACAGCTTAAATAGAGGAGAGGGAGGAAGAAAGCATAAAAGTGGTCAGCCTGAAAATGAAAGAGATTACATAAAAATTAATATTACTGCAGTCATTGAAATCTTGCACTATGAGACTAATTGTGCCATGCATACAAATTGCTATGATCCCCTTTGTGAAAATAAATTAAAACGAGTTTCATTTCTTGATAAATGAAATGTAACCTTGAAAGATTTATCACTTATACAATGCAAAAACAAGTTTGGGAATTAGGCATGTCTAAATGATATAATGATTATTTAATCAGATCATAAGAAGAAATAGATAATGCATTAGGAGAATTTTCCAATTTTCAAAGATGATGAATATTTTCAAACAGAAAATAAACTGATCATTCTGGATCCAGAGCAATCAGTGTGCGGATGACACTTGCAATGTGTGAACCTTGCTAAGAGAGGTCTTATGGTGCCATGAAGTGTCTCAGTGGTAAAGGGCATGCTTAGAGTAGACCTTATTGAGCTAGATGGACCAATGACTTGACTTGGTATAAGGCTCCTTCCTATGTTCCGTACTGTGTCGTGGGAGTCAGCTGAAAGCTAAAGGTAGCCACACTTGAATCCATATCTGGAGTGAGGTGTGCTTGCTAGTTCTTCCTATATTGCCCACAAAAGGTCTCAGTAAATAACCCCTCCAAAGTCTATAACGCACCAAAGACTGTTTGCTCTTCCTGCTCCGTTCCTTTTTGCCCTAATTTCACCTCCCATGCACTTAAGATGCTCCTTTAAACATGCCCATGTTACATTAGATGCTGGAACGCCCACCCTACCACCTGTTCTGGGATGACCATGGCCTTGGTTGATGTAAGTGCCTTGTCCTCCACCGATGGGGTGGTTGATGGCCCAGTGGCATGCTTGCTGTTCTTGCTCTTCTGCTCTTTTAGAGGCAGCAGCCACCATATCAATACATACAGTATTATATACAGTGGTACCTCAGGTTACATATGCTTCAGGTTACAGACTCCGCTAACCCAGAAATAGTACCTCGAGTTAAGAAATTTGCTTCAGGATGAGAACAGAAATTATGCTCCAGTGGCACGGCAGCAGCTGGAGGCCCCATTAACTAAAGTGGTGCTTCAGGTTAAGAACAGTTTCAGGTTAAGAACAGACCTCCAGAATGAATTAAGTTCTTAACCCAAGGTACCACTGTATCTTGCCAGTGCTTTTCCCCCCTGGGTGTACTCAAGTGTACGCAGTACCAGCACCTTTTATTTTTGTCAAAGGTTAAAAGTGTGGCACTTACTGTTATGGTGAGTTCTGTTACTGTTCATGGTGAGTTCCGGCACCTTTTTTTCCTTTAAAAAAAGCACTGGTTTTAACAAACATATTTTTAAATGTACTCATATATTTATTATTATTATTAGTAGTAGTAGTAGTAGTAGTAGTACTGTTAGGAGCGTCCTACTCTCGTGTAGGACCCTGGCAGAGACACATACCCGACTGGCATGTTCTCTCTCTCCTGGTTGATGATTCGGGAGCTCCAAAAGCTTTCTCCAACACGAACATCACAGCAACTGATGCCGGCATGCTTAGGGATCCTGCAGAGTATTTGCAGTTTGCGTAACAGAACTCAGTAGCTCAGCATTTGGCTAATCTATGTTTATTTACATATAATACACTTGGAGCATTCTGACTTAGCTCCTTCCTCTTTCTCATCAGACAGCAAAGAGAGAAAGAACAAAGGACAATAGTCCCACTTCACAGAACACAGTAATACCAAAATATCCTGTCTCCGTCACTTCCCACACTGTGGAATGGAAACTTACACCGTCATGTGATAGACAACAATCTCATGACGGCAAACACGGAGCAGGAATCTTAACAGGTACATGTTACTTGCCTGCAGAACTGCCAAAGCAACGCTGATAGCGTTGACTTGCAGCTGGGTTTCATTTGCTGCCCCATGTAATATAACTTGGGCTGGCACTGTTGCTTGTTCCCTGCACTCCCAAGTACTGGTAGTGTGGAATATTATCACGTAGGTGATAATGGCATTAATAAAGAATGCAGGTTCAGATGAAAGGACTTTTTGCTGAGCATGTACCTACCATAAGGACCAGACCGGGGTGGGGGTGGGGGGCAGCGGCAAGAGAAAGTATCTCTTCTAGGTGTCTGCAGTGTGGTGGCCATGGGCACAATAGTGACTTGGATGCTTCCTCCAGGCAGTCATAAAGCTTCTGAGTCCCTCCTACACCATTGGTCTTGAGGGGTGTGTGTTACGTATCCTTGGAAAGGTCACAGAAGGAGGAGGTTCTTCTGAATCTGACTCTTACCCAAAATCTTTGGAAAAGTGAAATATCTGTGCACAAGCATCTTATCTCTTTCTGTCTATATGTGGTGGTGTGTTGGGTTGATCTAGGGGAGGCAGTAAGAGAAATGAGTAGAAGGAGTGGTTCCCATGACATTTGCTCAAAAATCCAAACATCCCCATGGAAAGGCTGGCAACCCTTGATCTACTCCCTCAGAAACACTACACTGGGCGCTGAATGTTTGGGAGGTAATAGGACCCCATCAAGACTTACATGGAAACCTGCTGTGCTGACTAGGTGAACCTGTCCCTCGTTGCTGTTTTCCTCCTGAGGATGAAAGGAAAAATGGGTTCCTTGTCAGGCTGCACTGAGCACAATTAAGAAGGAGTGTTTAAGCTCCTTTTTTTTCTCTTTGCCATTTTTGATAGGCCATTCATTATTCACAGGGACAGTGCGTGAAGGAAATGTGACAGCTAGCATCCCAGTCACAGTGACACAGTGTTAGCAGTGATTCATAATAACATCGTAAGCATCAGAAAAGAAACTGGAAGTCCTCTCCCTCTCTACATTATGGAAGGAAGAGAAAACACTGAGGCCTCACAATGCAAACCAGGCCTCCTAGAGTGGTCCGTGTCTTGTCTAGCAGAGGCAGGAGATGCATGCATTTGGGTCACCAGAAGATCTGATCTACTGATGTACCCCAAATAAGGCCTGATACTCCTCATGCTTGTTTATGACCTGATAATAGGATGGCCCCGTGTCCTGATAGAAGGTTTGTGACTTTTTAGTTTAGAGAAAAGGTGAGTAACATAGGTGTTTATAAAATTATGCATGGCATGGGGAAAGTAGACAGAGAAAAGTTTTCCCCTCACCTCTCTCTCAACTCGTGGAAGATGAAGCTGAATGTTGGAAGATTCAGGGGAGATAAAGTACTTTTCCATGCTGCATATAAACTGTGGAGCTTGCTTCAAAGGGAGGCAGTGATGGACACCAACGTAGATGGCTTTAAAAGAGGATTCGACAAATTCATGGAGGGGAAAGCTATCAATGGCTACTTGCCATGATGGCTATGCTCTGACCATGGGGTTAGAGGTATCCCTGTGGCAGGTTAAAGCAACAATTTACTAACTCATCCTTTCATCTTAGTCTTGCCCTTTGAGAACACTGTAGGGAGGAGAGTGGGAGGATGAAACCCAGAATTCCTTTGCTCCTCCTTCCATTAATTCTCTACTTTACCTACTATTCATCTCCCAACCAGTCCCATTTGGCAGTCCCAACCATTGCCATTTGGCTGTCCTGTGGTTGGCCGGTGGTGGTGGTGGGAGTTGTAGTCCAGAACATCTGGAGAGCACCAGGTTGGCAAAGGCTGTTCTAGGGAGCAACATGGTCGCACATGGGCAAGGGCGAACGAGGGCCTCATGACACCCAGGGCGGGGCGTCGCTACCTAGGGCGCATGTGCGGCATTGCTACATACAGTGCACCGTATGTAGCAATGCCGCACATGTGCTGTACATAGCGGTTTGCCGGCGGCGCCACTCTGGCACCGTACAGATGGTGCCAGGATCCTCTGCTCACGGCTGCGGCCTCGAATGGAGGATCCTCTACATGCGGCTGGAGCGGTGACAGACGGACCCCACCGCCATCCATACGGCGCTGGAACAGCACCAGCAGCAAACCGCTATGTACAGCGCATGGGCGGCATCACTACATACAGCGCATACGTGCGACACCGCCCATGCGCTGTACATAGCAGTTTGCTGCCAGCGCCAGGATCCTCCACCCCGCGGAGTGCCTTGTAGTCACCCCCCCCCCAGACATGGCACCCGGGGTGCACGACCCCACCCCCCGTTGAGACACCACTGCACACAGGAAAGGAGAAAGAGAGGTGGCTTTGGGGTGAAAATAATATTCAGAAGCTCATAGGGAGCTGGTTCTCATCAAAGGCTTGCCCCCACGAAACCACCTTTGAAGCAGCCACTGCATTTCTTACTGTGTGCAGGAACTGGGCCAAACCACTTCATGTTTAAATTCCTTTCCACAAGCAAAGGATAATCTGGAGCCAGCCAGACGCTAACAGGATGCCGCAATCTTTTAGCGGATTTCTCTTTCTTCTCAGATTTTAAACGGGGAAATGATTTCAAAACCTACTTTCCAGGCCTATGTCTCCTAGGCACATTTCGTATGCTGGCATTATTCCGTTCAGCCATGTTATCATTTTATATTTAGTAACGTGGAAGCTAACGTAGTGAAACAATTACTCCAATATGACAAATGGTCTTAATACAGCATGTGTAAGCGCTTTAGCTAACTTGGGGCTTCAGGCTATATGCTGCAACAGTGTGATGTTCTCTTCCTAGACACAAATACACACACTTTTCTTTTATCTTTTATTTTATTTTATTTCTCTCAGTTTTTCCCAGGGGTTAACCTGTGCCTGCCTGTGGATTAAAGCAACCATCCAAGAACACAACTGGCTTTTAAACTTTCATATAACCTGCTTTATTGGTAGACACATAACCATTATAGATATATTTTATGCGGCAATAACATGACTGAATAGCGCTGTAACCTCCCTGCACTAACCATTTTAGCAGAACAACTGTTGTTCCAGGTGGGAGATTCATCACACTGACTTGGGGCCATGTTTTATTAAAATCTAACAATAGCACGGAGGAATACATTTATCAGTTTACTATAGATTTATTCACAAAAGGGCCAACCTGTGCCCTACCCTGTCAAAATATGTAGGAGGAACGAAGATACAACATTAGAAATCTTTTTTTTTGGGGGGGTGGACACTTTCACTTTCCCAGCCCTTTCATAACCAGGACCTGAAATGCTTTCAGTACTAGAGTTTGAAAACAACAATATTCCATACAAAAATATGAAGTCTCACAATCTTGGTGTGGCATGGCAATTGCACCCAACGCATCAGAACATGGTGCTGTTTGGCACCCAAAACAGCTCGTTTTATATATATCTCATTATATATAAAACAGCAAAATAAAGCATTCTGAACTCCATTGAAACCCACAATTTTATTATTATTATTATTATTATTGCATTTCATTTATGTCCCACATTACCTCCACAGAGCTCAAGGGGCATAAATAGTTCTCCTCCTCCCTATTTTATTCTCACAACAACCCTGTGAGGTAAGATACACTGAAGGGCAGTGACTGGCCCAGCACCATTCAGTGAGCTTAATGGCTGAGCGTGATGTGACCCCTTGTCTCCCAGGTCCTGATCCAACTGCTACACCACGCTGGCATGGAACACTGAAACATCTGGTTTACATTTTTCGCTCTATAAGATGCACCAGACCACAAGACGCACCTAGTTTTTGGAGGAGGAAAACAAGAAAAAGAATATTCTGAATCTCAGAAGCCAGAACAGCAAGAGGGATCGCTGCACAGTGAAAGCAGCAATCCCTCTTGCTGTTCTGGCTTCTGGGATAGCTGCACAGCCTGCATTCGCTCCATAAGACGCACACACATATCCCCTTACTTTTTAGGAGGGAAAAAGTGAGTCTTATAGAGCAAAAAATACAGTATATTATAGGAGGGTTCTACAGAATTCATAACAAAAAGTGTCTTCAGCACTAGATAGTTCTAGTGTCAGAAGAGAATCAGAGATTAACTAAAGGGGAGGAAGGACAAGAAACATACAGAGAGGAAAAATCTCTATGTTGCACAACATTCCTTTAAAAAAAGGCCATGGATTTCTCGTTGTGTAGATGTTAGGAACCATTTTTGTTTTGTGGAATATCAGTTGGCAACAGCCTTTGTAAAATTCCTGGCTGATAAGCTTCAGATGTCTCCATCGAATGTCACATTCAATGGTGGTGCTAAAAGCAGTTTTGCAATGTCCTTGGCAGGGTGTCATCAATTATTATGTCTGTATCCATATTGCAGTAATAACTCTAGAAACAGCTGCTCCAATGAGGATGATGTAAAGTTGTTCCATTGTGCATAGTCACTTCAGCCAGAGCACGACTTCACTTTGCAAATCTTGGAGAATGGATCACCAGATGGCGCTATTGCCCATGCTCTTCCCAGCGATGCCCGTGAACGTGAGGTCACAGAAGCCATTTTGGATTCCTCAGAATAGCAACTCTCCTTTTTTGGAAAGCGAAAGGAAATCAAAGAATTGGAAGATCCGCAATGGACCACCTTCATTATCCCAGTTGGAACAGTGGTTTTCTTCATTTGAAGCACTATTCATTATTAGACAGTGACCATGAAACAAGAATAAAACAGTGGTATCTGAACAGAGTCTGTTCCTATGGGAGTGCTATTTTGTAGGAAGCAAGAGGCAGTGCTATTTTTCTAGAAAAAGAGGTGCTGGAACTCACCATGAATGCCTGCCTTGTTCTTTTTTAATGGCAATGGCGCCCACCTAAGACATGCTGGAACTAAGTTCTGGTGAGTTCCAGCTGAAAAAAAGCCCTGGCAAGAGTTGATGCTTTGCTGGATTGTTTTTGGAAGGAATATATTGTTAGCAACAATGGCTGAGTAAAGCAGACTGAATCCAGAAAACGAAGAGCTTGGCAGACTTTATTGAGTTGAAAACAGGTAGTTACCGGTAGATGCCATCCATTATCTTAGGGGTTGGGTATATCCTACTATCCTGATAATTCCTATTATTGATAGTCCTATTATTATATTCCATAAGGTGCAGCCACTGAGATGCTAACATGTTCATGTTTGAGGCCTGTGGGCTTTCCAAAGGCAACGGGTTGATGACTGATAGAAACACAACGTTGGACTAGGCAGCTGCTTGGTTTGATCCTGCAAGGGTCTTATGTTCTTGTGTAAGGTACCCATGACAAGAACACATCCATAGATGAACCAGAGAATGTATCCTTTTTAGTATAATTAATTACATCTCTATCCCAAGGATCCTTCATGAAGTTCAAGGCGGTGCCTATGGTTCTTCTCCACCCTCATAGGCTAAAAGCCAGGCTTCTACAATGGGGAACTGAACCTGAGTCAGTTCAGGCAGAGGGCCTTCTCAGTAGTGGCACCCTCCCTGCGGAACCCCCTTCCCATCAAAGGGCAAGGAGATAAAGAATTACACAACTTTTAGAAGACATCTGAAGGCAGCCCTGTATTTGGAGGTTTTAAATGCTTGATGTTTTATTTTGTTTTTGGGTATGCTGTAAGCCGTTCAGAGTGGCTGGAGAAACCCAGCCAGATGGGCGGCGTATATAATAATAATAATAATAATAATAATAATAATAATAATAATAATAATAGAAGAAGAAGAAGTCACCTCCATCTTAGGGTAGATCTGCACCCTACATTTAAAGCATATGCACTGCACGTATAAAGCACATGACGTCCCCCAAAGAATCTTGGGAACTGTAGTTTGTCAAGGATACTTCGAATTGTAGCTTTGTGGGGGAGAAACAGCAGTTTCCAGGCTTCTTGGGGGAAGTCACATGCATTGAATGTTCTTTAACTATGTAGGGTGGATCTTCTCTAAGCCAAACTAACCATGACACTACACTGGCTCTTTTAGCAATTGACTCTTGCCAGGGTCCACAGCTCCCTATCAGATACCAATCATGTGACTCAATATGAATTCATTGGACAAGGACAATCTTGCTGCAATGAGGGAGTCGTCATTTTTAAAGTTGCAGCTGTGCGTGGTGTCCTCAGCTGATAACTCCATCAAGGTCATGATAGTTATCTTTCCATTATCTCTTCGAAGGTTTGAAATGACAATTTAAATATATTTTCATTTTAAATAAAGGAATAAACGTTGAGCTGAAGCAAAAGAAAACCAAAAAAACCCCACCACTTTTCATCTTTGAAACTTCTTTTTCTCCCCTTTCAACATCTTGAAAAAGCGAGATCAGATGGTCTTCTGTTTGAAGAAAGCAATAACAGCAGAGCTATGGAGCTTTTCTGGCAATTATTTCCTAACATCAATGAGCACCCCAGTAAAATATACCGAGATGTATCTACTGTACTGTACTAAAAAGAATTCTTAGCAGATGCTTCAGTCCGGGCAACCAGACATTGTTAAAAAGTGTTCTATTATGTTGCAATGAATATTATTCTATGTTAAAATAAAAAACTAAAACTTGCAGGGAACAGCAAGAGGATTCAAAGACAACCCTTAACTCTGGCTTATCCTGCAGACTTTGATGTGAACTGAGCGCATTTGTGTTGAAGAGATCAAACATTCTGCCCCAATGAAGTATTGCTTGTCACAGGGCCAGACCTACCATTGCATACCCTACAACATTCCTCTCACTCCTCCCAACTGACCTCCTTGACCCCCATTTTTGTGCCCCCTCCAGCCCACACAGCACTTGCTGTGAGAAGAAAGGTAGGTTTCACCACCACTAGACCAACAAGACACAACACACAAAGCCTCCACTGTCCTGAGAAAACCTCTTAATGCCTGCTTTATTTTATTTTATTCTTTGGCAGATGTATAAAAAGAAAAACACACACCAATAAATAAATTTTAGAAAGGGACAAGATTAGATGCAGATGGCCAAAGCATTGGGGGGGGGGGGAATCAAGATCCCTTGCGCTCTGCTCGCTCTTTCTTCCTGCCCTCAGAGCCAGTGCATCAATCGGGATAGGGCCTTAGAAGTAGCATCCTCTGCTCCTCCTCACCTGTTCTCCAGCAGCCACTGCGAGATGCCCAAGGGAGGAGGCTGGTGAGGCCATGGAGAAACAACACTATTGTTTGAAGAAGAAGTAGAAGAAGAGGAGGAGGAGTTTGGATTTGATATCCCGCTTTTGTTGTTGTTGTTGTTGTTTAGTTGTTTAGTCGTGTCCGACTCTTCGTGACCCCATGGACCAGAGCACGCCAGGCACTTCTGTCTTCCACTGCCTCCCGCAGTTTGCTCAGACTCATGTTTGTAGCTTCGAGAACACTGTCCAACCATCTCGTCCTCTGCCGTCCCCTTCTCCTTGTGCCCTCTATCTTTCCCAACATCAGGGTCTTTTCCAGGGAGTCTTCTCTTCTCATGTGGCTACCTGTTCTCAGGTGGCCAAATCTGTCCTTCGAGTGAGCACTCAGGGCTGATTTCCTTAAGAATGGAGAGGTTTGATCTTCTTGCAGTCCATGGGACTCTCAAGAGTCTCCTCCAGCACCATAATTCAAAAGCATCAATTCTTCGGCGATCAGCCTTCTTGATGGTCCAGCTCTCACTTCCATACATCACTACTGGGAAAACCATGGCTTTAACTACATGGATCTTTGTTGGCAAGGTGATGTCTCTGCTTTTTAAGATACTGTCTAGGTTTGCCATCACCTTTCTCCCAAGGAGCAGGCGTCTTTAATTTCGTGACTGCTGTCACCATCTGCAGTGATCATGGAGCCTAGGAAAGTAAAATCTCTCACGGCCTCCATTTCTTCCCCTTCTATTTGCCAGGAGGTGATGGGACCAGTGGCCATGATCTTCGTTTTTTTGATGTTGAGCTTCAGACCATATTTTGCGCTCTCCTCTTTCACCCTCATTAAAAGGTTCTTTAATTCCTCCTCACTTTCTGCCATCAAGGTTGTGTCATCTGCATATCTGAGATTGTTGATATTTCTTCGGGCAACCTTAATTCCAGCTTGGGATTCATCCAGGCCAGCCTTTCGCATGATGAATTCTGCATATAAATTAAATAACCAGGGAGACAATATATAGCCTTGCCGTACTCCTTTCCCAATTTTGAACCAATCAGTTGTTCCATATCCAGTTCTAACTGTAGCTTCTTGTCCCACATAGAGATTTCTCAGGAGACAGATGAGGTGATCAGGCACTCCCATTTCTTTAAGAACTTGCCATAGTTTGCTGTGGTCGACACAGTCAAAGGCTTTTGCATAGTCAATGAAGCAGAAGTAGATATCCTGCTTTATCACTACACTAAGGAGTCTCAAAGCGGCTAACAATCTCCTGGGGAGGCTGAGGGGGCCCAACTGCAGTGGTTCTAGATAAAGAGAGGTACGGCATGGGAAAACGGGCTATTGAATGCCAAGTCAGCTTTGAATAAGATTTCCCTTGGCTATAATTTGATTGTGGATGAGGAGGCCACCCTGCTCTGCCACCCCCAACCTCACCCCCATTTCTTTAGCTTAAGAAAAAAATCCTTCCCATTGGTCTCCCTGCTGGCTGAGGTTAACAGGAGTTGTAACTGAGAACATCTGAAAGGCACCAGTTGTTGGGGAAGGTCATCCTTAGTGGATCTCTATGAGCTACACCACAACAGCTCTACAATAAGGACACTCAGTAGATAAACAGTTGTTGCCCTTCCTATAAGATTTGGCTTGTGATGTATATTAGGAACAACATATCTCCTGAAATATTTTGGTATTTTGGGCAGGTATTATCAGGCATGAAGGATCTTCAAGCCAATGAGCATGAACAGGTAAAAGAAACAGAGCAAGCCATATCTGCTATGAAGATAACAGGAGGTTTATCCTGAAATGGGAGAGTAACAGAGGAGAGCAGTTTCATTTACTTTACTGAACAGTAAGCAAAATGTTTATAAGAAGAAGAAGAAGCAGGGTGATAGATTTGACTTATTGCTTAATATTTTGTTCATCTTTTCAGCCTCAAGGCAATCAATCCAGCTACAGCAGAGCACAGGGAAAAGCAAGACTGAGATTTTTGAACCATGTAACTGCCATTCGTAAGTGAAAAACAGCAATAGCTGTGATTTACGGTGGGCAGAATAGTTCCCCACACACACACACACACACTGCCTCCAACTATTTATCCCATGTGTTTATCACAATATTTTAATCAAATGATGCAGCCATTGTGGTTTTCTAGTCCCAACACCATTACAATCAGATGCCGTTATATCTCCATCATTTAATGCAGAATCATATTTCTCAAGCCCTATCTGGACCATTTTTCAGGAGGCTGTTTCACTGGCTCTTTCAAAAGTGGCAACTATTTATTAGTGCCATCAAAAACAGAACTGTAATCCTGATGATCTTCTTGGACCAAGCATTCAGTGGCAAAAAGAATAACAGAAAAGAAATGGAGCAAACAAATAAGAGAAAATAAACATGTAAGTGACTTCATTTTCTGTCAAAATAAAAAAAATTCCTTCCAGTAACACCTTAAAGACCAACTAAGTTAGTTCTTGGTATGAGCTTTCGTGTGCATGCACACTTCTTCATTTTCTGTGTGTGATCAAGAACGGTGTCTCCTAATCATAAAACGTGTCCATGTTGTACAAATTCAGCAATTATAGAAACACCACAAAACATAGTTGGTAATTTAATATGCCAAAGCAGATTTATTGGGATACAGAAACCCATTGTGTATGTGAGTTGTGTACCAGCAGTGGTGGGGTATGAGGAATGAGAAGCAATGACCACTTCCCACATTAAATGGGGGGCGCCCTTTGTGTGGTTGCGCGCAGCCCCCTGGACCCTATGCAGCACCATTAGCACAGGCTTGGCTTCGCCTTCCCCAGGTGGGATACCTGGAGGTCTCCGCCTACCTTAGCCAGTTGCGCAATCCTGCCTGGGGAGGCGTTGCCAAGGTGATCAGGCCAGGTAGGGGGAGGGACCATCCTGCCCACACAATAGGGGGAGGATCTTACCTGGGAATAGTTAGTTGGCTCCAGAGCTTCTCCCACCCTACCCACCCTCAGTTAAGACTTCTTTTGCAGATTAACCTTTTCTCCACAGGTACGCGGGCGCTGCTACATCAAGGTCGCTGTTGAAGGGCTGGAAAGGAACTCTCCTGCACTGGCAGGTTTGCCTTTCCCATAGCAAAACATCACAACTTTGGCGGTATCAGGCCTTGGGTGGAATCCTTTAGCCTGTCTTCCCTAAGTGGGGGTGGGCATATAGTGGTGACCCATTCCCCCCTTCTCTTTGTGGCACCGATACCAGGGTTCCCCATTAAAGGGGTTGTTTTGAGGGGAGGCTTTGGCCGTACGCCTAGAGGTTGTCATTGCTCTCCCCTGCGACGGTGGCATAATGGTGGCAGACTCTCTCTGCTTGAACATATGTTCTCCAGAGCCAGCCCATCCCCCCCCCACACACACTCTGGATAACCCTGATGTTCCCAGATCCCCGGCGGGGGACTGGAAGGGATAAACTCCCAATGCCAAAGCCAAGGTCTACCCACATCTGAAACATAATAAAGTTGTGGCCAATTTTAATCCCATAGCGCATTGAGTCGTTATTCCACATGGAGGCCGCCCAGGGTTTAGGGGACTCCGCCTGTCCACACAAATGAAAAGCTGCAGTTATACCAAGTCATACCACTGATCCATCCAACTTTCACTGACTGGCAGTGGCTCTCCAGGGTTTCAGAAAGGGGTCTCTCTCATTCCTGGCTGGTGATGCTTAGGGACTGAACCTGGGACCATCTACCTGCAAAGGCTTCATGTCTCCACAGAGACCTGGCTCTTCTTGGGTTTCTATAGCTAAATTCACCCTGATTCTTCAAGAAATTAGTCAGTGACCTCACTATGTGCACAGTCAGCGAGCAATGATGAAAGGAGAAAACTCACCGGATGGCTGGCAAACTGCTGGAGGCTGATCTCACTGCCTTTCCCTCTTGGTACCACACAACGTCTATGCACAGGGTGGAGTGAAATCTCAGAAGGATGGAGAAGCATGAGCTGTCTCTTCCACTGACATTTGAGGAAGTGTTGAAAAATGAGCTAATGATCTCCAGCTATGCTAGCGGAAACGCAGCAGAACTCGGTTTGTCTCATCGCTGGAAAAATATACTGCCCAGGCAATAAATGATAATCAGAACTATTATGAGTTTATTTCTAATACATCATCACTCTTCTGACTTCTGCACTGTCAGGTTGTCCTGCCAAAGAGGCTTTAATTTTACTGTCGCTTTAGAATTTATTTATCATTGTAGTGGAGGTGGGGCTGCGTTTTCTGTGTTTTTACCGCTACCTTAAACATTTCTTCAGCACTCTGCGGCCTCCCTGGCTGCCTGCACTTCCTGATCTGAAAATAACCCATGGGATAAGTTAATTTGTGGTGTCTTTCCCTGAACTGTAACTGAGGCACAGAAAAGCTGTGGAGGCTGCCTCCCAGGTGCCTGAGATTGATGCATTCACTTGTTTTTAAGGGAAGCCCTTCGTTTTACCTTGCTTGAAAAAGAATCCATCCCACACTCATTTCTTCAAAAATATTTCAGTTGTCAGACATACAGTAGGAAGCTTCCTCACCTTCCTATGTTTACAAGAAAGCCCAGCTGAGAATGCCATAGGGTTTTCAGGAAACACAGGCACCCAGGAAGGCTGCAGAGTCCAGATCCCTGGAAAGATGATTTGTAGAATGAATGAAAGGACACTCATAAACATCCCTGAGCAACCCCAAAAATAAAGGAAGTGTGACAATTACCCGGCACTTGACCCATATGAATTTCTCCATCATTTTCTCTCTTGGATAATGTTCTTATTCAAGATATTTTCTCATTAATTGCTGGATAAGAGTCAGTAAAATAAATAAATGGGATAAGTTTTCCATACAACACTGTCATAAACAGGGTTGTCCTTCCTTCCTTCCTTCCTTCTTTGGTCCATGGCCACAGGGATCTGGGAGGTGCAAAAAAAGAGCTGGGAGTTTGCTTCCATAATTACCGTATTTCACACCAAGACTGGCACACCTGGAGGTAGGGATGGAGGGGGATGACTTTATACTTCTTAATTGTATGATTGGCATCCATCTGTCTCGGGAGACAATAGAGGAGTGTGCCTTCAGGGGTGAGGTCAAGCTGCTGGAAGGTTGCAGTGCCTGCTGTGGCTGTAGAGGCCGATATGGGAGAGACATGTTTTGTTTCAGCTGGGGCAGATGAGGGTGTCTGGTTGTGCTGCTGCAGATGCACCATGGCGTTTCTTCTTTCTGCACTCCTTCCAGCAGTCATTTCTCCTTTGGTCACTGCTGTGAATACATGACTTGACTGCCTGTCTCCAGGCACTGTGGTCGTCTGCAAGGAATTCCCACAAGGTGGGGTTGATGTTACCAGCCTTCATATCATATTTGCAGGTATCTTTTTAATGCAGATACTCAGTGGAATAATAACATTACTTATATACCTATATATTGTATTGTATTACAGTTTCAAGCACCTTTTTATTTTATATTTATTTTCTTTCACCCAGTGCTTTTTTTCCTAGAAAAAGAGGTGCTGGAAATCACCATGTACACCTCCCTCGCTTGCTTAGAATGTCAGTGGCACCCACCTGACAGGTGCCGGAAGTGAGTTCCAGCTGAAAAAAGCCCTGCTTTTTTTTCCACTGAAAATTTTCAATAAAATAGAAATATTTTTCTTTTAAAAAAAGAAATGACTTTTTTGCTGCTAGGAAAGTGTATCTCTCTCATTTTGAGACATCTCCACTTACTACAGATATTAAAGCATTCTAAAATTATGGGGGCTGGGGGAATTATATGTCAGAGACATTTTAAAGCTGAGGAAAACCCTCCAGGAAATTCTATTCTGCATTATTATAGGATTATGGGTGATCATGTCAAACAAACTACATGTACTTATGCATGTTGACATATCTACTCTGCTAGATTATACATGATTTTGGGCAAACTTCCCAATTCCCGAAGGTTTAACTCTGTTGTAGTGACACTGACATTTAGGTCATTATTTCTAATGTAACAATATATTAGGTCATGTATAGAAGACTGCAAATCTGATAATCTGATTTAGGGATTTTATAAAGCAAAAGTAAAAAAAGAAAAGAAAGAAAGACCAGAGTTAAGGCTCTTTCATTGTTTTGCGCTCCACAAAATCAGAGAATTGGGAGTTAAGGCCAATGTTTTAACAGGCATGCCTTGTGATCAGTAACAGTGTTGTGCAACATTGGTCTCCCATATTTCTCAAGTATCCCGTGGGCACAGTAAGGTTGGTGAGCCCTCACCCAATCACTTTGCCACACTGTTGTAACTAAATGAATAGACTTTGCATGAAGTATCCATTAAGTGCTCCCTCTAGGAGTCCTGACGAAATTTTTGCTTCAAAAATTTATCCATGCATGCAGTGATTTAATTTCTTGGTAGTTTCTGCCATGGACTTTAAGGGGGGCTGGAAAGCCTTAATAATATTAGAATCACTGCTCAGAACCTCATCAAGCATAGTGCCCAAATCAAGGGAAGGAACAGTACTATTGTACACTGCCCTGGTCAGACCACACCTAGACTACTGTGTCCAATTCTGGGCACCGCAATTTAAGAAGGATGTTGACAAGCTGGAAGGTGTGCTGAGGAGAGCAACCAAGGTGATCAAGGGTCTGGAAGCTAAGCCTTACGAGGAGCACTTGAAGGAGCTGGGTATTTTTAGCCTGGAAAAGAGGAGACTGAGAGGAGATATGATAGCCACCTTCAAATATCTTAAGGGCTGTCCCATGGAAGATGGTGCAAGCTTCTTTTCTCCTGCTCTGGTGGGTAGGATTTGAACCAATGGCTTCAAGTTACAAGAAGGGAGATTCCGAACAACCACCAGGAAAAACTTTCTGACAGTAAGAGTTGTTCGACAGTGGAACAGTCTCCCTCAGGAGGTGGTAGACTCTTCTTCCTTGGAGGCTTTTAAGCAGAGCTTAGATAGCCATCTGCCATGAATGCTTTAGCTAAGATTCCTGCATTGCAACAGTTGAGCCTTGGGTCTCTTCCAACTCTATGATTCTATGAAATCAATGAAGGGTAACCTTCCTTGACAAGACCACATCAAGTGCATCAGTAGTGTCCCTCTACATTGGGAAGCAATGTGTGATACGCAAATTGAAAAATTAGAGTACCAAGTGTCAAAAGGTCCATTTTCAGAACTTTTTTACTTGCTGTAGCTGTGAAACTTCTTATTGGATCAGTGTGCAATTTGGCACATACTTGTAGGTGGATCGTGTATTCTGAGCTTCAAATTATTAGCTTAGCAGGTGCCATTTTTATAAGCTATTGTATTTGAGGTTTCTAACAGTGGAAACCTCTTTCCCTTTCCTTTCTTTGCTACTCAACCATTTAATAAATGATCTCAGTGTTGAGTGGATAAGCGTTACCAGAAACCTGCCGCATCAGTCAGTCGCAGGTTCTTCTTTATTTTAACTTATTTTTAAGTTTCTTATTATTCAGTATAAAAATATGAAACATAAATGGAATGCAATAGGAATCAAAGCATGTCTGTCTGTCACTGTATCTACATAGGTAGATCAGGACTGGGAAATCTCAGGGCCAGAGTCCAAACATGGCCCCCCAAGTATCTTTATCCGGCCCTTGGGACTCACTTTAGGCCACACCCCTTCTTCCTGTGCAGCTGAAATCACAAATGCATGATTGCTATATAGTCACAAACAGGAGCAATGGCTCCATGTATAAAGGTGACACTAAGATGTCATACCCCCCAAAACCTTGTGGCAGGGAATTAATCCCTGAATATTCCTTCCTGTCACACATGCTTTTTCCTACCTGCAATGGGGAAAAACACATCTTTGCTTTCCTCCAGAGAGCAATCTCCATTTTGAACTGGACTTTGGAAATTTGTAACATTTAAAGCCTATTGCCTGACTGATTTTCATCATCATATCTGTTGAATCCTCTAAAGACTTTGATGTGAGTAAGCCTCACATTTTCTTGTTTACTAAACAGTCTGAGAGTGAATTCTTTGTTAATAAGGAAACATAAAACGGGAGAAGATAATCCAAGTCGGTCCAAAGCATCCCTGGATATCATAATTGTTCTAGAAGGCTATGCAACCTTCTAGGTTCTATGCAACCAGTCCTAATAGCTTCTAGAGATAAGCTGTACATGGATGGTGAGTTTTAACTCTGATTAAATGGATATTTGCATTCCCTGGCTGGATAGAGACAAGTGTGTTGGAACCTCTGACTTTCTTAAGGCCTGAAATACAGTCTACTGTACAAATCACATGTCTTGCCCCATCTAGTTTTACCTCTGACCCTGCCTACCACTGGCATTCAACCCTCAGGGATTTTTCCCATGAAGCAATGTGGCCCTTGGGCTGAAAAATGTTTCCCACTCCTGAAATAATAGATAGATGATAGATAGATAGATAGATAGATAGATAGATAGATTAGATAGATTAGATAAAGATAGATAGATGAGAGAGAGAGAGAGAGAGAGAGAGAGAGAGAGAGAGAGAGAGAGATGATAGATATAGATGATTGATAGATAGATGATAGATAGATAGATAGATAGATAGATAGATGATAGATAGATAGATAGATAGATGATAGATAGATAGATAGATAGATAGATAGATAGATAGATAGATATAGATGATAGATAGATAGAAGATAGATAGATGATAGATAGATAGATAGATAGATAGATAGATGATAGATAGATAGATATAGATAGATGATAGATAGATAGATAGATAGATAGATAGATAGATAGATAGATAGATAGATAGATGATAGATGATAGATGATAGATAGATAGATAGATGATAGATAGATATAGATAGATGATAGATAGATATAGATAGATGATAGATGATGATAGATAGATGATAGATAGATAGATGATAGATAGATAGATGATAGATAGATAGATAGATAGATAGATGATAGATGATAGATAGATAGATAGATAGATAGATAGATAGATAGATAGATGATAGATAGATAGATGATAGATAGATAGTTGATAGAGATGATAGAAGCATTCAGTGCTGCGCATGATGACAATCACTCAAGGAAATGCTAGGGTGTGTTGCCAAACCCTGTTTCTTCCAGTATGTCATCTGTGCCTTGTCTTCACCCTAAATGAATTGTTGGGTGAATGCCTGAAGTACAGGGACCTTCCTGGACTAATGGAGGCACCCTGCATAATTGGCTCTAAATCATATAGGGTGCTTCCACAAGTACACGAGGCTCCCCACTACAGACTTTCACTCTCTAGCCCATGGAGGAGATGGTGATGCACCGGGAGGGTGATACTCCACTCTCCATCCCATTATTTTCATCACATATAGCAACCGAGCACCCAAATAAGGTAACAGATTTCTACATACATTCCATGAATGTGTGTTTCTCATGTACAAAAAATGGAAAGAAATGAAGTAACCATTTCACCCAACACCCACAGAACTCTGGTGTTTTAGTCTTCCATTGAGAAAATCTAAAGCCTTGCCAATATTTCTGCTCAGACTGAGTCCAGAAGGCTCGATTTATTAATGTCTCAAAGTTCATTAACCTCTCCCCCAATCTTTGTTTAAAGGTCTAACTTTTTATATACCCAACTTTTTCTCTCCATTCCTCCTCTGAATATTTTCTTCTTCTTTCATGTTTCCAGTTATTTACCACAACTATTCTTGCCACAGGCAGCGCATTAAGTACCTGTGATGCCTACATTTTCATCTAATGCTGCCTTGCAAATCATTTTTAACAGACAGATCTTAGGATCCCTTCCAAACTCCACCTCTATAATTGCTTTAAGGACAGGCAAAACTTCATTCCAAATGTTTTAATCTGCACTTAAACTTGCGTTTATAAATAAAGAGTGCCATTCATATTTGATTGCATAAATGTAAGTTACTGTGTTTAAAAGACGTCAAGACGGTTTAAATAAAATGGATACTTTTTGTGAGGTGTAATTCCAAACAGAAACAAAGAAAATCATCTTCTTCTTCTTCTTCTTCTTCTTCTTCTTCTTCTTCTTCTTCTTCTTCTTCTTCTTCCAGTGGTACCTCTGGATGCGAACGGGATCCGTTCTGGAGCCCCATTCGCATCCTGAAGTGAACACAACCCACGTCTGCGCGTGTGTGGGTCATGATTTGCCACTTCCGTGCATACACGTGACGTCATTTTGAGCGTCTGCGCATGTGCAAGCGGCAAAACCCAGAAGTAACGCACTCCATTACTTCCGGGTCGCCATGGAAACGCTCAACCTAAAGCACATTTAACCCAAGGTATGACTGTATTATTTAAAATGCATGGATACAAAGTCTTGGGGCATTATGTTTGCTCCTGTGTGCAAAGTATTGATAAAAAGGAGAGGGTTGGGGGGAGCAAAGTGAAGGGCAGGAGGGGTCCCCAACCCTTTTCATGTCTGGTGGCTTTCATTTGTAAACGATTCCCTGTCCCCACCTACTTTTCTCCACTTAATAAATAAGACTTGGATTCCTGGCTGCTAGGGATCAGTCGATTTCTGATCCATGTCACTTTCTTTGCAGTTATTCACTTTTTGGATCACCTGTTTCCACATTATTCTGCACCATCGCTACTGGGTGCTGCTTACTGTTGTTTTAAAGCTGCATAAAGAATTGCATTTCTGATTTTTTTTTCTTGCAATGTACAGTGCCAAACACATTTTGCCACAAAACATGCATTTACAAATGCATTTACCCTGCCATCCAAAGATGCAGAAGGAGAGTTCTGACCTCAGAGGTGGTGATCCTATCTCGGAGGGTCCCTCTCCGCCACTGCAGAAGCTACTGTAGCCCCTACCTGACTAATGTAGGGCTTCAGAAATTGATAGAGGCAGATAATTTTCATGCCAGTGTCAAACTGGGAAGAGATACAGTTCTGAAGGATTCAGACCCCCCTCTGGAACAGGGGGTGGAATGGAGCTGGCAAATCTAATTCTCTCCTGTTTGAACCAATGTAGACAAAAATATTTTAAACAAACAAACAAGGATGAAAGAGCATGAAAACTCTGCTTTGCCTTCATTTCCGCCTCTCATGCCTGAGCCCAGCAGGTCTTTGGATATGGCTGGTCAGTCTGCTCCACCACTTGCCTCCCCCTGTAGGATGGCTCTCTTAATAAATGTTTTCTGAGCTGGGATCTATGGTGCAACATTTGGAGAAGAAGACAACCACATAGAAGGCTCTGTTTCAAGCCATGGGTTAGCATGGGATATACGGATCATGGTCCATTCATACTGGGATTTGTAAAATTCACATTCCCCAAGCATCCCTGATGATGGTGGGGAAACAGCTGGGGAGATCGGGAGAATGGAAAGAGTGGCAGATGGGCAGAAGTATTGGGTGATGGTGGGATGGCTCTACATGTAAACCGAGTCAATTGAAACACCCTGGGATATGACACAATAAGCTATAAAAATGCTATCTGCAGTGTTGGATCTGGGGTGACTCATGCACACATGCTTACAGTTGCCAATTTATTGTATTTTTAAAAAATGAATTTACACCCCACATTTCACTATATGTCCCCAAAGAGCTTATGGGTGGGAGGCGGGTGGACTGTGCAACCTATAAAATGTGAAACATCACAAAATAGATAGCAGGTTTTTAAATGGTGGCTGGATGGCCATCTGTCAGGGATTATTTAGCTATGATACCTGCAGTGACGGTTCTTTGGGCCCCTTCCAACTTGATGGTTCTATGAAAGTAGTACTTGCAGTGCAAAAGCTTCCTGAAAGAAAAGTGTTTTAACCCAGCCCTGTCTGTGTCTGTCTGCTTTCCGAATGTTGGGAGTTCCATAGAGCTTGGCTTACTACACTGAAGCCATGACTCATCATTGACTTAAATTGTGCTTCTCATCCATGGGGGACTTTCTAATACAGCTTCCCTGCCCATGGATGATCTCAGTTACCGGTTTGGGACATATGGGCAAGGCAGTCCTTAAGTGATGGATGTGCCTATATGAGCCAGCCCAGCAGTTTGGACTGAAGCAAAACAGAAAGCTGTGCCTAAAAAGAGCTTCTTTGATGCCCGTCAAAGGAGACATTTTTGAGCAGGTACTTGATTGCCATTTATTAAGCTTGGCTGCATCGATTCTGCCAAGTTCCAGGCAGATGGCCCAGGTATCCTCTGGGGGGCCATTTCAATCCAGATGATCAGGTGTTGTTTATATTTACAGAAGAGTTCAGATGAAAATAAAACCGCTCAGCCTATCCGTTATCAGCCGCCTCCAATCTGCTCTTGTTGCGCAGGTGGCAGCTATGAAATAGTTGAGTAGCAAGGCAGGGAAGGAGGTGTGAGGTTTTTAATGTCAATGTACTTGCAGTGGGATACTTCAGATCTTTAAGCGGTCTTTGTGGAAGGGAAGATGAATTAACAAAAACACGAGACTGCTATTACTGTTCTGTTGGGCACCGGAAGCGTAGAATTTTGTATGAAGCAACTGCAATGGGACTGCATTTTTCACATCCACCGAAAGAGTTTAACTAGCAGGTGAAAGTATGTTGCTATTTATTGTTTTCAAGCCACTTTGGGGCTCACTTGAATGGAAAGCAGCATAGAAATACAGTAAATCATATCATATCAAGAGGGATTTAATAAGCACCAAAACCTCATCAGTGAATCGTTAATAAATCAAACTTATACCCCACCCATTCTCCAATACGCTCAGAGAGGTCTACATGGGTGAGGTTTAAAACATCTTATCCTTAAATCATGTCTCTTAGATAGGCAAAACTGAGAGATAGAGACCCAAAGTCACCAAATGAGCTTCATAACTGAATGATTATGTATGATGTCATAAATAAGTATTTAAGATTATTTATTGGGACGCGGGTGGCGCTGTGGGTTAAACCACAGAGCCTAGGACTTGCCAATCAGAAGGCCGGCAGTTCAAATTCCCGCAGCGGGGTGAGCTCCCATTGCTCGGTTCCTGCTCCTGCCAACCTAGCAGTTCGAAAGCACGTCAAAGTGCAAGTAGATAAATAGGTACCGCTCTGGTGGGAAGGTAAATGGCATTTCCGTGTGCTGCTCTGGTTCGCCAGAAGCGGCTTTGTCATGCTGGCCACATGACCCGGAAGCTGTACGCCAGCTCCCACGGCCAATAAAGTGAGATGAGCGCTGCAACCCCAGAGTCGGCCACGACTGGACCAAAGGGTCAGGGGTCCCTTTACCTTTTTATGATTATTTATTATGATGTCCCCAGAGTGGCTGGGGAGACCCAGCCAGATGGGCAGGGTATAAATATTATAACAACATCATCATCAACAACAACTACAACAAAAACAAAAACAACATTATTCTATGGTTCATTTGCATATATACTTTTTGACCCCAAAACAGTGAAAGACATATTAATAAAAAAGAAATATGCAACTACAATAAAGCCATTAAAACAATATAAACTAGCAAAATATCAGTCATACTGGATTGATGTTAAGAATGCCTTTCAGTCTTGTGGCAAACCAACCTACCAACCTGGAAAAACCATCCATCAAACCCACCCCTATACACATTCTCCCCCATCCCTGACCTGGAGGAACAGATTCCCTCTCAACAGGCTCTCATCCTGGGCAGATTCCCCCACTACAGGAGCCTAGGCATTACCCCACATTATATTACTGAGAGCCTGGAGAGAGAAAAATCTACAAACCTGCACCCACCTACCTCCTGTCTCCCATCGGGAAGATCCACAACAAGCTTTCGCCATGGAAGAAGAAGAAGAGTTTGGATTTGATATCCCGCTTTATCACTACCCGAAGGAGTCTCAAAGCGGCTAACATTCTCCTTTCCGTTCCTCCCCCACAACAAACACTCTGTGAGGTGAGTGGGGCTGAGAGACTTCAGAGAAGTGTGACTAGCCCAAGGTCACCCAGCAGCTGCATGTGGAGGAGCGGAGACGTGAAACCACTTTCTCCTCCCTCTGCGAGTGCCTACAACCATGTTTGTGTGGGAATTGGGCTTTACAGAGTTATGCAGAAGAGAATCCAGGTTGTTTGACGCTTTAATTTCTTTCCCTTTTACTATGAAAACTACGCTCTCTTTTAAGGTTTAAATAACAAATAGCTTTTTACCCAGTGTACTTGCACTTGCTAGATTAAATATACAAGACAGGTAGGTGTTACTTACATTGCTAATATATCTTACATATATTTGCATCTAAGATAAAAACTGTTACAGGCTAACTCTGAGGCAGACAGCAGAACAACTGCTCTCACATGAAATACTGTTAATAACTGTCATAACTGTACCAACTGAAATAACTGTCGCGGGCATATGATATCACAGAGTTCTATAGCCCTTGTGAACATTAATCCTTTACTTAGGCTCTTGGTTGCTTTCCTCCCAGTTTGAAGTTGCATGACAGTGTGATGCAACTAAAAAAAGAAAAGCTAATGCCATTCTAGGCTGCATCAACAGAAGCAGAGTGTCCAGATCAAATGAAGTAATAGCAATAGTACAATCCTATTCTGCCTTGCTCAGACCCCACTTGGAGGGCTGCATCCAGCACAGGGTATTGACAAGCTGGAATATGTTCAGAGGAGGGCAACCAAGATAACCAACCCTTATGAGGGAACAGTTGAGGGAGCTGGGTATTTATAGCCTGAAGAAGAGAAGACTAAGAGGAGATACGGTAGAAGAAGAAGAGTTTGGATTTGATATCCCGCTTTATCACTACCCGAAGGAGTCTCAAAGCGGCTAACATTCTCCTTTCCCTTCCTCCCTCACAACAAACACTCTGTGAGGTGAGTGGGGCTGAGAGACTTCAGGGAAGTGTGACTAGCCCAAGGTCACCCAGCAGCTGCATGTGGAGGAGTGGAGACGCGAACCCGGTTCACCAGATTACGAGTCTACCGCTCTTAACCACTACGCCACACTGACCATCTTCAACTAGCCAAAGGACTGGCGCATGGAGCCAACTTGTTTTCCACTGCTCCAGAGCATAGGACCCAGAACAACAGGTTCAAATAGCAAGAAAGGTGATTCCCACGAAACATTAGGAAGAACTGTAAGAGCTGTTCAGTGGGACCTTGGGAGCTGATAGACTCTCCTTCATTTGAGGTTTTTTTTAGCAGAGGTTGGAGGACAACCTGACATGGATGCTTTAGTTGAGATTTCTGCATTGCAGGGAGTTAGACAAGATGACCCCAAGGTCCCTTCAAACTCTAAAGGTCTAGGTTTCTGTTATTGTCTCTGGCTCAGTAGTGGATTGCATGGTGGGTCAAGCATTGCTCACCTGACTGGCCAAGTTGCTGCTGTGGAAAAGAAAGGAGAGGTGGAGATGCAAAATGAAGGGGAGGTCTCATGTGGTGGAGCTACCTCTGTTCTCACACAGATTAAATGGAATTGCCCTCCTGGTTCATTCTGAGCAAATGAAAGGCAGCCAAATAAATGGGAATACTCTAGGATATTGGTGTAATGCTGTCCTGAAAATCTACCCTTTCAAGAAGTGCTGCACCACATGTTGCACCACCTGAAGCTATCAAAGAGAGAGGAAATGTATGTCTCTTAATATTCAAAATAGGGTGAGTTTTCCAATTTCACAGTTCAAGTTTCTGAATGAGAAATTATGACGAGCAATTCAAACTCCCATTTTGGAAGTGCATCTTTTATCTCAAAGAAAACTTTTTTGTCATCATGTGATTATTTTAATTCAAGCATGCTGTGAAATCTCATGAGCTATCAACTGTGAAATGACAATGGCTAAATACTGTAGCGTGTTGTTTTCTAGAAGCTACTGTATTGGAGGGGGTACCACTGCATGTTGCCAACTAGCTAGTATTAGCCACTGTTAAAAACTTCTTCATGTATTTCATCAAATATAGCAGGGATGAGTTACCTTTTTCAGTCAAAGGTCCATTGTGTTCCATTGTGGAAACTTGGGGAGCCACATGCCACTAGTGGGTGGGGGTCAGAGGCAAAAGTGGGAGGAGCAATGGATGTGACTTGTATCTTTGGACAGTTCAGCCTTGCAGAAATACCTGTAAATAACTTCTCTATCTTTCTATATAAGTACAAGTGTAAGGAGGTCATCACACTGCAGTTCTTGTGGCTGCCAGTAGTTGGCCATGGCAACTCCAGTGTCACATAAAGCAGCCAGGCATGTGAGTAAGCAAGCAGCTGCTCAGTCAGGCTCTTTAATGGAGCAGGGAAGGCACTTCACTGAACAGTTTGACAAACTGCTCTGCAAAATGTCTTCACTCCTCCATTAAACATGGCTGCAGCAAGGTTTAACAGAAGAGGGGAGGTCCTTCATAAAAATGCTGTCTGAAGCTTCTTTAAAGGAGGTTGGAACTTAGGGCAAGCTTTGAAGGGAGGGACCTAGTGTGCTCCAACACTGCCTCTGACAGTGGAGGAAAAACATAGCCATCATTTATTCACCATGAATTTGTCCAATTATATTTTCAAGCCATCCAAGTAGGTGGTCATCATTGTGGGGGTGAATTCCATAGTTTAACTATGTGCTATGTGGTGTGGGATGCAGTGCAATTATCTGCATTCCTATGTATGTATACACAAGTTCGTTTTTGGTGTGTCCACATAGCTCAATAACCAATTTCAAACTGGCAATGTTGCCCCCCAGATTCTAAAAGGATTGTTCTTTCCAGATCTTATTCAATAGATCAAAACAGGTGACTTCAGTTCCGTAAGACTACATAGACAGTGGATAATGGCTTTAAAAATGGATCTGCGGCAGAGATACTGAATCATCTGTCTCCAGATCCCACCATCTGCCGATATCTTCTTGATTGTTTTCATTCTTCCATATAATTTGTTCTTGGATTAGGCTGGTGTTATGTCTAGATTCTGGCACTCTCAACTTCAGTTATTTTTACACTTGCCTTTTGCTTTTGTACTTCAGATAGCACAGATGTTCGCTTTCTTTACCTCCCAAATTAGGAACTCTCTTCCCTCAAAAGCATGGCTGGCACCAATGTACCACTAATAAATGCTCACACAATGGCTGGCAATGAAGCAGCCTATTTGGGTGAGCAATGTGACTTTGGAGTCGTGAGCTCACGCAATACTGTGGCCCCACAAATTGCAAAAATCATTTCAAATTTGCAGCTGCGATTCCATGGTTCTGACATTGTATTTCAAAGCAGAGTTGACATTCACATCAGGAGCCGGAGCCTACTCTCAGATCATTATTAAGTAAAACTCCACAGTGCTCTTTGGAAATACTTTTTATAAATAATAACGGCATCTGCTTCTTCATGTACCTCTTCCGACTGCAAAAGGTGTCAGCCGAGCGGCAAACAAATCTTCACCATTCATTGATGCTAATAGCATTGAGCACACATTTCTAATTCCGTTACAGATGTTTTGCTGACAGAGAAAGATGACTCACCATTTCTGGAGCAGGGTAGAGACAGGCATGCCATCTCATCAAAGGCAATAATCAATTTTCTCCCAAATCTGCTCTGCATTGAATGATGCCATAATAAATTAATCGGGAACAAACCAGGCCAACGGTAGGGTTGACGAATAAAATGTGTCACACAGACAGGGGAAGCTTATAAATCAATTCAGCTGTGGCACAAAGGTCAGGCAATGAGGCACTAATAAAGCATGCCTGATAGCTAGCAAAGAAATTACTTTGACTTCTTTTTCTCCCCCTTTTCCTTGATGCGGCATTTTCATTATGTTAAATCAAACCATCCCATTATTGGTAAGCTGCTGCGCCTTCGCATGGGCAAGAAAGATCTGTCCACTGTCTCCAGGTTGCATTACTGTCCTGTATTATACGGAGGGGAAACTGTTGGAAGCCACAATTGGGAGCTTCTTTGGAAGCTACAACTGGGTCAGAAGGCAGCAGTAAGCCAGTGTAGCGGTAGGGGGCAGAGTGTTGACCTAGGACCTGTGAGACTAGATGTCAAATCACCACACAACTATTAAGGTCACTGGGTGACCATGGACCAGTCACCAAGTCTGTGTGTACAACAAGGCTTTGAAGCATAGACACACCCCTCTAAAAAACCCCAAAAGATTCTGGGAACTTTAGTATATTAAAGGTGCTGTGAACTATAGTTCTGTGAGGAGTAAACAGTGGTTCCCAGAATTCTTCCTCCCGCAAGCCACTGTTGGTATATTGGAAGCTTCCTTCAATCGTTGGGCAATAACTATTCTGTAAACCACCGTGAGACCTCCAGGTATAGGATGGTAAAGGTAAAGGTAAAGGGACCCCTGACCATTAGGTCCAGTCATGGCCGACTCTGGGGTTGCGGTGCTCATCTCGCTTTATTGGCTGAGGGAGCCGGCGTACAGCTTCTGGGTCATGTGGCCAGCATGACTAAGCCACTTCTGGCAAACCAGAGCAGCGCACGGAAATGCCGTTTACCTTCCCGTCGGAGTGGTACCTATTTATCTACTTGCACTTTGATGTGCTTTCAAACTGCTAGGTTGGCAGGAGCAGGGACCGAGCAACGGGAGCTCACCCCATCACGGGGATTCAAACCGCTGACCTTCTGATTGGCAAGTGCTAGGCTCTGTGGTATAACCCACAGCGCCACCCGCATCCCCATGTTGTTTAGTCGTTTAGTCATGTCCGACTCTTCGTGACCCCATGGACCAGAGCACGCTGGCACTCCTGTCTTCCACTGCCTCCCGTAGTTTGGTCAGACTCATGTTTGTAGCTTCAAGAACACTGTCCAACCATCTCGTCCTCTGTCGTCCCCTTCTCCTTGTGCCCTCCATCTTTCCCAACATCAGGGTCTTTTCCAGGGAGTCTTCTCTTCTCATGAGGTGGCCAAAGTATTGGAGCCTCAGCTTCACAATCTGTCCTTCCAGTGAGCACTCAGGGCTGATTTCCTTCAGAATGGATACGTTTGAACTTCTTGCAGTCCATGGGACTCTTAAGAGTCTCCTTAAGCACCATAATTCAAAAGCATCAATTCTTTGGCGATCAGCCTTCTTTATTGTCCAGCTCTCACTTCCATACATCACTACTGGGAAAACCATAGCTTTTACTATACGGACCTTTGTTGGTAAGGTGATGTCTCTACTTTTTAAGATGTTGTCTAGATTTGCCATCGCCCTTCTCCCAAGGAGCAGGCGTCTTTTAATTCCGTGACTGCATCCCCATAGGACGGTATATAAATTCAATTAACAACAACAAGAAGAAGAAGCCTAGCTGCTGTGAACAAGAAGGAAATTAATTCTTTAAATCTGAGATTAGAATTTGCATTCAAATCTAAGGATAACAAGGCAAGTGCCAAATTAGGAAAAATTTGACTGTATAGTGATTTTGGAGGCCAGACAAAACACATTTTTCCCAACCCAAAAGCCATTGACCAAAGTACATTCCCACCAGGCATGAAAATAAGAGCATTGTTCTCCACAGCCTTTCCAGAGAAGGGGTGAGCTTGAAGAAATTATTATTGCAAGGTGTGTGGGTGTCCAGTGCCATCGAAAGATAATTTCAAGATAATTTCAAAGGTGGATTGCGCCATGAGTTTTCCCTTATCAAAATCCCTATTTCAGTGTCCCGTCTTGTTCTGATACCTTTTGTGTTGCCAGCAAAGCTGTTTGGTATCCTGCCATACATTGGTGACACTGTCCCTTGCATGTCATAGCTAGGTCCAGTTTGTAGCGATTTGAAAAGGGTCTCAAGCCCTCACCTGTGTGTACCAAATGCTTTTGCAAAAGTGCCCAGTTGGTAAAGTTGTAGCCAATACAATCCCAGAATTCTTGTTCCACACTGTGGTGTGATGTATTACATTTTTTATTTTATTTCGGTCAATTGTAGTATTTCTAAATTTGCATTTATACATGTAAATTAACTCAGAGAGGTTTTATGGAAGGTGATGTTCTCTTTTGTTCTGTTCGTGTGTACAAAAAGAAGAGGAAAAGCTGAAGTAAATCTGGTTGCCGTAGGCAGTGGTGAGAATCAGATCAATGACCTTCTCAAGCATACCTTGAGCTCTCAGCCACAATGCTATACCTGCATGAACGCACACACGCCCACTCACACACATATTTCCCTCGTTTCCCGGATCATTTTTTCCCCTGATTTGCTGCAAGAAAACATTGCAGTGAAGAAGCAGCAGCAGGAAAAAAGAGGGAGACTTTAAACAGGAGCATTACTCAGAGGGCAGAAGAAACCTCCCTCAATAACACCAGCTGGAAAAAGTGATTTGCTAAAGATTGCTGCCCAAATAGCTACATTCATTAGCTGTCACAGTGTATCCCAGATCAGGCTATTAACCATTCCAGCTTTGACATTTTTATGTCTCAAGCCCTAGATTTTTTCCATCAAATGTCTTTATTAAATCAGATTAATCTCCTGGCGAAATTACTTCTTCTTCTTAAAGAGAGCACAAAGAGCAAAATAGCTTTTGATCGCAGAATCATAGAGTTGGTAGGTTCATCAAAGGCCATGCAATCCAACCCTTTGGCAATGAAGCGTTCCTGATAAGATCCACCCTTTTACTTAAAAACATTGAATGAAGGCGAACCTGCCCTCTACTGCTGCAGTCTGCTCCACTTTGTGACGTGTGGTCAGGAAGTTCTTCTATATATTTAGTCAAAATCCCTGTCCCGAGCTCAGCAAGGCTGTTGGGGTTGGGTTGGCCTGATTTGACAGAGGAGCAGCAAGAAGCAGAGATGTGAGCTGAATTGTGGAATTGTGGGAGCCTGGCTTGGAGGAGGCCAAATTCAGTGCATTTTTCAAAACGTTTTTTTTTTATTTTAGTTTATAATTTTTATTTTATTTTATTACTTTTTAATGGTAGTGCTTTCAATGTTTTTAATAGTTCTTGTTTTTAATCTTTAAGTCACCCTGAGTTCCGTCAGGGAAAAAGGTGTATAAAGGGGTATAAATAAATAGATAATAATGATAACTTCTTGCTCTGCTCTGGAACTCCTGAATTATGACTCCTGAGTCCTGTGGCGGCCGCTGAGCCTGTATTATTACTTGCCTGGATAAAGATATCTTTCTTATTTCCAAGTGAGAGCCTCTGTCTGTGTGTGTCGGGCAGGAGCTAGGACAATAGTATTCCCCCTGTAAATTGAATCCATTAGTTCAGGTCCTGACCTCTGGAGCAACAGAAAACAACATTGCTCCCCTGCCTATGTGACAGCACTTCAAATATTTGAAGATGGCTAGCATAATACCTCTTAATCGTCTCCTTTCCAGGTTGATCTCAAGTGACCCCTGTATCTTATAATACTCTAGGGCAGGGGTCTGCAACCCGCGGCTCCGGAGCCGCATGTGGCTCTTTTACATCTTTGCTGCAGCTCCGGGGCGGATACTAGCGAGGGGAGGAGGCGCATTGTGCACCCCGACACTCCTCACTGTGGCGGGTGCTGTACTGGCTGTGACGTCGCATGGGGGCGGTGCATGCGTTAGTCACGCACCGTCCCGACATCACCTTCCCGCCCGCTGTCAGATCGTGGCTCCAGAGATACATTTGTTTTAAATGTCGCAATGGTTTTGCGGCTCCCAGTTGTTGTTTTTTCTTCGGAAACGGGTCCAAGTGGCTCTTTTTGTCTTAAAGGTTGCAGACCCCTGCTCTAGGGCAAAGGTACACCACAGCTTCACAGGTGCATCTTCACTTAATGATTGCAGCATTATGAAAACCTGCAAGTATGTGTGGCCCTTTTTGTTGCTGGCATCCGTCTGTCTTAATAATAATAATAATAAATTATTTATACCCCGCCCTCCCTGGCCAGAGCCGGGTTCAGGGTGGCTAACACCAGTAAAATTACAATAAAAACATAATAGGGGAGGGAAACAATTTAAAATACAGGTTAAAAATACAATTTAAAATGCAGCCTCATTTTAATAATAACCCATAGATCAAAACCATAAGGGTGGGAAACATAAGGGTCAGACTGAGTCCAAACCAAAGGCCAGGCGGAACAGCTCTGTCTTGCAGGCCCTGTGCAAAGATGTAAAGTCCTGCAGGGCCCTTGTCTCTTGTGACAGAGCATTCCACCAAGTCGGAGCCAGTACTGAAAAGGCCCTGGCCCTCGTTGAGACCAATCTAACTACCTTGTGACTTGGGACCTCCAAAGTGTTGTCATTTGTGAACTTTAAGGTCCTCCACGGAGCATACCAGGAGAGGCGGTTCCGTAGGTACGTGGGTCCTAGGCCGCATAGGGCTTTAAAGGTCAAAACTTGAAAGACGAAAGTGCGCCTCTGGGGGTGAAGTCAAGCCACTGGAGAATCACAGCGATTGCAGAGACTGGTAGCTCATAACTGCTGCCTCCCATTGTTTTTGTTGTGTTAGGGTCACTGAAGTGACCTCTCCAGGGCACAAAACTGGGCAGTGTGTATGGAGGCCCTGGGCTGCGCAGATGACCCCTCTCAGCTTCATGGTTCTTTACAAACATGATATCACACAGTGCTTTTCAATGGAGCCGGTTCACACATTCAGCTCAAACCAGTGTTGCACATGCATGCCACCCATGAGGCAAAGTGCCATCTCTGAGGCCTCACAGTGCTGCTCCCCTAGTTGAGCTACACCTGGTGAGGGCAGTGGGCTGCTATAAGCCACCTCAGGAATGCTGCTTCCCATCATCGATATTACAGCACTTCAAGAAACTTGAAGAGCAGGTGAGGGACAAATGAAGGAAGAAAATGGAGTGTCACATTCTTCTGGAAAGGTCTACCTGAACAAGAACATTGAATACATGGAGTAGGCTTTGCTATCAAAAACGATCTTGTGAAGCTCTTGCCAGAAGTCCCTTCCGGCATTTATGAGCGAATTTCAACCCTTTGAATAAAACTTGCCAAAAACCAGCAGGCTACTATTCTAAGCGCTTATGCACCAACACTGAATGCTGATGAAGACATTAAAGAAAAATTTTACTCTCAGCTGGATGCCATCTAAAATTATCCTCCTGGGTGATTTTTAATGCCAGAGTTGGGCGAGATTTTGATCTGTGGCCTGGGAATATTGGGAAAGAAGGAATTGGCAACAGCAACTAGAACGGAATCTTATTTTTGACATGTGCAGCGCACAACCTTGCTATTACCAACACACTCTTTTGACAAAATCTGGGGGAGAGAGGAGATCCCAGCAGACTTTAGGGATGCCAAAATTATCAATCTCTTTTAAAAAGGTGACAGAACAGATTGCGGAAACTATCGAGGCATCTCTTTATTACCTGCGGCTGGCAAAATTCTGGCAAGGATCTTAGCGAATTAACAATGTCCGAGGCTACACTTCCTAAATCCCAGAATGGTTTTAGACTTTCTAGGGGGACTGGGGACATGATTTTCACCACTCAACAGTTTCAATAAAAATGCAGAGAACAAAACCAACCCCTGTATATGGCGTTTATTGACCTGACTAAGGGGCCTTTGACACTGTAAATCGTAATGGACTGTCCTTCTGAAAATTGGCTGCCCAAATAAATTTGTGAACATCATTCAGTTCCTCTATGATAATATAACAGCAAGAATTGCAGAAAACAATGGCTGTCCAAGTGAACCATTTACAGTAGGATCAGGTGTTAAACAGGGTTGTGTTATCACCCCAACTCTATTCATTACAGTGGTACCTCGGGTCACATACACTTCAGGTTACATACGCTTCAGGGTACAGACTCCGCTAACCCAGAAATAGTACCTCAGGTTAAGAACTTTGCTTCAGGATGAGAACAGAAATTGTGCTCCGGCGGTGCGGCGGCAGCAGGAGGCCCCATTAGCTAACGTGGTGCTTCAGGTTAAGAACAGTTTCAGATTAAGAACAGACCTCCAGAACAAATTAAGTTATTAACCCAAGGGACCACTGTATTTTCATTGCCATGATCCTACACTTGTCGAAGAGAAACTCCCCACTGGAGTAGAAATCATATATTGAGCAGATGGAAAGCTCTTCAATCTGAGCAGGCTGAAAGCAAAGAGTAAGGTTACCGTAACTTCTGTCACAGAGCTTCAGTATGCTGATGACAACGTAGTGTGTGCACACTTACCCATTCCTATGAATACCAGCCACCGGTGAGTATGACATCAGGCTCTACGGGATCTCCAATCACAATAGATGTATCTAGAGCATCTCACTCTTCTTCCTTGAATAAGGTCATCTCCTCCCACCCCGAAACCATGATTGGGATGGACTCTGACACCATGCTGTTGTTTATTCCAGCCACCCTTTTTCAAATATTTGGACAGCCAAAGGGAACGCGTTGCCTCGTTGTCTTGCCAAATTTCTGTTGGTCTTATTTAAAAGGCTGGATGTCACTTGGTTGCCTTTAACTCCAAGTTCATCATGTTTCTCTGCTCATAAAGCCTTAATGATATGAAAATGGCTTAACACATTGCGTCCTCGAGACCACAGAAACAAATTGCTCTTTGGATGTAACAATTATTGGCTCTTTCAGACATTCATTGGCAAAACTGAGCATTACGTGATGTCCCTGCTTGCTGTTTCTGTGTCCTGTGGTATAGTGAAACCATTACACGGTGTTTCAGATTACTTGTCCTAGAGTAATAATAAATGTCTGAATTTGACATCCCTGCCAGATTTAAAGGGTGATATATTACTATAAGCATGGGAAACTCAAAAGACAATTTGCCCTGTTGGAAGCTTTACTGCTTGCAGTCTGTGGTTATATTTCTATAAACTGATCTTGTTTTATTAATCCTTTAGTTGGTCATCAGATGTGTCTAAACACAGTCTAAACCATTCTTTGCCAACATGGGCATGCTAGCTGATGCTATGGAAGTTGTAATCCAAAACATCCAGAGGGTACAAGGAGAGGGAACAGGGCCGTCTTTACCCTGGGGTGCAAGGGGTGTGGGGCACCTGGGTGCCAAATTGGGGGGGGGGGCACTAGGCGCCCGCCACTGAAGTTGCCTAAGCTCTTAACTATCTACCTATTATGAAATCATAAATAATTTTGAGCAAGCTAGTAAAACAAAAAACCTATATACAGTGGTACCTCAGGTTATATATGCTTCAGGTTACAGACTCTGCTAACCCAGAAATAGTACCTCGGGTTAAGAACTTTGCTTCAGGATGAGAACAGAAATCGTGCTCCAACGGTGCAACGGCAGCAGCAGGAGGCCCCATTAGCTAAAGTGGTGCTTCAGATTAAGAACAGTTTCAGGTTAAGAACGGACCTCCAGAACGAATTAAGGACTTAACCCGAGGTACCACTGTACCTAGGTATTACCGAAATGTATACCTACTGTTTCACTAAAGGACTTTCGACTTTGTGCGCTCATTTACCAAAGACGCGCTGTGCTAGCAGCGGCGCTTTTCATTCACGGCGGTGCAGTGCACGCAAAATTAACTCTTACATCAAGATATCATGTTATGTATTGTATTGACCTGCTTTGCGACAGCAGGGTCAGAGGCACCTTTGACACCTTTGGGAGCGGCTAAACTAAATTTGGGGGCGCTGGGTGGATCTTAGCACTCCGGTGGCACATATGTTACAGACGGCCCTGAAAGGGAAGGCTGATTCGGAGATCCAGTCTTGGATGATGCAACTTGAATGTGGTTTCTAATGTTTGGCTATCTCCATGTAAGAAGCATCATTAACACTGGACGATCAGAGACAGAAACACACCCGTTAGATCTTACTCTGTATTTTTTGTCTTGAAGATGGAACTACAGGACCTTGGTAAGGAAACCTGCATAAGTGAATTTATCAAACATTGTACAATTATCCTGATTGTAATAATGTCTCATTTTCCTTTTAAAATGAATTCCTTTTAAAATGAATTCATTGTTATGACAAAAATTACAATAATTGTATTTTGGTGTATTGTACTATTTTTGGTTTGTTTTTGTGTTGTTGATTTTTTAAAAAAACAATTTTTTCCATTGTGAAGTCCACCTCCTTACCAAGCAATATGCATTCATGCATTGTATTTTATTCAACAGATTAATTATTATAGTAAATAAGAAGAAGAGGAATAGTAAAAACCCGCTAAGCAGTTTATGTAATGTAAAATATACATCAAAATTATTGATAAAAATAGGAGTTAGAAACAAGTTAACCAGTAATGGTGTTATTGCAATAAACCCAGATGCCAACTTTGCTGCCACATACACCCGGACAACACCATTACTGGCCCCAACAACATCACACATACCATCTCGGGACTATTTAATTGCTCATCGTCTAACATTGTGTATGCCATCAAATGCCAACAGTGTCCTTCAGCTCTCTATATTGGACAAACAGGCCAAACCTTACGCCAAAGAATAAACGGACATAAATCTGACATCAAGAATCACAGAACAGAGAAACCAGTAGGAGAACACTTCAATCTCCCAGGACATTCTATACAAGATCTCAAAGTAGCTGTTTTACTACAAAGGAATTTCAGAAATAGACTGGAAAGAGAAGCAGCTGAATTACAACTCATTACCAAACTTAAAACCATGAAAAGACCTGGGCTGAACAAAGACATTGGATTCTTATCTCACTATACATGACTAAACCATTTCTCACCTTCCCACCCCTTGCCTTTTCCTGTAAGACCTATTACAGTCGTTAAGAGTCGTCAAGAGGCTCTCTCAGCTATCTGCCTATCTCCCATTCCCACCACCCTTCTGAGTAACACCCCTCCCCACCTTCTCACTATATAGAAGGATCTGGCAACTTCTGTTTCAGTGTATCTGAAGAAGTGTGCATGCACACGAAAGCTCATACCAAGAACTAACTTAGTTGGTCTTTAAGGTGCTACTGGAAGGAATTTTTTTATTTTGACTATGGCAGACCAACACGGCTACCTATCTACTACCAAAATGGTCAAGGGTATCTTGTTATGCACACCACCTCAATCTCTAAGCAGGGGTAGACTCTAGGGGAAACTTTCTCAACTTTAGTCCTCAGATGTTGTTGTACTACAACTCCCATCACCCCTAGCCAGCAGGACCAGTCACCAGCCAGGGATGATGGGAGTTGTAGTCCAACAACACCTGGGGACCCAAGGTTGAGAAAGGCTGGTCTAGGGGTTCCAAACTCTTTCCCCAGGGTTTGGTTTCCTTGGAATGAAGGTCCAATGGCTATTGTTCTCCTTACCAGCCAAGGGAGGGGGTGAGGAAAAGACCCCCTATTTGTTTCTATGACAACAGAGCTCACTCAATCATGATGGATCTCCCTCTTTTAAGATGCAGATGTTGGGTGCCTAGTTGCACACCTTGATAAAGGGAATATCTTAGCCAGCCTACCAGATTCCCTCTTTTACATTGTAGCCTCTTGTTTTGGAAGTGATCCAGATTTTCAGTGTCTCACCTAAACACATTCTTGGAAGATGTCTCCCGACTTTGACATCTCATGCCTACCCTACTTTTAGTTATCTGGAGGGGAGGGGAAAGAGAAATGCCATCACAGTGCCAGGCATATTTGATCTTCCCACCATCTCTTTTACTTTTTTATTATTATTAATATTTTATTAAGTTTTGTCAGTAGAAAAGTTCAGAAAAATACAAAAACAAAAAAATACAAAATTACAAAATACAAAAATACAAACATTAAACACGAAAAAGAAGAAAAAAGAAACACATAGAAAAGAAAACTCCCTCTTTTTTAATTTCTCATCTTTAGTTAACTTATTTTCCTGACTTCCTCATGCCTCCCTTTTTTGTATCCCTTTTAAAAATTGGTTCAGCAAATTCATATCCTATTAGTTTATCTATTATCAATCCCATCTTACATTTTACCTTGTTGCTAGAACCCCTTCAATTCATTTCAATGTCATCAGCATTCAAAAATTTTACAATGTTTCTGTAAATAAGTTTTAAATTTCCTCCAATCTTCTTCCACCAACTCTTCTCCCTGGTCTCGGATTCTGCCAGTCATTTCCACCACCATCTCTTTTACTGGCTCTGTGTTTCCTCCTCTCCCACTTTGGATAAAGGAAAAGGGATAAACTGCAGTGCAGTTCACACTTCGCTGAAGCCAGGAATAAGTTGCTCATGGAATACAGTACAATGGCTTCAGTGGCCAAAAAAAGAGGACATGGTTTTCCAATCAAAGAGAAAATAAAATAAAAAAGAGGGCAAAAGACGACGTGGGCTTGCATAAATTGTGTATGGGCTAATTTGTAAATACAGATGCAAACTTGGAAATGGTTACTATAATTTAAATAGTACTATAATTTAAATAGTACTGCCTTGTCCACTTTTGAGTCTTATTTAACTGTTGATGTGCTTTGAATTAGACCAGAGTAGATCATACCTGCATGCATTTGAATTTGTATATGAGGAGAAACTTTTCTCTTTCCCATTCATATCAGTAGACATTCCCTTTTGTCCCAGCCTTCTATTTTGTTGATTCAATTATGTCCATTAAAAACTGACAGGGCATATTGGCACAAAGCAGTGTATGTGCTTTGTATTTTTTTTAAAAAAGGGGGGAGTGCAAACCTGCAAAGGATGCTACTGGAAGTAAGAAATGGAGCAGATCTGGACGTTTAGCTGTTCTGACTTGAAAGACCTATCTGCTACAGTCAGTCACAGGTTTAAGACTGAGTAGCAGAGTCTCATCTTCCCTCTGCCCCCCACCCCCACCATTCATTTGTTCATGAATTGTGTTCCCCTGGCACATTTCTCTGAGGAAAGCTTTCATCTCTGGGGATTTGGACATCCATGTTAGTATGACGGATGCACTGTGCATAAATACTGCTTTGATCTCTTAAATAAATCTGAAAATGTGCCATTTGGGAGTGGATGGAGTCTTTTGTCGTTTTGGGAAGGGTTATCCACAACATCCTAGTTCTGACAAATAGTTTTAGTGCCATTTGACTCTTTCGCATTGTAGGTTGTAATTAACGGGGAACATGACACCAGCAATCTCAGAAGAAACAACAACTCTCAGGGCGATCCCATTCTGCTTTCTGTTGGTTGCGCAACGTTGATCTGAGCCGAACAAAAGAGCCAAATTCAGAGCAGCTTGGGAGTTTAAAGCAGAAGTGGAGAAACTCAAGCCTTCCAAGCTTCTTCATCTGACCCTCGGGACTCTCCCCACAGGGCCTCACCCCTTTTCCCCAAGTTATATTTCTCACCAGCTCAGCTTTGCACCCTCCTTGAGCACCTTTACCTGGGTGGAACCATTGAACTGAGGCAATGCCTCTTGCTTGCCTAGATGGAAGATGAAGAGAGTTGTATGTGCATTTTTGTTTGACTGGAATGTAGCTATCCTACTGCTCCAGCCCCTTTGCTCTCCAACCCTACCTGCCAATGCAACATGGCCTACATAAAGTTGTCCATCTGGCCCTTGGATTGAAAAACGTTTCTACACCCCAGCATTAAGGAAACCAAGGCACTGCTGTTGTTGTTGATCTACTTGTTGTTGTGCTTCATAAATTTTCGATCCTATTATCGTACAGGCAGTGATCTGAAAATGTACTTCAGCCCAAACAGACACCTTCAGCTGCCCGAGCTGCAATAAAACATGTCTCTTCCATATTGGTCTCTACAACCACAGCAGGCACTGTAACCTTCCAACAGTTTGACCTCACCCCTAAAGGCACACTCCTTCATTGTCTCCCAAGACAGATGCCAATAAGGTGTTAATAAAACAAATAAATCAGGTCCAGCATCAGTTTTGAGGGATTCCTCAGCAAATTGGCTTCTGGTAGTCTGCCTTGTCAGCTGCCAGTCAGTGGTCACCTTCCAATGTGGCCGAGCTGCAGATACAATGCAGGGCAATATAACCTTAAATAAAAGTACCAAATAATGCAATAAAAAAATAAATCCATAAAAATATAGCAGCACATTTTGAAACATCTTCAGAGCTGGGAATTCCTCCTCTCTTCAGCCTCTCTGAAGGCACATTATGACTCATAAAATACCACATGTTACACTTGAACTCTGCCCTACCTCTACACAAATCACACAATATCCACTCCTCATCCCATTCTTCTCCCAAACCTCACCCATTTCCACCAATACCCACAAGCACACCATCCACACAATTGCTCTGGTGGTTCACCAGTCACTCCTTCCACTCGGCAAAATGGCACTGTGAAGGAGACAATGAAGCAAGGGGAGAGAGCAGAAATTGCCAGAAAGCAACCTGTCGGAGACCTCCAGTAAAAAGACTCCTAACAGGAGAAATTACCCATACACAAAAGGCATTTCAAAGCAGTTTGGAATATGCCTCAGGTAAGTTCAGACTAGTGGAGGCTGGTCCATTACGGCAAATGAGGCACTATTCCATCAGTCTTCAGTCATCTACCACCTGCCTGCCTTCTTACAGGTACATACAACTAGACCAAGGGTGGCACTCCTTGCCAGCTGCCTCCTCCTAAGTCTCAGCGTTGACCTTGTGGAACTCAGCAGGGAGGAGGATGGCGATATAACTCAAATGAGTTGGCTCTGCTGTGGCCCTGTTGGCCTTCCTGCCTTCCAGTCTGCATGTCCTAATGGGCATTAGCCATCATGGTTTGGACTTGACGACTGGCTTCTTCATGGCTCATCTTAAACTGTCACCCACAAATCAGACCTGACATTGGGGGACCCTTTGTCAGGTCTGATTTGTCCAGATTTCCAAACTGTTCATGCAGCCCTTTGCTCTGTTAACACAGTCTACCAGCTTCACGTGGTTTGAGATGGGTCTCACTACCATGACCCTACCTATGGATGGTGTTGTCTGAAGACAGTTTATGTGGACCTCAGTTCCCCTCTTGCATATATGTTGAAGGTTTTATGACAGATTGATTCAATAATAATGTTTATCCTTTATCCTTTCCTCTCCCCCCCCTCCCACCCCATTCCATTTTTTTACTCCGAATGGGAGAATTGGATTGAGCAATTGCAACGCTTTGAAGGTGCTGCTTGTCTGTGAGTCTATGAGAAATAAAATGAGATTGATGCTTCTTGGTTTTCCTTTCAGACTTAAATTAAGATTAATGGAACTAAAGAACAAAGACAGTGAAATTATTTTCTTCATATTTGTTTTCACTGTCAGATCTGATAGCAGGGAAAAATATGTCTATTTGTAGTGGGAAGGCTTTCAAATTTTATGCCATTTGTTTCGACATGGTCTTTCGGTAATATTTTATTGAACCCAGGCTCCACTCTCAGCAGTTCTGTCACTGAAATACAGAGATCGCAAAGCACAACCTCGTTTAACCAAATGGAATGGGGAACATTTAAATCATAAAGGGTTGAACCCAATGTTCTCTATCTGCTAGCGCAAAGCCTATGGTGATGAGTTCGTGCAACAGATTAATCCAAGGGTCTCAGGTGAGGTAAAGGTAAAGAATCCCTGGACGGTTAAGTCCAGTCAAAGGCGACTATGGGGTTGCGGCACTCATCTCGCTTTCAGGCCAAGGGAGCTGGCATTTGTCCACAGACAGCTTTCCGGGTCATGTGGCCAACATGACTAAACCGCTTCTGGTGCAACGAAACACCATGATGGAAAGCAGAGTGCATGGAAACAGTATTTACCTTCCTGCCGCAGTGGTACCTATTTACAGTAGTACCTCTGGATTATGAATGGGATCCGTTCCGGATCCCTGTTCACATCCTAAAACCCCATCTCTTTTCTCTCTCTTTTTCTGCAGCAGTATTGATAGCTATTTATTAGGCAATGTTCCACATCAGCAGTCTTGCTACTTACTGCACTTCTGTACCTGGAAGATTTTAACCAGTGATTACTGATGTATTGATTCGGTTCAGAGAAGATTTGGCTCAGCTCAGGAATAATTATTGCTATGCTATGAGGAATGTCAGCTTTCTCAAAACAGATTTGGAATGTGGCAAAACTTAACAATAGCCCTATTTATTTTTTAAAATGCTCCCTGTGGGGTCGAAGTTACAGCTTTTCTGTTTAAAAAAGAAACAGCACTGGTAATCATCATCCCTGATGGAAACGGACAAGGAAGGTGGGAACAGCCTGCGGCTTTATTGTGAGCCTTCAAGAAGAGTAATCAAGCAAGTTTATAAATGGTGATCTGATAGTTAAGGAATGATGGGAAACAGTGCCAGTTTCCAGGCATATGAGTCTGCAGCTTTCTCAGTAGGAAACAAAAGCAGGCTTGTTGATACAGGCAAATTATGCATGTATGTGTACATGCTGGTGTTTGTGGTCTTCAGATGAAGGGCAGTACACAAATGTAACAAACAAACAAACAAATAAGATCAGATGTGACTTTCAAACATGGTGGCTGAGTAGCACAGGCTGGTCTGCTTCCCTGCTCGGCAATAGCCCTGTTCAGACATCACTGTGAAAAGGATGGAGGGAGAAGCAGGACCATTTGTGCCCCAACATCCCTATCCCTCCTGGTTACAGCTTCAGATCTTTGAATGTTGAGTAAAAAGACCTGAAGGGAGATCTTCAGGCATTCAGTCATGGAAAACCCTCCATGTGACTTGGGTTTCTGATTACAAACCTGGGGCCTGAACACAGCCCTACAGGCCTCTCCAAAAAAAATTACATATCACTTGGGAAGACAGGCGAACTAATATCAGTGTACTGGAAGAAGCAAAGATCACCCATTGAAGCAATGATTCTTCAACATCATCTTCGTTGGACTGTCATGTTGTGCGGATGCCAGATGATCGTCTTCCAAAGCAACTACTCTATTCCGAACTTAAAAATGGAAAGCGCAATGCTGGTGGTCAACAAAAGAGGTTTAAAGACGGTCTCAAGGCAAATCTAAAAAAATGTAGTATAAACACTGGCAACTGGGAAACACTGGCCTGAGAGCGCTCCAGTTGGAGAACAGCCTTTACCAAAGGTGTCATGGGCTTTGAAGACACTCAAACTCAGGACGCAAGGGAGAAACGTGCTGGGAGGAAGACACGCTTGGCAAATCCACACCATGATCAACTCCCACCCAGAAACCAATGTCCCCACTGTGAAAGGACATATGGATCCAGAATTGGCCTCCACAGTCACTTACGGACCTACTGTTAAAACCGTGTTTATGGAAGACAATCTTACTTGGCTACAAGTGATCACCAAAGAAAGAAGAAGACAGGCCTCTCTATAGTCATGGAATGGTTGTATGCAGAGGAATGGTGAAAGGAACCAGCTGGGGAACCCCCAAGGGAAGAAAGTTCAGAGCCCTGGGGTTGGTGGTGGGATGACGATGAGTGGTCCAGGGGAGAAGACTGGGAAGAGGAGGTGTCAGAAGCTGAAGAGCTAGCAGGGCTTAGTGAGCTGGGAGAGTCTGTGGCAGAGAGAAGTTCAGAAGCAGAAGCAGAAGCTGAAGCAGGAAAGTGGGGGGGGGGAGATCAAGAGCCCCCTTCAGCCCCAAATGCTATGCTACTGCCCATGATTCACTTCTTTAAAGCTGCATGCTCAACATGCCAGCCTGGTAGACCTTCATCATGGCAGTGGGCATCACCATCACTTTCTCCTATACCCTTTTGGATAGGCGAACCAGTACCATAGCTCCATTGCAAATACGCTTGTCCAGCTCAGCATCGATGGAAAGCTTGTTGGTGTGATGGCCTGGGAATCAGATTCAGAGGCTGAACCTGAGGAATCCCAGCCTGCAAGGGAGTCCACGCCTCCAGGACCAGCTGAGCTGGGGCTGGGGCTTGAACCTGAAGGGCCCTCACCTGTGCCGGATCCTCAGGGGCAGACACCAGCTGAATCCGCTCTGGCTACGGAGGTGACCGAGGACCCATTGCCTGCAGGTGCTTGCCTCCAGGCCAGGAGAAATGAGTCACCTGTGGACCCGGACCGCCCTATGCCTCGGGGCAGATAAAAGCCAGCCAGCCCAGTCCCAGGTTGCGGGAGCAACGTTGTTGGTAGCCTGTTCCTGGCTGCACCCTGTCCTGCTCTTCTGCCAGAGTTCCTGACCTCACCTGACTCCTTTAGCCTTGATGGACAGCCTCCATACCACACCCTCAACCTTGGACTGGACTCGGGCCACGGCGCACGGTAACCCCCCGGGACCAGCACAGCTGGTTATGGTGGAACCCAGATAGATGACATCGTCTACCACTTCAACTGTGTTGATGCTGGCGATGTCCTAACCCAGGATATTGGTCTTAGCCATCTAAGTATACAGAAAGGAGGGGCAGAACTGCAGGGGCTACCAGAGGGAGATCTACCTTGCTTAGCCTCCCTTCTTGGTGTTTAAGAATCTCCCCATACCTGTTCTGCAGATGGCAAGACCAGCTTTTCCCAGCTTGGTGCCTTCACAAATGTTCTGGGCTCCAGGACCCCTTAGCCCTGGCAGGAATGGCTGGTGGTCAGGGATGCTTGAAGTAGTAGAGCATCTGACTTGGACGCAGAAGGTCCCAGGCTTCATCTCCAGCACCTCCAGGTAAGGTGGGAGAGACACCTGCCTGAAATGATGGAGAATAATAATATAATAATAATAATTTATTATTTATACCCCGCCCATCTGGCTGGGCCTCCCCAGCCACTCTGGGCGGCTTCCATAAAAACCAAAAATACAGTAAAATGTCACACGTTAAAAACTTCCCTGAACAGGGCTGCCTTAAGATGTCTCCTGAATGTCAGATAGTTGTTTATCGCTTTGACATCTGCTGGAAGGGCGTTCCACAGGGCGGGCGCCACTACCGAGAAGGCCCTCTGCCTGGTTCCCTGTAGCTTTGCTTCTCGCAGTGAGGGAACCGCCAGAAGGCCCTCGGCGCTGGACCTCAGCGTCCGGGCAGACTGATGGGTGTGGAGACGCTCCTTCAGGTATACTGGACCGAGGCCGTTTAGGGCTTTAAAGGTCAGCACCAACACTTTGAATTGTGCTCGGAAACGTACTGGGAGCCAATGCAGGTCTTTCAAGACCGGTGTTATATGGTCTCGGCGGCCGCTCCCAGTCACCAGTCTAGCTGCCGCATTCTGGATTAGTTGTAGTTTCCGCGTCACCTTCAAAGGTAGCCCCACGTAGAGCGCATTGCAGTAGTCCAAGCGGGAGATAACCAGAGCATGCACCACTCTGGCGAGACAGTCCGCAGGCAGATAGGGTCTCAGCCTACGTACCAGATGGAGCTGGTAAACAGCTGCCCTGGACACAGATTTGACCTGTGCCTCCATGGACAGCTGTGAGTCCAAAATGACTCCCAGGCTGCGCACCTGGTCCTTCAGGGGCACAGTTACCCCATTCAGGACCAGGGAATCCTCCACACCTGCCCGCCTCCTGTCCCCCAAAAACAGTACTTCTGTCTTGTCAGGATTCAACCTCAATCTGTTAGCCGCCATCCATCCTCCAACCGCCTCCAGACACTCACACAGGACCTTCACCGCCTTCACTGGTTCTGATTTAAAAGAGAGGTAGAGCTGGGTGTCATCCGCATACTGATGAACACCCAGCCCAAACCTCCTGATGATCTCTCCCAGCGGCTTCATATAGATGTTAAAAAGCATGGGGGAGAGGACAGAACCCTGAGGCACCCCACAAGTGAGGGCCCAAGGGTCTGAACACTCATCCCCCACCACCACTTTCTGAACACGGCCCAGGAGGAAGGAGCGGAACCACTGTATAACAGTGCCCCCAGCTCCCAGCCCCTCAAGACGGTCCAGAAGGATGCTATGGTCGATGGTATCAAACGCCGCTGAGAGATCCAGCAGAACTAGGAAACAGCTCTCACCTTTGTCCCTAGCCCGCCGGAGATCGTCAACCAGTGCGACCAAGGCAGTTTCAGTCCCATGATGAGGCCTGAATCCCGACTGGAAGGGATCCAAATGGTCCGCTTCTTCCAGGCGTGCCTGGAGTTGTTCAGCAACCACTCGCAGTCAGTGTGGATGATACTGAATTAGATGGACCCAACAATCTCACTCATTAAAAGGCAGCTTCCTGTGTTCCTAGATTGTTGGCCAAAACATCTGGATGTTATGAGGCTGGGGCATAAATCAGAGCAGGCACTTGGGAATAGTGTTTTCCCTTTGCTTACATTTTTTAAAAAATGTTTCTATTCAGTCTTTTTCTTTAGTTTTTTTTATTTAAAAAATGCACCCAGGTGTTGACATGCATGGTTGCTGACAGAACTGCACAGCTTAATGGTTTTCCCTTGAGAGAAATCATATAAGATTTGGAGCAGTATAAATATATCTATATGATCTGCAAATCCAATATTTCCAGTATGTACCAGCCCTTCAATTTGTGTGAGAATTTCATATCCTACTGCCTTAAATAATAATAAAAAAAATTAACCCACCGTACCTAATTTTGCAATTCAAATATCCATAGGTTTCCTTTCATTAGTTAACATTTCTCTTCGCTTTTTAACTTTGCTATCTACATTTTCTGCTGTGGGAGACAAGTATATTGCCTATGCTGCAGTAATCTTCCTTAATTGATTTGGGACGCATGCCAGTCGCTTCTGGTATTCCGGGGCCAGCATCTTTATGTGACTGGCTTCCTTCCAACAGCTGTCATCCTCGGAGTTCACTTTATCCCTTTGCTCTTCTGGTTCTGGGATATTTGGCACTCTCAGCCTTTGAAATCTGTCCTTTCATCCCTCAAGCTGGTACCATAATTGGCTAGGAAGGCAGTGGCTGCAGGGGGCGGGGGGAGGAATCCAAGAACTTCATAATATGAAAATACCCAAGTATCAGACTTTCTGATCACTTATCATTTTTTTTCTTTTTTTCTTTTTCTTTCTTTTTTTTTTTTTTTTTGCTTTTCAGTAAATACTTTAGCCCAGATCTATTGCAAGTAAGTGATGATATGCATGAACGAAAATTTGGACCCCTAAAGATGACTTGTTTATTTGAACATCCCTCCTGATTGCTTGCACAGAAGTTAGGCTATATTATCTGTTTTCTGTTGGTCATTTGTTCTGATTTAGAATCATAGAATTGTAGAGTTGGAAGGGACCACGAGGGTCATTTAGTCCAGCCCCCTGCGGCGCAGCAATCTTTTGCCCAAGCTGGGACTCAAACTCACGAACCTTGGGATTAAGAGTCTCATGTTCTACCAACTGAAACATCTCACCAGGGTGGATTTGCTTGTTGGGTGTTAATACATTGATACTTCTTCCATCCCACACTTTTCACAGTACATTTCCCCACCACTTTCCTAACTGCAAAAGTCCTGTTTTAAACAGTTTGGGTTTTTATTTCTTCATATAGTGCATCCATAACTTGCTTTTTGGCCAGAAACTTTCCCAGAGTAGATTACATGCAATCAGTTAAAATGAGACTGTCCCTGCCTGCAAGTAAACAATGGGGGGGGGGGAATCCAACCCAAAACACAAGGGGAAAGGGACGAGGAGAGAAGAGGCAGAAATAAAACTCAAGGACCAATTCCTGTTCTTATAAAGACCAGCAGGGATAGTTCAGGGGTGAGAGGAGTGTGACACAGTTGGTCTTTCAGCAAAGCTGTTGGAATGATCCCAGCTTTCCATCTCTCCTACCAAGTGAGTCTGTAGAATGGCTGCCTCAGTGACAATCTAATGGAGTTATCACACTGTGGGTAGGGGGAGGACTGTGGCTCAGTGGTAGTTCTGCTGGGATGACAAAGTGTTTTAATGCACTCCTCTCTCTTTGGGGAAGGGCCTTGGCTCAGTGATAGAGCATCAGCTTTGTGTGCCCAAGGTCCCAAGTCCAACCCCCAACATCTTCAGGTAGGCCTGGGAGAGAACCTGGAGACTTCTAATGTCTTCAGGGGACACCTAGACCGGGGATCCCCAGTTATTGCTGGATGGCAGCCTCCATCATTTCTACCCATTGGCTCGGCTGGCTGGGGATGATGGGAACAACCAGCAACTGCATGGAAATGAGTGGCTTAGTGGAGGAAGAAAGGGACCTTCTGTCCCTCTTCTGCACCCAGAAACTAAGCAAGATGGGAGGGAAGGGCTGCCCCCATCTGCTCTATACCTAGCATAGAAACCACTGGTCCATCTAGTTCAGAATTGCCTACATGGACAGGCAGCAGCTCTAGAGTTTCAGGCAGGGGTCTTGTCAGGAACTGAACCTAGAACCTCCTGAAAAGCAGACGTTCCACCACTAGCTCTGGCCCTCTTCCGGGTTTCAGGCAGAAGACATTCCCAGCCCTACCTTGAGATGCTGTGGACTGAGCCGGCATGGGCTGAAGCTCTAACACTGAGCCACAGACCTTTCCTTAAGGGGACACCACTTTTTCTCAAAGGATGCTTCCTGCATGGCAGTGGGTTGGACTCGATGACTCTCAGCATCCCAATTCTACGATTCTATCATAATACTGAACTGGATGGACCATCGGTCTGGCTCACTATCCGGCAACATTAGGCATAGGCAAACTCCGGCCCTCCAAATGTTTGGGACTACAAGTCCCATCATCCCTGACCACTGGTCCTGTTAGCTAGGGATGAAGGGAATTGTAGTCCCAAACATTTGGAAGGCTGGAGTTTGCCTATGCCTGGATCCTACAATTATATGGAGCTCACCAGGTGACCTTGGGCTAGTCAGGGCCTCTCAGCCATGCAGGGCTGCTGTGTCAATTAAATGAGGAAGGGGAGAACCATGTAGGCCACCTTGAACTCCTTGGGGCCAAAAGGTGGGCTAGAAATGCGTCAAATCCATCAAACCTGGATGTCTCTGATGCATCATCGAACCATCAAATTGCAGAGTTGGGAAAAGAGCCAACTCCTAGGGCCCCAAATCCTTTTGCCCCCCCCAAAAAAAAATATTTGAGCCCCCCCAGTTGATGGGCATTGCCATTCAAATTGTGTGTGTGCACCACAGTTTGCAATAGATTATTTAGGGCGGGGCGTACCTTCCCCCCTCCCGCCCAATATTTTATTCAAGCTGGCACCACGGTTGGAAGGGACCGCGAGGGTCATCTAGCTCAGCCCCCAGCAGTACTAGAAACTTTTGCCTAACGTGGGGCTCAAACCCAGGACCTGGAGATCAGGCGTCTCATGTTCTACCAACTGAGCTAGCATCAGAGAGACAATTTGCGGATTCCCCAACCTTCCCAAGGCATTGAGAGTTTGCTGGCTGCTGGGATCCCTGAGAGGGGATCTTCCCGCAGGTTGCCCTGAAAGCAGACGGCTTCCCTCCTTCCCCTCCTCCCTGTCCGGCTGCTCCGCCGCCTCCCTTGCCCCAGTGGCCAGAGGCGCCGGGGCCGCCGCCGCCACCTCCTTTCCTCCCTGGGGCGCCGTCTCCGGCGCGTTTCCCTTCCGCGCGCAAAAAAAGAAAAGAAAGCGAGCCAGCCAGCCAAAAGCTCGCGATCGCTCCTCCAGACCACCTCGCCGAGAACCTCCAGCCCCCCGAGCGGCGATGCTTGGTTGCCCGAGCGAGAAGAGAGACCCCCTCGCCGGATTCTGAGCGCTCCCCGCCGGATCGGGCAGAACCTGGCGCGCAGCTCAGGCGCGGGACGGGGGGCGCTATCCACCCTGGCGACGGCGAGGGGGGCGTTGCGAGCCTGCAGCTGGATGAAGCAGCCCCACCCCACCCCCTGCAGAGTCTCCGGAGCCAGATCCCTCGGCAGGATCACTTCCCGCCCCCACTGCTTAAGCGGAGCTGCCGGTGGAGCGCAGGAAGCCTGGAGGGCTGGCGGAGGAGGCTAACCTGTCCGTTTGTCCGCCTCCCTCTCTTAACTGTTGTAACTTGGCAAAGAGGTTTCCCACCTCATCGTCCCTGCAGCCAGCCAGCCACTTTAGAGGGGAGGAGGGCGGGGAAGGGGGGAGTTCATTCATGTTGGACATCATCGGGGCTGAGTTTGGAGAGTCAGCTCGGGAGGGGACAAAGGGAAGGCTTTAAAAGCTTCGCGAACAGGGAGATATTCCATTTGGAAGAGGAACCCGTCCTCACTTTTTTAAAAAGTAAAGACTTTGCGCTAAGCAGCAAGGCGTCCCAATGCAACCGCTTGAGCATCTCCTCTTTTACGTTGCGATCTGCGCCAGCTTTTGCAACCGACAGGGCTCCAGCGCCGGCGCCCAGAGCGGATCTATCCGAGCCTTGCGCGCTTCGAACCTGCGGAGAGATGGTGAGTGCCTCTTCTTTCTCGCAACTTTTGCTCCTGGTGTGTGAAACTGACCAGGCGCGTGGTGGAAACGCGCCCCCTGCATGTTCTCTCAGGCGGTGCACTTGCGAGAGGAGAAGCGTAAGAGAGGGCAATTGGAGTGAGGGGATGAAAGCAACTCCTCTGCCTCAAAGGACTTCTGAGGCTGCTTGACGCACTACGGGTTGCACTGGGAAAGGTCATGCAAATAACCGCTCACACAATGCATGATCTCTCCAGGATGCCATGTGCAGGGTCTCTGTTGGCAACACGCCATGCACAATGCATTGGTGCATGTGTCGATGGCGGGCTTGGAGTGCCCCTCTCCCCTCGGCTCATGTAACTAGACCTGCATTCAGTACGATAAATGCAGAACTTTTGAAGCGACTGATGAAGTGGTGTCTAGTGTGTGGAAGTAATAAATGGCAAATATTTATGGCGCTACAAGACTTGGGTTTTGTGAAGCAAGAACTGTCTATGGAGCTCATCAGCCTGGAGAGCTCAGTTGGTTAGAGGATGATGCTGATAACGCCTAGGTTGCAGGTTTGATCCTGGTATGGGGCAGCTGTATATTCCTGCAGGTAAAAAAGGGGGGATGTGGGTGGCACTGTGGTCTAAACCACTGAGCCTCTTGGGCTTGCCGATCAGAGGTTTGACAGTTTGAATCTGCGCATCCAGGTGTGCTCCTGTTGCTCTGTCCCAGCTCCTGCCAACCTAGCAGTTCAAAAGCAGGCCAGTGCAAGTAGATAAATAGGTACCACTGCAGCAGGAAGGTAAATGGCATTTCCATGTGCTCTGGTTTCCGTCGCGGTGTTCTGTTGTGCCAGAAGCGGTTTAGTCATGCTGGCCATATGTGGTCAAACACCGGCTCCCTCAGCCTGAAGCGAGATGAGTGCTGCAACCCCATAGTTGCCTTTGACTGGATTTAACTGTCCAGGGGTCATTTACCTTTACCATATTCCTGCATTGCAGGGAGCTGGACTCTACAATTCTATGATTCTGTGATTCATAGCAGCTGCCAGCTGGCCATCTTGCTTTTGGCTGCAGACCTTGTGTGCCCCACTTAAAGGTTTGTTTTCCCAGCATAGGGCAAGGTTGTTGGCACTCCAAGGAACAACTAGAGGTCCAGGGAGTAGTTTTGCAGAAGCCCCCCCCCCCCATGTCTTTCATACAAACACACATACATACCACTCCTTCAAAGATTGCAGCAGCTGTTGTGCAGCCCATACTAGTTCTGAAATTGTGTACATTAGCTGAGTGGACACATGCAGATCCAGAAACATACATTCATGGTCACAGGAGGTTGGATTAGTTGCATGAGTGCATCTGAATTTTCCAAAAGTCACACACCCAGAGCCACATTCAAACATTACAAATTCCGACATGGGGAATGCTTTCATGTAGGAAAGTGCATGAAGTCAGGGTGTAAAGAAATTGTCACACACACCTGGCAGCCCTGGATTCACTCTGCATGCATGGGGTACACTTGCATGTGGAGTACCTTCACTGTGTACACATTTTAAAGCTTGTTGGATTGCTCAGTTGGTAGAACATGAGACTCTTAATTCCAGGGTTGTGTGTTCAAGCCCCATGTTGGACAACAAGATTCCTGAATTGCTGGGGATTGGACTAGATGACTCTTGTGGCTGCTTCCAACTCTACAATGAATCTATTATTCTGTGTTGTGCACAAGTTGAAGCCAGCCAATGCACATATCCACAGCAAGTCAGGCACATGTTGCGTCATCCACACATGCTGAGTTCCCTGCAAGTTTCACACATTTGCTCCATGGGGAAATGGTTTTAGGAAATTGCAGTGTGTGAAGTAGCACAAAGATATATCCTTATGTCCATTAAGTGTTGGGAATCCCAATGGAACAGATCTCCCCAAGGCTTAAGTCATGTGCTGAGACTCAAGCCTGCCCACTACAAGCTTTGCTGAAGCAGTGAAGGAGCCACTTCCCAGCAGTGAAGTGCATGCTTTGAATGCACAGGATCCCAGATTCAGTTGCAGGTATCTTAATCTGGAAGATCTCAGGTAGCAAGGCCTGAGTTTCTAGATCAGAGTTTCAATCAGAGTTGTTGGTGCAGAGTTAGTTGGACCAAGACTCTGACAAAGGCAGCCACATATGCTCTCATGGCCCATAATTCCAGATGTATTTGTTCTGCACACTTCCTTATTTTATAGGCAATGCAATCTTCTCTGGCTCAAATTCAGATTTGGCCCAAAATATGCAGGAGTTTTGCTTTCCAACCAGAGTTTTCGAAAGTGTGGTTGCTATGGTGGCAATCATGCTCTGACCCTCTTCAGATAGGAAAATGAGGAATGCAGAACTTGTTATCTGAATTTACCAAGAGAGCATGGTATATTATTAAAGAATGTATTTCTGACCAAGGTGAGCAGGGACTGTAGTAAGTGGTTGAAAGTTGCTGCTCAGTGTTGACCCAGATATCAGGCAGGTTGGCTTATTTTATTTTTCTGCTGTTTTCTGCAATCTCCTCTAGGAACGGGAGGAGAGCCCCATAGATCAAAGATCTGTGGAACATTTCCCAAAAATAGAAAGGGAGGAAAGGAACCACTTGCTGGCAAACTTCTCAGTTCAAATTCTGAAACATTTCCAGGGATCTTTGATTAAACAGATCCTCTGGATTGTGGCTAATTTCTAAGATGAGAGATGAAGGGAGGACTCACAATTATGCCTGGAAGCTTCCCTCTGATCTAAAATCACAATCTCTCTAATTTTATGTGAGTATGCATGTAAATGGGTGTGTCTGTGGTGCACATGATGAAAGACACTTTTTTCTTCTTACTAGTTCCTTTTAAGATGGGTACCCATTCTAGACAGTTTACAGCAGAATTCCAAAAGCTGGTGTCCTTCAGATGTTATTGGGCTACAACTCCCATCATGCATGGCCACAGGAGACACAAGTTGGGGATAGGAGTTATAGTCCAAAACATCTGTAGGGCATCAGGTCGGAGAAGGATGATTTAGAATGTCTGGACCCTCACCAACCAACCCAGCAACAACCTTCCATTCTGAAGATGAACATTTGTAGATTCTGTTGTGCAATTGCAGGCAAATGTTAACTGATTGGAGGGCCGATTCCAATAGTGGCACCTGAAGAGGAATCGAATAGCATTTATCCAGCTTCTTTCCAAAACCCTTGGGAAGCTTCTTTCCAAAACCCTTGGGAAGGTTCCAACATGAATAGAATACAGGGGGAAAATTGTAAGGAGATCAGAGGACCAACTCCTCCTAAATTACTTTTCCCCAAGAGCCTTTTAGAAGTTCTCCTAGATGGTGTACGCTTGATCAGAAGAGAAAAGGTGACAATACAGGGCTGTGTTGGTCAATTCAGATATCTTCTCTTGCACACACACAAACAGTTACCCCTTGGAAACCTATTGTGGATCAATGAGGATCTTCTGCTAGGAGAGAATCAACACTCTCAGTTCTCTCCTTCCTGGATTCTCTCCTTCCTGGAATTTCACAGCTTCTTCAAGTTGTCCTACATTCTACAGAAAGCCCACTCACTCCAATGACTAGCAATCTGGTACTGGTTGTATACTGTTCCCTGCAGATGCTCCAGAGCAAAACCATGGCACTGAAAACAAACTATGGCTGAGGATTGTTGGTAGCTTTGTCTGCTCTGCAGTTATTTCTTTAACAGCATTAAATTCAGATCCTGTCTCTACTGGCTGTTTGTAAAGCATCACGCAGAAAACAAGAAGAATCGCTGGGGGCTTGTTCTGTGTGTGCACACACACGTGCACCAATTGTTTAAAACCGTCTGAGTAGCAGAAAGCTATTCATCATTTGTGGGCTGCCTCTCCACTCGTCTGCCCCTGTGCTGCCGACTTTCTAAACATTCATGTAGCAAGCCTTGAGTAAACTAGTTTTGCAAATCACTCACTTTTCCTTGCCTACTCCGGCCTTGCACAACTTTCCTGAGAATGTTGCAGCTGCAATTTTGTGGCGTTTTAAGGCTCCTTGTAATTCAATCACAGCAAAAGTTTTCCTGGGTGAGCTATTCTGTTTGGGGTTTTTGTTTCATGGGGGGTGCGGGTGGGGAGTTCAAGTGGAGGAAGGAATTCAGGAGGGGAGCACAGCTGTGAATGCAGCCTACCCCCCCACTGTGTAAATATTAGGCATTCAAGGCTTTACAGCTGCAAACAGCTGGAGTCCAATACTTCTCCACAGCAGATGTTTACTAAGGGAAGCCCTTGAAGGCATAGTAGCACTTAAAGGTCTCAAACAAGGTCTCAGAGGTTGCAATAGGCATATTATCTCTTCAATGGAGACAATTTCCATGGTCAATGAGTTTCTTCTGATCTCTAATAATTTAATGCCACAGTCTTTTAAGAGCAGAAATCAATGGGATCTTCTCTGACTCTTGGCTCAGCGTTTTTTAGCTGCATGCCATTCGGGGAAATTTTACTGGTTGAGGGGCAAGATAGATGCTGCCTGTCATGGGATGACCTCACACCAATTAGTCTTGTGTCTTGCAAGCTTTGCTCTCTGCATTGGTCCTACCTTGGCTGTGAAGCCTGGGAGACATATTCCCTTCCTTGCAGGCCTTTATCCACCTGGCCTGGGAGGGCAGGGTCCTGTCTGACTCCAGAGACTGCTGAGCAGACTCTTGTGCTAAGGTGTTGTTGGGGTGTGTGTGTTGTAAGTCACCTTGAGCATGGGTTTAACTATGGAAAGATGGCATACAAATAAGAAAGATGGATGGGTGGGTGGTCGCCTTCTACTGTGCAGGTGCCAGGAAGCACAATTTGAGCTCAAGCCACTTGTGACTGTCAACGATGGGAAATTCAGAATGATGTACCCTCTGAGTGCACTCAGCTTTTTGGAGAATCCATGTGAAAGCAAATGGGCTGTGAACATCCATCACCCCATTGGTTGCCAGGGTTGATTTGGCTGATCTGAGTGTCAAGAAGAGCTTAGTAAAATTAATGAATGTTAGAATGATGTTGGATAGAAACTAAGTGGTCCTTAGTTGCAACGCTATAAGGGAATATGAGAAAATGGCCATTAATAGGTAAAAAATTAATGTTACAATATTTTAAAATTGAAGACTAAGATGAATGAAGAGGGGAGGGATTTGCTGAACTAACAATTTGAACTGGAATACAGAAAAGGGAGGCATGAGGAGGTCCGGGAAATAAGCAGATGAAAAACATGTGATGGAAAGACTGAATTGTTTTTAACTATTTTTATTTTGTATTTTTCTTTTGTATTTTTCTTTTTACTTTGTAATCTTTTGAAAATCTTAATAAATATCTTTTTTTAAAAAAAATGAGTGTCAAGAAGAGCTTGCTGGGTCAAGGCAATGGCCTATCCAACCCACCATTTTGTTTTCTCAGTAGCAAACTGGTTGCCTATGGGAAGTCTGCAAGCAGGACAGGAGCACAACAGCACTCTGCCCACATGCAGTTCCCAGCAGCTACTATTCAGAGGCATAAGGCCTCCAACAATGGAGGCAGAACATAGTGATCATGGCTAGTAACAATTGATAGTCTTATCTTCCATGAATTTGTCTAGTCCCCCTCTAAAGCTGGTGGCAATCACTACCTCCTGTGGGATCAAGTTCCATATTTTAACTGCTTATTGTGTGAAAAAGTACTTTTATCTGCCCTAAATCTTCCAACAGTCAGCATTATTTGATGTCCAGGAGTTCTACAGTTGTACCTGCAGCCATTTGAGCACAACAGAGACCCCATCACGGACTCTGAGGGCATTTTTACAACAAGGGAAGATGGCCAAAGCTCTTTCCTAGCATTCCCTAAAATTCTCACTGTACTACTATTTTGTCCCCTCTAGCTACATGTTCCTCAGAAATGTTGTTAAGAAAAAGCATTCTGGTTAAAAAGAAAATAAAAGATGGGGCGGCAGGTTCATACTAGCTTAAGATCCTCTTTGGCGAGGAGAAAGTTTGGCCTTTATCCCAATAGCTTTCACCTTTATTTCCGGCTTACAAAAGAAGAGTCCGTCTAGTGCAACATTCTTATAACAACGGGCAGCCAGGTGTTTCTAAAAAGCTAGCAAGTAAGGCTTATAGGTGAATGGGGGGGGAGAACAATGTGGTATAGTGGTTAGAGTGCCATGCTAGGACTGTGAAGATCTGGGTTCAGATCCCTAACCGGCCACAACACAGACTGGGTATCCTTAAGCCAGTCACGCTCTCTCTCAGCCTAGCCTTCCTTACAGGCTTGTTGTGGTGACACAATCTGTATATGGAACTCTTCCTTGAGGGACAAGAGGGATAGAGTGGGAAGTACTGGGCAGAAATTTAATGAGCAAAGCACTGGGCCTGGAGATGGTGTTACCATGACAACAATACCTCAAGGACCGCCTCTCCCCATACAAACTGCCCCAGACTCTGTGTTCATCATCTAAGGCCCTTCTTTGTGTGCCTCCTCCTTTGTGAGGTCCGGAGGGTGGCAACGCAAGAATGGCTCTTTTCTATAGTGGCTCCCCATTTGTAGAATGCTCTCCCCAGGGAGGTTTTCCTGGTGCCTTCATTGTATATTTTTACATGCCAGGCAAAAACGTTCCACTTCAGCCAGGCCTTTGGCTGTTTAATAACAAACAGCCTTTTAAGTGTATCTGTGAGAAGGGGTGGGTGGCTATTGTTTTGTTGTTTTGGTTTTATTATATACTTGTGTTTTATCTTGTATATTATTCTGTGATTCACCCTAAGATCTTTTGATGAAAGGTGGTGTATGTCAGGGACGTAGCGTGGGTTGTCAGCACCCGGGGCAAGGCAAGTAATTTGCGCCCCCTAACCCGTGGATTTGCGCACCCTAACCCCCAGATGTTGCGCCCGGTGCGGCTGGGCCCCCCTGCACCCCCCACGCTACGCCACTGGTGTATATTGTTCTTGTTTAGTCGTTTAGTCGTGTCCCATGGACCAGAGCACTCCAGGCACTCCTGTCTTCCAGTGCCTCCCGCAGTTTGGTCAAACTCATGCTGGTAGCTTCGAGAACACTGTCCAATCATCTCATCCTCTGTCATCCCCTTCTCTTTGTGCCCTCAACCTTTCTCAACATCAGGGGTGTATAAATTTAATAAAACAAACAAGCAATGCTGGCCCTCTACACAAGGGCGGCTCAAAATACTTTGTTGCTTGAGGTAAATGATAAAATGCCTCCCTCTCCAATTCTTCAAAGCAACTGCCTGAATGGCAGTTGAATCTTATGTCAGCAGTACTTATAGGACAGCAACTTCCAGGAACAGTGTCGTAGGTTGGTGGAGGAGCTAGGCCAGGCTGTGTAGCACACAGGGCTCTGTCCTCCAACACCTCACCCCTGCCCCTTCTGCCATCTGCCACCTGAGGCAGCCACTTCACTCTGCCCAGTAACAGGGCCATCTCTGCCTCTATCCCCAACTCTGTGATAGCCTGGCCCCCACTGACTGAGATCATGGAGGGTGAGTACAACGTACCTCCTTCCCTATACAAAAAGCAAAGAGAACCGCTGCATGACTAAGGGGGTCATTGCAAGACACAAGCCTGCCATTTAACCAATGTACAGTGGTACCGCAGGTTACATAGGCTTCAGGTTACAGACTCCGCTAACCCAGAAATAGTGCTTCAGGTTAAGAACTCTGCTTCAGGACGAGAACAGAAATCGTGCTCCAGCGGCGCGGCGGCAGCAGGAGGCCCCATTAGCTAAAGTGGTGCTTCAGGTTAAGAACAGTTTCAGGTTAAGTACGGACCTCCAGAACGAATTAAGTACTTAACCTGAGGTACCACTGTATAAAAATGTACATCTTTACTCATTTTTGATATTCAAGCCATGCTGGAATGCTATCCTCACCCACCCAGATAATTTTGGCAAACATCAGGCCAATGTGTGCCCTGGTTTTCCACTCTCTACATCAAGACAGGCTGGCAGAAAAGGTACCTACTTTTGCCAGGGTCACTTACTGCATTTCCAGCTGTGTGCCGCAGTCCTCCTGTTCCTGGCCTGATATCCACCATGTGCTGTAGCTACACCAACATAGCTTTTGGGACATGCTGTGGTGTCCTAACTTCCTAACTGGGAATTGCTGACATGGAGAAGATTAGGCTTTTAAAAAATATTTTTGAAAATCTGCTTTGAACATAGGTTTTTGTTTTTTGTAAAGGGTCTGTCCTGAGCATGTTCCAGCACTGCTACTTTAATTACAAGGCTAGAACAAAACCTAATTCAGTGAAATACTCTGGGCTCATGTCCAGATTTCAACAACCTTAACTTGCAGATTTGCAAAGACATCTCGAGGGGATCTTTTGACTGCAACAGAATACCAAGATTAGAAGTTGGATGCTCAAAGGCATCAAAAGGAAGGGAAGAAAAAGGTTCTTTCATAAAATGGAAAATAACCATTTGGATTACTGTTGCCTGTAGCCTTTAGACAAAATGCACTCCCTTTGATAGGTGAACAATCTTAATAAGGAAATTCCATGTCTCCTTTCACCCACTGCAAACCTTTCCTATACAAAGACATGAACACAAAATGAAGTACCTAGGGGGGGTCAACCTGGTTTATGGTTGCTTGAGTCCAGCTGGCAGACATATGCCATGGGCAAAGGAAGGGTTAAATGAATAAACCAGCCCTGGTGCCCTGCAGATGTTTTGAACTACAACTCTCACCAGTCTTAGCTGGCATGGTCATGTTTTCAGACTACAACTCTCATCAGCAGTGAAAAGGTTTCTGAAAAGCATCACTGCTCCCATTTTTGTTCTGCCCTGTCTTCAAATTGTTATCCTTCCACAAGTTTTCCCCTTACTGCAGCCTGGGAGAGGGATCATTGGACTGGTTCAGCTTTGAGATGGGGGAGAAATTTAATTCAGCTAACATTTCTAGGCAAACCTACCCGATTCTCAATTTGCGTGTTGAGTCCCACAGTGCCACCCACCAAAAAATTCACACTTCACACATGATTTTTTGTTTAAGGTTTTTGGCATAATTTTGGCCACAACTTTATTCAAATACAAAAAATGTGAGTAGTTGCTTAGGCATTGGTTCCGACTATCTGTCCTTGCCCTCAAGGACAGAGCTGGCCCTTCCGGACACCAACGGAAGCCAGCGTGGGAAACAAGTATTGGGTGAGAAAATGAAGCTGGGTAACAGTTCCTCTCTTCTCACCCTCATGTTCCGGTGGGGCTTGCACGGCCCAAGTCCGGCTCCACGGACAAGGACGAAAGAATGGCAAGCCCCTGGATTCCTTTAACGGAATTCCCTTCGCATCATTTGGAGGGATAGGCACTTACCCCTCCAAGCACCAATTTAACCAATGCCTAACCACCAACCTTACAAGTTGTGACGATTTGCTACGCAGTAGGCAAAAACCAAATGGCACCAGCCAATCAGCCAGATGGCAAAATTCCTACCAGGCCCCCGCTCCAAGGCGGACGACCCCATGACAGGCATAGCAAGGTCAATCGAGCAAAACAAAAAACCACCCTATAAAAGGGAGGGAGGGCGGGTGATCCGGTGCAAAACGGAAAGAGAACGTCCAACGTCTGGCCCCTGTATTTAAAGACTCTGACCCCTCCTCCGAATTGGCAACAATCAAAACTCCCCAGCAACCCAATTTTAACCACTTAAAGGCTTGGGTTCCTCCAAATTTGCCTAGTCACTGCAGGGTGGCCTGTTTTTCCCAACCGCAACACGTGCTCTCTGTTATGGAGAACACGCTTTCTGAAGCTGTAAGCAAACCAAGACAAAGCCATCCTTCAAAATTCACATTTTGCGATGCCGTTTTCCAGCCATGTAACGGATACAAAAATGCTTATGCTAGGTCAAAGTATGCATAAAAATACATGTATTGCTGACAGCAGCATGCAAAATACATTATATAAGCAGGGGATTGCTTTGCACAAATGTGTAGTAGACAATACTGCAGACAAAATTGTGCATATGAGGAGAAGACGTAGCACAAAGATGCGGCTGAATTTTCGTGAGGATTTGTTTCAAAAATTGGTAAGCTGGTGTGGAAATGTGGGAAACTGAACTTGCGAGTGGAAAAATGAGAAACGGAGAGAATCCAAAATTTACAGATCCACTCATCTCTAGTTCAGATTATGGTTTGGCACTATGTGAGAGAACCTTAAGAACCCCCAGCCTCAGGCATTTGATCCTGGTCTCCAATCTTGACCTGCAAACCTTAGTTTGCTGGTTTCAGATGAAAATTCAGAAACAATGGTTTGCTTGAAACCAGAAAGAGACGGATGGGATCACAGCACCTGACAGGAAGAGGGAGCATGTAGGCATGCAAGTTCTTAGGACTTTGGCCCCACAGCTCTAAACTTTTATTCTGCAAGTCTGAACCAGTCCCTTAGTGGTTTAACTAAGGCTGTCCAGTTAATAGTTGTGCTGAGATTTGCACGGATAATTTCTCACCTACAACGTCTGTTCATTATCGCTACTCTACATTAGCTCTTAACTACATTGCTGTCTCAGAGAACTAAAGGAACCAGGGAAAATTACAAATCTGACTCAGCTGTAATCAATATAATGGAGTTCCACAAAGGATAGGCAGTGACTGGCCTGTTTTATCAGATAGATGTATATCACGCTAAGGCAGATATTTCAATTATAAACTCCCCAGTCAGTTTCAGAGTTACAGCAACTTTTAACAGCTGAATGGTATTATCAGCACCAACCTTTAAGAACCCCTTAAAAACAACTTCTTTTGATTGCAGTGTTGCTTTCGTTCGCAGATGCATAATTGCATTCTTCATTTCTGAAAGGACCAGCTGACTGGGGCCAAAGTCAGCAGATGGACAATAGGAATGAGCTGTAGAAAGGGATAAACAATACCTCCTTCCTGAAACCCTAATAAACTATTCCACCTTGATCATGCAAAGATACATGCGTATCTGCTTAATCATAATCTTCTAAGAGCACAATCCTCTGCATATCTTGCCAGAGGCAAGTCCCATTGAGTTCAAATGACCTCCTTTCATTTGATTGATTGATTGATTGATTGATTGATTGATTGGTTTTATTTATTTCCTGTCTTTCTCTCAGTAAAGGAGTGATTTGCACTAGGAGATATTTGCACTAACATTTTGCTGAATTAAAAAAAAGTTGCAAACTGGTATAGAACTATGAACTTAAAATTGGATAAATAAGAAACTGAAATTGACCAATGTGTCCATCTCTACTGACAAAATCTTCGTCTCAGTTCAGCCAAAATTTCCTTCACTGCTATTTCCATTCATTGGTTCTTAGTCCTTCCCTTCAGAGCCACAGAAAATGAGTCTGCTTTATCTTGGACTGATGTTCCTTCAGATTTCAGATGTCTGGAAACCATCTCACCTTAATCTTGAATCCTAAATTAATTTTATTTGCTATTGTCTTTTAACTGTTGTTGGGTTTTTCTTTTAATTGGTTCCGCTGGTTTTCTTGTGGAGTGCATGGAACGCTGCTGTTTCACAAGAACAACAGCACTTCATTATTTTTGGATGAATGAATGAGACCATATTGGACTGAGTCAGCTGCAGCCAGGGCCAATATGATGTTGCCTCAGCTGTGGACTCATTGTCTGCTTCCAAATAATCATTTCAGTGACACCGTCGTAGGAATGGCAGCCCAAGTGGGCAAATATTTCTCTCTCTTTTTGGCAGCGTGGCATGTCTCTGCTATTCTGGTAAGTCATAAATTCTAGGTGACGTCAAGCTTCCTATTGTATTTGAGTAATTTCTGGTTTCATTCCTTGGCGCTGATCTTTGTCTCGTGTTTTAAAAGCCAGCTTCCTACATTTGTGTTTTGGCAGTCTGAGCACTTGACTTGACACACTGGGAACAGCGTGAGACGACAAAAGTTGCCAGCTGAATAGACTTCCTGCTAGCCCCCAAATACCCCCGCTGTGCGCTTGGGACTTTAGGAGGTTGAGCTCCATGAGAAACATGGAAGCAAACTTCACCCGAAGAGCTTAAAATACAATGAGAGAGACCTTGCTCCTTCCCACCGAAATAATAAATGGCAACATTCCTATCAGCCTCAGTGGAAGTGGGGACAGTCATGTTGTCTGTGTGATGCAACCTGCCATTTAGAACATGCAAGGGAAACCGCTGAAATACATGAAGCAGTGCAAGCTTTTAATGTTTCAAGCATTACTGTATTTTAATATTTTGTTTGGAAGCCGCCCAGAGTGGCTGGGGAAGCCCAGCCAGATGGGCGGGGTATAAATAAATCATTACTACTACTACTACTACTACTACTACTACTACTACTACTACTACTGGGTTGAAATGGTTGCTAAACTGACTACAGTCATACCTTGTGTTATGTTTGCTTCGCGTTGCAGCTTTTCAGGTTACGAACGTGGCAAACCCAGAAGTGTTTACTTCCGGGTTCACCCTGTGAGCTTCGCACATGTGCAGTAGCAGTGCTCTACTTATGGACTTTTCAGGGTGCATATGGCACCCCGAAACGGATCGTGTTCGTAAGTAGAGCTACCACTGTATTTGCCTATCATCTGCAAGCTCCCCCTACTTCAGCAATGGCTGAGCCATTATAATGTCACAGAATGTTCACAGATTCTAATTGCTGGTGGGGGAGAATCAGTCACAGAATAGTGGCATTGTTATAAGCAGGAATGGGCTGAATTTAAGAAGTTGCTACTTTATAGTAATACTTTAACAATCCATCCACAAGCATTGATATTTAGATTTAATTTTTATTTAATTTTTTAAAAAAGTATTTTCAGAACTGAAAACTGAAAAGATTCTAGGAGAACAATGTAAGTAAGATTACCCAAATGGGTAATAAATCCAGCAATGATAATACTAGTCCAGGAGAGATAGCTCAGTTAGAAAAAAATGAGACTCTTAATTTCAGGGTCGAGAGTTTGAGACCCATGTTGGGCGAAAGATTCCTACATTGCACAGGGTTGGGCTAGATGACCCTAGTGGTCCCTTCCAACTCTACAGTTCTAGGAGTCTTTGATTATAATCCTGCTACATCCGTCTACCTAGTCTAGCATTCTGCTTCCTGATGTGACCAACCAGATGCCTCCGTAAAGTTCATGAAAATCAAGGCTTGTAGGCAGTAACTGTCTCCTACTGCTGCTCCTCAGTGGCAGGTTTCATATAGGTATGATGTCTAAAAACCACTGGTGCCCATTGTCCAGATAATATCTTTTATTGGATCAGTGTTGGTTGACAGCACAATGTATATAGTTTTGAGGTCGACAAAACTATTCCTTGCACTTAACATTAAAAAATACCTAAAAGCTTGTATGCTAGCAAAGATATCATAGAACATTCTTTGAATATCCTCCCTTCTGGAGCACACATAGCAACTATCACACACTTTTTCTTTCTCTCTCGAAAGCTTTTGCGATAATCTGGGAGAGCTAGTGGCAACGGGGGCGGGGGGCGGGGGTGGTGTGCCCCGGGTTCCATGTCTGCGGGGGTGACAAGAAGTCACCCCGCGGGGGCGCAAGCAGCCATCGTGCCACCGCAGCCGCATGTGGAGGATCCTCCGTTTGCGGCTGCAGCCGGGAGCAGAGGATCCCGGTGCTAGCGGCAAACCACTAAGTGCAGCGCATGTGCAGTGTTGCATGCATGTGCTGTACGTAGTGACGCTGCACATGCGCTGTATAGAGGTTTGCCCTGGCGCTACTCCAGCGCCGTACGGACACAGCCACAAGCAGAGGATCCCGGCATTGTCCATACGGCACTGGAGTGGTGCCAGCGGCAAACTGCTATACAGTGCATGTACGGTGGCGCTGCGTACGGTGCATGCGCCCTATATAGCGACGCCCGCCCCGGGTGTCACAACGCCTTCCTTCACCCACAGGGATAGCCTTCTTTCTTGGATGAGTGACATGAAAAAGCTCTCAATATTCTTTTAGTTCTAATGACTGTGCATCCTTGAACTGTTATGGCATGCAATAAATTACAAAGCTAGTGGCTTTCTTGTGTCCATGCTAAAACAGGAGTTTTCAGAAAGGAGGAAAAGTATATCTGGCCTCATCTAAGCCAATGTACTGATTTGACTTGAGAGCAGAGTACAATCAATGCTTTTAATTCTGAAGATGTGAGATTAAAAAAAGTTTAAATGAAAAGGAAGAGGAAGGAAGCAAGGAAGGCTACTGTGGACGTCTTATTCTTTTAGTATCATAGTTAAAATGCAACACAAACCTCTGTGGCGTGGAAAACATAACTTTCCTTAATTAGATTTTCCAGAAAACCTCCAGTAGTTGCTATCTGGTTTCTCTCCCTCCTTCACTCTGAGAATCCACTTTGCTGGGACATTTCCCTTGCTACTCTGATCCCCTGTCTCTAGCTAGACTTCAATAATAATAATAATAATAATAATAATAATAATAATAATAATAATAATAATAATAATAATAAATGTTATTTATATCCCGCCCTCCTCAGCCGAAGCCGGGCTCAGGGCGGCTAACAACAATAAAACAATAGCAGTCTGCATGTTGTTGTTGTTGTTTAGTTGTTTATGACTCTTCATGACCCCATGGACCAGAGCACGCCAGGCACCTCTGTCTTCCACTGCCTCCCGCAGTTTAGTCAAACTCATGCTGGTAGCTTCGAGAACACTATCCAACCATCTCGTCCTCTGTCGTCCTTTCTCCTTGTGCCCTCCCCATCTTTCCCAACATCAGGGTCTTTTCCAGGGAATCTTCTCTTCTCATGAGGTGGCCAAAGTATTGGAGCCTCAGCTTCACGATCTGTCCTTCCAGTGAGCACTCAGGGCTGATTTCCTTAAGAATTGAGAGGTTTGATCTTCTTACAGTCCATGGGACTCTCAAGAGTCTCCTCCAGCACCATAATTCAAAAGCATCAATTCTTCGGCAATCAGCCTTCTTGATGGTCCAGCTCTCACTTCCATACATCACTACTGGGAAAACCATAGTAGTTTTAACTATACGGACCTTTGTTGGCAAGGTAGCAGTCTGCATACCCTTCTACAAAGGCCATGAGTTCAACTTTACAGAGGATATTCCTCTAGTTGAAGTGTTGCCAGAGGCTGTTCCTCTGTTTGAAGGGTTGTCAACTCCAAGTCCAGTTTAAAGGTAATGAACCCTAAGAAGGGAGAGCAGGTGGGCCTTGGTGTTTTTCATCAACAAGCACCTGGACACTAGACAGTAGAATGAACAGGTGCAGATGTCATCTGGTCACACATTGCCTTTCCCGCTACAGGGAGATTTAGAGTTGAGCGAGAATCCGAGTTGAATTCCAGCCATTTAAAAATCTGCATATGTACCTATAAAATTGTATATGCAACCATTGTGCAAATCTGTGCATACTACAAATCTGTGCACTACAACTAATCCAGAATGCTGCAGCTAGATGACTGGTGACTGGGAGTGGCCGCCGAGACTACATAACTCAGGTCCTGAAAGACCTACATTGGCTCCCAGTATGTTTCCAGGCACAATTCAAAGGGTTGGTGCTGACCTTTAAAGCCCAAGATGGCCTCAGCCCAGTATCCCTGAAGGAGCATCTCCACCCCCATCGTTCAGCCTGGACACTGAGGTCCAGCGCCGAGGGCCTTCTGGCAGTTCCCTCACTGCGAGAAATGAAGTTACAGGGAACCAGGCAGAGGGCCTAATCGGTAGTGTGGCACCCGCCTGTGGTACACCTTCCCACCAGATGTCAAGAAAATAAACTATGTGACTTTTAGAAGACATCTGAAGGCTTAGGGGAGCTTTTAATATTTGATGAATTATTGTATTTTAATATTTTGCTGGAAGCTGCCCACAGTGGCTGGGGAAACCCAGCCAGATGGGCGGGGTATAAATAAATAATAATAATTATTAATTATTATTATTGTTGTTGTGGTTGTTGTTACACTTTGTCAGCTTTTGTTGCTGATGCATTCTCTCTATTCTTTGCAGTGTGTACAGTAAATGCTTCCCTTCCCCTACTTTCTAATTTGCTACATAGTGGCATTTCCCTGCTTCTTACTGTGCTGTTTTGTTTTATTTAAGGTTCCTGGACTCCTGAGATTGCTCCCCCCAAATAATAATAATAATAATTGACCTATACTTATACAACACCACATGTAGGTTCTCTGCAGATCTGTGTGCTCTATCGTTCTCTGTTTCTGGTAATCCATTTTCTCATTTTCGGCAATGTATAAAGCAACAACAATTACTTCACTGATTCCTTTCTAGCGGAGTTTAAAGGACCAGGTGACAATAATACTAGACGTTTGAGATGGGCTTATTTGAGAGAGGCTTTTTATTGCTTCAAACCGCTTCACACACAAGCCTGCACAGTATGGGACCCACCAAGCTGGTTGCAACTCACTAGGCCTAACAGGAGCCTGACAGACACGCTGCTTTCGAAATCTCAGGCAAGCAGGAAAAATAGATAAGAAAGTCATTGGGAGGTTGCAATATGTGGCTGGTTGGCTGAGTTCAGCTCAGTGGGCTCCAAGTTGTGTAGGCCTTGAAAGCAAACTGAACAGTTAATAGAGTGAGGCAGTGGCTCATGCTCCCAAAAAGTACCTTTGAGGAAAGTAAAAAAAAAAAGACTCTAGGCCAACGAAAGTCGGCAAATGGTTGCTGTTTCAGCACTTCGCGAAGAAGCCATTCATTGCTGCTGATACTGTGAACAAGCAACGCACCTTTTTTCTATGGCAGTGTTAAGAAAATGCTGTAGGTGAAAACATCTTGCCCATGGGATAAGAGAACAAGAACAGTGTCCATTTCTGCTAGCAGTTAAGTTTCTGTCTGTCCTATTATATGAAAATAATAAAGACACATCTCCTCCCACTCTTTTTTAAAATCAGGAACGGTAGGTGAACTGAAGGACCCCCAGTTGCAACCAATTAATGATGTATGATTCACTGAGTCCAGACAGGATATTCTTAAGAGGTTTTCAAGAACTCACATTGGCTTGATTTTCATTATTTTTTTGAATGTTGTATATAGTTTTAAGCTGTTTTTCTCCCTGAGAATTTTGTTTCATCATTTTCATAAACCGCTTTGAGGTTTTGCTGCAATCAAACAGCATTTAAATCTTGTGGAAAAAATAAAACGAGTAAGTTGATGTGTTACGCTTCATCTTCTCTCCCCAAAGTCACTAAACATGGCTGCTTCTCAAACACCTGGAAAGTAGCCAGCCGAACGCCATTTTCCAAATAGGGATTAGAGGCTGAAATAAATTACAGGCCCATCGAGGGAATCCCCCCCCCCCCGGTGTTCAATGAACTTTTGTTTCTGTGAATTCCTATGGGAACTGATCTGATCTGCACCTCCCAGACTCATGTGGAAATCAAAATGAAATTCTCCTTTGGGTTTCTCGCCTCTCTGGATTTTGCAATACAGTTCTGACTCATACATAACAAAATATGTTAAAACAGCATATTTTAGGGTAAAAGGAGAAACGCACTGTTTGAGATTAATTTTGTATTTGAATAAAATTTCTGTGCATGTGTTTTTTAAAGTGCAGATAAATGCAGGAATGGAAAGGATTTATGAATTATTAATTAATTTCCATCAATTAGAAGGAAATAAATTGCATTTGAAAATGATCAAAGGGGAGAGAAAATTTCAGTGAAATTCTTATGGGTGGGGTGCAGGGTTTTTGATGGGCTCATCTTACTTTTGTAGTAGCCAAGGGGTGCTTGTGAGTATCCTTTCTTCCCTTCTTCAAATCATCTCACCCATGTATAGTTTGTGCTCTGCAGCCATCCCAGGTGCCTGTGCTTCAATGAAAGCCCACAGGGGCTTTCAGATCAGGGAGTGTAGGCAGCCAGGGAGGCTGCAGAGTGCTGAAAAAGAAAAGAAAGACACACACCACCCTCAACCACCTCTTTACAATAAGGTAACCTTAAAACCTTAAAAAGCAGAGACATCACCTTGCCGACAAAGGTGCGTATAGTCAAAGCTATGGTTTTCCCAGTAGTGATGTATGGAAGTGAGAGCTAGACCATAAAGAAGGCTGATCGCCAAAGAATTGATGCTTTTGTATTCTGGTGCTGGAGGAGACTCTTGAGAGTCCCATGGACTGCAAGAAGATCAAACCTATCCATTCTGAATCAGCCCTGAGTGCTCACTGGAAGGACAGATCCTGAAGCTGAGGCTCCAATACTATGACCACCTCATGAGAAGAGAAGACTCCCTGGAAAAGACCCTGATGTTGGGAAAGATTGAGGGCACAAGGAGAAGGGGACAGCAGAGGACAAGATGGTTGGACAGTGTTCTCGAAGCTACAAACATGAGTTTGACCAAACTGCGGGAGGCAGTGGAAGACAGGAGTGCTTGGCGTGCTCTGGTCCATGGGGTCACGAAGAGTCGGACATGACTAAACGACTAAACAACAACAACAACCTTAAAACACCACAACCATAGAAATAGTAAAGAAATTCTGAAGTACTCTGAAAATGAGCCCAAAAAATGGAATCCCCTTTTGCAGGGGAGTAACATTTTATTTTATTTTATTAGAAATTGGCACAGTGATAATTGTTACTGACCAGAAAAAGATGGATCTCTGCCCATCTCTAAGTGCAAGTCATATAAGCCACCACTACCATGATTCGCTCCCTATGCAGCCTGCCTCCTTTGCAAACCCAGGGCGCTTCTCTTTGGGTGAAGCTGCCCAATTTGTCTCAGAATAATTTATTATAGTTGTGACCTTATTAAAAATAGTGCAATATCCTCTGCTCTTCACCTCATGTTAATGACCAGTAAATAAAATGCTAATTTACTTTACAGCTTTGAGTTGCAAAGGTTCAGGTATTCATATGGTTTTTAATTAGCATCCAATTTGCACACCAGGCTGAATGGATGACTTTTTTAAAAAAAAGACATCTTTGCTGGGAATAGGTAATTGTAATGTATCAGGTGGTGCCATTGTTAGAGGTAGATCTGTTGCTTCTCATATTAACCTGTCTCTTCTGGGAAATTTATACCTTGGCCTTTAGTCACTCTGAGAAGCTACCGCCCAAAGAGTGGAACATAAATGTCTAAATAAATAAATATGTAGTAAATTAGCTTTTTGGGGACAGGATTGTGCTCAGCATTTCTCTTCAGTGTGCTACATACAATTTACTACATACAGGTTGTTTTTTTAATGTGTGGGAAACATTTTTTAAAAGACATTGCTATTTTCAGTCTCAAATAGTATAGTTCAGAAATCTAACAGTCTAGTGTGAGCCTAGCTGCATGCAATAAGAAATGTTCAAGGTGAAATCAAATCAATTAAAAAAAACACACAAAACAGCTCTCGTTATATAAAAACAGTCTGACCAGATGTGGTGTTTGCCCGTTCGTTTGAAAATGTCTATACAGGGGGAGAGAAAGAGTTAATAGGTAGACCAATAGAAAAGCCAGAGGCGGAGCCTACCTGTTCATAAAAGGGCTTAATTCGAGGTTGGTTTTGATTGGTTGGTTGGGAAAAGGCAGTTGGGAAAGCAGTTGTCAGACAGATGGAAATAGAGAGACAGTTAGTGCAGTTGGTTCTTCTGCGAGGGGAGGTAGAGGAGTTAGAGACAGGATAAAATAAGACTAAGAAGGTAAAGAGTAACAACGTTTTGAATGCAGTTAAAGTTTATTTGTGTTTGCAATAAACTACACTCTTCTTTGTTAACTTAAGAACCCGACTGAGACTAAGTGATTTCCCAGGGAGGACCTGGTTGGTGGCAGCGGATTAGTGGTATACGCGTCAATAGTCCATGAGAAGACCAGGGGCCACACCAAGAAACAGAATACATTCTGAGGCCACACTACACAGAAAGTCATCTTGCTTCTCAGTCAGTGGAGGCACCACAGTCAAGGAAGCACCTTGAAGATGTCTTCAAATAACACCTTTACTTTCTCCGATATGAATGAATGGTTTCAATGAACTCCTATACAGTGGTACCTCGGGTTAAGTACTTAATTCGTTCCGGAGGTCCGTTCTTAATCTGAAACTGTTCTTAACCTGAAGCACCACTTTAGCTAATGGGGCCTCCTGCTGCCGCCGCGCCGCCAGAGCACGATTTCTGTTCTCATCCTGAAGCAAAGTTCTTAACCTGAGGTACTATTTGTGGGTTAGCAGAGTCTGTAACCTGAAGTGTATGTAACCTGAAGCGTATGTAACCCGAGGTACCACTGTATAAAGTACTGGACGCTGGAGGACACAATTGCCGTTAGAGCTAAGCTTGCCCTTCCCACCCATTTCCGAGTGGCTCATCTCTCGTGACAGGGATTTTTAGAGACTTCCACATGTATACACACACACACACACACACACACACACACACACACTAACAGTCCTCTCAGTCTAGAATTCCTCCTTCTACAAACATGCCTCAAGCAACATGACAATATGTATTTTGCTAATACTATAATAAAATTGTCATCCTATTGTAATTGCGGGGGAGTGTTTATATTCTTCCAGGACCAGCTATGCTTGGCTTGTCAAATCTCAGTACCTTATCAAAATATGCAACTTTTGAAAATAAACATCTTTTCACCCTTGATTGCCATCTTTCTGGTCAAGTTTCAGCTAGTTCTCTTTGTGTTGCCATTCAGTTAGTATTGAGGATTCCTCGGTTCAGCTAAAGGTCCCAGAGGTTTTCATGTCTATTCAGTCTTCATCATACTGCATCAAGGTTTTTGTAGTTTTAAGAGTGCACAGGCAATTGTTTTTGTGAATGCATATTTTGCTTGTGCAAATACGGAGAATGTGGCTCAAAGAGCAAATATTTTGAAAGAATTCAAATGGTTTGTCGTCAGTGGCTGAAATATTGTGAGAATGCAGGAATCATGAAAATACACAATGATCACTTATATAACTGTGACTCAAAAAGTGATTTGTTGATAGCATAGAGGATATTCAGAGTTGGGGCCAATATATTTTGCATTGATACTGGAAGTTTCCAGAATGCCATATTTCACCTGAATTCCATTTTTATGCATTAATACTGCAGGTTTAATAATTACCAGTTGTAGCATTTTTACTGGTGAAAAAGAACTTCTGTAATCCTAACTTAAGTTACTGTAATTATTGACATCTGTGAGAGCTGAAAATAACTCAACTGAGAGTGACTGCATGGCCAACATTATCTCTCTTCTTGGACTTTGTGGATCTTCATGGCTGTAGAATATTTTCAGTTTCACATAACTCCTGTTATGTGTTCTGCCAAAGTCCTTCATGTAGTCTATGGTATTTGTATTTCTGAAAACAATGGAAACTAAATAGCACGTGTTATTGATTTGCTACTACAAAGACATCCATTTTACTTCTGTGTGATGCCAAAAGAGATGTAAAACAAAACATGTTATTTACAGTGAAGTGCAATAAAATCTAAATATTGCACATAGACCAAAATTGCTGAAGTATGAGATCAGATAATCTGACATCATCTTCTAGCTGTTCAGTTAGTTGCCCATAATTAAAGACAAACAGATATTTGACTAAAAGAGTCAAGAAAACTAGAACTGGCATGCGTGTGTGTGTGTGTGTGTGTGTGTGTGTGTGTGTGTGTGTGTAAATGAATGAACGAATGAAAACTGGTATTCTATGGAAGTCATTTAAATATATATTTAATGATTAACCGCATCCTTCCAAGTACCAGAGAAAAACTTGTCTGAAGTGCTGTTTCATGCTTTAAAAATAAATGTTGACATCCAGTATTATCTGCCCACTTGTTCAATGGAACTCTCCTTGTGCAATAAGAATTCCAGTTTCTCTGTTCCCACAAGACCCCCCAAAATCTGCTGTGAAGGTTCCCCAAACCCCTCAAGAGAATATTTTGGGGTCACCTGGGGGACTGTAGGGGAGAGGAGCAGAAGCCCCACTGTGTGAGCAGACATCCTGTACTGGATCTCACTGGATCTCTGTCGATCATGACTCACTAACTCCATCAAATCTGTCCCAGAGAGAGATGTAACCAACTAAGCCATAATCAAAGGAACTAGCTAAGGCTTGTACATTAGCTACCACACCAAGTTCATTATTTTGTTGACATGTTGATACCAGGCCACCAACAGACTGCCTCCCCGATTACAGACCAAGCCAATCTTTATGAACCTCTCAGGAGACCTTGCTGGTGTTTCTGCAAGGAGCAGACTGCCACTAGGTGACAATGTAGAATCAGGCGTACAGTATTGTATTAAAGACAACCACTCGAACTCTATGTCTATTTGTCTATTCTCCACATGCAGCACAACCCTATCCATGCTGAATCAGAAGTGAGGCCCACTGTGTTCAGTGGGCTTACTTCCATGTAAGTGTGTTCGACAGCAGCCTGTGTTACTATTGTAAACAATTAAATGATGCTAAGCTATGTGTATGAAAAGGCCAAATCCCTTCGCAGTAATTATGATGGATCTATGTGTATCCACAACTAACATCCTTAAACACACACACACACACACACACACACACACACACAAAACCAACACTGGTGTTTCCAACTTAATCTTGAGTCCAGACCTTTAATTAGGGTTGCTAGACAGAAACGTTGTTGAGCATTTTTTAGTTTTGCCCAATTTTTTAAAGTTTTTTTAGTTTTTGCCCATTATAATTTTTTTGCCGTTTTTGAGCTATTTTTATGGGGAAACGGCATGGGCTGCCATACACCCAAATTTCCACTCAAACACTGCTGCCGGACACTGCTGCTGGGACAGTCTGGACGTATGGCAACCCCACCTTTAATTCTTGACATGGAATTTGTACCCCAGGTCTCTTCAATCAAATTGCAAATGATGTTGGATTTATTTACCTTCTACATCCTGTGATTCTGTGCATCTGCTGGGAATTCATGGTAAAGCACTCATCAGCAGTTCAAACCTATCAGTCCATTTGTTCCTTCAGCCTCCAATACAAAAATGGAAGGAGGAAGAACTGAGTCATGCAAGCAAAATGTGAACAGTAGAACTTTTTTTTTTCATTCTCTTCGCTTGCTTAACCGCAAAGAAGTTCAACCAACATAAACAAAACTTAAACAGCTGCATGATTTGTTTGTTTGTTTGTTTATTCTTCTTAAACAAATCTTAATTTATAAAAGCATACTTTCCTGGCTGAGGTTAAGGCTGATCATTGAATCTCCAGAGAGCTGGCGTTGTGGCTGAGAGCAAGACCTGGAAATACTCAGTATAAGTTTCAAGTTAGTCCAGGGGATCTGCTTAAAGAAGCTGATGTTTTGCCCACCCACAAATATACAATGTAGGGATGGCAATATTATTACACTCTTACACTGAAGGGTTGTTACAAGAGAAGGAACGCTAATGACACAGAAAAGCACTAAACGGTCTTGCTAAGCCCCTGTCAAAGCGCTGCGCAACATTGTACTTTGCAAGGGGCTTCTCAAGACTTGGGTTTTGCAAATCCCCTTTCAAAACACTGTCTTACAGAGCCTCAGAGTCCATCAGCCTTTGAGGGCAGAGCATCCAAATTGTGGACCTTCATCCCTGCAACCGGGAATAGTCTCTGCAAGCCCAAACTTCACCAGAAGTTCACCTTGCACTGCACTTCACCTTGCATGTCAGGGGTTTGGCCAAATGTCCATTTAGGTCCCTTTCAACTCTACAAGTTTATGATTCTATAGGAAGTGGCCTAAACATGACAACAGGGCAATATCATACCGTCCTAGTTCAGCTGTCACACTCTGGCACAGGCATACAGTATGTGACAATAGCTAAGTAAAAAGCAGAGACATCACCTTGCCAACAAAGGTCCGTATAGTAGCGATGTATGGAAGTGAGACCTGGAACATAAAGAAGGCTGATCGCCAAAGAATTGATGCTTTTGAATTATGGTCTGGAGGAGACTCTTGAGAGTCCCATGGACTGCAAGAAGATCAAACCTCTCCATTCTTAAGGAAATCAGCCCTGAGTGCTCACTGGAAGGACAGATCCTGAAGCTGAGACTCCAATATTTTGGCCACCTCATGAGAAGAGAAGATTCCCTGGAAAAGACCCTGATGTTGGGAAAGATGGAGGGCACAAGGAGAAGCGGACGACTGAGGACGAGATGGTTGGATAGTGTTCTCAAAGCTACCAGCATGAGTTTGACCAAACTGTGGGAGGCAGTGAAAGACAGAAGTGCCTGGCGTGCTCTGGTCCATGGGGTCACGAAGAGTCGGACACGACTAAACGACTAAACAACAACAACAAGTAAAAAAATAATAATACTAACTTTCATTCCCCCCCCCCCTACAAATGGTTACTTTATATTTTGGCAACAGACTCTCTTCTTCCATTTTACAAAATTAGAGCTTAAAAATAAATCACAGCAGATGGTGAAGATGCAGAACCAGAAGCTAAAGGGGTAAGAAAAATATTCTGACTTTATGCATCTCCGAGGGCTTTATTTATTCAGGCAAACAGATTTTTCCACTTCCAATACATGGCAGAAGGCCCTCAATCAGCTGGCTTGCTATGAAGCCAAAGTCTGGCAGCGAACAGTAGAATGACCCAAGTTCATAACACTTGGACATTCAACAGCCAGTTTGTGAATAAATGCAAGTAACCCTATTTCATGCTAACTTACAGGGTGGTGTAAATGTCACACAGAGCAGGCCAATACATTTTGGAGCCTGAGGTGGAGCAACAAAGGGCATCCCACCCCCCACCGCAAGTAAAAGTACTCGGTACCCAAGGCTCACCATGTTATTTTGGAACTGGGGCAGAAAATTCCACAAAACTGCACCTCATTTTCATGGAGTATAAAGACTGCTAGACACAATGGCTATGTTCTACTGCTCCTGTCAAAAGCAGTAGACCTCTAAATATTAGGTGCTGGGAATTTCAAGTTGGATGAGTGCTGCTTTCAGGCTCATGTCCTACTTTCAGGCTACCCATAGACATCTGGTTGGCCACTGGGGGAACACAATGCAGAATTAGACCATTGGCCTGATCTGGTCCAGCAGGAGTCTTCTTAAGTTCTCTCCATGGCACTGAATAGTATTAAATAATTAACATTTTACTGGCCTTTCATGGCAAGCAAAACCTGTTATGTATTCTGTGGTCTGTGTTTGCCTGAGCTTGAGTCTGGACTAAGTATTCTGAGCCCCTGTGTTCTGATTCGATACATGATATCCAATCGCAGAACATTTCAGGATTTGGGCTACTGCCATTGGCCCTTAAACTCTGAGTTATGATTCGCAGCTTGGGAGTTTGGACAGCCAATCATGCTGAGAGTGGGAGTGGCTCACGCCTTCAGAAATGTATATAAGCAGTTGCTTTGCCCCTCTTGTCCAGATCTGTTAGTTTAATAAAGGTTCTTGCTGCCATCACTGTGTCTTGCTTTGTGGGAACGCACTTACACTTCAAAACCCTCTGTCTGAGGCCACTTCTTCATTCTGGCTAATGGTGGGACCAGCCATGTGATCACATGATAAGCCAGTCATCTGTAATGCTACCTCACATCCAGACACAGACAGAAACCTGGGAAATGTGGTAGTGGTAGCTTTCTACATAGAGGGAGAAAGAAAAACCAACAGGCTTAGCAGAGAACCCAAACTCACTGTTGACATTCTATGATGACAGATGGCCAGCAGATCTCAATTAATTTTTATTTAAAAAATTAATCAACTATAGATTCATTGGATTAATTGAGGAAAGTTTAATCAATGAAGGCAAATCGTCATTGGCAGATATGAGACTGAAAGACACCCTTCTTTATTTGAAGCAATCTCCAAATAATAATAAAGAAAGGCATTTCTCAATCAATTGGAGGGTTTGTGGATTACATTGTTAGCTGTTTTATATTTCTTTCTCTAGCTTCCAAAACATATTCATAGCAAGAGGGCAGAAATACAGAATTATTTAATTTTAATGGATTACAAAGCAAGCCATTAATTGACTAGTGTCAGCCACTGTAATGAAAGGTAACCTATTAATTTTAAAGATTTTGCAAACTACAGAAGAAGAAGAAGAAGAAGAGTTTGGATTTGATATCCCGCCTTTCACTCCCTTTAAGGAGTCTCAAAGCGGCTAACATTCTCCTTTCCCTTCCTCCCCCACAACAAACACTCTGTGAGGTGAGTGAGGCTGAGAGACTTCAGAGAAGTGTGACTGGCCCAAAGTCACCCAGCAGCTGCATGTGGAGGAGCGGAGACGCGAAACTGCATTTTTTTCTTCAGAGTTACAATTCATATTACATACACAATTCTTCTAAGGCTGTAATCCTGTATCATGGCAGTGAACAACAAGTAACAGGGCACAGGATTGCAGCCTAGATTTTGCCTCCCTGGCCTATCAACATCTAACTATACTTCAGAACGTAATATACTGAAAGGTTTCCACTCATTGAACATCAGTGATCTCTGCCAAACACGTCAGAATGGAAAAATACAAAGGCGCCAACCTCACCTGTTTTTCTCTCAGGGGTTTCCAGATTTTGGTGGCAGCTTCCCAACTGGAAGAAATACAGGTAGGGCTGGTAGCGCCAAGATAATTGTCAGAGCTGAACACTACAGTCCATGGAGCAGTTCCTTCCAAACAGGCTGCCCACAAATCTTTGTTTGAAGCAGTATTTCAAGGACTGAATAGCCAACCAAGTCACACCAAGTTGCTGAACACCAGCACACGTTTTCTGTTGCATCATCGTACCCTTAAGCTTGTAATAAACATTGCATGACAGGAATGGTTTTAGAAAGATTTCACATTATGAACCTGCTTATGTGTTACTCTCACCATCTGAGAGCAGCTCCACCGAGCTGACAATTGCGGGAGGACTGCGTTTGAACCAGGGCTGCCCTCTGATCTGATTTGTGATCCCGATTTAATTTTTCGCAAACTGTATCTTATTGCTTGGGATATGCTAATGTTTGTTGGCTGCCTTGAAGATTTGTCTCCTTCACTCATCTAGTGTGACTTTGTCTGGGGTCCTTAGACAAGTGGGCTTAATGTAGGGTATATGTGCATAAAATCCAAAGCATATAGGAGACTGTGATCAGCATCATAGGTAAAAATCCATGAATTGTTTGTGCAATCTGAGCCTATGTGTGCTGGATTGTATATGCGACTGAAACGTGGACACATGGTGGCATCAGAAGCGTGATCAGAGGTGTAGCAAGGTCATTGGTACCTGGTGCGGAATTTTTTGTCACACACACCCCACACACACACACACATCGACAGCTCAGGGGAGGCTTGGGAGTCATGGGCGGACAGCGCTCCAAATGTCACCCCCCTCAGCAATTACACCCAGGGCCTCCCATCCCCCCCTTCCTATGCCTATGAGTGTGATACGTGCAACAGGCCAGCACAGAGGGAAAGCACACTCCTGCAGGACAGATCTGGGTAAGCATTTTTCAAATCAGGCCACGGTGAATGGATATTGGAGGATAAAGGGGGAAACTGGCACAGTGGAATACGAGCAGCAGAAACGGATTGTCGTTCCCTGAAATGCCACACTTTGTCCACACTGAATGTCTGCTAAAGACCCATCTTTGGTGTCTGAAATTTACAAAGTTGGTGCCCCAAGTTTAAGCAGTTTCCTCAGCCAATGCATTTTCTCCCATAATATTGAGAAACAGCAGATCTAGAATCTTGCAGCAGTAATAATAAAAAAGGGAGGGACTGAGGGAGTGTGGGGAGAAACTGTGCAACTGCTATTACTAGTTGTGGCCCCATCCCCTCAGAAACTGTTGAGAATTTTCTCTTTCCCCTCCAGAAATTTGATGAAATGTTCCCACACACCTCAAATTCTCTACTGACAAACATTTGTGGGAAATTTCAAGGGGCTATTTAGTCACAGATCTGCTTTGTGCTGTTTCCTATGGCACAGTTCCCTGCTTTGAAACTTGAGGCAGTGAGAGGAGAGAGTGAGAAATAACATCAGTAAATCCTTCAGAACTCTCCTTTTGCGGGAATTGCTTCTTGCACTTTGTATGGCTAATTTAAGAAATGTTACGAGGGATTTAGGAAAATCTATAGCTTCCTCTTCTGCCTCCATCCATCTGTCAGTGGAGGCTGCTCTGATCTGTGAATGGGGTGAAATAAGTCAAGCTGGAAAAGGGCAGGAAGACCGTCACAATCTTTAACCATATTAGAAAATGTTCTGCGGTGGAGTGGGGATACCTGCCTACAGCTCACACAAACTGAAGTTCAGCTCAGCTATTCCTCCCAGGCTGCACCCAAGGCCTCATAAGAAGAGCCTACTGAGTCGTGCCATTGGTCAATTCAGGCCAGCATCCTGTTCTCACAGTGGCCTGCCAGATTTCTGTGGGAAACCCACAAGCAGGAAGTAAGTACAAGAGTGCTCTCCCTTCCTGTGGTTTTCAGCCACTGGGATTTGAAAGCTCTGCTCTCTCCCATCTGCAAAGCCCATCGTGGCCAGCAGCCATCAATAGCCTGCTTTTCCATGCTTTTCTTTTTAGAGACATCAGAGTTGGTGGGCATCCCTGTCTCCAGTGTGAGCAAGTTCCATCGTTTAGATATGGAATACATTTTTCCTGCCTCTATACTTCTTCTCAAGGGACGCGGGTGGCGCTGTGGGTTAAACCACAGAACCTAGGACTTGTTGATCAGAAGGTCGGTGGTTCAAATCCCCATGACAGGGTGAGCTCCCGTTGCTCGGTCCCTGCTCCTGCCAACCTAGCAGTTCGAAAGCACGTCAAAGTGCAAGTAGATAAATAGGTACCACTCCGGAGGGAAGGCAAACGGCGTTTCCGTGCACTGCTCTGGTTCGCCAGAAGTGGCTTAGTCATGCTGGCCACATGACCCAGAAGCTGTACGCCGGCTCCCTTGGCCAGTAAAGCGAGATGAGTGCCGCAACTCCAGAGTCGGTGTGACTGGACCTAATGGTCAGGGGTCCCTTTACTTTTATACTTCTTCTCAGTCCTTCCCACCCACTGGTGCCGTTGCTGCCAGAGCACTGACAAAAAGGAGTGGTGAAGACAGAGGCTGTTTCTCCTCTTCCCTCCTCCATTGTCCGGCATGCCGATGTTCTGCACCCTACCAACGTGCAAGTAACCCTGCGAATCATCCTTTCCCCAAGGCCCCTTATGACATGACAAATCCTACGTTTTCCAGGAGCTCTTTGCACCCAGCATAACCCATAGAAGTTTGCCCAGTTCCAAAGCAGATATTGGGGAGAGCCCTTCCACTGTTTCTCCTTTCTGCTGCCACTGCCAACAACATCAGCTTACTACACTTCTAAGTGATTGCTGATCCATGGCCATTTGATGTACCTCTGGGGACAATTAATTTGAATTATCATTGAAACAGTTCATTATCCTGGAAGAACTGTTCTGCTGTCTGCTTCTGTGTTCGGAGTACCCTATTGCTACATTAGGAGCACCTATCATCTCACATTTGCAGGATATTGACTGTGGAAAGGCATTTTGCCTCCATCTCATTGACTTTTGATAGTGACTTACCACTCCTACCATTCATGTTCATGGAACATTTATTTGATTCCTATTATTTGTGACTCCATGCACATATTATATGTCTTCTGTTTATGAATTTTGAAACAATATAATGTTATAAAGATTTTGTCAGTATATTATTAGCCGACATGTTGCTTGTTGTTGTTTAGAGCCACTGCCGAAAAAAGACGCAGCAACACCCAGGTAAGAGGAGAGGAAAGGTGGGAGGTCAATTTGTGGACCCCAATTTGAACATTATTTTTACAGTATTTAAATCGATTGATTAACATTGGTAGATATTGATTTATTTTTTTAAAACAGGATAGAAAGAACAAGAAAGAACGAACTGGTAGGTTAGGCATTAGCATTGCAAATAATTCAGCCGCAATGGCACTCAGTAATTATCTGTGAAGGACACCTTCAGCCTTTGCAACCTCTGATCGCTTGTTAAAGTCAGTATGTCAGCTCTGTATTTCCAACACAGTGTACAGCATCTCAGAGAAATGTTTGGATGAGTGAATGAAATGCAAGATCAGTTTGAGAATATATATACCCTGCAGCTCTCTGCCCACATCACAGCGTAGCAAGCTTCCCTGCTGACGATACTTTATCTCCCTTGTGCAGGAACACAGTGGAACATAAATTTTAAAAAGAGAAGAAAGAAAGAAAGAAAGACAACATCACTAGAAAAATGGATCCATTTTCTTCCCTCTGTATAAAGCAATATCCAGTTGAATACCCAAAGTAATAGAGAAATTGTAGAGCCTTCCGTTTCAAATTTCATAGACTGAACATGTGAAACAAATGAAATGCCTTTCTTCCTTAGGAGAGGCACTCATTTTGAGTTCTTATTTATGCAAACATTTTGATGTTAATGGTTGCCATTTTTTAGTTTTTGGAATGAAGGCCTATTGGATTTGCACATCCACTGAATAACGTCTAGGGCCTTTTCTCTTCCAATGGCATTTAGTAAGGATGTGCAGTGACCGCAAGATTCGCCTGTATCTCTGTATCCTGTTTTTATTAGTTATTTGGTTCTGAATCTGATTAGTTAATCTTGGTTTAATTGCATCAGCACCCCTCTAATTCCAAGCACAATTCAAAATCTTGCTTCCAGTCCTTAAGCACTTAGTGATCCGTGCCTAAAGGAGGGAGAGAGATCCAGTGCAGTTCACATTTACAGGTGAATCGCCTTATTTCACTTTTTCTGAAACACTATGAGAACTGAAGCAGTCACCCTTTGAAAAATGCACTTCTTAGAATTTTGTTAGGCAATTGGCCAAACAAAAATGTATACAGGAGGGGGAAATGTGTGTATAAAAGCATATATTAGTGAAAATAACGTACGCAAGACTGGCTGTCTTGTGATTGTGTATCAAATTGATCTTTGTGTATATTATATAAAGCATCATTTTTTCACAAGGGTAAAAATGATGAGCATTTTGGTGCTCACACCCTTCTTTGCAGGCAGTGTATATGTCAGTCGTTTTATCAAATATTCGTCACTGTTCAGAGGGATGGTGAAGAAGAAAATTCTCAGAGAATTCAGCAATGAAATTCTTTTCTGATAAATATCACCTCAGCCCTAGAAAATATTGCCTGTAATTATTTTAACTGAGGACTGGTCCAAGCAACTCTCATGGGGGGCAAGGGGTCATCTGTCTTATGGCTCCAGGAACTGAAAAACTACCACTTGCAATTTCCCCATTTACACAATGAGAGGGATGGTCTTGTGTGAGTTTGCCATCCAGTGTCATACAGCTCAAATGAGCAGATGGGCTTCTACTGGAAGGATGATTTTTTTATTTTTGCTAAAAGTCAGCAGGAACTAACTCTCTGATTATTATTATTATTTAAAAAAATATTTCTATAAAACAATCACCTACTCTCATAGTTAATAATGTCAGGGTTCCCAGAAACAGATCTTTCAGTCTTCAGATGCCTGAGTAAACGGGAATGAGAGAGATAGACACACCTCATTAGGGAGGGCATTCCACAAATGGGGAACCACCACCAAGAAGGCCCTGTCATGGTTCAACGCTAACAAAACAACAACAACTCCCAAGTCTTTTACTTTTACAGTAGAAGGAACAGTGAAAGGAGGGAAGGGAGGAGAACTGCAGAGGTTAAATAGGGACAAAAGTGAGAAAATGCAGTCGCATACACTTAGTTGTCCTTTCAGCTGGGAATGAGGATGTTTCTACAAAATGTAACAGATTTGGGTAGGCTGTTTTGTACCACTGGGATGTGATGCATTATTCCTCTCTTAACTCAGTGTCATTAAGCAGGTTCCTTTGAATGTCTTCCATCTGGCTGTGGAGAAATGTTCTTTCTGAGCCGAATAGCCGCTGCCAAAATACTCTTGTCAAGTTTGCTTAGCCACAAGTACGCTAATTGCACAGACCTAACGACTCTGCAAAGTTCTAACCCCTTCCACCTCTGCAATGTCTCCAAGCTTCTAGGTCTGCTGCGTTAGGTGTGTGTGTGCGCGTGCATGTGTGTGTGTGCCCAAAAGGCATAATATACAGAAGGCTGGAAGGCTTCCATCCAACAGATGGAAGCAATCTTAAGCTTTTCTGGAAGCTGACCCAGTGAGAGTGAGAAGGTAGGGAATGCTATGAAGGGGGTGGGCAATTTCCTCCTGACTGCTTTGGTGCTTAAAAGCAGCATTCCATGCTGTACTTTTTGGTCCCCAGTTGATACTGGATAGCTGAACTCAGGGAAAGTGGGCAGTAGGAAAACATGATCATTTTTTTGGCTACTGCCATGGAGAACTGACAGGAATGTCTTGGGTGCGCAGTTTAGAAAGCCTTCCTCGTCTCCAAAACAAGCAAGCAAAGGCATTGCTAAGAGGGTCACACAGAGAGGGAGCTGGTTGGGCGTTTAGCAGGATGGAGAAATGACCAGGGATGCATTAGTTGGTAGACATTACGCGAACATTATGCTCACTGTTGTGGAACACCCTTCTTAGGCGCTGCCCTTGGTGATGCATCTCCGAGTCACATCTAGACCCTACGTGTAGCGCGGTTTAATTGGAGCAGCCTTGGAAAAGCTTCCAGGGCCTGCATTCACAACATACATTCAAAACACTACAAGGCTACTTGAAACAATCATGGCTTCCCTCAAAGAATTCTGCCGTTTGTTCATGGTGCTGAGAGTTAGTTGTTAGGAGACCCATATTCCCCTCCCAGAGCTACAATTTCCAAAGTGTTTTACAAGCAATCCTTCTTCCTAAGGAAATCTGGGAATTGTAGCTCTGTGAGTGGGATATGACTGGCTTTTTGTTTTTGTCCTGTGAAAGGGCGGCAGATACATTGGGGCATTAATTTCCGATAGTAAATAAATCTGCAGCAATGGGTGCTAAATTAAGACTTTTAAAAATGTTAAGTCTTAAAGAGGAAGAAGAAGAAGAGGAAGAAGTTTATTTATTTATGCCCCGCCCATCTGGCTGGGTTTCCCCAGTCACTCTATTTATAGAATCATAGAATCATAGAGTTGGAAGAGACCACAAGGGCCATCGAGTCCAACCCCCTGCCAAGCAGGAAACACCATCAGAGCACTCCTGGCATATGGTTGCCAAGCCTCTGCTTAAAGACCTCCAAAGAAGGAGACTCCACCACACTCCTTGGCAGCAAATTCCACTGTCAAACAGCTCTTACTTATCTAATGAGCCATATCTGGTGTGGGCTTCTCTTTCTTTCCAAAGCTGTTGTGATTTAGAGCTGTTTAGCTTATATTGTGCTGCATTACCTTTGATGCTGTGTTGGTGGGTTTTAGTATTGTATGAAATCAAATCAAATCTTTATTGTTACAGTCAATGAGCAGCATTAAGAAATCTAGAGAGAAATAAAAGTGGAGCACACAGAACACATTTTTTTTTTTTTTAGTACTACAAAAGTTTGCACTGTTTCTTCTTATAAGCCACAATGGAAACTTTAATTGACATGTGGCGTACAGAACATCCACACACACACAAAACACACACATCACCCCAAAGCAGTCCGAGCTAAATCTGTTCACCATGATAACAAATGGGAACCTCTGTCCTCACTAGGAGAAAAATTCCAAATGCCCACTAATGTGGGGCAGGCAGTTTTCAAAACTCCTGTTGTTCTAGGCACATTTTGCAACAGGGAATTTCATTAGCGCAAGCAGTTTCTGAGCTCTGGGTGCAGTCCTGTGTCTAAGATTTCAAATTAAAACTGCAGAGTGGAAGCAAAGGTGGACCTTTTTCTACCTCCCCACTTCTAGCTACTCTCTGAAGACTGGAGAAGAGACCCTTTGAAGAATATTAGGGGGGTGGGCAGGGGAAGGACTAGACCATGTGAAAAATGAACATAATATTTTAGCTGCAGTTAATTCATTTTCAGCTTTGTATTCTCTATATATAAAAGTGTGCCTAGACATTCTGTGGTTGTACCATAACCTTGGTTTAAGGTGCCATTTAGCTCTTAGCTTTTATATATAAGTTTCCAACACTGGGGGCAGGCTATGGAGAGAGAATTGCTGCCTTCAAGCCCTGTTTGTGGGCATCTCAGAAGCCTCTGTAACAGAATGCTGGTGTCTCTGAGCCCTTTCATTGATAGTTGGCTCATGGGGAGCAGGCCAGTTCACAGCATTAAAAGCTGTATTAAAGGCTAATCTTTTAGTGGTAGCAACAGCATTTGTCTTCTTCATTCCTTCCCTGAAAATCGTTGGTATCATTTGGAGAGCAGCAAATGTTTATTCTGCAAATATTCATTGGTTCCTTTAATAGACCTGTAGTATTTAACAGATCTCATTGAGATGGGGGTAAGTCTGGTCAGTTGCAGCTTCAGGGCAAAGAATTTGGTGAAACTGAGCCTGCAAAGTGATAAAACAGATGCTAATCTGCATTTACAATTACCAAAGTATACTTTTTAATAATCATGCAGAAACGAGTAAATGCCTGCGTGCCATTTCTGTGGCGTCTACCAAAGACTATTCATAATTGTAAACCTGCCAGCAACTCCCCCTCTCTTTTTATATGAGAAGTGCTCCGATTTTAAAACTTTTAGTGTTTACTCTTAAAGTGGACCTTGGCCATTGAAACAAGTTGTTATACACTTTACAAGGCATCTTCCATTACAAAGAATGCATAGATAGTTCCCAGAAAAGGTAGGACATAAGTATCTGAGAAAGAGTGTTTCCCAAACTGCTTGAGATTACAGTGGTACCTTGGGTTAAGAACTTAATTCATTCTGGAGGTCCATTCTTAACTTGAAACTGTTCTTAACCTGAGGTACCACTTTAGCTAATGCGGCCTCCTGCTGCCGCCGCACCGCGATTTCTGTTCTCATCCTGAAGTAAATCCTGAGGTACAATTTCTGGGTTAGTGGAGTCTGTAACCTGAAGTGTCTGTAACCTGAAGCATCTGTAACCTGAGGTACCACTGTAAAGCAACACGGTAGGAGACTTGAAAATGTTCCATATTTTTCCGTGTATAACACCCCCCCATGTATAAGATGACCCCTATTTTGGGGGACCGCAGCAAGAAATTGCCGAAAGTTGTTGAGCTTTTTTTTGGGGGGGGAGATTGCCCAGAGTTGTGGAGCTTTTGAGGGAGGGTGCAACCGTCAATCGCCAGCACTCTCCCCACCCAAAGCCCAGCTGCCCACTCAACGCAACCACAGCCAGTTGCACTCACGCCTCGACGCTGACGTAAATCGAACGCCAAATTGCCGCAGCCAATCGTCAGCAGTCCTTGCCGCAGCAAACAATCACACGCCCAATCACCGCTGACAATCTCCTGTTGGCTCCTGCCACCAATGTATAAGACGACCCGTTAATTTTGCCTATTATTTCTAAGGAAAATATATTGCCTTATAGACGGGAAAAAACAGTGTATATTGTTTTTATTAAAACATAATATAGTTGAACTGGTGTACTGAAACTTTTTGACTCCACACAGAAATGAACTCTGCTTTCTGCTCTCACCCCTGTTTCCAATCAGATTTATCATTTGAACATTTGAGAAGGAGTGCACAACTGTTTGCCAGCAGAATTGTGTCGCTATTACTGGCTGAGGTTAAAACTTTCAGATATGTTGTTGTTGTTGTTAATATTATTTTTTAAATAGCATTCCACATATGCCCCAAGGCGATTTACGAAACATAATAAAGACAGCTAAAACAATTACAAAAGAGCACAAAAAAATAACACAAGGTGAGCTTTGAAAAGCCCCTGAGATGCGGGTCTTTCTTACTGCTAGCAAAAGCAGTTTGCATCATTGAGAATGGCAGTGTTAATGAGCCTTTCTGTAACAATCAGCCTCTGCCCTCCTGTAGGAGAGAGGAGTGCTTCTCATTATTTGCACAACTTGTTTAGCTGCCATTTATCATTGAAATGCACACCCCCATTTTACCGGGCTGTTTACACGGCTATTAAAGGTGGTCACGCTGTGTTTCAAGACTTGCAAAATATTGTCTACTCTCTTCTACCGTGATGACAGTAGCATATTTCTGGAGGAGGAGTTGACTGGCCAGATCGGTGTGTGTGTGTGTGTGTGTGTGTGTGTGTGTGTGTGTTTCAGTGCTAAAAACCACTCTCTGTCAAATATAAATCATAGTAAAATGCTGCAAAGTCTAGTGCATTTCAGTTAAAAACAACATGTGTCAGAGACACGGACTCGGAATCGGGTTCTACAGGTGTGGGCAACCCCTAGGATTCGCCAGATTGTTGTCTGGGAGAAGACTGTACTACCACATAACCCTGATTGTGTTGGCTGCCACTTGGTACAAATGCTGGCAAACATGCCGCACAAATGACAATATTGGGGATCCATCGAGAATCTTTCGCAAAAAGTCAGGATTGTTTTGCAGTAGAAAAAAAAGGCTCTTCTTTTTAGTACATTATTTCGGAATATTAGATGAACGATGATGATGTTGTGTGGCAGCTTGCCAGAAAATCTAGAAGAAAACCCCCAGCAATTATACCACTACAAATGGCAAGTGCAAAAAGGTCCTTGTGTGTCAAGGTCCCCCAAGGCACCCCTAAATAATTCACAATTAACATTTTTGTTTAAGGTTTTCGGCATAATTTTGGCCACAATTTTATTAAAATACATAAATGTGAGTGGTTGCTTAGGCATTGGTTCCAACTATCTGTCCCCTGCCCTGGGACAGAACTGACTTCTGGATTCCAGTGAAAGCCAGTAAGGGAAAACAATATTGGGGAGAGCATGGAGCAGGGGTATAGACGAAAGAATGGCAAGCCCCTGGATTCCTTTAACGGAATTCCCTTGCAGTAGCAGCATTGGAGGGGCAGGCACCGCCAATCCTTACCCCTCCACCAACCAATTTTTTAACCAGTGCCTAACCGCAACCTGTCCCATGGACTGCAAGAAGATCAAACCTATCCATTCTGAAGGAAATCAGCCCTCAGTGCTCACTGGAAGGACAGATCGTGAAGCTGAGGCTCCAATACTTTGGCCACTTCATGAGAAGAGAAGACTACCTGGAAAACACCCTGATGCTGGGAAAGATTGAGGGCACAAGGAGAAGGGGATAGCAGAGGACGAGATGGTTGGACAGTGTTCTCGAAGCTACCAGCATGAGTTTGACCAAACTGTGGGAGGCAGTGGAAGACAGGAGTGCCTGGCGTACTCTGGTCCATGGGGTCACAAACGACTAAACAACAGCAACAAACTGCAACCTTACAAGTTGTGACGATTTGCTATGCAGTAGGCAAAAACCAAATGGCACCAGCCAATCTGCCAAATGGACAAAATTCCTACCAGGCCCCTGCCCCAAAAGCAGACGACCCCATGACAGGCATAGCAAGGTAAATGCAATAGCCCTAAATTAGAGAGGGTGGGCGGGTGATCCGATGCACGCATCAAAGGAGCTCAGTCAGTGCCGCGTGACTTGATTTTATAACCTTTGGTCCATCCCCCTAGAATGGCAACACCAAAATTTGCCCAGTAACCCAACTGCCCAGTCACTGCGGATGGTCATCCATACTAACCTGCCCAACAACAGAGGGGGGGGGGGCTTGTCAGACCCCACCACAACACATTCTCTCTATGAAGGAGAACACGCTATACTGAAAGCAGAGCTGGCAATCTGTATAAAGAATCATTTCACCCTGGCATCCTGCAGTGAGGAGAAGGAGTCCTGGAGGTTTTTTTGGAGGGAGAAAAGATTGTATTATTCACATCAGGCTCACAACTGTCAAATCAAATGATTAAATGTATTTTATATGATCGCATTAAAGACACTGTTTCCCGAGGTTACAGAGAGCATATAAGATTTGATATTGTTCAGAAAATTAAGTTCCTGTCTTTGTTTCCAGTATCTTTTCCCCCTCTTATCCATGTTGCTCTCTCACAGAAGTTCATCCAAGGATGAACAATTTTCATGCAAGATTTATAGCCTTATTTGTTTTTGAAGACTTCTTTTTCTTATAATGTGAAATGCTTTTGTGATAAAGATCTTTCTTGAGGTCTCCTGCTTAGCATGTATTTATGCATGCTCATTACATAACCATTAAGGGTTGGTTAGAGTAGAAAAGATTTTAATTTCTTGTGGATTCATGTATAATTTGAGTTATGTTTATGTTATATTCACTGGCAATGGGAATTCGCTGGTGGTGAATCAATTCCGTTTAGCTGTATTTGCGGACAGTTTGTTCCCAGCCCATGGACATTCTGGAGAACTTTTGGCTACTATTGACCAAGCAACATGAGCTGGTGGCATAAAACTGTATTTAAGTTTTTCGTTAATGCACTGCAATATACTTTTACCAAATTAAAGGCACAACTTTGTTTGTTTGTTCATTTTTGCACCTGGTCACTTTTTGGCTTAAAAACTAAATAACGAAAGCAGTGTTCATGTGAAAAATACCCAATTTAAATGTAAAAATATGTCAATAAAATTGACAGCTGATATGACCTCTCCAGAAATATAAAAAATAAGATTAACCCAAAATACTCTAAACCACTCTTCTCCATTGTGGTGTCCTCCACTTTTTTGGGGGGGGGGAGGGCTACAGTTCCCATCAGCCCCTGCCAGCATGTTCAGTGGTTAGGGATGATGTGAGGTGTAGTATCAGGCAACCCAGAATTCCCTATGGAGAGGGATTTATTGTTAAACCACTCTGAGAATTGCAGCTCTGTGAGGGGAATAGGATAAGGTTACCGGATTTTTTTCAATGAATCTGGGGACACTTTTCAACTACAGTAGGAATGATAGGATTTTGTCAGGGGACTGATTTGTAAATCCGGGGACTGTCCTCGGGAAACGGGGATGTCTGGTAACCTTAGAATAGGGGTCTTCAAGCAACTCTCAGCACCCTTAACAAACTAGAGGTCCCAGGATTCGGGGGGGGGCATGATTGTTTAAAGTGGTATGGTGTTGCTCTAAACGCATAGCACAGATGGGGTCAGTGTTCCAGGCATTCTGATGCCCAGGTTCGCAGCTATAATTGTATTATATACATTGGATGAATATCTCTCTCTCTCTCTCTCTCTCTCTCTCTCTCTCTCTCTCTCTCTCTCTCTCTGGAGATGGGCAGGGTATAAAGTAAGTAAGTAAGTAAGTAAGTAAGTAAGTAAGTATGACAAATGTTAGCATGGCCATTCTGGTAATTCTGTGGTCAAGGAGGCTGGCTGTTGAGCTTAGCCCCCACCCCCCACTCTAGGGCCTTGGAGTGTCATTGAGTGCCCTGTTTTACTCTCTTCCAATCTCCCCATGTGGAAATCTCACGCTCTGCTTTTGGGAACACTGGCACAGTGAGGGCAAAATCTGCCCTCTGTCCCCAGTGTCCTCACCCTCACTGCCAGGAATTATGCAGAGTGCAAACTTCACAGAGACTGCACTGTATTCCTCTCTCTACCTTCTCCAAGGTTCATGCAATATTTGAGCCTTCCCTCTGCACACATCTTACCAGGGCCGGATTTAGGTTTGATGGGGCCCTAAGCTACTGAAGGTAATGGGGCCCTTTATGTGTCCAGCTGTTCTTTGTCAACAACAAATTGTCACTATTTTTTGCGTTGAATATATGCTATATAGTAATGTATGGACCTACTAGGTATCTAAAGCCATTTGCACAAAACAAAATATATATTTTATCAAAGTAATTTGTTGAACCTACGTTATATTTTGGAAACGTACATCCAGTTTTGTTTCCTTTAAAAAATTTTGGGGCCCCAAGAGAGTGGGGCCCTAAGCTATAGCTTGTTTAGCTTATACGTAAATCCGACACTGCATCTTACCCATAACAGCAAGGAGCATTTTGCTAGCGGTATTCATTTTTAAAAAATAAAAATAAAAACGTTCCCACTTAAGATTTGCTATTACCATGGTGGGAATCGGTCTTTTGCAAGCCATTTTAGTCAGTCTGTGTAACATTAGAAAACCTTATGTTTCTCCCACTGAATACTGTATACTAAATTGGCACATTTTAGGAGCCCCAATATATCAGAATTTCCTGAGGAAGTCTCAAGTAAAGCTGTTCCGGTGAACTTTCCCCTACATCCCTGGTCCTACATCTGTTTGCTGGGTGCTGGCTGTAATAAATAATCATCATAAAAGGCCTTTGAGGTTTTCATGTCTCAAAAGGAGCATTCTGACATTTGGCAAGGGATAAAAAAACCAACTTCAACACCAAGGGTGGGGCTACCCTTGGCTTTGAAGGACAGAAGCACGTTTCTCTATTTGTGAGCTGCCATGTAAGAATATAAATTTTGACACCACCCAAATACTCTCAGCGTTCACTTATAACTTAAGCTTCTTTTGTTGACTGAAGGGGAAAGCCTGGTTTTTTCCCCCTCCACTTGCACATCCCTAGATACACATGTGTAGCACACTCTTAAATATTGTTCTGATTATATTTCATGAATGCAGTGCTGTCACATCATAAAAATGTGCTTCAGAACCCTGCAGTGAGGATGCAGATGTCCCTGTGTTCATCCTGATTTGTTATAAATGTTAAGTAGTATATTTATTCCAAAACAGATCTTTAGGGGAGTAACTTCCCTGAAAGCTACCCATTCATTCCTACTTACAGTGCTTATCAATATGTACATGTGTATCCGTAGTTTGCTGCAGCTATCAGTTCCTTCAGCACAATTGTTTCATCAATACACACCAGCACATGTGTGCATCAGTAAAACTGTTAAGTTGTGGGTGAACATATCAGACGACACAGCGATTCTTCAAACAGCTCTTGTTTATTCACAGGCCAGAACAGAACTGAACTGAAGGGTTCAGTCAGCCTGCTTATATAGAGCTCCAGTACAATGCAACAGTAACAACTTTCTGTAACTATCCAATCACTGAACGTCACTTTCAATTCCTTATTTGCATATGTGGACCTGAGTGAAAACTATCTACAGTATCCCCCTGCTGGCCCAGGGTGAGAACTTCAGTACATAACAAAAACACTGCACAGAAAGAACCCTGGCGCATTCCTCTTTGTTATAATCACATGAAGGCTGCTTCTTTGCAGTGCTTTATGGATGCTTGCAGTTTGTCGAAGCTTTCAATTGCTTCGGCTTATTTGTTTTACCAGTGCCAAAGAGTGCGTGTGCATATCAGTAAAACACCCCACAAAAAGAATCCTGGTGCAATAACAATCACATAAAGATTGCTTTTTTGGTAGGGTTTTTTTAAAACAACAACAAAATCAGTATTGACACATGTGTGCATCAGGATTGGGGAGGGAGCAGAGAGTTTCCGTGCACTGAGAGAAGCTGAAAGCTACAGCAAGTTTTGCATGTTCCAGTTGTTAATTTTATAAATTCCCCTGGTTAAAATGGGAATCCCGGAGGTGTGTGGGACATGGGACAGAGGAAAGCTAACAGCAATAGCTGCCAGTGGGGCTGCATTGCTTAACCTGCTTTCCCAATCCCACGCACATCACTGCCCCTTTCTGAGAGGGGTAGGGGCAAGGCAGGAGGAGTTTGGGTCAGTGCAGGTGCATCATGGGAAATCCTGGACAGGCCCTGCCACTGCACACACCATGCTAAGCCCATTCTGCCTTAGCCCCCTTCCCCTTGCTAAACAGCAGCAACATGTGGCGCTGGGAAGGCAAGTGTCAGGCAGCAGAGGAACATAGCTGTCAACGTTTCCCTTTTTTAAAAGGGAAAGTCCTTTATTCCGAATATGATTACTCACAAGAAAAGGGAAAAGTTGACAGCTAGGGAGAAACACCCCCCATGGCAGGAATGGAGAAGACAAGGAAAAGTCCTTACCACCCACTTTTATTCAATATTCACAGAGAGAGGCTTGGGCATGCAGCCTCTTGGAATAATGGCGTTGCCCTGAGTGAATCTCCACCCCCTCCATCTTTCCTACTTCCTCATGCATCATCGCTACAGGTGCAAAAAGGACCCGTCTTTGAGCTCTTTGCTCTCCTACTTTCAAGGCTCACTGGGTTCTGGGATATGGAGGGTCTGCATTGCTTTCTAAAGGCACTGTGTCCATCAGTGGTTAAGAGCGCTAGACTCGTAATCTGGGGAACTGGGTTCGCGTCTCCGCTCTTCCACATGCAGCTGCTGGGTGACCTTGGGCCAGTCACACTTCTTTGAAGTCTCTCAGCCCCACTCACCTCACAGAGTGTTTGTTGTGGGGGAGGAAGGGAAAGGAGAATGTTAGCCGCTTTGAGACTCCTTCGGGTAGTGATAAAGTGGGATATCAAATCCAAACTCTTCTTCTCCTCCTCCTCCTCTGCCTCCTCTTCCTCCTCCTCCTCCCCCTCCTCACCCATTATTTCCCAGCTTCCCCCCTCATCTGCCCCTGAGCTGTGATCTCCGTCAAACCCCTGTTGTAATTCTGAACTGCCTTCTTCTTATCTGATAGGGTCAGGCCACCATTCCTTCTCTGCCCAGTCCCTGACAGCGGATGAGCAACAGTGGCTCATTCACACTGCCCCACCAGCCACTACTGGCCAACGGAATCATCAGCAAATGGAAGCAGAGACATTTACTTATCCTTAACATTGGTTAGAGAAATTGCTCCTTGTTGAATTTCTTCTTGCCCCACATGTTTTTAAGGCACAGATCCTTGGCCAGAAGATATATAGCTATTTTAATTGTAGGTCTCAGAAGTAAATGAGGTATTTTAGGGGAGAGGAAGGATTATCAATAAATGTGCCTACACCCAACATTGCTGTCCAGGCAGGCAGTGGAAAGGAAAGGAAAAACAGGCAAATCAGAAGGCTGTTCAATGTACATAACAGAGTATGAAATGGTTAACTTTATGGTTTACACGGTGCAAAAATTACAATATTTTAAATGGCAGGTACGAACTCAACCTTTGCTGCTTGCAGTTTCTGGGCTCTTGCTATTTAAATAAATATACTGATATTACATTTGCTCGTTTCTGTTTTCCTGTTACCTACCCAGTTCCCCATGACATTTTAAAAATAAATTGTCCATGGCTCAGTAAGTTTCATTAATCAATTCACTCAACGCTCTGGAATGGCTTTTGCATTGTGTACTAATGACCTGAGAAATTCAATTAAGAAATAATACGCTAACCCTTTCTCCAAGGAGCTCGGAGCAAGCGTACATGGGTCTTAAGCCATCATCCTCACCAACAATCATGGGAGGAAGGTTAGACTGTGGCTGGCCTTATACATACAATTGATTGAATTGGGAACAAAGTGATAAGAATTATGAAGTTGTAGAATTAGGAGGGCAGGATTGCCATTTTGAACTCTCCTTTGCAGAAAAAAGCTCCCTGCAAGACTACACCTAATCTAGCAGGGAGTCAACTGAGCTAGAACCAGTGCTGTGTGGTCAGTGGGCTAGGGGAATGAGGCCAGTCCCCTGGGACACGGGTGGCGCTGTGGTCTAAACCACTGAGCCTCTTGGGCTTGCCAATCAGAAGGTCAGCGATTCGAATCCCTGCCATGGGATGAGCTCCCGTTGCTCTGTCCCAGCTCCTGCCAACCTAGCAGTTCAAAAGCATGCCAATGCAAGTAGATAAATAGGTACCACTGCGGTGGGAAGGTAAATGACGTTTCCATGCGCTCTGGTTTCCATCACAGTGTCCCGTTGCGCCAGAAGCAGTTTAGTCATGCTGGCCACATGACCTGGAAAGCTGTCTGTGGACAAACACCAGCTCCCTTTGCTTGAAAGCAAAATGAGTGCCGCAACCCAATAGTCACCTTTGACTGGACTTAACCATCCAGCGGTCCTTTATCACCATCACAAACTGGCACCTCTAGCCCTACTGGTTCCCCTACCAAAAAAATTAACCACACGCCACTGGCTAGGACTTATCTCCTCAATAGGCTCGGTTGTGTGTGTGTTTTATCTGCAATGATTTTTTTAAAAAAAATAATAATAATGGGGAATATTCTAAAATTGTGACACACGACTACCTGCAGTAATGTGGTCCATTCTACCACTCTAGACCAGATCTTGGAGACAGAGTCATAGAACTGTAGAGTTTGATGGGGTCACAGAGGCAGAGGAAGGACATCCACTGCTACAACTTCCATGATAGGTGGTCATCCAAGTTCTGCTAAAACTTGTAATTTGATCCTATTTGTCTAGACCAAGCATAGCCAGACGTGGCCCTCCAGATGTTTTGGGACTACAATTCCCATCATCCATGACTACTGGTCCTGTTAGCTAGGGATGATGGGAGTTGTAGTCCCAAAACAGCTGGAGGGCCAAGTTTGGCCATGCCTGGTCTAGGATCCTACCCTCTGAACTGGGGTGGTGGTGGTATTCTCCATTTTATCCTTTCTAGGTTAGACTTGGGGGTGGGGGGAAGGATAGCTTAAGGTTGCTCTGTGAAATTCCTGGCTGGGTAGCAAATTGAACCTGGGTCTTCTGAGTCCTAGCCTGAAATCATACCACACCGGCTCCTAATTCTCCACTTGAAGCTGTTGCCAGGAGCCAATGATAAGTTATGACTTTCAAGAAATTCTTAGTACAATAACGGTGGGATCAGTGTTCTGGTCTGGTTGAAGGCATCAGCTGTGGATGGACTGCACCCGTCTTTTGGAAATGTCAAACAAAACCCACATTTTGGTTACACCAACTAGTTACGCAAACACAAATTATATTCGGTGCTTCCAAGTATGTTTGATGTTGTTCCCAACAAAGTGATTAGCAAGTCCATATTTCCCCATGCAAATAGCTTCATTTGTAGTCCTGTCGCATTGCATGACGATGCACACAAGAGTCTCTCCTTCTAAACAATGCTCTGGAACCGTTTTTGATTGACACCAACTCGTATTTCTGAGCAAATCTCTCTGTGTGTACATATGTATACAATTAATTGGGGCAGATTTGACTGCAAGCAAGGAGAGAAGAAACAGACGGGCAGACAGTTAAAATGAAAGCAAAGACTTTTGCTGTTTGAGGTCTACGCCAACTGCTGTCACTCAGTCTCCCAACTGGTTATTGACTAGAGATGCCTCGTTGGTATTCCTAAAGCTACGGAGCTTTATGCAGCCATATGTCAACATATCAGTTATCATGGCATTGGCATGCAGGGATTTTGGAGTTTAGTTTCTGTCAAGCCTCTTCATTAACACACTTAAGCATTATGGCACTCGATTTGTTATGCCATGGCTAAATCACAAGACTTCATTCCAGCTGATCGCATAACAACTCTCCAATACATGCATCCCTCCTTTACGTGTGATTACATATATACAGTATCTTTAAAAATGTAGTATAAACACTGACAACTGGGAAACACTGGCCTGCAAGCGCTTCAGTTGGAGAACAGCCTTTACCAAAGGTGTCATAGTAAAGACACTTGAACTCAGGACGCAAGGGAGAAATGTGCGAAGAGGAAGGCACACTTGGCGAACCTTCACCATGATCAACTCCTGCTTGGAAACCAATGTCCCCACTGTGGAAAGACGTGTGGATCCAGAATTGGCCTCCACAGTCACTTACAGAATCACTGTTGAAACTGTGTTCATGGAAGACAATCTTTCTTGGCTATGAGTGATTGCCAAAGAAGAAGAAGAAGTGGAGGTAGAACGTTCTCCTTCTGACACACCTCTCCTCTCTGCCACCTGGCTTTCATCCAGAATTCTACCCACCCATCCTGTCTCTCATCCAGTTTCCAAAAAAACTCACAGTTCACCCACAAAGTCTCACTAAGATGAGGACTTGCCGGAAACTGCTGGCATTACCCTATTGCAGATATTAATACTGAAGCAATTGGATGCATAAAACGTGTGGATCCAGAATTGGCCTCCATAGTCACTTATGGACTCACTGTTAAAACTGTGTTCATGGAAGACAATCTTACTCAGCTATGAGTGATCGCCAAAGAAGAAGAGGATGACGTGGCACAGGGAAATCAACAATTAAGTTCAGACCTGGAAATGTTGGGAGAGAGCTGAAAAGTCCTTGTAGCTCATGAGGAGACCCTCCCCAGAGCCCAATGAACATTTCAGTAAGCCCAAAGTTAATTTGGGGGTGTACATGGAGGAAGGAGAGGTGGGAAATCTCCATTGCACTAGCAGAAGTCCTAGCACGGACATCTGCTAGCAGAAGCATTGGGTTGAATTCAGACCATTTCTGTTTACCAGCCATCTTAAGCTAAAAACCCAGATGTCTTCTAACACTATGGGTGCCCCCACTGAACATCTCTCAACATTTCTTGAGCTGAACACTTCTTTATACACACGATTCTCATTAAATAAAAAGAGAGAGGCTTTTTTGGGGGGTATGCTTTATATATAAAAAAATTAAAAGGGAAAAAAATCAATTTCAAAAGCATTTGCTTTTGGGCTCAGAAGCTGCAGAGCCCTTGAATGGAACCTCTGATGGTCTCCATTGCTAATGTGGCAATTTCTCCCTATTTCCTTTCCATGAAACATTGCTTAGAAATCAATTTTTCCTAGCAAGATGAGAAAATGAGACCAGTTGTACTTCAGAGCACCACTTCAAAGATTGTATTGATCTTCGGGGTTTTACTGAACGTTTCATCAAGGGCTTTCTTCAAAGTCATTTCTCTCGTGCTTTTGTTGGGATATGTTCTTCTTATGAGGCAAAATACCTTCTTTTTAAAGCGATTGACCTTCTAAGGCAGAAGCATCGACGATTGAAGTGTTTTGATGTTCTTAGAGGTTCAGGCATGTACACGACATGTATTTGGCAATGCAGACTTGATGCTTCCGGTGTTCAGACACCTATTTAAAGTAGTTAAATATTTCATCCTAGCCAGCAATCTGTCATTTGCGACAGGCAGGGTGTGTGTAAAGAGAGGGTGTGCGTTTTGCTGGTTCCCACGAGAGACAGTGAATCATGATGCTATCTACATGATGCATGACACCAGAGCAGCCCTTTTCATTGAGGACTATGCCGTCTAGAATTCAGGCTGGAGGAGACGCACTTCACTGGAAATTAAACTTTAACATTAGAAAACTTTACTTGCAGAAACTTATAGATGAATTTAAACAATACTTACGGTCACATGCTCATCCAAGCATGGGTTTACAGTCTCTTCTTCTAACTTCCAAACAACTGTATTTTCCTCTCTTTCCAGAGCTCAGCACTCAGCATTCTGTATCTTTTTTTAATATAATAATTTTTATTGATTTAAATATATAGATTATAAAATGTACCACGAAACTTATCACTTATACAATCTTTTTAGACTTCCATCAGCACCTCTGATAATCCACCGTTTTGTCCACTTCTTATACATTTCTTAACTTTATATTGCCTTTAAGTCTCTTAACAAATTATCCTTTCCCTTATCTATTTTTGCAATACTTCCAATAATACTCCTCACAGAACTTCTTGCAAACCTACAAACGTCATCTGGTCTTCACAAATACTTTTCAAATAGTCCGTAAATTTACTCCAGTCTTCCGTGAATTTCTGGTCCCGCCGGTTTCAAATTCTTCCTGTTAGTTTATCTAATTCTGCATATTCCATTAACTTCATCTTCCAGTGTTCTGTATCTTCAATTAGGCCATGCCTTGCAGCTCCTGTGAGAGATTTCCCCCTTTACCTTCTCCTGCAGCTTTTGCTCTCTTTCTTTCAAGCAGAGAAGAAGCACTACAACACTCTATTCAACTTAGCAGTGTTCACAGTGGATTCTAAAACACAGTCATCTCGCTTCACATCAAATGGAGCCTCACCTTCACCATGTGACCAATGCTAGCCAATCGCATGAGAACTACTAGAGATCTCTCTAGAATTCAGTTACCAACCAATCAGATTTAAACACATAGTAATGCATAAAAGCATTTACAATTTCAGTGAATAAAATTACTATACTTAACAGGCTTCCCACGGAGGCATCTGATTGGCCATTGTGAAAACAGGATGCTGGAGTAAATGGACCTTATAGGTTCTTGCATGGAAAAAGGGGAAAGTGTAGTCAGGGGCAGATTGTGGTGAGTGCTACTCCATAGTTATGATGACACCTGCCGTTAATCCTCCTCTAATCTGAATGACCCTGCCTTTTTATTTCCGTAGCTTCATTCTGGGTTCTCTTCATTAGTCGTGCTAATTCTTAGACATGCAATGGAACATCAAGAGCTGGTTTTTAATATCCAGCCACAGGAGGACTGGTGAAACTTGTTGGACCTCCAGATGTTGCTGGACTACAACTCCCAGCATCCCTGTTGATTGGCCACACTGCCAGGGGCTGATGGGAGTTGTAGTCCAACAACATCTGGAGGACCACAGCTCATCCCAGGGACAGTATGACTAAGGGGGCAGGTCCCCTGCAGCAGCAGAATCATCCTACCATTATAAACCCTGAACGTTTTGCGCATCATAGAAGCAAGACACATTGTTCCTTCCATGTAAAGATTGCCTTGATTGCAGCAGTTTACACGTTTCCTTTGATGTGATCATAAAATACATCAAGAGCTGAGACAGACTTTCTCGGAAAAGTTTTGCCTCATAACGTTCAGGATGGGGTCGGGGATGAAAGGAAGATTAAGGGCACAGGGTTTCAATGCCCCCTCCCTTTCTTACTCAAACCACACTCTTCCTCCCTTTTGGCACCCATCCCTCTAAAGTTCAGATTTGAATCCAATACTTCAGCCCTCTCTTAGTGCTATTTGCACTAGTAACATGAAGCATGGGATGAAGAGTTGAAACAGGGCCTGTTTCTAGGCACCACCTATTATTTTTGCATTGTACATGGTTTATATGTTGTTTAATCCCCAAGTGTGTGGGGGGGGGGGTTTACACCCTATATATCTATACCTATATATATTTGTATCTATATCTATATATCTACAGTGGTACCTTGGGTTACAGATGCTTCAGGTTACAGACGCTTCAGGTTACAGACTCCACTAACCCAGAAATAGTACCTCAAGTTCAGAACTTTGCTTCAGAATGAGAACAGAAATCGTGGCGCGGCGGCAGCGGGAGGCCCCATTAGCTAAAGTGGTACCTCAGGTTAAGAACAGCTTCAGGTTAAGAACGAATTAAGTTCTTAACCCAAGGTACCACTGTATATCTTAAAAATAACTGACAAAATCATTCAGGGCGTGCAGTGCCACCACAAGGCATTGCAAATATTGAACTTCCCAAATCAAAGATGCACATCCTAGGAACCTCCTAGCAACCACTGTGGTGTGGGGAGAGGGGAGGGGGAAGGGTGGGGGAGAGAGAACAAATATACAAAAGCCCTATAGATCTGAACTCTGGGAACTGGCTTGCCCTATAAAAGGAGAGGAAATAGGAACATGCAACAGAGGAAAGGGGAAAGAGAACAGGGTCATTCACAGTCAGGAAGCAGATAGACAGATGCAACCCCCCCCCCAAAAAAAAACCAACCCACTGCCATCACTGCCCCAGACCAATGGCACAAAGTGACGGAAGGGGGTAGAAGGAGAAAAATATATATCAAGGGTTGTTTCCCCCTCCTCCTGAAAGGATTTTCAATTGACAGGAAATATCTCAAATAATTAGACCTCCCTTGCTTTATAAAGATGTGTATGTGTGGTGCACAGGTTTTTATTGATTAAGTTTATTGAGAGCCAGTGGAATGTAGCAGTTAGAGTCTCAGACTCAGACCTGGGTGCAAATCACTCAGCCATGAAGCTGACTATGTGGCCTTGGGCCAACCACTGCCTCTTGGTCTAACCTGCCTCACAGGGTTGTTATGGGAACTAGGTGGGCGAAGATGCATGTACACCACCTTCAGCTCCTTGGAGGAAAAAGTAGGATATAAATGCAATAAATTAATAAACGTGGCTAATGTAATTGGTTTTAGCATTTCTATTGCATGTGAAAGTCACTCTGAGTCATTTTGATGAGTAACATGGCATCGTTGTTGTTGCTTCTGCTGCTGTTTCCAAAGCTGTCCCCCAAATAGGACAGCAATAGCTTTGCCTCCCTGGTTGCTTCCCTGCTGATAAACACAGAATAAAAAATTGCTCTCTGCTCTCAGTTCTCACTCACCCAATATCAGTCTGCCCTTGATTTGATTTGGTTTCTCCCAACCTTCCCATCCCCAGATTCCTCTTATTTCCAATAAGTTGCCATGTGAAGGGGGAGGAAGAAGGGAAAGAGAAGAAGAAGAAGAAGAAGAAGAAGAAGAAGAAGAAGAAGAAGAAGAAGAAGATCCTATCCAACATTTCATTTCAGCTCAGTGTTCTCCCTCCATCAGTGAGGAGAGGAGAGGGCCTCCACAACCTCATCCCTTTATTGCTAGTTGTCTGTATGGACTGGCTCCAACACACCATGTTTGATAAGATCCTGGATCAGAAGAACTTGGTAGACCATGTTATAGAAAACCACTTGTGTGTGCTGCAGTCTCACGGCAGCTCCAAATGGGGTGTGTGAGAGTGAGTGAAAGAACCCAACAGGCATGCATTCTTGTTTATTCTCTCTGAATATCCTTCCTACTCCTTAAAACACACACACAAATCAATACACGGCTGTATCTTGCTTTTACAATGGACAAGGACATGCATGGTGTGGGGGAGCACATTTTTGAAGAAAGAAGCAGAAGCTGCTGAAACTTGTGTTTTTTTGGATATAGAGCTGAAGATTACTTTGCCTCCTGTTCCTACTGGAAGCATCAAGCTGAGACCTTCACTGAAATAAAAGCTGGCATGAGATCCATGGGGAGGGGAAGGTGAATATCTGTGCTTTTGATGATAAGTTATGCTTTGGAACAAGCATAAAAAGGGGAACATTTTGGTATTCTGCATTTTCCCCCAGAGGGAAAACTGAATGAATGCTTTTTTTATATATACAAGCTAGGACAAAGATTTGGGAGGGGAGTAAGGAGGGTCTGCCTGAAGTTCTTCTTCTGCCAGTTAGAAAAGATGCAGCATTTTAGAAAATGGTTTCTCCACTGACAGGCGGCAGCTGCCAATTGAAATGACAACTGCTATATCACACAAGCCTCTCTCTGTGTGTGTTTAATGGAAGCACAGATGATGAGCTGAGGGTGATGGCTGGGCAGATAGCATATCAGGCACGGTGTGGGCAAACCTGATAGCGAGCTAATCCCCCTTCCGCCTGCGTCTTCCAGGCAAAGACTGCCGTTGCGGCAGAGGTGATGTTCTCAGCCAATGGCTTGCAAAAAAGATGTGTCAGGACTCAAGACAAGCCCGGTGTCAGTCGCAGAGATTGCCAGACCTTTGGCTCGGTACATCAGGGCATGGGAGGAGGCGTTTGAAGCTTACATGGGAGAGGGTTCAGAGCAGGCCTCGTACAAAGCGTTTATCATAATTCTTTGGCCTTGCTGGTGCATTGGGCCGACTCTCTCAGAAAACGTTCCTGTGTTTTTGGAATTAACGTGAGCCTTCGACTGCAAATTTCAGGAGGCAGATCTTACCAGTGTATTGTTATCCTCACTCCAGTTCTTCTGGTGGTGAGCAGTTCTAGCGATGCAACGCTTACCCAGTTTCTTTTCTAAGGAAATCAGTTGAGACGTGCGCCATTTTGTAATGGTTGTTTCTGTTTACAAATATACATGCTGAGCATTGGTGGAGGCAGACTAGCAGCTTAAAGACTCCACAAAGTCCACTGCTCCCACATTGGATCTGAGAGAAGAAGAGAAGAATAAGAGTTTGGATTTGATATCCCGCCTTTCACTCCCTTTAAGGAGTCTCAAAGCGGCTAACATTCTCCTTTCCCTTCCTCCCCCACAACAAACACTCTGTGAGGTGAGTGGGGCTGAGAGACTTCAGAGAAATGTGACTGGCCCAAGGTCACCCAGCAGCTGCATGTGGAGGAGCGGAGACGCGAACCCGGTTCCCCAGATTACGAGACTACCGCTCTTAACCACTACACCACACTGGCTCTCAAAGGATGCTCACAGACCCCCAAATTCTGTCCTCTGACCCTCCTAGTCTCAGACTGCAGATGGCCCTTTGCTTCCTTTTCAATCACACCTAGATTACGTTATTCTCAACTGGGGCTGGGAGGGGAAGTAGCCCGCTATCAGATGCTGCCATTGAAACAGACTATTTAAAGCTGCAGTCCCATAGCTACACCATTGGAGGGCAGGATCCCAGAGGGACAGAGTTTTCCCTCAAAGAGGGCGATCTGATGTTGAATGCCTCTTCCTTGAGACAGCTAGTTCATCCCTGATGTCAGAGATGACAAAGAAGAGACCAGTTGGGGGCATGCCAGGTTAGGGGATCCTCACTACTCCTAGAGCATAAGAAGCTGCTGTATACTGAGTCAGACTGTTGGTCTATCTAGCCAGAGGCAGATTTAGGGCTGTGCAAGCTATGCAGTCACACAGGGCACGCATCCAAATAGGTTGCCTTCTCAAAGCCTGGTCACTGCTTGCCCAGCTTTGGGAAGGAGGTGTGAGGGCTCTGGCAGGGGACCTAGAGTCCTCCTGTCTCCTTCCTGAAGCCAGGCAAGTGCTTACTGGGCTTTGGGAAGGAAGTTGTTGTTGTTTAGTCATTCAGTCGTGTCCGACTCTTCGTGACCCCATGGACCAGAGCACACCAGACACTCCTGTCTTCCACTGCCTCCCACAGTTTGGTCAAACGCATGCTGGTAGCTTCGAGAACACTATCCAACCATCTCGTCCTCTGTCGTCCCCTTATCCTTGGGCCCTCCATCTTTCCCAACATCAGGGTCTTTTCCAGGGAGTCTTCTCTTCTCATGAGGTGGCCAAAGTATTGGAGCCTCAGCTTCATGATCTGTCCTTCCAGTGAGCACTCAGGGCTGATTTCCTTAAGAATGGATCGGTTTGATCTTCTTGCAGTCCATGGGACTCACAAGAGTCTCCTCCAGCACCATAATTCAAAAGCATCAATTCTTCGGCGATCAGCCTTCCTTATCGTCCAGCTCTCACTTCCATACATCACTACTGGGAAAACCATAGCTTTAACTATACGCACTTTGTCAGCAAGACCCTGCCAGGGTGAGGGCTGGAGGGAGGGAGTCAACTGGCCTCTCACAGGGTGGCATATTACCAAATTCCACCCTGATCTAGCTGCGTACTTTCTACACTGATTGACAGTGCCTCTCCAGGATTCCAGCTAGGGGTCTTTTGAAGCTCCACATGGAGCTGTGGATTGAAACTGAGACCTTCTGCATGCAAAGCTGATGTTCTGCCATTAGACTACAGTCCTTTCTTAGGAAAACAAGTACAGCAAGGCACTGGAAAAAGGGGGTTGTCTACCTTGGTTTGCCCCATACCTCCTTTGTATTTATTTGTATTTTTGATGAACACTTTCCCTTAAGAGATGCATTTTGCAAAAATTGGGTGGTTTCATAATCTCACCACAAAATTCAGATCAGTGCAAATTTCAAAAGATGGCTGCGCTTTGGTTCTCATGTTGTTTTGCAAAGTTCAGATTTGGTAGTTTCAACTTCAGATGCCAACGGAATTGAATTTCTCCTCCATCCCTTCCCAGCGCTGATCTATGGCCCTTTCCCTCATCTCATAAACCTGCAGCTACATATGTGCTGGGGGCTGATTGCAATTGGCTGCGGTCTGACTAATGGCAGCATCAACAGAGATCTACTATAATCCACAGAACAATTGACTCCTGGCATCAGTGCCCCAGCCTCCCAATGGATCATAGAAAAGGACATGGAAGAAAGAGAGAGGGGCAAAAATGGTATGTCCTTTTGCTGAGAAAATACCAGGCATCATTAGCAAACAGGGTTGGGGTTTTGAATGCAGATCCTTCTCCCGCTCCCCCATCACCATATTCTTTGTGGCTTTTTTAAAAAACATTTTCCAAAGTGTGCTTTCCAGTGCTCCACACATGACAGAGCATATTGCAGCAAAATTGCCCAAATAGCCACATGGTATGCCTTGCTCTTTGTAACTACAGACCATCTCCCTAGTGCGCTTGGTTCTTAAGCCATGCTCTTGATTAGCATGGTCAAGTGCAAATTGACAGAGCAGACTTCTCTTTCCCATCCTTTTCTTGCCCTTTCTCTCATTCTTGTGCCAAGGTTCTCGCCATTCAGTTTGGCCTGTACCGTGTCTCACCAGAGTCACCTTCTGTTTAATGCATTTGGGACACCTGGTGACTTGGACTGTCGCTACATGGCGATGGTTAGCAGATGCTGATTTTTCAATAGCTGCCATAATTGTTACAGTGTGAGAAGAGCAACCAGGCAATGGTATTTCATCACCGTTACAAACAAGCTGCAATTTGCCCTCTCAGATTCCTGCTGTATGACATAACTAGGGTTGACTTTCGCCATCAGCTCAGTCAAACACAACCTCCAGATTTGGAGAGTCTACTACCTTTGAATCCATTCTGAATCAAACCAAGATCTGGAGCTGGTCTGAAATGGATCAGGATTGGGCCTATCTATACCTCCAGGCTCCTACACGTCTCAGCTATCACATTATATACCAGGGTCTGGTGGCCCAACCATGTCTAATGGAAACCAACTTTTGAGATCTCTTGAGGGCACTTGAGAGTTCATCCAGTTGCCTCAGATTCATTCCAGATCAGATTCAGAGGAATCCTGCCACCCATAAACAGAACAGGAACTTGTCCAGCTAAAACAAACAGAATAGAAGGATTTCTGTTATTTGAGGTTCTCAGTTGGTCATAATCCCTGGCTTGGAACATAATCATATATAGCTCCTTGTCATGCACTCACCACCAGTACTGAGTGCTGCTAGGCCAAAGACCCCTAAACAAGCCCTACATTACCAAATGGTTAGTTCCAGAACTAGAATGCCAGTTGGACTACCAATTCTGTATACCATAGCAGGAAGAATAAGGATGGGGAGCCTGTGGCCCTCCAGAGATAATTATTGGACTCCAGCTCCCAGGGATGATGGGAATTGTAGTCCAACAACATCTGGAGGGCCACAGGTTCACCATCCCTACTCTAATAGGAATACTGATGTGCAATCTCAGCCCATTCACATGGCCCTCTTCTAGCAGCTAACTAACTTTTACTCGGAGTAGACCCATTGAACCTAACTGATGAGCAAACATTAGTTGAATACCGTCCATGTTTCTGTGACAGGAGGCAAACATAGTTCAAGGACTATATGAATTTCCCCTATTTTCCCCCCTACTGTGCCAAAACTGGCATTGCATATGCAGGACATTCCTCCACAAAGAGTCACTATGCAATTTTTGCAAAGACAGGGTTTTCAAAATGGTAATTTAATTTGCATGGTATTCCAATTCGAAACACAACAGTGCTTTTGTTTTCCATTTAAGAACACATACCCGGCTTAATTGCATAATTCCCAGTTTAGAACTGAGTGAGCACCCTTGTTTTATTTTAAAGTATTTTCTATCGAGGCACAGCTGGAACATAATTAGCTATGTGAAAAATAAAAATGCACAGCAGCATTTTATTAGAAAATTAAGGAGGGTTGTTTGCCCCCAAAAGTGGAGTTTGTAAATCATTGGAACATGAAATATCAAGCTAATATTCAACCATATATCTTATTTTCACTAAAGGTTTGGGGTACATATGTTGTATTTATATTTTATTGATCAATTTAAAGATAGGGTTATTTGAAAATTAGGATTATTTCATTGTAGACATATTTGTATCTCTGCATTCTAGTGATGATGAAGATAAACAAAAATACTTTTGGGATAGTGGGATAAAACATTTAATTTTTCAACTATTCAAAAGAACTGATGAGACTGTTGTTTTACCCTTCCTCATACTGTGTGATAGGCACAGTTTTGATTTCACAACTGGTTGCTGCATCATCATCATCATCATCATTATTATTATTGTTACTGAATTTCTTCCACATATATATCCGGAGGCAATTTGCAGACATATCCCTAGAAACAGCTAAAATAATTTCTAAAACAGTTCAACAACTGGGTATAAGTTTAAAAACAACACAGAAACTGTTCCTTCACAGAACTGCAATAACTGTTCAAAAATCTGATTTATCTGGCAATTACATGACAATTATCTGCAACCATGAATATGCAACACTTGCTTTGGGGAGCGAACAAAGGAACATATATTTTCAGTATTGCCATTTTTTCGGCTCACAAACACAACTAGTCTGTTGACTGTGTACTGTCAAGATGAAAATTCATTAGCGGCTCTGAGTGGTTATGTTCTCTGAGGGGTCAAGAGTATCCACACACACACACACACACACATACACACACACACACACACACACACACACACAGACCCTCAGGTTCTTAAGTAGCATCTGCTTCTTGAATACAGCAGGTCTTTGAATATCAGTTAATGGAAGTCATAGGTAGAAAGAGTGCTGCTCTACTCAAGTCCTGCATAAGCATCTGTCTGGCCACTGTGTGAACAAGATGCTGGACTTTGGTATACAGAGGTACCACTGTATACAGGACCGAGGCCATTTAGGGCTTTCAAGGTCAGCACCAACACTTTGAATTGTGCTCGGAAATGTACTGGGAGCCAATGCAGATCTCTCAGGACCGGAGTTATGTGGTCCCGACAGCCACTCCCAGTCACCAGTCTAGCTGCCACATTCTGGATTAATTGCAGTTTCCGGGTCACCTTCAAAGGTAGCCCCACGTAGAACCCATTGCAGTAGTCCAAGCGGGAGATAACCAGAGCATGCACCACTCTGGCAAGACAGTCCGCAGGCAGGTAGGGTTTCAGCCTGCATACCAGGTGGGAGTTGGTAGACAGCCGCCCTGGACACAGAATTAACCTGTGCCTCCATGGACAGCTGTGAGTCCAAAATGACTCCCAGGCTGCGCTCCTGGTTCTTCAGGGGCACAGTTACCCCATTCAGGACCAGGGAGTCCCCCACACCCACCCGCCCCTTGTCCCCCCAAAACACTACTTCTGTCTTGTCAGGATTCAACCTCAATCTGTTAGCCACCATGTTTGCACCATGGTGAATACTACTCCTTGGGAAACTTGAAATGTGCATTGCCAAGGGCTTTCTGGTTTTTTTCTTGGCTCAGCAACGCATAATCTTTGCCTGAAACTCACCTGTTATAGACTTTTCAATCCTCCTTAGACCCTTCTTCATTGCGACTTTCTATCAGAAGCCTGGAGACTAATTCAGCACTTGGGCATCTCTGTGGCAAGAACATCTCTTTATCTGGTCTCCAGATATCTAGCACGCTCGTCGTGAAATGATAGATGCAATTACTTTTTTTGTTTTATGGGGGGAACACCTGTGAAGCATATGCTGTGTTGTGAGTTGCTCGAGAGGTGCTACCTGAGATACTTGGAACACTTTTGACAGCCCTGATAGGTTTACAAAATGTAGCTGACTTGATGGTCTCTTCATGCTGATAACCTGAGTACCTTTGTTTACCCCAGCTGAATATTTATAACCGGAACTATGTGCCTGCACATATGAAAATATCTGTCCATAATAGCTATGTGGGGAGCAATTAAACTGTGGATTTCATGGATTTATCAAAGGCCTTTAGTCATGATAACCAATTGGTTCTATGTTCAAAGTCAACGTACAAATGTAAGAGCAGTGTGGTCTTTGTGCCTTGACTGTACATTTTTAGAGCAACTTTCCCTAACCTGATGCCCTTCAGATGTTGCAGGAGTCCATCATCTGCAGTCAGCATGGCCACTGGTCAGTGATACAAACAATCTACTAGATCAGGCCAACAGGCCATAGAGCCCAACATTTTGTTTTCATAGTGGCAAAGCAGATTCCTGTGGGAAGCCATGTAGGACCTGAGCTCTGCACTCTCCCCTCCTGAGGCTTCCAGCAACTGGTATCCAGAGATACACTTTCTCCAACAGTGGAGGTAGAACATAGTCATCAGGGTTGGTAGCCATTGGTAGCTGTATCCTCCATGAATTTGTCTGATCCAAGTTGGTGGCCGTCACTGACTCTTGAGCACTGTGTGAAGAAGACCTTTCTTTTGTCTGTCCCGAACCCTCCAATGTTCAGCTTAACTGGATGACTCTGGGTCATCCAGGGAGAAATGATATGAAATGGGAGGAGACTCTTGAGAGTCCCATGGACTGCAAGAAGATCAAACCTATCCATTCTGAAGGAAATCAGCCCTGAGTGCTCACTAGAAGGACAGATCCTGAAGCTGAGGCTCCAATACTTTGGCCACTTCATGAGAAGAGAAGACTCCCTGGAAAAGACCCTGATGTTGGGAAAGATAGAGGGCACAAGGAGAAGGGGACGACAGAGGACGAGATGGTTGGACAGTGTTCTCGAAGCTACCAGCATGAGTCTGACCAAACTGCGGGAGGCAGTGGAAGACAGGAGTGCCTGGCATGCTCTGGTCCATGGGGTCATGAAGAGTCAGACACAACTAAACGACTAAACAACAACAACAACAGAATCTGGAAGGAACCAAGTTTGGGAAAGGCTGTTTTAGAGGCAACTGGATGGCCAGCAACCAGAACCAGGATATTGGACTAGATCAGAAATCAGCAACCTTTTTGTGCCTGAGGCTATATATGCTAGTGGATGGGCATTTGGGGGCCACTGGTCATTGCTGATTTCCTATGGCACAATGGATCAGTGCATCTGGCTGGTTATGTGTTTTTCAGTAACAGTCGGTTATAGTTATTCCAGTTGCATCCGTCATCTCCTATCCCTTCTCGCCTGGACTTCTCAGCCTATCTTCCCTTGACATCCTAACCCAATCACTTTGCTGCAGCTCCTAAAGCTTTCCACTCCTTCTCTCCTCTGTCTTTATACTGCTTCTTTTTAGATGCTTCTCTAGTTGTCCTTACTCGCTTAACACTGTTTTTCTCTTTGTATTTCTTATTCTGGCCATCATTGTGGCTAATTCTACATATTTTATTAGTTTAAGCAACCACTGGTCTTTGGTCGGGGTTTCCCTCCCCTTCCACATTTTAGCGTACAGTACCCTTGCTGCCGCTGTTGCGTAAAGAAAGAGGTTTTGTTTTTTTACTTTATCTGGAATTTCCTGTCATATTATAGCCAACAGGAATGCTTCTGGCTTCTCGGGGAAGGAACATTTAAGCATCTTGTTTAGTTCTTCATAAATCATTCCCCAGTATTATTATTTTTCTGAGTTCGCATTGCCACCACATGTGGATTAGCGAGCCCTCCTTCTCTAAACATTTCCAACATAAGTTTCATCCTCTTTTATACATTTGAACCAGTTTTCTGGGTGATAGATGCCATCTGAAGATCATTTTTTGGATGTTTTCTCTGGTTGCATAACATGTTGGGAATTTTATTGTGTTGTTCAATAATAACTCCTATGCTGATAATTCTAAACTATATCCAAAATCAGACACCCAATGAATCATTGCCTCCTTCACCAATTCGTCCTTGGTCTCCCATTCCAATAGTGCATCTGACTGTTTACCAGAAGGTTGGTGGTTCAAGTCCACCCAGGGACATCTGTGGGCAAAATTCCTGCATTGCAGGGGATTGGACTAGATGACCCTCAGAGTTTCTTCCAACTCTACAATTATGTGATTCTATGATTCTATATCTGGGGCTAGCAGTGGGTGGGGCCTGAGCTTGTGATGAGTGGAGCCATTCAGGCGCACAAACACAAAGATTCATATGCTTCCCCACCAATGCATGCATACATTCTCTCACACATACATTCTCTCTTTTTTTGGCTTTTCTTGGCTTCATTGCTATGGCAGATTTAGCTCATTGAGCTGTTTCGAAACAGTCGATAATCCTAGCGGCAGTGTTTTGAGAAGTTGTTAGAAATGAATATGGAAAGCAGATCTCTCTGGAAATGTGACGACAGATGTAGAAACTTGCATTATATCTAAATATTTATATGCTCAGGCCGAGTGCTTGGCAGGGGGGAAGGAAATGACTGTCCCAGGGTGCACATGAAATATAGCAGTGTCCTCATCACCTTTTAATTAAAAGAGCTCACACCCAGATGGAGAAAGAAAGGCATTTTCACACATACTCGCAACTCAAGCACAATTCACTTAGAAGCACTTTATGTTAGTTGTTACATGGGGTTACAGTTGCATTTCCAGAAGGGAGGATTTCACACCAAAAGTGTACGTGATGCAGTGCACTCCATATTCTAACATACCAGGCTAATAAAGTGACTATTTGCGGACCCAGGTGCAGGAAGCCCCCTGCTTGCCAGGGGCACAGGGGACTTAGAAGCAGCAAGAAAGACAGGACAGCAGCTTTGGGACAAAATGGCCACAACTTTATTGCTTACAGATGTCAGTAGGCTTGGATATGTATCCTAAATAAACCAGTTCGGTTGCTGGTTGGTTATTCCACCAGGGTCATTCCTGGGTTTAAGGGTGCCCCCTATGACTCAAATCAAATGTGGCAAACCCACCAGGGTACCATTTGTGAAGTTCTGTGGCCTCTTAGCCCTTGTTTAGGCCTTCAGGCTTATACTTTCCCCCTTGGACCCCTTTATTGGGCTATCCTGAAAAGTTGCTCCAGTTTAGACTAAGGATCCAACCCAATACCTTTTTCTACCATAAAGTTGTGGCAGGCAGGCCCAATTTGTCTGCAGGTAAATTCCTCTCTGGCCCCCAATATGGTGACTGAGAATTCCATAGCAAGGTCATGCATGTGCCCTACCTGCTTACCTTTGGGTGGCCAGGCCCAGACATCGAGGATGGGCAGATGGGGTGTCCGTTGACAAATGTGCTGCCCACACTCAGTGCAGCAAGTATATATGCTGTGGAGGCAGAACTGAGTGGAGACAGGTCCGCTTCCAAAGCCCTGCCTCTCAGATCAGCCACGATTGGTCGATCTGAATTCAAATTATTGGCAGGAATACCCAGAATCCTCTGCGACCCACGGCAAGCGGTCTCTACTAATCAGTAAATTGCAAGAGTGTACATGCAACTGCTTGGTAAGCCAGCAACCTGTAGCATCCTGCCAGGTGGTTTGGAGAATTTCAATAACACAAAATCCCAAGCAGCCCAATGAGTACTGAGTCATCTTAGTGGGGCTAATTATTTCCGGAGGATGTTCTCCCCACCCTTAGTTGCTTACGGACACAATTTCATTTGGCCTATTGTAGCCCAAACCATACATCTGTTTACTTGTAAGTTAGCCTGTGTTCAGTGGGGGCTTATTCCCTGTGGAAGTGTGCACTGGCTCGTTCAACAAACAACTAATTGAGGGATGCTATCTGGGGAAAGAGCTGTTTATGCTGGGCCTGCAAAACGACAATCCTTGTGACTCACGGAGGCTCACATTTGCTGTGGATAAACAGGAAGCTCAGCTTGTGGCTTTAAACCAGTCTGAGACACTGTCCTTTCAAGGGATAATAAAAATATAAATGGCAAGGCTTTTCAGTTATAGAAAAAGTGCTCTTTAAAACTGCCCAATCTCTAACGGCTGTGTCTGCTTGTAGATTTTTGTTCAAGGTTTCCAGTGTTCTTGCGGTTTCTCTGGCATATCACTGCAAGTTCTTACAACTTGCCTTAGCACCTTTAAGAACAATTAATCCATGCAGTTTTAAGGTCATGCCTCCTCCGGTCAGTTTCCTTTTATGGAGGCATCCCTTGGGGAATATTTTCACTTTGTGCGTGCTTAATGCCAGCAAGATGATTTAATACATGCCTTGTGTTTTGTTTCTGATTCCCTGGCCATTGTACTGCATGTTCCTATAAACAAGAAATCATTTCTCAACCGGCAATTACCTGCCGTGGCATTGTAAACTAAGGCAGTTGTTTACTGCATAATGGGGCTTGATAATTCAGCTCAATGAAACGGGCTTTTGGGATGGAAGTTTGATGGGGTCCTCTGCATTTATTCTGAAGTGAGTGGAGTCTCTGGGCACCCCTCAGAAAGCATGTGATGCCATTAGTCTGGCATAATTACAGTATGCTACCAGCACTATAACACGCACACACATCCTGCGGCAACGGAGTGACTTCTTCCCAATGTTAACATTGGGAATTTAAAGAGGCATTAAGTATAAGCCCTAGACCAGAGAGATGCACTCTGAATTAGTATTTCCTGGAACGGAGGACTGATTAAGAAACACGATAAGAAGAAAACACAAGCTCCTTTCATATGTTCAGTGGAAGTGTATTGATGAGGGGAGGACAGAGAATTCCTTAATTTAATCATGCACTGGGTGAAAAAGTTATTTCTTTTATTGTTCCAGCACCTTCCAGGGTTCAGCTTTAATGGAAGTCCACAAGTTTCTGGTGTTAAATGAGAGAGGGAGAAAAAAATTCCATGCTATGCATGATCCTACTTGCCTTTTCTCTCAACTAAAAAGTCCCATACTCAACTAAAAAAAAGTCACATACCCTCCAACATTCCTTAGGTGGAAATAGGTACATTTCTCACTCTCTGGCCCACACTGACCTTCCTCACCCCACCCCACCCCCATTGTAGCCCCCCAACCCACAGAGCATTGACTTTCAGAAGAAGGGCGAATGCCGCCGCCACTCCACCAGCATCCGTGCCCTCCAATATCCTGAGAAAACGCCTTAGTCCCAATTTTATTCTTAGGTAGATTAGCAAAAAGAAAAACACACACCAATAAATACAGTATTTTTTGTTTTATATGACTCACTTTTTCCCTCCTAAAAAGTAAGGGGAAATGTGTGTGTGTCTTATGGAGCGAATGCAGGTTGCGCAGCTATCACAGAAGCCAGAACAGAAAGAGGGATTTTTTCTTGTTATCCTCCTTCTCCTCCAAAAACTAGGTGCGTCTTGTGGTCTGGTGCATCTTATAGAGTGAAAAATATGGTAAATTTTAGGAAGGGGCAAGATTATAGAGATGGATGCACAAAGTGGTGTTTGTTGGTTGTTGTTGTTGTTTTTAAAAAAACAACCACAAGACTCCTTGCACTCTGCTCCCACGTATTCCTCCCACCCAGAGTGGCTCTGCTGTCTGCCTGCAGATAAGAGCCAGTGTAACATGTGAGGCTAGGCCTCCTCCTTAACCGATCTCAGTAGCCACTATGAGCTGCCCAAGGGAGGAAGCCAGTAGCAGTGGCCATGGAGAGGCAATCGGGTGCTCCCTCGCAGCTGCCACTGCCACAATTGCTCAGGACACAATTGCGCTGGCTCATCCTCCTCCCCGAGCTCAGTGCTGATTGTGTTGGTGGGGAAAATAAGGACATTCCATGATCAAATCAGAAGCCAGGGTGACTTTCGTGATTCCGGGACTGTCTGTGATGGTCTGGGACTCAGGCTCGGACTCGGAACCAGAGGAAACTCAGTCTCTACCAGATCCTTTGCCTCAGGCATCATCTGAACCAAGTCTGGGGCCTGATCCTGAAGAGTCCCAGTCTGCACAGGTTCCCCTGCAACAAACACCAGCTGGGCCGAGTCAGGGGCCTGAGCCTGCCCTGGCTCCAGATGCGGGGATTACCTTGTTACCTTCAGCTGGGCCATCACTTACAGCTGCTCCACTACCGGTTTGGTCAGGGGAGGCTGAGGCAGCCCCTGGGTCTAGTAACCCACCGATGTCTCCCGAGCTGCAGAGACTAAGGTCTGAGAGAAGGAGAGACCTGAGTACTTGCAGGAGGAGTGCTTGCCTTCGGGCGAAACAGGGAGGTGAGTCACCGGGGGATCAGGACTGGCCGTTACCCCTACAAAGATAAAAGGCTGTCAGACCCTGCCCCAGGTTGTGGGAGCAACATTGCTGTATGCTAGATCCTGCCTGATATCTTGTACCTGTCCTTGCCTGGTTTCCTGCCTCGTGTCCTGGGCCCTGTTGGACTGACTCCTAGCAGAGCCTTTGGATTTTTGGATTCTGGACCAGTCCTGGACTGCGTTTCATGGGGCCAGCACAGTATACAATGTTCCAAACTGTGGTAGATTTGTATAACACACAACCTCCCTCCTCCCTCTCCCAGTAAGGAGCAAAGCCTGCCTGCTGGGAAGCCCTGCACTTCCAGCTGCAGTTCTACGCACTTACCTGGGAGTAAGGCCCATTGGGCACAATGGACCTTTTAAGTTGCCTGACCTGCTATAAACAGAACAGAAATCCCCACCCCCCACTACCATCCATTCATGAGAGGCTGCTTGCTTTTCTGATCAACCTCTGTTGTCAGAAAAAGCACAATATGATACAGCCCTAAAATATATATAAAAGCAAGCAAAATCAACCACTCAAGAAACTAAAGATCGCTGTAATTTGAGTGAACACCAGTACATATTTTGCTTCAGAACATGCAATTTCACATCTGAGAGATTTTCCTGCCAACAAAGTGGGTTTGGAAGAAAGAAGAAGAAAGAAGCAATTACTGTCAGATTCAGTCTGATGTTTAAAAATATACAAATAGAATGCTCCAGCTTTTAATGTGCTCACTTATCTTCTTGTTCAGGTTCACAAAGCTGTAAAATAGCAGGAGATAGATAGATAGATAGATAGATAGATAGATAGATAGATAGATAGATAGATAGATAGATGATAGATAGATAGATGATAGATAGATGATGGATAGATGATAGATATAGATGAAAGATAGATACAGAGTGAATAATGCCAACGGATTGAGTCACCAAGGAGTATTAAATACTGATGCAGAAGCAGTTGTACAATCACATTCTTTCCTCTTTCTGTTACCCTCCTTCCATTTCCCCCCTCTCCCTATGCAGTTTTGAACTGGATTTGCCATGCTATAATTGAGTGTCATTTCTCAGGCAGTGTAGACACTGTCAGAGCCAAAAGAGCTATCAGTCGTACCAAGGGCTGCCAGATCTCACGGTTTGACCTGGAGGTCTAAGCTTTTCATTTCAGATTCCTTACAGAAGCGGCTAACGTTTAAGTTGCGAAGCTAAAAACTTGATGCTGGTAATGGCTATTCCCAATAGTGCCCTATCCCTTCTCGTTCCCAATCCGGAGCTTAACCTCCTCTATTTCCCACATGTCCTTCCAGGTTCAGCATCTTTATCTCTGTTTCCAGGTAGGAAGGGACACCAAAAGCGACTTAATAAATAGGGGTGGAACCTAAAACGGCCCAAGGAGGTCTGAGCATGCTTAGCTAGCATGGAATGGTCCATGTTTTGATGTTTTATCGTCTTTTTAATATTCTGTTGGGAGCTGCCCAGAGTGGCTGGGGAAACCCAGGTAGATGGGCATGTCAGGTCTTTGAGGGCAGAAACTAGAAAATACTGGAAGTTTCTGGAATGTACTGGAAGACTCTGGAAGGTTCATATTGTTTTGACTAACGCAGGGTCACGTGGAGCCAGGAGAGATAAAATCTTGGGCTCAGCGAGCTACTCCTTGCTCTCTGTCACTCTGCTTGTATATTGCATGGAACGAAGTTTTTGCCTCAGTTAAGTTTTTCTTTTACTGTGGATCTTTGACTCTGCGTGGTTCTTTTTATTTACTGCAAGACACTGTTCGTCAGGGCGGGGTACAAATAAATCATTATTATTATTATTATTATTATATGCTGACAAGACTGTTGTGTGTTGGCAGCAGGGAAGGTATGATGTGGAAAATCAAGAGGGAGGAAAAGTGGAATAGAGTATCCCAGAAGAAGACAAGGCTGGCTGGCTGCAACCCTGAACAGGAGTGTTCCATCCTTGTTGCCTGTCCATCTTGTGAATTCCCAACCATAAACCTTTCAGTGATACTGATGTGCACCCATCCCCCCCCTTCTTTGCATCCTGCCACTGCACTCAACCATTTGCCTTTTCTTGCAATCACAATAGCTTGAAACTCTTGAAAGCTTTTCTTTCTGAAATCATGAGATGGTAATTCGAAAATGTCTTGACAGGCTTTTCTTTCTCTGAGGAAACATTACCTTCAGGTTGCCACATAATGAAAAGTGGTGTTCTATTGTTGCAGAAAACCATTCTTCATCAGGTGGCTGGATTATGTACTCAGATATTAGACGTTACCTTCTGGGATAGCTGTGGATCCACACATCCATTCTCTTTCCAGCTTGGATCGTGAAGAGTGATGTTGGAGAATTCTAATGGAAGTGGAAGCAGAAATTGCCAGTGTTCATTTATTCATCCCATGTCCAGAATGGAAATCAATCCAGCAAATGTGATCAGTATTTGTTGTTTTTCCTTTCAGTCTGCAAATGATATGTAATGGATTATGCGTCTCCCTGCCCCGATTACATTGTTTTTCCTTTGAACAGAAAAAAGCAGTGGAATAATGTAATGATGAAGCAATTACACAATTTGTGCCATTAATTATGCAAATTAAGCAAGTTACATAATCTTTCCACAGTGGACAGTGCGACAAATAATGTAGTTTTTGGCAGAACACAAACTGCAGCAGAATGGATGTGCTGCTGCATGCAACTAATAGAGGATGGAAGGGGGAAATATGCCTTCATACATTCTAAATCATAAGTCATGAATTGTCAGGAGCTCAGCCTACACTCGAGTAGGACCCTGTTAGAAACACATGCCCGACTGGCATGTTCTCTCCCTCCTGGTAGATTGTTTGGGAGCTTCAAAAGCTTTCTTTTCCCCGACCAATGCCAACAGACATCAGCACACTTAGGGATCCACAGAATCTGCGCAGTTTGTGTAACAGAACCCCAACAACCCAGCATTTTGGCTAATCTACTTTATTTACATGTAAACACACATGGAGCACTGCAACATGGCTCTCTCTAGCATCAGACAGCAAAGAGAAAAAGAACAAAGGACAATAGTCCCACTTCACGGAACACAGTAACACAAACATCCTGTCTCCGTCACTTCCCACTTTGTGGAGTCAAAACATACACCATCATGTGATAGACAAAAATCCCATGACTGCAATCACGGAGCAAGAATTCTAGCATGAATGTGTATGTTACACTATATTATAACACAGCACTGCTACCCTGTTCTGCTTGATTGTTGAAGTGAGGTATCTGCATGCCGTGCAAAACAACGACCTGTCCAGCAGGGATGGGGGAGGAATTCCTTTGGTGCTGTTTTCATGGCAGACCCTCCAACTGAATGCTCCTGAACCTGCTTGCAGATTGGAATGGCACTGCCAACCAAAAGAGAAACTGCTGCCTCTCAGTGCCTAAAAGAAACAATGCTCAGCAAGTTCAGAAACTGGGACAACATGCATCAGTTTGTTGTTCCTGCCAGGCAAAAGAGAGTAGAAAAGACCTAGAGCATCATCAACATTCCAGGGGCGTTGCAGGCGCTTTGGAGATAATCCATAACATTCCAGCATAACTGTTCCTTCAGCCAAAAGGTAGGCTCTTAAGAGGAATACTAGGAAGGAAGTGGACTCTATCTTGTTAAATATTTATTTTTCCAAGCTCTGGGAATGTTTGTGATAGGTTTATGAGCTTGCAAAATATTTAAAGAATTGGGGTATTGGCCATTAGTTTACATGATCAGAGAAGAGCGCTGTCTTTGCAGCTGCTTGTAGTGATGCCTGCCCAGTAATGGCTATGTTCTACTTCCACTGTCAGAGGCAGTAAACCTCTGTTTACCAGCTGCTTGGTGGGCAGAGAGCTGTTGCACTCGGGTCCTGCTTGTGTGTTTCCCATTGGCACCTAGTTGGCCACTGTAGGAACAGGGTGTTGAACTAGGCGAGCCATTGGTCTGATCCACCAGTGCTTTTCTTGTTCTCTTTGTTGAGAATTCCGTTCCACCTTAAGGAACAGACCTGGGACTGTTGCATGTCACATGTCTGTAGCATACACCGGCATTGCATGCTGGGAACATCCGTTTGTGTATAGCTTTCTGTTTTGCTTGGGACACGAAGGAGATCAGACATGTTTCCTTTTGTCCTGATCTATGCTGAATAAACCTGCTTGGAAATGTGCTAACACAGCCCCTCGTGCCACTTCTGTTTGTGCAGCGTTTTCTCTGCTGAATAGCGTGCATAGGCTTCTAAAGCCTGTGTTGCAGATTTATGCTGCACCAAGGACCAGAGTTCACCTGACACACCGGCCAGTGGGTTGGAGCCAGCTGGGGGCCTGCCAGTTGCCCCCTTTTCCTTGGATGCATGCCAACACTCTTATGGTTTGGGATATACTTACAGATCCTTCAAGTGTCCCTATTTTCCAGGGACAGTCCCAGATCTATAGAAGCCATCCCGGTTTCTGGTTTGATCCTGGAATGTCCCACTTTTCCTTAGGATGCCCCCTGTTTTCATCAGAGAAATGTTGGAGGGTATGGAGTCATGCAACCCCTTGAGCCAAAGAGATAATTAACTATACAATAACTTCCGATGCCTTTAGAAGGCATCAGAAATCAGCCCTGTTTAGCAAAGGAAGTTGTTTGGTTTTTAATGTTTTGTTATGTTTTGTTATGTCTTGGAAGCTGCCCAGAGTGGCTGGGGCAACCCAGTCAGATGGGTGTGGCATTATTATTATTATTATTATTATTATTATTATTGAATTGTTGTTGTTGTTTAGTCATTTAGTCGTGTCCGACTCTTCATGACCCCATGGACCAGAGCACGCCAGGCACTCCTGTCTTCCACTGCCTCCCGCACTTTTGTCAAACTCATGCTGGTAGCTTCGAGAACTGAATAGGATGTCCTTATTGACATTGGAGAAATGTTGGAGGCTATCTTCTTATTTTCTCCAACACCAATTTTGTCCAAGGCTCCTTAAAAGATGTCAGACCTACAGCATCAATCCCATATGTGCCTTTGAGGGTGAACCTCTAGTAACATCTCAGATATAATAGTTGAAAATTTGTCTTTTCATAGAATCATAGAATCATAGAATCATAGAGTTGGAAGAGACCACAAGGGCCATCGAGTCCAACCCCCTGCCAAGCAGGAAACACCATCAGAGCACTCCTGACATATGGTTGTCAAGCCTCTGCTTAAAGACCTCCAAAGTAGGAGACTCCACCACACTCCTTGGCAGCAAATTCCACTGTCGAACAGCTCTTACTGTCAGGAAGTTCTTCCTAATGTTTAGGTGGAATCTTCTTTCTTGTAGTTTGGATCCATTGCTCCGTGTCCGCTTCTCCGTGTCTTTTGTATTGGTTAGAAATAAAAAGTCAATCTAAAACGGGTCCTATATCAAATCATACCCCAAGTGAAGAGCTTACTTGGCACCCCTTTCCATTTGTACAACTGACTACTTTGTTTTTTAATTATTCTATTGAAAGGCCATTCAATAGCTTTGATGCACAATTCCCATACATGATTTATCTCTGACAATGGATTTGATGTATTGATTAGGCTTATTGACATTAGGGATATCAGGGGAGAGGCCCTGAACTCACCATCATGATCCTGCCTCAACACACATGCGTAGAAAAAGACAACAATATAAAGCAAATGTGCAGGTCTCTAGTTTTTTGTTACTTGTGGGCGTTTTGTTTTGGTACTTGAGGGAGCATTCAAAAATGTGATTTAGCAGGATTATGCGTAAGTGGTATTTGGCTGATAGAGTAGTCTTGATTTCACCAAAAATTTTAAAAATGGAGATTTGAGGAAGGCAGGTCACACCTTAAGAGAGAGAGAAAGGATTGTGAGAGGGCGAAAGGTACCTCTTTAAATCAGACAAATCAATAGGCAACAAACTGGTGCAGAGATGTGTAAATAGACACTACTTTAGCATCACGCTGCAGAGTGGTTATCCAGCATAGATGTCAGCTACTTAATTATAGTTTACGCCAAACGATATTCAAGGTCATCACTGTGGTTCCTCTTATAATTACAGGCTACGCTGTAAAAATAGAATGCATTGTCCCACAGGAACCTTCAGACATATCCATTGCCACTTCATTTTATTCAGCTAAGTTTTTTCTTCTTCTCTTTTCCAAATAATTATCGTTCCATTTTATTTATTTATTTTATAACCTCAGTCAGGGTGGGAGGTGCGGAGAAAGAATAACAGCAAAGGTAAGGGTTTCAGCAGCATCCCTCGCTAACCAGAATGATATTTATACCAGCCTGACTGGGGCTTTAGTTGCCTGGCATTTGTCTTGAAATGGCAACACTGAGAGAAAGTTGTATAAGGAAGGACCTTCTCTCTTCTACAATATGGTGCAAGCACCCATCACTGCAGAGAGCCATGGTCTAGTACTGCAGCTACACACTTTGCAGGTATCAGGTGACATAAAAGGGCTGGTAGGGTTTTACTGAACTCTATAAAGATCCCAACTTCTCTGTCTGGATAACTTGTGGGCCCCCACAATCTTTTCCAGAAGTTGGCACCTCTGCCTGTGGTGGTCTAGATGAAACCTATTAAAATAACCTTTTCAATACACATTAGTATTGCACAATACACATTAGTATAGCACATGTGTCATAAAGTTTCCATCTCTGTTTGAAGGCTTGAGCCTGTGGGTGGAAGAATTTGAGTCTGTGTGTTTGTGAACTTTTAGTATATTGAGTTTTTTAAAATATCAATTAACCTTTATAGGGTTGCACCTGTTTTGTATTTATTCTTGGATTTAGATGTAATAGAAGACTGGGATCAGTCTTCTTCAACCTCAAGTTCTCATATGCTGTTGAACTGCAACTCCCGTTATCCCCAGACAGTTGGGCCCAGTGGTCAGGGATGATAGGAGTTGTAGTCTGACAGCATCTGGGAACCCAAGGTTGAAGAACAGTGGCTTAGAGGATGCACAAGTCTGGAAGCTAGGCAATAACTTTGCTGTCTCTCTCCAGCAACAAGAACAAAATGGCAACAGGAAACTCCTGGCTCCACCCAGATACAACTAATTTTAGTACCACCTTGTGATTAAACGATATAATGGCACTATCCATGTAGTGGATATATATGAGGGAGAGGTCATGGAATTCTTCTCAGTAGTGATCCTGAGCAGAACTCCGACATATAGTTTTCATAGTAAAAACTTAAACATGTTGCAGGATTCCCAAAAAGTAGACCAGAGGAAATTATATTTCATCCAGCAGAGCTACTGAAGGCAAATGAGCATAATGGTCATGAATCCAATACATTCAGAATTATCACTGTCCATAAGAAATTCAGTTGCAGCAGACTTAACTTAAACTTGCAATAACTTATAATAAGTCTAAACCTTAACACTAAGCATACTATGTACAGAACACCACACCGGAAGGAAATGAGATAGAAAGTGAAAGTGAAACCCAGGCTCCTTCTAGCCCTACTTTTATAGTCAGCATGACCTTTACAGAAAGAGATAAGAGAACCAGTTTAAGCTTCTCAGCTTCTCTGAAGGAATAACCCAAACATCATGAACCTTCTGCTTGTTTCTTTCACACCCAGAAGCTTCCAGAACCCTCTTGAATTCATCATATCAATACTTTCTGTACTAAGAAATGCAAACTGACAGGGTTGCAATTGTGAAGAAATGGAATATGCTGCATAAATGTGGATCAGACTTTTTTCTTCTTGTTGGTAAATAGGAATACCTGTCAAGACTTTTAATAGACTGAGCTTTCTGAATGGAATCTGAACATGGTTGTTTAATCCAGGGGGGGGGGAGGAACCCAAGCAGCTTTTGCCAAAATCTAGTTAATGATTAAAATGCACCTTCTTATTTCCACATCACCCAACAGCCAATTTTCCTCAGCACAATAAGCACCAGCAGGAAGTGATTACACATCAAATCTCTTATATATCCTGGTTTTGTCTATTTTCTATCAAGCTAAACCCGTCTCTTTTTTCTTCAACGTAAAACATCTTTTTAAACTTTTGTTTAGAAAAATGTGGAGGCAGAAGATTAAACTTGGCAAGACTGAAGTGTGAAGTTTTTGTATTTTTTGGTCTTCCTTGATCAAAATACAAGGAAGTGTTTTCATTGTCCCTAAAATTATGCTGGAGATGAATGAGAATATTTTATTTTAGGCAGGAATGTGATGGAGTTTATTCTCTTAATTAGTAGCATCTGGCCACACATTTTTGTGGTTAATGTTGTAGCACATTTGTTCTGTGTACTTTGTACTTTATTGGCCAGTGGGAAATGAAATAATCAACTTGTGGCATGATCTTAGGAGCCAGCGGGCCAGCACAAAATCTGTTTTCTTTGTTTTCTTAACGAAAACCTTATTAATCACTTTATATTAAAACTCCCATGCCAATATACACATTTCAAACACTCAGTAGAAAAGAGGAAAAACACACACAACAGAAATGATCTGCACCATACGTTTTAAACTCATGGGTTCCTCCAAAGAATGCTGGGAACTGTAGTTTGCCCTCACAGAGCTACAATTTCCCGGCACCCTTAACAAACTACTGTTCCCAGAATTCTTTGGGGGAAACCAAGCACTTTAAAAAGGGTTTAGCATGCATGGAGCTCTTACCCCTTCTCATGGTTCACGCAACATGTCATTATTCTCCAGGAGAACAAGTCATAATTAAGCACTTTTCCTTCCACTGATTGCAATGAAGAGTTGAGCACTTAGGTAAATATTTCCCATTGTAATTTGTCAAGCTGAAAAGTGCTTAATTTGGGATGGATCACTCCAGGGGCAGCCAATAGGAAAGTGGGGGGGCATCACATACCTATCTTCCCGGCAGCAGCATCACAGCGGCTTAGCAGCAGGGATAGAGACAAGGTGGTGGGATATTGCCACTGTAGAGATGTACCGCCAGGAATGTTGAGTTACTTCTGCTCAGCAATATCAAAAGCAACACGATGGCCAGAAACAATTACAAGGTGAAAAACTTTATGGAATAATTCAAAACATCAAAACTAAAAAACTGAAGTCTCTGAAAGCCCTTAAATGAATCATGGTGCCAGACTTTACCTGGCAGAGAGCAAGCTGTGAAGCTTTGTATAATCAGCAAATGTCCAATTTGGTTGTCCAACTCTGAACTCTGCTGAACAGTAGGGTTGGCTATATATATTTTTCAAAAAATGTTGTTAGTAACAGTGATTGCATAATTGCATGAGCACTGTTCTAGAGTATTTTTCATTCTCATGTATATTATATCTATTCGAAAAAAGTTTGGGTATGTAACTTTTTTATGTTACAGTTTATAATTTCTACGCTATTTGAAGTGGTTGTTATGCATGTGAAGGTCATCGTTTGAATATTTTATTTTCAGCTAATGAAGCAATTACATATCTATCTACTTATGAGTGTTGAACTAATTGGCTGATGAAGAATTCAACGAAACAGTAGTTGTTATCCGGAAACACTGTTCAGCAGAGTTCAGAGCTGGACATCAGAATTGGACATTTGCTGATTATACAAAGCTTCACAGCTTGCTCTCTGCCAGGTAAAGTCTGGCACCATGATTCATTTAAGGACTTTCAGAGACTTCAGTTTGTTAGTTTTGATGTTTTGAATTATTCCATAAAGTTTTTCACAATGTTATTGTTTCTGGCCATCGTGTTGCTTTTGATATTGCTGACTCATATTTTGCAACATAGGGGTTAGTTCTGCTGGCATGTCCTCACAGTGCCAACATCCCCACCTCTTCACCCCTTCACCTCTCTCCCAGTAAGCCATGGTGATGGTGGTGCCGGGAGGACAGGTGTGTACTGCACCCCCTCCCTGCCAGGTGCTACTGGCATGATCCAGCCAAAGTTAAGCACTTTTGAAGTCCAAAGAATTACAGTGCAAGAGATTTAACTCTCTTGCGCAAGTATCTTCTTGTGTTTATGTGGTTTTTAAGATACACAGTTAGCTACCCGAAGAGACTGTTTAATATGGAAAGCCAAAGAATAACCATGGGCACACTGCTGATAGAAAAATATTAGATAATAACAGGATGGGAGGAGAATAACTGGGTCAAGTTGGTTACCTGGATTAAGTCCTTTCTTGCTTCCACAATTCTCATTGAAGGTGAGAAATGTTTGGCATCCAGTTTTCTGGTAAGGTGTTTTGCCAACTCAATGAGCATTGCTGCACTGATGATAGTGTAAGGAATTCAAATCTGCTATACAGTGGTGCCTCGCAAGACGAAATTAATTCGTTCCACAAGTTTTTTCTTCTTGCGAGTTTTTCGTCTTTCGAAGCACGGTTTCCCATAGGAATGCATTGAAAATCAATTAATGCGTTCCTATGGAAACCGCTTGCCAGGCTGGCGGTGCGGAGAAGGGCTTTTCTCCCCACCGCAAGCCTTCAGGACAGGTACGGGAACAGAGGGGAAGGGGCGCAGCGCTTCTCCTCTGTTCCCGGGGCTTGCGGTGGGAGGAGGGTTTTTCCTCCCCATCGCCAACATTCAGAACAGCATTCTGAATGTTGGCGGTGGGAAGGAAAACCCTCCTCCCACCGCAAGTCTTCAGGACAGCCATCCGAAGGCTGGCGCGGGGAGAAGGTCTTTCCGCCCCACCGCCAGCCTTCGGAGGAGCCTTCCGAAGGCTGGCGCGGGGAGAAGGTCTTTCTGCCCCACCGCCAGCCTTCGGAGGAGCCTTCCGAAGGCTGGCGTGGGGAGAAGGTCTTTCCGCCCCACCGCCAGCCTTCGGAGCAGCCTTCCGAAGGCTGGCGGTGGGGCAGAGAGCCCTCCTCCCCACACCAGCCTTCGGAAGGCTCCTCCGAAGGCTGGCGGTGGGGCGGAAAGACCTTCTCCCTGCGCCAGCCTTCGGAGCAGCCTTCCGAAGGCTGGCGGTGGGGCGGAGAGCCCTCCTCCCACCGCCAGCCTTCGGAGGAGGTCCAAGGACAGTGGGGAAGACGCGCTGCGCTTCCCCGCTGTTCCGGAGATTTCCCTATGGGCTTTCGTCTTGCGAAGGAAGCCCATAGGGAAATTTGTTTTGCGAAGCGCCTCCAAAATGGAAAACCCTTTTGTCTAGCGGGTTTTCCGTCTTGCGAGGCGTTCGTCTTGCGGGGCACCACTGTAATTTTTGTGACTGGGCAACATTCAGCTTGGTAAATTATGTTTGATTAAAATGCACATAAAGTTATCTCAGAAAACCAAACAATTTTAATTTTACCTTCTGAAAATGCCAGGTAATTTAGTTTAGTTTTCTCTACATAAAACATACCCTACTAAGCATACAACGTTACCTTGTAATAATAAAACAACATTAAAAGTAATGACATCAAAGAAATGAAAACAATTTAAAGAAATGAAAACAATTAGAGAAATTTAAACAAGACGTTCCACCAAGCCTTGCTTTGATTCGTTCTAGGATATCAGCTGCCAACTTGCTTCTTGGCTTCTGATTTTGTCCACTGATGTAGATCTCATGTCCCTGTCTACTGCCTCTGTGACGTGTTTCACACACCTCTTTATAGACTAAGCATGACAGGGCCACTGTGGGACTTGCATGGGCCCATCAGAAAACTTATTTACTTCCTCTGGAGCATAGGCACCAACTCCTAGGGGCTGAGGTCCCTTCAGCCCCTCCAATAAATATATTAGTGGGCTGGGTCTCCCCAAAGGAGGTCCATATACCCCATCAGACCAATCTATCAGTTCCAACAGGAATTATGCACACGGGCAGGTGCAAGTTGTCTTCCTTGGACATACAGAAATACTCCCAAGTGTGTCATCATCTCCACCACTCAAGTCAATGATCTTTTGGACACCAGCTCTCCTCTCCTCACTGTCACCTGAGCATAAGAGTGTCTGGATTATTTCTGATTAATGACACAAGTTTGTTATTATATTTGTTCTTTGGCTGGTATTTCCATTGCTTCTGTTGTCAGTTTCCATTTCACTACAGGTGGGTGGATGTGTGGGCTGAATTTACAGCACCTCAAGAGATTATGGATATATTTAAGATAAAATGACAGCCATGAACTTAAATGCCAAGTGATGTGGATACTTTTTTTAGACCTCATAATAGCTACAGCAATACTATCAAGTGAGATCCGTACATCACTAGGGATGGACTGAGCAGCTACCTCCATCTCATTTTCGTCTTGCTGGCACTCGGTCATAGCATTCCATGGAAGGAGAACAACCATGAAGGCTTCCTTAGTAAAAGGCGAAAGATTTATACGATCTGAGGTGAAACCAGAGCATGCCTATTTAATAGATGAAAAAGTGAGAGTACATAAAGGCTTCCTAGGGCATATAATCAGAAAATCTATATATAAAATATGGGAGAAATATAAAAGACTTTTAGAACCGAAAACTCCCTGGTGGGCATCGCCAGCAGAAATTGTCGCAGTGAAAAAATTAAATATGAAAGAAAATTGGGCTACCTATAAAACTGTATTAAAGGAAGAAACCGGGGAATTGGAATTAAAGGACTACGCAGAAATTAAAGCTCATATTAGTGATTGGTTTCAATATATTCAAATTAAGTATAGATTAGCAAAAGACAAAAAGTTAGGATTTGAAAAAGAAATATCAAAATTCGATAAATATTTAATACAAGAAAAATCAAAAAATATATCTAAATTGTATAATCTGATTTTAGAGTGGGAAACAAAGGATGAACTGGTTAAAGCATCAATGATTAAATGGGCGCAAGACATTGGGAAAAATATTATGTTTGAACAATGGGAAAAATTGTGGAAAGAAGATATGAAATTCACCATGTGTTATATACTGAAAGAAAATTACCTTAAAATGCAACATAGATGGTATTTAACACCTGAAATAGCAAAAATGAATAAAAACTGAAGTGATATCTGCTGGCGATGAAACACGGGAAAAGGTACTATGATACATATATGGTGGAATTGTTTAAACATCAAACAATTTTGGGAAATAATATATAATGAAATGAAAAAAATGTTTAGATACTCATTTAGGAAAACACCAGAAGGTTTTCTATTGGGAATAGTACCAGGAAGCCTAAAGGAAGAAGATAAGACCTTATATTTATACGCAATAGTAGCAGCAAGGCTATTGATTGCGAAAAACTGGAAAAGTGGTATAATACCGACAAAAACAGAGTGGCTTGCCAAATTATTGGAGTATTACAATATATCCAAAACAATGGAAGAAATTGGAAGGATTTCAAAAGAAAAGATAGATAGGGACTGGAAGGTGTTTAAAAGATACTTGCAAAATCATATCGAAAAATCAGAACTCCTATTAGAATAAACAAGTTCCGTTTCAAATACTGAAATATCAAATAAGATGGAAAACAATGTGTAATAGAAAAAGAAGTATGAAATTAGGGTAAAGGTGTGTGAAAGAAAGTAATAGAAGTGGAAAGATATTGTAATTGAGTAGATTGGAAGTCAACACAAAGGTGGGGTGAAGGGTCGGTGGATGGTGATGGGGAAAGGAACTATTTGTGGGATTGAGTGTAAGTATGTTTGAATATTTTTAAAGATTGTATGAAATGTATGTTTGTATGCTTGTATATGTGTATTAATGATAAAAAACTAATAATAAAATAAATAAATAAATAAATAAAAACCATGAAGGCTTCCTGGTAGACAATCACTGTTGCTTATTGGGAAGCAAACTAGTGTGGTGGGAAGGAGGTTTGTGTGCTGTAGATGCACTGGCACAACCAGTGCTCCTGCTGATGTGTTTGCACCATGCTGACCTCGCCACTATCTAGCCCCTCCTGGTAAGCCAAAGCAGTCCAACTGCTGAGAAGTTAGCATAGTGGCTCTACCTCACCTGGCAAGCCACTTTGGGCATAATACTCATATGAGGAAAAGGATCAAACACAGAGAGAGAGAATCAAATAAGTTCTCCTCCAAGCAAATTTTGGTTTCTTAGCTGCATGGCAGAAGAACATAAAACATAAGAAGAACACTGCTGGATCAAGCCAATGGTCTATCTAGTCCAGCATCCTCTTCTCATGGTGACCATGGACTAGAGCAGAACTGTCATGGCAAGTAGCCATTGATAGCATTGAAGGTCAGCAATGATGGAGTTGGAGAGCTGTGATCCAGAAAGCCCCATTCCATCTACTTGCCATGCCTCAGGTTCCAGATGTTCCTTAAGATATCCTGCTCCCACACATTTAGGTCAATGGACTACAAATTAAAATATGGCTTTCACAGGACATTTGCTGTGAAAAGGTTTCAGTGCTTGTAGACGGTGTTTGCAGTCCAAGAGCTCTGTTGCAGTCAACATTTTTACCCCTTACAGGTTGGTTCCCTACAATGTATACAACATATATACAATCATGTAAAGTAGGGATAGGAAATATGATGCCTTCCTGATGTGATTAGGCTGCAGCTCTCAATGCATCTGGCCACTGGCCATGGGATTTGTAAACCAACAAGAACTGGAGGACATCACCTTGGCTAGTTCTCATCTTTATTAAAAGTAATTTAAAAATTGAAGGAAGGAAACAAATGAAAATTGGTGTGTTATTTACTGGCTTGGTTTTTAGTGGTCTAAATTGAATTGTTAGGATTTTTTTCTTTCAATAAAAGCTTTTAATGTTGGGGGGCGGAGGTCTAGATGTTCCTAGTATCTTTATAATTAATTTTGGAGACCATCTGTTGGGCATCTTCCCAGCAAGCTGCATATCCAGATATCCTTGAGGGTTTGTTTGGTTTGTTTTGTTTTTTAAGTTTTCTCAGGGGAGACACAGCATTGGCTACCTAAGCAATTGCCGTGGGGGTTTTTTGAAACCATTGTGTACGTCTTCCCACAAGTGTCATGGAGAAGTTGATGAGGTTTATTTGTGGTATTGCTTTTTGTTCTTGTTTTTTACTTTAGCACCAGTAGTCTCTCGACTAGTGCCAAACAGCTGTTTTCAAAGAATGACCCCAAGGTTCAGAGAAGCTAAGCTGAGATAAAATGTACCAAGTCAAGAGCATTTCCTCCAGGATTAATCATCTTTCAACCACGGGGAAATAGCTGGCTCAGTTTCCATGGAATGGTCTAGAGGCACAAGGGGCTATCACTTTGCTGAAGCTAAGCAGGTTTCGGTCTGGCCAGTGCCTAGATGGGTGACCACCTGAGAACTACATATATGCCACATTGGCTTCCATGATGGAAAAAAGGTGGGATATAAACGTATTAAACTAAACTGATCTGACACAAATTCTGCACCAGGGACATTTGCCCATGCCAAACCATTCACATGGCCTAGGACCCTCGTACCTACGGGACCGCCTCTCCTGGTATGTCCCACGGAGGACCTTACAGTCTTCAAACAAAAACATCTTGGAGGTCCCGGGCCACAGAGAAGTTAGGCTGGCCTCAACCAGAGCCAGGGCTTTTGGGGCTGTGGCTCCAATCTGGTGGAACGCTCTGTCACAAGAGACTAGGGCCCTGCGGGACTTGACATCTTTCCGCAGGGCCTGTAAGACAGAGCTGGTTCCACCAGGCCTTTGGCTAGGGCACAGCCTGACCCCCTCCTTTGGCAAGAACTCTAGCCCAATGGTTGCCATTAATCTGATTTGAACTGATTTTATAATGAAATGATTTTAGAATGTTGTATTATTTTACTGTTGTTAGCCGCTCTGAGCCCGGCTTCAGCTGGGGAGGGCGGGATATAAATTATTATTATTATTATTATTATTATTATTATTATTATTATTATTATATTATGTGTAAACAATAAAGCAGTGGCTTGTTAGAACTGAATTATATATTGCTGTCTTTCCTGGCTATTCATCACTTAGGGAGCAATGGGGCCTTGAAACATGATTCACTTTATCATCATCATCATCATCATTTATATTTTACCCTTTCTCCAAGGAGCTCAAGGTTGTGTACAGTGGTACCTCGGGTTACATCCACTTCAGGTTACATAAGCTTCAGGTTACACACTCCGCTAACCTAGAAATAGTGCTTCAGGTTAAGAACTTTGCTTCAGGATAAGAACAGAAATCAGGCTCTAGCGGCGCTGCAGCAGCGGGAGGCCCTATTAGCTAAAGTGGTGCTTCAGGTTAAGAACAGTTTCAGGTTAAGTACGGACCTCCAGAATGCATTAAGTACTTAACCTGAGGTACCACTGTACATAGTTCTCCACTTCCTCATTTAGACAACAGCCTTGTGCGGTAGGTTAGGCTGAGAGACAGTGACTGGTCACACACTGAAATTCCCAAACCAATGCATGACCCAAAAATCACCTATCCTTGGAAACTGACAATTCCCCAAATTTCATCATGCAGTTTTTGAACAAAAGAAACACGAGTAGAAAATTGTGTGCATTCGTTTATTTTTAAACATTAAAATGTATTGTATATGGGGAAATTGCTTGCAAAAATGTTCATACTAGGCAAAATTACATGAGAAGGGGTATATTGGAAGAAACACACATGGAAGTGTGTGTGGATTTTGGGGTAGGCTTTGAAAACTGATTTGGTGAGCTGGGCTGAAGACTGGGAAATGGAGAAACGGAGAAAAGCCATAACTGGACAGGTTCTTCCATCGGTACTTGGCATACCAGCTGATATGGAAAAGTTTTCTTAAGATTGGGAGGCTGAAGACGGTTAATCTATACTGGGCAGAGATGGGATATTGTGTTACCGCTGCTGGACTGCAGCCATGAGCATAGTGCTAAAGGAAAAAGGAAAACACAGCTTCTTTAATCTTCTGAAAAGGTCATTCAGGAGCCAAAGCTATACTCCAGGAGGCAGGCAAAGACACAGAATAAAGTCTGCTATGGAAGCAGCATGCAGCCAGAGTTCCTGATTAACTTAAATAAAAACAAGTAAAGGGCTGATTTCTCTTTACACAGGTTGGAGAAAACAACTCACAGCAGTGATTCTTGACCTCCCTCCATTCACACTGTGAAAATGCATGGATATACTAATAATAGTAATAAACAAACTTTGGTTCTTAATTTAGTCTTGAAATTCAAAACAGCTGCACAGCCGCTTGGGATTTCTGTGTGAGCGCATCGCAAATTGCTTTTCCCAGTGCTGTGGCACTGTGCTAGAGAAATGTTTTTCAAAATATACATAATAACAGGGTTGATCTCCCAATGGATGAAAGCCGTATTGCAAGCCATATAGAAAAGATGCCTGTTACATAGCAAAATCATTGTTCTTTATTCAATTATGTTTCCCACCCACCTACAGAACATCCCAGAGGTTCTGGGGCAACTGTGAACACAGCCCCATGTAATACAAACATAGCATTCCAGCTAAGCCATCGCTCTTGGTTGAGAACAGAGACACACCAAAGTGGTGATAATTAACTGTGAGCTAAATCATGGTTGGAGGGGAAGAGAAGGTACAGATCTTATTTTAATTCTAAGAAAGAAAGCAGCAACAAGCTTTTCCCATGCAAGCTTAGAGAAATTGCTTTGCCATGAGAAAACAGGGTAAGTTCCATGTAGTAATGAAAACAGTAACAGTGTGCCTGGACCACAGGATTCAACTTTGTATCTGTAGCTTTGGGAAGCAGCTCACTTGCGTTTGCAGTTTGGGGCTTTCTAGTTCAACTTGTTATTCGGGATATGTTAGTGTGGGTAAGTCCCACTGAATTCAAGAGGACTTCGTTCTAAATAGCCATGCCCTGATAGAAACAAAGCACTGTTTCCCCCTGCCTCATGCATTACAATGGGGAATATAAGGACTCAGCTACACTGGTCAATGATAACGTTAAAAATGCATTATACAAATATGGCACCAGAGGGTGCTGTAGAGCAGCGATCCACTGTGAATGGTAAATTGCATTGGGAGCCAAATTTTATAGCGTTTTTTAATAGTGTTTTTCATATCTGTGTAGATCCAGCCTAAGAACGGTGTGCACGCGCTCGCTCTCTCCATATATATATATATATATACATACACAGTGGTACCCCGCAAGACGAATGCCTCGCAAGACGGAAAACCCGCAAGACGAAAGGGTTTTCTGTTTTGGAGGCGCTTCGCAAGACGAATTTCCCTATGGGCTTGCTTCGCAAGATGAAAGCCCATAGGGAAATCTCCGGGGACCTGTTTTAAATTGCTGGCGGTCGGGAGCAAAGACTTTCGCCCACAGCCGGCCTTCAGAAGAGGTCCTGGACCTCTTCTGAAGGCCAGCGGGGGGCAAAAGTCTTTGCTTCCCCCCCCGCCTGCCTTCCCGGGACAGCGGAGACTTCTCCGCTGCCCCGGGCGATCTTAAAATGCTGGCGGGCGGGAGCGAAGCGTTCGCTGCCGACCCCCAGCATTTTAAAATCTCCCCGGGACAGCAGAGAAGTCTCTGCTGTCCCGGGGAGATTTTAAAATGCTGGGGGTCGGGAGTGAAGCGTTCGCTGTCGACCCCCAGTATTTTAAAATATCCCCGGGACAGCGGACGCTTCGCTCCCGCCCGCCAGCATTTTAAAATCGCCCCGGGACAGCAGGGGCTTTTAAAATGCTGGCGGTCGGCAGCAAAGCCCTCCTGTCCCCGGAGCTTGCGGGGCGGGAGGTGGGAAGAAGGGCTTTTCTTCCCACCGCCAGCCTTCAGAACAGCCTTCTGAAGGCTGGCAGTGGGAAGAAAAGCCCTTGTCCCCCCCCCAGCCTTCAGAAGAGGTCGGGGGACAGACTGTCCCAGGACCTGGTCTGAAGGCGGTTTCCCTAGGAACGCATTAATTGATTTTCAATGCATTCCTATGGGAAACCGTGCTTTGCAAGACGAAAAACTCGCAAGAAGAAACGGAACGAATTGCGGAACGAATTAATTTCGTCTTGCGAGGCACCACTGTATATATATATTCATGAAAGCGGATGAAATTTGCAGGCACAGCAGTTTCTCCAGAGTGGATTAAGTCTTCCAACTTGCAGTGAGAAACAGCAAAATGTTTTTGTTTTTGGGAAACACAGCCAGATGGGCAGAGTATAAATTATTATTATTATTATTATTATTATTATTATTATTATTATTATTATTATTATTATTGTGCAGGGCACTATTAAAATAAAAGAGACTGCCCACCCCACAAGGTTCCCCCCACCTACCACCACAGATTGAAACGTGGCTAGAGCTGCAACAGGGGCCAAGTGAATTCACTTATGCATGTAATGTTACTTTCGGTGGGATGTGGGTGGCGCTGTGGTCTAAACCACGGAGCCTTTTGGGCTTGCTGATTGGAAGGTCAGCAGTTTGAATCCGTGCGATGAGGTGAGCTCCTGCTACTCTGTCCCAGCTCCTGCCAACCTAGCAGTTCAAGAGCACACCAGCGCAAGTAGATAAATAGGTACCGCTGCGGTGGGAAGGTAAACGGCGTTTCCATGCACTCTGGAACTTGTAACGGTGTCCCATTGCACCAGAAACAGTTCAGTCATGCTGGCTACATGACCCGGAAAGCTGTCTGTGTACAAACACTGGCTCCCTCAGCCTGAAATCAAGATGAGCGCCACAGCCCCATAGTCACCTTTGACTGGACTTAACCATCCAGGGGTCCTTTACCTTTCACATTTACTTCCCATGCATAAAAAATGCCTGAAGAAGGCTACCATCTCCATGGATGAAGTTGGAAGAATGCAAGAGTTTCCTTCAAGGACACTGAGACTTAAGCCTGCAAATTCTTAATGATTTGTCATGTGGTGCTCAGCTTATATGTCACCAATGTGTGCTGACTAAAGGAAGGAGTCACAAGAGGATGAACTACAGTGGTGCCTCGCAAGACGAAAATAATTCGTTCTGCGAGTCTTTTCGTCTTGCGATGTTTTTCGTCTTGCGAAGCACGGTCCGTCGCAACTGCGCCTCTTCAAGCGGCTTTTTTTAAAAAGCGCAAGACGTTTTCGTCTTGCGAAGCAAGCCCATAGGGAAATTCATCTAGCGAAGCAACGCAAAAACGGAAAACCCTTTCGTCTAGCGAGTTTTTCGTCTTGCGAGGCATTCGTCTTGCGGGTCACCACTGTACTAGGTCTTGCAATAGAATGCAACAGCCAGAATGAGGCATATGAGAAAGGTCCACATCCTGTAGGATATAGGTTACCTTGTTTATTTGTTTGTTTGTTTGTTTGTTTAGATGGAATAATTGAGGTACAGTGGTACCTCAGGTTAAGAACTTAATTTGTTCCGGGGGTCCGTACTTAACCTGAAACTGTTCTTAACCTGAAGCACCACTTTAGCTAATGGGGCCTCCTGCTGCCGCCGTGCCTCCTGAGCACGATTTCTGTTCTCATCCTGAAGCAAAGTTCTTAACCCGAGGTCCTATTTCTGGGTTAGCAGAGTCTGTAACCTGAAGCGTATGTAACCTGAAGCGTATGTAACCCGAGGTACCACTGTACTAGGAAGCCACAATAAAACCACATGCTGCTGTCTGGGCTGTACCAGAAAGAATTCAGATGGGACTTAACCATTTTGGAATGTTTCGCAACATCAAATCTTTTTCTGCACGTGGAAACGTAGCATGGCAGGGTTCTGTGAAAAGAGGGTGCTGGACTCGATGGACCTCTGGCTCCTCTTATGTTCTGTGTCACCTGGTCCAGGTTCTGCCAATAACTCCACTCCATGCACCTTGCCAGACCCCACAATTCACCAGCAATGGCTCTGTGTGATGGAGGGGAATCCACTCCAGCAAACTTGAGACAGGTAACACGCCAACTTCCATTAGAGCAGCTACTCTTGCGTTCAATGAGGGTCATGGTGCAAACAGCTATCTTTAAAAGGAAGGGCATGAATTACTAGGCTCCCTGGCACCATGGGAGATCCTTTTCCTCAGAAGAGGATAGTGATGAAACACAGTGTTCAGTGGCTTTGATTCATGCAATTGTTTAGAGTCACACACGCGAACAAACATACCATTTTACCAAGGGAAATAGTTCTGCAGTTTCAGATCACTCCGTATTTCCCAAAAGCTTGAAGGAATGATGCAATTTGCACTGTTGGCCACGAAGCACAGCCCCTATGTAATCTGTCTACATCCTTTCTGATTTATAGAGTCCTGAGCGTAACCAAAGGAAAAAAGGAAAAAGAATCCTGCTTACTATGGGAAAATTAGATGGGCGGGGGAGGGGCTGAGGCCAACAGAACTAGCTGTACAAATTCAGTTTATTTTGCATGCCTCGACCCGAAAATGAACTGTTCTGTGGCTTCGGTTCAAAAATGCTTTTCTCTCCTTCGCTTTGGAACTCTTCGGACGTAACTGGTTAGATCTTGCCAGCTGCCAAGCTGAGGAAAATGAAGGGGGGTGGGGAGCTTATCTGCAATAACAACAACAGCATGTGATGTTGACAGGTGTAGGTGTGTAATGGGTGAAACAAATATGGAAGGTCTTGAGGAAAAAGCAGGATGCACCTGGAAGAACACAGCAGGAGAAGTTAATGTTTCTGTTGTAAAAACACAGTAATAACATGAATCACACACACACACACACCAGTTTGGGGCTCATGTTCTTTGTCCAAGACGTTTTGGAAAGTATAAGATGGTGTCTTCTCCTCCCAGAAATCACCTGGACTGGAAGTTCTGTCCTACTTTGGTCGCATCCACACCTCCAATCAGAGCACATTTATGTCATGGAGAATGCTGGGAACTGTAGTGCTTGTGAGGTCATAGGTCTGTGAGGTCCGCACACTTAACAAACCATTGTCCTTGGGGATACTTTGGCTATTAAAATGGTATAGGAGCTCAGCACCGGCAGCACTGGAGGGGAAATAGGGACAATTCTGGGATCAAATTAGAAGCTAGAATGGCTTTTGTAATTCTGGGGCTGTCCCTGGAAAATCAGGACACTTGGAGGGTATGCTGTTTGGGCTTTAGTTGGGAAACTTTGGGGCTTTCTTTGACCTTATGTGGCCTGTGATTTTTGGCCTTATAATTGAACCTCTTTCTTCTAATTCATTTTCAAGACCCGGTCATGCTTTTCAAGTAATGAGGCCAAAAACAAGTAGATTTACTGTCTTCCTTCTGCTGTGTGTGTGTTCTTTTGTGGGAAGCAGATGTATCTCTGTGGCAGCCCCTTGACAAAATTCCCTTTTAATAAAGTGCGCCGTTGAACATTCTGGATGTCTTTGGGTGGAGTGCATGTGTTCAGATTTCTATGCCAACCATCTCCCTAAAATAACATTTCTGTTACCAACTTCAACATATTACTTGGATGACATTCAGCAACACGGAATAGTTTTATGCTCATCATCTTTCACTTATTTCCATCTCTGTTGCTGCTTTATCTCCAAAATTGTATTAGGCGTTAGTCTTATTTCCACATAGCCACTGAGTTGACATGAACAGGGTTACACTGAAAGTTTCTGAGTTGTTAAAGGCAATGGATAAGTTGTCTTGCGTTTATCCATTTGAGCAAAGGGCAGTGACATGCTTAGCTGGTGTTAATTTGTGGTTTAATTTGTGCCTTTTTTATAGTACATCAGTTCCCCTGAACAAATTTTATTTTCTGGTATTAAATTATTGATTTTATGCTGGGTGTTGTATATTATGCTTGATTGCAGGGGAATTCAGTAAAATTGGGCGCACAATGCTAAATGCAAGGCTCCTGCTGTATACAAGCCATGCATCTGGGCCACGGAGGACCACAAATGGTGACTCCTGCAGATACGTCCATGATCAGGCAGGGATATAAGGGATTTGGTAGTCCTTGAGGTATCCCGAACCCAAGTTCTTAAGGGCCTTGTGAATTAATGCAAGAACCATCAACTTGGTCAGAGAGCAAACATTGAGGAATTCTGCTATTCCATCAAGGCATCGGAATGTCAAATTTCAGGTGGGCAGCACAAAGGACTTCCATGTTCTAAGCATTTTAACCCTGGAATTCTTTTTAACTGGGAACTGCAGGTGGAGCCTTAGCAAACAAAACATAAGCGATGGCTCCCATCCCAGCACGATTAATGGTGTTACCATTTCCAGCAAAATCATGTTTTCTTTTCCTTCTTACTTGTGAGAAAGAAAGAAAGAAAGAAAGAAAGAAAGAAAGAAAGAAAGAAGACAGAGGGGGAGAATGTGCAATATTAAGGTTATTCAATGGACCATTATCTTCCCATTTTGCTTTGACCACTATTGGCCTCCTCTCCAGCGAGCTTCCCAACACTGCCGTAAATGTCTTTCTCATAAACAATTACTCTTCATTTCCCACAAGTTCCAGAGGGGGGAATGAAAAAGAAATGAAAGCACTAAGGTACTTCTAGGTAGAAATGAAACACGGAGACTCTTCTTTCACCACCTCAGTATGTCATGTTTATTTCTTATCCCGTGCACATATGCATTATTCAGAAGTAAGACTCAGGTTTTGTGGGATTCTGTGAAGGCATTGTGTTTTCCAGCACTGACCTGAGTTTGATGTGTTCGGGAATCTCAGAGCACAGTGCAAATCTTCCTTTGCCGAAAGATAAAAAAGAATGGTGCTGTGCTTATCGCGCATGTGGTCGGAGAATGCTAGCGTGCCTTCCTTTATTAGCTTCCTGGATTAAACTCACATCATCTTTCTTTCCCAAAGCATTATGAGGCTCAATTAAAACCATATTGCCTCTGGCAGTCTCTTCGCAGCGGGTTAGGATCTCAAGTGTAAATGTACCTAAAGAATAGGTTGGTGAGGGGAATATTTCAGCTTGAAAAACAGAGAACGCTTGCCTAATAGAGAACGTGAAATTAGCAAGAGATAAGGGTGGTGCTGTGGGTGAAACCACAGAGCCTAGGGCTTGCCGATCAGAAGGTTGGCGGTTCGAATCCCCGTGACGCAGTGAGCTCCTGTTGTGCAGTCCCTGCTCCTGCCAACCTAGCAGTTTGAAAGCACATCCAAGTGCAAGTAGATAAATAGGTACCGCTCTGGCGGGAAGGTAAACGGCGTTTCCGTGCGCTGTTCTGGTTCACCAGAAGCAGCTTAGTCATGCTGGCCACATGACCTGGACGCTGTACGCCGGCTCCCTCGGCCAGTAAAGCAAGATGAGTGCCGCAACCCCAGAGTTGGCCATGACTGGACCTAATGGTCAGGGGTCCCTTTACCCTTTACCTAAGGTTATTATATAGCTGCTCTAAATGAGCAGCAAATTCAGTAGTTTCATGCCAGTCAATGGAATGGGTCCGCTTGCAGGAAAAGTAAGCCAGGATCGCTCTGGGTGGACTTGACCCAACCCGGGGTGACGTGGTGCTGCTCTGACCCAATCCAGCCAAATCCCAGGTTAACAAAAATCAGCCCTATTCAGTTTGTGATCTGGGATTTGGCCAGAACCATAGCACAGTCTTTGCTCAGATACCAAAGTACGCAGATCATTTGTTAAGTGCAGAGAATAGCAGGCATATAAAGTCTAATGTGTCCATTTGAAGTACTTAGATACAGCTATGGGGTGTGTGTGATTAAGCCCATACCCCTGCTGTACTTCTACCTACATTAAAGAGATGCCAGATTTTACATGTCTGCTTGCTTCATGCAGACCACCTCTGTGATTCACTTTAAGTGGCTGATGGAGACTTTTTTAAATTTAATCGTAAGTGGATAGATTTCACTTTAGGAAATTTCTAGCGGGGAATACAAAGTGAACAGCAGATTGAGAGTCTATAAAATGATGCAGCTTAATCACTTTTCTAAAAAAAAAGTCATTATGACAAGCGCTTGGGCTTCTGTCATATATATTTTTCAAGCTGTTTTTGCAGATAGAGTTATTCGCTCTCTAGAGGGGTAGTTGATGGACTGCTGACATACATTTCTAATGTAGAATTTGATGGATGCGGATATCAGCAGCCACCCACCTAGTGGAAAACAGCCCAGGGGAAGAGAAGAAATAGTTACGTTTGTATTTCTAAGTGGATCTGAACAAGAGCTCTGAGTTTTGACCTAAAATTCACTTTATTTCCCTCCTAACCATCAATGATTCAAAAGCCTCACTGAGTCAAAGGTTCCTCCTCATAATTTATTCTTGTCCTGTCAATAAAAGTTGCAGAAGGAGCAAATCTGTCCCCGATAGCTAGATGGATATATAATACAAACATTCAAAACATATTTGTACTTCTGTTTTCAAACCATTGCTAAGAATGAATAAAATATACAGTGGTATCTCTGGTTATGAACTTAATTCGTTCTGGAGGTCCGTTCTTAACCTGAAACCATTCTTAACCTGAGGTACCACTTTAGCTAATGGGGCTTCCCACTGCCGGGTTAGCGGAGTCTCTAACCCAAAGTGTTTGTAACCTGAGGTGTTTGTAACCTGAGGTACCGCTGTATATCAATCAATGGCAACTGGGGACCACCTGTGGTCCGATGGTTTCATTCAGGTGGTCAGTTCTGTGCCTGTAACAACACAATTAAAAATCATATAACATCTATCAGAGCATGTTGCAACTGCTATAGCAGAAACACCATGGTGCATCTGCAGCAGAACAACCGGACACCTTCATGTGGCCTAGCAGCAACAAAACATGTCTCTCTACAGCCACTGCTTCCAGCAGTTTGACTTCACCCCCAAAGGCGCACTCCTCCATTGTTACCAGAGAGCTGAGATTTTACTTGCAGGGAAATGAATCGGGGCTTGCACAGTGCATGACCCAGCTCTGTGCAAGTCCCTGTGATCAGCTGATTGTAATGTGAAGATTCACCCAACAGTCTGAAAGGGAAAAAATGTAGAACTTATAGTGATATTGTTGTTGAAAGACCATCTCTATGTGGGTTCTTGCCCTGCTTTAATGCAAGCTCTCCACCCATGCTTCTTCAGCTGGTATACATGCTGAGAACAAAATCAAAAACAAAGTAGGTTCCTATCTCCTTGTTGCTAATTGCTTTGAGAACAATGGTGGGAAGTAATGGTGGAAAGTTACTAAGCAGACAGATGTCAACTGAATCACACTTCAAGTTGACTTTGGACAAAGAGACAATGATTCATGGTGAGGCCAGTTTTTAAAACAATGACCAAATAGTTCTGTGACGTCTGGTCTCTCCCAGCCCTACCTGAATATGCTGGGGACTGAACCAATAATTTTTACACTCAAATCAGATGCTCTCCCACTGAGCTTTGTCTCCCCTTTGCAGACACCCGTTGCTACTCAGAGCACTTCCTAGAAGACTTTGCCCAACCTGGAGTGAGCCCTGTTCATGTTCCTCCCTCATAACATAATGCTAATGTAATCACAAATAAATAACCACGGTGGTATTGAGAGGAAAGGACATCCTCACTTCGTTGATGTGCGGCATATTTGAAGTCCTGCTTTAGCATAGTTCAGTCAAATCCTGGTTCCCGAATGGCTTAGTTGCCGAACAAATTGCCTCCTGAATGCCGCAAACCCAGAAGTAAATGTTCCGGTTTGTGACCGTTTTTCGGAAGCCGAATGTCCGACGTGGCTTCCTCTTGAGTGCAGGAAGCTCCTGCAGCCAATCAGAAGCCATGCCTTGGTTTTCGAACTGTTTTGGGAATCAAATAGACTCCCGGAACGGATTAAGTTTGAGAACCAAGGTACCACTGTACTTAAAAATAAACACCCTAAAATTATGTCATGTTAAGTTTACATGCTGTATACATATCTGAAAAGTCTTTTTTCTAATAGCCAAAGGTTTGGCGATGCATTGACCAGGATACATTTGTAACAAATACTCCCCTTTGGGGGTCCTACTGATGCCAGAGCTCCAACATTGGTTGGACCAAGGCATCAAAGGCTCTGTGAGTGGGAGACATCTGAGCTCTTAGGCCCAAAGTATATGAAAGACTGCCTTGATCCCTACCAAACTTCTCAGCTGTTAAGATTAGAAGAGACGTTCCTCTTCAAAGCTCTGTTGCCCTCAGGAGCATGGGGACTGGTGGCCTGGGAGAGGACTTTTTGTGGCAGCTTGTACCTCCCAACAGAGGTGCATCTAGCACTGAATGCTGAAGATATGTCTCTTTACCCTGACCTTTGACAGTTGTTTTGTTTTGTTTGTTTTGTTGTCTTGTCTTGTCTTGTCTTGTCTTGTGTTGTCTTGTCTTGTCTTGTCTTGTCTTGTCTTGTCTTGTCTTGTCTTGTCTTGTCTTGTCTTGTCTTGTGGTGTAGAGAGCCAGTGTGGTGTAGTGGTTAAGAGCGGTGGACTCGTAATCTGGTGAACCGGGTTCGCTTCCCCACTCCTCCACACGCAGCTGCTGGGTGACCTAGGACTTCCATGCTAGATATGGAAACCTGAATTTAAGTCTGAAGAAATGAGAAACCGAGAGAAGCAAGGTGGACAGATTTTTGCATCCCTACTGATGAGCCAATGCTCTGACTCAGTATAAAAGGCTGTCATACAAGCTTTTTGTGCAATCCATCTACTATATATTTTGGAAAGTTGTGGTTGTGTTGACTGTACATTTGGCCACCTCTAAATATATCATAATGAAGTTTTGCACGATGTTTCCCAAAATCAAGGAGCAGTATTTCATCTGTTTTGAATGAGAAGAACACAGGAAACTTCCTTATATCCAATCAGACCATTGGTCCATCTATCACTTACACTGACTGGCAATGGCCCTCCAAGATCTCAGGCAGGAGTTTCTTCTAGACCTACCAGGAGATACCAGGTCTACCAGGAGATACCAGGGATTGAATGTAGGGGATGTAAGGCAGATGACAGCTTTCAAAATTGCATTGATTCTAAGCACTGGTTTCAAAAGTGCCCCAATGTTTTGTTTCTTAGAATTCTTGAGTAGCACTGGGTACGAAACTGTTAGCGTTCTATAAATGTAAATAATGTTGCTTTGCTGATTTCCCCTCCTGAACTACATACTAATCTCTACTAACAGAGAGCAATCACCTCACAGCCTTGTACCGGAAGGAAGAGACCATCCGCGTCTTGCGCAGTGGTGAGATCCACAGCCCTCGTTTTCCTCACAACTATCCCAGGAACCTGTTACTGACGTGGAGGCTGCTTTCGCCAGAGAATGCAAGGATACAGCTGGTGTTTGATAACCAATTTGGACTGGAGGAGCCAGAGAATGATATCTGCAGGTGGGTTGTGTGAGAGTGTGCAGAGGAGACAGTCGTGAAGTGTTAATGGCATCAAACAAAGAGAAAAACAAGGCAAAAATAATTACAAATATATTATTATTATTAATTATTATTATTATTATTATTATTATTATTATTATTATTATTATTATTATTACCCCACCCATCTGGCTAGGTTTTCCCAGCCTCTCTGGGCGGCTCCCAACAGAATATTAAAAGCATGATAAAACATGAAACTTAAAAAACTTCCCTAAACAGGGCTGCCTTCAGATGTCTTCTAAAAGTCAGAGAGTTGTTTATTTCCTTGACATCTGGTGGAAGGGCGTTCCACAGGGCGGGCGCCACTACTGAGAAGGCCCTCTGCCTGGTTCCCTGTAATCTCAGTTCTCACAGTGAAGGAACTGCCAGAAGGCCCTCGGAGCTGGACCTCAGTGTCTGGGCTGAATGATGGGGGTGGAGACGCTCCTTTAGGTATACAGGGATAATGCTGTTTAGGGCTTTCAAGGTCAGCATCAACACTTTTAATTGTGCTTGGAAACATACTGGAAGCCAATATAGGTCTTTCAGGACCGGTGTCATATGGTCTTATCTTCCTGCCTGGCACATTTAGGAAGCTTGTGGGAACTCTGTTTCACTTGAGCAATATGGCTCCATACACCAAACATCCATACTATCACAGGAGGCTTCCTTGTCCCATGCAGTTAGATTTACCCCACTTGGGGTACCCAACTTGGTGCCCTCAAAATGTTGATGAACCTCAGCTCCCATCACCCCTGATGACTGACTGTGCTTGCTGGGACTTACGGGAGCTGAAGTCTAACAAGATCTGGAGGACACGTCGGCAATCCCTGATTTAAGTGACTGCAAAAATGTCATGATGTTGTGTTGGCTACCCTTGTTTTAGGAGTTCAGGGACCATTAGTCAGACTGATGCTATTCCTGTGGGTCCCCAGATGTTGTTGGACTACAACTCCCATCACCCCTAGCTAGCAAGGCCAGAGCTCAGGGATGATGGGAGTTGTAGTCCAACAACATATGGGGACCCACAGGTTGAGAACCACTTTATGAAGTCGGGGCTTTCATCCAGGCTACAGAAAACTCTGGACAGCATCCAATACATTTTTATCTCTGTAGAGTAGTCAAGAAAGGAATGGGAAGGGATAGGCTGTGGAATAGCTGTTTGACTAGGCTGCTTGCCCCTATGCAGAGTTTGTTCTTTTTAATGTTTATTTTGAATAACGATACATTTTGGGCTCATTTGGGCTCACAAAGGAGCCATATTCTTAGCTGCACCGGCTGCTTTATAGCTCTTTTGCTTCCGCAGAGTATTCAAAGCATATGGATGAATTTCAGCCCGTCATAAATAACCCACAAAGTCCTGTTTGGGATTGGGAGGCTTGTCGCCAAGGAGAGAGGCATGCCTAAACTTTCCCTTGACAGGCTTTCCAGACAGATCTACATGCTACCACACTAGGATTTTTAAAGTGTCTACAGCTACGAAGTATCAGGTTGTGGCTACTCTGCTTTGCCACATTGCTGTCCAGAGCAGTCAGTGATTGGTGGCTGGTAATGCTGAAACAAGCTTCCACAGCATGGTCTAATACCTAATTGGGCAGCCCATTTCATCACTGTAGTTAACCATTAGAGAATTATGGTTCCACCTTCCTCCAAGCCAGCACTGTAACAGTTGAGAGCCTTTCTGGCCCTCTAGATGTTGGGAGTGACAGACAGCATGGTAAAGAGACTGGAGCAGTGGCGGTGGCAAAGGAGACCACCCTCAGCCAGCTTGTTAGTTGCTGGGGCGAATGGTGGGAGCCAAGATACTTACATGCTGGGGCAAGGTCCCATCTGGTTCCAAATATAGGCCCATTTTATTATTTTACAGCATCATCACCATTATCATCAGATCTAAATTGCTTAATTAAAAAAATCAATATACAATATTTACAAGCCATCTTTATAACCACATGCTAACAAGCTTGAATTAGTTCATTCACACTGTGAAATAATTAGAGCTGTTATGAATCACGGCCATGGAAATAATGGGGTTGCTGCAAGCCAGGAGATGGGAACTTGTGGGTCTCCAGAGGATTCTGAATTATAGCTCCCAGCTACCATGCTCTACAGCCATCTTGATTCTTGTGGTAGTTGTAGCTCAACAACATACCCAGTGCTATGGGTTTGAAGCCAAAACCATTAGTGAATGTGGCTTATACCAAAAGAAACATAAAGGAGAAGAGAAGAGAAGAAAGAGAGAAGAATTGCTTTGGTTTTTATTGTATCATATGTTGAAAACTCTTAATACATTTGATTATTTTTTTAAAAAGTGAATGTGGCCTACTATTAGGCATGGCTTACCTTCAAGGAAGTTTCTAGATAATATTGTGAGAATGGACTTGTGGACACTTCCCCCCACCCCAGCGTAGTCAGCTTGATGGTGTTTCTTTCACAATCAACATAAATTCCTGGTTTTTTAATGCAATGTTGCGATGTATATTTGCATTTATAAATCCAGTTTTATTGCTGTCATTATGCTGTTTGCCACCGTGTTGTTTATTCTTAATGTTGGCAGTGCAAAATCCCCAGAGTTCCCTGGGAAAAGGCGCTGACTGCTAAACCACTCTGAGAGTTGTAGCTCTTTAAGGAGGAATAGAGGTCCTCTAACAACTCTCAACATCCTTTCCCAGGATTCTTTGGGGGAAGCCATGACTGTTCCAAGCAGCATGACACTGCTTTAAATGTATAGTGCAGATGGAGCCCATGTGCTGTAGCAACCTTTGAATGGAGGTTTCTGAATAAAGGCAGCCTAAAGAAATAGTTAAAGAGATTGTTTCACAGGGGTGGGGAAATGGCAGCCCGACCGGGTGATGGCCACTGGTAGGAGTTCTCCATGCCTTGCGAGTTTTGACTCCTCCAATCTGAATATGTTCATCCCAAATTTTACACACCCTAAATCTTGACAGCAGATCTTGGCTTGCTTTCTTCCCTCAATGTTCATTTAAGTGGTGAAAGTTCCCAGAAACTCAGCCCTACTCCTATAACATTGTATAATAAACATGTCCATCCTAACTTCCAGATATGACTTTGTAGAAGTGGAAGATATATCCGAAATCAGCACGCTCATCCGGGGACGGTGGTGTGGGTACAAGGAAGCTCCTCCAAGAATCACATCGAAAACAAACCAGCTAAAGATCACCTTCAAGTCGGATGACTTCTTTGTGGCTAAGCCTGGATTCAAGATTTATTATTCCCTGGTGGTAAGTAACACAACTGCTTGTTTCAATGGAGTGGAGATTGTGGCAAGAAAGAGCTAAAGGAACATTGGGGATGGATGGAGCAGTAGTTACCTTAGAGCAAAGGGGGGGGGAGTTAGCTGTCCGTAAATATTTCCTCTCCAAGAATATATTATCCCATATCAAAGTAGGTTGACCATCCTCTGAGTAAATCAGAAGTTAAGGGGAAACTATAAAACTCTCTGCCATCCTCTTTAATAACGTGTTTCAACCCCTGCTATCACTTTGTGGTCTGGAGCGACAAGCTGAGAGCAGTGAAAAAAGGTCTTGAAGAATAACACTGGGAACGGCTGCTCTTTCTAAGCAAAAGTGAGGTCAGAAAGGGGAAAATATACCTTCAGGGGTTGTAGCCCATGAATCTAAACAAGACACACACAGGTCATATACAATAAATGCTGCAGACAGAGCACAGAGTGCCTCAGCAGGCAGTTAATTTGGGATCCATTGTTTTTCTGCAGGATGAAGGTATTGCATGCCTGCTTGTCATACTGATGAAACTGAAGAATTTGAGGGAGGGAGTTAGGGGAGGAGGCAATTTTTCCCCCCAGTGAACTGGGCAGATCTGTGTAGAGACCATGTGGCATAGTGGTTAGAGTGTTTGGCACACCACAGATTTAAAGCACCATGCTACCACTTTTATCATTATTCATTTAATTTGTACAATTTATACACTGCTTCATTGTAAAACCAAAAAACCAAAAAACACTTCCAAGCAGTTTGCAAAAGATAAAACAGAAAAATCAAAAAAGAATTAGCAACTCTGCTTTGAAACGCAAAATTAAAAATACCTCGGCTTTCGAAGCAGCTGGTTAGGCTTGTCTGAACAGGAATGTTTTTAGCAGGTGCTGAAAAGAGTACAGTGAAGGCACCTGCTTGGTCTCAATAGGCAGGGAGTTCCCAAGTGCAGGCACTTCCACACTAAATAATAAAGGTAAAGGTAAAGGGACCCCTGACTGTTAGGTCCAGTCGTGGCCGACTCTGGGGTTGTGGCGCTCATCTCACTTTATTGGCCAAGGGAGCCGGTGTACAGCTTCCGGGTCATGTGGCCAGCATGACTAAGCCACTTCTGGTGAACCAGAGCAGCACACGTAAACGCCGTTTACCTTCCCACTGGAGCGGTACCTGTTTATCTACTTGCACTTTGACGGGCTTTCGAACTGCTAGGTTGGCAGGAGCAGGGACTGAGCAACGGGAGCTCACCCCGTCGCAGGGATTCGAACCACCAAACTTCTGACTGGCAAGTCCGAGGCTCTGTGGTTTAACCCTAATAGAGTCCTACAAATGCACAACGGGTTTTATGTGGCATCTGTAGTAGTACCACTTCCACTGATTAAAACAGTCATGGCTTCCCCGAAAGAATTCTGGGAGCTGTAGTTTGTTAAGGGTGCTGTCAGGAGGCCCCTATTCCCCTCCCAGAGCTACAGGTCTTAGAGTGGTTCAATAAGCAATCCCCCTTTCACAGGGAACTCTGGGAGTTGTCTGCATGGAGAGAAGTGATGATTGATTGATTGATTGATTGATTGGACACAGGGAAGCTTTGAAGATTTATAAGCCCTGCATTCTAGGTAAACAACTGCTCCCTTCTTCTTATTTTCTATTTGGCTCATGACTTACGTATTTAATTCTCATGCCCACCTCCCAAATGTCTATTTTCTTAGAGCTATTAAAGAAATTTACATTTTTACAAAGGTGCATCTAGTTAAACTTGGTTCCTACTCAAATCTGTTTGCAATCTTAGTCATGATTTAAGTTTACCTGTGCCCCCTAGAAGCTGTCAGCAAGCGGCAGTGTCCATACCCCAAGTAACAGCTTTGACTGGCAACCTAAATTTGGATAGACGATGGGTCTCAAGCCCTCAGTGAGTTAGTGACTTGTGAAGACAAGCTCTGGCCAATTGAGCGGATGAGACCAGTCGTGGGTCCAATGGTCAAGAAGGCAGTTTCTGCAAGGGCTGTAGAGGGAAGTGAGGGGTGGATTGGGCCCATCAACCTGGGAAGGCAGCCCATCTAAGGAGAAGGACACCTCTGATCCTCAACCTGTGCTGCCTTGTGAGGTACATTGAGGAGAAGAAAAGGCTAAGGAGTAAACCCTTCACAAATCTGGAGTAGAGTCCCTAAGACAGTTGTGTGACACCTGAAGGAATGTCTCCACCCCATTGTTCTGCCCGGACACTGATGTCCAGCGGCGAGGGCCTTCTGGCGGTTCCCTCATTGTAAGAAGCCAAGTTACAGGGAACCAGGCAGAGGGCCTTCTCGGTACTGGCACCCGCCCTGTGGAACGCCCTCCTACCAGATGTCAAAGAGAAGAACAACTACCAGACTTGAAGAAGAAGAAGAAGAAGAAGAAGAAGAAGAAGAAGAAGAAGAAGAAGAAGAAGAGGAGGAGGAGGAGAAGGAGTTTGGATTTGATATCCCGCCTGTCACTCCCCTTAAGGAGTCTCAAAGCGGCTAACATTCTCCTTTCCCTTCCTCCCCCACAACAAACACGCTGTGAGGTGAGTGGGGCTGAGAGACTTCAAAGAAGTGTGACTGGCCCAAGGTCACCCAGCAGCTGCATGTGGAGGAGCGGAAACGCAAACCCAGTTCCCCAGATTACAAGACTACCGCTCTTAACCACTACACCACACTGGCATCTAAAGATAAACAACTACCTGACATTCAGAAGACATCTTAAGGCAGCCCTGTTCAGGGAAGTTTTTAATGTGTGACATCTCAGTGTATTTTTGGTCTTTGTGGAAGCCACCCAGAGTGGCTGTGGAAACCCAGCCAGATGGTCAGGGTACAAATAAATTATTATTATTATTATTATTATTATTATTATTATTATTATCATCATCATCATCATCATCATCATCATCATCATCATCATCATCTGAAGGCAGCCCTGTTTAGGGAAGCTTTTAATGTTTAATAGGTTATTGTATTTTAATATTCCGTTGGAAGCTGCCCAGAGTGGCTGGAGAAACCCACATCAGTGAGGCCAAGAATGGGGGGATCTTGTTATCTGGGCAACTCTGGACCTCCAAACATACTGCCCAGGATTGATCCCTGGGGGGAGGTCACTTTAGTGTTGCCAGTGCAGTGGTTTGGTTTTACCCCAGAGGCCTACTCCATTGTCTCTTGAGACAGATGAATGCAAAAATAAAAGTAATTGTCTGCTAAACACCTGATAAAAGGGACTGAGGAACATAAAATTAAGTAGCATTATTGGTTGCCAGTGTGGTGAGAAGTTCCTGAAGAATCTGAGCACTGTTGGAGACAGGATACTGGGTTAAATTGACTATTGGGATAACTCAGCAGAACCGTTCTTCTAGGTAAATTACTACACCATATAAGCCTTTAATTTGAAGGCAATTTAACAAAACAACAATTTATGATTTCCTTTCCCTGGAGTACTGCAATGCATAAAAATTAAGCAATACTGCATTGTGTGATATTTCCAAAGGACCTCTCTTACAATTAGCCAGCTTTATGAGAAACTGTGAGCAGCTAATATGGGACCCTGGGGGTTTAGGAAAAAACCAAAATATATAACATTTCAACAGAGCAGCTTTTTCAGCAGCGGGAAATGGATAAGTGATGTTGCTGAGCATCTATCATGTTGGCAGCGTGAACAGAAATAAAAATATTTTGCATCCTGGACAACCTTTATGAGAGAATTCTAGGAGCTGTAGTTTGTTAAGGGTGCTTGGGAATTGTAGCTCTTTGGGGGTAAACTACAGGTCCCAGAATTCTTTGGGGGAGACATGTGGTTTAAATGTGTGGCGTGGATGTGATTGTCACAATGTACTCTGAAACCAAAATAGCCTTTCTTAGCTGCTAACCTGAGCATCACAGGGAGTTACTAGAAAGCGAGAGAGAGAGAGAGAGAGAGAGAGAGAGAGAGAGAGAGAGAGAGAGAGAGAGAGAGAAATTAATTAATTTTAAAAGTAATCAAATAGAATTAAAAAAAATAACCTATTAAAATATAAACAAAAAACAGCACACCACGGTCAGTTCCCAAAAAGTTTAAATATGGGATATGCCAGAGGTTTGTAGAATGTGAACTTCTGGTGGTGGTGTTAATTTAAAAAAAAATATGATTTGCCACAACAAATATGAAGCAATAATCAAAGCAACCATGAAGGGAGTGGGTTTCAGAAAGCCAAACTATGATGCTGGGAATTTGAAAGTCATCTTTATCCATCTGAGATTATCTCTCTGCAAATTTTGGTGTGTCAAAGGTGGGTTGCAATTACACTCAGCTTTTGCAGCATTGGCAATGTAGCTCCCCCAGATGGCATGAAAATCACCTGGCGTTGCCCCCTTACACATTGCTCTGATCTCCTGCACTCACTTCTCCATGAGTGACACCCAACACCCCTCTTGATACCAGCATCTTGATCTCCAGTCTCTCTCCCCTTTACCAGTGTGTTTGTGTATCAAAACGATTTATAATGTTTTCCAGGCTATAAACCTGCAAGAGAACGCGGTTAGTTGTTGTTTTTTAATTTATTTAAGCCGTTCTTCCCTTTTGTTCTTTACAAATAAGTTTAAAGCATCTTAAATTATTAACAGACACCGAATCAATAAAAGCAATAATAAAAACAAATCCCAACATTCTTTAAAAAAACAAAAAAACACACACCCAGTATCATATAATAAGGGGAGGTGAAAAGAACTGACTGAGCAAAAAAGCTAATGCAGTGTAATGCTGCTTTAATAAATGCAGAAGAACAGAAGTAGAACCTGCTGGATCAGACCAAAGACCCGAGAGCCAGTGTGGTGTAGTGGTTAAGAGCGGTAGTCTCGTAATCTGGGGAACCGGGTTCGCGTCTCCGCTCCTCCACATGCAGCTGCTGGGTGACCTTGGGCCAGTCACACTTCTCTGAAGTCTCTCAGCCCCACTCACCTCACAGAGTGTTTGTTGTGGGGGAGGAAGGGAAAGGAGAATGTTAGCTGCTTTGAGACTCCTTCAGGTAGTGATAAAGTGGGATATCAAATCCAAATCCAAACAAGAGCATAAGAGACCTCTCCCCTCCTTTGGTTTCCAGCAACTGGTATTCAGAAGCATTGTTGCCTCTGACTGTGGAGGTCTGCCTTGTAGCCAATGGCTTGTAGCCATTGCTAGCCTTATCTTCCACGAGTTCTTCCCATCCTCTTGTAAAGCCTTCCAAGTCAGTGACCATCACTGCCTCGTGTGGAGTGAGTTCCATAGCTTAACTATGTGCTTCATGCAGAAGCACTTTATTTTATCTGTCCTGAATCTTCCATCACTCAACTTCATGCCTCTCTGAAAGTAGAGGAAGAGCATAGTGGAGGCCAACAAAAGAGGTTCTAAAAAAAATGTACAGTGGTACCTCGGGTTACAGACGCTTCAGGTTACAGATTCTGCTAACCCAGAAATTGTACCTCGGGTTAAGAACTTTGCTTCAGGATGAGAACAGAAATCATGCTCCGGCAGCACAGCAGCAGCAGGAGGCCCTATTAGCTAAAGTGGTACCTCAGGTTAAGAACAGTTTCAGGTTAAGAACAGACCTCCAGAATGAATTAAGATCTTAACCCAAGGTACCACTGTAGTATGTAGTTGTTTAGTCGTTTAGTCGTGTCCGACTCTTGGTGACTCCATGGACCAGAGCATGCCAGGCACTCCTGTCTTCCACTGCCTCCCACAGTTTGGTCAAACTCATGTTGGTAGCTTCGAGAACACTGTCCAACCATCTCGTCTTCTGTCGTCCCCTTCTCCTTGTGCCCTTCATCCTTCCCAACATCAGGGTCTTTTCCAGGGAGTCTTCTCTTCTCATGAGGTGGCCAAAGTATTGGAGCCTCAGTTTCAGGATCTGTCCTTCCAGTGAACACTCAGGGCTGATTTCCTTCAGAATGGATAGGTTTGATCTTCTTGCAGTCCATACCACTGTAGTATAAACACCAACAACTGGGAAACACTGGCCTGCAAGCGCTCCAGTTGGAGAACAGCCTTTACCAAAGGTTTCATGGGCTTTGAAGATGCTCGAATTCAGGTTGCAAGAGAGAAACATGTGAAGAGGAAGGCACGATTGGCAAACACTCACCGTGATCAACTCCCACCCAGAAACCTATGTCCCCACTGTGAAAAGATGTGTGGATCCAGAATTGGCCTCCACAGTCTCTTACAGACTCACTGTTGAAACTGTGTTCATGGAAGACAATCTTTCTCAGCTATGAGTGATCACCAAAGAAGAAGAAGAGTGGAGGTAGAACGTTCTCCTCCTTCTGACACACCTCTCTGTCACCTGGCTTTCATCCAGAATTCTACCCACCCATCCTGTCTCTCATCCAGTTCCCAAAAAAAACTCACAGTTCACCCACAAAGTCTCACAAAGAAGAGGGTTTGCCAGAAACTGCTAGCATAACCCTATTGCAGATATTAATACTGAAGCAATTGGATGCCTAAAACTTCAAATTGCCATGAAGTTCACTGGGTGACCTTGGGCCAGTCACTGCCTCTCAGCCTAACTCAACTCACAGGGTTATTTGGGGGATTAAATGAGGTGTGGGGAGACCTTTGAATTCCAGTGGGGTGGGAAGATGGGATGGAAATGCAATCAATAATTCTGGGTGGTGCTGTAGAAAAGGCTCTGTCTTGCATTTCAACCAGCCATGCTTTGGAAAAGGGCAGGATGCATTGCAGGGCCTCCGCTGCTGAACACACATCATTGCAAGTTTATGGATTATTTCTTCCTCTCCCTCCATTATTGCAACTGCTGCAGAGTACCTAGCCTCGTATGGATGACCCTGTCTCAAATAAGCCATTGCCATGTCTGCAGTTGCTGAATGGAAACTGTGTAATAAATTTCATTTGATTTTATTGGATTGGATAATCAAATAACATTGGCATAATTCAGCATTTGGCTTACTGCGGCGCAGTGTAATTTTCGCTTTCGACAGAGTCAAAAGGTGTGTTCGAATAATGCCCAAGGTCTCTCCTGTCATTGTGTTTTTATAGGTTTAGCAAGCGGTGCAGGTTTTATCAGACGTGCTAACTGCACATCTTGCTTTTGATGTCAAAATCACTGTGGCAAATCAATTTCTACAATTTTCCCCCATGAAATTACACCAAATGATTGCAGTGGTGTTTGTTATACTTAAAAGCTCTATGACTCTTCACAGGCAACTGCTGAACCACTTAAGTCAGTGCAGATAACATCACGAGCCAGATAATAAACTTGAAAACAGACTGGATTTTTAATAAATGAGTTATAATCACTCCCTGGAAATGGGAAGACAAATATCATACCAGGTTGTGCCCTTAGAATAATAGAATCATAGAATTGTAGAGTTGGAAGGGACCCCAAGGCATAGCTGTCAACGTTTCCCTTTTTTTTAAAAGGGAAATTCCCTTATTCCAAATAGGATTCCTCGCAAGAAAAGGGAAAAATTGACAGCTATTCCCCAAGGGTCATCTAATTCAACCCCATGCAATGCAGGAATCTCAGGTTGATGGTGACGTAGCAGCACCCATAGGAGAGACAATGCAAATAGTGAATGAGGAAGTGGGAGAGACAGGGGTGGAGATTCACTCGGGACAACACCATTATCCAAGAGGCTGGGTTCTATAGCCTCTCTCTGTAAATACTGCATTAAAAAGCGGACGGTAATAAAAAAAATTCCTTGTCTTTGTATGTTCCTGGCAATCAGCTGGGAGTCACTGGCAGCAGCCTGACGCAGCCTTTGAAATTTGCAATTCACTGAATTTTGCAATGCAATTTTCCAGCTAAGCAATGTGTAGAAAAATGCACATACTAACATCATTTTAAAGGCTTGTTTGCCCTCTGCCAGGGTTAGGCTGCTTCAAACATCAGTAACTGAGTGTGTTTTGGATCCGGTGTAACTTTATGCCAGCTTAATTCACACTGTTTTGTTTTATGGCAACTTCTGGTGTCTAGGATTGCTCCTTTAAAGATCCATTAATTCTTGGCCACCAAAGTTACCGTATGATTGGAAAATGTAGTTTTCCAAAATGTGGAATTATGTACAAAGTAAATCACCACCCAAGTCTTGTAGTGCTGAGAAGTAACCACTGGAAGATATTTACAGGGTTAGGTCAAAAAATGCAGTTGTTTTAGAAAATTCCATAAGCTCTGGACCTCTCTGCTTTTCCTGTTACAGTGATCATTAGAGGGGAATACAGAGCCCGGGACTAAAGATCTGAAAAAGCTATTAGGACATCTCATTAAATGATCTCTCGGGGCAAAAATCTCTCCTATTGTCTGTTTCTTCCTTTCAGTCCAGTCTTGTTTTAAAAGCCCCAACAAATGGAGCTTCTATCACTCCTTCAGGGAGATCATCATGGAGAAAAATCTCGCTGTCAGGAAGATTTGTCTTCAAAGCAAGCTTATATTTTCCCTTTCTTTAATGCTGCCACATTATTCTTCCTGTCTTCGACCATTCTAAAGATCTATACTCTGTCTCTCCCATTCTCTACTCCCCACCTCAACATTTCCGCTCTTCTCTCAAATATCCTCGAAGCAGCAAGCATTGCGATCAGTTTGCGAGTGCAATTTGCACTTGGGTCAAAAGTTGCTGGAAGGGCCACACACACGATTCCATTTGCCTCATCTCAAATGCCATAGAGTTTCATATGCCAACCTGGCCTCACACTGGGACAAAGTGTAAGACCTCTTGTCTGGCTGAACCCAAGTCCTTCACTTCACTGCATTGAAGCTCCCTGCCCCATAGGAAGCTGCTTTTTTCAGCGGATGTTTGTCCTTTGGAGCAAATGGGGCATTTATATTTCTACAGGGTATAAATAAGGGCTTGCTGATCAGAAGGTCGGCGGTTCGAATCCCCGCGCCGGGGTGAGCTCCCGTTGCTTGGTCCTTGCTCCTGCCAACCTAGCAGTTTGGAAGCACGTCAAAGTGCAAGTAGATAAATAGGTACCACTCTAGCGGGAAGGTAAACGGTACTTCCGTGTGCTGCTCTGGTTCGCCAGAAGCGGCTTAGTCATGCTGGCCACATGACCTGGAAGCTGTACGCCGGCTCCCTCGGCCAATAAAGTGAGATGAGCGCCACAACCCCAGAGTCAGCCACAACTGGACCTAATGGTCAGGGGTCCCTTTGCCTTTATAAATAAAGAGAATGGGAGCACATAAAATGAATGGAAAATTAAATAACACTCTACAAATGAAAATGAATGGGAACACATAATGATTCTGCTGCCTTGGGAGACCCCTAATTCTATTCATTGGGTCCCTATCCCTCGATGAAGCTGCACTTGCTCCTTTTCAACCCTTCACTGTTGTGTCTTGTTGTAGTTGAAACTTTTTATCTTCTCATGAATGTCATCCTGGTATGCTCTCCTTGTCCAACGAAACTTCCATTTTCTCTTCGGCCTTCGTCTCATGAGCAGCGTGTTTTTATGTCTGGCAGTGTACAAGAGCTTCCATCTACAACAGGACTTCCAAAACAGATTTATTTATACTTGCTTCCCCATTCCTCCCCCTGTGCCTTTTACAGTATGTGGTGCTTGCTAAGCTGTAAATCATGGCTCTGTAAATCAAGGCCTAGCACAACATTAGGCCATTGTCACCACCATCAACACCATTCTTCTTGAGGAGTGAATACTTTGAAGTCGTAACTATCCCTATCCTCTTTATTTAGCCACTCCTAGATAGACCTACTCTGCCACATCATCATCATCACATTCATATACCACTTTTCTTCCACAGAGCTCAAAGTGGTGTATATGGTTTCCCCCCATTTCATCCTCACAACAAGCCCATGAGGTAGGTTAGACTAAGAGATGGTGACTGGCCCAAGCTCACCCAGTGAGCTTCATGGTTGAGTGGGGATTCAAACCCTGCTCTCCCAGATCATAGTCCAACACTCTAACCATTATACCACTCTGGCTCTTCCCCACTATCTACTATTGGTTCCCTCTCCTTATTCTACAAAACTCCCTTGGACCCCATCTACCAATCAGCAAACATTCCTTGATCCTCAAATAAGCCTTTTAAAATCATACCTTGGTTGTCGAACTCCCTGGAACTCAGACGTTTTGGCTCCTGAATGAGCGAAACCCGGAAGTGACTGTTCCAGTTTTCGAATGTTATTTTGGAAGCCGAACATCCGATGGGGCTTCCGAGGCTTCCAATTGGCTGCAGGAGCTTCCTGCAGCCAATCAGAAGCTGTGATTTGGAAGTTGAACACTTTGGAAATTGAACAGACCTCTGGAACAGATTCCATTTGACTTCCAAGGTATGACTGTATATGCAGAAGTTTATGCAGATTCAGTCTGTATTGATAGCATTTTACTGTGAATTTCTCACAATATACATATACATTTTTATAAACACTATTTTGAATTTTGCAGAATGGCTGTGTTTTGGTCTGGGTAATGTTTTGTTAAGTCTGAATTGTGTGGGTTCGCCTTTAAATGCAAACTGAATTGGATTTCTCACCCATCCCTATTATTAAACAATGGTAGACTGATAACCATCTAGCCAGGACATGTAAATCATCCCCTAGGTGAAACCTTTTTTATTTGAAGCTGGCCAAGGAAGAAATGCCTTCAAGCCAAGGACAATAGGACAGTGGATAATCAGTCTATTCCTCTTGTGAGTGATTTATCTCCTTCACATATATGAGGAAGTAAAATGGTCTGCCTTCTCATTTTAACTGCAGCTCCTAGAGCTTGCAAGGGCCATCGTGGTGCTGGTTCAGGTACATTTGCCTGGTGCATTCAAAAAGAGATTAAAGCCAGGGAAAGTGTTTTTCCACGCAGCCAACCCAACAGTGCACATAAGCCAGCAACCACACAGGTGTCTATTCTTCATTTATAGAGGCTTACATGGCACTTCCATCCGTAACGCAGAAGGAAAGTGTGAGAATATATTTTGGTCAAAAGCAAGGTTGAAACGGAGGGAAGGTCTTTCACAGGTAGGAAGAGTTCCATCAAAAACGGAAAGGAGAATGGAAATTACCTCAAATTGCATGTTCATTCGAGGTCACACATGGAAAATGATGTATGCTACTTTGAGCTCCTTGGAGGTAAAGTGGGATATAAATGTAGAAATAAATACATGAATAAATAAAATAATCACAATAACTGCACTTTAAAATATTGCTAGCAGCAAGGGTGTAATCTGGCAGTTTGACTTAGAACAAAGCCAAGATCAGGCATTTTAACACTCACCAAATACCGTATTTTCCCCATGGTAAAAGTGTCTTTGTTTCTGGCTCTTGAACTCTGAAATAGCATCCCTAGTTGAATTCACCATGATAGCTGGCTTTAGATAACTTTATAAAAGAATGGGGGGAAATTTACAAGTTATTTTGGAGACTACTGTAAGCAGATGGAAACAAGAGTAGGATTTTGACTCACTTGTAGTGTAAAAAAACATTATGGATAATATGGTTGGATATAATAACTGGAGTACAAACTAATACAGTGGTACCTCGGGTTACATACGCTTCAGGTTACATATGCTTCAGGTTACAGACTCCGTTAAACCAGAAATAGTACCTTGGGTTAAGAACTTTGTTTCAGGGTGAGAACAGAAATCGTGCTCCGGCGGCGCAGCAGTAGCGGGAGGCCCCATTAGCTAAAGTGGTGCTTCAGGTTAAAAACAGTTTCAGGTTAAGAACGGACCTCCGGAACCAATTAAATACTTAACCTGAGGTACCGCTGTATGCAGTTGTAGATGTTTTAAAACAAGACTCCATGGACAGGATGGGGTGGGGGAGTCACAAGATTCAGAGAATCTCCACATATGGTGTTACTTTATCAATGTGTGTTTGTTTGTATTTTTTTATTTGTAAAATTAATAAAATTTATTTTAAAAAAAGAATTCACCAGATATCAGCATCTGCAGTTAACTAGAACGGTATCTTGTAAAATGAATAACAATCGTTTCTTTCATTTAAACATCTCTTTGCAAAACAAAAACAAAAAGCAAGACACAGATGTTGCAAATTAAATTGGAATAAGGAGATGCCACTCTTTCACACACTTCCACACATAAAAACACACACTTCCACGCACCTCTTCTAACCATCTGGCTGAAGTCAGCTGAACACAATCCAAATAGGCAGTATTATTTCCTACTGTTTACAGAAAATCAGTAAGCAAAGAAACTTGGCAGAAGATCATCCTTCTAAACTTCAGAGACTGGAGGAGGGGGTATCTCTTGTTATTTGACATTGTTGTTCAATTTTTAGGAAGTCTACAGACAGTTCTTGCTTTTGTGTTTTCATTTGAAAATATATGTACCCAGCCACCCCTTAAAAGATGCATCATTTTCCAGGAAGGGAGTAAATTGCTTAGCCCTTTGCTGCATCTGTAAAATATTATCCACATTTCTGTCATAAGTTTCCTGCAAAATTAAGTGGGGCCCACAGAGACGGAGCTTTTAAAATGTCAATGAACCATCATATAAGATCAATAAGACAAAGGGAGCTTTGCAGCAAGTAATCACAGGCACGATCCCTTCCAAGCATAGGCAAAAACACTGTCCCTGTAGTGCGCACATATCCAATATCCTCATTCAGTCATTTGTGGAACACTCTTCGAATATTCACCTCTTTGGATATTTGTGTCAAAGGTGCAGTAAAATAACTAGGCCAGGGTGAGGAACTTCTTGCTGGGCAAACCTCCTAGGGCCACATGCTGGTGGTGAGTGAGGCCAGAAGCAAACATAGGAGGAGCAACAAATGTTAATTTAGCCTTCATAGAATAGGCTAGTTTCTAGACACACTCACACCCAGTCAAGCAAAAATCACCTATCAGCATTCAGGGACACTCAAGGAGAATGTGAAGTAGGGGGTCATGATATAGGGAGAGATGTGGCTGGAAAGGGGGTGTGGCCTGGGGACAGCCCTGCATAGGGGTAGGGGAGCAACTTACCGGTAATTCATCTTGCTTCTAAAGGCAAACTTGTTCAACGCACACTTTCTGAAACAATATACAAACCAAGTTTATACTAGGGTAGGTGTAAATTTAAAAGCATATATTAGCAAACAACAAAACAACGAATTGTGTAATATTGGGGGAAATTGCTTTGCAAATATGTGTATACCGGACAGAATTGCATAATACAAATGTTTATATTATGAGAAAATCACACTAAAATGCCAATGAATTTTCATGAGGACTAAAATTGCCAGCTGGCGTGGAAATATAGAGATGTGAACTTACAATAGGAAAAATTAAAAAATGAAGGGAAGTCAAAGTCAACAGCTTCAGCTCTACTTAAATCAATGGGGACTGCTTCTGAGTAAATGCATGTAGGATTGCGCTATAAAAAATACATGCACATTTTATCCAGGAGAAGAAAAAGAAGATGTCCTGCCACATAGGATTTAACTAGCTTCAACAATATCTGGGGCAACATGAGGAATGCTTTGTATTTGTAAAAACTGTGGGTGGTATTCAATGCTTGTCCTACACAGACATTGAAGTTAATGGGCATGACAAGCTTAGGTTCATTGATTTCAGTGGGTCTACTCTGAGTAGGACTTAGGTGACTACAACCCATTGCTTTGTAATGCAGAAATAAATTTAACTCTCCGGGTAAGTCACTTGAAAGTGCCAAATAGGCCTAGGACTAAATTAGGATGTAATTATATAAATGTGATGTAGATTGGTAAGAAAAGTGAATAAGATAGATAACAGTTGGAAATACCTTTGCTTAAGAATGATATTGGAAAGCTGTTACATGCAGATACAAGGAAATTCAGAAGGGAGGGAATAGAGGAAGTTAACCAACATGTAATTAAGGTTGGGTTTTCAAATAATTAAGTTCATTTTTATTTTTTCTTTGTATTGTGGTGGGTAGGATGGTGTTTTTTGTAATGTTTTCTTCTTTGATGTATTTTCTTCTGAGATGTATTTTTCTGCTTTTATTTTTCTCTTTGTTGTTTTGTTATGTGCTATTTGTTATAATTGTGGAAAACCTAATAAAAAATATTTTAAAAATAAATAAATAAATTTAACTCTCCAGGTAAACACTTCTCTGTCCCAATCCCCAGTAGCAGACTGTTATATTGCTTGAGAAACACTTCCCCCCTTTAAACAATCAGAACAGAGCATGCACAGCCCTTATTTACAGGTCAGCTTCAAAATGTCACCCCTCAATGTCAAGGGAGGAAGGATGTGGGAATGACCACATTGCTTCACCCACCCTTCAGTTATTAACCTCCCGTAAATTCTGAAGGGCTGTTTTTCTGCTCTGCTGTAGTCAGGAGAGACTACTGAAGCATCCACTAGTCTCTCTCTCTCTTTTTTCTTTTTTCTTTTTTGCAATTTCACTCAAGGCATTTTCTTGTATTACCAACGAGGCTCATGCTGAAATCTGCCAGTCAGCATGGCAGAAGTTCACAAAAGCCCTCCCAAGGGCACTCGATTTTGCATAGGGAATAAGGTGAGATGATCAGAGCCAAGGGGAAAGGGTGAATCAAAGGGCAGGGCTACACCTTCTGTGCATATGGGGAGGGATGCAATTTAGTTCACATTTAAACCTAAAGTAATTTGCAATTTGTGGACCAAAACATAGCCATCCTATGAAATTCGTGCTTCTCTGAATTTTGCCATGGAACCCATTACACGGGCAATGTGTACAAAAATATATATGCATGTAGTAGGGTAAAGTCTGCCTAAAACTGCATATGTTAGTAAAAGAATAAGATGCAAAAAAAATGCATATCGTTGGGGGAATTAGCTTTACAAAAATGTGTAAAAGAGTCAAAATTGCATTCAAAATGTGTATCTTAGGAGAAAGTCAGTTTTTAAAATTAAAATAAATGCAAGCTAATGTGAAGAACTGAATTTAAGATTGGGGAAACTGTCACGATTTCCCCTACCAGTCACCTAAGAATAGGGATGGAAGGCTCCATCAGTTTCTGTTCTCTAAGTTCCCTATTTTTGCAGTCATGAATTGAGTTCTCCACATTTCTATAGCATTTTGTGTTATTTTTTATTTTTTAAGAACTTAAGGAAATTCATCAACATTTTAGTGCAGCTATATCCTAATCAACACATTTCATTCGTTTTTTGACTAATGCATATGTTTTTGTGAGCACTTTCCCCTCAATACAACACGTTTTGTGTGTTCTTTTCATGATTAAGTTCATTTTCATGCACCATTTACCCTCACATTTCCAAGCATTGTTTGGTTGAAAAGCTGCACTTAAAAAATTGAGTAAATGTGAATTGAAAAGGGTGGCTGCGTTTTGCTTCATGCATCATTTCAGAAAGTGCAGATTTAGTAGGTTCGCCTTTAAATGCAAACAGAATCAGGTTTCTCCCCCATCCTTCTCTGTGACCCTACCTGTCTTAAACTTGAAATATACCCATTACAGTACATGCTAACTACTCCCTTTTATTTTTCTTTTAAAGGAAAGTTAATTCTTCCCTGTTTACTCACTGCACAGTTTCATAAATAAGGAAGCAATCCAAGCCCAAGATCTACCAGGCTAAATAAGGATCCAATAGGTCTCTGGCTCAGTAAAGCACGAGACTCTGAATCTCAGGGTCATGGGTCATGGGTTCGATCACCAAAAGATTCCTGCATTGCAGGGAGTTGGGCTAGTTGACCCTTGTGACCCCTGTTAGAATTCCTGCTCTGTGATTGCAGTCACGGGATTGTTGTCTGTCACATGACGGTGTATGTTTTGACTCCACAGAGTGGGAAGTGACGGAGACAGGATGTTTGTGTTATTGTGTTACGTGAAGTGGGACTGTCCTTTGTTCTTTCTCTTTGCTGTCTGATGCTAGAGAGAGAGAGGGAACCATGTTCCAGTGCTCCATGTGTGTTTTATATGTAAATAAAGTAGATTAGCCAAAATGCTGAGTTGCTGAGGTCTGTCATGCAAAGCTGTGAAGACTCTGCGGATCCCTGAGTGTGCCAATGTCTGTTGGCATCGGTCGCTGTGATGTTTGGGCTGAAGAAAGATTTGAATCGCCCGAATGAACGACCGGGAGGGAGAGATCATGCCAGTTGGGCATGTGTCTCTACTAGGGTCCTACTCGAGAGTAGGAAAAGCTCCTGACAGCCCCATCCAACTCTACAATTCTATGAATTGCTGGTGTGGCTGGGCTATGCAGGTGCAAGCCACACCTTCTGACTGAGCCAGAGATACCCTGGCACAACTCTCTCATCATGGCTCAGCTGGGGCTCAGCTGAGACCAGCAGATCTTATGTTGCCTTCAGCAGCGGAGCAAGCTGATTGGGAGCCTGGGGCAGCGCGTGTGCCCTGCGCCCAGGAGCAGGGCCAGTTGCCCATGGGGGGTGGGGCCAGCCGCCCATGGGGCTGGGTGAGCCGGGGCAGGACACTCCGCAGGGCCTCTGAGGAGTCTGCCTGCCTCCTCCCACTCAGCCGCCCTACAGCTTAGGGGGAGGTGGCAGGCAGACCATTTGGGGCAGCCCGGAGCCTGCGGGCACCCAAACCATCACGTCACTCCCCGGAGTGACGCGTGGCTCGGGCGCACTGCAGGCCCCGCGGTGAGTGCCACCTGGCATTTTGTCACCCCCCTCAGTGGTGACACCAGGGCGGCCCACCCCCCACCGCACCCCCTTCCTCTGCCCCTGGTTGTCTTAAGTCCTGAAAAAGAGATATTCTGGAGCAGTGGCAGGGACAAGCAGGGGTACTCCCAGAGTACTCCCTCTGTTCAGATCAGTCACGTGACCCGCCAACCAGGTGGAACTTCCACCAGTAAAAGCAGTGACTTAAGTAAACTCCATTTTGAAAAGCTTGCTTTCCCTCTGCCAGTTTCGGGCAGCAGCAGCTCTGTTCCTGAATAAGTTTGGATGTGGTGTACATTACGCCAGCTTAATTTAAGCCATCATAAATTACGCTGGCTTCCCATAGTTCGAATCGTCCCCAAGCCACACATTTGGACATCCTTCTCCTCCTAACATAATAGCAAGGAACGAGAGAGGTGCAGACCAAACTCGCCTGCTACTTAAAGCCATTTTGCACCTTTCACTTTTCATAAATAGACAAACCAGGCTCAGACTGACCTTGACTGTAATTACAGCTGAAAACCTTCATGTTTCTTTGACAGAGTTTGGACTATCATGCTCTCTCTCCTATTATAACAAGTGACTATGTCAGAATGGATCAGGAGGCACCCACTACATCATTGTGCCCTGTTATTAACATAGTCATCACCAATAATGGAATTATAGCTAGAGATGTATTGTGGCAGCCAGCCACACATCCTCTCTCTTTCTCTGTGGCTCCTGGTTATTTAAGGCTCAGCTCAGGCATTGTGTCTTGAGAGGGAGAGGAACTCATTGATTTTCAAAGGTTACACCTGAGCCACAGTTCCCCTCGTGCCACTCTGCAAACTACTTTTCGCATTTTCCTCCATTCCAAAAGATGGTTTCTTATAGGGATCGGTGAGGAATTTGATTGGATTCCAAAATGAAGTGACCTGATTCCCAACCTCCAGCTAACTGGAATTTAGTTATCCACTAGCTTTTCTGTTTTCAGGATGTTCTGGTGCTATTCTATGTTATATAATAATATATGCATTTTGAGAGTGGATCCTTTTTAGAAAAGGCCATGCTGAGAGAATATGCATTCAGAAATGAGTTTTGTGGTCGAAAATGTGTTTAAAAATATACATTTAGCTGCCTCTCCCAGCCAAAAAATGGAAAGATGACAAGATACCAATGAAAAAAGAATAGCAAGCCAAACTTATGGAATATGCAGAAATGGCGAAACTTACAGGAAGAATCAGGGACGCGGGTGGCGCTGTGGTATAAACCACTGAGCCTTTGGGCTTCCCAATCAAAAGGTTGGCGGTTCGAATCCCCGTGACAGGGTGAACTCCTGTTGCTCGGTCCCAGCTCCTGCCAATCTAGCAGTTCGAAAGCATACCAAAAGTGCAAGTAGATTAATAGGTACCACTCTGGTGGGAACCTAAACAGTGTTTCTGTGCGCTGCTCTGGTGTCGGTGTTCCGTTGTGTCAGAAGTGTCTTAGTCATGCTGGCCACATGACCCAGAAAACTGTCTGCGGACAAATGCCAGCTCCCTCAGCCTGTAAAGTGAGATGAGTGCCGCAACCCCAGAGTCATTCACAACTCAACAGTCAGGGATCCCTTTACAGGAAGAATCAGAAACAATGACAATGAACATTTTAAAAAAGACTGGGAACCCCTTATGTTCTACATACAGAAATACTGTAAAGAAATGGACTCACTAGCAGGGTTTGGTTAAACATTTACAACTAAGAAAACAAGTTCAAAGGTTAAGAAACAATAATATGAAATGTAATTGAGTGTAAGAGGTAACTATGAAAGAAAATTTGGTGTAAAATTGATAAGAGCATTTAGATGTATGATCATAAAGATAAGACAACAATTAAGCAGAAGGAGTAAATATTTTAAGAACCAGAAGGGGAAGCTGATGGAAGTCATGGGGAGGCGGGGTTATATGATAAATGTTATATTATGTCATGTGGTTGAATATTAAATCGTAAAATTCAATAAAAAACTTTTTTAAACAAACATATATTTAAATGCAGTGGTGGCTAAGTCCCTTTGGGAATGGGAGGCAGGAAGACCGACAGTGAAAATTACCAGCTGAAATAAAAAAGGTGCTTCATGTTGTTTAGGCACCTGCTGAAGACATTTTTGTTTACAAAGAATTTCTCTGAGTTATAACCGAATCATCTATGGAATATCGATTGCAGATCTACAGAAATTGTTTTATTAGGCTGGATCCAACTATCTTTGTCCACTAGACAAATATTTGTCCACAAAGAGCAAGGGCTCTTGTGCTAGCAGACAGGTGACTTTTAATGCTAAACAACAGAGGAATCCTATGCAGCAGTTGCACTAGTGGAAACTGGTCATGAAACAGGTTGCATGCTCTGTTGTGCGAAGAAGTTAGCCAGCAAGCTGCCTATGCGTTCTCTCATGCAGCAACGTTCTGCTGGTGCAAAACATTTCACAAGTGGAACAAGTATACTGCTACGTGACTTTAATTTGCATTATATTAGATGCAACCTGATGCTTTCAGAATTGGAAAAGAACAGAGCAAAGTCTTGTGTTACGAATTGAAATGCCCAGCAACCATATAGTTCATCCTTTGTCTATATATTTTTATAAAAAGACATGTACAATAATGTTGTGACTCTAATACCTGCCCCTGCCCGTCCTTTATTTTTCTGTTTGATCTTCAGGATGATCTCCAGCCTGCTGCAGCTGAAACCAACTGGGAATCGGTCACAAGCCCCGTCTTGGTAAGTTAAATGTGAAATGCGCATTTTAGAGAAAGAATTTAATTCAGATTTCCCCCCCCCCCATAATTTATTTATTTTTTGGCATGTGTTTTTTTGCATGGAAGCCCATGGAATGATCATGTTTTTATTTTCTTTCCCTCATGTATCACCACCACATAAGGATACATCGGAAAATCTGTATAACTGATTTTATTTAGCAAAATGTATATATGCATTAATTAAAAACAAAATGAAACAGCAAGCTATTTACCTATGCAGTAACATATGCATCTCTGGGTGGTTTTCTGTACCTTTTTAAAACTTGGCTAAATCTCTTTGCTAGATACATACCGATGGACATGTGCAAGTTCATTCTGAATTAGTTTTTATCTCTCTGGAGAATAAGAACATCACACAATGGCTTGGCACTCATTAGAAGGGAGCTGCCAATGTTTGCTACAGAGGAGCAACCTATTGAAAGTTGCTGAATAGCAACAGTGAGGTCAATAGCCTGGCAAGTCTTAACCTTGTCCCATTAAAACAGTTCTCCTTTGTCTTCTTCTCTGGATGCAACGCTCGAGTCACAATACGCTTGGCAAAAAGCTTTTTCTCCTGAAACTGGTAATTCCCTCTTTGCAGAACAAGCTCAAGTTTGTTAGGCTGCCACTTATTCATTTGCTTTTTCCTATGCATCTGCCAGGGCCAGCAGGTTATCGTAGGGTCTGTGATTGTCCTCTTGACTTGTCCTTCTTTCAGGAGAGCTGAGCTTTCCTTTTGCTGCATAGTAATTGAAATGGGAGGGATGCGGGTGGCGCTGTGGGTTAAACCACAGAGCCTAGGACTTGCTGATCAGAAGGTCGGCAGTTCGAATCCCCGCGACAGGGTGAGCTCCCGTTGCTCGGTCCCTACTCCTGCCAACCCAGCAGTTAGAAAGCACATCAAAGTGCAAGTAGATAAATAGGCACCACTCCGGTGGGAAGGTAAATGGCGTTTCCCTGCGCTGCTCTGGTTCGCCAGAAGCAGCTTAGTCATGCTGGCCACATGACCTGGAAGCTGTACGCCGGCTCCCTCAGCCAATAAAATGAGATGAGCGCCACAACCCCAGAGTCGGTCACTACTGGACCTAATGGTCAGGGGTCCCTTTACCTTTTTAACTGAAATGGGGGTGGGGGTAAATCTATCCTTTCAAAGGTAAAAGTTTTATATAAAAGAAAAGCAGCATTGTATGATAGGGCCATGGCTCAGTTGCTGAGCATCTGCTTTGCAAGCAGAAGGTCTCAGGTTCGATTCCCCGCCAACTCTACTTTAGTCCCTGTCTGATCTCTCTCGCTTACTTCAAATCCCTCTTCAAAACTCATTTTTTCCATGAAGACATTGGTAAAGGTACCCCTGCCCGTACCGGCCAGTCGTGACCGACTCTGGGGTTGCGCGCCCATCTCATTTAAGAGGCCGGGGGCCAGCGCTGTCCGGAGACACTTCCGGGTCACGTGGCCAGCATGACGAAGCTGCTCTGGCGAGCCGGCACCAGCGCAGCACACGGAAACGCCGTTTACCCTCCCTATAAAGCGGTACCTATTTATCTACTTGCACTTAAGGGTGCTTTCAAACTGCTAGGTGGGCAGAAGCTGGGACCGAACGACGGGAGCTCACCCCGCCGCAGGGATTCGAAGACATTGGTACAACCCTTTAATTCCCGCACCCCACTATAACCAGACCTAACTGTGTGCACTTGAAATAGTCAGAGTAGTCTTCTGTTTACCCCAGTGTCCATTTCCTGCCCTTTATCTCCGGTCAAATGTTGTTGTCAAATGTTGGGCAGGGACTTATCCTCTTTTACTTTGTAAAGTGCCATGCACACACCAATGGCACTACTTAAATAACACATGCAAACATAGTCAGCTGGTTAACCATGATCTTATATATGCCTAGAGACAGATAGTCAGGTCGTGGTATCCATAGCAGTGATCAGAAAAGTAATGACCGCTGGGAGGAGTGCAGAGAGAAGAAACACCATGGTGCATCTGCAGCAGCACAACCGGATGCCTTCATCTGCCCCAACTGCAACAACACATGTCTCTCCTATATTGGTCTCTACAGCCACAGCAGGAGCTGTAACTCCAATGGTTTGACTTCACCCCCAAAGGTGCACTCCTCCATTGTCTCCCGAAACAGACGGATGCCAACCATAGATAGATAGATAGATAGGTAGGTAGGTAGATGATAGATTTATTGTTGTTTAGTCATTTAGTTGTGTCCGACTCTTCACAACCCCATGAACCAGAGCATGCCCAGCACTCCTGTCTTCTACTTCCTCCTGCAGTTTGGTCAAATTCATGTTAGTAGCTTCGAGAACACTGTCCAGCCATCTCGTCCTCTGTCGTCCCCTTCTCCTTGTGCCCTCAATCTTTCCCAATGTCAGGGTCTTTTCCAGGGAGTCTTCTCTTCTCCTGAGGTGGCCAAGTACTGCAGCCTCAGCTTCACAATCTGCCCTCCAGTGAGCACTCAGGGCTGATTTCCTTCAGAATGGATAGGTTTGATCTTCAGAATGGATAGGTTTGACCTTCTTGCAATCCATGGGACTCCAGCACCATAATGATAGATAGATGATAGATAAATAGATAGATAGATAGATAGATGATAGATAGATAGATAGATAGATAGATAGATAGATAGATAGATAGATAGATGATAGATGATAGATAGATAGATAGATAGATAGATAGATAGATAGATAGATAGATAGTAGATAGAGTTTGCTTGTGTCTACAGTGGTACCTTGGGTTAAGTACTTAATTCGTTTCGGAGGTCTGTTCTTAACCTGAAACTGTTCTTAACCTGAAGCACCTCCCACTGCCGCTGCACCGCCGCCATGTGATTTCTGTTCTCATCCTGAAGCAAAGTTCTTAACCCAAGGTACTATTTCTGGGTTAGCAGAGTCTGTAACCTGAAGCGTATGTAACCCGAGGTACCACTGTATATGTGCTTGCATTTACACACAAAAAACATACATATATTGAGGATGCAGCCCTTGTTTTTTGCAATGCATAATATTAGCCCTGTATAAATACATTCTATGAACCAGATCTGGGGGAAAGTTTTATTTGAGATGTTTGTCACTTTCTACCTGCGTTTTTCAAAGTACACCGCACTGTATGTCACTCTTAGGGCGTTTCCTATCACTCTCCGTCAGTGACTGACGCTACTCTTACGGCAGAAGCTCTGGATCAAACCGTTGCTGGATTTGACACCGTGGAGGAACTCCTCAAGCACTTTAACCCAGACACGTGGCAAGAAGATCTGGAAAGTCTGTACACAGACACTGCCCCACATCGCGGCAGAAGTTTCTATGAAAGGAAATCGAAAGGTAGGAAGAAACCTGTTGAAACTTTGGTATGTAGAGTGCGGCTTGTGAATTTTGCTAGAGGGTAGCATTTACCCGGGTGGCACTGTGGGTTAAACCACAGGGCCTAGGACTTGCCGATCAGAAGGTCGCGGTTCGAATCCCCGCGATAAGGTGAGCTTCCTTTGCTCGGTCCCTGCTGCTGCCCACCTAGCAGTTCAAAAGCACGTCAAAGTGCAAGTAGAGAAATAGGTACCGCTCCAGCGGGAAGGTAAACGGCGTTCTGGTTCGCCAGAAGCAGCTTAGTCATGCTGGCCACATGACCCAGAAACTGTACGCCGGCTCCCTTGGCCAATAAAGTGAGATGAACGCCACAACCCCAGAGTCGGTCACAACTGGACCTAAAGGTCAGGGGTCCCTTTACCTTTACTAGCCTTTACCCATTGCAATTGTGCACTCAAAGATCCTTTTAGAGTAAGAAAGTAATGAAGTTGTTTTATACAGGAAGTACATAATTTGGATAGGAAAGGTTTTGAGTTCTAAGATGGCTAATCTAGAGAAGACAAAGATCGCCATGCTTGTTCTTTAGTTTTCAGAGGATAGATCCAAGACCTCTCATCTTCACATCTGAGAGAGAAGTGTGAGGAGGAGGAAATTGTAAACAGATTAGGGAATGGCAGTTTAAATTGGTATGCAGAGTTCAGTCTCAACTTGAGAATTCAGTTCATCAGAGAATATACTTTGACAAGAGAACATCCTCAGCAAACAGCTGAGAGATTCTCCTAACAGGGGAGTTATTACATTGACTTCATGGCTGTGTTGTGTAAACCTAGGTAATGGTTAACAGCAACGAAAGCACCAGACAGCATTTTTACTGCACATTAATGCATTCTGGGGAAGTTTAATGGGATTCAGGCTTTCTTAGCACTGAACTGTGTTGTACTGTTGCAGCAGCTTTTCGGGGGAAATAATTAAAATGAACGGCAAAATTAGCAGGATGTAAGAGATAAGAAAAGCCGTTCTGTTCTCTGGAGAGGTCACTTTCTGGTTCTCATGGAGAAGCCATTTTCAATGTAGTCCAGCAATGGAAGTGCGCAACTGTATTGAGGCAGTACCAGGGTTGAAATTTTGCACCCTTAACAATTTTGCACCAGGGGGGATGACCCCTGTGCCCCACCCCGCACGCTACACCACTGGTTCTGACACTTTGAGGTTTCTGCTTTGAGCCGGGTTCAGATGTACTTGGTTTTCCCATGATGGGTGCAATATGAAGAGATAACTTGCATTTCTGAATGGCCCCACAGTGCATGCATTCCCATGACACTCCACATCGAATGCAGTGATTCTCAGTGGAATCAGCTCACACACTTAGGGTGAGTGAATCAGAGGCCTTTGAGTGTTCCACACTACTATTGGAACTCCTCAAGGGATCATGTCAGAGACCAGGCAGAGGAGTACTGCTCTGATGAGGAATGGTGGGAGCCTCCTCCTCCCCCTGCTGCTGACCAGGATCCTGAAGCTGCCCAGGAGGAGAAGAAGCAGTATAGATTTGGAACAGTGGTTTGCAGAGGGGCATAGTTCTGAAGACAAAAGTTGGGATGAACTGGGGAGTGAACAGCAAAGTGGAGAAGAACTGGAAGAGAGAGAGCTAACAGACTCTCTCACTGGAAGGTGTCCAGCTTATCAGCCCAAGGTCACATAGAGCAGATAAGGTGGCTACACTAGAAGCACAGTGGTTGTGAGATCAGGTTGCAAGGCGCGGAAGTGACATGGGGGGGGGGGAGTGGGTGGAAACCTTAATTGGGAACACCTTCATTCCGAGAATGGCTGCTTTGTTCTTTTGCTGTAGTCATTTAAGACTTTAAGCGGGTGGCGCTGTGGTTTAAACCACTGAGCTTAGGGCTTGCCAATCAAAAGGTTGGAGGTTCAAATCCCCATGACAGGGTGAGCTCCCATTGCTCGGTCCCAGCTCCTGCCAACCTAGCAGTTCAAAAGCACGTCAAGTGCAAGTAGATTAATAGGTACCGCTCCAGCGGGAAGGTAAACGGCATTTCCGTGCGCTGCTCTGGTTTGCCAGAAGCAGCTTAGTCATGCTGGCCACATGACCCAGAAGCTGTCTGCAGACAAACGCTGGCTTCCTCGGCCTATAGAGCGAGATGAGCACTGCAACCCCAGAGTCGTCCACGACTGGACCTAACGGTCAGGGGTCCCTTTACCTTAAATGGTAAGTGACTCTTTTTGCTTTGTCCTGATTCCCAAAGCCTGACAGATCATCTACCACTTCACTCCTTCCCTGACTCTGAATTATTGGCCACCATTTAACTCCACAAATCGCTAAGGATTGCACTGTCAATGTATCTCTCCCACAATACTAGAACTCAGGGTTGTACTATGAAGCTGAATGCTGGAAGGTCCAGGACAGACAAAAGAAAGTACTTCACACAGCACATACTTAAATTATGGGATTTGTTTCCATAAGATATAACGATGGCCACCACCAGGTGGCCTTGGCCCCTTCCAACTCTACAATTCTATGAACAGCTCACCAAACACAATCTGGACACCTATAATCATTTCTCCAGAGGACAAATGTTTTTTGGCTGAACTTTAAAGCCAGTTGTTTTATATAAGCCACAGGTGTCCTTAATTACCAGTAGTAACTCCACTTCTTCTTGCCCTCTGCCGCCATGTTAACTGTCCTGCTGTATATTAAGGACTGGGATAATCATTTTTATCCATTGCACTTAGACGAACATCTGGCGTCAGCACCTGTCAGAGCAGGTGGTTTTTATGGGCTGCCAACATCTCACCAATTTTCATTATGTAGACCGGGTGGTTAAGCATTTTAATTGTAATTGAATGAAACGCAGGATTCTGTATCATGCACCCGCTTGCCTTCTTCTTAAGTAGCATCCAGTTGCAAGAAGTGCATCGGTTGGGAATCACTCACTAATTCATCAAATTTCCCTATGGCTCAATAGAGAAGCTCCCTGAGCAGTTGATTTTTAAAAGCAAACAAAAAGATAAAATGAGTCAATGAAGTCTGTGGGGTCAGAAAACCAGGGAGAAGAGAAGTGGAGTTGCTGGGAACCTGAATTCAAGATTGCAGCATTTTCGTGCAGGTACCCCTTGTTATTTGCCAACAAAGGTCCATATAGTTAAAGCTATGGTTTTCCCAGTAGTGATGTATGGAAGTGAGAGCTGGACCATAAAGAAGGCTGATCGCTGAAGAATTGATGCTTTTGAATTATGGTGCTGGAGGAGACTCTTGAGAGTCCCATGGACTGCAAGAAGATCAAACCTATCCATTCTTAAGGAAATCAGCCCTGAGTGTTCACTGGAAGGAAAAGATCGTGAAGCTGAGGCTCCAATACTTTGGCCACCTCATGAGAAGAGAAGACTCCTTGGAAAAGACCCTGATGTTGGAAATGATGGAGGGTGCAAGGAGAAGGGGACGACAGAGGACGAGATGGTTGGACAGTGTTCTCGAAGCTACCAGCATGAGTTTGACCAAATTGCAGGAGGCAGTGGAAGACAGGAGTGCCTGGCATGCTCTGGTCCATGGGGTCACGAAGAGTCGGACACGACTAAACGACTACACAAAAACAACAACCCCTTATTATCCTGTATTTTGTTTTGTTTCACCAAACGACTCTGATCTTGACAAAAGTCTTTTGGAGACATTCAGTTCATAGATGTGCTATAGGATTGTGACCACATTGGCCAGCCATTGCCTGACATATATATGTTGGATATCATGCTTGCATAGGAGCCTACCTGCATAGACTCTGTGTAAACAATGGCCCATCCCATTCACCAACCTGTTCTCACAGTGGCTGCCCTGATACCTGCAGGAAGCCCAAGCAAGACATGAGTGAAACAGCACCCCACTCACCTCCGATTCCCAGCAACTAGTGTTAGGAGGCATGATGACTCTGACAATGGAAGTAGAACATGGCCCTCATGGCCAGTCATGTCTTTAATGTGGTCTGTGATTGGTGCTGAGGGAGTCTCAGACATGTATGGATCATAAAGTGTCTCTGGGAGGCTTTCACCTGTTAGGAAAGAGAACACCAACTCCACACCATGCTTCTCCTTCCAGGAGAGGAAAAGCAATGCTCCTGAAGTGATCAAGGCACTCTGCCATCTCCGTCTTGCTTTAAATGTTTCTGAAGACAGTAGATACTTGACCACCATTGGTCTTTAGCCCTTACGTTGTACAGGCCTACAGACCCTCCAAGTGTCCTATTTTCCAGGGATTTATAGAAGCTGTCCCGGTTTCTGATGTGATCCCGGAATGTCCCGCTTCACCTTAGAATGTCACTGGAGAAGTGTTGGAGGGTATGGAGTTATGTGCCAAGCCAAGGATATAAGTTACTATACAGTGGTACCTCGGGTTAAGAACTTAATTCGTTCTGGAGGTCCGTTCTTAACCTGAAACTGTTCTTAACCTGAGGTGTGCTTTTGCTAATGGGGCCTCCCCCTGCCGCCAGCACGCGATTTCCTTTCACATCCTGGGACAAAGTTCGCAACCAGGAGCAGCTACTTCCGGGTTATCGTCATTCGTAACCAGAAGGTACCACTGTACAATCTTTAGAATACATCTGAAGGTAGCCCTGTATAGGGATGTTTTTTAAATGTTTAATGAGGGCTTTATATGTTGGAAGCCATCCAGAGTGACTGGAACAACCCAGCCAGATGGGTGGGGTATAAATAATAAAATAATTATAATTATTATGGAACAGGGTGTCCCTATTTTCATCAGACAAATGTTGGAGAGTATAGGCCTAGCCCCTGTCAGCCAGTAGGACAAGTTCCCATAGCAAGTCACCATGAGACACTGTAATTAGGAAGGGGTGAACATGCATGTGTGAATGAAGCATACTGGGTGCTTTTCGAATCACCTCCAATGCAACACATCCCAATGGGGTCACTTTACACATTCAAGTATGAATCTCCATGTATTGAATAGCAAATTGAGGAGAAACGCATGTAGGAACCATAATGATCAAAGAGATGTACTCAGACCAAAGAGAGTTAAGTGTGATTAAAGTTCCAATGAAATCAGGAGGATGCAAGTGTTATCTGAATTGTACTCACAGGGATTGATTTGGCCTTAACAGCCACATTTCTGCTCTGTACATTATGTTATGCCATAGTATGTAAAACTCACACAATAGTAGGTAACAGCTGCAGAAGATAAATTAATCAGGTGGGACATTCTTGAAATAACATCAGCCTGCTATGATGGGTTTACAAGCTAAACAGAGGTTGCTGTCTGCATTCGGATTTGGTTTTTTATGGGGGTTGGAGCAAAAAAAGGTGAAAGTACAGGGACATTGCACCTTGGAGTCTTTCCAAAGTACGTGGAATGCACACTGAACATTCACATTTCATGTGAATTCCCTGTGTCCTTACCAATCTCCCATCCATCTATCATTAATGAAAAGTATTTGTCAAGACTTTAAACAAAAATTGAACAGTGGAATCTCGTATCTCTAGGGTTTGGAAGGAGACGCCAGTAAATAACTGTAATCCTCCATGTACTCCTCTTTGAAGGGTTCTGGGCCATCTGCCAGTAAATTCAGAATGCATTGACTGCTGAATACAGATATCACACACATGCTCGCTCATGGCAAATGCACATTCTGGGTTCTGAAAAGATCCCTTTGTACAATGGTTAATCATCACTCCAAGGCTGTTGTTTTCAAATGTTCCTCCTTTGGCGAACACGTTCCATTACGGCATATCTGTTGAGCAACTCCTCTGTGTTGCACTGGGTTCTGGGGCAAGTTCATAGGTGCACAGTTAGCCTGTGCAGACCCACTTAGCCAGGTTCGTTGTTCCACAGCATCATATGCATGAACTAAGAAGTGTAGCATTCAACAAATGTAGAGTCTGTGTACCTGTGTAAACAATAGTTGAGCTACGTTCTTGCAGTCATTCACATGTAGCATTCAATGAGTGTAGAATCAGTATACCTGTGTACAGGTGTGTCCCCCAAACACTTATTAGGAGGGGCCATGTGAGGCCCCCGCACACATAAGGGAAATTTCACAAAGTGGGGCGCACTCTCTTAAAAGCCTCCAATTCCTATTTCCCACACTCTCTCCCGCTCTCTCTTCACACAACTCTCTCTTCAACTAGAGTTGAAGCTCTGGTGTTGACTGGAGACTGGAGACTCTGTGGGAAAGTGACTGCTGCTACTTCACTGCCCCACATGACAGCTGTTGGGCGGGGAGGCTGAGCAGCCTAGACAAAGTCCCACTGCACCTCAGATCTCTTGGGAGCTTCCTCCACCCTCACTCACATCCTCTTTGGGCTCCAGGGAGAGTCTCCTCATGAGACACAAGGACTCTGCAGCTCTTTCCCACCATTTCCTGGTATTATTCTATTGATTGATTGATTTCCTGGTGTCGCGCATATGCGTTATCGTGCGCGAGTAGAACATGCGCAAGTCAGGAGAGGCCTGTAATAATAATAATAATAATTTATTATTTATACCCCGCCCATCTGGCTGGGCCTCCCCAGCCACTCTGGGCGGCTTCCATAAAAACCAAAAATACAATAAAATATCACACGTTAAAAACTTCCCTGAACAGGGCTGCCTTAAGATGTCTCCTGAATGTCAGGTAGTTGTTTATCGCTTTGACATCTGCTGGAAGGGCGTTCCACAGGGCGGGCGCCACTACCGAGAAGGCCCTCTGCCTGGTTCCCTGTAGCTTTGCTTCTCGCAATGAGGGAACCGCCAGAAGGCCCTCGGCGCTGGACCTCAGCGTCCGGGCAGAATGATGGGGGTGGAGACGCTCCTTCAGGTATACTGGACCGAGGCCGTTTAGGGCTTTAAAGGTCAGCACCAACACTTTGAATTGTGCTCGGAAACGTACTGGGAGCCAATGCAGGTCTTTCAAGACCGGTGTTATATGGTCTCGGCGGCCGCTCCCAGTCACCAGTCTAGCTGCCGCATTCTGGATTAGTTGTAGTTTCCGAGTCACCTTCAAAGGTAGCCCCACGTAGAGTGCATTGCAGTAGTCCAAGCGGGAGATAACCAGAGCATGCACCACTCTGGCGAGACAGTCCGCAGGCATATAGGGTCTCAGCCTACGTACCAGATGGAGCTGGTAAACAGCTGCCCTGGACACAGATTTGACCTGTGCCTCCATGGACAGCTGTGAGTCCAAAATGACTCCCAGGCTGCGCACCTGGTCCTTCAGGGGCACAGTTACCCCATTCAGGACCAGGGAATCCTCCACACCTGCCCGCCTCCTGTCCCCCAAAAACAGTACTTCTGTCTTGTCAGGATTCAACCTCAATCTGTTAGCCGCCATCCATCCTCCAACCGCCTCCAGACACTCACACAGGACCTTCACCGCCTTCACTGGTTCTGATTTAAAAGAGAGGTAGAGCTGGGTATCATCCGCATACTGATGAACACCCAGCCCAAACCTCCTGATGATCTCTCCCAGCGGCCGCATGTAGATGTTGAAAAGCATGGGGGAGAGGACAGAACCCTGAGGCACCCCACAAGTGAGAGCCCAGGGGTCTGAACACTCATCCCCCACCACCACTTTCTGAACACGGCCCAGGAGGAAGGAGCGGAACCACTGTATAACAGTGCCCCCAGCTCCCAGCCCCTCAAGACGGTCCAGAAGGATGCTATGGTCGATGGTATCGAACGCCGCTGAGAGATCCAGCAGAACTAGGAAACAGCTCTCACCTTTGTCCCTAGCCCGCCGGAGATCATCAACCAGTGCGACCAAGGCAGTTTCAGTCCCATGATGAGGCCTGAATCCCGACTGGAAGGGATCCAAATGGTCCGCTTCTTCCAGGCGTGCCTGGAGTTGTTCGGCAACCACTCGCTCAATCACACAATAGATGACCTTTGCAAATCAACAAGTGTATATCCTTTCACACTTGTACACTTGTGCAAAGGCAGCTTGCACCTGTGTTCAGTGTAACATGTAAACACCCAAGACAATACCCAACATTCCCCTGTAGCTGTACATTTTGACAGAAAGTTGATTTTTGGAGAAAGAACATAAGGGCATGTGATGAGCCATGCTGGATCTGACCACAGACCCATCTAGTCAAGCATCCTGTTCTCACATTAGGAAGTACACAATCATCAGCAGACCTCTTCCAGCCCATGATTCCCATCAACCAGCATTCAGAAACATATTGCCACCAAAAGTGAAGGTAGACCTTATGGCAAGTTATCACTGATGACCGTAACATTCAGGAATTTCTCTATTCCTCTTTTCAAGCTATCAAGCAACAATCTGGGTGCAGCCAGAGAAACACATATGCATTACATAAAAAATCCATCATATTTTTGAAACTGCAAAGGAAAGTACAAAAACTATGGAATAAAGTTTAGAGGGAGAAAATGAGAAACAAAGCATTTCATTCTCTAGATCCAAGAATATTATGGCTGTGGAATAACTACCCATTAAACTAGAAAGTTTCTCACTTGCATCTGCATGTGAGTATGTAGCCAGAGAGATGGTACTTCTCATGTGGGTGTGCAATGTGTGAAGCAGCCCATAATAATAGCAAAAAGGACACACATGTGCACTGTGTGGTAAGCTGTTGCAGGTCACACGCAGAGACAGCTCTGTGGCATAAATCCTTTCTTTTTAAAAAATTAAATTGTCAGAAGAGTTGTGCAAAGGCAGATTCATCACTGGCTCGATTCCATTGATTTCAGCAGAGATGCACCCCTTTATGACAGCAGTAATTTCATCGTGCTTAGACTACTTGACCTTCCTCTTTTGAGGTAATTGGCATGCCAGCTTGTATGAGCCACAGCCCTCGCTTCATGTGACTGGTTATAATTCCACTGACAATCCCAGCCATCTTGAACTTTCACTTTAAGAAGCAATCTTTGTGTCAGAGACACTTCATCTTGAATTTACGGTCCAACTGAAGGACATTGCACATACATGAACACACACGCACATTTTTTCAGCTGGCACAAGCGGGGGGCAATATCCTAAAAAGAACACATTGAGATTTGCTCTAGATGTGGGATGTAATCTACTGGGAGCAGTCAAATACAACATTCCTTGTTTTCCTAGAGTCGACATGCAAGGGGATGTTGGTCCAGCCAATCGAAACTTCCTGTTCCTCCTGGCCTGGAGCACCTTTCCTTGCATGTGACTAGTGGGTGGGCGTGACCTATCCAGACCTGATAAAAGGACAAGGCATGCTGCCACTCTCTCTCTTTTCCATCTTCCTTTCATCCTGTGAACTGTTGGACTGCTAGCCTGCAGTCACTAGGTAAATCTACCTTATGGGGTAAACCTGTTTGTATATGTTTGAAACTTTAAGCCTAAAGCCTGTCTTCAGGCATCACACTGTGCTCTGCCTGATTGTGAGTAAACTTGCTTTTTGTTACTTATGAATAAGACTGTGGAGTCTTTATTCTTTAAGGAGGGATTCAAGGGGTCTTACGGGAAAATATTAGAACACCTTTCAATCTGAACAAGCCAGACTGAATTGCGTATTGTCTTAAGGAACTCAAACGAGTTTGCAACAAGTTTTCTGCTGTGTAAAGGGGAATGCACTCTGCTAAGTCAAGGAACTTGCTAGCGCAAGTTAGGAAGGATATTAATAAGCAATATATCCTCTCCTGCCACCCTGAACATTCCCACAGTAGAAAGCAGGACCCAAACCAATGGATTCAAGCTACAAAAAAGGAGGCTCTGACTAAGCTTCAGGAAGAACTTTCTGGAAGTTAGAGTGGTTCGACAGTGGAACAGACTCCCTCAGAAGATGGTGGACTCTCCTTCCTTGGAGGTTTTTAAGCAGAGGTTGGATGGCCATGTGTCATGGATGCTTTAGTTGAGATTCCTACATTGCAGGGGGTTGAACTACAGGTATATGAGCCTCAGGGTCTTGTACAGTTCTACAGTTCTATGATTCTATGATTCATTTACTCTTAGCAAACTCATTTTAGTTAAGCTTTTAAAAACAGCTTTCTTGACACCATAGCACTGCTTGGAATCTATGGTTGCAGTTTTGTCTCTATTACCAGTGAGTAAACTCCCATCTCATTGAATCATGGGCCCTGATTTTCCAATTCCATGCTTTCTTGGAGATCATTCAGAGAAGACTTGGGTTCCTTCTAAGGTTTCTCCATGCGAGGAAAAATAAAACTGGAAGGGAAAGGGAGAGAAAGGAAACCTATGGCCCTCCAAATGTTGTTGGGTTCTAATGTCGGAGCCTCCATACGACCGAGCTGTAATGGCCACACCTCCGGCCGTATCTTCAGAACCCCATCCAGGCTCTCCTCCGATGGTGATTAATGACCTAAGCCTTTGAATGAGACTTCAGGCATGCTCTCCATTGCGCAGAATACTCAGACAGCAGCAGAAGGAGCCAAAAATATGTGCTACATTGCTACTTTATTTCTAACTACACAAGACAGAAAAGAATATGTGTCTGCTCTCTGTGAGAGACAGAAACAACAGGAAACAGAAACAGGAAACCAGTAACTTCAACGTCCGTCTCCTGTGAGACTTCCAACAGTCTGGAATGTCTTGTGGACATTCTGGAACACAGTCTTGTGACTCCAAAAACTGCACAGTGGCATAACAGAAACCTAACATCCAACTCCCATCAGCCCCAGCCAGCATCATCAATGGACAGAGGTGATGGGAGCCGTAGTCCAACAACAACAACTGGAGGGCTATGGGTCCCCTCCTCTGGGTTGAAGCCTAGTGCTTGAGATTGAGTGGACAGGTGCTGGATCCAGACAAGGTGGTGGTGATACTGGGTGCTTCTGAATCTGTTTTGATCTGGGTAAGCAGATAGCAATGATGGCTGACATGGGGAGTGATGGAAAGAGGAGATATGGCCGCACTTAGGGAAAAACTTGGGGGAAGCTGCTTGGAAAGCACTGTTCTTCCTTTTAAGTGGGATTAGCTTGAAGGGTCAGGCCTGAGATGCAGTAGCTCTGAAAAATAACAACAGAGCACTAAGTTTCATCTGTTTGGGAGAAGAAATCAATAGCTTTCTATTCTCCTCACGGTTTGCTATGTACACTAGGGTGACTTTGCTTTCAGTGCTTGAGTGCACTGGTAACTCCCATTGATTTTGTGGTTAGATCTCGAGCAATACATACTTCTTTGTAGAGATTTTGGCACTTTGGGGGAAACAGGGGTGAATGTTCTTAGTGAGATATGCATAGGGAATTGCTACATGTTGTAATGTCATGCCTAGACCGCTGCAAATCCTATTTAGCTTCCTTCCTTCCACCACCCACGCACATCCCCGCAAAGAGCACGTTTCTGAAAATCCACTAGGAATTGCCTCCATACCTTTAAGGCTATCTTGTAGCCTTATGGTCTAGAAACTTGGTGTTTTTTATTTTTTAAGGACAAAAACGGAGTTCCTTGGGATACTGTATTCTGTACTGGATGCCAGTAACACACAGTGCAATTGCAGAGGGGAATATGCAGTTCCATTTTTTATTTGGCAAATGTACTTTCCCCCCCCCCCCACTTTTCCTGCAGCAAACCAATGAAGTGCAAGCAACATACACACATCTCCACACATCTAGGAATCCTAATTGGGTCAGGGTCCCCATTGGATTCCAACTCCCATCAGTTCTAGTCGTTGTGGGAGGATGGAAGTTTTAGTTCAACAACATTTGGAGGGCCACCAGTTCCTAACCCCTCCCTCTGTTTGCTAGTTCTCTCCCTATCCCACCCTTTGCAAGCAAACCCTCCTCCAACCTTACTTTTCAGTGAATGGAGGAAGGCCTTGGTTCCCCAACCAACAAATGCAAGCTCAGGACCATCATTGCCTGCTAGGAAAATCACAGATGTCATGATTCCTTCAGGAAATGGTGGTTTTGAGGAATCCCGGAGCCACCATTTCCTACTGGGAGTTGGCCTGCTACCATACAGTGCAGTCACCTTCAGCACATGTACTTCACCTCAGCAAAATGTCTTCAGCCAGCCCCCTTTGATGGATGGAGGCATTTGATCCTTGCATAATTCCAGTATGAAAGGACATGATCCACACCTCATGGACAATGCACAAAGCAGAATTTATATACAGTTGATTTTGCACTTTTCCGAATGTTCTTAGCAGCCGTTTTAAAATATGTATCTTGAATGAATGCATTTAAATATGTATTTAGAGATAAAACAGATATTAAATGCATATCCTGAGATAAAATGCACATGTAAATAAGTACTTTGAGAGACATCGCCTATTTGAATATATATTTGCCTTAAAATATGTTCATTAAGAGAAATCACACCTTTACATAATTATTTTGAGAAAAATGTACCTTGAGAAACATTCTTTGAGGTAAATCACACCTTTTGATACATATTTTGAGAAAAAGACACATTTAAACAGTATTAAAATATACATTAAAATATGTATTTAAATACTACTTGAGAAGATTTATAAAAAGGGGTTGCTTAAAGCAGAAATGGATATTATGGGTAAAAGCATGCAAAAGTGACACAAACCACAAATTCATCCATGCATACCGATAATGGGGATGGGTGGAATGCACTTTGCATGGCCTTTGTGTTATGGGCAGCAGGTAAAAACACATTTGAGCATTTGGAAGAAGAAGAAGAAGAAGAAGAAGAAGAAGAAGAAGAAGAAGAAGAAGAAGAAGAAGAAGAGTAATTGTTTATAATTTATTCCCCGCCCATCTGGCTGGGTTTCCCCAGCCACTCTGGGTGGCTCCCAACATCATCATCATCATCATCATCATAAAGTGATAAAACATCAAACATTTAAAACTTCCCTAAACAGGACTACCTTCAGGTGTCTTCTAAAAGTCAGATAGTTGTTTATTTTCTTGACATCTGATGGGAGGGCATTCCACAGGGTTGGTGCCACTACCAAGGAGGCTCTCTGCCTGGTTCCCTGTAACCTCACTTCTCGCAGTGAGGGAACCACCAGAAGGCCCTCAGAACTGGACATCAGTGTCCAGGCTGAACAGGCTAGTATTGTTTGATATAAGCAAGCAAGCAAAACCTGGGTGCAATGGTGAATTATACACGTGGAAGCATGCTGCCAGTTCTAAGATTTTATTAGCTTTATGGGTGTTGTGATTTTGAGGTTTGTACCACCTGTTCCTTTTGGTTTTAGAGCTATATATATATTAGGAATTGCAATTTGTATTGTGTCCCCCCTCCCCGCCTGCCGCGAGACCTTATGAGGAAGGACAGGTTAGAAATGTATTAAACAAATATGTTTTCTTTACAAATGCCATCTCTCTCTCCTTTTCCATTTCAGTTGACTTGGATAGGTTGAATGACGATGTGAAGCGATACAGCTGCACTCCAAGGAATTATTCTGTCAACATAAGGGAAGAACTGAAGCAAACCAACGTTGTTTTCTTTCCACGCTGCCTTCTGGTCCAGCGCTGTGGGGGGAATTGTGGCTGTGGGTTCAACAACTGGAAATCTTGCACGTGCACAGCAGGAAAATTGGTGAAAAAATATCATGAGGTACATCGGTCTTTACTTACATCTATAGTCTTCTAGGCTCAAGATAATCTGTGTTTTAAAAACAAGATGTTTACTTTCTCCTTAGTAACACGATTTAGTTATTAATTTATTATTTTTAGTTTTTATTATTATTCTTTACAAGAATATATGAAGGTATTTAATGCAATCTACTACAACAGTGCAGCAGCAATTATCATTACTGCTTTACAATTTCTAAAATAAACATACAGTGGTACCTTGGAAGTCGAATGGAAGTCCGTTTGACTTCAAAAATGTTCGGAAACCAAGGCACGGTTTCTGATTGGCTGCAGGAAGCTCCTGTAGCCAATCAGAAGCTGCGGAAGTTGCATTGGGTGTTTGGGTTCCAAAGAACATTGGCAAACCAGAACACTCACTTCTGGGTTTGCGGCATTCGGGAGCCAAAACGTTCAACTCGCAAGGTGTCCAGGATCCAAGGTACGACTGTAATTTTAATATTTCTAATAAATCATTACACAATCAATCATTTAAATAAAGTTAAATATTCCTACAAACCATAACAAAATGGGGGGGGGGGAGCATGGCAATGAACATTTTCCAGCTCAATTATTTCCTCTCCCTACTCTTCAGCTTCTCCCAATAGAGGATATCGATAGTTCAAAATGCAAGACCCAGGAAGGTGATTTATTGAGCATCTACAGGAGAGATGTGGTCTCAGTGTTTAAACTACTCCAATGACAAAAACACACCCTATATTCTTCTCCCCCCCTTTTAAAAAAACCCTTTATTTCATGCAAAACAGTGAACATTAAGGAACAAACCAAAGCAGAACAAACCCAACCTATGATTAATCATTACACGTCAACTGGGCGGTGGTGAAGGAGGGATGGAGGGCAGAAAGAGAGAGAGGAGGGGGTGGTAGAGAGAGAGGCAATGGGGTGGCCCCACATACTTCTGCCGCTATTCCAACCCACTGCTGTTTTGTGGCTCCCAACAGATTATCCCCAAGGGAATGCAGCCTTCAGTGGAAATAAGTTGCCCGCCTCTGCACTAATGGATATTGCAGGCCTTATTCCCCGGTTTGATTCAGCAGCCAGGTTGCACTCATGTGGCCCTAGGTTTCAGGATTTTTTTCTTTTTGAAATAAAGGTAAAGGGACCCCTGACCATTAAGTCCAGTCATGGCCGACTCTGGGGTTGCAGCGCTCACCTTGCTTTATTGACCGAGGGAGCCGGCGTACAGCTTCCGGGTCATGTGGCCAGCCAGAGCAGCACACAGAAACACCGTTTACCTTCCCGCCGGAGCGGTACCTATTTATCTACTTGCAGTTTGATGTGCTTTCGAACTGCTAGGTTGGCAGGAGCAGGGACCGAGCAACTGGAGCTCACCCATTGCGGGGATTCGAACTGCCGACCTTCTGATCGGCAAGTCCTAGGCTCTGTGGTTTAACTCACCCGCGTCCCTTTTTGAAAAATGGCAACCCTAAAAATACCGATCTCACCAAGCAGCTGCTGAAAGGGATTCAGGGGCCTGAATTCAACTGCTCCCTGCTTCTTCTCCTTCCTTACTAAACATCTTATTGGTGGGATTTCAAAATTTATATAACACATGCTCTTAATTAAGAAAGTTAAACACCTGAGATCTCATCTCTATATGGGTTGACAGAACTGGGATGTGGAGGGGAGGCTTTTTTTTAGCAGCATTGTAAAATAGCTGCATCCTGAGTGTGATCAAATGAAAACAGGGCAGCTCTACTTCTGGGGGGATGCATATGCAGCACCCAGATATTAATCTAATGGTGGTGATTTATGGTGAATATTAAAGGTCCAGGATAACAGATTATTTGGCCACTGGGTAGGCATAATGGGGAGATACCTGAGTTCCACCGAGTGAGAAAACCTCTCTCTCTCTCTCTCTCTCTCTCTCTCTCTCTCTCTCTCTCTCTCTCTCTCTCTCTGTGTGTGTGTGTGTGTGTGGTGCAGGAGAGGAAATTTGCTCACCGAGTCCACCACAGGAATTGCTATTAATTCCTTCCATTCTTTTTATCTCGCAGACTGGAATTAATTAAGGACAATGTTCTAGCTTGAGCTTCGAATGACCTGGCTTTTGTAAATGTAAATGTAAATGTATCCTTTAGGGATGAATTAACCGTACAATGAACATAGATTTGGATATTAGAATTAATAGGCACTGTGAAGTTTAATCTATATTGGGTACATGAAAGACCAGAGTGATGTTAGTCCAGCACATTCTTCCCAGGAAAAATTCTTGATTTTTTCTGAATCCTAGGGCTAAGCATTCATCCCTAGCTTTGTTCCACATTTATCTAGCTATTTCCTCTGATTTAAAAAAAGGTACCAGCAAGGGCAAGAGGGGCTGCTGAGAGGAATTCCTGCCTTTTCTTTCTTGGGATCAATTCCAACACTGAGCAAGAGGCACAATGGGACAATTCTCAAGGGACATGTGCCACCTCTGAATGCATAGTGTGGCCAGACACTCTATCCTAGAAAAAAATTACCTATGCAAAGATAACTTATTAAGAGGCCTTCATACAGATGGGCAAATGTATTGCGTGTACAAAACGTTCAATGTTATACAGCAGAATATTTTATATAAGACATTTGTGTACTGCCCTTCAAAAATATTTCTCCTAGGGCAGTTCACAATCCAAAACTGTAAAAATATGCAGTGCAACGTGGATATAATTTGGAATGGAAGCCTAATCTGAACACTTTCTTTTGTCACTTTTTTATTTTCCAACCAATATTATCGGTTGTAACTTTGTATAGAGGTTTTCAAGTGTGCCCCACCATCAAGACCTCCATTACAGGGATGGGAATGCTTTGTCTGTCCAGATGTCATAGACTCTAATTCCCACCAGCCCCAGACAGCTTCTGAGTGCCAGTGGCTGGAAACCACAGGAGGGGAGATTTCTGTGGCACTCAGGTCCTGCTAGCATAGACATCTAGGTTGGTTATCGTGAGAACAGGATGCCGGACTGGATAGGCTATTGGTCTGATCTAGCACCACCTTCTTAAAGAGAAAATGGCTCCTTTTTTTCTCCTTTTTTTAGATGCATAGGTTAAAAAATATTGATTGGTTAAAAGCCGAGAAATTAATCATCAACTTAAAAAGAGAGAGGATTTTACTCAGCCTTTTCATTCTCAAGCATGTTTAGTGACCCCAGATTACTCCATAGTCACCTGAATTTCAAACAAGGTCAGGAAGTGAGATGCAGGTTGCATTAAAAGCCCAGAGCATTTATCACCTGAGGAAATGTGTCACAAACACAACCCCTTGATACCCTTCAATAAAGTTACAAGGCAGGAAGCTCAGACCTGCATCACATTCACCTGCCTTTCCCATATAGTCAATTCTATGAGAACTTTTATAAGGGCATCATAATCTTTTACATTCTTATAAACACTGTATCTGGCTCAACAGTTGCATTTTCCATCTAGTTTTTTATTAACAGGGCTCCGTATACAGGATTGATTCAATCTCTGATATATGAAGGGATGAGGGGAGGAATATTTTCTGCGGCACAGTTTTCTTTTCCTTCCCAATCCTCTGTCAAGCCCTATCCTTACTTCATACTTAATGTCCTACGGATGGTAAAGCCAATGTAAATGTTCAAAACAATTACATAGCAGAGTCCCTGAACTACTCTTTCCTCATATGAGGTCAGGAAAGAATTTTCTCTCTGTTTCCCCAGATTTCCCCAAGTTTTCTTGAGAGCTCGGGGGGGGGGGGAGAGAAGGGATGCAATGAAGCACTGTGAGTGCCACACTCTGTCTGCACAGAGGTCAAACAAGGGTAAATTGGCTCTGAGTCTGCATAATGGAGGGCACAGATCTGGGGTGCACTCAGATATCATATTAAACAACCTTAGCCTCCCCCCAAGCTTGTGCATCCCATTCTCCCATGTTCTCCTCTAGCACATACTCAAGAAAGAGACCAGAAACCACACTCAAGGTGAGCAGTGGAGAGGGAAGAGTGGACAAGCCCAGGGTTCACTGTAACTTGCACTTGTAAAGCTATTATGTGGTTCAAAGTTACATCTGTACATATCTAGGGTGTTCAAATAACATGTGTGTTGGGGACGATGTTGTTAGGATGCTCACAGCAAACAGGATTCATGAACAAACACATCAACGCTCCATGCTATGAGCATCTGCCCAAGCTTCACTAATCCCTCTAATAGCAAACTCTGGTTGTGATTGCCACCAGAAGTGGATCTCAAATAGGACCACTGAAAAACAACAGGCGATCCTAAAAAGAGCCTGCTATATCAGGCCAAAGGCCAGCCTAGTCCAGCATTCCTGTTCTCTGGACAGCCAGATGCCTGTGGAAAACGGGAGGAAACAAGAGGAAAGTATCAGTCTGCTCAGTGGACCTCTGAGGCTTACAGAAGTAAACAAAAACATTTGAAAGCCTAAGGGGGCAAATGAGGACTGAGCATCTTCAGTAGCCTCGAAATGTTGATAGTCCATTGAAAAGGAAAATGGAAAACTGGGAAGGTAATGTTGGGAAAACGCCCTGGGGTGCCCCTGCAGTCCCCAAACTCCGAGCATCCTCCAGTATGCGCAGCTCTGGAAAAGGCATTCCCCTTCTTCTCCAGTGCACTTCAGCGACATATACCAACTGGTATATGCACACTAATCTTCTGGCGTAACACAGCAAGAAGAATGAGACATTGTAAAGCTAATCTACGTATTTATTTACACACTACATACAGACAAAGGAATCATTGCGTCCCTTCTCTCCAGCTCCGAGAGAACAGACAGGACAAAAGCAAAAGCAAAAGTACAGTACAATAGATAATACAGTGGAAGAGACAAGACTGCCTTGCGTTCCCACGCTCTTCCCAGACAGGTATGTGATTTACACCAATCTCATCTGCAGCATCAGAGGCGTGAAATACTAACAGGTAGGGTAGGATATTCTGCATCAGCCTCTAGCAATTTATAGTATCCTGAAAGATGACACCTGGCTAGCTGGCTGGCTGGCTGGAACCCTGAACAGGAGCACTCATGTTAGGAGGTGAGAAGGATACGCTGCAACCTTTTGCTGCAGGTCCCAGTTGTGTTTCCTGTTGAAGAATAGGCTCCATATTAGATAGCTTCCTTTCAGTAGGCTTGCATATTTGAGCAAGCCTCGTGCCTGCAACATGCAAATGTGAGCTTTTATTTTAAATACACAGAGTTCCCTTTAATATACCGTGACTGTGGCAGGCGACCTTGCCTGTTTCATCCTTTCAGGTCTGCTGAATAAACCTGAGCCTAAGACTATTAGATGGAAGCTTGGATTGAAATGTTAAGCATCAGTCCCTTGATCACTTAGTAAAGCCGCCCAATTTCTGTGTTGTTCAAACACTGCTTTCCGGCCTTGGATGGGAAAGTGCCTGCCAATTCATTTCTCTCCCGTTATCAGCAAAGTGCATATACTGCGCTCATGTTTCTTAACAGAAAATACAGAGAAGACAAAATCCCTAAACTGTCAGGAGGTCTGCTGGCTTAAATGCTGGGCAGATCCTCATCCCTTTGCATGTGCTTTCATTCGAAAAGGCCATGTTCACTGAACAATGCTGGTGAATTTCAAAGTGCATTTTACATTAATTAGATTTTGAGAAAGGGCTTGGAGCACGATCCATTTTCTCCACTCAAAAAGCTGCATGTGGAAGAGGTGGTGTCTATAGAGCAAGGGTGGAGAAGCTTTTTCAAGCCAAGGGCCACATTTGATCTTTGAGAGCCAGTGTGGTGTAGTGGTTAAGAGTGGTGGATTTGTAATCTGGTGAACTGGGTTTGCTTCCCCGCTCCTCCACATGCAGCTGCTGGGTGACCTTGGGCCAGTCACACTTCTCTGCAGTCTCTCAGCCTCACTCACCTCACAGAGTGTTTGTTGTGGGGAGGAAGGGAAAAGGAGATTGTTAGCTGCTTTGAGACTCCTTAGGGTAGTGATAAAGTGGGATATCAAATCCAAACTCCTCCTCCTCCTCCGCCTCCTCCTCCTCCTCTTCTTCTTCTTCTTCAACCTGTCAGGACCCACAGGCTAACGCTGGGAGGTGCCAGATGCAAAAGTGGGTGCAACAATCAATGTATATTCTACCTGAAGACATCTACACACATACACATAAACACACGCCTCTATTCTTCGTCCAGACAAGCAAGGGGCATCATCAGAGTTCATAGACAACTTCAAGCCAGGCAAAAACATTTAAGGAGGCATGGTGAAGAGTATTGCTGGGGGAGAGTTCCAAGGACTGGCCAGAGAGGCCTGGAGAGCTGTATTTTGCTTCTGGGCCTAAAGCTCCCCAGCCGTGCTATATAGCATGTATCCCTGCATGCATTGCACCAAGTGTACTCCAAGGTACCTATCTTTTTTAAAAAATATATTTTTTTTATTGATTTTACAGAATTTTTATGAACAATACAAACAAATAAAGAAACAAACAAACATGTATAATTTCATATCCTTTTTTTCATAAACCTCACTTCTCGGACTCCCCCAAACCTCCCCTTTCTACATCCCAATTTCCAAAATTATTTCAGCAAATCCTAAACTTAATTTTATCAAATGTGTTCCTTCTTTATTCTTTTCTTTTACTTAATCTTTTGTCGCTGTAATCTCCTTTTCTTTCTAAAAACCTCGACATTTTAGCATTCATCAATTTTGTAATATTTCTTAAGATAGATTTTAAATTTCTTCCAATCTTCATCCACCGTCTCTTTCCCCTGGTCACGGATTCTGCCAGTCATTTCAGCCAGTGTCATATAGTCTATCACCTTCATCTGCCATTCTTCCAAGGTGGGTAGATCTTGTGTCTTCCAATACTTTGCGATGAGTATTCTTGCTGCTGTCGTAGCATACATAAAAAAAGTTCTGTCTTTCTTTGGCACCAATTGGCCGACAATGCCCAAGAGAAAGGCCTCTGGTTTCTTAGGGAAGGTACATTTAAGTACTTTTTTCATTTCATTATATATCATTTCCCAGAAAGCCTTAATCTTCGGGCACGTCCACCAAAGGTGATAGAAAGTACCTTCAGTTTCTTTACACTTCCAACACTTATTGTCAGGCAAATGATAGATTTTTGCTAGCTTGACTGGGGTCATGTACCACCTATAAATCATTTTCATAATATTTTCCTTTAAGGCATTACATGCCGTAAATTTTATACCGGTGGTCCATAACCATTCCCAGTCCGCAAACATAATATTATGACCAATGTCCTGTGCCCACTTAATCATAGCTGATTTAACTGTTTCATCTTGTGTATTCCATTTCAGCAACAAGTTATACATTCTTGACAAATTCCTAGTATTGGGTTCTAACAGTTCAGTTTCTAATTTTGATTTCTCCACCTGGGAGCCAATTTTCCTGTCTTCCAAGGCACCTATCACCTTGGATATGTGGGAACTCCAGGGCTCTGGTACACAGGCGTCCTATGCAATTGCCTACAAGGGGCAAGATGGTCAGTGCGTATTACAACAATCCTGCACCATTTACTTTAGGTTACCAGTTTGTTTCTGAGTCCGATTTAGAGTGCTGGTATTGACCCTTAAGCAACTGAGAGGCAGGATATTGAAGGTCTGCCTCTGCCTCCAAGAACCTTCCCAAGCATTAAGATCTGCTTTATATGCCCTGCTCTTTGGCCTGCCACTGGCTCGGTGTTAAATTGGTTCAATTTCCATATTGGGATTTGACTGCAGGCCAGAACCAAACCAGGTAGCTACGAAAGCACTTCAGACCAAATAGGACTGTTTCTGAAGAGCCAGATTGGGGTATAAACCAAATGTTGTCGTTGGTACACACTCCTGATTTATACCCTGTCGTATACTTCAAGGTGGCTTTCAAAATAGTGATGCAATAAAACCACAGTATTATACAGAAAGAAGAATTGGGTGGGGGGTGGGAAGCTGAAGTAAGAGACATCATTAAAAAAAACCCCGAAAGATAAAATTCAGCATCTGAAGGTCAATAGCCTTCCTATATAGGAAGGTTTTAACACCTTGATGCAACACAAGCAAGAAGAGTGCTGTCCCGTGTTCTTCCAGCTTAGGGTCACATGGGGGGCTCAGCTGGTGCTCATAGGACAGAGGCCACATCCCAAAGAGGAGAATCACAGCAAGGCTAGCTTGGAAGTTCAGTCAAATCTAGTAAGGCACTGCCAGATCAGATGCAGAGTAGCAGGGCAAAAAGGCAGCTTGTCAGCACCATGGAGAGCTCACAGTTGTTTAGTTGTTTAGTTGTGTCCGACTCTTCATGACCCCATGGACCAGAGCACACCAGGCCCTCCTGTCTTCCACTGCCTCCCGCAGTTTGGTCAAACTCATGCTGGTAGCTTCAAGAACACTGTCCAACCATCTCGTCCTCTGTCGTCCCCTTCTCCTTGTGCCCTCCATATTTCCCAACATCAGGGTCTTTTCCAGGGAGTCTTCTCTTCTCATGAGGTGGCCAAAGTATTGGAGCCTCAGCTACAGGATCTGTCCTTCCAGTGAGCACTCAGGGCTGATTTCCTTCAGAATGGATAGGCTTGATCTTCTTGCAGTCCATGGGACTCTCTAGAGTCTCCTCCAACACCATAATTCATGTGTTGCCAAATACAAAACTTAACACAACATTGGTCAAGCCCACACCTTGACCATTCCCTTTCCTACCACATTGGCTGGGGAAGGGCCTTGCATGCACATTGTGAAAGGACCGTAGCTCAGTGATGTAGCATCTACCTTGCAAGTAAAACCTCCCAGGTTCAATCCCTGGAGTCTCCAGGTAGAGCTGGGGGAAACTGCTTCCCAAAAGCAACTGGCAGTCAGTGTAGACAATACTGAGTTAGATGGACCAATAGTCTGACTCCACATAAGGCAGCTTCCGGTGTTCCAGTGCCACTGACAAAACGTCTATTTTCTTTCCCAGGTGTTGAGGTTCATCCCTGAAGCAGGTCACATCAGGAGGAGGGGCAGAACCAAGAACAATATGGCGCTGATCGATATTCAACTGGAGCACCATGAGCGTTGCGATTGTGTCTGCAGTGCAAGGCCACCTCGATAAAAAGAGAGCATGCCACCCCGTTTGCAACTGAAAAGGACCTCTTTCCCTTGAGGGAGGAGCAGTCTGCAGAAGTTGGCCCAGTAGCCACTGAACTTTGCTAACAGCCTGGCTTGTAGCTGGTAGAGGCGCCCACAGCCTCCCAACTCCAAGTACTAAGTGCCATGACAGCTAATCATTAATAACACTGATTTATGGTATCTGACTTCAAATATGGGATTAAGCAGTAGAAAACAAGAGAAGCCAAAAGCTGAAATCTTCAGTGCATGCAGTGAGCATGATAGCAGAATTCTTTTGGCTGAATTTCCTAGTTGGCTTAAAAAAAAAGAATCAACCTACGTGTTACACAGTGAGTAGGCATGCAGGTATTCATATGCTGCTGCACACAGCCCTTTGCACACACAGCCTATTGACTTAAGCACACTTAAAATGTAAATAAGGAAAAATCTTATGGGCATACATGTATTCCAAATAGCTAATCCCAGTTTATAAATAGTCACCCAGTCCAGCATATGTACACCACGAAGAAACAGTTGCCCACACATGGATCTGACATAATGGATATACATTACAGAACATTAGTGCTATATGGGGGAGCAGGAGACCACATCCACCAATGTAAGATACATATCCATGCCCATTATTTCACATGCCTTGATATATCCATTGCAACACAGAGACCGCCAGAAGCAGAGTAAGCAATTGCTGCGGCCTGTGCATAGCCTTCTGCTTGCTCATAAAGTACTCTGGATTATGTTGAAGAGCTCCTCCTGATCCCTTCCAAATACAGGTTCAGATTCCCAAAAGACTATGATGAACAGAATCATATGCAATGCATGAAGTCTATTTTTGATTGGACTAACATACACCAGAGTGCCATGTGGTAGCCCAGAGCTGCTAGACATCTTAAGTTACATTTAGTGTAGGGATGAATGGTTTCTGCATTGTCGGGAACCGCACTTATTCTACAGATAGTGATCAGCATCCTTAAGGTGGTGCTTAGTGGAATCCTCCATGGTGTTTCTGAAGGAAGTTTGGGAATCTCCAGCTGTTTCTATTTGGTTCTAGAATATTGCTTCCCATCCCAAAATCCACACGCATTTCTAGACCTAGACAGAGGTCATGAGCACAATGCTTTGTCAAAAGACAGAAGCACACAAATAGCCTTAACAATGAGGAATGCATGTCTCAAGATAGGTTCCTCTGTTCCATGCAGATTTCTCACCTGGTTGGGTGGAAAAGCAAAATAACTTCCCTTCTTCACCACTTCATCTCATCCCTAATCTGCACCTGTGTTTAAAGTGGAGCACCTTAGAAGGTTCCTTAATGATAATATGTATCATTTGTATAGTGTGTTTTTTTTAAGTGTTCAAAGTGCTTCACATACATTATATAGCAGCAATTTATTCAACAACCCCATAAGGCTGTTATACTTTTGTAAGGCAAATCAATATTATTCTCCCCCATATTGAAAATGGGGGTGAGGCTGAGACTGAGAAACCACTTAGTGGTTTGACTAAGGCCATTTAAGTGAGGGCCCATCTGCAGTATACATTAAAAGCACTATCATACCACTTTAAACAGTCATAGCACCCCCCAAAGAAACCTGGGAACTGTATTTTGTTAAAGGTGCTGAGCTTTGTAAAGGGCCCCAATTCCCCTCCCAGAGCTCCAATTCCTGGGCTGGTTTAACAGTCAGTCTCTGTTTGCAGGGGCTCTGGGAACTGTATTCTCTGGGAGGGGGATAGGTTTCCCCTAAGAACACACATTGAAGGGACGCGGGTGGCGCTGTGGTCTAAACCACTGAGCCTAGGACTTGCTGATCGGAAGGCTTGCGGTTCGAATCCCCGCGATGGGGTGAGCTCCCATTGCTCGGTCCCAGCTCCTGTCCACCTAGCAGTTCGAAAACACCAGCACAAGTAGATAAATAGGTACCGCTCTGGCGGGAAGGTAAACGGCGTTTCTGTGCACTGCTCTGGTTTCGCCAGAAGCAGCTTAGTCATGCTGGCTACAAGACCCGGAAAAACTGTCCATGGACAAACACCAGCTCCCTCGGCCAGTAAAGCAAAATGAGCGTCGCAACCCCAGAGTTGTTCACGACTAGACTTAACTGTCAGGGGCCCCTTTACACATAAGAACATAGGAAGATCCTGCTGGGGCAAACAAATGGCCCATCTAGTCCAGCATCCTGTTTTCACAATGGCCAACCAGATTCTTCCTAACAACTCTCAGCATCCCTAGCAAACTACAGTTCCCATAATTCTTTGTGGAAAGCCAGGTCTGTTTAAGGTGGCATGCTACTGCTTTAAGTCTATAGTGTACTTAGGGCTTGAGTTAATGTCAGAGGTGAGATTCAAACTGGGGATCTTCAGATTCGCAGCTCAGTATCTTAGCCACTACACTAAACCAGCTCTTCCTGCGTATGTACGTATTCAGTGGGCAAGAGTTGAGTTCTACCTTGTCTGTATTCTTTTAGTTGCATATAAAATGCCATACTTTTCTCATTATATACTATAGTGTTAACTGCATCTAGTAGCTTCCATGGCCAAGTGTGAACTTTTGGCACTTAAAAAAAATCATGGGATTGAATTTTTGGTGAGGCATATTAATGCCTTGAGCCTCACCTGATTCTTGCTGAGCAATACGGAATGCTTATTATTTTCACAGAATATAGATATGCATTTACTGCCTGCCTCCTGGTAAAATAACATACTTTTAAAGGCTAATTACATAGCCAGCTTTTGAACATATTATGAGAATGTGCTTTTGAACTTATGAGAAAGTTCTTTGATTAAGGTATGGAAGAGGATCCTTTCCAATCATGTTTTTGATTTGATTTCACCCACCCACCCAATGCTACTTGTCCAGTGCAAAATGTAGGCCAGCTTAGGAGTTCAAGGCAATGAACTCTTGGTTGTGGATATAATGGGGAAAATAGGGTGGAAGATTTCACAGACAAGGATTTATACTTAACAGCAGTCTGAAGCTGCACTTCATTTTTATGGGTTGCTTTTTCGTGCCTGTCTCTAAGGACGAAAGGAATGGTTTTACAATAGCATTTCCTGCATTAAACTGAAATTGGCTTGTTATCAGGTAATATTGTGAACTTTTAAACCGCCCCTGTTCTGCTGATTATATCAGTGGTAGAGTTCTAAAATTATCTCTGTCCTCTAGATTGGTTTCTTTTATCAAGTTGAATGCATTATCTGCTCCCTGTTTTTATATCTCTATCAAAGCCTTCTTGGAATACAGTTTAAATACTGAGTGAGTTGCCACTTAACATTCTGGTGGAACTCGTGGGAAGCCAAACATGGCTTGTGGGATTTCTTGGTCTTCTTTTATTCGACTTGGGTGTATTTTTTTTCCAGGATACCTCTTTAAGATGTTTAATTCATTATGCTCCTATACTCAATGAGCAGCTTTGAAGCCAAAGATTCTCAGCTTTATTACTTATTTTGAAAAAGGTTCTTCACAACTCTTCACTTGGGCAAAACTTCCTAGAATTCCATTTTAATACCGAGAAACTAGAATGTGAAATATATGTGTGTTTATAAGCCTTAGTGGACACTATTAACTATACCGTTGTCCATGTAGGGCAACTGCATGTTTTTTCATGCGGTTAGAGTTCCATTTAGTTTGACCTTTTCATTGAAACTTGACTCTTTGCTTCAGGCATGTGGTGGGGCTGTTCACAAGGGTGAATTTCATGCATTGGGATGTGTGTGTTTTTGTGACAGTGCATGTGAGCTCAGTCATAGGATCTACCACAGCCTTCCCCAATCTGGTGGCCTCCAGATGCTTTGAAATGCAATTCATTTCTCACCATTGCTGAACTACAGAAACTGGAAGGTCACATGAGTCTGAGATTTGCTCCTGCCCTTATTACATTAATGGCAGCTCAGGCTACACACACTGTAGCCAAGGGACCTTCCTTGTGAACAGTCCTGATAACCTGAATTAGCAAAAGTCATATTCTGCTTTGAAGGTAGGTGGTTGTTTTTTTTACAATCAAGTGGATAAATTTATCAATCAATCAATCAATCAATCATATTCACAAAATGAACCAGGTTGTCTCTGGCAGCTCCTGTCCCTTGACACCACCTTTCATGTCCTCTGAGCTAGCAAAGAACATGATGCTCATGTAGAGTGGACCATGCAAATGTGTTCATGTGCAACGTCTACAAAATCCAAACATCCCAAAGGCTAGGTCAGCACACCAGATGAAACAACACACAACTCTGCAACACTTCTCAGTTGGTCTTGTCTCTATGACACAGTTTCCAGGCTTCCCCTCTCTCGGATGTTTCCAACAGTCTCAAACGGTGTCTGTGCACCTCTGGCCTCTGTTCTGCTCTCTTCATTATTCTGCATGCTCTTTGAGACCAGGGGAAGGGGAGCTTGTCATAGCAGGAGGGGGAGACTCCTGGGATTCTTCAGCAGTCTCTTATCCTCCCTCCTCTACTCAGCCACTGAACTGCTCCCTGTCACTGCTCACTAAACTCTGCTGCCCCTTCAGCATCCATCACCTTCTCCCAGTCTTCTTCCTCTGAAGAAGATCCCTCTCCTCAATGCCCCACCACCAATCCCCTGGCACCTCTGGGGTTTCCCTTCGGGGTCGCCCCGCTGGTGCCTTCCACCATTCCTCTTAGCCCAGCCAGTCCCTGACTCCAGGTGTAGCTTGCTCAACATGTAAGTGTTCCCCTCCTCACTCCAGTGAGCTGACACAACTGGTTTTGAGGAATGAGCTGTCAAAAAACAATGGCAGGGTTGATGCTAAGGCAATAACAAAGGAGGTAAGCAAACAGAACTCACATGTATTTATTGCAAGGAATTATAAGGAGGCCAAATTGCTGTTCTTTTCTTTTCCCCATTCTCCTCTTCTCCCCCCCCCCCATTAGATTTGATACAATTTCTCTGGACACAATTCACTAGGAAGTTCTCCTGCACACACTCAATCAGAATGATTGTGAGCTGCCCGAAAGGACATTTGATTGCAGCATTTGTATTGAAGTTATGAGCCAGTCCTCTCGTTTTCATTTGGTTCAAATAGTATCAAATCCATTGCACAAATATTACTTTCAAAGAATCATGAAATAGACCCATGCTTTCGAAGTGACTCTGCTACTTGGGAAGATTGCTTTTCAGAAAAAAAAGAGCGGAAATCACTGTATTCTTTAAGATAAGACTCTGCTTTTTTGAGGTGTGATTTATATATGTATTGTTGTTTTTGTTGGTGTTATATCCCTAAAATGCTGCCTTTTCTAAACCGACCTTTTGACAGTTTAGCACACACAATATTTTGCCTCTTATGGTCCATTAAAAATAAACTCTAGCTTTTGAAGGAGGTGGTTCCGATTCATTAATACACATTGACACGCTTTAACATATGTGCACAATAGCTGGCATTCTTTCCTTTCCTGGAATTAGTCTCTAAGTTTCTCATGCAGATCCCAGGCACCCATATGGCATAATGGGACCTCATTCCTCCTTTGTACTTCCTGGCCAGCCCTCAGCTGGAGTGCACAGTCAGGCTCAAGGATTGGTCAGCATGACTCACCATAAACACCAATGAGAGAGTGTCATCTATGAAGATGTGGGATCCTTTTCAGCTGTGCTGAAGAAGAAAAAGAGTACCGATTTCCAGCAATTTCCAGCTTTCTTTTAAAAAACAATGTTCACTTTTTCATTTAGATTATGTTGTTTGGTCAAATAGGATTGGTTGCAGTAATCCGCATGATTCCAATCAGACCAGCCCAAGACATTTTGCTGCCTGAGGCAGAGCAGAAAATGGCGCCTCCAGCCAACCCTCCCAGTCAAGATGCACAATTCTCAAGTCATCTTCCAGAAAATTATAGTTATTATTAATTAAATCTGCATGCTGCCCTGCATCTGACAATAACAGGGCAGTTCACAAAATACTTATTACAACTTCCTCCCCCTCTTTCCGGGTGTGACTTTAATTTATTAATAATGAAAAAATAAAAAATAAATACTGCCCTTTCATAAAACCAACCATCTGCTACCTGAAGCACTGCCTTGTTCTGCCTAATGCTAGGGCCAGCCCTGATTTCATTTAGAGTCTTCTGGGAATATCACCATGATCATCCTCAAGATGCCATGCACCTGACCATGTGATTGGGCGCAACTAGCCATGTGACTAACTCAGCAAGGAAGCAGTGACAGTCAATGGAAACCATGCCTGGAGATAAAAGAGCAAGCACAGTAAATCTTAGAACTGAACGGTATCGCAATGGGGTCTGTAAGTTGAATATTTGAAGAATCAAAATATTTTTCTGGGAGAAATTTCAATTGTGCTGTGCTGAAATATCAGGTCAAAAATATGTTGTTGCTGCTGTTGTTTTAAAAAAAACAACCTGATTTAGCACAATCCTAAAAATGGGGAACAAAATGGGGGAGTTAGCATTTTAGATCATCATCATCATCATCATTTTATTTGTATTCCGCCTTTCCATAGTTGAAACTATGCTCAAGGCGGCTTATAACAGGACAAGATTTACATAATTACAAACAATAAATAAAACGCATTAAAAAATACATAACCAAATGGAAACAATGTCCACGTAAATCATAAGATCTAAAACAACAATACAGTGGACCCTCCAGTTATGTACCGCTCTGGATATGTAACTTTTAAGTTATGAATGTGGCAAACCCAGAAGTGTATTCTTCTGGGTTTTGCCACGCGCACATGCTCTATAGTGCCATGTGCATGTGCAGAAGTGGCGCCTCGTTACAGATTTGGGGGGGGCACACAGGCCCCCAGAATGATTAAATCTGTAACCAGAGTGTCCACTGCAGTATCAATAACAGCAACAGCTCTCTCAAACCCCCTACCCGCCGTAAACAATATTCCAGCCCAAGAATCTGTTCAACAGCCTCAGCTTTTGTAACTGGAGTCAGTCAGCATTCCACTCTCCCAGGCCAGGTGGGAAAGGGCCAGCAAGGCAGGGTGCAGGTCTTCCAGGGCTCACAGCCAAGATGGTCTCATTTAAACAACACAGATAAAATTTAAAAACAATTTAAAAGCAGCTGCAGTCCTTGTGAAGCCTGTCAAGCCCTGCCCCAAGTCAGGTGGAGAGAGGCAAGGGTAGGGTCCATTTTCGATGCTCTGGAAAAGCTCCAAACATCAATTGCCCCAAAAGCCAAACACTGTCTATTAAAATCTGAGTGTAAACTGCACAGTCGACAGGCAAATCCTTGGAGGAAACACCAAATGGGTTCCGATTTCACCCATCCCTGTGAAAAAAATCGCACATGACATTCACAATAACCTTTCCATCTTCAACACAAAGAGGCTTGGTCCTCTGTAGCAACAGTAATCTCTTTCCAAAGGTCAGACAAGGATTTTCATGTGCTCCTAAAACAAATGGCGAACAAAGGCAACTTCTTGTCTCGTCTCAACAAGCCAAAATATTTCATTCCCTCTCCCCCACCCCACCCTTCCCAATTACACAACATCTGAAAGACAATTACACTTTTTGGTTATTCAATCAAGATAAATGCTGCAGGATTGTGTGTGGGAGCGATTATTTATTTCTCCCCTTCGATTTTAATGAAGGCACTTGGGTCCAATTTAAATCTTTGACAAGGAAAGGTAAGCAAATTAGCTTTCCCTAAGAAATGCATTTTGCATACAACCAAAATCTTTGAGACTGAAAGATTTTGTTAATTAAAGGAAATCCCTTTGTAAGTTTTTTCTCTCCCAACAAAATGCTAATTGAAGGTACAAGAGAAAACAAAGCTTCCTCATACCGGTAGGTATCAAATTTAGGACAAGGGAAAACACAGGAGAAGGCCAGAAAGATCTCTGCCAATTTTTCTTGGTTTTGTTGTTTTTTTATAAAAAAATAAGTTTGGTTGGTTTATAGCAGAGTTAATAGCTTGGAAGCTGGAGCTACACAGTTCCTCTACCACACATCACTACCATTGCTTTAAAAAAAAGGGTAAATAAAACACACTGAGGTCCCATTGGTAAAGAAAAAAATGTTCTTATAGATTTTTCATATTTACAGGCATGGCTTTGGATTCTAAGCCTTCTCATTGCTGCCTCATGCAGTGGGGAGAGAGGGAGAGGAAATGAGCTTGGGAAGTTTAGTGGGAAACCACAAAGTTTATTTTCCCTGCTCTCTGCTGACTTGAGGTATGCAAGGTTGCTTATAGCCAACAAATCTTAGATACCAAATTCGTAGCTATGTCTTTATTATACATATATATTTAAAATCCTGTTCCCCACCCTTCTTCCCAAGCTTGAAATAAAGCAAAATTAAGTTAAAACAGACAGTAACAACAACAACAACAACAACAACAACAACAACAACAACAACAAGAAGAAGAAGAAGAAGAAGAAGAAGAAGAAGAAGAAGAAGAAGAAGAAGAAGAAGAAGAAGAAGAAGAAGAAGTTATTTATACCCCGCCCATTTGGCTCCCAACAGAAAATTAAAAATACAATAAAACATCAAACATTAAAAACTTTATGATATAGGGCTGCCTTCAGATGTCTTCTAAAAGTTATGTAGTTCTTTATCACCTTGACATCTTCAGGGAGGGCAGGTACCACTACCAAGAAGGTGTTCTGCCTGGTTCCCTGTAACTTGCAGTGAGGGGAGGGAACTGCCAGAAGGCCCTCGGCCCTGGACCTCAGTGTCCGGGCTGAACAATGGGGGTGGTGACGCTCCTCCAAGTATACTGGGGCAAGGCCATTTAGGGCAGGAGTTAGCAAACTTTTTCAGCAGGGGGCCGGTCCACTCTCCCTCAGACCTTGTCGGGGGCCAGACTATATTTTTTTGGGGGGGATGAGCGAATTCCTATGCCCCACAAACAACCCAGAATGCATTTTAAATAAAAGGACACATTCTACTCATGTAAAAACACTCTGATTCCCGGACCATCCACGGGCTGGATTGAGAAGGCGATTGGGCTGGATCTCGCTCCCTGGCCTTAGTTTGCCTACCCATGATTTAGGACTTTCAAGGTCAGCACCAAAACTTTGAATTGTGCCCAAAAATGTACTGGGAGCCAATGTAGGTCTTTCAGGACCGGTTTATATATGGTCTCGGCTGCAACTCCCAGTCACCAGTCTTGCTGCCGCGTTCTGAATTAGTTGTAGTTTCTGGGTCACCTTCAAAGGTAGCCCCATGTACAGCGCATTGCAGTAGTCTAAGCGGGAGATAACTAGAGTGCATACTACTCTGGCGAGACAGTCGGTGAGCAGGTAGGGTCTCAGCCTGCATACCAGATGGAGCTGGTAGACAGCTGCCCTGGTCACAGAATTGATCTGTGCCTCCATGGACAGCTGTGAGTCCAAAACGACTCCCAGGCTGCACATCTGGTACTTCAGGGACACAGTTAACCCATTCAGGACCAGGGAGTCCCCCACACCTGCACCATGAAATCAATCTTCATTAAGGGCATGTGGAACCACAATGTGACTTTATCCACTAGTTGAAACTTTTGTCTTTTTTCCCATTCCACTTGAGGAGAGGAAGTCCAGAATGAGGTTTGAATTTCACTTCAGGCAAAGTATAGCTATTACCTAAGGGAGTTTGTACTTTCACCTCTCTGGGACAATTTTTCTACTTTAAAAAAAGAGAGGTTTTTTTGTGTTCCTTCCAAATCCCTCAGATGTTCTGCCTGACGGAAATAATCCCCGCATTAGCATCAACACTTGCCATCCTCAAAACTTGGCGACAGCCTGAGGGAAATGTGGCGCTCTTGTAAAACGCTGCAAGTTTACAAAAAAAACAACTCATTTTGGCTTCTCTCTTTTAATGCCCTGAAAAATTTAGCCTCAGAAAAGGAACCTTCAAATTAGTTTCAGGTTTCGCTTGAGGTGAAATTTCAGTACCAAGCTGAATACTTAATAAGCAGCAAGAGATCTGTACTGCACAAAAAGGTTTGTCGAATGAAAATATTTTTGCCACAGCCCTATTTTGAAAAGCTTGGGAACCTTCAGTAAAATGATATAGCTGCCTGCTCAGAAGTAAGTCACTTTGTGTTAAATGGATCAGTCTAGAGCAGCGGTTCTCAACTTGTGGATCCCCAGATGTTGTTGGACTACAACTCCCATCATCCCTGAGCTCTGGCCTTGCTAGCTAGGGGTGATGGGCGTTGTAGTCCAACAAGAGCTGGGGACCCACAAGTTGAGAAAGGCTGGTCTAGAGTTTGGTTTATGGCCGGCATTTGGGAAAATCAGGATTCCTGTGCCTTCAGAAATCCTACAGGTTAAACCCTTTCTAGAATGAAAATACAGTTGTGGAGATAGCTTCGCAATCATTGTATTGCCTAATGTTGTGTTATAGCTTGCCCTGATGGCAACCACTTTGTGATTGGTACCCACAGCACTTTTTCTTGAAATTCAATTTGTGCTTGGTAGTCGCAAAAGGTTGGTGACTCCTGAGCTCCCAGGGCACTATAGAACACAAAAGACCTCAATGTTTTGAAGTAGCTAGAAGATTCAGAGACAATATTAAAGCCCACCACAATGCTTTCTCTGTGGCCAGTCCTTGAAAATGGTCCAGAAACTTCAGTTGGTCCAAAATGCCACTGTCAAAGTTCTATCTGGGATTAGCTAGATGGTGGATATTATTCCAGCAGAGGCAAATTTAGGGGAGCGCGACCGGTTCTCCTGCACTTGATGCCGAAATGGGATACAAATCAATCAATTAATAAAACCGACCAATCAATAAACGTTTAAATAAATAGTAAATAAACAATATGACTTGGTTTTGCAACTTGGTGCTGACAGCTTTCCTGCAGACTCTTAAACTAAAATATTTTGTTCATCCTTGTAAATGGGGTTGCTTTCTGGTTAACTGGATAAATGCCTCAGAAAACAATGAATTACACCAAAGACTGAAGGAAACCATTTCTGACTTGAAGAAAGAAAGCCCACAGCGATGTAATAACCAGCTGCTGCAAACTATATAAAATACCAGCTGCCAGCTCTTATCCATAACAGTATTTCTTAAGTTTTCTTCATATAATGCAGTGTGATGAATCTCAACGCTGTTCAAAAAGCATAGATCTGCAGTACACACTGTCTACTCAGACTTAAGCCCCACTGGGTTTTATGGGGTTTAGTCCTTAGTAGGGAAGGACTGTAATATATAATGTGCCATATAAATATAAATATATTTATATTTCACGTGTACTTTTACTATGGTCCATCAATTAATGAGAAAGTGAATTGCGGAATTTGGGTTTTGTTGTGTTAACCTTGTTTTCAATGTGGCTGCTGAGTCCGGTCAGTTTTCTTTCATTCAACAAATCGTGTCTCAGTGTTCTGTATTCTTCAGCCTCCTCATGTGTCCAGACTTCCTGAAAAATCCATTATGTCCTCAGCAAGATTGGCATATAAGCATGGGAAATGGGAGGGAGCTGTCTATCAAGCGCCTAGTGGTTTTGTTTTTAAAAACAGACTTTTTGAACTTTTAAAGAAATCAGTGTAGGTTTTTTTTAAGAAAAGAAAATGCTTCCCTTAGGAACAAATTCAATGATCATGTCAGTCTCAAGCACTTGGTAATTAGCCTCCTGGACATTCCATCTATGCACACTTTGGTTGGTCATTTCACAATTACCTTCCTCCTCCTCCTCCTCTTCTTTCTTTCTTTCTTTCTTTCTTTCTTTCTTTCTTTCTTTCTTTGGTGATCACTCGTAGCCAAGTAAGATCGTCTTCTATGAACACGATCTTAACAGTGAGTCCAACCTCCTGCGATGCAGGAAACCCAGCTATCAATAACCTTAACCTCCGTGCAAAGTAGTACTGTGACACCTAGGTAGCTTTCTGCCAGCTGCTGCCACCACCAGGTAAGTCCAATGCGACCCACCAGCACAAGATGGGACTTAAGGATAAGACTTTTTGCTGCACCTCAGCTGGTGATGTTGAGCTTCCACTGTAGACTTCTGATACAGCAAGCTCCACCCAACACCCATCAGAATGATAGAGAAATCCGAATCAAGTTCTAAAGTGCTCTGCAAATGAGGCATGCTCTTCCATTGTCTCCTGAGAAGGATGGGTGCCAGCAAGTAGTTTTATTTCTATTTCTGTTTCTGCTACTTTTATATTATTGTTGTTGTTTAGTCGTTTAGTCATGTCCAGCTTTTCGTGACCCCATGGACCAGAACACGCCAGGCACTCCTGTCTTCCACTGCCTCCCGCAGTTTGGTCAAACTCATGTTGGTAGCTTCGAGAACACTATCCAACTATCTCGCCCTCTGTCGTCCCCTTCTCCTTGTGCCCTCCATCTTTCCCAACATCAGGGTCTTTTCCAGGGAGTCTTCTCTTCTCTTGAGGCGGCCAAAGTATTGGAGTCTCAGCTTCAGGATCTGTCCTTCCAGTGAGCACTCAGGGCTTCAGAATGGATAGGTTCAAGAGTCTCCTCCAACACCATAATTCAAAAGCATCAATTCTTGGGTGATCAGCCTTCTTTATGGTCTAGCTCTCACATCTATACATCACTACTGGGAAAACCATAGCTTTAACTATACGGACCTTTGTCGGCAAGGTGATGTCTCTGCTTTTTAAGATGCTGTCTAGGTTTGTCATCGGTTACTTTTATACTGTACTCTAATAGTGAACTCGTTCTCTGTGTGTGCATTCTTCTGTTGTGAAATTGGAACCACCCATGCTCAAGATGAAGGCATTAGCACCCTATGGTTTGGAGGAACCCTATGGTTTGGGGATGGCTTGGCACCCCACCCACTCCCGCTGCCAATGCCAATGCAGTACAATGAGGACTGAGCATGCCTTGTCGCCTTACTGACTATTGGAGGGAGGGGAGAGAGTGCAGAAACTCAGAAGAGGGAGAGAGAAATTGTACTTATTGTTTTTAACATTTGCTCATTACTTTATACAAAAAAGGCCTCAAAGCAACTGAGCAAGATAAAATACAACAGATAAAAACAATTAAACCTAGAATGTTTAAAACATTGCATTGTACAAAATGCACAAATTGTTCAAAAAAAAAATGCACCTTAGCACCTTAGAGTCCAACTAAGTTTGTTCTGGGTATAAGCTTTCGTGTGCATGTACACTTCTTCAGATCTGAAGAAGTATCTGAAGAAGTGTGCATGCACACGAAAGCTTATACGCAGAACAAACTTAGTTGGTCTCTGAGGTTCTACTGGACATATTTTAAATTTTTAAATTTATTTTGACTGCGTCAGACCAACACGGCTACCTACCTGAATAAATTGTTCATTCATTGTTAACGTCCTACACACGCCATTCAAAAAGAGCATCGCCGCAGAGTTCAGTTTAGTTACCAAAAGCCTAAGTGAATAAAAGAGGTCTCGGTCTGGCATATAATCTGGCGAGCTGGGATGCTGAACTAAAGCAGTCCATGCTCCAAGATTTTGATGCAGGTCCCAGTGGCAATATTTTGCTACTTTTGTCTATTTCTTTGTAAGCCACCCACCAGGAATGGCGATGGGCTGTTGAAGGGTGAGAGGTAAGTTAGTAAATGCAACGTGAGAGAGAACGCCACGGGAAATTTTAGAGCAGGCCAACTTTCAGCTGCTGAGCATGGGGAGAAAGCACTTAGCAATCTCTGATCACACCTCAAGTCATTGGAGTGACCTTGCTCTGCACTGCTCTCCTGGAATCAGATACAGTTCAGCCAAGTGGAACGGATGCCAATGAAAAGAGCACCGAAAAGGAGACGAAGAGAAAAGACCTCCGACATGTGAGTGAAAGGCCAATATTGCACAGGCAGCAGGAACAAATTGGCTTTTGAAAAATGTAGAAGTTATTTTTTAAAAAATCATAATAATTTCCATAGTCATATCAGTGCAATAAGACTCAGGAATCAGTGGGAGAGAGAAATTTCAGAGAAACCAGGAGAGCTATTTTCTTGTCTTGGGGAAAAGATCCTCGGGTAACGAAAGTATTCAGAAGTCTACAGTGAAAGCTAAACAGCACTAGCTGAGGTGCAACAAAATAAATTATTATTATTATTATTATTATTATTATTATTATTATTATTATTGTTATTGTTATTGTTATTGTTATTGTTATTGTTATTGTTATTGTTATTGTTATTATTATTATTTCTACCCCACTCATCTGGCTGGGTTTCCCCAGCCATTCTGGTTGGCTTCCAACAAAAGATTAAAAATACATTAAAACATCTGTCATTAAAAACTTCCCTAAAAATGCCTTCTCCATAACTCCCATACTGTGCTGTTGGGTCCCATCAGATTTACTTGGTGGTGGCAAATGACATAATTTACCTAGGTTTCACAGTGCTACAGGTGCTTTGTACAGAGGTTAAGGTTAAGGCTATCAATAGCTGTGATTCCTGCATTGCAGGAGGTTGGACTTTATCAGTGTTTCCCAAACTTGCATCTCTAGCTGTTTTGGGACTACGGTTCCCATGATCCCTGGTCCAGGTAGCAAGGGATGATGTGAGTTGTAGCCCCAAAACAGCTGGAGACCCAAGTTTGGGAAACACTGGGCTAGATGATCCTTGGAGTCCCTTCCATCACTACAGTTCTAAGATTCTACAATTCAATATTCACCAATCACATGTCATATTCACCAATCTCCTGCGTCAGAGTTAGGTAATCAGGTAAGTGCTGGAGATGTAATGAGGTTGATGGTGCATTTTATCATATGTGGTGGACTTGTAAAAGGGTAAAAGAGCATTGGGAAATGATATATAATGAACTGGAGAAAAAAATGTTTGAAAGTATCTCCCCCCCCCCCCCACAAGTCCTTTCCGTTGGGGATAATTCAGAGGGAAATTCCCAGGTGTCAAAAAAGACTATTTATGTATGCCACTACTGCGGCCCGTGTTTTGTTAGCCCCCAAATGGAAAATGAGCGAGGTCACAACCAAAGAAGAATGGCAACTTAAACTGATGAAATATGTGCAGCTTGAGGATTTAACATATAGAATAAGAGAACAAGAAGAATGTACGTGTAAAGAAGACTGCAAAATGTTTACTGAATATATGAGTGTAAACTGAATATATGGGTGAAAAATGCTGGTAGCATTAGGATAAATCCAACAGTGTAAATAAGTTTTGATGGATGTAACAATGGAATACTAAGTCTCATAGTTCATGTAAAATATGCACGGATCTACGGTATGCAAAATGAACCACTGAAAGGGAAGAAGGGAAGTCATTGATTTAAGGTTGCTTAAATGAATATTTTGAAATGTAAATTAGAAATTTACCGGTAATTTAAAAATTGTTTTTAAAAAGGAGAGGCGGTCTACGATACAATAATCTTTATTGTCATTGTCCCATACAGAACAACCAAATTGAAAATCTACATCAAACGTTCAGAAACCAACAAGCCTGCTATCCCAGCTATCCCAGCCTGGTTAGCCCCCTAAAAACTCTGATACCCCATAATTAAATACAATATACTCCCATAGAGACTCCCTTACACTGCATTTAAAACCAAAATCGCATTTGAATAGAAACTGTTTCTCAGGCGGCTAGAACTAGTCTTTATAACCCTGTACCTTCTTACAGAAGGCAGAAGCTGAAAGAGATCATTTTTGGGGTGCACACTACAGTGGTACCTCGGGTTAAGTACTCAATTCGTTCCAGAGGTCATTCTTAACCTGAAACTGTTCTTAACCTGAAGCACCACATTAGCTAATAGGGCCTCCTGCTGCCGCTGCGCCGCCCGAGCACAATTTCTGTTCTCATCCTGAAGCAAAGTTCTTAACCCGAGGTAATATTTCTGGGTTAGTGGAGTCTGTAACCTGAAGCGTATGTAACCTGAAGCGTATGTAACCCGAGGTACCACTGTATCCTGCACTATCTCTGCAGCTTTCTTATGACACCTGGAAGCATAGATTTGATCCAAGGTAGGGAGAGTGCTCTGGGACGCAGGTGGCGCTGTGGGTAAAAGCCTCAGCACCTAGGGCTTGCAGATCGAAAGGTCGGCGGTTCGAATCCCTGCGGCGGGGTGCGCTCCCGTCGTTCGGTCCCAGCGCCTGCCAACCTAGCAGTTCGAAAGCACCCCCGGGTGCAAGTAGATAAATAGGGACCGCTTACAAGCGGGAAGGTAAACGGTGTTTCCGTGTGCGGCTCTGGTTCGCCAGAGCAGCGATGTCACGCTGGCCACGTGACCCGGAAGTGTCTGTGGACAGCGCTGGCCCCCGGCCTCTTGAGTGAGATGGGCACACAACCCTAGAGTCTGGCAAGACTGGCCCGTACGGGCAGGGGTACCTTTACCTTTTACCTTAGGGAGAGTGCTAGTGATGTATGGAAGTGAGAGCTGGACCATAAAGAAGGCTGATCGCCGAAGAATTGATGCTTTTGAATTATGGTGCTGGAGGAGACTCTTGAGAGTCCCATGGACTACAAGAAGATCAAACCAATCCATTCTTAAGGAAATCAGCCCTGAGTGCTCACTGGAAGGACAGATCATGAAGCTGAGACTCCAATACTTTGGCCACCTCATGAGAAGAGAAGACTCCCTGGAAAAGACCCTGATGTTGGGAAAGATGGAGGGCACAAGGAGAAGGGGATGACAGAGGACGAGATGGTTGGATAGTGTTCTCGAAGCTACCAGCATGAGTTTGCCCAAACTGTGGGAGGCAGTGGAAGACAGGAGTGTCTGGCATGCTCTGGTCCATGGGGTCACGAAGAGTCAGACACGACTAAACGACTAAACAACAACAACAAAGGGAGAGTGTACCCAATTATTCTCTCTGCTGTCTTTACAACCCTGGACAACATTGTTTTTTCCCTGACCGTGCAGCTCCCAAGCCACACACACACTATCTTCTGAATACCAGTTGCTGGGGGTCACAAATGGGGAGAGAACTGTTGCACTCAGACCCTGTTTGCAGCCTTGCCAGAAGACCTCTGGATGACCACTGTGACAACAAGATGTTGGACTGGATGGGTCTTTTCTCTAAGCCAGCAGGGCTCCTCTTATGTTCACCGACTGCCTCTTACAAAGTGAAATGAGAGGAGGAATAGGAACAGCATGTGCCATTAACAGGCTCTGTTGAAACTGCCCTGTTAGCATGTGTTCAAGCCAAAGAACCTCGGGTGGGATTAGACACAAGGAGCTGCTCGGTTTATTTGTACAGCAAACCTATTATCAGCCACTCCTAGGGCAGCCAATATGGTGCCCCCCGCCCACAAACCCATTTCGAAGCTAACGCAATAGGACTGCAAAACTCAAAGCAGAGAGTTGTAAAGAGACCCATTCATTTCCACCCCCAGACCAAGAAAAGCCATTACAGGGGGGAAACAAATTATTTAAACAAAGATGTATCTGCTTTAATGTCACGATTGAAGAGCATCTAGGAATAATACCGAGGGAGGTAGGAAGGTTTTGTGGCAAATGAATATGACTAAGAATATTGGTCTGGGTTATTTTATGCACCAGCAGCCTCATTACTCTCCCTGCACAGTCTGCTTTCTGCAGCATGCACTAAGCTAAATTCCATTAAAATCAATGGTGCAATTGCTCTCTATTGGGCGCGGTAGTATTATGAGAAATGCAAATATTATGGAGAGAAAGTAAAGCTGAAAACACACATATCTCCGGATTGCTCATCTTGAACCAAATGAAGGGTTCAGAATCAGCCTCAGTATGTAAGTACACTCATCGACTGCACGCTAATATTTCTGTAATGTTGTCTGTGCAAACTTTATCTGCCTCTCTGTTGCCTTAATGCACTATTCTAGTGGTAATGTCTGAATTTCATCCTAGGAACTGAGGCAAGGACACATCATGGGATTCCCTTTTTTATAATTTAATTTATGAATTGCCTATTAACATATGCATAGAAACCATTTGCAAGCACATCATAAAAACAGCTGAAAAGGGTCTGGAGAACAACTGAAGGTACGTTTAAAAACAATACATCATCATCCAGCTGGAAAAGTTTGTTAAAACAAAAATGTCATCATTTGTTTCCAAAAAGTACAGGTTGCGGATGACTGTCATAGCTCAGAAAGCTGTTCTCTAAAACAGGGGCAGCCACACAGAAAGCCCTGCTTCATGCTACTATGGTGCCGTTATGTCAGAGACATTAAGGATAGAATCTTGCAAAGAACCTCGTGACCTATTCGATATATAAGGGATAAGGTGGTCTCCCAGTTAACCTGGTCCTGAGATATAGTGGGCCTTATGTGTTGGTACTAAAACCTTGAACACAGCCTAGTTGAAGAACTGCAATCATTGGAAATCTACCAAAGCAAGGGGTTATCTAATAGCTGTAAGTATGGAGGACAAATTCAGTTCCATAAGCATTTAAAGCCAAAACTATCAGATGCACACATTCCAAAACAATATGCAAACCAAAACACCAGCCATCCTTAGAAATTTGCACTGTGCCAAAGTTTGCAGTGCAATTCCCCAGCTAAGCAATGTTCATTACAAAAATGGATATGCTGGTGGAGTGTGTACATAAAAATGAAGATAAGAATGAAAACAGTATACAAAAATACATTTTATTTGGAGGGGGGGACTGCTTGAAGAAAAATGTGTACGTTAGTCAAAACTGCATATGAAACGTGTTTATTAGAAGTCAACACTGAAATGCTGATGAGTTCTTGTGAGTGGCAAAAAAAAAAGGTATAAAAAGAGAATTCCTGGATGCCAAGATCCAAGTCTGGAGCAAGTACTATTTGGTGAGAAAACCCCAGCAGAGATTTAAAATCACAAAACATGCAGCAAAGTAAAGTTTTGAAATATAGGTTGTTTGAAATATGCCCTTTGAGTTCCAAAATAGTCCCCACTTTCCCCAACATAGAAAAAGACCACACGCTTAGTAAGTTAAAATTGGTTTACTTACAAACTCTCCAAAGAGCAGATTCATGTGCTTTTCCAGTCCATACAGCATTCAGAAAAATACAGGCAGTAAAACTTGGCTTAGATACAGGGGTGAAAGTTCCTATTATTCTTATTCTTATTAGGCTTTTACTCTAAGGCAGGGGTAGGCAACCTAAGGCCCGGGGGCCAGATGCGGCCCAATCGCCTTCTCAATCCGGCCTGCGGACGGTCTGGGAATCAGCATGTTTTTACATGAGTAGAATGTGTCCTTTTATTTAAAATGCACCTCTGGGTTATTTGTGGGGCCTGTCTGGTGCTTTTACATGAGTAGAATGTGTGCCTTCATTTAAAATGCACCTCTGGGTTATTTGTGGGGCCTGTCTGGTGCTTTTACATGAGTAGAATGTATGCCTTCATTTAAAATGCATCTCTGGGTTATTTGTGGGGCATAGGAATTTGTTCATTTTTTTCTCCAAAATATAGTTCGGCCTAGCACATGGTCTGAGGGACAGTGGACCGGCCCCCTTCTCACAAAGTTTGCTGACCCCTGCTCTAAGGTCTTAGTGTGGGTTACACCATTAAAAACAATATTCAAAGCCACTTAGAAGTATCAGTGTGTTTAGTGTGTGTGCTTGTTTTCATGTGTGAACAAGTCCTTTCCGGGAGCACAGATTTGTTTCATTCTGCTCATGTTCATCAGCATCAATTAGCACTTGTCATTTGCCAACCTGAAATCAGCTTGACACTAGTGACAGGTAGAAGGGGGAAAAACTGCAGAGGGATGATATGCAGGTTTTTAAAAATGCAAACAACATCAGCTGCAGGGTGGAGCTTATAATTATCAGGATTTCAGCAGAGATGGAGAAGGGAACGTTATGTTTTTTCCTCTGAGGAAGATCCCTACCTGAAGCTGGTATTTGCTCAGGGAAAGGAAATCCCTCAATGGACAACTTCCTCCTAATTCACATAACATTTTTAGAGGAGAGATTTTCTGAAGGCCTGCAAAAGGTCAAAGGGGTGTAATCCTTCATGCTTGCTGCAATCTCAATCATTATCAACCCGTGATTATTCAGTTTGCATCTACCTAATATGTTGCATCAGTGCAAGGATTCACACTTTCTCATTGGGACTCCCCCACTCATCCCCCCCCATGTAAGCGCCCCCTCCATGCTCCCCAAATCTGATCTAGAGGGTTGGAGAAACCACAACAACAAATTTAGGGGGTGCAAAAGGGGAGAGAGGAGGTTTTGTTGCAGAAGCAGAAATCCTTGTATGGGTGGAACGTGTTCATTGGGTACCACCCTGAACTTGGGATGTGAATATGGGTTTAGCATCCTGTCCAGTTGAGCCTTTTATCTCTAGGAAAGGAGGTTTTGCTATACAGTGGTACCTCCGGTTGCAGACGGGATCCGTTCCAGAGGTGTGGTCGGATACCAAGGTTTCCGCAACCTGAGGACCGCTTCTGCACATGCGTGAGTGGCGAAACCTGGTCATATACTTCTGGGTTTGCCGCTTTCGCACATCCTGAAGTTTACATAACCAGAGGGTTACGTAACTAGCGGTACTGCTGTATTTATTCATGCTCCTTCTGCCCCAGAAAAGAAGAGAGAGTAAAAGTTCACCCTCCCTTCATTCCATTTCTGCTGCTACCAGGGCAGTAAAACAAGGAAGTTCAGGTGGGGAGGCAAGCAGATAGGAGAGGGAAAGGAGGAGCTCAGAGATTCACAGGTCACTGGGAGAGGGACTGCCTCTATCATGCTCCTGGTGACATCATCAAAGGTGGTGGTGATGGTGGTGTGGTTGTTATCCCGCCTTTTTTTCAGACCAGGCTTCAATTTGGCTTACACAAACTGAAAGCAAATCAGAGAAAATACATATGAAAGATAATCATTAAGAAGTAATTAAAATCAGAAACTCCGAGAGTAGGATAGATATAACCACTTCAATACCATCATCAACCATTCTTCTTACCTTGGATCAAATCTATGCTTCCAGGTGTCATAAGAAAGCTGCAGAGATAGTGCAGGATAGTGCGCACCCCGGAAATGATCTCTTTCAGCTTCTGTCTTCTGGAAGAAGGTACAGGGTTATCAAGACTAGGACTAGCCCCCTGAGAAACAGTTTCTATCCAAATGCGATTTTGGTTTTAAATGCAGTGTAAGGTAGTAACCCGAGGTACCACTGTAGTGTGCACCCCAAAAATGATCTCTTTCAGCTTCTGCCTTCTGTAAGAAGGTACAGGGTTATAAAGACTAGTTCTAGCCGCCTGAGAAACAGTTTCTATTCAAATGCGATTTTGGTTTTAAATGCAGTGTAAGGGAGTCTCTATGGGAGTATATTGTATTTAATTATGGGGTATCAGAGTTTTTAGGGGGCTAACCAGGCTGGGATAGCTGGGATAGCAGGCTTGTTGGTTTCTGAACGTTTGATGTAGATTTTCAATTTGGTTGTTCTGTATGGGACAATGCCAATAAAGATTATCGTATCGTATCGTATCGTATCGTATCATGGGTGGCACAAATCGTAATGAATGCATGATTTTTCAAAAGGATGTCTGGCGGGGCCCCAAATTGCATTAGGTAAATGGGAATTTTAATGTAGGGTTGTTTTTAAAGGTTGGCAAATGGAAAACAGAAATGAGGCAGATTGAATTTAGGGTGTCACGCATGGAAAAAAATGGCATGGACCAGAAATAGGCTTATCTGCCAACACCCTACTTCACAGCAGCTTATCGTTCAAGAAAAATAGCGAAGGCTGCAGTCCTATATGCACTTACCTGGAAGGAAGTCACATGAAACACAACGTGACAGAGCAATCCTGTGCGTGTTTACTCAGAAGGAAGGTCCATTGCATTCAATGGGACTTATTCTCAGCCTAAAATATCATTTAAAAAGCAATAAATCACAATACACCCACAGTACAGGATAAGCAAACAAAGGCCAACAGCAACAATGGTGCAATAGACTCTAACATTGCTCAGTTAAAGCCTGAGAAAACACAGGAATCTAGAAGCCTGGCGGAGTTTGTTTATTCAGGCTGCAATCCCATCACACTCTCTTTGGTAATTTGATCATTAAGAGGTTAAATTCAGAACCTCTGGGGCAAGAGTCCAGCCTAAGACTTTTCTGTCAAGTTCATTTCTGCTTCTTATATGCTGGGAATAAACAGTCTGTTTTGTGAGCCGGCAAATGAAGTGAGTAGGAGTTTTATTTAGATAGATTAGAAAGAGCTTGCTGTGTTATTCTGAGTAAACATTCTTAGCATCATGGTAGCAATGAGCTATTCTGGGGGTAACAGCTCTGAACCTACTGGAGCAAAAATGATGAAGGATCACGATTATAGATGTTTGCATGTATACCCCATATTAAGGGGGCTGAGCCTAAGTGACTCGTCTCACAATGTGTTCATGTTCATAAACAACTTTGAGCGACATAGTGTTCATAAGTGAGAAACAGTCCCCCCAATTTGGGGAGTTGTTTTACTCATTTGTATATATCCCTTGCTCTCTCAGCAGTTAATGGCTGGGATTTGGGTGTGTCAGCTGACTCCAGGTGCAAGTGTCTATGAAGGTTGTACCTGCAGAATTAGATAAGAACATAAGACTATCGCTTTTGTTGCAATCACACAGGGTCCCCGGACATTTGACAGTCTATTGATCCCTGTGTCACCACTATGATCACTTCCCTGCTGCCACCAACCCGTTTCTCTCGGGTACACACTGAGTCCAGACAGTTGTTAACATTAAAACAAATAATCAAGTTTATTTTATAAGCATGAACAAGTTTATGGTTTCAGTTAATTTTTCTTGTCAGTTTCTTATCCTTAGTTTCTATACCGGCCTATACCTTCCTAATAACTGCTAACTGATTATCCCAACTGTCTATCTGACTCCTCCTATCAGTTTCCCTCACTCTCTCACATTAAAACTCGACCAACCCACAGACTTATCCTCCCTATTCCTTCTCCAACTCTCAACTGACTTCCAAACAACTCCAACTCTAACTCTAACTCCTCCCCTTGGGTTCCCACTGGCCAATCACTTCACACTCATTTAACCCTTTCCTTATGACCCACCTAGGAGGGCAAACGCCACAGCTGTCATCAAGCAAAGTGTAAATCAACCCATGATCTTGAACTGGATTTTGCAATACTCTTGGATCATTTCCATTAGCAGTGTTGGCCCCGGGAAATGAGAACTATAATAAGCCGAGACCTCATTGGGTGGTTTTACACAGGTTCCTCAATCTCTCCTCTGAAAAAAATGAGAACATTGCCTCACGGCATCACACCAGCAAGGATAAAATATGAATCATAGCAGACTCTACCGAGCGAAAGTGCTTTCGAATCTGCTATTATTTATAATGAGAAAGCTGGGAACTTTGTAGTTTTTGAACATTGTTCTTTAAAGAGTTATTGCACATCCGGGAAGCATGCACAGAAGTGTGTTCAGGCTTCCAAGCAACTGAGAAAAGGCCTGTTTCCTGGAAAATGCATCTTGCATTAAATAATATTTCTAGTACTGCTGGAGTAGGAAACCGCCGGGAGAGAGCTCTGTGACTTATATTGGGTATTTTGATGATTTTGAAAAATAAAGAGTAGTTTTTAAGAATCCGCACCTGTTAATCAACCTCTTTTCTACGGTGCACAACAGCATTTGAAGGATGGTTTGCCAGGTTTCACATATATTGGGTACCCTGTCTTCCCTCCACTCCTAGCAATGCTGTGTTTACCTCCAATCGGAGGGTCATAGCTGAGCATCTGTTCTGCATGCAGAAGATCCCAGGTTCAGTCCCCAACATCGCCAAGGAGGTCTAAAACCCTGGAGAGTTGCTGCCAATCACAGCAGACGATACTGGGCAAGATGGACCAATGGCCTGACTCCGTATAAGGCAGCTTCCTATGTTCCTATGGCAACTGCTGCATCTGTATTTGTGCTCCATGTAGCCTAGTCCACATCTGAGGTGCCACTACAAATGCTATGGCTGACCCGCAGTAAGGTAAAGTCTATTTGCATTTGAAATTCTATCACATGAAATTCTATCATGGGAATTACTCTGGGGACATGGCTGCTGCCACCGCCACCCCCAAAACCGCACCAATATTTTCTAATTGAGAAGCTAGGTATAGAGATTATAATCAATTATCCTGATAACTGTAAATAATGGTGATGGTAATTATGATTCTTCAGATTCTCTGGATGACTGCCTAGGCAATTTGAATAATTGAGCTTCTACTGAACTTAGATCCAATCTGTGACTCTGAAAACAAAGAAGCAAAAAGTCGCACATACTATGTTTTAGTTCTATTTTTTTAAAAAACGTGGTTTTGCCTATGGTAAGAGATTCCAGTTCTGTGTTTTCAGAGCAAACCTAAAAGTTATCGTTCAGCATAAATTTTAATAAGCACATTCTCAGGAGCAAAGCTATACCCTAATTAATGGACAAAATAATTATGCCCTGTATGCAATCTGGCTGTCAGCCCCTAGCCTTTGTTAACTGTATGGTTGCTTTTTTCTTTTCTTTTTTAAAACCCTCCTGTATTGAGAAATCATGCTATTACTCTTTGGGGATAATCAGTATTTGCTGTTAACTCACAGCAGATAAGCAGTGCTGAGCTTTTGTACACTGGAGTAAGCCTATGAAACGTACTGCATTGCAGCAAGCTGGCTAAGAACCCAGTGAAGCGAAGCATATTCTTGACTGCTAGGAGCAGAGCGTCAGAGATGCTGTAATCAGGAAGCGCAGGCATTTCAGCAGGAGGATTGGGAAGAATTAAGCACATTTCACGTGCTTGAGCGGTGTGCTCAGAAATGCATGCTCTGTGTCAGGGATGGGCAGTTTCAGTAGCCTTGGCTCCTGGAGGGGCTGCACGTACCTACAAAATCTATACATTTACGGCTGCTGCTTCAGCAGTCTTCCATTTCAGACTGATGGTTGGATAAGAGATGGAGGCTCTGCCAAATTCTAAGCCTGACCCTCACCTAGGCAAGGGCTTGGATGAGCTCCTCTTTCCTCCCAAGTAGACTCGCATGTGCCCACATCTCCCTATGGCCATGGGGGAATGACATAGGCAGGGGGCAAGGGGCAAGAGTTGACCAGCAACCCAGGTCAGCAACAAAACAATCAATCAACTGATTCCAGTTGTCAGGGATTGTTGTCAGGGTTGAATCCTGACATCTCTAAGCCAGGGGCCACCCCCACATGTTGCGGCATCTAACCCCGTGAATTGATAACATTTCCAGAGGCTGCCACTTAAAGGCAACATTTCGCAAGCCCTTGTCCACATATAGCAGATTCTGTATGTAACTTTGGATCCCAACTGAAGAATACTTTCAGAGGGCCTACGTGCAAGAGATTCAGCTCCTATGGTGTGTGGGGTGAATAATGTTGAAACGTTTTTGTTTTGTTGATTGTGTTGAGATTGTTAACTGCATAAATCAGTAACTGTAAGTTTTATATCTTCCATCATTTCTTCATAACCCTTATTAGATTGGCTTTAGTTGCAAATCACCCTGGAACCTGTAAGGAGATGTGCATCCCAAACCTTTGCATGTGTTTACTCAAAAGTAAGGCTCACTGAGTTGTATGTGGCATATGCTTAAGTAAATGTGTGCTGGATTGCAGCCTGAAGAATTTAGCATAGGATTAGGCTGTACAAACTTTTAACAATCGGCCACGGAGCCAACATTACCCAGGTCTGACTCATGAAGCTAATACAGGCATGCATCCCATGCGCTTTCTTTCTTTCTTTCTTTCTTTCTTTCTTTCTTTCTTTCTTTCTTTCGCCAGTGGAATTTCTATACTCCCTATGGCAAGTTACCATAACCCTAATTGTATAACCATAGGGCAGACAGACAGCGTCAATTCCTCTAGGTGAATATGTGTGTGGATATAAACAACAGCTGGGGTGGACCAATTCAGGGAGCCATTTCTGTTCTCATGTTCAGTTACAAAGGAGAAAGAGAAAAAAGTGTTCTTGTGAACCTGATGTTGGAAGCCACCTTCCTCTCCTGTCAAACTCAGACTGCAAGGCGTAAGAGAGATAAAGATCAGATGTGTCCAACTCTTTAAATTCAATGTCCATTAATTTCAAGGTGGCTATTCAGAGTAAAACTTAACTGAATACCACCCTGGCTCCTGGCTCCTCCAATGTCCTGATGCGACGTCACACACAATCTCCCTCACAGGTTGGCGCTTCCGGTCCTAACTTACTCATGCTTAATAATTCCAGTCAGTTCTTCCCCAACTAAAACAGCCTTTCTCAACCTGTGGGTCCCCAGATGTCGTTGAACTACAACTCCCATCACCCCTAGCTAGCAAGGCCAGAGCTCAAGGATGATGGGAGTTGTAGTCCAACAACATCTGGGGACCCACAGGTTGAGAACCACTGGACTAAAACTTAATTGAATAGCACGCTACGCGTAGAACATAGAATCGTAGAATTCCAGAGCTGGGAGGGGGTCCAAAGGGTCATTTGTTCCAACCCCCTGCAACATGCTGGTGTAAATTAAGCTAGGAAAAAGTTGCATCAGATCCAAACCCTGTTCAGCTGTGGGGCAGCAGTTGCTGCTCTAAAGGAGCTGGGCAGAGGGGAAACAAGCCTTTAAAACAGGATTCTATGCGGGGCTGCCAGCTCACATGACTGTACTGAATGGGCTTAGGATCCAGTTTAATCCCCGCTCTGTGTTCCTGCTTCTGCCATACCTCCAGAACACTCCCCTTTGAGAATTGCACCAGCTTCAATTCAGCCAGTTTCAGTTCAGCTGGGGAGCAAATTATGCCAGTGTACCTTCAGCAGGGGACGTGGGTGGTGCTGTGGGTTAAACCACAGAGCCTAGGACTTGCCAATCAAAAGTTCGGCGGTTCAAATCCCCACGACGTGGTGAGCTCCCGTTGCTCGGTCCCTGCTCCTGCCAACCAAGCAGTTCAAAAGCACATCAAAGTGCAAGTAGATAAATAGGTACCGCTCCGGTGGGAAGGTAAATGGTGTTTCCGTGTGCTGCTCTGCCTGGCCAGAAGCGGCTTAGTCATGCTGGCCACATGACCCGGAAGCTGTACGCGGCTCCCTCGGCCAATAAAACGAGATGAGCACCGCAACACCAGAGTCGGTCACGACTGGACCTAATGGTCAGGGGTCCCTTTACCTTTACCTTTTTACCTTCAGCAGACCTTGGTCAACTTAATGCCAACTGAGCCTGTCTGAGCCTGAAATCAGGCAGCTGCGCCAGGGATCCCAGTGCATCCTAAGCTGCTCATCCCAAAGGATCTTGCCATAGGATCACCTCCTAAATAAATATCTATGAATGGGTGGTGGGGTTTTTTGTTTTTAAGAAAACACCTATAGGCAAAAAGCATGCAACTCAACAGTTAAAGTGCCTGAAAGCTCAATCTCAAAAATGCACCAGAAACCTGCATATCTTAATTCTTATAATTAAGGAGGAAACCATCACTAATTTTCTCCAGAGTTTTCTTAATCAGACAAACGGACTTGCGGTAAAGTAAGGTTAATATCAGGCTTCCGTTAATTTGCAGGTGGGGAACCTTTGGCCCTCCAGATGTTGTATTGCATCAACCCCAGTCAAAATGGCCAGTGGTCAGGAGGGATGGGAGTTCTACTTCAACAACATCTGGAAGGCTACAGGCTCCCCATCTCGGAGTTAAGGCATATGCGTAAAACGCAAGTAAATTGTACACAAGTCTGAACTCTAGATCCTCTTTCATGCTGGCAAGATCACGGAGGTTAATTAATGGGAAGGGAACTGGAGGGACAACGCGGAAAGGGCCTTAATTTCCCTGTTGCTTCCTGCCGCATCATCGAGAAAGAATTAGGGGGGGTGTTGGTGGGGTTGCTAGGCAACAAATTATATACAGTTCCACACTCATTCCTTCCTTTCCCTATACCAGCCTTAGCCCTGCATAAATCTCGCCCTATAGTGAATTTAAAGAAGAGGCAGCTTCAGGCGACACTTTTCGGCAGATTGGGAGGGTGGCCAGAGAACAAACTGCCCCTGCGAAGCTTGATTCTCAGTTGTTCCTCAGGCCACTCTAGCTGCAAACTATGACACTAAAGCAAGTTGTGGGTCAAGGTAGTTTCTGTTCCTTTCCCTTTCTATTGATTTCGTATATTTTTATTGATTGATTGATTGATTGATTGATTGATTGAACTTATATGCTACCCTACATCTGAGGAACACAGAGTGGCTTACATTACTTATGGGAGTTACAGCTAAGGAGAAACCTGAGCTTGATATAAGAACAACAACAACAACAACAACAACAACAACAACAGCAACAAATTTTATTTATACCCCGCCCTCCCCAGCCAGAGCCAGGCTCAGGATGGCTAACACCCATAAAAATTACAGTAAAAACATAATAGGGGAAGAAGAAGAAAAAACAATTTAAAATACAGGTTAAAATACAATTTAAAATGCAGCCTCATTTTAAAAGCAGCCCATAGATCACATAAAGGGAGGGAAACATAAGGGTCAGACTGAGTCCAAACGGAACAGCTCTGTCTTGCAGGCCCTGTGGAAGGAAATCAGATCCCGCAAATGGACTTTACTCTGTTTAAAGTCAGGTTCGTTATACGCCTTTAGGCACTGAGCAAAAATGTTCTTCAACCCAGCGTTTGGCTAATTAATATTCTATAGCCTTTAGGTAAAAGGTAAAGAACCCCTGGACAGTTAAGTCCAGTCAAAGGCAACTATGGGGTGCCGCACTCATCTCGCTTTCAGGTCGCGGGAGCTGGCGTTTGTCCACAGACAGCTTTCCAGGTCATGTGACCAGAATAACTAAATCACTTCTGGCACAACGGGACACCGTGACAGAAGCCAGAGCACACGGAAATGCCATCTACCTTCCTGCCGCAGCATTACCTATTTATCTACTTCCACTAGCATGCTTTCAAACTGCTAGGTTGGCAGGAGGTGCGACAGAGCAACAGGAGCTCACCCTGTCACACGGATTCAAACCACTGACCTTCTGATCGGCAAGCCCAAGAGGCTCTGTGGTTTAGACCACAGCGCCACCCTCATTTTTTAACTATAGCCTTTACATGTGTTTGTGGGAGGGGATTATTGGGGGGGGGGGTTTGGTGCTTCTATCCTGTATTTTTATCTTGTGAACCACCCTGAGATTTTTGGATGAAGGGTGGTATATTAAAACAAACAAACAAACAAACAAACAAACAAACAAACAAATGTTATTTGTGACAGTTACCCTTGCAGCTATATAGTAATTGCATTCCTAACATAAGTTCTATTATTACTACTACTACTACTACTACTACTATTATTATTATTATTATTATTATTATTATTATTATTATTATTATTCCCAACCTTCATTGTGAGGTCCCAATTCTCACATCACAGGGGTGAGGGTGCAGTGTTTCACAGATTACCTTGTACCTGGGTACAAGCTGTCTGTACCTGGGTTCAGCCACTCCGAGAGTCTACACATTTGTAGTATCTTAGAATTGGAAAGGACTCCAAGGATCATCTAGTCCAACCTCTGCAATGAAAGAATTACAGCTAAAGAATCCATGACAGATGACCATCCAACCTCTGTTTAAATACCTACAATGTAGGAGAGTCCGGTAGCCTCTGAGGGAGTCCACAGTGGCACACTTTGGTCACTAAAATTTCAGTGGTGCCCTGCACAAATCCAAAATTTGACACACCCCTGCTTCTCATCTTTCATGCTGCTCAGTTCACGATGTTCTAGAACCCTGCAGCGCCCTCTAGAGTTAGCTCCCAGTGCGACGGAACCCAAATCCGCCTCTGGAGCCCAGTCACATCTGAATACCAATGGATGGGCTTTGCAAGTGGGAAAAGTGCTGTTGCATTGTTGTCCTGCTCGAGGGCTTCTTATAGGCGTCTGGGTGGCCACTGTGAGAACAGGATAAGCATAAGATCTACCAGCCTAAAAAAGTTACATAGAAACATAAGACGCTGCCTTATAGTGAGCAGACAATCAGTCCACTGAGCTCAACTGGCAGCAATTCTCTCCGGTTTCAGACATTCCCAGCCCTACCTAGAGAAGCCAAGACTTGAACCCAGGACCTTCTGCCTGCAAAGCAGATACTTTGCTCCTAAGCTACCTTTCCCCAATCACACCTATGACTGGTCCTTATACAAAAATGAAAGCTGCCATGTGAAGCTATAGTCGTCAGGGGATGCCATGCATGTATGAACCACCATTCTACAGGATTCACCTTGTTGACTTGAATGGGATGCGAAGCTGGAGGGTAAAAAAGAAAGAAGGAAGCATGTAGCAAGCTGCCAAAGAACCCCATCCCAATAGCAACAAAATGACTTAAATCTTGATTCTCATGGTTCAGCCACGTCCCACTTAAATGCCCGCCATAGTGAATGTGAGACACGTGCTGATTACAAGATTTGTGCTGTTGGAGAGCCAGCAGCAGGCCTGTGGTTCAGGCGTTAAACTCAGCGGCTGCCGTCAGTCTCTGAGACATTTAACTCGTTGCCAATTTGTAAGCTGCTCAGCGTCTATCGGAGAGGGTGGAGTTTGGAGAACAGAAGGTTCAGCCAGGCAGAGACGATGAAATGAGCTATCGTTTAAAAAGAGGAATTGCATGACTAACGGTTTAGGAGAAGAGGAGAAAACAAACCACTTCATCTCCCCAGCCCTCCTTCAAACTGACAAAGAAATATTCACAATGCAAAATGTATCTCAGGAAAGTAAATGGTAGACATGGGTACCGTTATTTAACTTCACTTCCACACACCACGGGGTCACCATTGGAGTCCTTGATCAACGCTTGTTCTTTATTTCATTTGGCTGCTCCCACCAAATATACAGCCACGATCTGGATTGCTTCTTTACAATGAGAGTCTGTGATGAAAGGGTATTGAAAGGCTCAGCTCTTGGGCTTCTAGCTCAACAACCCCATTCATGAAACAGAGCACAGAAGTATGGAGGAACAGATGGAATGAGGATAGAAACAGGATAGAATCACTAGACCAATCTACCTGTTTGTCCATTTGATGCTTTATACCTGAAGGAGTGTCTCCACCCCCATCGTTCTACTGAGTCCATCGCCGAGGGCCAGATTCTGCTGCTTCCTTCACTGCGAGAAGCCAAGTTACAGGGAACCAGGCAGATGGCCTTCTCGGTAGTGGCACCCACCCTGTGCAAAGCCCCCCCATTGGATATCAAGGAAATAAACAACTATCTTGACTTTTTGAAGACACCTGAAGTTTTTAATGTTTGTTTTGCTGTGCTTGATGTTTCAATTTGTTGGAAGCTGCCCAAAGATGGCTGGGGCAGGACTTCCGGAGGCGGCGCGAAACAGTAATGGCGGTCCTCTTCGGTCTCTGAAGAGGGGCTCCGCAGAAAAGGGTCGTTTGCTGCGGCACAGCGACGACCCACCAAGAAAAACCACGGGCAGAGTGAGCCCGTGGCCGTGGGACTCGGCGGGCACCTGGAGCGACCCCCAAAACGAAGAAGGGACCCCGTAAGGGGCTCCGGAAGCGTGGAGGGGAAGCGGTGCTGTGAGTTCATCGCTCTTTCTGCGGGAGCGAAGCCGCGCGGCTGCTACTGATGAGCGCTGACCTTTCTTCCTGAAACATCGGATTCCAAATTACTTACTCGTGAGTAAGGACCATTCTTTTCTGGGATTATAAATTTTGAATTTGGCTGAAAGCGGGGGACGAAAAACAGGAAGTCCGTCTCCCGGCAATGCTTAAAGATCAAAGGCAAAGAAATTGACAAGCTGGAAGCAATTTAAAGGGATTATAAATCTGGAACTATCGTGTGTATTTAAAAGGGAAAAGGCAAGCTTCTTCTTCTTTTTATTGTGTGTGGACTTTAATTGAGACCCTCCTCATTTCTATGGATTACAAAAATCTAAGATACCAAATATCGGACTGACAGGAGAAAAGAGAACTGTCAGTGCGGAAACTGTATCTAAAACAGAAACTGCTACAGTTGAGCGCTATTGGCAGATACAATTAAGAAACTGTAACTTGCACCTTTTAGATGAGACTTTGTGGCAACTTGGGAAGTGCTCTGTAAGTTAAAAAAGTTTGAAGGACTATCGTTAAAATATTTGGGACTGCAGGGACTTTAATGGCGGATAAATTTCTTTCTTTCCTCTTTGAATTGTAACAATACTCCCTCTAGTGGATATTGGGACTTATAAGTGCCTGGGAACAAACTTTATTTTGACTCTCTGCTGATCTGTTATTTACATTTGGGAACTGTCTTTCCCATGGGATAATAGACAATTTGACCTTGACTCATAGACAGGAGTGGAATGAGTGGCCCGCCAAAAACAAGATCTGCAAAAGCGAAAGCAGGGAAAGCTCAACTTGTGCAAACAACTTTGACTACTCAGTCACGTAGATCATCTGTCCCAGCTGTATTAAGGGAAGTTGAACAGCCAACAACAGAGGATATGGCTGCAGGAGGATCTGATACCCTCCTAAAAGAAATGCTAGAACAATTTGCAATCTTAAATAAGAAGGTGGACGATCAAACGGCAAAAATTGACCTAGCCACATCCTCTATTACAAAACTGACTGAACAAGTGGCACAACATACAGAAGCAATTGGAAATCTTAAAGAGGCAACTTCTGAGAATCAGAAATTGGCTGAGGCAGCCAATTTGAAGGCAGATCAAGCAAACCAGAAAGTTGAGGAAATAAAAGGGGAGGTAAGGCCACTACACAAGCACATCAGTGACCAGCAGGCCTACCTGTCTATGGTGGAATTGAGAAATCGGGAAAATAATTTGAGACTACGATCTATCCCAGAGCTTGAGAAAGAAGATTTGATTGGCTACCTGACAGTAGAATTTTCTAAGTTCTGGGGGATAGAAGCAGATAAAGATTTTAAAATAACAACTGCGTTTAGACTGGGAAGAGTAGCAAGGAGGGACAGGCCCAGAGACTGTTTGATCATCTTGAGATCTAAACAGGAGAGAGACAAAATATTGGACCTCCATTTTAAGAAATCACTTGACATCCAGGATAAAAGGGCGGAAATCTACAAAGATATCCCAAAACAACTTTTGGACCTTAGAACTGTATACGCTGACTTAGCAAGACTACTGAGAGGCAACGGGATCCCCTACAGGTGGGAGTTCCCCCAAGGTTTATCTTTCAACTACAAAGGAAAGAAAGTTAAAATTAAAACAAAAGAGGATAACCAGAAGTTCCTGCACGACTACGGGGAGGACTTGCAGAAGGGAATAGCGGTTCCTTGGCCACAGCCACAGTTGGGAAAAGAACCAACACCTTCCCCCTCGGGTCTGGATGAAAAGGAGGACACCCCATAAAGAGGAACAACAGATTGATTCAGGATGTCTCTGCAGCTGTACAGTTGGAATATTCATGGAGCGAATTCCCCCGAGAAAAGAAGAAGGATCTTTCATATTTTGAAAAAAGAACATTTGGATATAATTTGTTTGCAGGAAACACACGTGACTAGACTCCACAGGAAAGTGCTAATCAACAAAAGACTAGGCCAAGAATTTATTTCATCAGACAGAGTTAAGAAAAGAGGCGTGGTGATCTATGCAAAGGAGAACTTGTCACCGAAATTTTTGTTTAAAGATGAACAAGGAAGAATCTTGGCAATTGAAATACAAACACAAGGAGAAAAAGTTTTGATAGTTGGAATTTATGCACCAAATGAGGGGAAATCGGAATTCTACAAAAAGCTGCATGAGACATTGCTGGACTATCTGGACTATTCTAACATCATTATGATGGGAGATATGAATGGGGTGGTCTCCACTCTTATGGATAAGTCACAAAATCAAAATTTGACCAAGGATGGCAGACTACCTAAAACTTTTTTTGAACTGACAGACAATATGGATTTGATTGATATTTGGAGGACAAGAAACCCCCTAGGTAAAGAAGGAACTTTCTTTTCTGAAGCTCACCTGTCATGGACAAGAATCGACCAAATTTGGACAACTAGAGGGCTGGCACCTAAGACTAGAAGAGTGGAAATCTGCCCAAAGACATGCTCCGACCATAACGCCCTGAAAATGGAATTGAGATTTACTCCAGCCGGATCCTTCAGATGGAAAATGAATGACACCCTGCTAAGAGATCAAGAGATTGTAAAGAAGGCCCAAAAAACTTTAAAGGACTACTTTGAAATTAATTTGAACACCTCAGTGAATAAGAGAATAATCTGGGACGCAAGTAAAGCTGTAATGAGAGGGTTTCTGATACAACAGAATACGATCAAGAAAAAACTCTGGAATGGAAAAAAGGATAAGATACTAGAGAAGATAAGAGATGGAGAGAAAAAATTGAGATCAAAACCAAAATCAAAAGAGATCCTAAGAGAAATTAAATTCCACCAGTCGCTATATACGAAATTGATAAATCAAGAAGTGGAATGGAAAATTAAACAAATGAAACAAAGATCCTTTGAATCAGCAAATAAATGTGGGAAACTGCTAGCATGGCAGTTGAAAAAGAGACAAAAATTGAACTATGTTACCAATCTAGAGGTTGAAGGGAAAAACATTCAGAAACCAGATGAAATTAGAAAGTGTTTCCAGAAGTACTTTAAAAAACTGTACACGCAAGGGCCCGAGGAAGTCTCTGAGATGGATCAATTTTTAAAAACTAATGGTCTACCAGAATTACCTCAGGAGAAGAGATCAATCTTGAACTACAGAATAACACAACAGGAAATTGAGGATGCCATTTGGAACATGCAGTTGGGCAAATCCCCAGGCCCAGATGGACTCACCTCCAAGTATTATAAGATGTTAAAAGACTATTTGACACAACCACTAATGGAGGTTTGCAATAAGATTATGGAGGGAGGCAGGGCACCGGAAACGTGGAAAGAAGCTTTCATCACATTGATACCTAAAGTGGAAACTGAAAAGGCTCAGCTTAAGAACTACCGTCCCATCTCACTCCTAAATGTGGATTACAAAATATTTGCAGACATTTTGGCAAATAGACTTAAAAAGGTATTAAATGAAGTAATTCATAAGGACCAGGCAGGCTTTCTCCCAGGCAGACATTTGTTTGACAATACCAGGAACATTATTGATATTCTGGAACTGTTGCAAACCAATATTAACACTAAAGCAGTGTTAATTTTTATTGATGCGGAGAAGGCCTTTGACAATATTTCCTGGAAGTTCATGAAGAAGAACTTGGAAGGGATGGGAGTGGGACGGGGGTTTGAAAATAGTCTAGAAGCAATTTATTCAGAACAAAAAGCTAAGTTGATAGTGAACAATGTGGTGACAGAAGAGTTCCAAATTGAAAAAGGAACACGGCAGGGGTGCCCTCTCTCCCCCCTATTATTTATCTCAGTCCTGGAGGTGCTCTTGAACATGATTAGGAAGGACCGGCAGGTACAAGGAGTACGGGTCGGAGCGAAACAATATAAACTGAAAGCTTTCGCAGATGACTTGGTTTTAACACTACAGGAGCCAGAATCTAGTACAAAAAGAGTTTTAGAACTGATTCAGGAGTTTGGTCGGGTGGTGGGATTCAAGTTGAATAAACAAAAAACTAAAGTTTTGGGGAAAAACTTGACATCTTCAGAAACAGATGGGTTTTAGAGGGAAACAGAGTTAAATGTGGTTAAAAAAGTGAAATACCTGGGGGTCAACTTGTCTTCTAAAAATTTGAATTTATTTAAAGATAATTATGAGAAATGTTGGTCGGAAGTTAAAAAAGATCTAGAAATCTGGTCAAGATTGAAACTTTCCTTGTTGGGTCGAATTGCAGCTATAAAAATGAATGTATTGCCAAAGATGTTGTTTTTGTTTCAGACCTTACAGATCGTGGACAGAGTGGAATGTTTTGGAAAGTGGCAGAAGGATATCTCAAAGTTTGTTTGGCAGGGCAAAAAGCCCCGTATAAAGTTTAAAATACTAACTGATGCAAAAGAAAGAGGGGGTTTTGCCCTGCCAGACTTAAGGTTATATTATGAAGCTGCAGCCTTCTGCTGGATGAAAGATTGGTTTTTATTAGAAAACACCGATGTCCTAGATCTGGAAGGGTTTGACAATGCTTTTGGGTGGCATGCATATCTGTGGTACGACAAGGTTAAGGTTCATAAGATGTTTAAAAACCATATTGTCAGAAAAGCAATATTTATGGTCTGGACAAAATATAAAGACTTATTAGAAAATAAGACCCCGAGGTGGCTGTCACCAGTGGAGGCTAAGGCCCGGAAAAAACCCAATATGGAGGCCGGCTGGCTGAAATATTGGGAAATGGTTGAAAAAATTGGAGACAACTGGAGGTTGCAGAGCTATGAAAAACTAAAGAATAAGGTGCAGGATTGGTTTCACTATGCTCAAATTCTTGAGGTTTTTAAGGCGGATAAAAAAACAGGATTCCAGGTGGAAAAATCGAAACTAGAGACAGAATTGTTAGAACCAAAGACTAAGTTATTATCAAGAATGTATAACTTGCTGCTTAAATGGAATACCCAGGATGAGACAGTTAAATCAGCCATGATAAAATGGGCTCAAGACATTGGGCACAATATTATGTTTGAAGACTGGGAAAGGTTATGGACCACCGGTATGAAATTCACGGCATGTAATGCCCTGAAAGAAAATATTATGAAAATGATATACAGGTGGTACATGACCCCAGTCAAGCTTGCTAAGATATACCATTTGTCTGACAATAAATGCTGGAAGTGTAAGGAGGCTGAAGGGACATTCTTTCACCTTTGGTGGACTTGTCCAAAAGTGAAGGCCTTCTGGGAAATGATCTACAATGAGTTAAAAAAGGTGTTTAAGTACTCCTTTCCTAAGAAACCGGAGGCCTTCCTCTTGGGCATTGTCGGCCAAAAGGTGTTAAAGAAGGATAGAACATTCTTCATGTATGCAACTACAGCAGCAAGAATTCTTATCGCCAAATATTGGAAGACTCAAGATTTGCCCACACTGGAAGAGTGGCAAACGCAACTGATGGACTATATGGAATTGGCCGAGATGACTGCCAGAATCCGAGATTTGGGAGAAGAAACAATCGAGGAGGAATGGAAAAAATTTAAGGACTATTTGCAAAAGTTTTATAAGTTATATGAATTATAAGAACTCGCAGGATTTGGAAAAGTTAGCTCCAGCAAGAGAGTGTATGATTTACAAAATTAGGTAATACTAATGAAAGGATTAAATGTTTAAATGTTTAAAAGGATATTGTCAGAGCTGCTTCCAGATCCTAGCTCACAGAGGATCACGCTAGCCAGCGATCATTAAGTAAAAGTCTTTATTGAGTTACAGTTTCCATTCTCAAGCTGCTGCGTGCAACTCTACGTCTAGTGGTTAGATCGGCGAAGCTCCGTCTGAGTCTCCGCCCCTTGTGCACCAACTTAATATCCTAGCCCTGCTCCACCTTTTCCGCCTGACTGCTCTCCTCTGGGTCCCTCTGCCCCCCGGGGTCTCTTCCTTCCGGGATGCTTCAGACGCTGACCCCCCAGACCCTTCTGTCTCCTTGCGCCGGGCTTTAGGACCTGGCTCCCTTTCCGGGCTGCCTACTGCGTCACTTTCCTGTGCATTTGAACTTGGCGCGCGCGCCCAACCTTCCACTTTCCGTCTGACCGTTTCTTCGCTCCCCGATGGAGGTGTGGCCACTCCTGACTCGTGCCCTCCCCCCTGTTGTGAGCTGCCAGCGCTTGATCCCTGGCGCCCTTCCTCTTCCCTGCTCTCTGGCGGTGACGCTGGTCCCGATTTCCAACTGCTCTCCTCTGAGTCCCCTCTGGCTCTATCTTCCTGGGGTGTCCCCCTAGGCTCCCCCCTTGCCCTGGCCACTGGTGCTCCTTTCTGTGAATCTTCTGATTCACTGGAAAGACTCGGAGATCTCGGGTCGTCGTCATCACTCATCTTTTCTTCTGCCTCCTCCCCCTCGCTCTCTGTTTCCTCCCTTGCCCTTGCCTCTGCTCCTGAACCCCTGACATCCATCCCCCCCTCGAAGCCCCCTCTTCCCCCCTCCCCTCCTTCCGGTGCGGGAGCTGGGTGCTGCTGTGTCAGGGGGATGAATGTCGGATACAGTTCGCTTCCCGTGGCGGGCCTCCATCTGAATTCTTCCGGTTCTTCCTCCCTGCTCTCGTCGACAACGGTCACCTCCGCTTCCATCTCTGTGCCGCCGTGCTCGAAACCAGGGTCGTCCCCGAAAACGTCCATGTCCGTCTCTCCCTCGCTTCCTCCTGGCGGCGTTGCTCGTCCTGGCTGGGGCAACCCAGGCAGATGGGTGGCATATAAATAACAAATTTGTTGTTGTTGTTGTTGTTGTTGTTGTTGTTGTGTTTGCAACATTCAGTGAAGCTGAATGTTGGAAGATTCAGGAAAAACAAAAGAAAGTACATCATCAGACAGAGCATTGTTAAACTCTGGCATTTACTCCCATAAGCTGTAGCAGTGATGGCCACCAACTTGGGTGGCTTTGAAAGAGGATTAGACAAATTTGTGGAGGGTAAGGCTCTCAGTGGCTTCTAGCCACAATGGCTATGTTCTACCTCCACTATCAGAGACAGAAGGCTTTGCAATACCGGTTGTCAGGAATTGCAGAGTGATGTTTCTCTCAGGTGTTTCTTGCAGGCTTCTTGGGAGAATCTGGTTGATCACCATGAGCACCAGATGGGTCTTGGGCCTGATTCAGCAGGCTTTCCTGATGGACGTACACCACACTGGCTCACACTGGTACAACCCAGGAAAAGCTTTCCTGTTCCTGTCAAGCAGACCTGCAAGAAGAGCAAAGGGAGGTGGGGAAAGATAACTTTTAGCATCTTGGACTTTGGACCTTGCATTAAGTCCACCTGGGGGCTGGAGTTGGTCATGTTTGTTTGTTTGTTTGTTTGAAAAGAAATGCCAGACAGGGAAAGGAGGCATAACTAAGGATAGGGAGACATCTTGCTGATTCAGGGGTGAAGCCAGAGCAGAATCTGGAGTGACAGATTGGGTTGTTGTTTAGTCGTTTAGTCGTATCCGACTCTTCTTGACCCCATGGACCAGAGCATGCCAGGCACTCCTGTCTTCCACTGCCTCCCGCAGTTTCGTCAAACTCATGCTGGTAGCTTCGAGAACACTGTCCAACCCTCTCGTCCTCTGTCGTCCCCTTCTCCTTGTGCCCTCAATCTTTCCCACCATCATGGTGTTTCCAGGGAGTCTTCACATGAGGTGGCCAAAGTATTGGAGCCTCAGCTTCAGGATCTGTCCTTCCAGTGAGAACTCAAGATTGGGTTGAGTTAATTGCAAATAACCTTTTGCCATTCTAGCTCTAAACATCAGTGCCTGTTCAGACCCTGGCACTGACTTCCAGACGCTACTGATTTTTAACTGAAGGGCCAATAGAAGACAAGCAGCAAACAAGTGATTTATTATGGTCACAGACCAGTAAAATTCAATACAATGATAAAAGGCACATTGAGGGGCAAATACAAATAATTATGCAATTAAGCAAGCACAATGATTTTGTCCTGATCAGCATCGAGGTCAGGAAAAAACCTGATAGCCCTCTTAGTGGCACAAAAGGACACATTCTTTAAACAAATGAGCACCAAGTTTGCAGGAGATATAACTGTCTTTAGAGGGAGAATTAATCTTTCTCTACATTCACTATACGGATTACAGTGTAGGAGGACCTGTTCAACAAATTCTACTGCTGTATGTCGACACAAATGTGTCCATTAATTAGTCCAGGACTTATTAATTCATCTATTTAACAGTGCTGATGGCAGCACGTTGAAGCAAGCCAGAATTAATGTTGTCGTAGAATTTCAGGGGGTTAATGTATACAGATATACAGCTGTGGTGATTCCCTAATTTATAGGAGAACAACTTTTATTGGCTGAAGTTCTCAGATCCTGTAGATCTAGGTCTACTAGTCATGGAGCAACCAAAAGTTGAGCCTTCTGTGACCCAAAATTTCCCAAAACACCATAAGAAAAGCCCAGTCTGTGTTCCTTGGGAAGTTTCTGGGCCCAACCCCTGGGTAGGAAACACAGCTACCTGGAAATGGGTACTCAAATCAATCAAAAGTAAAGCTTGAATTGATGCCCTCAACTGCTGGCTGCATTTACATTTCTTAGCAGCACTTGATAGCTATCTCTTCTCTTTTCCTTTTTTCCCTTTTTAATTTTTTTATTTTATTTGCTCAACACATAACAACAACAACAACAACAAGACATATTACACCATAATAATAATATCAGCAGCCACACATTACATAAAGAATTAATATAAATTCCATAATCCATAAACTGTAATGGTCTCTTCCTTTTAAATCTGACTTCCCATCTACTCCATAAATCTAATTACCGTTCTTTTCTGCCAATACAGTGGTACCTCGGGTTAAGTACTTAATTCGTTCCGGAGGTCCGTTCTTAACCTGAAACTGTTCTTAACCTGAAGCACCACTTTAGCTAATGGGGCTTCCTGCTGCCGCCGCATCACTGAAGCACGATTTCTGTTCTCATCCTGAAGCAAAGTTCTTAACCCGAGGTACTATTTCTGGGTTAGCAGAGTCTGTAACCTGAAGCGTATGTAACCTGAGGTACCACTGTACATGTTATTGCTATCATCTCAAATCAGTTCAAAACGTATTACATCATAGATAGCTATCTCTTCTTAGTGCTCTCACGTTCTTTTGTTCATCATTGGACAAGTGGGATCTGCAGCAAATTGTTGCAGTGTGAACTTCTCCCATTCTGTGTCCCATCTATCCATTCTGCCTCTCCCTGGACTGCAAGAAGATCAAACCTATCCATTCTGAAGGAAGTCAGCCCTGAGTGCTCACTGGAAGAACAGATCGTGAAGCTGAGGCTCCAATACTTTGGCCACCTCATGAGAAGAGAAGACTCCCTGGAAAAGATCCTGATGTTGGGAAAGATGGAGGGCACAAGGAGAAGGGGATGACAGAGGACGAGATGGTTGGACAGTGTTCTCGAAGCTACCAGCATGAGTTTGACCAAACTGCGGGAGGCAGTGGAAGACAGGAGTGCCTGGCGTGCTCTAGTCCATGGGGTCACGAAGAGTCGGACACGACTAAACGACTAAACAACAACAAAAGTTATCCAGCCAGACTTGCTTCTGGATTGCATCCACGGCTACTGGACACAAAGACTAAATTCTACCTCTACTGCCATTATGCTTCTGAATACCAGTTGCTGGAAATTGCAGGGGGCAGGACAGAGTGCTGTCACTCTGAGGCCCTACTTATGAGCTTCCCACAGGTATTTGGTTGGCGTCTGTGAGAATAGAGTACCAGGCTAGGTGTGCCATTGGTCTGATCCTGCAAGTCATCCGTCTTATGTTCTTATGCTTATCATCTCCTCCCAGCCTGAACATTTTGAGAGAATTCTGCGAGAAGTCACCAGTTTCATCGGCGGCGTCCATTCTGAAGGAAACTTTCCACCAGGGACGGGGGATAAACCTGATCCGATTTTCACTTCATGGCAAACCTTCCTCAGCTGAACTTTCCAAAAACACAGACATCCTTCGAAACGGGCACTTCTCCAAATTTTGCAGTGCTGTTCTCCAACCACTGGGATAAAAATGAGCATTAAAAATGCATATATGAGTGAAACGAACACATGCAAATTATTTATATGGGGGGAAATGGCTTAGCAAAAAAGGTGCAAATTGGGAGAAACGGGAACCTAAATGAGGATGAATTTTCACGAGGACTCAAAACAAAAATCACAAACCGGTGTGGAAATGCTGAGAACTGAACTCAAGGGTGGAAAAATGAGAAACTGAGAGAAACCAAAATTGACTGCTGCACCCACCTCTACTTTCCACACAAAGGTTGCCTAGAACTTTCCAGTGCTTGGGGAAAGACCAACACAAGAGTCATAAAAACTCTTAAATTCTAAAGAAAACTGCAGATAAAACAGAAGAGGGCTGTTTTCCCTTGTCCAGATGAAAAATGACAGCAACTCTGATAATGAAGTAGCTCTTGGGCTGCATCTCATCTATCTTGCCAACATTCTGCTTTCTTTGTGCAGACCTGCCTCTGATGCAAAACCACATAATGGAAAGTCTGGATGTGCAGAGGGGTAAAGGATGTTCTTGGGTACTCTCTCTCTTTCTTCGTTTCTTCTTACTTTATTTGTTTTCTTTCCAACCAGTTGCCCAAACGGAAATACCCACCAACTTCAGTATTTGCTATCAAAATAAAATCAATATTTAAGAACAGCCAATTACATTATTATTATGATTATTGATTGGTTTTCTATACCGCTCTGTACCCGGAGGTCTCAGAGCGGTTCACATAATAAAATCAAAATATAAAACCACAAAATACACAATCAAAATAAAAACAACAACTCAATAAACCCCCTCCCCCACAAAAAACCCCCACATTTTAAAAGACCATAGGATGTCAATCAAATCAACCAAAGGCCTGGTTAAAAAAGGAACGTTTTTGCCTGGCACCTAAAGGTGTATAATGAAGGAACCACGCGAACCTCCCTAGAGAGAAGATTCCACAGACAGGGAGCCACAGCAGAGAAGGCCCCTCTCTCATGTTGCCACCCTCTCGAGGAGGAGGCACATGAAGGAGGGCCTCAGAAGATGATCTCAGGGTCCGGGTATGTTCATATGGAAAGAGGTGGTCCTTGAGGTATAGCAGTCCTGAGCCATTTAAGGTTTTAGAGGTCAAAAGCAGCACTTTGAATTGGGCCCAGAAACTAATTGGTAGCCAGTGCAGTTGGACCAGGATCGGTGTATTATGCTCAACCTGTCTTGCTCCAGTGAGCAACCTGGCCACTGAATTCTGCACTAGCTGAAGTTTCTGAACCGTCTTCAGAGGCAGCCCTATGTATAACACATTGTAGTCATCTAATCTTGAGATTACAAGAGCATAGACAGGCTACCCCTGTCCAGATAGGGGTGTAGCTGGGCCACCAGCCAAAGCTGACAGAAGGCACTCCAGGCCACTGAGGCCACCTGAGCCTTGAGTGACAGCAAAGGACCCAGGAGTACCCCCAAGCTAGGTACCTGCTCCTTCAGAGAAAGTGTAACCCCATCAAGAGCAAGTGATCTCCCACCCATCTCGTCTAGGGAACCACCCACTAACAGTGCCTCAGTCTTATTTGGATTGAGTTTCAGTTTGTTGGCTCTCATCCAGTCTATTGCCTCACCTGCAGGTGCAAAGGAGAAATAGAGCTGAGTGTCATCAGAATACTGCTGACAATGTACTCTAAAGCTCTGGATAACGCCACCCAGCAGTTTCCTGTAGATACTAAACAACGTAGGGGATAGGATTGAGCCCTGTGGAACCCCACATTGAAGGTTCTATGGGGCTGAAAAGCAGTTCCCAAGCAACACCCTCTGGGAATGACCATCCAAGTAGGACTGGAACCACCACAAAGTGGTGTCACCCGCCACTAGTATGGACAGTTGCTCCAGAAGGATACCATGGTCAATGGTATCAATAGCCACTGAGAGGTCAAGAAGAATTAACAGGGACATGTTTCCCGTATCTCTCTCTCAACAGAGGTCATCATACAAGGTGATCAAAGCAGTTTCTGTGCCAAAACCGGGCCTAAACCCCAATTGAAATGGGTCCAGAACATTGGTTTCTTCCAAAAGCACCTAGATCGGTCTATGACCACTCACTCCAGAACCTTACTCAGGAAAGGGAGATTAGCAACTAGCTCTGGTAGTTAGTTAGGTTTTCTGAATCCAAGGAAGGTTTCTTTTTTTAAAAAAAAAATATATATATTTATTAAGGTTTTTTAATACAAAAAGCATATTTAGTAAAACAACGTTGATTATTTAGCATCTTTTCATCATAACTTTGGACTCCCTCAATCTTCCCCCACACACTTGCATCGTTGTAGAATTATTTCCAAGCAAATTATCATTTTGTTCATAAACTTTAGATTCAGTCATTAAAATATAGTTAAACTTAGATCTAGTTTAGTGATAGACAATTATTTCTGTTCTGGCATCCCTGTCAACGTTCAGCCAAATTACAATATTTTTGTAAATAGGTCTTAAATTTCTTCCAGTCTTCTTCAACTCTCTCTTCTCCCAGATCTCGAATTCTGCCGGTCATCTCAGCTAGTTGCATATAGTCCATCAGCTGCGTCTGCCATTCTTCCAGCGTGGGTAGATCTTGAGTCTTCCAATTCTTAGCGATCAGTATCCTTGCTGCCGTTGTTGCATACATAAAAAATGTTCTATCTTTCTTTAACACATTCTGGCCAACAATGCCCAAGAGGAAGGCCTCTGGTTTTTTGGTAAAGGTATACTTAAACACCTTTTTTAACTCGTTATATATCATCTCCCAGAAGGCCTTCACTCTAGGGCAAGTCCACCAGAGGTGAAAGAATGTTCCTTCATTTTCCTTACATTTCCAACATTTATTATCAGACGAATGGTATATTTTAGCCAATTTAACTGGGGTCATGTACCATCTGTATATCATTTTCATTACATTTTCCTTCAGAGCATTACATGCAGTGAAGTTCAGCCCAGTGGTCCACAACCTTTCCCAGTCTTCAAACATAATATTATGCCCAATATCCTGTGCCCACTTTATCATTGCCGATTTAACCATTTCGTCTTGTGTGTTCCATTTCAGCAGCAAATTATACATTTTTGAGAGTACTTTAGTCTTAGGTTCTAACAGTTCTGTTTCCAACTTCGATTTCTCCACCTGGAATCCTAACTTTTTATCATTCTTAAATACTTCTTTAATCTGAGCATAGTGTAGCCAGTCTCGCACTTTATCTTTCATTTTCTCTAAACTCTGCAATTTCCAATTGTCTCCATCTCTTTCTAATATCTCCCAATACTTTGGCCAGTTGGCCTCCATATTGGCTCTTTTTCAGGCCTTAGCCTCCAAGGGTGACAGCCACCTCGGAGTTTTATTCTCCAGTAAGTCTTTGTATCTTGTCCAGACATTAAATATTGCTTTCCTGACAATATGGTTCTTAAAGGCCTTATTAATCTTAACCTTATCATACCATAAATATGCATGCCATCCAAATGCATTGTTAAAACCTTCCAGATCTAGTACATCCGTGTCCTCAAGAAGTAGCCAGTCTTTTAGCCAGCAGAAAGCTGCGGCTTCATAGTACAACTTTAAGTCTGGCAGGGCAAAGCCCCCTCTTTCTTTCGCATCCGTTAGTATCTTAAACTTAATTCTGGGCTTTTTGCCCTGCCAGACAAATTTAGAAATGTCTTTCTGCCACTTCCGGAAGCATTCTGTTTTGTCTACAATCTGCAATGTCTGAAACAAAAATAACATTTTTGGCAATACATTCATCTTAATGGCAGCTATTCGGCCTAACAATGAAAGTTTTAATTTTGACCAACTGTCAAGGTCTCTCTTAATTTCCAACCAGCATTTTTCATAATTATCTTTGAATAAACTCAAATTTTTTGCTGTTATGTTTACCCCTAGGTATTTCACTTTCTTAACCACAGTTAATTCACAGTTAAGGAAGGTTTCTTAAGGAGTGGTTTTACCACTGCCTCCTTCAAACAGACAGGTGTTTGAAGGGGGAGACCTAGGGTTTTTTTTGTGTGGGGGAAGTTATTTGTCCTGTCTTCAAGCTTTTTTATGATGGAGGACCTCTGTAGCCACCCCCAACGACACGATCTCAAGATGGAAGGGGAGGGAACAGCTGCAGTCGCCTGCGATTCCTGCGCAATGTTTGCCATCTTGCCAAAGGTTGCAGGCAGCTTTACCTGCAGCAATTGCATGTTGATTGCCCTTTTAAAAGACAAAGTCCAGCAACTGGAGGAACGTGTAGCTACGCTCCAAAGAATTAGAGAGCTGGAGCTCTTCTTGGAAGCAACAGAGCACACCATCCCCACCAAGGAGGAGACAGGGGACTCCCCTGAGAAGGAGGCTAGTTCATCAACACAGGAGCCAGATATATGGAGAAACGTGACTCAAAGAAGTAGGAGGCCCAGGGTTCACTCTGATTGTTTAGAAATACACAATCGCTTTGAGGTCCTCTCCCCTAGCATGGAAGACGAAGAGCAGACTCCATTTGAGGATCTCTCCCTCATTACAGTCGATCAGGTATATGAAGACGAGCAGCAAAGTCAGTCCTCAGGGAATGTGCAGGCGACCTTGGAACGGACAGCTCACGGAAGAACCCCGACCAAACCCAAGAGGAGGCGTGTAGTGGTGATAGGGGATTCCCTACTGAGGGGAACAGAAGCAGTGATCTGTGGGCCTGACAAGATGTCTCGGGAAGTGTGCTGTCTCCCCGGGGCTAAGATCCAAGATGTAACTGAACGACTGCAAGGAATCATAAAACCCACTGACAAATACCCCTTCCTCTTGGTTCATGTGGGAACCAATGACACTGCAAGCAATAGCCTCCAGAAGATCAAAAGAGACTACGAGGCTCTCGGCAGGAAAATGAAGCAACTAAATGCACAAATTGTCATCTCGTCTGTCCTCCCAGTTGAACGACGTGGCCCAGGGAGAGAGGGGAAAATAGTGGAAGTGAACAGCTGGCTTCGCAAATGGTGTAAACAGGAACGGTTTGGATTCTTAGATCACGGACTGCAGTTTCTTGAAGATGGACTTCTGGCAAGTGATGGGCTGCACCTCACAACGGTTGGGAGAAATGTTTTTGCCAAAAACCTCAGAAACCTCATCAGGAGGGCTTTAAACTGACTAATGTGGGGGAGGGAGACAGTGCTCCTGAAGGTAGGAGTCTATCAATTAATGAAGATGATCATCCAAATGTCATAGACCAAAAGGAGCAAACAGCATGCGGACCTAGTGGTGGGAGGAAAAAATCCTTAAATAAGAGACACGGGGGAATGATTAATGGACTTCAATGTCTGTACACTAATGCGCAAAGCATGGGAAATAAACAAGATGAGCTTGAGCTCTTGGTACAGCAAACTAAATATGACATAATAGGCATCACTGAAACCTGGTGGGATAAGTCCCACGATTGGAATGTAATAATGGGGGGATACAATCTATTTCAGAGAAACAGACCAGACAAGAAAGGAGGAGGAGTGGCGTTATATGTCAGGGATGTGTATACCTGTGAAGAGATCCAAGATTTAGAACCTCAAAGCCAAAGTGAGAGCATTTGGGTCAAAATTAAGGGAGAGAAGAATAACAGAGACCTCATTGTGGGAGTTTACTATAGATCCCCAAGCCAAACGGAGGACATAGATGATGCCTTCCTGGAACAGATGGCCAAGCATGCAAAAGGAAGGGAGACAGTAGTAATGGGGGACTTCAATTACCCGGATATTTGTTGGACGTCAAACTCAGCCAAGAGCATAAGGTCAAACAGATTCCTCACTGGCCTTGCAGACAACTTCATTGTCCAGAAAGTGGGAGAAGCAACAAGAGGAACAGCCATTTTAGATCTGGTCCTAACCAATGTTGATGACCTGGTTAGTGGGGTAGATGTGGATGGATCATTAGGCGCGAGTGATCATGCTCTTCTGAAGTTTACTATACAGCGGAAAGGAGCAGCCAAGCATACTAGGACTCAATTTCTTGACTTTAAGAAAGCCGACTTCATAAAACTTAGGGAAGTGCTGGGTGAGATCCCATGGACAGCAATACTAAAAGGAAAGGGAGTTCATGATGGCTGGGAGTTTGTTAAGAGGGAGATAGTAAAAGCACAACGTCAGGCAATACCAATGAGACGGAAACATGGAAGGTGCTTAAAGAAGCCAGGGTGGCTATCTAAAGAACTTTTAACTGAATTAAGATTAAAAAAGGATGTGTACAAAAAATGGAAAAGGGGGGAAACCACCAAAGAGGAATTCAAACAAATAGCCAGCACGTGTAGACACAAAGTCAGAAAAGCTAAAGCACAGAATGAACTCAGGCTTGCTAGAGAGGTTAAAAGCAACAAAAAAGGCTTTTATGGGTATGTTCGTAGCAAAAGGAAGAACAAAGAAACAGTGGGGTCACTCAGAGGAGAAGATGGTGAAATGCAAACAGGGGACACAGAAAGGGCTGAACTCCTCAATGCCTTCTTTGCCTCAGTCTTCTCCGATAAAGAAAACAATGCCCGACCTGAAGAATTTGGAGCAAATGATTCAGCAAAGCAAACACAGCCCAGAATAACTAAGGAGATAGTACAAGAATATTTGGCTAGTCTAGATGTATTCAAGTCTCCAGGGCCAGATGAACTGCATCCAAGAGTATTAAAAGAACTGGCAGATGTGATCTCAGAACCACTGGCAGTCATCTTTGAGAATTCCTGGAGAACAGGCGAAGTCCCGGCAGACTGGAGGAGGGCAAATGTTGTCCCTATTTTCAAAAAGGGGAAAAGAGAGGACCCAAATAATTATCGCCCAGTCAGTCTGACATCAATACCAGGGAAGATTCTGGAGCAGATCATTAAGCAAACAGTCTGTGAGCACCTAGAAAGGAATGCTGTGATCACCAATAGTCAGCATGGATTTCTGAAAAATAAGTCATGTCAGACTAACCTGATCTCATTTTTTGACAGAATTACAAGCCTGGTAGATGAAGGGAACGCAGTGGATGTAGCCTACCTTGATTTCAGCAAGGCATTTGACAAGGTGCCCCATGATATTCTTGTAAAGAAGCTGGTAAAATGCGGTCTTGACTCTGCTACCACTCAGTGGATTTGTAACTGGCTGACTGACCGAACCCAAAGGGTGCTCATCAATGGTTCCTCTTCATCTTGGAGAAGAGTGACTAGTGGGGTGCCACAGGGTTCTGTCTTGGGCCCGGTCTTATTCAACATCTTTATCAACGACTTGGATGATGGACTCAAGGGCATCCTGATCAAATTTGCAGATGACACCAAACTGGGAGGGGTGGCTAACACCCCAGAGGACAGGATCACACTTCAAAACGACCTTGACAGATTAGAAAACTGGGCAAAAACAAACAAGATGAATTTTAACAGGGAGAAATGTAAAGTATTGCACTTGGGCAAAAAAAATGAGAGGCACAAATACAAGATGGGTGACACCTGGCTTGAGAGCAGTACATGTGAAAAGGATCTAGGAGTCTTGGTTGACCACAAACTTGACATGAGCCAACAGTGTGACGCGGCAGCTAAAAAAGCCAATGCAGTTCTGGGCTGCATCAATAGGAGTATAGCATCTAGATCAAGGGAAGTAATAGTGCCACTGTATTCTGCTCTGGTCAGACCACACCTGGAGTACTGTGTCCAGTTCTGGGCACCACAATTCAAGAAGGACACTGACAAACTGGAACGTGTCCAGAGGAGGGCAACCAAAATGGTCAAAGGCCTGGAAACGATGCCTTATGAGGAACGGCTAAGGGAGCTGGGCATGTTTAGCCTGGAGAAGAGGAGGTTAAGGGGTGATATGATAGCCATGTTCAAATATATAAAAGGATGTCACATAGAGGAGGGAGAAAGGTTGTTTTCTGCTGCTCCAGAGAAGCGGACACGGAGCAATGGATCCAAACTACAAGAAAGAAGATTCCACCTAAACATTAGGAAGAACTTCCTGACAGTAAGAGCTGTTCGACAGTGGAATTTGCTGCCAAGGAGTGTGGTGGAGTCTCCTTCTTTGGAGGTCTTTAAGCTGAGGCTTGACAACCATATGTCAGGAGTGCTCTGATGGTGTTTCCTTCTTGGCAGGGGGTTGGACTCGATGGCCCTTGTGGTCTCTTCCAACTCTAGGATTCTATTCTATTCTATTCTATTCTAGGTTATATGCCACATAACTAACAGCAGCCCAAAAGAGGATCAAATACTTAAGTCACTAAGACTGCAGGATTTGTGGATGGCATAGCCGAAATCATCAGAGCCACATAGAAATCTGCTTACTCTGTCAATTCATTTCATGAGAATTTATATATACAGTATATTTATATAAAGCCTTGCTGGATAGGACCAAAGGCTTATCTCGTCCAGCACCCTGTTATCCCAGTGACCAATCAGATTCCCACGCAAAATTCTTCTAATATACATTTTTGCAAAGCGATTTTCCCTAATGTAATGGATTCATTTATCTTTTGCCATTCATACGAGTCCCAAAAATGTCCCCGTTTAAAGTTCTTTCCAAGCTACCTCACTTCCCTAGCATAGAGATAGACCACATGTTTGGCAAGTCAAAAAATTGTTTACTTACAAAACTCTTCAAAAGTCAGATTAATGTGCCTTTAATTACAGCAGTCAGAAAACATGCACAGGCAGTCAAAATGTTGCTTAGTTACAAAAGGTAATAGTTTCTAAACGATGGGTATGGAGAAAGGCTAGTTTCAGATTCCATTCTGATGTGAAACAAAAGAGGCTAGTTAAAGCAATGTGCTGGAGCAACCGACTCAGAGATACCAAAATCCACATGGAGAGAGAGAGAGATAACAAAGGCTTGGTGACCCATTTGCTCTCAAGGGGGGAAGTGATGTAGGATAGGCCTGGCAGGACAGTGTACTCTATGGTTTAACTCCTTCGTGCACTAACTAGATTCAAACATTCTAGAGTTATACGAGGCTAGAAACCTACATGCAGAAGGTTTCAGGTTCAATCCTTCGTCTCTCCAAGGAGGGCTGGTGGGACCCCCTGCCAGAAACTTCAGAGAGCTGTTGCCAGTCAGTGTAGACAATACTACACTAGATGGATAAATGTTCCAACTTGGTATATGGGGACTTCCTATATACTTTACTCCAGTCTCCTTGTAAACGTTTCCTATCTGAGTTTCAAACAAAAGCAAAATAAATTTCTAGTTGCCCTAGAAATCTGAGAAGCAACTTTAACCAATTTCTGCAATAACACACCTTTCTACCTCCAGATTTGAGCTTGCCGCTTTCACCGCCTTTAAATGTCATTAAAACCACATAATGCAGCAGCTCTGTGTATGGAATAGCTTCCGTAGGATTGATTTTATTATATTTTCATACAGGGGAAAATAACAACAGTAAAGCTGGAAAGAAAATGAACAAGCAGACTCAGCCTAAGGCCTGACTGTGCCTGGAACAAAGGACCGACAGCAGGCAGGGAGCAGAAGCAGAGCACTGCAACTGTAAAGAGAAAAGGAAGGATTCCTTCACTAGCAGCAACCTAAGAATGCAATCACTTCTTGGCTAACTGCTACCCCCTACCTGGTACTGCAGAAACCTGCACTCGGATATGATTTCTAGGAAGCAGAGCCAGGCAGGATGTATTACACTTTGGGTCCAGGCAGGATTCAAACCAGGACATCAGTGAGGAAGGAGGGCAACTCCACCAAGCCTGTTATGATTCTAACAGCTATCAAGGCAGCTGTCTGGGGCAAGATCCACATAGCAGGAGTTGGCTTGCCAGCCTGAGTGTTGTTGTCATCAACTCTGCTAGATCTGGTCTGGGTTGGGTGGGTGCTTGCAAGCAATTGGGGTCCATTCTCGCATTAAGGGTGTTTGAGAATAGGATAATGGCCAAGGCTGTTGCTTGAATAAGAAAGCATTTTTATATATATAATATTTTATTAAGTTTTATCAATAGAAAAGTTTAGAAAAATTTAGAAAAATACATAGAGCAAAAAAAGATACAAATTACAAAATACAAAGATACAAACATTAAACACAAAAATAGAGAAAGAAAAAAAACACATATACAAAAAAACAAAAAATCCCTCTTTCTTAGTTTCTCATCTTTCACTAACTTATTTTCCTTACTTGCTCACGTCTCCCATTTTTGTATCCCTTTTAAAAATTGGTTCAGCAAATTCATGACCTATTAGTTTATCTATTATTAATCCCATCTTACATTTTACCTTGTTGCTAGAACCTCTTCAATTCTTTTCAATGTCATCAGCATTCAAAAATTTTACAACATTTCTGTAAATAAGTTTTAAATTTCCTCCAATCTTCTTCCACCAACTCTTCTCCCTGGTCTCGGATTCTGCCAGTCATTTCCGCCATCTCCATATAGTCTATTAGTTGCATCTGCCATTCTTCCAGGGTGGGTAGGTCTTGTGTCTTCCAATGCTTTGCGATGAGAATTCTTGCTGCTGCTGTAGCATACATAAAAAAAGTTCTATCCTTCTTTAACACCGATTGGTCAACTATGCCCAGGAGAAAGGCCTCTGGTTTCTTCGGGAAAGTATATTTAAATACCTTTTCAGTTCATTATATATCATTTCCCAGAAGGCCTTAATCCTTGGGCACGTCCACCAAAGGTGGAAGAATGTACCTTCAATTTCTTTACATTTCCAACATTTATTATCGGGCAAGTGATATATTTTTGCAAGCTTGACTGGAGTTATGTACATCATTTTCATAATATTCTCTCTTAGGGCATTACATGCCGTAAAATTAATCCCGGTGGTCCACAACTTCTCCCAGTCAGCAAACATAATATTATGTCCTATATCTTGTGCCCATTTTATCATTGCAGATTTTACTGTTTCTTCCTCAGTATTCCATTTCAACAGCAGCGAAAGCTTTGAAAAAACTCAATATGGAGGCTAAATGGCCAAAATATTGGGAAATTTTAGAACAGGAAGGTGACAAATTGAAATTGCAGAGTTATTACAAACTTAAAGAGAAGGTGCGAGACTGGTTACATTATTTTCAAATTAGAGAGGTTTATAACTTGGACAAAAAAATTGGTTTCCAGGTGGAAAAATCAAAGTTAGAAACAGAATTGTTAGAACCCAATGCTAAGATACTTTCAAGAATGTATAATCTGCTGTTGAAATGGAATAAGAAAGCATTTTGTCACGGCTTCGGTAGCTTGTGGGTGGTGTTGTTTGGCTAAAATTGGGGTGATGGCTAAGATGTTTAGTTCTCGTCCAATTAAGGCTAGAAGCCAGTGGCCAGCAATATCAAAAGCAACACGATGGCCAGAAACAATAAGAATGTGAACAACTTTATGGAATAATTCAAAACATCAAAACTAACAAACTGAAGTCTCTGAAAGTCCTTAAATGAATACAGTGACTACATAATCTCATGAGCACTGTTCCAAAGTATTTTACATTATATCTATTCGAAAAAAGATTGGTTAATGAAGAAATTACATATCTTTCTACTTACAAGTGTTGAACTAATTGGCTGATGAAGAATTCAACAAAACAGTAGTTGTTATCTGGAAACACTGTTCAGCAGAGTTCAGAGTTGGGCATCAGAACTGGACATTTGCTGATTATACAAAGCTTCACAGCTTGCTCTCCGCCAGGTAAAATCTGGCACCGTGATTCATTTAAAGACTTTCAGAAACTTCAGTTTGTTAATTTTGATGTTTTGAATTATTCCATAAAGCCAGTGTGGTGTAGTGGTTAAGAGCGGTAGTCTCGTAATCTGGGAAACCGGGTTCGAAGTCTCCACTCCTCCACATGCAGCTGCTGGGTGACCTTGGGCCAGTCACACTTCTTTGAAGTCTCTCAGCCCCACTCACCTCACAGAGTGTTTGTTGTGGGGGAGGAAGGGAAAGGAGAATGTTAGCCGCTTTGAGACTCCTTAAAGGGAGTGAAAGGCGGGATATCAAATCCAAACTCCTCCTCCTCCTCCTCCTCCTCCTCCTCTTCTTCTTCTTCTTCTTCTTCTTCTTCTTCTTCTTCTTCTTCTTCACATTGTTATTGTTTCTTGCCATCGTGTTGCTTTTGATATTGTTGACTCATATTTTGCAACATAGAAGCCAGTGGTAATTGGCGGCGGTTATGATTGCTCCAATGCCCAGGTTGGAGATTATGATAGATATAATGAAAGGGTTCATTAATAAAGGAGGGGGTTTGACCAACATTTTCAGGGTATGGGCCCAAGAGCTTTATTAGCTGACTTTACTAGTAGATAGTATGATGGGATCATGTTACAAATAGACTAATTGGGATAAATGTAAGTGAGTATATGTCTAGGACTAGGCTGATGTTAATATCTATGTTAGGGATGTTGGTTCATGCTAAGTTGGTTGTGGAAGATTCTATGCCTTAATTTATTAAGATGTCTGGGGGATAAGGCTGATTTTAAATGCTAGCTGGACTGCAGTTTTTGCATATGACATGTTGTTGTTTAGTCGTTTAGTCGTGTCCCACTCTTCGTGACCCCATGGACCAGAGCACGCCAGGCACTCCTGTCTTCCACTGCCTCCCGCAGCTTGGTCAAACTCATGTTAGTAGCTTCAATAACACTGTCCAACCATCTCGTCCTCTGTTGTCCCCTTCTCCTTGTGCCCTCCATCTTTCCCAACATCAGGGTCTTTTCCAAGGAGTCTTCTCTTCTCATGAGGTGGCCAAAGTATTGGAGTCTTCGCTTCAGGATCTGTCCTTCCAGTGAGCACCCAGGGCTGATTTCCATCAGAATGAATAGGTTTGATTTTCTTGCAGTCCATGGGACTCTCAAGAGTCTCCTCCAGCACCATAATTCAAAAGCATCAATTCTTCGGCAATCAGCCTTCTTTATGGTCCAGCTCTCACTCCCATACAGTGGTACCTCAGGTTACATACGCTTCAGGTTACAGACTCCGCTAACCCAGAAATAGTGCTTTAGGTTAAGAACTTTGCTTCAGGATGAGAACAGAAATTGTGCACGGCAGCAGCAGGAGGCCCCATTAGCTAAAATGATGCTTCAGATTAAGAACAGTTTCAGTTTAAGTACGGACCTCCGGAACGAATTAAGTACTTAACCCGAGGTACCACTGTACTGGGACTAAAGGGATAGGGTTTATAGCTGCCAGGATCGGGTGTGCTAGAATGAATAGCTGAGTGTATATAGAATGAACATAGCTGAGTGTATGAGAAGGCTGTGCATACTACTTTCACATGGATGTCAGTTGTAACCTGGAGAACTTATGCTTGGAGTCTGCTTTGCCCTCCTTCCTCCAGTGATGGCCAAACTTGGCCCTCCAGCTGTTTTGGGACTACAACTCCCATCATCCCTAGCTAACAGGACCAGTGGTCAGGGATGATGGGAATTGTAGTCCCTAAGCTGCTGGAGGGCTAACTTTGGCCATCACTGGGCTTACACCCTGGAGCGAGTCAAGTTGGTCTTAATCCCAGCTCCTATTTGCCCCGCCACACCTTCAAGGCAAGGAGGGAGTTGCTCCTGGTTCCTATCCCCTCCAAGCCACATAACTCTGAGTGAGTGGCTCAAGTTCACCAGAAAGGTTATCCATACCCTTTCCCATGGATCACAGAGCCCTGTGTGCAATCGCTGGACTCACTAATCACCTGAAATGTGCCACACCATTTCCTGTTCACCATTTCCCTTTCCTGCACACACCTGTAGTGCAGTGTTGAGTTGGCAAAAAAACTTCCCCAGCTGCAAGCCATTTGCAGCTGAAGAAAAAAAATCCCTACTGGACCCCGCTATGCCAACCAGCCAATTTCACACTGCATACTAGGTGGGTTGTCTAGGTGCTGTGACAACCTTTGAAGAAGGAGGTGGAAAGGATGGGAGGCCCTTTTATAGTTTCTGCCTTCCTCCACCCCACTGCTGGCAAATGACAGCATCAGGAACCAGAAGTGGCTTCCCGCCCCACTTCCTCTCTCGCCACAAATGGGTTCCTGCTCAGACTCTTTCATAAGCAAGGTAGTGGGGAGTGATAAAAGCAGAACCCCTCCTGGGAAATAAAGGGGAAGTGTCATGCTTCCCTGTGATAGGTTATCAGTGGGTTATATTTAGCAGGTGAGGCACACGAACGTGTGAAATTGCCCTGATTTGTGCAGTTTCTCAAAGCGAGAAATCCTAAGGGGAGAAATTGCTTAAGCAGGTAGAACCACGGTTCCTCCAGATATATTTGTTATGACCCAAGGGGATGCAATTTCACTTTCTGAAAACCCAGGAAATGAAAAATGCATATTCCTTACTAATATGTGTCTAGCTATGAGTGATGTCAGCTGAAGGAAGGCTGTAAGAACAGAAGGCAAAGATTAATGGCTGCTCTTATAAATCTGTTGCTTACATTATTGAAAAGATCAAGCCATACCAGGCAAGGAAAAAAGGGTGTGAAATCGTAGAGTCAAAGTTCAGGGCAAGAAATAAAAATGAGCCACGTGAGAGCAGCTGGGGAACTGAACACACATATTGATTGGGGAGGATTTGCACAGTGGAAACTCTTTGAATTCTCAAATATTGCCCTGCTTTGCAAGTGGCTTTTTAAAAAGAAATATGCTTTGGGGGAAGGTTTTAAACACAGTTCTTTAAAGTACATGGCACAGATTGTACTATCAGAGCCTGCACACACAGCGGTCTTGAGTGGTGAGAGGCTTCATCAGAAACAAACGTGCAGTAGTCAAAATATTGGCTAAAAAGATATTCATACAGAATATCCATCCTGCTTATAAACCATATAAATATACACAACTTCCACTTTGCTGCATTGAGGAAGAGACTACTGAAGATTCCAGTCTAGCAGTTCTGTGAGACTAGTTGCAGATCTACACTCATGGTTTATAACGTTAAGGAATCATTTTCATAACATAGATGGGCACATTACGTTTTGTTTGTAACGTTAATAATGTGTTATTAAAATGTGGCAACAGAGTGTTGCAGAGCGACCAGAAACTGGAACTAGGGAAGCTGCATAATTATGGACAAAACAAAGCAAGGAATGTTTTTAATTTACCTTTCAACTATTACCTTGTACGTGCTTTTAGCTTTCTGTGTTTTATTCCTGCTCCTTTTAATTTTGGAGAGCCGCCTTGATTCCCAGTTCTGGGAGGAAGACGGTATATAAATAAAAATAAAAATAATAGTGATGATGATATTTGCTGTCCAGTCAGGGGCTTACAAAGTAATGCAATGCCTGTTCTGGATCTGTGATGACACTGGACAGCACTGAGCACACAGCAACTGGAGGTTGTAAATTCATTAGCGCTCTTTCTAATTATATAATGGGCCTCTTGTCAGAGAAACAATCTTTATTAATGAGGCATCTGTATGGCTTTGCCTCGGGGGGTGTTAAAATGTGACAAGTTGGCTACATGCAGCATACCAGCCTGTTAGGACTAAAGACTTTTTCTACAAAGCTCATAAGAAGAAGTCATAAAAAACATGTTTATGATCCAACCTTGATTACACTGGCATTTATGGGGGGTACGATAAGATCCCCATGACCTGTCACAAACTGCTGCTGCTGTTGTATGAATGCTAATATCACAACGAATGCTCATTCTAGAGGTATTGGTTCAGGGCGGAGGAAATAGGCATCCTTCACCTTTCCCAACCTTAGGTGTCCACATGTTGTTGGACTACAACTCCCATCATCCCTAGCTGGCAGCACCAATAGTCAGGGATGTTGGGAGTTGTAGTCCGACAACATCTGGGAACCCAAGTTTGAGAAAGGCTGCACTAGCACATCACCTGAGGGCTGACAAATGTGCACACCTGCTCTTCTCTGTCTCCTAATATTTAATAATGCAAAATACACAACGTTTTGCCATTGTGTTCTGAATCTTACCACCCCTGAAACCAGAAGTGGCTCATCTGATAATTTTGTTATCAAGAAATGCATATGGAGCAATTTTAAAAGAATTGTTTTAGAATTTGATTCTAAAGATTATAATGTCAGATTATATCGCTCAAGATGACAGGAGCTTTACCAATGAAGATTTCTAACTCCTTAATGGAGAATGCTACTTAAAAACACACACACCAAAAAAACCCCACCCTCTACCGAAGACTGTTAGGCACAGTCTCCATCAATCTCTACTGATTAAAATGATAGACTTTGTAAGCAATAGTCCATTAAATGAGTTCAGTGTGGGGAAAGTTGGAAATTGATGCATTTTAAAAGATTAGGGAGATCACAAGTTGGAAAAAAGAGCCATCCTTTGCTTTCTATGTCCCAACAAGAAATCAAGAAAAGCAGCTACCGTTTAGTCCAAGAGGGCAATCAATGACATTTCTGATGCAGCAACAATCAACTTGCAAAATGACAACACTAAAAGAGAAGAGAAAACCACTTTCTTGGTGCTATTAATGGTCAAACTGGTTGGAAGATGGAGCAAGCAAACACAAAACTCTTTGAAAGTGTTCCATGTTCCCTGGTGCTAAGTTAATTGCATACAGAGCCATTCTAAATATAAGAAATCAGCAGGAGGTATGTTGGCTTAAATTAAGATGGCTTAAATTCAGCAGGGATAAATTCACATTAAATAGTGAATAGTTTTCATGAGAATTTAAGGGGGGGGGGAACCAGCAGAAATGCTGCCAAAATATAGAGAACTGAATTTAAGATTGGAAAAGCAAGAAACTGAGAGAACAAAAATTGACAGATTCTTTCATCCCCACCCAGGACATAACTTTTCCAAGTATGTGTTCTACCACTGAGCTTGTGGCCTCCTTGTGGCCATGAACAACTCATAACATTTTATTGTGTGAATACAAGATGGCGCCCATCTCCCCTATGTTTTGCAGGGAAGAACTCGAATCATTTTTTCGCCCATCGGAGCTGAGCAGAAGAGAGACTGCCCATCTCTGCTTAGCAACCATTTGTTGTTGTTTAGTTGTTTAGTCGTGTCTGACTCTTTGTGACCCCATGGACCAGAGCACGCCAGGCACTCCTGTCTTCCACTGCCTCCCACAGTTTGGTCAAACTCATGCTGGTAGCTTCGAGAACACTGTCCAACCATCTCATCCTCTGTCGTCCCCTTGTCCTTGTGCCCTCAATCTTTCCCAACATCATGGTCTTTTCCAGGGAGTCTTCTCTTCTCATGATTTGGCCAAAGTATTGGAGCCTCAGCTTCAGGATCTGTCCTTCCAGTGAGCACTCAGGGCTGATTTCCTTCAGAATGGATAGGTTTGATCTTCTTGCAGAGCCAGTGTGGTGTAGTGATTAAGAGCGGTAGTCACGTAATCTGGGGAACCGAGTTCGTGTCTCCGCTCCTCCACATGCAGCTGCTGGGTGACCTTGGGCCAGTCACACTTCTGTGAAGTCTCTCAGCCCCACTCACCTCACAGAGTGTTTGTTGTGGGGGAGGAAGGGAAAGGAGAATGTTAGCCGCTTTGAGACTCCTGAAGGGGAGTGAAAGGCGGGATATCAAATCCAAACTCTTCTTCTTCTTCTTGCAATCCATGGGACTCTCAAGAGTCTCCTCCAGCACCATAATTCAAAAGCATCAATTCTTCGGCGATCAGCCTTCTTTATGGTCCAGCTCTCACTTCCATACATCACTACTGGGAAAACCATAGCTTTAACTATACGGACCTTTGTTGGCAAGGTGATGTCTCTGCCTTTTAAGCAACCATTAGCATGTCTTAAAGAAGCCCTGGCAGCCTTGAAGAGCACCTTCGTATGTTCTGTTTTCTTGGCAAATCAAGTTTGGCAGCTCCGTGGCTTTGAGAAGGTATTACATTTCATGCCTGCAGCTATGGAATGAAAGCGCAAATTTACTGAGGGGTTATGCCATCGCACCATGCTGAATGGCACCCCTCCTAGTTCATCATGGCTCTCGTAGGTCTGTTCTGCGCAGATGAGCCTAGAACTGGCTTTGAAGTGTGAGATTGAAAATGCATGCCCTGACACCAGTAATTAATGACGGGTTTATAATATTTGCAAACGACAGGATATTACGGAGGGGAAACGCCGAGATGGTGGTGGAAAATGATATTGCTGAACAGCTACGGTAATTAATGGAATACTTTTAGAAAGATATAGCCCCTGGTTCAGCATTGATGAATAACCTGTCAGATCCCGAGTTGTCTTCAAACGAAATGTGACAACGGAAGCTGAGTTTTAGCTCTGAATCCATAGCCGGGATTTCATACTAAAGTTACTCCCTTGTAAAACACAATAGGCAAGTGAAGGTTTTCATGCTTAGATTGCAGTCTTTTTAAGAAAAGAAAAGTGTGTGCGTCTAGAAAGAAACAGCTTCAGTTCATGTACAGTTTTAAGCCAAACCATGGCTTAGTGTGAACATGTGAGCAAGTGGGGAGCACAGGTGGAGGAGAGAAGGGGAAATCCCATTGCACAAGTAGAAGTCATTCTGCTCATTCAATTATTTGTTGAATGCCACCCGCAGTTTGCAAGATATCCCTTCTGATGTCACAGGTTACGCTGGGGCACAATGCTTGTATCGTGCACAATTGCCAGTGAAGTACGCATTTGTATTGCTTGTCCAATCCAGCTAGACTTGCTCAGAAAGTAATGTGGTATCATGTGACATCAGTGCGCTCTCTCTCTCTCTCTCTCTCACACACACACACACACCCCAATCAAACACTCAGCCAACCAGTGACTCAATAATAATAATAATAATAATAATAATAATAATAATAATAATAATAATTTATTATTTATACCCTACCCATCTGGCTGGGCCTCCCCAGCCACTCTGGGCAGCTTCCAAAAAAATATTAAAATAAAATGTGTCTGACCAAAGAATTAGCTTCTGTCTGTACCATGAACAGTTGAGCAAAAGAGGAAATTTCAGCAAAGAAATAACCCAGCATTGTTTACATCTGAGGAAGACTAGTTTCATGGACCACACCCTTGGCAGGTTGGCAAAGGCTGGTATTTAAAATGTGTCTGACCAAAGAATTAGCTTCTGTCTGTACCATGAACAGTTGAGCAAAAGAGGAAATTTCAGCAAAGAAATAACCCAGCATTGTTTACATCTGAGGAAGACTAGTTTCATGGACCACACCCTTGGCAGGTTGGCAAAGGCTGGTATAAACCATTTAGCATGATTTCCCTCACTGCCACCTACAGGCATAGGCGCCGACTCCATGGGGCTTGAGGGGGCCCGAGCCCCCTCAATAATTCGTTTGGGGGGGCTCCGCCCCCCCAATAATCTCCGGCGCCCCTCCAGCAGAGCGCCATCGCCGCCCCTCCCCCAGCCCAAAATGCACAGGATCGGGCTGCATGCCTCCTGCCCTCCCTCCCGAGCAAAAGCTCCCCCCAATTTCCGCTCCGGAGCTGATTAATAGGCGCTATTCGCTCACGAGGAGGCGGCGCCACTTTATTTGCATATTCATGAGCTTATTTATTATTCATGAGCTTTCCCGGGCCCCCCCCAATATTTTTTATAAGTCCGCGTCCGTGCCTACAGGTATTGATCACCTGACAGTCTGCAGTCTCCAAATGCCTCATCATCGAGTTACATTCCTTAGCAATAACAGCAACAGCAAGCTAGGTGTTAATTTTGTGTCACTGTTCATCTTTAATCTGTCCGATTCGTGCATGCACAAGATTACTCGTGCAAACACCTTGTCATAAGGCACACTTGAGCAGCACAAGTGACTTCATTTAATTCTTCAAAATTCGTTCTCCAAATGAGACACTTAATGCCCCGCTGTGTGTCTCCTGGTTCTGCTGTGTTCTTGGCGACGGAACATCCCACTCAGACTTTCCCCACATGCTGAGGAAACTCTTAAAGCTTCAGCACGCAGGTCTCTTAACTGGCTGCACAGATGAATTGGAGGAGAAAGCTATTAAGGGCTACTAGACATGATGACTCGTCTCCACAGCTGAAGGTAGTAATGCTTCTGAATACCAGTTACTGGAAGCCACAGAAGTGGAGAGGGCTTTTGTGCTCAGCTCCTGCTTGGATCCTTGCTTCCCCATGGAGCAATAAAGAAACATGCTGGTTATAAAAATCCTTAGATCTCTTATCCCTAGATCTGCCCAGACCTTCTTCTCCCATGAGTACACATACCACCCAAGAGAGGGACTGAAAAGATGATGCTACCCCTACCCCTCCCTCGGCGCCAATTTTCTCACTGGCCATGTTCCCAGTTGGATGTGCATTTGGTGATACGGTGATGGGGGCTTGGGAGATGCAGGCACACAGGACTCTCCCTCTGTGTGCATGCAAGCACATCTATCTTCATGCTAACTGCAAGCGCGTCAATCCCCGGGGGCAGGTGTGCTGACCTGAATAAAATATTGTGGGGGCAGGTAAGCCCCGCCCTGCACAATCGATCACAAGATACACCATTTGAATAGCCATGGACATCAACTTTGGGGGGCCCTGGCCCCCTCAAATATTATATTGTGGAGGCAGAAGGGATCTCGGCCCCTAGGAGTTGGCTCCTAGGACTGGGGGCATGGCTGGAGAATGTGTGGGGATGGGAATAACAGGGTGATCGTGTACCCTCCCTTGTGTGTCTGCAATACACAAGCAAAGGAAGGTTTCAGCCAGGGATGGTGAACTTCAGGTTCAAATGCTCTCCTCTCGGTTTGGCTCACAGGGCACTGTCCTTCAAAGACCATGTTCCCATTCTGTAGGACCTACCCCTCGATCATGCTCTGTTAGAGGGATTTTGACTAGCTCAAATGTCTCCTGCCTGCCTGGTTGGAGAGATGTGTCTGTGTTGTGGATGAATATAGATGCCTCTGACATTTGCATAGCTAGAATGTAGCCGGATGTGCAATATTAAGAGTCATACATGTTGCCCACCCACTTTTGCCTCTGTCCCTGCCCATCACTGGCATATGGTCCCTGAAAAGTTTGCCCACAATGCAGGAGAGCCCTTCCCATTTTGCTGTCTGAGCTGAAATGGAAAGGTCCCACCCCACATGGCTGCCCGCCCCCCTGCTTACTGGGGTTACATGGCTGCAGCAGCAGCTTCTGGCTTCTGGTGATAACCCCACCATCACTACCACCACCACAGGAGAAGTGGTAATGGCTTCTCCTCACTTCTTTGGCAGCAGTGGGCACAGGAAGTGCTCGTGGCGGCACCAGAGCACTGAGGAGAAGCAGTGACAGTGGTAAGATTTCGCAGGGCTCTCGCCAGAACTTGCCACTACTGCTTTTCTTTGATTCTCTGGTGGTGGCATGTGGGGGTCTGCTGCCCCTTCGGGATTCCACTGCCCAAGGCAGATGCTTCAGTCAGCATAAAGTGTAAAGCTCTTGTGCTTTCCTTAGCTTAGTATTTCCCAAACTTCGGTCTCCAGCTGGTTTTGGACTACAGTTCCCATCATCCCTGACAGCTGACCCTGCTAACTAGGGATGATGGAAGTTGTAGACCATAGAGAGATTCCAAGACAAGAAGGGGAACACTCTGACAAATCATCCACCACCACCTCATCCCTCTGTGTAGAAAGAGTCTTTAGTTCCCATTTGTCAGTAACCTACCTGAATGAGTACTAGCTTCCAGCAGTGAGCTCTATAGCCCTTCCAACAAGGCTGAACTGAAACAGATCTAGAATAAGTTCTGAAAACTAAGCTTGGGGACAAGTCATCAGACAATTTTGCTTCCCTGATTAATTCCCATGCGGGAGCTTGCAACTTGAGCTCTCGCTTCTCCTTCTTTCCACTTTTTTTAAAGCATTCCCAATCTGAATTTTTTCCTCTCAGCACACTGGAACAGAGTTTAAAGTGGGTTAACCATGTTGCACCAATCCTGAGGGTATGCGCAACAGTTAAAGAGTAACCACTTAATTAAAAGTCAATTAAGAGTTCCCATAGCATTGAAGGAAAACAAATGAATATAATGGTGCTCCTAAGTGAGAGGGAAAAAGGTTAAAGTAATTGTTTCTGCTGATAGGGCTCTTTCAAGCTTCAGCTAAGTGCTGTGGGTAACAGGAGACATGGCAAAGTTGGAATTAAAAGGATGGTTCAATGCTCACTTCCAATCAAACCAGAAGGGTGAGAAGTCTTTGCGCTAGAGGAATAGTCTCATTCATGCTGCTCAGTCGTTTAACCAAAAGGACTGTGTGATAAATTCAATTCTGTTTGCATTTACAGCCAAATCTACCAAATTTGCACTTTCTGAAACACTGTGAGGACTAAAACCCAGCCATCCTTTGAAATTCGCAACTCTCTGAATTTTGTAATGAGTTCTCCAATCAAAGAATGTTCACAAAAATGTATATTTTACAGGGGACATGCATAAAAACGAATGTATTTGGGTAAATATCATACAAAAAACCCTTATATTAGATGAAATATTTCCATTCTACTCTCCTATTTCCATGCTCCAAGGATCATTTCACAACTGTTCCTCTTTCTGCTATCTCTGGCCTGAAGAACCATCTAGTCAGATTTTGCAGCTTCAACCAGCTATCCTTCAATTTCACTGTCTTTGAACCACTCCCGCTACCCTAAAATGTAAATACCATCATCACCAATGGCTCCACAGTTGTGGAAAGGAATATTTGGTCTGCTCAAGTGCCCAACTACTCATCTTAGGTTGTTGTAAGCTTGTGCTCAACATCCTAGTTGGATTTTGTGCTGGCCATGTTAAGTTACCCCACTGTTTCCCAGCAAAGCATCCGAGGCATTTGAGAGACAGAACAAATTATGGAATGCAGGTTGGTTGTCAAGGTAGCGGAATATGAAGCAGTGGATCTGTCAAGGGGTTTGAAAATGTATTAAGATGCAGATTGGAAAACAAGATTCTATTTAGTTCAGCAATAATGAAATCAGATGCAACACACTGACATGTTGCAATACCAATTCTGAATTTAGCCTTGATCTGTCTTCAACTGGAGTTGTTAGAAAGGCTCTGTCTTAAGAACACGAAAATTGCCTTGCTGGACAGATGAAAGGAAAGATGGCGGCCTCGCTCACACAGACATGAAGGCACCTGAAAGCTCAGTAAGAGTTTGGTGATGCAGTGCAATGGAATTCCATCAGGGTGCTCACCTGTAGCCTTCTTCTGATTGGTTGTGGGTACCACTAGCCAGAAAGGGATGGAGTCAGCACTTTGTGGGGGGGGGGAGCTGTTGGAAAGTGAGAGAGAGGAGAGTTGGGGTTCTTGGAGTTCAGCGGGGATAGGAGTGCAGCTCCTGAGCTGTGTTTGTAAGATCCACTCTGAGGAAAATATATGTAGCCAGAAAAGGAAGTCTCTGAGCTTTGTTGGAAAGACAGAGATTCGTGTCTTTTTCAGAGTATTCATATAAGAGTTAACTGGCACTGGCAAGCTGAATTTGAGCAAGAAGTTGAGGTCTACTTGGGTCTCAATTCAGTGAGAAGGAGAGAGGTCTTCTGGAAAGAGGAGAACCCCAAACCAGTTAGGAGGGGTGTGGTGATCCCCTGGGTCAGTTATACTCCTAGAGGAGCCTTATAGAAGGCTGGGGAACTGACAGAAACTCTCACCTTGTTTAAGGACCCAAGTATTAAGACCTAAGCTGTAACCTCTATACAATTAAGTTTAAGGTACTGAAGTGAACTCATTGAAAAGAAGCTGTTTCTATACTTGCATTCTCTGAAAATGGTCCCAGAGCAAAATAAGACAATTACAAAATTACTTGTTTTGCAAAAATAAGAAATAGTAAGACATAATACATAATAAACAGAACATTACAATAATTATCTTAAATTTACACGAAAACATAAAATAGCAGCAACATTAAAAACAACACCTTATTTCCAAACCCTTCGAAAGCCCCTTTTGTGTGCACACCAAACGAATTGTTCTGAATGGTGAGCGCTTGAAAAGGTGGCTCTCAGGATAGATCCTAGCATTTGGGAAGATTAAATGAGGTGACCTGGATCCAAGCCATTCAGGGCTTTAAAGATTAAAATCAACACTCCAAATTGAGTTGGAAAACCTACTGGTAGGCAATGCAAGTGGCGCAAAGTTCTGTATTCAGGTTTATTGCTTTCTTCCAGGAGGCAGTAAGAAGAAAGCACCACCCCTTCTCCACACACCATTAGTAATTTTCATGTATTGCCATTCAATCCAATCCAATGCCATTGGAAATCTCGATGACTTCCAGTTAACTTACTTCCAAGTGCAGTTTATATCAATGTCTGGGAATAGCAGGAGAGAGAGTGTTGTTAATGATCAGCCTCCTGCCTGTGGGCTTCCTATGAACATTTGGTTGTCCACTGTGAAATCAGGATACTGCTCTAGATAGGCTCTCTAGATAGGGAGCCAGTGTGGTGTAGTGGTTTAGAGCGGTGGACTCGTAATCTGGTGAACCGGGTTCGCGTCTCCGCTCCTCCACATGCAGCTGCTGGGTGACCTTGGGCTAGTCACACTTCTCTGAAGTCTCTCAGCCCCACTCACCTCACAGAGTGTTTGTTGTGGGCGAGGAAGGGAAAGGAGAATGTTAGCCGCTTTGAGACTCCTTATGGTAGTGATAAAGCAGGATATCAAATCCAAACTCCTCCTCCTCTTCTTCTTCTTCTTCTTCTTCTTCTTCTTCTTCTTCTTCTTCTTCTTCTTCTTCTTCTTTGGCCTGACCCAGCAGGCTCTGCTAATGTTCTTATGCTCTTAAAAACCCCTATGCATAGGACTGCAACCTTCCTGTGAAACCCTGTGCACACTTACTAAGAAGTAAGTCTCATTGAGCTCAGTGGGCCTTATAGCTGAGTAAACAGCTTTAGTCCTCCTTTTCTTCCCTATAATCTGGAAAGCTCTAACCGCACATGAAGGCTTCACTTTGCAATTCTGACAAGAACTCACAGACCAGACTGACAGAAAAGTCAGCATTATCTAAGATGCCTGACCTAACAATGTCAGCCTGGGGAAAATTCGGGTCACAAATGGTTGACAGGATGAGCAGTGGCTTCAAATGTCAAAGTTTTATTTATGTATCTGAATGCGGTATTAACTTCAGCTTCACCACACCCAAATGCACTATTTCTCTCAGAGCAGTTGCTCAGAAAAGCACACGAGAGGGCTGGCAATCCTACAGAAAACCTGGTTCCAAACTGTATAGGCTACCTTTGAAGTTTCATTCACGTAAAGAGATTATGCTGATGATTACAGATCCCAGCTGGTATCCGTACTAGATTTTTTCAAATTGTTCATCGCTTTGAGCTGTTTTCATGGAAAGTGGATTCTTAAATTTGGCCATAATGATGATGATGACGCTCACAAGGTGACCTTGGGGCAGTCGCTCACTCTCATCCTAACCTATCTCACAGGGCTCATGCGAGGATAAAATAGGGAGAATTATATAGGACACTTTGAGCTCCTTGCAGGAAAGGCAGAATATAAATGCAAGAAAATATTATGGTTATGGTTATCTGAAGTTCTACCCCACCTTTCGCCATATGCACTCAGGGTGGGTTGCAACGGTATAAAAACAGTTTAAACAATTTACTATGGGGTGGGTGCTAAAGATCTATATCCCGAGAGCCAAATGGGTCCATGCGATTGCACTTTCCATTGAAATGAATGGAGAGCACCCCACTAGCTCTGAGCCCAATGCACTTGTGGGGTGCTCTGGATCTGGGCACTTTAGTGTAAAATTCTTAAATGCTAAATGCTCTGTTAGAGACACATTCTCTCTCTCTCTCTCTCTCTCTCTCTCTCTCTCTCTCTCTCTCTCTGTCTCTCATTGCCCACCTGAACAAGGTATGCTGGAGTCAATTCTAGTGCTGCTTAGAAAATGGAGCTATCATGGTTTCTATGCGGTAGAATATGCGTCAGAATAATGCCTGTTAGTTCTGTGCTAATGTGAACTGCCTTTGCATAAAGCCCAGGGAGAGCTTAGCTTTAAGAGGCTCAGATCTATAAAGATCAGACAATGGAAGTGATTAAATTTCCTACCACTCCCAAACTCTGTGGACTGGATGTCAAGAAAACACAGAGCTGAGAGGCAACGGGGGACCCCTTTCTCTTGTACATTATCTTGGCGGCCGTATGAAAGGCAGAAACAGCGAAAGCAGAGATGACTGACATGTTTATACAAACCCGGGAAGCTGAGGGATCAACCCCCCCACCCTCACCCCCACCCCCACAAAAATGGTTTCACAGCTTCAATCTTTTTGAAAAAATTTATTCCATAAAGAGAAAGTGCTGATAAAACAAGTTTCGCTCAGGTCTCTCCTCCGCAGTCTAAAAGGAGCAACACGATATAACACCCTTCCTTTCTGTGCAGGGAATGTCATTACAAGGCCTGTAGCTTGACAGTCGCAAATGGACATGTATTGAGGATCACATCGAAAAATAGAAAAACTTCAGGTCATCCAAGGGATGGCTGAAACCTTTGGCCAAAGCACCCATTCCGTTATTAAATACTTGTTATTGGATTGTTATATATAGTCACAAAACCACAATATAACATCCTCCCCAACACCCATAACAGTTATCTAGTTGTACATTAACATGGTAAAAAGGTAAAGGTAAAGGGACCCCTGACCATTAGGTCCATTCGTGGCCGACTCTGGGGTTGCGGCGCTCATCTCGCTTTATTGGCCGAGGGAGCCGGCGTACAGCTTCCGGGTCATGTGGCCAGCATGACTAAGCTGCTTCTGGCGAACCAGAGGAGCACACGGAAACGCCGTTTACCTTCCCACCGGAGCAGTACCTATTTATCTACTTGCACTTTGATGTGCTTTCGAACTGCTAGGTTGGCAGGAGCAGGGACCGAGCAACGGGAGCTCACCCTGTTGCGGGGATTCGAACTGCCAATCTTCTGATTGGCAAGTCCTAGGCTCTGTGGTTTAACCCACAGCGCCACCTGCGTCCCTTAACATGGTACTTATAGTCAAAGCTGTTAATAGATGATAATGTGGAGAAAGCACTTAAGTTTACAAAGTTCAGTGAAAGGCACAGTTACCTGCAGGAACAAGTGAGGAAGCCTTGTAGCAGCCTCAACACATCTGTTTGCAAGCTTCCTGAGAATAGGGGGCCTTTACCCAGTATGAGAACACCTGTGAAGCAAAGGAGACTGTTCCGTTATATAAAAATATATCTATTGCATGTAGGTTTGTTTGGGGATAAAGTGTTCAGTCTGTAAAAATTGATCTGCCCAGGGATCAAGTGGGAAGGTAGTAGAATTTTCAGATCTTGTGGATGAGGAGTCATACAGCCCCAGGGTATATCTGATCACTAATGTGCTTTGGTAGGCAGATCAAGGTGTAATCTTGGACTAAAGATCAAATGCTATTCTAATGGCATCAAGTGTGCTGTTCTAACATAGTAGTGAGCTGATAGGGAACTTTTCGGCTAGAGGGAAAGTGGATGAAGTTTAACCCTATGTTCATTTAACTGTACTTTTTGCTCCAACCTCATCTCAAGGGCACCATGTTGGCTCCCCCTGCTGTAAATATTTCCCCCCTCCTATTGCTGAGGTCTCTTAACCAACAGCTCACCCCTGCTGCTTCCTTGGCTAACAAAGATGTGTGCACCATTTTATTTGTGACTTGTGATTGTTTTACTGATGATTTGTTAGGCATTCTATATGATTTATGCTTTATTTGTGATGTTTCATTATGGTGTTTTTATCTTTTATTTGTAAGCCGCTTTGGGATTTATTTGAATAAAAAGTGGCATAGAAATAAAATCAACCAATCAATTGCCTAATAGAAAGATTTTTTTAGTAAAGCAATCTAATAGCTTAGAACAGTTAGATCAGTGACACTTAACTCTTTATGGGTCATGGGCCCCTTTGACAATCTGATGTAAGCTATGGACTTGCTCCACAGAAAAATGCACACAAACCATACAAAGAAAATTCTGCATACAATTTGTTTCACTGTATTTCTGGGGGAGGGAGGGGATTGGAGCTGGTTCATGGACCCTTGAAGTCCATCCATGGATCCCCATGGTCAATGTTCAAGGCTATTGGAAGGGCACCCTTTATCTAGGGGGTGGGAGTTCCATTCTTCAAGAGCATTTCTCCATGGACTTTTAGCTATTCATTAATTTATTTTTGCCTATATTGACAGAACAGATGGAACGGAATGCTTCCTGGCAAAATCAAGTCAACAAATGCACGTCTCCAAAACTTTCTAAGTTTCCATATTAGATATGGCAGAGAGTCCCGTCTAAAATATATTTATAATAACCATGCTTCTTATTAGCTGCACAGTGTTCAGTGGTGGGAAGAGCCCACTTCATTCCACCAAAATGGAATCCAAAGAAGATGCCTCATTAAAAAAGAATTATGCCATCATTTTAAATTGACATAATAGGATTTTAAATGAGTTTGCTACCAACCTCCTTCACTGCCAGAGGACGTGAGACTAAATTAACACTTGCAAAGTGCTGTGAGATCCTGGGAGTCTCAATATTATCTCAGTGCAAAGCATTAATATGATAATTTCCTTATCCTACAAAATTCACCCCTGACTTAACTTCAATAGGTCTACATACCGGTAGGTTAGAGAAATCTGCCAACAACAACCCAAAAGAGGAAAAATGCAATAATGAGCATTACCATTAATTTCCCTTGGAACTTTGGCTGCGTACACAATTTATCAGCTCAAAATGCATTGAGGTCTCTTTTGACGTTTGCTATGTTTCACATTGCAACTGCATGTTGCTGTACACATCAGTGTGGTTTAATGAGCTTCTACCTGTAAGTCACCTGCTCTCTGTCCACACCATTGGGTGGAGAGGGGGCAGGGACGTCTTCCCCCACAAAAAAACCCCTCCTATTCATGAAGCTTCCATCTGTGCATGTAAGACCACCCATTCGTAAGAAAGGTACCTTTCAAAAGTATAGACCTTAGCTTAACTGAGAACTGAATGTGGCCTAAGTTTTCAATTCAGATCAAAGCTGATTTCAGGGGAAACAAAACAAGCCACAGAACAGTGGCTAATGTTGTCTGTACATAGCTTCAAAAACCAGCAACCGGAGTGCACTGGATGCAGAGTAAACAGTAGTGTGGACACAGCGTTTCCATTTCAAGCAAAGGACCTTTATAAGCACTTGTTGGACTCGTTTCATAAGAACACAAGAGTCCTTCCAGATCAGACCACTGGTCCATCCATTCCTGTATCCTTGTTTCATAACATGCCTCCGAGAAACCTACAAGGTGGGAGCCTTCTTGGGTGGCTGCTCCCCAGCAACCAGCACTTCTATTTCCGGAGCCTAGAGGATGCATATAACCAACATCACTAGCAGCCATTTTCTCCATGAAACTATCTAATCATCTTTTAAAGCCAGCCAAGCATGTTCACTGTCTCAACCTGCTCCCCCCAGGGCATTTAAACCAGGGACAAGTCAAACCTGAGGGTCAGCTGCAAGTTTGAAGGGGGCCTGGGCAAGGTGCCCTCTGTGACATCGGTGGCAACACTTGACCTTGGTTGCTGGAAATGCTTTGCCTGCCATCTCTGCTTGTCCACAGCAGAGGAGGCAGTGACTAGCAGTGCTATTCTGGGCTCCTAACCTTGCTTCCACCATCACTGCCAGCAGAGGCTGCACTACTGGGGCAAAAGCAGCATTGCTCCACCAACTGCAGGCTGTTTTGCAAAGCACAGTGCTGAGCTGTTTAGAAGTGTGTACCAATAAAGATATTTTCCTTGGGCTAAGAAATTTCCACCATCTCTTGCACTTTAAACACAAACAAAAACCAGTCTGGGTAATGCCCTGAGCCAAATATAATTGCATGCAACTTCCATTTGCATGTCAGGTTCCATTGTGCATGTGCTGTATGCCTTTATTTATTTACACTATTGGTCTACGGCTCTTTATACAACTATATCCCAGGGTGGTTCCAATCCCTGATCATTTGCTGGCTGCAATAGTTCCTGTCAAATCAATAAAGATTCACTCCTAAGTTATATGCATCATAATCTCAATATGAAATGCTGAAATACACAAAAATATGTTCAGTATATGGCTTAAATGTTTATTCAGAAGTCCCACTGCTGTAGGATTTACTCCTTAAGAGAGACTTCCTTCCTTTCAATTATGCCTTTCCCTAAGCATATATCCACTGCAGAAAGTTCTGTAATTCTCTCATAATAGCCTATGTCACTGCAGGAATTCTGGCTCTCTCTCTCTCTCTCTCTCTCTCTCTCTCTCTCTCTCTCTCTCTCTCTCTCTCTCTCTCTCTGTGTGTGTGTGTGTGTGGTCTGCAAAGCAACCTCTGAAATTTCCTTAAAGCTACAGCTCTAAATGTAGACTCTAATAAGTAAATCCCAGAGTTCAATGGGACCTGCTTCTAAATAAACATGAGGCATTATCCAGCCAAGATTAAGCACTTTTAAATACTGTTGCTGTACATGAGGGAGATTTATTTCTTTCGTTTTGTTTATTTTTACATCCATGCACCACCTCCCTGTCTTACAAGTGCTCCCAAGGCAGGCTGCAGTATTAAAATAAATAAATTTGATAATAAAGAACACTCCAGCAACAAAAGCAATAAGGGGGCACAAACAACAAAACAATCAGAATGGTGGCATCAAAACAACAATAAAAATCAGCAACATCGAGGAATGTAGAAGAGTTTAGCTTTCTTATTTGAAAGAGAGAGACAGAGGCCCAGTGTGGTGCAGCCATTTCAGAGTGCTGCTGACCCTGGAGACCAAGTTTCAAATCTCCACTCAGCCAAGAAACTCACCAGGTGACCACAGGAAAGCCACTTACCTCACAGGCTTGATGTGAGGACAAAATGGAGGGAGAGGGAGAACCACTTGAAAGGGGAGGGTATAAATGTGCCAGTTAATGAAACAAATAGATAAGTTTCATCTCCCCAAACTTTCAGGAGATCTTCTTACATTGCGTAGCCTGCATGTGAATTCTTCCCTGATGCAACTTTGAGCGCATATTTGTAGGATAAGCATCACCTTTTCCCTATACCCAAAGAAAAGCAAAATCAAAATGCAAATTGCTTATTAAAAACACACACACACAGAGAGATGGGTAGCCGTGTTGGTCTGCCATAGTCAAAATAAAAAAATTCCTTCCTGTAGCACCTTAAAGACCAACTAAGTTAGTTCTTGGTATAAGCTTTCGTGTGCATGCACACTTCTTCAGATACACTGAAACAGAAGTTGCCAGATCCTTCTATATATAGAGAAGGTGGGGAGGGGTATTACTCAGAAGGGTGGTGGGAATCGGAGATTGGCAGATAGCTGAGATGAGCCTGATGAGCCTGTTGACGACTCTTAATGACTGTAATAGGTCTTACAGGAAAAGGCAAGGGGTGGGAAGGTGAGAAATGGTTTAGTCATGTATAATGAGATAAGAATCCAATGTCTCTGTTCAGACCAGGTCTCTCCATTGTTTTAAGTTTGGTAATGAGTTGCAATTCAGCAGCTTCTCTTTCCAGTCTATTTCTGAAATTCCTTTGTAGTAAAACAGCTACTTTGAGATCTTGTATAGAATGTCCTGGGAGATTGAAGTGTTCTCCTACTGGTTTCTCTGTTTTGTGATTCTTGATGTCAGATTTATGTCCGTTTATTCTTTGGCGTAAGGTTTGGCCTGTTTGTCCAATATAGAGAGCTGAAGGACACTGTTGGCATTTGATGGCATACACAATGTTAGACGATGAGCAATTAAATAGTCCCAAGATGGTATGTGTGATGTTGTTGGGGCCAGTAATGGTGTTGTCCGGGTGTATGTGGCAGCAAAGTTGGCATCTGGGTTTATTGCAGGCTTTGGTGCCAGTGTCCGTGTTAAGTCTGGTTGTAGTATTATTGTGGGTTAGGAGTTGTTTAAGATTGGGTGGCTGTCTGTAGGCAATGAAAGGTCTTCCTCCCAGAGCTTGAGAAAGAGAACTGTCATTGTCCAGGAGAGGTTGTAGATCTCTGATGATGCGTTGAACTCCGATTCCCACCACCCTTCTGAGTAATACCCCTCCCCACCTTCTCTATATATAGAAGGATCTGGCAACTTCTGTTTCAGTGTATCTGAAGAAGTGTGCATGCACACGAAAGCTTATACCAAGAACTAACTTAGTTGGTCTTTAAGGTGCTACAGGAAGGAATTTTTTTATTTTGACACAGAGAGAGAGAGAGAGAACCTCATTAAGATGCCAACAGCAAAACAGAGGCGGAAGGCAAACCACTCCAGAGAAACAGTCGCGGTTCACGTGTTTGCAGAAATCTGACTGAAATGATGCCATGTTGCTTAGAATATAAATTAATGGCAGTTATTACAATCAAGGGCTGTAGCGTTCAAGAGCCAGTTTTATTATCTGATCAGGTACATTGCAATTTAGGTCTTGCGCTCTCGCCATTGCTGTTTGTCATCCTCCTGCCTCTTCGATGCAAATAGCTTGATCCTGGTGTCCCAGCAGACCCTGTCGCCATCTGCATCTCTTTGCCTGAAATAGCTTTGAAGCTGACAGCCTAAAGAGTGGAACAATTAGGGAGAAATCATAATGGGACATGAGTAAGGATGGAGGGAGGGTGCTCTAAGATGCTCCATTAGTTTCTCCATAAGAGCTGTGTTCCATAGTCTATCCTTCCATGCCTCTAGTGTTAACTTAGTAGCTAGGGTGTCAACTTGAATAAAATATTGAGGGGGCCTAGTAAGTCCCGCCCTGCATAAATGATCACATGATGCAGTGCACACACACCATTTCCCCCCAATAATTTTTATTAATTTTTTCCAAATATCTTAAACACAACACAGCTTAACAATATTATTCTCCTTTCAATCTATATCTTATCTGAATTAACTTCCCTCCACCCTCTTCTGGCTTCTCTACATTGCTCTTACTTAAGCGTGATTACTATATATACATTCTATAAATGTCTATAATTCCTTAATAATTTTTTGTATTATACTTTAGACATACATTCCTTATTTTATTACAGCATTACATCTTGTGGTCTAACCAAATATTTATAATAAACATTACGAGTTTTATTTTGGTCCTGTGAGTGTCTTTATTTATGTACAGTTTTCTCTAAGTACACCATAAATTTGGACCATTCTTTTTGGAATTTCTCATCGTCCTGTTGTCGGATTCTTCCAGTTAACCTTGCTATTTCCGCATACACCAATACTTTCTGTTGCCATTCTTCAATTGTCGGAATATCCTTGCACGCACACTATTTGAATGGCAATGTCCATCAACTTTGAGGGGGCCCAGCCCCCTCAAATATTTTATTGAGGGGGCTGAAGACACCTCAGCTCCTAGGAGTTGGCTCCTAGCTGTTTTCCAGTATTTCATTCATTTATTTCTAGCTGCAGACATGAAAAGAATTAGTAGGTCCTTAAGCAGGAAATTCTTATGCTCATCTGTAAACAGCTTTAATACAGCTTGCCTTGAATCAGGTTGTATCACCTGTCCTGCAATGAGCGCTCACATCTTCCTTTGTGGGCGGCCTTTGCAGAACTGCGCACAGCACCTCAGTCTACGTGGGACCCACCAGCTGGTTGGGCTGGCCTGCCTCCCTGTGTTAGTCATTGGAGGTTCCCGCCAAACCTCAGTTAGCCAATCAGCACTGCAGGGAGGTGGGGCCAGTTCCTTAAATAGGAGCTAGAGCCAGCAGCAGCTATGCAATCGACTCCGGAGCTTCACCCACCCAACCCTCCCTTTGTTTAATGTTTGCAGGTTAACCATTTTCCTTCCTGTTCAACGGGTGCTGCTACGGTCTTTGGATGGTTGTTGTTGAAGAGCCGGGAAGGAATTTCCCTGCATTGGCATGTTTGGCCTTCCCCATAGCAATTTGTCACATTTTTGGCGGTTTTAGGACTCCTTTAGTCTATCTTCCCTATATGGGGGGGGGTGAAGTGGTGACCCACCCCCCACGGCAGCGATTCCAGGGTCTTCTCTTAAAGGGGTTTGTATATTGGAGTCACTGGCCATACACTGAAAGGTTGTCAGTGAACTCCCCTGCGTTGCGGGGATATGGGGTGGGAGGCCAGCATACACAAGCGTCTTGCTGTGCACCCTCCCATATCCCATTCACCCTGAGAAGCCCCAATTCCCCCGGCTGGGGGGCTGGGAGGGATACACGCCCAATGCCTAAGCCAAGGTCTCCCTACATCTGAAAGGTTTAGTAAAGTTGTGGCCAATTTTTAATTCCATAACACATTGTCACGAGTCATTATTCCTTCTGGTGGTCTCTCGGGCCGGAACGGGGGTCTCCGCCTGGACACGCAATAGAAGAAACGTCTTCAAATACCATTTCTCGAAATAATGGTACAGGTTTTCAGCCCCACCACATCTGAAAATATGTACCTGACCTCTCCAACAAAAGGACTTCACCTGTGGCATTTCACAGATGTGCTGTGCCATCTGTGAACTGTGTCAACGCTATTTTCATTCTTGTCAACGCTGGTTTGAAAAGGTTTAAAAATAGTTCTGGTGCTAAACAGCTTCCAAGATGGTGCCACAAAAACAAGTTTTAAAGCTGTTTTTAAAAAACCTGAAAGGATGCTCAGAGTAGGCATGAACAGTGAGCTTTCCCAGCCACTTAGTCTCTACAGATTTACCCGAGGAGCCTACATTTCAGAATCCATTTCCTGCCAATTCTTTTGGGACAAACATTTTGCTAGCACCATGCTGCTTGCAGCCACAGTTTGCTCTGACATCCTTGCACCAATAAAACCTGAGGGAGCCCTGGATAGGTGTTCTGAAATGCAGGCATGCTTTCCTCCAAACTGTCTACGCAGCACAAGTCAATGCAAAAAGGACAGTCTCCCCCAGCTCTGATGGCCCTTTGTATCAGGGAATGTGTTTGCCAGCTGATATTTCTTCTCTTTTTTTATCAGAGGGTGGAAGGAGGATAAGCCAGAGTGCCAGAGGGACTGAAATCCATTTTAGATAAATGTGTCAAATAATGTAAGTCTTCTTTGCCTCAAAATTAAATCACTATGGAATTATATTTTGAACATTACTCCAAAGGCCTACAAGGCTTTGATATGTTAAATTCTGGGGACAAGCGGTAGATGTTGAAGTTCAATGTGGGAAGGGAATTGTGTGGATAAGAAAAGAAACACCGTGGGGGGGGGTCTTTATATTCAGCATGTATGCCCTAGAGTGGTAGACCATGGTTGAGGCCAGTAGCTATTTGCCTAGCAAGGAAGGGCCACAGCAACAACCTTCCAGTGGCAGCACTGCTGTCAGATACCAGGAGAAGGATGTGGTGGCAAAGTCAAGGCTGTGCAAGTGCACCAGTTGAGCCAATCCAGCACTCCTGCAGATGGACCCACACAGTCCCCACCTTGCTGCTTCCTGTCCTCTACCCCTGCTGTTAAGCAGCAGCGACACCACTGGTGGGAGGCTATTGCTGCGGTCCACACACACTCCTGGTTAACATTGACAAGGGAAATGACACTCGAGTGAATTCACACTGGAAGGTGTGCACTGCACATTACAGTGGTACCTCAGGTTACAGACGCTTCAGGTTACAGACGCTTCAGGTTACAGACTCCACTAACCCTGAAATAGTACCTCGGGTTAAGAACTTTGCTTCAGGATGAGAACAGAGGCGTGCTGGCAGTGGGAGGCCCCATTAGCTAAAGTGGTGCTTCAGGTTAAGAACAGTTTCAGGTTAAGAACAGACCTCCGGAACGAATTAAGTTCTTAACCCGAGGTACCACTGTACTGACTCTCAATTTCCAAGCTGCGATTCACACTCAGCCTGTGTGATTTTCTGCCATCTACTTGAAATTGCAAAGTATGCCGACATATTTATAGCTATGCTGCTGCATCATAAGTTATGAGTTTAGGCCCAAATGCCTAAACTCCTATTCAGTCGATCAAAATGCCCATTACGTTTATCCACTATCATAATTTCCTTTGCTGGCAATGTCAAGGAACTGTGAGTGGATTCAAGAGTGCCTTTTGAAAGGAGCATGGATGCAAAAGGATAACTGGGAACAGAAATCATGTTTCTTGGTAAGACCAACAAATTGGACAGAATGGACCGGAACATGAAAACAGACAATGGGAAGTGACGCTTGACATTCCTAGGAAGCGAAAGAGTGGTAATCTGGCCACAGAAAATGAATTCATCTGAAATAAAGCTGAAAGGTTCATAAACTGACCTCAGCACCATGGACCAAAGAACTTGTCATACAAGTGTCTTCTGTGGGAATCAAAGATGCTCAAGTTTACCTCAGGAGGCATCCAGCATCTGGAATTATACTCTCCATAATATGAGGCAGGATTAAAAGGCAGAGAAAATGGTTAAACCACATAAGAAAAACCAAAAAGGGAACATTTCATGGTCAGAAATTGGGAGCGGTTTCAAGCAAGCAAGCCCTCTGTTGTTTTGCATATCTTGAAATAAGGATCTTAATAAAGAACTGAGAGAATTAACTCATTTTGAGAACTGAACTTTAAAAATAGGGAGCATCTGTTGCCAAAGAATTACAACTTATTTTTAAAATTCAGTATCAAACCTGAGCAAGTAAAGGGATTTAATATTAAGTGGCCACACAAAAAAAGAAGAATGGAGTTTTATTATTTGTTTGTTTGTTTGTTTGTTTGTTTGTTTGTTTGTTTGTTATTAAATAGGTCAATATACAGGAAAGAGCACATATGTTTATTGAAACATATCAATTGTAGGGTTTTGTTTTGTTTTCATTTACTCCTACATTGTTTTTGTAGTCGTTTCTAAAAACACAACAGTTTTACAACAGTGTTCCATGCTTCCTGTGTTTATCACACTGGGTTCCTAACTGCAGAAAGTTGAGATGTTAATTTACTTAATCAGGGAATACCATTTTATTTACTTGAGCTCTAGGCAGGAAACCTTTATGCACAATAAACTGGGGTAAGGGAAGCTGGTATAAATCAAGCCGGCATAAATTTACAACAGATCCAAACCCCTTTTAGCAGAGTTGATGCTGTTGCTCTGCCCTAAGCCTGGCAGAGGAAGCAGCCTTTAAAACAGTGTTGCATGCTGGGTTAGCAGGTCATGTGACAGAAATGAATGGACTCAGGATCCAGCCAAAGTCCCCACTCTCTGGTCCTGCCCTCACCATGCTCCCAGAATGCTGAGCCAGAGATCCACTGCCAGTGGCATAGCATGGGGGGCTGTGGCCCAGGACACATTATTGGAATGAGGCGCACCCAGGCGCTCCCACGACAGGCTCTCATCAGAGCCTGGCTCCAGTGTGTGAGGGAGCTGCCAAGGCAGCTTTCTTGCACCCAGCCGCTGCTCCGTTCCCAGGTCATGTCGGACCTGGGGGCAGAGTGAAGAAGAGTCAGTAGGAGCTTTGCAACCCCTCTCCTCATTTGGGCTGTGTTGCAAGAGTGTGTCCCCCGCTCTGCTTTGGGAGGCAAGCTGCAGCCGGCTCCCTCCGCACCCCTTGAGGGTACACCCCACGTGTCCACCCCAGGCGGCAGTTGTGGATGCTCTGCCACTGTCCGCTGCATCCTAAGCAGCTCACCTGGTGGATCTTGCCCTAGGATTGCCCCCTTAGCTTCTTTTCCAATCCGCTTGATGCGAAGTTCTTTGTAGCTGAACCCAGAGTGGCCGTGTGTCCTACTTCACAGAGGATGGTCCTCTATTTGAAGGACTGCCTGGTCCAAGTCCATTTTAAAGGTAAAGAACCATCAGAAAGAAGAGCAGGAAAGGTCCTGGAAGTTGCTCATCAACAGCTAGGAGCACCTGAGAGAAAGGGCCACGTGTACAAGTTGAAGAGGAGAAAAAGTCTCTAAGCTTTTGGCAATTGGTTTTTTGGGGGGTAGAAAAAGAAGGACCCCTTCCTTTAAAACAAAAAACAACAACTAGGATGGAGAATCATGGCCAACAGGAATTGGGACTGGGAAATATGGAACTGGGTATGAATTATCAAAGACATAACAAGTAAATAATTGTGGACTAATATGCTGTTAAGATGGACTGCAAGAAGATCAAACCTCTCCATTCTTAAGGAAATCAGCCCTGAGTGCTCACTGGAGGGACAGATCGTGAAGCTGAGGTTCCAATACTTTCGCCACCTCATGAGAAGAGAAGACACCCTGGAAAAGACCCTGATGTTGGGAAAGATGGAGGGCACAAGGAGAAGGGGACAACAGAGGACAAGATGGTTGGACAGTGTTCTCAAAGCTACCAGCATGAGTTTGACCAAAATGTGGGAGGCAGTGGAAGACAGGAGTGCCTGGTGTGCTCTGGTCCATGGGGTCACGAAGAGTCAGACACAACTAAACGACTAAACAACAACATCAAGGCTGTTAAGAGTTGTTGGAACACTTGGAGAGAAATTTATCATACAGTGGTACCTCGGGTTAAGTACTTAATTTGTTCCAGAGGTCCATACTTAACCTGAAACTGTTCTTAACCTGAAGCACCACTTTAGCTAATGGGGCCTCCTGCTGCTGCTGCGCCACCGGAGCACGATTTCTGTTCTCATCCTGAAGCAAAGTTCTTAACCTGAAGCACTATTTCTGCGTTAGTGGAGTCTGTAACCTGAAGCATATGTAACCCGAGGTACCACTGTATTGGATTAGAGAAAGACTATTTTTGACATTTAGCAATGATAATAATGGAAGAGTTCCTTTTGGACGTTTTGGTTTGAAAAAAGAATGAACGAACTTGAGATACCTGAGATTGAAAATTGGGAAAACACTGCTGAGCATATTGAGAAGCAGCTGGATATTCTCTTGGAACACAGGAACACAGCTAGGTGTTTTCCTGAAGTGTATATTTTGAATAGTCTTTCATTGGCAGATAGAGAATCCTAAGCATTTCACACTTTTTTTCCTTATTTCTTATTTTATTTTTATTTTCTATAACTTCTAATTTTCATTTCCTCCCCCTCCGCTAACTCTATCTATATTTATGGTCTGTCTCTTTTTATGTTTCCCATGCCATGTTAATGAAGATACACACAGGAAGGTGCAGGATGGAAGACGAACAGCCTTGTGTGAAGGTCAGGGTAGGGACGATCTCCCAGGGTGGGAGGCTGGGGGAAGAGGGGGAAGGTCCCAGGTGAGAGCTGAGAGGGCTCACCCTCCTTTGGGTGGAATAAGGGTAAAGTCACATCCTCTTCCTCATCCTTTTTTCTATCTTTTCTCTCTGTTTCATTTTTATTTAGATTAGTTTGGCTTTTATTGTATTATATGCTGGACCATAAAGAAGGCTGATTGCCGAAGAATTGATGCTTTTGAATTATGGTGCTGGAGGAGACTCTTGAGAGTCCCATGGACTGCAAGAAGATCAAACCGATCCATTCTGAAGGAAATCAGCCCTGAGTGCTCACAGGAAGGACAGATCCTGAAGCTGAAGCTCCAATACTTTGGCCACCTCATGAGAAGAGAAGACTCCCTGGAAAAGAGCCTGATGCTGGGAAAGATTGGGGGCACAAGGAGAAGGGGATGACAGAGGACGAGATGGTTGGACAGTGTTCTCGAAGCCATGAACATGAGTTTGACCAAACTGCGGGAGGCAGTGGAAGACAGGAGTGCCTGGCGTGCTGTGGTCCATGGGGTCACGAAGAGTCGGACACGACTAAACGACTAAACAACAACAATGCTGAAAACTTTCAATAATATGTTGTGTGTGTGTACACCCACACCCACACACCCAGGAACACCTGAACAGCAGATTGAGCAGGTACAGAGTTCCACCTCTTCACAGCCTTGTTCCTCACTATAGTGAAATGCATTGTATTTCTATTTAGAGTGATCGTTTCCAAATATGCATCAACCCCTGCAAATTAGCATATGCATATTGTATATAAATCTGCATCCTCTTTTGCCCTGCTTTTTAGGCAATGTGTTTCCTCCTGCTCCCTCCCCCTCCTGGATGCCCAAGCGCGCCACCCTAACATAAACAGATGTCAGCTTGATAATAAAAATAATCCCTTTTTTATTATCTGCTGGGACCGACACAGCAACAACTGTCGATTCTTATTTTCTCGGCGTTGCTTCAGCTGCGAGGTGCCTGACAGGTATGCACTTTGTCTTCCTCATTTTTCCTTCTTCCCTGACAGCATCCTATTTGCATAGACACTTGTAGCCGGACGTCGAGGGTGTCCTTAGGAAGATATCCTGTTTAACTCATTTGCTTTGTGCGGCACGCAGCGCAAAAGGTGCCAATTAGAAGGCAGCGGGAGGCTAAGAAGATCCTGTCTGTCAGCTTGGCTGGGAGAGAGAATTTGTTATTAATTATTAAGGCTGCTCTGCCATGAAAGGATTCGCTCACAAAACACCTGTGCCTCAATGAACAGAGTGAAAGGAAGAGATCATGGGAAGGGGGCCAGGAGGAATAAAGAACTTCCTCCAGCATTGAAATGCACTCTTATCTCTCTCTCTCAAGGTCTATTCTCATTAGCCACCTTCTCCTTTGCTCAAGCCCAGGAAGAATGTAAATGGAGCCCTGCTGGGTGAGGCCAAAGCCCATCCACTGTCCAGCATGCCACGTCCCGTTTAAGAGATGCCTCACTGAAGCCTGCCTGCAGGACACGAGGGTCAGGATGCTGTCAGCAGCTCCTGGCTGGTTGCCCAGGAAAGTATAAAGGCAAGGAACAGTTTCTTACTGTACTTTTTTATTTCTGTCTTTACCGAGAAAGGCTATAGGACCCAGCCTCTTGGATAATGGCATTGTCCTGAGTGAATCTCCACCCTGTCTCTCCCACGTCTTCACTCGTCACGTCTGTGGGTGCCACTAAGTGCCCTCTGTCTTTGAGCTCTTTGCTCTCCTACTTTTAAGGCTCGCCGGGTTCTGGGAGATGGTGATTCTGGAATGCTTTGTAATGACAATGTGCCAGCCAGCTGCTCTGACTCTCCCATGGTTTCCCAACTTTCCCCCTTATCTGCCTCTGAGCTGTGACCTCCCTCAAACCCCTGTTGTAAACCTATACTGTCTTCTACCTCCCCCTCCCTGGAATCGTCAGGATGGGGAGGTGGTCTCCACCATTCCTCCTCTGCCCAGTCCCTGACAATGAGTGCAACAACTTTTTATTTTTCTTGTTCCTCGGCAACTGGTATTCAGGAGCATGCTGCTAATCCTGGAAGTTACACATAGCCATCATGGCCTAGTAGGTAGTGGAGGTGGTCAAGTATCAGGGATTGCAAATAAAGTAAAATCCAAACTGTGCTAAAGTCCACCTTTCAGAGACTGCCCTGCCTTCATTCCCATCCCACTGTGCTTTGGGTCTTCTGCTCTTAATCCACCAACCTTGATGGTGATCTGTATCTGACCCAGAAGATTCCCCCAGACCTACCAAATTTTGCCCTCCTCTGATTTGCTGGAGCTGTTTTGGGTTTGTCAGCTCTACTCAACCATGCTGCTCACTGCTCAACCATATATAACATTTACGCCCTACTTTCCTTTCAAGACAACTTGAGGCAGAGGTGCACCATACATTTACAGCGCATCCAAAGCACATTTAAAGCAAATAATAATAATAATAATAATAATAATAATAATAATAATAACAACAATAATAATAACAATAATAATAATAATAAAAAATTATTATTTATACCCCGCCCATCTGGCTGAGTCTCCCTAGCCACTCTGGGCGGCTCCCAATCACATGTTAAAAACAATACAGCATTAAATATTAAAAACTTCCCTAAACAGGGCTGCCTTCAGATGTCTTTTAAAGATAGGATAACTGCTTATTTCCTTCACATCTGAAGGGAGGGTGTTCCACAGGGTGGGCGCCACTACCGAGAAGGCCCTCTGTCTGGTTCCCTGTAACCTCACTTCTCGTAATGAGGGAACCGCCAGAAGGCCCTCGGTGCTGGATCTCAGTGTCCGGGCTGAACGATGGGGGTGGAGACGCTCCTTCAGGTATACAGGACCGAGGCCATTTAGGGCTTTAAAGGTCAGCACCAACACTTTGAATTGTGCTCGGAAACGTACCAATGCAGATCTCTCAAGACTGGTGTTATGTGGTCCCGGTGGCCACTCCCAGTCACCAGTCTAGCTGCCGCATTCTGGATTAATTGCAGTTTCCGGGTCACCTTCAAAGGTAGCCCCACGTAGAGTGCATTGCATTCCCCCCAAAGCATATGACTCCCCCCAAAGCATATGAGAAACCGTAATTTGTTAAGGGTGTTGGGAATTGTAGCTCTGTGAGAGGGTGGAAATACAGTTCCTAAAATTCTTTGAGGGGAGCCACGTGCTTCAAATGTATGGTTTTAATCTGAGTTTGGAATGCTTGGTTAAAACCACAGTATGCCATACCTCTCTCCCATCACCATGAAGTGCTAGCATTAAATGTGCCTCTGTTCTCACATTTAAACGTTTTGTGCCAGTGTATCGCTTTTCTGCAATTTTGTAGTAAGCCTGTTCCTCACACCTTCTTTAGCACTTTCTGTATTTATATAACAGCTGTTTATCTGTGAACATTTCATTTGACGAAGCTTAGGGATGGTGCCACAGCAGAAACTGAGAGGGCAAGGGAGGAGACTAGTGGAATCTAAACACTCATGGGCAGTGCCTGTCAAAGCATGGAATCCAATCCATTTTACACACACACAAAACACACACATATGCACACACCCTGTGTAAACTTGCCCTGAATGATTCCAGCCTTGAATAATGTCTGGTATCCATTGACGATTTGCATGTATGCATGGGTAACCACAGTTATAATACCAAGCACTTTCATATTGTCTCATATCCCTGCAAAAATAAATGCATTTCACTGGAGATGGTTCCCCATTGCAGGGCTGAACCTAAATGTTCTCTCCATTTTTGCCACCTCAGCCACAAGTGATGGTAATAGTGGTGGTTGGGACATTTTGGCATTGGCGGCATGCGTGTGTTGACAGCAGTTACCGAATCTGGGACAAAATTTGGGACCAAAACTCAGCTGCAGCAGAGGTTGTCCATGTGGCTGCTGATTGGTTCTCACCATTTCCCTTGGAATGACACTATGGCCAAATTCGCACCATACTTTTAAAGCACTACAATACCAATCAAAACAGTGATAGTTTCCCCCAAAGAGTTATGGGAGCTGTAGCTGTTATTGCCGTATTTTTCGCTCCATAAGACGCACCGGCCCATAAGACGCACCTAGATTTTTGGGGGGGAAATAAAGGGGAAAAAATTTATTTCCCCCCCAGGTGCGCTGCGCTACACCAGGAGCTTGGGGCGTGCGGAGCTCAGCGCGCCCCAAGCTTCTGCGTGCCGGCAAGGTCTCCGCTAGCATGGGAGAGCCGGGCGCCTCTCCCAGGGCTAGCGGACCCCTGCGCTAATCCAGAAGCTTGGGGCAGGCTGAGGTCAGCGCGCCCCAAGCTTCTGCGTGCCGGCAAGCAGTCCGCTAGCCCTGGGAGAGCCGCGGGGCTCTCCCAGGGCTAGCGGATCGCTGCGCTATACCAGGAGCTTGGGGCGTGCTGAGCTCAGCGCGCCCCAAGCTTCTAGGTGCGGGCAAGCAGTCCGCTGCCGCCCCAAGCCTCGCGCACCCGGCAGGAGGTCCCGCCGGGTGCGCGAGGCTTGGGGCGGCAGCGGACTGCTTGCCCGCACCTAGAAGCAGCGCGCCCCAAGCTTCTAGGTGCGCGCAAGCAGTCCGCTGCCACCCCAAGCCTCGCGCACCCGGCAGGAGGTCCCACCGGGTGCGCGAGGCTTGGGGCGGCAGCGGACTGCTTGCGCGCATCTAGAAGCAGCGCGCCCCAAGCTTCTAGGTGCGCACAAGCAGTCCGCTGCCGCCCCAAGCCTCGCGCACCCGGCAGGAGGTCCCACCGGGTGCGCGAGGCTTGGGGCGGCAGCGGACTGCTTGCCCGCACCTAGAAGCTTGGGGCGTGCTGAGCTCAGCGCGCCCCAAGCTTCTAGGTGCGCGCAAGCAGTCCGCTAGCCTTGGGAGAGCCGCGGGGCTCTCCCAGGGCTAGCGGATCGCTGCGCTACACCAGGAGCTTGGGGCGTGCTGAGCTCAGCGCGCCCCAAGCTTCTGCGTGCGCGCAAGCAGTCCGCTAGTCTTGGGAGAGCCGCGGGGCTCTCCCAGGGCTAGCGGATCGCTGCGCTACACCAGGAGCTTGGGGCGTGCTGAGCTCAGCGCGCCCCAAGCTTCTAGGTGCGCGCAAGCAGTCCGCTGCCGCCCCAAGCCTCGCGCACCCGGCAGGAGGTCCCACCGGGTGCGCGAGGCTTGGGGCGGCAGCGGACTGCTTGCCCGCACCTAGAAGCTTGGGGCGTGCTGAGCTCAGCACGCCCCAAGCTTCTAGGTGCGCGCAAGCAGTCCGCTAGCCTTGGGAGAGCCGCGGGGCTCTCCCAGGGCTAGCGGATCGCTGCGCTACACCAGGAACTTGGGGCGTGCTGAGCTCAGCGCGCCCCAAGCTTCTGCGTGCGCGCAAGCAGTCCGCTAGTCTTGGGAGAGCCGCGGGGCTCTCCCAGGGCTAGCGGATCGCTGCGCTACACCAGGAGCTTGGGGCGTGCTGAGCTCAGCGCGCCCCAAGCTTCTAGGTGCGCGCAAGCAGTCCGCTGCCGGCCCAAGCCTCGCGCACCCGGTGGGACCTCCTGCCGGGTGCGCGAGGCTTGCAGACACTCGCCCGAAGCAGGGGGAGCCCTCCCGAGGGCTCCCCGTGCATCGGGCGACAGGCTGCCGCCCCAAGCCTCGCGCACCCGGTGGGACCTCCTGCCGGGTGCGCGAGGCTTGCAGACACTCCCCGCACGCGCTCTTCCGGCTGGGGAGGTGACGGGCGGCTATAGAGGCTCCTGCCATAGCCGCGCGTCACCTCTCCAGCCGGGAGAGGGTCGCAGGGGGCTGCTTTAGCCCCGTGCGCGTGCTCTCCCGGCTGGAGAGGTGACACGGGGCTGTAGAGGTTCCTGCCATAGCCGCGTGTCACCTCTCCAGTCGGGAGAGGGTCGCGGGGCTATGGCGTCTTCGCTCCATAGGACGCACACACATTTCCCCTTCATTTTTGAAGGGGGAAAAGTGCGTCCTATAGAGCGAAAAATACGGTAGGTGCTGAAAGTTATTAAAGGTAAAGGTAAAGGTCGCAGATGACTCTAGGGTTGCAGCGCTCATCTCTCTCTATTGGCCGAGGGAGCCGGCGTTTTTCCACAGAGAGCTTCCGGGTCATGTGACCAGTATGACTAAGCCGCTTCTTGCGAACCAGAGCAGCACACGGAAATGGTGTTTACCTTCCTGCCAGAGTGGTACCTATTTATCTACTTGCACTTTGACATGCTTTCAAACTGCTAGGTTGGCAGGAGCAGGGACCGAGCAACGGGAGCTCATCCCGTCGTGGGGATTTGAACCGCTGACCTTCTGATCAGCAAGCCCTAGGTTCAGTGGTTTAGACCACACGCTTATTCCACTTGGAGAGCTACAATTCCCAGAGTTGTTTAACAGCTAATCCCTCTTCCCAGAGGACTTTGAGAATTTTAGCTGTTAGTCTTTAAGATACCTCAAGTCGATTTTCTGGTACCTTGTTTCTGGTACCTTTTCAGGAGGGCCCTATTTTGGCAACTGCTCCAGGGCCCAGGGCCACCTTAAGCCAGTCTAGTGCAAAGACTAGTATCATTCTATCCTAATCCAGTTATTATCTGGGAAGGAATGGCAAAGGACAAGGAAAAAATGAATTAATCTGGAGGCAGGCATGTCACCAAGTATTATTCTACCTGTCACCTAAAGCCATTTGCACAGGCCAGTAAATATATGGGATCCACATTGCTAAATGCTTTGCTTGTTTCCCTCTGCTGTGAGTCAGACATCTCTAATACAAATGGCTGAGAGGCTGCCTTAAGCTCTGACACAAACTGCATCTGCAACACTGTCTTGTGACAATGACCAGGAAATGAATTTCTCTGAAACAGTATTCACTTGCTGTTTGGCTTAAATTTAGGACAGCCGTGCTCTCTGGACAGAATTTAGTGTTCTGCAACTACAGAAAATGCGGTAATAGAATTAGATGGTAGAATTTTGGACTCTACCACTTCAGATTTCAGTGAGGGGAGTTCTTCTTAATGCTGCCCTGAATTTTTTTAAAAAATAGAAGCTTCCCCATAGTTGTCCCATCAGGGAGAGGATGATTCTAAAAGAAGGATGGGGAACCTGTGGCTCTCCAGATTATCTTGCTTCTCTCATCACCCCCAGACCATTCGTTGTGTTGGATGAAACTGATGGGAGTTGGAATCCAACAACACAGTAGCTAAGCTGAGGAACTTTTTTCCTGCCAGAAGTACTGATGTCCACCAACTTAGATGGCTTCAAAAAGAATTGGGAAAATTCATGGAGGATATTGTGATTGATAGCTGCTAGTCACAATGGCTATGCTCCACTTCCACATTTTGCTTTAGTGGTGAAGTAGACAGAGACTTTGTTTATGCACCAGTCTACATGAAAGCTTTGCTCAGACCTTCTGCTGAACAGAAAGTGGTTGGGACTGTTGGGATTTCATTCCCCCGTTGCAGGATGGATGTGTGATTGTTTTCATCACATGTCTGTGTTGACATTCCATGCTGTTGGAGTCATGAGAACGGAAGTTCAGTTGCACTGTTCCGTTATGTTGTACTTTTGCTTTTCTGCTCTCTCGGAGATGAAGAAGGAGAGAGGAGCCATGATTTCCTTTGTTCTGTTTTGTACATAATAAAGTAGCTTAGAAATCCACACCTCCAATGCCTAGCTTCTGCTTGGACTCTGCTATTGTATTGTGTGCCTATATCTTCAGATATGTGTCACAGAAGCGCATTGGGAACGAAGAGTAATGAATCATCCCAAGGGTCACTGGCGGAAATGACTGGCAGAATCCGAGACCAGGGAGAAGAGTCGGTGGAAGAAGATTGGAAAAAAATTAAAGACTATTTACAGAAACACTGTAAAATTAATGAATGTTAGAAGGATGCTGGAATGAAGTTATATGGCTTTAGCAGAAATGTTATAAAGAATTAAGTAAAAATAGACTGTTAATGGGCCAAAGGAAAAAAAAAAGGTTAGATTGTGTTAAGATAAGGACAAAAACTGGGAAAGATGGAAAGGATTTGCTGAAATAGCTAATTGAACTAGAATACAAAAAAGGAAGGTGTGAGGAGGTTGTTGAAACAAGTAAATGAAAGACAAGATATGAAAATATTGGATGTGTTTTTAATTGTTTCTGTCTTTGTCTTTGTTTTTGTTTTGTTAAGATAAGCAGTGTTTTTCTTTTTTTCTTTTTATGTATTGTATTGTATTGTTTTGCTTTGTTTAACTCTTTTTCTTCTTTTTGTAATTATTAAAATCTTAATAATTTTTTTTTTTTTAAAGAATCATCCCAAGGGTCACTTGTGGGGGACAACGTAGCTGCCTGGTGTTCTCTAGCTGGTGCAAGAATCCCAGCGAGGTCTGTCTCTGTGTACTCAGGCACCAACAGGGACTGGTGGCCAGAGCATTCAGTCACACTTCCTCCCTTCAAATGGTCAATGAATATATAGAGACCATGATGAGAAGCTCAGCAGATATTTGACTTTCTCAACCACTAAGGAGCTCCTGGAAGCCCAGGGTGGTCTGAGTTGCTTAGCTTGATCAGGACAGGAAATAAATGTGGTTGGATTGTCCTGTGTTTTGATGGTAGGGTTGGTGGTTCAGAACCCCTAGTCTGCAGGCCTAATTTGGCCCCGTAGGCCTCCACATTTACTCCATGCGGCCATTTTGGCCAAGCCACGCCCATGTGTGTGACATACCTGATGCCAGGTGCAAGCATGGCTGTGCCCCCAAAAGCATTTACACCTCCTTCTGTGGAAACATGTTGAAGAAAAGATGGAGAATAAATAGTTTTCAACCTTTTTTTCAGATCTAGCTTGGAAATGGTGGGGTGGTAGTTGCCTTCACGCCTTCAAGTCCTTTGTGGGTTTATAAAAGCCATTTCTGGATTCCTAAAAGTACACCTTCTTCCAACTCTTCCTTCCTGAAAACTCATAACAAGTAGGTCATAGCTACAAAGGGGGAAGAAGGAGAAAATTTAGCTTGAGTTCCTGCCTGGAAGTTGTATCAGCAGCAAATCTTACACTGTTCGTTATAGACCCTCGAGGGTCAAGGTATTTGACCTGCCCCATTTCTACCAATCAGTGGGATTTTCAAAATTTCTAGACTTTCAAATAGTTCTTTACTGTGAAAACACAAAGGGCTGCAAAGGATGAAAGGTCTCCCTGTAGTGTGAACTAACATGCCTGCAGAACCTCAGTAAAGGGAAAAGTGTGTTTTGTAAGCAGGCAGCTGGGAGAAGAGCAGAAGACATGTAGAAATACTTCAGCATAGTCTCTGGGCCAGTAGATAAATTCCAATTTTAAAATGGAAAGAAGAAGAAGAAAGTACTATAAGTGCAGGTTTGTATATGGTGAGAATGGTCTTCCCTTATATCCTGGAGCTTTCTTTTAAAGGGCTTAAGAGGACAAATGCATGCAGGAAGTCCTTTGGAGAGAAAGGGCAACCCAAATGGTCAAGGTGATACAACAGCTCCCCTATGAAGAAGGGTCACAACATTTGGGGCAACATCACCTTCCCAACAAAGGTCCGTATAGTTAAAGCTATGGTTTTCCCAGTAGTGATGTACGGAAGTGAGAGCTGGACCATAAAGAAGGCTGATCGCTGAAGAATTGATGCTTTTGAATTATGGTGCTGGAGGAGACTCTTGAGAGTCCCATGGACTGCAAGAATATCAAACCTCTCCATTCTGAAGGAAATCAGCCCTGAGTGCTCACTGGAAGGACAGATCCTGAAGCTTATGCTCCAAATACTTTGGCCACCTCATGAGAAGAGAAGACTCCCTGGAAAAGATCCTGATGTTGCAAAAGATGGAGGGCACAAGGAGAAGGGGATGACAGAGGACGAGATGGTTGGACAGTGTTCTCGAAGCTACTAGCATGAGTTTGACCAAACTGCGGGAGGCAGTGGAAGACAGGAGTGCTTGGCATGCTCTGGTCCATGGGGTCACGAAGAGTCGGACACAACTAAACGACTAAACAACAACAACAAAAGTATAGAGAATAGGTGAGTAAAGGATGGCATGGTAGAAGGGTATAGATTTATGCATGGCATGGGGAAAAGTGGATAGAGAGAAGTTTTTTTTTTTCCCTCCCCATCTCAGAACACTAGAAATCACAGTCATCCAATGAAGCAGAATGCTGGAAGATTCAGAACAGGCAAAAGAAAGGATTTCATCACAGTGCATAGTTGAACTATGGAATTCAGGAAGGGAGGGCCTCCAACTTGAATTAGACAAATTCCTGGAGGATAAGGCTAGCAGTGGCTACTGGCTACAGTAGCTTGATTCGAACTCCACTGTCAGAGGCAGTGAGTGTCTTCATTTCCAGAGGAAGAACTGTGAGGGGAGGGAGACTTTGTGCTGTCCACCAGGAAATGGTTTTTTCCATCTCCCTTGCCCCACCCTTCAGACCACGACAGCAGAAGCATCTTGGAAGAGAGAAGAATTTAGGGATTTTTAAATTGATTTTAAATATAAGTTGTGTGCCTTTTTTATCTATGTGATCCTTTTACACGGTTTCATGTAATATGGCATTTTATTCATTGTGACTTGCTGTTATTTTTATCAATTGTAGTTTGGTAGTTATTTATTGTAATTGTTAATAGTGAATTTCTGTTTAGTTATTATTTGCTAATATTTAATTTTATTGTGTGCTATTGAATAGTGAATAGTACTTAGTTTATTTGATATAAGTCATTTATTTTAGTCGTTTATTTTACCACTGTACACCCAGCTCCAAATATGTGTGCAACAATCATAGGTATGCATATATATCAATCCTAAAAATACAGTGGTACCTTGGGTTACAGACACTTCAGGTTACAGACTCCACTAACCCAGAAATAGTACCTCAGGTTAAGAACTTTGCTTCAGGATGAGAACAGAAATTGTTCTCCGGCGGTGCGGGAGACCCCATTAGCTAAAGTGGTGCTTCAGGTTAAGAACAGTTTCAGGTTAAGAACGGACCTCCAGAACAAATTAAGTTTTTAACCCGAGATACCACTGTATATTTGTCAGAGAGTGAAACTCTATAGAGACATTATAGTTCCTGTGTTCATCAATGTTGGGCTGCCTCCCATCATTGTGAGCTACCATCTTCCCCCAAGAACCAATCTGGTTGCTTGTGCAATACACAAATGTGGCCCTAGGTGAGTGTCTGAAGGCAGTTCATATGGGAGCCTTTGTGAATATAAAGGTTCCCATACAATCCAGAACCCCAATTGTTTGGGATTCCAGATTCCATAATTATGAACATGGGAGCTATAAGGCCTGTGTCAGGCTTGATTCTTTATATACAGGTACACTGTTTCCCTTCCTTATTCTGCACACTACACAGGAAGCTCACTTAGATCACTGTTCCACACAGCTCACAGGAGCTCTTGCAGGAGCTCTCCAAGGTCTCAGACAGGAAACATTCCTAGCCCCACCTGGAGATGCCCAGGGATTAACCTGAGGCCTCCTGCAGGCACGGTATCAGCAGCTACTGGTGTGGTGGAGCAGAGACAAAGAGATGCCCATCTGACGCCAGCAGCCCCACAGATTATCTGTATGGGGATATGATGCAGTGGGGCAGTGATGAGGTCAGGAGCATGGGATTAGCTCCACCAGTGCACCCACACAGTTCCTGACCTCATTATTGCTCTGGCCCCATTCAAGCCCCACTCAAGTAAGCTGTACCACTGCCAAGCCAGGAGAGTAGCTCTGCCTGTACTTGCACCAGCCTCTACTGCAAAGCATCTGTTCTATCTCTGAGTTACAACTCTTCCAGATACTGTTGGATCAGGGCCCAGATCTTCTTCTTTGGTGATCACTCATAGCCAAGTAAGTTTGTCTTCCATAAACATGGTTTTAAAAGTGAGTCCGTAAGTGACTGTGGAAGCCAATTCTGGATCCCCACGTCCTTCCACAGTGGAGATATAGGTTCCCGGGCAGGAGGTGATAACAGTGAGGGTTTGCCAAGCATGCCTTCCTCTTAGCACGTTTCACCTTTTTGTCCTGAGATTGAGCGTCTTCAAAGCCGCTCAACAGAACACCTTTGGTAAAGGCTGTTCTCCAATTGGCCAGTGTTTCCCAGTTGTAGGTGTTTATACTACATTTCTTTAGATGTGCCTTGAGGGAGTCTTTGAACTTCTGTGGTTGACCACCAGCATTACACTTACCATTTTTAAATTTGGAATAGTGTAGTTGCTTTGGAAGACGATGGCATCCACACAACATGACCAGTCCAACATGGACCACTTATAAATGCCATCTCCAACTCCTTGAAAGATTCCATCAACAATGTCTCCGAAAAAAATTACACATCACCTGGGAAGACAGGCGAACTAATGCCAGTGTACTGGAAGAACCGAATAGATCAGGGTGGGTATAGGTGGGTATCAGGGCACAGATCTACACCCACTCTTGTTCTTAACTACGTTTTCCTTGGATATTACCCAATGGAGCTTAATTCATATCAGCGAAACATCATGTTTCCTCCTATCAACATCTTTTTTGACCCAACGTCTAAATTAAGGGATATTTTTATTGCCATCTTTAAGGCCCCAGCCCAGCCAAAACCAAAAGCCTCTGATATGATCTGCAATCATCCATCAACAATCTCACAAAGAGCCAATCTGGCTGCTTAAGTGGTACAAAAATATGACTCTGGGTTTTTGGCATTTCTCTTTTTAAAAAAAAAACACACACACAAATAAACACACATATTTGTCAGGTTAGTGCATGGAATAACTCCTCTGTGGCTGAAAACAGAAGTTTTCAGCAGAAACTGCAACTCATCCTTAACTATGCGGATGTGAACATTCTGTTCTAATATGTATGGTAAAAAGTTATAAAATTGGCGGGACTGAACGTTTAACTGCCGTAACTGGGTATTAACAGACAATAAACCGCACATCATTTATAGAAAACTCAGCTGGTTATAAATTCCAGGATTTATGGCCATTTTATAGCATCTATAATGAATATGAAGCTGTGATTTTGCATTCAAATTAGGCATGTAAGAAGCCATTCAGAGAACTGTTTACTGTTTTCATTAACACCGGGCTTGCATCCCCCATTCACTACTGCTTGGAGATTGCGTTGGGGGCAGCCTGCAACCTTCGCAGACTTCCCTACTTCCTTATAATCCCTCCATCAGTTACCAGATGTTAGTGACAACTAAATCATATCTATAGCACCAGCTGCTCTGTTTTTCAGTCCATTGTCCAAATTACAAGGCTCAATGAGGTATGGAAGGAAACACGGCGTCTTTAGGGAGCACTTCTTGCAGTTTCAAGAAGAGCTTCAGGGGAAGGCATGAGATGTACCCAACCCTTCCATCACCTCCTAAATTTTCTCTAGCCCACCTTGTGTCTGTGGTTAGCAGCTAGGCAGACTGCAAGATGCAGAGCCAATTGAGGTGGGGCAGGAAGGGTATTTGGTCTGGGGTCTGAAGCTGAAAGGGGGCTTCCAGTTTGGACACTTGCCCTTTTGGGGGCATTTGGTATGTTTTACAACTTGGTCATCAGGCCAAATTGTGACACAATTGTTCAGATTACAGCTGCAAACTTAAACAAAGAAGTGATGTGCTTTGGTAAAAGACTTCATTTTGTTTTTCAACTGTTGTCGTCAGATGTTTAATATCAAATGTGGCATTGCATAAATATGAGGTTTTATTTGCACAGAGAAAGCCTATAAATGCTCTTGTTACATAATAAAAGAATAAAATTACACATACACCCCCCGTCTTGGGCCTTATCTTGTTTTTGTGTGCTGCCACTTTTTATTATGGAGACTTCTCCGTTAAGTGAAATACCAAGCAATTTTTAAATAATAATTAAGAAATCCCAGCCCCCAAATCTCAAAGCTGCACCCTTTCCAATTCCATACACTCTTCTGAAATCCATTTAGATGTATGTGAGGCTCCTCCTGGGGACATTTATATCTATCCCTCGTTCTCTGGAACAAGGGAAAACACAAGATGGCTGTGCAACAGATTGCACAAGAAGCAGCTGTTCGCTCAGCAACCTTCCACTAACACAACTGCTGTGTTGGATTCCTTTGTCGAGTAACCTGCAAACTCTGTCCTCCGTTTCTGCAAGGGGTCTTGTGCTAGTAGACAGAGAACATTGCCTACAACCCATAGTTCCTGCCACAGGGCAACTGAAATGCCCTTTCTGCCTACTTTTTCCCCCCTTGGCCATGAGCTGCACGGAAAATAGGTCAAGCATTTGTGGCAGGTTGTCATATATCTTGCCAGCAGTGCTCAGGAAACAAGCCCCATGAACACAAATGGAATAGCTTTGGAGTTTCAATGCATCCAGCAAGTCTTCCCGGGTACCTAATATTTTCTCTCTCGCTTCACTTTCATTAGGTTGATCCTGGGGTGACTGACAAATCCAGCTCTCAATAAATACAGCAAAAGTGACACAGCTAAAGAGAGGCAAGGTTTCTGTAATCAGATAGATATTTATTCACATAAATCTGAAGGGTGTTAAGCTTTATTATTTCTCAAGCAGCCCCCATGAGAAAATGCACAATGCGGGATTTGGATGACCCATGCATGGTACGTCCTGGTAAGGACCAGAAGTTGCTTTCTGCAGTGAAAATGACTTCCCAGACGATTTCCTGCTTCTGCTGTATAGCGAAGGTCACCATGACATGATACTCTCCATCTCTTGACTGTTTGCTCGTTGTTTTAAGCTGTCCTTACATGTTTATATTTCGAACATTACCAACTGTTTGGCTCCTTGAATGGGAATTTTGCATGTCACAATAAATTCCTTTTGCTGCTAATTTGGACAATTCATTTATGACTCCTTTGGCGGAACAGAACATTTTGTGTGTCCATAAAAGCCCACTTCATTACAAAATTGTCCTCTATGATACATTTGTTGATCATATTTCCTTGGTATTTACCTACAGTCACAGCCCTATTTTCCTGTAGATTTATCCCAGATTTATCCCAGGAATGGGACACGTTTTGCAGCCCAAGGGCCACTTTCCTTTCTGGATAACTTTTTAAAGGCCACATACCAGTAATGGGTGGGGCCAGAGACAAAAGTGGGTGGATCAATGGGTGTAAATTTTGCCTTTGTGTGATAGGCTAGTTTCTACACATGCTTGCACTCCCCTCTCTATCCCCCATGAGGAAAAGCAAGAGGCATTAGCAGAATTCAAGGCTACATTCCACCTAGGCAAAAACACTTTGGGTATAAAGCAAGACCATTAAGGGGTGTGGCCTGGGTTTAGGAGGCGTGGTCTAGAGAATGCCCTGAGAGGCCTGGAGGGCCACAATTGGCCCCCGGGCCCAAGCTTCCCCATCCCTGGATAAAGGGCACCTGCAGATGTTCAGTATTTTGTGGGAGGGATTCAAGGGTATTCTAGGAAATTTAGGTTTGCAGCATCAAAGTAGATTAAGGCACTCTGTCATCCCCACACAACAAATCCACTTTATAAAAGAAACAGACCTTTAGCTTTCAGGGAAATGGTGGGGAAATGCATCAGAAAGTGCTGAGTGGATGAATGATTGATGGGAAGATGTCTAAACACCCCATAAGCAAATTGGGATGCATGCAGTTTGAGTACTCATTGTTGCACAACCTCCCTGCAATGACATCAGAGCAAATGTTCAATAACAGCTGGATATAAGCTAACCTCTCTTTGCTCAAGCAAATGAGGATGAATGCTCAGTACATTGGAGAATCCCTTAGGTATTCCTGATCTCCCGGTCCTCTCTCTCTCTCTCTCTCTCTCTCTCTCTCTCTCTCTCTCTCTCTGGGCACTGCAGTATACATTCAATGATGCATGTTAGCAGTTCAGAGTTATTGTTGCATTTAATGATAGGAAGGCAATTTGGCATTATACTAGTCATCATCCAACTCATCGGAAACAGACTTAAGCAATTAAAATGCAATTCCAGGGAGCAATTCCAGCATGTGCAAATACAGGTGCATTGGAATCCCTGTGTTTGCCTTGAAAAGCATTGTGGCTTTGGGCATATTCTGAACAAATGCATACAAAAACACACCTCACCTCCATTTTCCCTGTTCTGTGGCTAAGAACCTTACCCTGGATCACGTGAAGGCAGAGACGGTATCTGGAGGGCATTTGCAGCCCCTAGCAAGCAGTCTTTTCCCATTCAAGATCTGTGACTACCAATCACAGAATCCCCAGTAGGAAAAGATATTGTACCGGGAATCTGGAATTGTCCCCTCTTTGCCTACTTTTTCCATGCACCGAGGTAAGTTTCCTTGTAGTCAGCATTGACCTAGACTAGTTCTGTTAGCAGTTTTGAGATACTGCATGATAAGGTTGCCCAAGTTAATTAACCTCAAGGAGAGAGCCGGCGCAAGCTGACAGAGGTCTAAGGAGAGGTGAAGGAACAGAAGGTTAAAAAGGTTGCTCCCTCAGAGTGGAGAGAACAACCTATTAGGAGCAGCAAGTGGAAGGGAATGAAACCTGGCTGCTGCAAAAGATTACTGTTTCCTCCTGAAAAAAAGCAAACGTAGCTGTGCTGGACTCATAAAAAGAAGGAAAATCCCAGCATCCCTGACTCTGTGTAACACTCATGAGGAAAGATGGAATGGGAAGAAATTATAAGAATAGGTGCCAACACAATGCCTTCCAGATGTTAAGTACTACAACACCCATCAGCCCAATTAACAGGGATGATAGGTGTTGTAGTTCTGGAAGGTTGATCACTGCTGGGGTCTCAAGCAGAGGTCTTTCTTATCAGCTGCTAACCAATCTAACATGCTAGGGATTGAACTTGAGAATTTTTGCATTCAAATCATGCACTCTTCCACCAAGTTATGGTCCCTCACCCAGTTGTCTTTTAAGATAGAGCCCACTACTAGGAGACTCCACCAACCACAAGATTTGCCTTGTTAGGAAGCAACCCATTCAGTTATGGGACCATTCTGTGTCTTTACAGTTTAACAATATTCAGGTCTGAATCAGAGCTACAGTGGTACCTCGGGTTGAGAACTTAATTTGTTCTGGAAGTCTGTTCTTAACCTGAAACTGTTCTTAACCTGAAGCACCACTTTAGCTAATGGGGCCTCCTGCTGCCGCAGCACGATTTCTGTTCTCATCCTGAAGCAAAGTTCTTAACCTGAGGTAATACAGTGGTACCTCGGGTTACAGACGCTTCAGGTTACAGACTCTGCTAACCCAGAAATAGTACCCCGGGTTAAGAACTTTGCTTGAGGATGAGAACAGAAATCGTGCTCCAGCAGCACGGTGGCAGCAGGAAGCCCCATTAGCTAAAGTGGTGCTTCAGGTTAAGAACAGTTTCAGGTTAAGAACGGACCTCCAGAACGAATTAAGTACTTAAACCGAGGTACCACTGTATTTCTGGGTTAGCGGAGTCTGTAATCTGAAGCATATGTAACTCGAGGTACCACTGTATTAAACCTGCAGTTCTGTTTCCTCACATTGATTATGATGGGGAACAGATATAACTTTACATCCTTTTCACAGAAGTGGATGAAATTTGCAGGCAAAGGAGCCCCTCCAGACTGAATTAAGCTCCCAAATTGCAGGCAGATCAGTCAAGGGGTTTTCATGCAGGCAATGTGTAGCTGTATTTATTTTTTAAAAGAAAAAGCCTATAACCTTTTTATTTACTGTGAAAATTGGACACAATTTGAAGGCACAGGTGTTCCTTCCAAATGGATAAAACCTGCAAACTTTCAGGGCAATATGTGCAGTGGTTCCCTCCACAAACTGTAGATTTTATTGTATGGGTAGGTGGGTGTGGGTGGGTACGCACATGTATGTGTGTAGATTGATCAATTGATAGATCGATAGATAGTTGAAGGAAGCAAAGGGCTTGGGCCAATGCAAAGGGCTTGGACCTGCTCTCCACCCATTGCTTCCTTCACCCACCTGTATGAACTAACTTCATTTAACATTAAATGTTAAATTCTATAGGAATTTAACATGTAATGTTAAATTCTATAGAATTACATGTTAAATTCTATAGAATTACATGTTAAATTCTATAGAAATTTCACTTCCCAGTGCAAGAATATTTAGCTCACACACATCCCCTTTTTGTCAGCTACAATTAGCATCAATAATTTTTAGGATGTAATTTCTGCTCAACCTTACTTGGTAGAAACGTTCCAGTGATTGCAGTGGGACATGTCTGTAAACATGTCTGAGATTGGGCTGCACAGCAACCTTGATATGAGCATTTTATCTAGGAAATACATTTTCTCCCAATGCTTTCTTCTTCTTCTTCTTCTTCTTCTTCTTCTTCTTCTTCTTCTTCTTCTTCTTCTCCTCCTCCTCCTCCTCCTCCTCCTCTCAAGCACAGTCTTTTCACGCTGAGCTGCCATTGTGATCAAACAGATGGAGATTTGCAAATGATCTTGATGGCCGTTGTATTTTTTTTAATCTTACTGAACTATTTTCTGAAGTATTTTAACCAGCATATGGCAAAGTCACTTTCTATCAAATAAAGGGATGGGGGAAGTGGAGGAAATAAAGAGCCGAAGAACAAAGATGCTCTACCTTCTGCCATTAAAATTAGGATGAGTAATGCTGCTACATATTAAATCAGACTCCTTTACAGCAGCAGAATTTGCTTTGTAGTCACTCTAAAAAAATATGCAAAGTTATTAAATGAAAGCATGCATTTAGTTCCTTTTGAGCTCTTCTCTATGCAGCAACTGGGGATATGCATCAGCTATGTCTCCCACTGGCTGCTACCAGTGCACTGATGCCAGAAACACTCCTCTGATGTGGAGTTCTCCCACCTGTCCACCCAATGTGTGAGTGGGTGGAAATGTTGCTGGTGGAATCCCCACGGGTGGCAAACAATGGAAGGCCACAAAATGGGGCTTTCCAGGAGTGGAGAGGGAGTGGGGCTGAGGAAGCTGACTTTGAGTGATGGCATCAGACCCAAACCTTCCTGTATGCTTATGAAACATGGACCACTTATAAAACTCTTCTGTGGAGGTTTTTGGCTCAGAGGATGATCTCCAAACCATCCTAAATAGCTTTGCAGAAGCTTATGAACAGCTTGGCCTATCACTCAACATCCCAAAAACCAAAGTGCTGCACCAACAAGTACAAAATAACCCCTCTGCAGCGCCACAAATCCAACTCAGTGGACATCCGGGTCAGCGCCATCGGTGAATGGCAGAGTTCCTCCGACCGGAGGAACTAGCTCCGTGAAAACTGGGTCTTCCCGCCGCGGCGAAGGCGGGGACCCGCTAGAAATCCCAGGCGGAGGAAGCCTGGGAACGTGGGGTTTGGCAGGGCACCAGAAGCGCCCCCCCTACTCACCGGGAACCCCTTTTTGGGGCGCCGGATTGAAGTGGGGTGAGTGGCGCGGTGCTGCGAACTGATTGCTACTTTCACGGAGTGAAGCCGCACAGCCATTGCCGGAGAGCGCTGACTTTTTCCTGTGGACAATTGGATTTAAAACAAGTACCCGTGAGTAGAAACGGAAAATTGGATCAAGAAATATCTTAATTTGACATCGAAGCGGGAAGGTTCAAAACAGGAAGTCCGCCTTCCGCTTTTTGTATATAGACTAAAGCAAAAACTTCGTAAGCTAAAGCCTGGAAAGCTGTCAAAAAAGTCTAAATTTCCTTCATTCAGAACTACTGAAACCCCATTGGAAGCAGGAGAAAAGGGGGGGCTTTGTTTAACCCCTGCAGGAGAGGGAGCGAGAAGGATGAGTTTCCACCGTCTCTAACCTGGGAACAGGGTGTCAGAGACAGAAATTGTAGGTTCATTGACTGTGAATGGAACATTTTGACAGATAGTTAAAGAAGAGAAACAAGCTGATTCCAATGTTGCCTTTTGCATCTTAAAGAAACAAAATATCCGGAAAATATCTGAAAAATGAAAGTAATTTTCCTTTGTTGGACTTGCCTTAAAAAAAAACAAAAATGGATACAAATAGAAATTGTCTCCTCTAGAGGGAGCTTGTTAAATTGTTGCAGCAGTATACTTGAGGACTCAACAGCTGTGAGATTAAGACCGTGGGAACAGTATTTTCTGACCTTGCCTAAAGATGAGCTGGGAGGAAGATTGGGTGCTTGCCTTATGCAAGACAAGTGCCCTGTTGGAACAGATGCATGAGAAGATGGACTTGATGAATGAAAAAATGGATTTGACTGTTGTGGTTAATAACTGTGGACAAACAGGGAACATTGATACAGAAATTATTCAGGGACCAACTCATGAATCAGTACTGACTGGGCAAGAACAGAAGATAATGGAGGAGGATGCAGTTGCACCTCAAATAATACAAATGGAGAGACCCGAGGCCCTACAGGAGCATAAGCCGCTGTCATTGAAGATTGAAGTTGGAATGGGCCAGGGGAAATCTGGTGTTGAAGAGGTTCCTAACTTTGGAGAGACCTTGAAATATGTTTTTAAATATTTTTGGGATTTTATCGAGGACTGTGGGGAGTGGGACTTTGGGGAATGGGTGGGTTTGATGAAGGGAGATGGAGACAATTCTGGGTTGGAACCCCCCAGAGAACTACTCCTCAATGAGAAAGGAAAGGAATTAAGAAAGAGACCAACAAAAGACAAGGAAAAGGGCAAGTATAAACAACAACAAGAAGAAATGCAGAAGGGACATGGAAGAGACTTAAGGGCCTCGGACATAAGGCTTCCAGGTTGATGGACTAGATGGATTGGACAGTAAGGACTGACACGATCCGAGACCAGGAAGATGAGGCGTTGGATGAAGACTGGAAGAAAATTTATAAAGGAAACTTTTTATTTAGGGAATTGGCTAAAAAATTAATGAATATTAGGGAAAATGTTGGAATGAAACTATATGACTCTAGCAGAAATGATATCAGGAGTTATGTATATTTGAAAACTAAGATTTAAGCTTTAAGGTATTTTAGGGTAAGATAAGGTTAAATAAATTAAGGCAATCTGAATAACAGAATATGGGGAAAGATGGTAAGGATTTGCTGAGCTAATTATTAAGTTAAACTGTCAAGATAAATTTTTTAACAAAAAATGAGAAAGATGGAAAGAATTTGCTGAAATCATTAATTAAACTAGAATACAAAAAGGGAGGTGTGAGGAGGTCAATGAAACAAGCAAATGGAAGTTATAGATATGTAATTTGGGATCTATGTTGTTTTCTTTTTTCTTGTGTTTTCCATTTTTCTTTTTATTTTATTTTTGTTGTATTGTTGTTTCTTTTTTTCTTTCTTTCTATGTATTACAGGGTAGTTTTTAATTTTTCTTTTTTCTTTATAACTTTGAAACTACTAATAAATATTATTTAAAAAAACAAAACAAAAAACAAATCCAACTCAGTGGTGTAACGTTGGAAAATGTTGATCACTTCTCCTACCCAGGCAGTTATCTTTCCACAAGGGCCAACATTGATGCCAAGGTCCAGTGTCGCCTGAGCTTTGCGAGTGCAGCTTTCTCCCAACTGAAGTGCAGAGTGTTTGAGGACCAGGACATTCACAGGGAAATCAAAATGCTTGTTTACAAAACTATTGTACTGCCAGCCTTACTATATGCTTGTGAAATATGGACCACTTATAAACTCCAACTCCTCGAAAGATTGCATCAAGGGTGTCTCCGAAAAATTTAAACATCACTTGGGAAGACAGGTGAACTAATATCAGTGTACTGGAAGAAGCAAAGATCACCAGTGTTGAAGCAATGATTCTTCAACATTAACTTCGTTGGACTGGTCATGTTGTGTTGATGCCTGATGATCGTCTTCCAAAGCAGGTACTCTATTCCAAACTTTAAAATGGAAAGCAAAATGCTGATGGTCAACAAAAGAGGTTTAAAGACTGTCTCAAGGCAAATCTTTAAAAAATGTAGTATAAACACCGACAACTGGGAAACACTTGCCTGAGAGTGCTGCAATTAGAGAACAACCTTTACCAAAGGTGTCATGGGCTTTGAAGACGCTCAAACTCAGGATGAAAGGGAGAAACACGCTAGGAGGAAGGCATGCTTGGCAAACCCTCACCGTGATCAACTCCCTCCCAGAAACCAATGTCCCCACTGTGGAAGGGCGTGTGGATCCAGAGCTAGCCTCCACAGTCACTTATGGACCTACTGTTAAAACCGTGTTTATGGAAGACCATCTTACTCGGCTACTGTGATCAAGGAAGAAGAAGAAGAAGAAGAAGAAGAAGAAGAAGAAGAAGAAGAAGAAGAAGAAGAAGAAGAAGAAGAAGAAGAAGAAGACTGCAATCTGCCTACTCCATGCCCCATTTTTTACCCCAGCCATTATGTGACTGTGGATGAGCAGTGGCCCCAACGTGCAATAAAAACCCAGCCAGTTGGATAGGGAAAGTGTGAGGATTTCTCCCGAAGCCTTCTGTTTTATCAGGATGAAAAATCTGTGCCCCAGCATAGGATTGTGTGGCCTCAACTATATTCTCCGGAGTCAACAGTACTTGCCTCGACAGGTGATGGGGTTGTCTCCAATGCTGTGTATCAGGAGAAAAATGATAATTCCTTTTCAGCTTAGCCTCACTTAAAAAGGACCCACTTCAACAAGGAGCAGACAGGGGTGAAAACTTGATTCCTGTTATAAATCGAAGGATTGTTATTTACAGCATAAATAACTAGAGAAAGAACATAATGGATGAAACCCATCTGAGTTGCAGGGAAGTTTTTTATTATTATTTTGAGCTAAGTAAAAGTGAAATGATGCACTGACTCATTATCAGGAAATATTTCAGTTAATACAGAGAGATCCCCATTCGGAAGCGACAAGGCCATCTCAAAGGCTGCCATCAGAAGAAAGCAATGGCTCTTTCATGCTTCATTTTTTGCTCCTCATCACAATATGTTCATGTCCAATGGCACTCTTCTTGCTAATCATAAATTTAAAAATGAATTGACCTTTTTAGCTGCACTAATAAAACAGACTTCCTTTCTTATCCTTCATGCAAAATTCCAGGACCATAAACCTACCTGGGGTGCACCTTTTACGATGCAACTTACATATAAGTAGACCTACAAAATATTCCTTCTATGATGCTGCAACAAATTGTCACTTGCACACCATCAACACCACACATACACACACGACATAAAATGCTCTAGAAACATATTGGATTTTGTGATTGGAGTGTGTTTATTACTCCAGTCAATGTTAGCAAGAGAAGGGTAGGAAAGTACCCTGTCATTTTTCCATAGACAATTTCATACTAAAAAAACAAGCTTCCTCCTTCTTCTGCCTCCTCCTCATCATCATAAATAAGATGGTTATTTCCACTGCACCCTCCATCCATGGTATCTGGCAGCATCAACCAAGGATGGTTGAATCAAACTTTTTCTGGACATTACCCATTTAGCATGTGTTCATCATAGGTCCACTCTGTTCCATTTCTGTAATAAGCTAAAAAAATTAAAACAAAAACTCCATGAAAATTTGCATTTAAATGATATTTACATATTTAACCATATATTTAAATACTTAATCATATATTTAAATATTTAAACATATTTTCTCTCAAAATTAACATATGTAACAAGTACAGCCTTGTACTCAGAAGGAAGTCTGAGGTCAAGGGGACTGATTCCCAGTCCAGTCTTATGCTACCATCTGAACCACACTTAGCTGGGAATAAGTCCTCACAGGACTCACTTCTGAGTCTATAAGGTTAGGGTAGCAAATGTATTTTGATACTTCTTTATTTGAAACTGAGAACTGTGTTAGGAAGTGCAAAAACCCATAGATAACTAAGCACATCAGTTTGGGAGATGCAGCGTGTAGGTCCATTCAGTCATACTGAAAGTCAGAAAGACTGGATTCCTCAAGCTTTCCCAGTGTCAGTGGCTATGACTGTGAGGCATTCTAAGCGTGAGCCCCCACACACTATTTGAAATACTGTTGTAATATTGTGGAGTCATATATCTGCATTGTTCTCACTCTGCTCATCCTACGAGGCCTCTGGGAACAATATTTCAAGGTGCAATTGTCCTTAAGATTTTATGGATTATTTTAACGGACTATCAAATACCAGGCACCAAGACTTTTAACGTAGCTTGAGCAACTTTGCTGGGGATGGCTGCTTCTCCCATTAATGATTAGTCCGTCTCAGGAGAAGATTGTTCCAACATGAGACTGGCTGGCTGATCACTTTATAAAGGGTTGTTTCAATAATCATTTCATGTTGAGCGAGAATAGAGAAGTGAATTCATGCCACTCTTTGATTAATGGAATAACGATGAAATGCTTCATTCCAACAGACAGAACAACGAGTTCCAGTGATGGAGCCATAAATGTTTTCAAACTAAAGAAAATTCTTCAGCTTATTCCTTTAAAAAAACTGCCTCCCATCCTTGGTCCATGGAGCTCAATGTAGGGCTCTCACAGCAACCCTGAGAGGTAGGGTAGGCTTGGTGTGGAGACCTGACTCTCCACACCAAGATGTGGTGGGTCCTCATCTGAGACATGTTGTCTGCAGATGACACAGCCTTGACAGTTCACTCCAATGAAGCTCTCTACGGAGTCTTATCAGCTCTTCTGCCCAAGCCTGAAGGGAATTCAGTCTTAGCATCGGTCTGATGAAGACCAGTATCCTGAATTGGGATGTTGCCAGCACTCCATGTATCAGCAAACTCAAGGTGGTAGATGATTTTGCCTACCTGGGCTCCACCATAACCAGCAACCACTCCATCAATGCTGAGATGGGCAAGCATGTTGGCAAGGCAGCTGTGCTAGTCCCGGGGGGTTACCATGTGGCGTGGTCCAAGTCCAGTCCATGGTCAAGGCTGTGGTATGGAGACTGTCCATCAAGGCTGAAGCGGGGTCCTAGGCAAGGAGTCGGGTGTGGTCAGGAACTCTGGCAGACAAGCAGGACAGGGTGCCAGCAGGAACAGGTTACCAACAATGTTGCTCCCGCAACCTGGGACTGGGCTGGCTGGCTTTTATCTGCCCCGAGGCATAGGGCGGTCCCGGTCCACAGGTGACTCGCCTCTCCTGGCCTGGAGGTGAGCACTCCTCCTGTGAGAACTTAGTTCCTTCCGCCTCTCTGCCCTGAACCTCTGTAGCTCAGGAGAGGCTGGAGGGTTACTGGACCCAGAGGCAACTTCACCGTCCCCTGACAGGGCTGAGAATGGAGCACCTGCAGGCAATGGGTCCTCGATCACCTCTGGAGCCAGAGCGGATCCAGCTGGTGTCTGCTCCTGAGGATCCAGCACAGGTGAGGGCCCTTCAGGTTCCTCTTCATCCTGGAGAAGAGTGACTAGTGGGGTGCCACAGGGTTCTGTCTTGGGCCCGGTCTTATTCAACATCTTTATCAACGACTTGGATGATGGACTCAAGGGCATCTTGATCAAATTTGCAGATGACACCAAACTGGGAGGGGTGGCTAACACCCCAGAGGACAGGATCACACTTCAAAACGACCTTGACAGATTAGAGAACTGGGCCAAAACAAACAAGATGAACTTTAACAGGGAGAAATGTAAAGGATTGCACTTGGGCAAAAAAATTGAGAGGCACAAATACAAGATGGGTGACACCTGGCTTGAGAGCAGTACATGTGAAAAGGATCTAGGAGTCTTGGTTGACCACAAACTTGACATGAGCCAACAGTGTGACATGGCAGCTTAAAAAGCCAATGCAATCCTGGGCTGCATCAATAGGAGTATAGCATCTAGATCAAGGGAAGTAATAGTGCCACTGTATTCTGCTCTGGTCAGACCTCACCTGGAGTACTGTGTCCAGTTCTGGGCACCACAGTTCAAGAAGGACACTGACAAACTGGAACGTGTCCAGAGGAGGGCAACCAAAATGGTCAAAGGCCTGGAAACGATGCCTTATGAGGAACGGCTAAGGGAGCTGGGCATGTTTAGCCTGGAGAAGAGGAGGTTAAGGGGTGATATGATAGCCATGTTCAAATATATAAAAGGATGTCACATAGAGGAGGGAGAAAGGTTGTTTTCTGCTGCTCCAGAGAAGCGGACACGGAGCAATGGATCCAAACTACAAGAAAGAAGATTCCACCTAAACATTAGGAAGAACTTCCTGACAGTAAGAGCTGTTCGACAGTGGAATTTGCTGCCAAGGAGTGTGGTGGAGTCTCCTACTTTGGAGGTCTTTAAGCAGAGGCTTGACAACCATATGTCAGGAGTGCTCTGATGGTGTTTCCTGCTTGGCAGGGGGTTGGATTCGATGGCCCTTGTGGTCTCTTCCAACTCTATGATTCTATGATTCTAGGTTCAAACCCCAGCCCCGGCTCAGCTGGTCCTGGAGGCAGGGACTCCTGTGCAGGCTGGGATTCCTCAGGTTCAGCCTCTGAATCCGATTCCCAGGCCATCACAGCAGCCAATGGCAATGGCTCACCTCTGCAAAAGGGTACGGGAGAATGTGATGCTTATCAGCCAACACCAAGATGAAGGTCTACCAGGCTTACCAGCCAACACCAAGATGAAGGTCTACCAGGCTTACGTGTTCAGCATGGTAGTGAGACATGGGCAACTTACTCCCACCAAGAGTGATGCCTCAATGCCTTCCACATGCACTGTGTCAGGAAGCTTTAGGGCATCACACAACAGGACAGAGTCTCAAGCAAAGATGTGCCAAGCCAACATTCCCAGCATGTTCACACTTCTGTATCAGCTATGTCTATGCAGATTTGGTTATGTACACAGATCCCCAAGGACATGCTCTATGGGGAGCTGGCTGCAGGCCAGCCTGGTTGGCAGACCAACTCTGCAAATGTGCTATGAAAGCTGGCGACATTAACCCTGCCATGTGGGAATTCCTTGCAGACAACTGCAATGTCTGGAGACAGACAGTCAGGCTGTGCATCCATAATAGTGACCAGAGAGCCATGGTGCATTTGCAGCAGCACAACCGGACAACTTCGTCTGTCCCAACTGCAACAAAACATGTCTCTCTCATAGAAATCATGTTGCAATAATCCAGCCAACATGTAACTAAGGCATGTTTTACACCTCGCAATCGGATTTATTCTGGGCTAGTTTGAGGGTCCAGTAACACTTTGTCAGGTGTGCGTGTAGGAGCCAGGCCCTGTGACCAATAGCACTCTGCAGCACTGGGGCCTTCCTAAGTTTGTTCTGTAGCAAAGCCGATTGGTAACTCACAGCACCTGGTGGCAAGAGCCGGGAAGGGATATAAGGTCAGCATTTTCCCTTCGGCTCTTTACCACAGCAACATGTTTCCTGCCTTGCTGCGTTTGACAACTTGACTCCTTGCTTCTTGATCCTCAGACCCTTGACTTTGTGTCTCCTTGCTTCCTGACTCTCAGACCCTTGGCTTCTTGGCTCTCAGCTCTCTGACCCTCGGAATATGGCTTTCTGACTCCTGGCTTCTGGACTCCCATTCCTGCTCCCACCCTGCCATCTTGCCCCTGGTTCCGACGTCCCCAGCCAGGACTTTGATCGCCCGTGAACTGGACCGTGACACACTTTAGGTTGGAGTTTCATGAGTGGACTGCTCAGTCTAATTTTGTTCTTCAGAAACCAGTGGGAGGGAGCAATCTGAATTGGGGTTACAGCACGATAGGAAGGGGGTCCAACCTTTTACTACTACATAGTGCAGCCCTGATACATATCTCTCCCTCCTCCCCAAGCTGCTGTTAACTTGTACCATGGCCCCAATGCCAATACTCCACCCATAACAGCTGCATGGCAAATCTGTGTTGGGAGTTCCAATTATACAACTCCAGGTTATTGGCCACAATACTCAGCTGAGGGACAAACCTGACCATTTCTACAAGTTGTGAGATATACCAGGCAGGAAGAAATGTTGCCAGGTGGTACTCTTAACAGCATAGTCTAATGAGCACCGTAAGAACACAGCCCTGTATGAGTCTACTGAGAAGTGAGTTCAAGGGGTCTTCATCCCAGGGATATGTGTACTTATAGGACTGCAGCCTAAATGCAATTTCAACAGTGCAGGACTCGACTAAGTCCAGTTAGGGAAACTTTGGCAAAATCCTACTTTGCTTCACTCTCCCACTGATTCTTATTTCTCAGGGGGGAAGCACACCTGGGTTCCTCTCACGTAGATGAGAATACCTGCAGCAAATGTAATTAACTGAACATTTTACACTTCTCTAAACATGAAGTTTCACAAAATAATTTATTTTCTCTCTAGTGCTCTTGTTGGCATTCTATTTTTTCCCCCTTTCCCACTTAAAAATAGATTTGGATTGCTCTCTTCCATATGTAAATCAGATTTGGATGCCAAGATCTGAGCTCCTACACATGATTGCACTTCACTTTTTCAAGGAGGCCCTCAATCGTTGCATCTCGAGTGATGATGAACGGAAACGCAGGATCCCCTTTCCCAGAGCTGTATCCCTGAGTGACCTGGGGGAAGGGCTGTAGCTCTGCAGTAGAGCATCAGCTTAGCATGCAGATGGAAGCTCTGGGGTTCAATTCCTGGCACCTCCAGGTAGGGCTTGGAATGACTCCTGTCTGGAACCCTGGAGAGCTGCTGCCAGTCAGTGCAAAGCGTGCTGAGCTAGGTGGAACAATGGCCAGACTTGGAGAGAGCCAGTGTGGTGTAGTGCTTAAGAGCGGTAGACTCGTAATCTGGTGAATGGGGTTCACTTCCCCGCTCTTCCATATGCAACTGCTGGGTGATCTTGGGCTAGTCACACTTCTCTGAAGTCTCTCAGCCCCACTCACCTCACAGAGTGTTTGTTGTGGGGGAGGAAGGGAAAGGAGAATGTTAGCCGCTTTGAGACTCCTTTGGGTAGTGATAAAACGGGATATCAAATCCAAACTCCTCCTCCTCTTCCTACCTCATTATTTCTTTTCTAAAGTAGTTATCTGTGAGCTGGTTTAGCCTCATGTCTCCAATTTCACCTCAGCCCCCAAAAGTGCAATCGGGGGATAATAAGATCGTCAAAAGAATCCCTGAAATAACATAGAAGAAGTTCCTCGAGCACTTGAAATGCACTTTATGAGCGCTAAGGCTACCGTCTAGCCAAATGTTAGTACTTGTAAATCCCGCTGATTTTCATAGGACAGATTAAAACCTGATCTGAACTTTCTCAGAGCAATCAATTAGACTTGCACTGCATAATTTTGAGTGGCTCAGAGAAGTATTACAACACCAGGAAGAGCTTTCTAACAGTAAGAGCTGTTTGACAGTGAACTTCCTTGGGAGATGGTAGACTCTCCTTCCTTGGAGGGTTTAAGAAGAGGTTGGATGGCCATCTGCCGTGGATGCTTTAATTGAGATTCTTGCATTGCAGGGGGTTGAACTAGATCCCTCCCAACTCTACAATTCTATGATTCTAGTATGTACATTGCTTTCTCTATTACAGTACTCTTCACCTGTGCATCCATGGAGTCCTTGCATGCAAATGCTGCCTCGTTAAGCTGAATGAAGTGAGTCAGCCCAGGCATGCAATGGAATTCATGTAGATTTCTTTCTCCATTGAAATTCTTGGTCTATACAGCACTTCTGGAGGTAGGGACGCAAACAAGCTTCAAAGCCTCCTTTCTTCAGTCTTTGTTCAATGCTGGTTGGTTGCCAGTAAGTTCTGTATGGCAAAACTGGGAATGTCAACTTCATTGCCTTTGTTACTAAGAAGTGTTTCCCCTTCCTTCCCTTCCGAGTGTGGGCAATGAGAGGACTGAATTTGCACTCAGTTCCCAGGTAGCCAGATCTGATTGGTTATGCGGTGACATCAAGCAGTCAGTCTGAAAGCAAAGTCCTCTTATTTCCCCCATTCAATATCCTTGTTGCCAATGCAAGAGGAGGAGGTCCATCTTCCCTCCAACCAACGGAGAGAGGAAAAACAATGTATGCCACTCTGAACGTCTTGGTGGGAAATAAATGTAAAAGTATAAACAAACAAACAAATCTCAATCCACACTGTTCAATTCAAAGTCTCAGAATAATCTTCAAAGGGGGAAGTACTTATAAAAATATATTTATGATGTTACTAAAAATCACAGCAGCTTTATAATTTGATTAAGAATGTTTAATATCTCTATATATTATATTTGTACTGGCCTGTTGTCACACTGTAGTTTGTGTGGCAACCAGCAGATGGTGCTAGCCCTGCAACTAACAGCAGGCAATGTCTCCAAAACGTGGGTCTCCAGCTGTTTTTGGAGTACAATTCCCACCATCCAATGGTCCTGCTAGCTCAGGATGATGGGAGTTGTAGTTCCCACGCAGCTGGAGACCCAAGTTTGGGAAACTGTGACAGAGTAAGAGGAAAGAAAGGTGGAGGCTGAAGGAGGAAAGGAGTCTGAGGCAGAGGAAGAGGAAGAGGCAATGACTGAGGAGGAGACAGAGAGAATGGAAGGAAGACTGTGGGGCCTGTTTTACGGACAGATAAATCAGTCAATCCAGGGAATATGAACTTGCCAAAGCCACAAAACAAGATCACAAAAAACTGAATTTGAGCTAAGTGTAATGTAATTGCTAAAAATGAAAATGGGATTTGAAGGAGCATTCACTGTGACTCTTAATGAGACAAAAGGAAATACCTACAGGCAATATTCTGTTTCCTTGTTCTATTTTTATCTATATCTATATCTATATCTATATCTATATCTATATCTATATCTATATCTATATCTATATCTATATCTGCTTTCGTAGATTTTCACGGGTACAGGAATGCAGGTTTTGGTGTCTTCGGGTGTCTTCCCGTGTAAGAGTTGGGGTGTCTAGGCGACGTTTCGACGAGGTCTCACTCGTCATCTTCAGGCTGGTGCTTTCGGCTTCTTGTTACTAGAACAGAGCAGGGTCTCAGTGTTTGAGTTCCTATAAATACTGTTGAGGGGGTGTGGTGTATAGCCTCCAACGTTCTGGGCAGAGAGGAAGTTCCCAGGTTAATGTGCCTTTTCTTCTTTTGTTCATTAATTACTTGAGGGATATCTTGAGTGATTACTTGAGTGATATTCTGAGTACCACTTAGGAGGGTCATTAGGTGTGGATTAGTTGCTAAAGCTTTCGTGTCTTGACCTCTTGAGCTTGTGAAAAGTTTTTCTGAGAAGATAGCTGTACTGCACTTAGTTGTGCTCTGGCTTGGCTTCGTGTATAGGGGCGAGCTGTGGTTTTGTGCCCTGTGCCAGCCAGATCTGTGTAGGGATTGCAGGGGGGTGCAGCATCCGGAGGTGCCACTATGGTTTGGCTACTGGATGGTGTCTGTAATTTATCTGTGGAGAGGGTCTGGGTTTGGGTCTGGTGTGGTTGATTGGAGATGGCGTTCTGTGTGCCTCTGGTTCTGGTGTCGGTTTTTGTGGGGAGGGCTAATTTCCAGATGTCTGGCAGGCGGGACGTGTCGTCACGCTTGTTCATGTTGTGAGGGTGTTTCTCTATCTCGATGGCTTCCATGATTATTCTCTTGTGGTGATGTTCCATGTTAAAGAGCAATTTGGAATCTGCAAAATTAATTTCGTGTCCTGTTTCTTTCATGTGTTGGTAAAGAGAGGAAGTTTTTTCTTCTTTTTTGACGGCATTCTTGTGTTCTGCGATACGTGCATTTATTCGTCTGTTTGTTTGTCCAATGTACGTGGCTGGGCAGACTTTGCAGGGTATTTCATAGACCCCTTGGTTTTCTAACTGGATTTTATCTTTTGGGTTTCTGAGGATATTGGCTATTTTTTGGTTGGTGCAAAAGGCTGTTTTGATATTGTGTTTATGGAGGATTTTGCTAATTTTATCTGTAGTGCCCTTGATATAAGGAAGGAGGGCCATGCCATTGTTTTCTTCTGTGTCTTGGTTTTTGGGGGGTGTTTCTTTTTGGATTAGCTTCGTAACCCTGTTTTGCTGGTATCCGTTGGCGATTAACACATTTGAGAGATTCTGTAACTCAGTTGTCAAGTGGTCTTTGTCAGCCAGGCGTTTGGTTCTGGAGATGAGAGTCTTGGCTACGGAGTTTATTTGTGCAGGGTGGTGGTGTGATTGTGCATGTAAGTAGCGGTTGGTGTGTGTTTTTTTCCGGTAGATAGTGTGTCCTAGGGAGCCATCAGGTTTTTTGTAGATTAGGACGTCAAGGAAGGGAAGTTGGTTGTTGGCTTCTATTTCCATAGTGAATTGTATTTTGGGGTGTAGGCTGTTGAGATGTGTGAGGAAGCTATCTAGTTTTTCCTTCCCGTGTGGCCAAATTACAAAGGTGTCGTCAACATATCTGAGCCAAAGTTTGGGTTTGTGTTCTGACTTGTCTAAAGCATTGGTTTCAAAGTGTTCCATGTACAGATTTGCGATGACCGGTGACCCTAATCAGAAACGAACTACATAAGAAAAGATACCTACTAAACCAAACCAACAAAGATCTGCTCACTCTTCACCTCAAACTCTGTAACAAAATCCACCCTGCACTCTGGGACAAATGCAAACAACTAGCCGTTTGGAGAGCTGAAACAGAGTCCTCACATAAGACAGACATACACACCAACAAACTCCACAAACTAGAGAAACGCCAGAAGCCCAGCCACCCTCCACAACAACCCATGAAACAAACAGTACATAACATATCAGACAGGATCCTCACCTCAACTGAAACCAAAGTACTCTCCAAAGGTTTCAACTTTGCAGTCGCCCCGAGACGCATCCCCACGGAAAACATCATATGCGGAGTCGAAGCTAGCCTAACCAAAATCAACCCAGATGAAGCCAATAAAATCAGACTTGAAGTCACCAACATCCTCTGCTCCAGCAAACCACCCAGAAGCAATTTACACAAAGAAGAACAGAAAGCACTCACCAACCTGAGGAAAGACAACAACATAATCATTCTCCCAGCAGACAAAGGTAATGCCACTGTTGTGATGAACACATCGGACTACCAAGCAAAACTATCAAATCTACTCCAAGACCCTACCTACCAACCTATAAAAACAGATCCCACCACCTATCTGGAAAAAACCACCAAATCCAAAATAAAAGCCTCTCCTATCAGTGAAGAAATCCAGCTAAGAATCATCCCCAGAGAAAAATCATCCAGATGCCCCAAACTCTACGGTCTCCCCAAGATACACAAAGAAGGAACACCACTCAGACCAATAGTCAGCTCCATAGGCTCACCTCTACAAAATCTCGCTAAATTTCTCGCTAAGCAACTTCAGCCCTATGCAGAATCTATCGCTTCACACGTTACAAACTCCTTCCAGTTCATAGAAACAATAAAGAAGCAAAACCTACATCCCGATGACCTACTTGTGAGCTTCGATGTTGTATCTCTCTTCACACAAGTGCCCATTAATGAAGCCTTGACAGCCATTCAAAACAAATACAATCCCCCCGAATACATCCTGGACCTGACCAACCACTGCCTAACCAACACGTACTTCATCCACAATGGACAAAGATACAAACAGATAGAAGGAGCACCTATGGGATCACCCCTCTCACCGGTCATCGCAAATCTGTACATGGAACACTTTGAAACCAATGCTTTAGACAAGTCAGAACACAAACCCAAACTTTGGCTCAGATATGTTGACGACACCTTTGTAATTTGGCCACACGGGAAGGAAAAACTAGATAGCTTCCTCACACATCTCAACAGCCTACACCCCAAAATACAATTCACTATGGAAATAGAAGCCAACAACCAACTTCCCTTCCTTGACGTCCTAATCTACAAAAAACCTGATGGCTCCCTAGGACACACTATCTACCGGAAAAAAACACACACCAACCGCTACTTACATGCACAATCACACCACCACCCTGCACAAATAAACTCCGTAGCCAAGACTCTCATCTCCAGAACCAAACGCCTGGCTGACAAAGACCACTTGACAACTGAGTTACAGAATCTCTCAAATGTGTTAATCGCCAACGGATACCAGCAAAACAGGGTTACGAAGCTAATCCAAAAAGAAACACCCCCAAAAAACCAAGACACAGAAGAAAACAATGGCATGGCCCTCCTTCCTTATATCAAGGGCACTACAGATAAAATTAGCAAAATCCTCCATAAACACAATATCAAAACAGCCTTTTGCACCAACCAAAAAATAGCCAATATCCTCAGAAACCCAAAAGATAAAATCCAGTTAGAAAACCAAGGGGTCTATGAAATACCCTGCAAAGTCTGCCCAGCCACGTACATTGGACAAACAAACAGACGAATAAATGCACGTATCGCAGAACACAAGAATGCCGTCAAAAAAGAAGAAAAAACTTCCTCTCTTTACCAACACATGAAAGAAACAGGACACGAAATTAATTTTGCAGATTCCAAATTGCTCTTTAACATGGAACATCACCACAAGAGAATAATCATGGAAGCCATCGAGATAGAGAAACACCCTCACAACATGAACAAGCGTGACGACACGTCCCGCCTGCCAGACATCTGGAAATTAGCCCTCCCCACAAAAACCGACACCAGAACCAGAGGCACACAGAACGCCATCTCCAATCAACCACACCAGACCCAAACCCAGACCCTCTCCACAGATAAATTACAGACACCATCCAGTAGCCAAACCATAGTGGCACCTCCGGATGCTGCACCCCCCTGCAATCCCTACACAGATCTGGCTGGCACAGGGCACAAAACCACAGCTCGCCCCTATACACGAAGCCAAGCCAGAGCACAACTAAGTGCAGTACAGCTATCTTCTCAGAAAAACTTTTCACAAGCTCAAGAGGTCAAGACACGAAAGCTTTAGCAACTAATCCACACCTAATGACCCTCCTAAGTGGTACTCAGAATATCACTCAAGTAATCACTCAAGATATCCCTCAAGTAATTAATGAACAAAAGAAGAAAAGGCACATTAACCTGGGAACTTCCTCTCTGCCCAGAACGTTGGAGGCTATACACCACACCCCCTCAACAGTATTTATAGGAACTCAAACACTGAGACCCTGCTCTGTTCTAGTAACAAGAAGCCGAAAGCACCAGCCTGAAGATGACAAGTGAGACCTCGTCGAAACGTCGCCTAGACACCCCAACTCTTACACGGGAAGACACCCGAAGACACCAAAATATCTATATCTATATCTATATCTATATCTATATCTATATCTATATCTATATCTATATCTATATCTATCCACACACACACACACACACACACAACCAGCTCCCTGTATTGTGGTCAAATATTGGTTTTCTGATTAAAAGAATTCAGGCCTTTTTGCCAAGATTTAAATCACGTTGCAGTTGTGGTTAGTGCTCCACTTTACAAATTACAAAAATCTACACAGGCTAACCTGCAACTCATATTTTAACCCCAGAGAGTTTTTTGGTTCCAGCTTCCAAAAAATTAATGATGCACTCCACATCGATTTCAACAAAAACTTATCTCAGGTGCTTACGGTATCAACTGCAAGAAGCTGTTCCTTTGGATCTTCTGATAAACAAATAAAGAACCATAATGGTTTATTACCTCACTCTCGTTCTTCTCCCGGAGTATACCCTGAGCGACTAGACATTCCATGAAATGCATTTACTGTTTTATGGACTACCAGATAATCCTGGGAGCCAAATATACTCCAGGTGCAACTTGAGAACCAGATAGAATCCATGCAAAAATAACACATTCCTTTCCAGTAATTTCCCGCTTTTAAAAGTGTAGATCTTTACCCCCACAAAAGCTGTTTTGTGAGCTTCACAATAACGTAGGACTCGCTTGCATCTAAAGGCAGCTTTTCATTTTCATTTTTTAAAAATCAAAATACAGTTCCTCCAGCAAGAATGGTTGTTAACATGCCAGAGCATAAATAATCACCTCAGCGCTTGGAGTATACCACACTTGATTATATGCCTCTCCTGCTCCAATAAGGCCATTTCCCCCTTTTATTTTCTTTCTTTCTCGTAAAGCTTTGTATCGGCTTTCTCTGATTGTGTACCACCACCTCTCATCTCTTTGAGGAGTCCCGGAAGATTGAAGCATGTCCTTATTGTGGAAGGTGCTAGGCAGGAGATTCCCCTCAGGATTAAATAAAATTGGATAACAGGAAACGGGGATGGCAATTATGCAGCAGAGTCGAAGTCGTTTGCATTTCAACCAGCTTTTCAAATACCGTTTTTTTGCTGGACCTTTTCCATTTGCCAATATGTGAAATGCAAATGCGTCTCAAAGATTACCTGACCTCGAGTGAAATCTGTTCCAGCTGCCGTAGGAAGATACAGAATTGGGGCCTTCACACTTGGTCGCTCCCTGCTTTCCCCGTACAGCTTGCCCAGAAAAGCTGAAGTTCCTGTGCCCAGGAAGTCCCTTTCTTCACAGATGCAAATTCACTGCCTCGTTTGCAGAAGCGTTACTTCACTTGAGTCCCCGCGTTACTTCACTTGAGTCCCCGGGGAATTCCACAGAAAGTGAAAAGTCAGGCGAATTTGCTGACTCCTTTGATGTAAAAGTGTTTCTTTGTTTTACTCTAGTTTATTCATAGACCTGTCAACACCCCGTTCATCAAGGGCATGTAGCAGAATACAATATGCTAAGCAAAACGTACCATTCAACCAATTCTACTATTGAAACATCCCTCAGTTATCACACACCAAGGAAGGGACATAGCTTAACAGTAGGTATCTACTTTGCCTGTAGACGCCCACAGGTTCAACACATGACATCTCCAAGTATGAGCTTACCTGTGTATTTGGACATAAACCAAATATTACAAAAGTGCCACAAGGAGTTTCCTTTTCTGCCATCCTCCCCATCTATTAATATAGTATCGGCCTGGATACTGAGTTCCAGCACCAAGGGCCTTCTGGCAGTTCCCTCATTGCGAGAAGTGAGGTTACAGGGAACCAGACAGAGGGCCTTCTCGGTAGTGGCACCCGCCCTGTGAAACGCCCTCGCTTCAGATGTCAAGGAAATAAGCAGCTTTCCTATTTTTAAAAGATGTCTGAAGGAAGCCCTGTTTAGGGAAGTTTTTAATACTTAATGCTGTATTGTTTGTAACACTCGACTGGGAGCTGCCCAGAGTGGCTGGGGAAACTCAGCCAGATGGGCAGGGTATAAATAATAAATTAATAAAAAACTATTAATATTGTTAATATATATATTCTTTTAAAAATGATCTCATATTTAATTTTCATTGAAACTCTTACCTGGCAGCCAGTTTTACTTGTTGTTGTTGCTAAAGTTTGTACATGACACATATTTTTTGTTCTTTTCAGTCATTTGTTTGTATTTTCTTTGAAAGAGGCCATTTATTGTCTGCATGGCTGCTTTCTTTTAAATATTTTAAAATTCAGTAAAAGCCTTTTAAAGGTTTTTCTGATCCCACCCCACCCCACCCCCCAAAAAACAACCTTTCACTTGTCATTTTCAAATAAATAAATAATTTTTGACCATACCCATATTTTCATTTTGCCTATATCCAGTCCTATTTTGTAGAAAATGGGGTGCCAGAACTCACCATGAGCATCCCCCGCTTTCCTCTTTCTCTTTGAATGGCAATGGGATTTGCCTGAGAGGTGTTGGAACTGGGTTCTGGTGAGTTCCGACTGAAAACAAGCCCTCCTTATAGCAATTTTAATAATTAGGACACACCCACTTTCACATGAGGTGCCCTGAGGTCAATGTGACCCTCAGCTTGAAAAGTTTGCCATGCCCCGCTTTACCAATTATGCTGTTGTGCTGCATGAGATAAGCAAAACGAAATCACTGGCTTAATCCCTTGCACAACAGGAAGCGTCAGAGGTGGGATGGCTTATCTGTGGCACTCCAGATGTTGTTGGACTTCAACTCCCATCATCCTTCAGCACTCGCTATGCTGACAGGAGCATAACAATATCTGGAGGGCCACAGTTTAGCCACCTATGTGCTACAGAACCAATGCGCAACTGGCACTAATGGCTACTTTTCCTGCAGCTCACAGTTTTCCGATTCCAACCCCTAATGACTTTGGAGCTCATCCATGAAAGCCACTTACATAAAGTCTGTACACAAAAACATAGTGTGGAACATATTAAGCCTTCATTCAAACGGTGTACAATCTTTATGGAGAAAATGGGCGCAGATGAGTGGCCTAATCATTTAAGTAATGAGAATTTTACACTTATCTAAGGAGATTTATGAGGACAATTATCCTAAGCAGGAGTTTCCAGAATGAGAATTATTAGCAGTAATAATTAACCTGCAACGGGAGGGGGAAAGAGAGACTGATTTCTCAGTGTGTTGGCTTAATCATAATTGAATGAATGACTAAATCTACCATTCCGAATATTTAAAATAAATTTGAACTCATGTTGATGATAATTATGACTAATGGAAAGGGAGGAGAAGAGAAAAATCCACACAACTTTGCACATCTAATGGGTTACCTTCCTGGGAAATCTGAGAACAGCAAACTTGAGCATTTGTTATGTGGCAAATCAAGTTGGTAGGGAACGAACGGCATCTTGGTATTCTAATACATCTAGTACATCCAAACTTTCTTCATTGTTTCTGTTGGATCTGCTCATTAATTTAAATTGAACTCACCCTTATTCCAAAAGCTTCAGGTGAGCAACCCACCCACCACCCCAGCAAAAGAGAACATTTCATTCCCCACTCTACTCCAGTTGAACCCTGGTCCCCAAAGGTGAGCCTTAGGTCACTTTCAAAAGGTGCTGAAAATTCACCCCTTCCCATGGGATGGAGCTCCAGAATTTAGATGGGAAAGGGCAATTAGAGAAGCACTACCAAAGCTTCTCTTTATAATGTTTGATCCTGACCACATGTGAGGATGTGCCAGTAGTTCTTGACGATTTTTGTAAAATATACAGAGACTGAACTATTTGGTATAGCTGATCATCCTCTCCTTCAGAGGACGGGCCATAGCTCAGTGGTAGAACATTCACTTGGCATGATACGGTCTCAGGTTGAATCCCTGGTGTCTCAAGACAAGGCTGAAAATGACCCCTGCCTGAAACCCTGGAGAGCTGCTTCTGGTCAATGTAGACAATACTGAGCCAGACAGAAAAATGGTCTGACTCAGTTTCAGAATGCAGGGTGTGTGCCCTCATTTAGAATGTTTTCTTTGTGTCACTTGTCTTCTTTCCTCATGAAATACTTTTGCACATGGGTTTATACTCTCTTGGCCTTTTGTAAACAAAAACAAAAGCAAACAAACAGTGCGGTAATCCTCAAATTCCATTGGCACCTTCCAGCTCTGGAGAAGACCCAATCCCATTCTGCTCGCGGTGCCCAAAAACTCCCATGCTGAGAAAATGAAGTATCATCCAACCTTTAAGGCGCAGAGAAAATGACCACAGTGATTGTTTGCTCAAACAAATACAGTAACTGCGTCTGGGAATGTAATTTAACAGCCATGTTCGGACATTTCCTGTCATCCATCAATTACCCGGTCAGCAAGCAGAGCTGTTTTCCCACGGAGAAGGCTTGTTATTACCACACTAAATGGTGCTTCTACTTGCTTAATGCAGGGGAGACACTGCCGGGCTTCAGAAAGAGAACCAAAAGGAAATATTTCCGCCTTTCCAAAGTGGCAAAGTGAGCATGGAATGTCAATTTCCTTCCTCTTTTCTGATTCACATCCAGTTTCTGAAATATAACCTTCCTTGAACTATAACAAATTGCAAATGGAAGAGATGTATTAGTTCTTCGTGAGCCACAGATTCCCCCCCCCCCCCATTCCTTTTCTGTAACACATTTCAAAGGCAGGGCATTAGTCAGTTTTAAAATACCAAATGATAGGATTTCTATGAACTCCCCAGAGCCCACATCAGACCACTATTTAATTCCTTGCCACGACCTTCCCTTCTGTTCTTGTGTTCACACAAGCTCTGCCTCCTGCCCAAATCTTCCCAATTACCTTCTTCAGCCTACTGAAGAAATGCATTTTTTTCATGTTATTTCCCTCAAAGCGAGGCATGTTTAGCCCGTCCTAAGTTGCTTGTTTGCTGCTATGGGGAACAAATAAGGCAAATTCGACGGGTGAAAATGCATCACTGCCCAGAGATCAGATGTGAAAGGTTTTCTTTTTAATGGGGTCCAACTGCTTCTATGTACTCCTCTATAAGTGCATGACTGAGCATCAAAGAGTTTAACTGGTTGCTTCTTTGTGTGGGGGTGGGTGGGTTGGGATTGCACAATAAACACACATCTGTCTCCAATTTGTTGCACACAGCCTGCTTGCTGTGTCTTACAGTTACCCCTTTATTGCAAGGTCACACTTTTGCCGCAAGCAAATCACATTTTCTGGACACTCCAAGGCCACATGTCACACTTCCTCGGGGTGTTCTGTTCATTGCTCTTCTCACTGCTGTGTGGCTATGTACCAACTGTGATTCATTTGATGATGGATAATATAACCCTACCACCTTAGGAACATTGGAAAGTACCTTATACGGAGTCAGACAGACCATTGGTCCATCTGGGCCATTGCTGTCTACTTTGACTGGTGGTGGCGCTTCAGATAGAGGTCTCTCCCTAAGACGCCATGTGCTTGACCACTGAGCTACCTCTTCCCTACTTGCGGCCAGTGCTTTTTTCCTGGGGGCACTTTCCTGGGCTTTTGTGAATCTAAGTCTGGCTTCATTGAGGGGCAGTATTTCAATATGGGGTGAAGTGGGGTAAAGTGAGGGCTTTGGGGTGTTTGCAACTGTATCTTACTTTTGCATTTCTTTGTAACCATTTGCTGCCATTTGCCTCCCTTGTTTGAAGCAATTTTATCTCCTACTTCACTGCAAGGGTCAAGCAGATCAGGAATCATGTAATGAGTGAGATTACAGGTGAAACTCAAAAAATTAGAATATTGTGGAAAAGTTCATTTATTTCAGTAATTCAACTTAAAAGGTGAAACTAATATATGAGATAGACTCATGACATGCAAAGCGAGATATGTCAAGCCTTTATTTGTTATAATTGTGATGTTTATGGCGTACAGTTGATGAAAACCCCAAATTAACAATCTCAGAAAATTAGAATATTAAATGAAATCAGCAAAACGAGGACTGCAAATAGAGCAATATTGGACCTCTGAGAAATAGAAGCATGCATATGTACTCAGTACTTGGTTTGGGCCCCTTTTGCATCAATTACTGCCTCAGCGCGGTGTGGCATGGATGCTATCAGCCTGTGGCACTACTGAGGTGTTATGGAAGACCAGGAAGCTCCAATAGCAGCCTTCAGCTCTTCTGCATTGCTTGGTCTCATGTCTCTCATCTTTCTCTTGGCAATGCCCCATACATTCTCTATGGGGTTCAGGTCAGGCAGGTTTGCTGGCCAATCAAACACAGTAATCCCATGTCCATTGAACCAGGTTTTGGTACTTTGGCAGTGCAGGCAGGTGCCAAAGTCCTACTGGAAAATGAAATCAGCATCCCCATAAAGTCTGTGGAAGGAAGCATGAAGTGCTCCAAAATCTCCTGGTAGACAGCTACGTTGACCCTGGAATTAATGAAGCACAGTGGACCAACACCAGCTGATGACATGGCTCCCCAAATCTCTTTTCTGATGAGAGCAGCTTTTGCATCTCATTTGGAAACCAAGGACCCAGAGTCTGGAGGGGAAATGGGGAGGCACACAATGCCAGATGCTTGAAGTCCAATGTGAAGTTTCCACAGTCTGTGTTGATCTGGGGAGATTTCTCTGAATCTTGAGACTTCCCCCCATCCCCTCCATGGATCCTATTGCCAACATTTCCAATTGCATATTATTTCATAGTCTATATTTTGTATCTATCCATAGTATTTGTTACATTACAAGTGAGGTTAAAATCCTGCAAATGCTTTCATTTGCTTACAGTGGTCTCCTAAATAAATTATATTTTTTCCCATTCTTTCTGAAAGTTTTTGTCTTCTTGGTTTCTCAGCTTTCCAGTCAGCTTTGCCATTTCAGCGTAGTCTAGCACAGTGTTTCCCAACCACTGTTCCGTGGCACACTAGTGTGCCGCGAGATGTTGCCTGGTGTGCCGCGAGATGTTGCCTGGAGGGAGGCGGGCGAGTCGGGTGACGAGAGGCGGGGCGGCAGCGAGGAGAGGCCGCCCAGCGCGGGGCTCTCGCTGTCTGCCTGCCTGGCTGCCTGCGAGCTCGGCGGGCAGCGCCTCCGTCCGCAGCGCCCGCCTCGCGGCTCTCATTCCCTGCCAAAGCTCACCCAGCCAAGCCGCGCTCTCCTTCCTGCCTCGCTTTGCTGCCTCCTCCCCCCCCACCCCCAAAGCTTGGAGGTTCCCCGGCAAGGGGGAGGGAAAAAAATTGAAACTTACACTTTCATGCGTCCCTCCCGGCGTGACGCTGCGCGCTGACGTCACGGGGCTGTAATGGTGGTGTGCCTCGAGATTTTTTTCATCAAACAAGTGTGCCTTTGCCCAAAAAAGGTTGGGAAACACTGGTCTAGCAGCTTGGTTTGCCCTTCTGGTAGGGTAAAACAGCCAAATTTCAATAAGGGGGAGAATTCCTTTCCTTCCCTGATCACCATAAAACAACAGTCTGTGGCTCCTACTAGCACCCATCATTGTCCCATTGACTTCTGCATGTAGAGCTTGCCCAAATGAACATAGCTTACTGCATTGCTACCCTTCTGATATTATCCACACCGATATGCCTGTGAAGGGGTAAATATTCATTTTCTAATTACATCTACACTGTTTGCTGATGAAGGTTACAGGGAACCAGGCAGAGGGCCTTTTCGGAACGCCCTCCCAACAGATGTCAAACAGATAAACAGCTATGTGGTTTTTTAAAGACATCTGAAGGTTGCCCTGGTCAAGGAAGTTTTTAGTGTGTGATGTTGTATTGTGTTTTTATTATTTTTTTGTTGGGAACTACCCAGAGTAGATGGGGCGTATAAAATTGTTGTTGTTGTTGTTGTTGTTGTTCCTGCTTTAGTCCCCAGAGCCAGATTATAGACGGCAATCTTCTTCCACAAGATATGCAAGTTTCTCAGTTTTTTAGTTTTAATTCTGACATTTCTGTTGGATGTGGGGTTTTTTGCTTTGATTTTTTTTTACAAGTTGGCAATCATATAGGTGAAAACTTGTCCTAATGTGGATAACAAACATCTAATTTTCTCCTGCAGTCATTCGCTTTTCTGAAAAATAAACCAGCAATAACTAAGTATAAGCTTTTTGTGCACTCAGTGGTTTTTGCCTTCCAGGATTTGGAGATCTAAGAACCATTCAAACATCATGTAACACAGGACTTCCTACCACACCATACTTTATATGATGATACAAATAGAAACTGTATTCAGGGCCAGCCCAAGAGACATTGGCACCTGAGGCGAACCACAAAATGGTGCTCCCTCTCCCTGCCAGGGAAGAAGAGGTGAGTGAAGCTCTACATTAGGAACAAGGATGGAATAATGATTGACATGGGATGTGCTGCTCTTGTGGGTTCTGCCGCCTGAAACATTTGTCTCACCTTACCTAATGGATCAGCCAACCCTCACTGTATTGCCTGCAAGTTCTTAACCTTTTAGCAGAATCTTAAAATAAATAGCACGTTTCTTTACTTTACACATGCGCAGTTGCTTGGAGGCCCATCTAATCCAGGATCCTGTTCTGACAGTAGCCAACCAGATGCCCAGGGGAAACCTACAAGCAAGACTTGAGCATAAGAGAATTATCCCTTGCTGTGGTTTCCAGCCACTGGTCTTCAGAAGCATTCCTGCATCCGAAAGCTAGTAGGCTTTTGTTGAAAGGCATCCCACAAAATAAGCTTCAACCCAAGCAAGTGACTACATTCACTCTGAGATCTCCTTCCTGTGTCAACCAGAGTTCAACCAAGTATTTGCAAATTAATTTAAGGACAATCCAACTGGTAAAAGCTAGGAAAAACTCAGGGTGCTTTCCCACCCTCCAGAAAAATTGCCCCTTCTCCTCATCATAAAAGGTAAAGGATCCCTGGCAGTTAAGTCCAGTCATGAACGCGCTTATCTCGTTTTACTGGCCAAGGGAGCCGACGTTTGTCCGCAGACAGTTTTTCCGGGTCATGTGCCCAGCATGACTAAGCCGCTTCTAACGAACCAGAGCAGCACACGGAAACGCTGTTTACCTTCCCGCCGGAGTGGTACCTATTTATCTACTTGCACTTTTGGCATGCTTTTGAACTGCTAGGTTGGCAGGAGCTGGGACTAAGCAACAGGAGTTCACCCCGTCGTGGGGGTTCGAACCGCTGACCTTCCAATCGGCAAGCCCGAGGCTCTGTGGTTTAGACCACAGCGCCATCCACATCTCCATTACTCCTCATCATAACAATATGTTATTATTGAACCAGGCTGTGAGTTGCCTTTGCTATCTCTCCATGCATATGCAGCCACATACCGTTGCATCATCAGTTCCGTCGGACTACAAGCCATTACTATGCATCCCACCACCTTGATGACTATTATGCAAATTTGCTGATGGCTCAGCTGCACAGCCTAGACAAATATTTATCATGCTTAAAGCCTCCCCTTGCAAATGGCAAAGCAGAAGGTAGGGGCCATCTAGTCATTTATCATGATCTGTTAGACTAACTCGCTGCCTTGACATAGGGGAACATCTGGGCCTGCTGTGCTTTGTTGCCACCTTCTCTTGTTGTTCTATAATAAGGAGAGGTGAGACTCGTCTGCTGTCGTTGTCTGTTAATAATCTCACAGCTAATGACTGCCACATTAAGAGAGGCTGCTGTTAAGGTTCTGATGACAGCGATTTCTGCACGGGCCACTTCAATGATTGCATGTTTCCAGCACCGTGAAGAAATGTGTCAAAACGAGTTTCCTTTGCCCAGTATTAAAGAGCTGTGATGTCATGGGCTTTGAACGACAGGCCTAAGAAGAGACACAGATGGACTTCACCATGCTTGGACCCAGAATCAGATTTTAGGGGCCGTGTTTTGGAGCTAAGAGCCAACATTGGCCCCATAAATAATGGTCTCAGGAGCAATCCATTGTATGGGGCTTTTCGGTTTAAATCTCCATCTGCCCAGAAAATCTTCAGACTGCTTTACATCAATGAGACTTACCCTTTCAGGAAACAGACCTAGGCAGTGTGGAGTCAATTGTTCTTATTTCCCAAAAGGGTTTACCAAAGGCGAGATGTGGATATCCCTGTTTTTGTACAATTCTGCCTCTTGCCTTTGAGCACATGGAGTTACCATGTGCTTCCTGTTTTCCTACTGTGTTTAGCATTCCTAGAAATTTGGCTGCAATTTCTCATTCCTCCTTGGTTGCGTAAAGGAAAGGGAAGTAATATTGGCATTCCAGAGAAGTGTAATCCAGGCATAAGAGGAGAAGAATGGGAGATATCTTGGTTCCTTGGAATGCTCACCAGGATTGTAAGGTTTTATTTGGGCCGGGCCAGTAAATTATATTGAATATTTATTAATGTATTTTTATGTATTTATTTCATAAAATGTGCATACCACTTTATTATGATAGGAGAAAACCCAACAACCTCAATTCAGTTTTCAAAAAGAATAAAAATAGCAGTCAAAAAGAGTAAAAATCTACTATTTTAAACATTCAAAAAAAAAATTAAAATCAACGATAAGCCAAAAGCCAGATTAAAACACATGTCAACATTCTACATTTCTGGATAGGTTCGCCCAGTGCTTTCCCCCCCTTCTAAAGAAATGTTTAGGGGTGCTCTCTTTTTGACTCAAGAAATACACCATTTTATAGTTCAAATCAGGGAAAATAAATACAGTAAATGGACAAAAGGTCAAAGATTCACAAAATGTTTAGGGGTATGTGTACCCCCAGAAAAAAAGCACTGGGTTTGCCTAAACAAAAATGTTTTTAGCAGGTGTCAAGAATAGTATAGTGAAGGCTCCGGCCTGATATCAATTGGCAGGGCATTCCAAATTTTGGGTGCTGCTGATTCCACAGTTGCTTTAGCTTCTTTTTCCTTGTTCAGGAGAGATAATATGAATGTTTTGGCACGGGAAGCAGACATGGCGGCATCAGTCTCTGGTTCCCAACCTACACCTATGTACATGTCTGCAGAGAGTCCACACACAAATGTAAACACACCTAGATCACTCACTATTATTATGGCTGCATACAGAGACTCTTCACTAAAGATGGGTGTGTTTGTCAATTTCAGTTTCTCACACTTTCTCGTTTTTCCAGTCTTAATTTCATTTCTCCCCACCATTTTCACATCAGGTTGCAAATATTATTATTTTAAAGCCTTCATGAATAATGTGTATGCATTTTCATGCGCAGCTCACTGATGAATGCATGCATCTTTTGTATAAGCATTTTTGCAAGCAATTTCCCCGATATTATGCATTTCTGTGCATTATTTTCACAAATATAAGCATTTTTGTACAGTACCTACATTTCCCTAATATGATTTGGTACTTGTTTGTGAGTTTTGAAGCATAGCTACACAATCAGAGGAGAGAGAGAGAGAGAGAGAGAGAGAGAGAGAGAGAGAGAGAGAGAGAGATGAATGATTTTTGAAAGAAAAAGGAAATATTGAATATGCCGTGATTTTTTAAAACTTAAGTAACTTTTCCCTTTCTTCATTGCCACAAGTTCCAGTCTGGGCTAAACATCTCTGTAAAATTGCTGCGGTAAGAATTTAATTTCCCTGTTCACTAGTTTTATACCATTTAATTAAGGAGCAAATTCTCCATCACAACTTGTCTTAAAGAAAAATATCTCAGCCCAAACCTCTTTCAAGGGTGGGAGGGAATATATCTGCAGCTCAAAGAGATTTGTTCCCCTAACTCTCTTGCAGTTTAAGAGAGAAAGAAGAGGGGCAGGAGGAGGTTGCTTCTAACAGTAGCAAGCTGTGAATTTTTAATATATTCATTACCAGGGAGAATTGGGGCATTGTTGAAAAAGTATTTCACATGCGTCTATGTATTTTATGGCTGCCTAGTACTACAGTTGGTGTGTTGCCGAGGTTGGAGTCATGGATTAGGGCTGAGGAGACCCAGGTTTATATACCAGTCTGGCCATGAAAGTCAGAGTATGGCCTTGAGCCAGTCACAATCTCTCAACTTAACCTCCTTGCAAGATTGTTGTGAGTATAAAATGGGCGGGCAGCATATAGACTACATTGATCTCCTTGGAGGGAAGATGGGGTCTAAAATGTAATGAATAAAAACATCAGCCTCAGGCAGTATAGCCAGTGATCAGGGTAGGTGGGATTTGTGACTTCCGGCACCTCTTTTTCTGAAAAATAGCACTGATTCTCAGCCAGCTGAAGACCATAGAATCATGGTCCATAGTTCGGATGCTAAGACACTTAGAAGTGAGGCCATGCTAGGGAACTTAGCATTTTTTGTTTAACAACTAGATATTCTGGGGGATGTTAGGAAGGCTAACCCAGATTAGATAACCATATTAACCCATATACCCCCTGAAGTCTGGTAGGGGCAAGGATAATGACTGCATAGCTTGTCTCTTTGTCCACATTTTCTAAAGGTGTGTGACCATGTGAGCTGGTTTAGCTTCTTTTCAAAGAAGGAGATAATCACCCTGTATGTAAATGCTTTGCATGTTCTTTGGCATGGTAAAAATATAGCACTTATCACAGTAGTGGCCTCGCAAACAGCCTTTAAGTGCTGTTTGCTTAGCTGGAAGCAGATGCCACAGGCTTTGACAAAACAACCCTGCCCCGTGGTTTGCAACTCTTAAAGGGCACACCTGGGGCTGCATTAGGAAAAACAGATGGACGAGATGTTATAGCGGCAAAAGCTAATTGGACATCCCACTGGTGGATGCTTGAAGTAATTGGGGGCTTATTGTGACATATGTTTACCTTTTCACTCGTGTTAAAGATATTGTTTTGCTACTCACCATGAAATAAGCTACTGGCCCTGCGGTTTCAGCACCTGCAATTCTTCTTTGAATTTTCTGTACAATGTGGACATAATAAAAAACATGCGTTTTCTTTTCAGGGTTTTTTTTTTTTTTGCATTGACTCCTCTTTGTGTGTAAATATCCTGACCTTCAGAAAATCGACGCCATCGTGTGAGCAATTAACCTTCAGCTGAAAATGGCCCCGTTGAGAGTCAACTACGGAAAATTAGTCCAAACACTGCTGCACCATGATGGCTTCCACATTTGGAAGCCAAAAAGCAGCCGTGGTCCACTGCAAACCATGGGCTGAGATGCATTCAGTTCTGCTTCTCATGCATTCAGTTATGCGTCTCCCCAGACTGAGCAGCATAATACCGTCAAGAAGCACGATGTTTCGTAACTTTAAAAGGAATGGGGTGGGGGGTGGCCTGCAGGTAAGAAATTGCAAATTGTGAATACATTGGAAAGGTATCTTTGCCTGCATCTGTGCAAGCTCTGGAGCAGAAGTTGGCAACATTTTTTAGCCACAGGCTGGTCCACTCTCCCTCAGACATTGTGGCAGGCCGGAGAAGCGGCGCCTGGGGGGGGGGGAGCTGGAAGAAGAGGCAAGGGGGGCAAGTAGCCCTCCTCCCCACCCCCCAGCTCCAGCCCCAGCCGCTGTGCTTACCCTCCCAGGGGTTGCCACCGCTACCACCATTGCTGCTGCTTCTCATGAGTAGTAAGTAAACAAACAAACCCCTGTGTTGCAAAGAGAACGTCAGCAATGTCTAAAGTGACTACAGTGGTACCTCGGGTTACATACGCTTCAGGTTACAGACTCCGCTAACCCAGAAATAGTACCTCAGGCTAAGAACTTTGCTTCAGAATGAGAACAGAAATCGTGCTCCTGCGGCCCGGCGGCAGCAGGAGGCCCCATTAGCTAAAGTGGTGCTTCAGGTTAAGAACAGTTTCAGATTAAGAACGGACCTCCGGAACGAATTAAGTACTTAACCTGAGGTACCACTGTACATTATTACATGAGCACTGTTCCACAGTGTTTGATATTTTCATTTATATACATTCATTCGAAATAAGATGGGTTTATGAAGCAATTGTTTATTGTCCCACCACACTGACGAAGAATTCTACGAAACAGTAGTCAATATCCAGAGTCGCTGTTCAGTGTTGGACATCATATTTGCTGAATACACAAAGCTTCACAGCTTGTCTTTCATCGTACAAAGTCTGGTGCCTCGCTTCATTTAAAGACTTTCAGAGACTTTGAGACTAAAGATTTCATTTTGTACTTGTTATGGTTTGAAGGAATTCTATAAAGATTGTCTATAGCGTATTTACGTGGTCATCATGTCGCCTAGACATTTCTGAGCTTCTTGTGGGTAGGTGAGTGAGCTCGTCCGCTCTGCTCCACTCTCTGGCCCACAGGAGCACCAGGGAGGTGGCAGTGGTGGAAGGAAGATGAGTGGCATGAAAGGGCTGCCTCTGGAGAGGAGTTGCTTAAAATGGCTCTCAGCCAGCTCTGCCCAGCCCCCTTCCTCCTCTAGGCAGGGCAGGGAGAAGCCAGGAGGAAGGGAGGGAGGGAGGGAGGGAGGAGGCGCCACCGCGGTGTGTGTGTGTGTGTGTGGGGGGAATGGAATGGTGCAGGAGGGGGAATGGCGCAGCCCGAACGAACAGAATCCCTATGCCAATCCACGGACAGTCTGTGGGCCAGATCCTGAAGGCAATTGGGCCTGATCCAGCCCCGGGCCTTAGTTTGCCGACCCTTGTTCTAGGGATGCTGGAGAATTAGGATGAAAATGGAAGAGGAATGGGAAATTGCCATGGTTCTTGCGTTCACAATATAATTGTTGTTCTTTTCAAGTCTGCAAACGACACATGATTAATGGCTGGGGCTTTTTCCACATTGTTTTGACTTTCACCTTACATTGAAATAAATTCGAATTACGTAAGTTAAGTTAAAAGGTGAGACAGATCGTGAGTGTGGTGTTTGCTCAAACCAAACTGCAGCTCAAGGGAAGCAGTTGCTCACTGTCGCAAGTGGAGGTTGTATCGGCAACTGCTGTCTTCTTACATCCTCTAGCCAGAGCTCTTGTCACATTTCACTCAGTGTCACTGTCATGCCATCTTGCTGGTGCCAATCAGAGGCGCCATCTTCTCAAGTTGCGAGGAGCCAGGGAGTGGATCCAAACACCCTCTGAACACCCAGCTCCCTCAAAAAAAAACAGGGGGGACTGAAACTGCCTCAGCCACTAGGAGTTGGTGTGTATGGTCTTATTTAACAAGTCCATGTTTTGTTTATGCTTGACTCTCCCCAAAATATGAGTTGGGTAGAATATCAGCTCACTCTCACCAACCAGACCCCTTGTACAGTAGCTGGAATCTGCCCTGTCTTTCCTTCATCAAGTTCGATACAAACTCTCACTCCAAGCTATAAATGTGGTTTATTCTGGTTATAAAAACAGCCATGACTTTCAGCTCAGAGTTATGATTTCAGCTTGTTAGATTTAGACACCTCTATAATTAATCAAGGCTTTGGCTACAGCTATATGCATCGTGTGTGCACTGCTTTCACTTAGGCCTTAGGAAATTTCTGAGAATATGTTTGCCAGTTTCACAATATGACTTATCTGGAATCCAGGGCAATAGGGCTTTTTTAAAAAAAACACACACAAAAACACACCCTTCCTCCCTTGCCCTACCCGCCATGAGAATTACTCCTCCCTATATTAAGAAGAAGAAGAAGAAGAAGAAGAAGAAGAAGAAGAAGAAGAAGAAGAAGAAGAAGAGGAGGAGGAGGAGGAGGAGGAGGAGGAGGAGGAGGAGGAGGAGGAGGAGTTGTTTGGATTTTATATCCTGCCTCAAAGCAGCTAACATTCTGCTTTCCCTTCCTCCCCCACAACAAACACTCTGTGAGGTGAGTGGGGCTGAGAGACTTCAAAGAAGTGTGACTAGCCCAAGGTCACCCAGCAGCTGCATGTGGAGGAGCGGGGAAGCGAACCCGATTCACCAGATTATGAGACTACCACTCTTAACCACTACACCACACTGGCTCTCAGAGGCAGCTGCCTTCTCAATACCAATAGCAGCTTTGGATGGGGGGTAGCAGGTTTGTTTTGCTTTTTGAGACTGGTAAAGCCAGCAAAAGGCATTGTATGGCTATTTTGAATGTATCTTTGATGCTTATGTTCTGTTTTTAAAGAGTTCTGCAAGTAAAAGTTTCAATAATATTTTCATGGGTCTGGACAATGATTTCTTCCAAAAGGAGTCAGTTCTTATGCTTCCAGTTACTTCAGACTGGAATGTTAATATCTGCAATATAGTGGCCTTCCTTTTAGTGGATAAACGACTTGCTAACATTTACATTACTCTAGTGACCTTCTCAGAAGGATTAGTGAAAGCATCCAAAAGCTAAGAGGAGAGTCGTATTTAAAGGTGGATTTCAAATAGCCACATATTACCTAGATAATTTGCCCTTCTAAAAAGTCTACTGATATTCATATGGGGTGAGCTGCTCATAGCACTGACTTAATGCTGTTTGTGTGTGTGGCTCGCTAATTGAATAATTCACTCAAACGCCAGTGCTGCTCTTAAGAGAGGGATATCAGTAGCAGCTGGAAATATTGCAGTAGCTTTAGCAGTAGATACTTCTGGAGGGATTGAATCTGCCGTATATAAAATAGCAATCTTAGGATATATTCAAGAATCAGCTCGCTCACTCTTTTTTAAAGAGACCTTGCCCTCTTGGCAGGGCTGCAGCAGGATCAGCTGCCAAAAGAGACATAGCAAGTGAGATTATGGACTTGTCTACACTCGTAGTTTTTAACGCTAAAAATGAGTTTTAAAAGGGCTATGGTAACCATATAGCCATATGACTTTTTTTTTTAAAGTCAATAATGTGTTATTGGGACGCAGGTGGCGCTGTGGGTTAAACCACAGAGCCTAGGACTTGCCCATCAGAAGGTCGGTGGTTCGAATCCCCGCAACGGGGTGAGCTCCCGTTGCTCGGTCCTGCTCCTGCCAACCTAGCAGTTTGAAAACACATCAAAGTGCAAGCAGATAAATAGGTACCACTCTGGGGGAAGGCCACATGACCTGGAAGCTGTATGCCAGCTCCCTCGGCCAATAAAGCGAGATGAGTGCTGCAACTCCAGAGTCTGTCACAACTGGACCTAATGGTCAGGGGTTCCTTTACCCTTTACCTTTAATGTTTTATTAAAATGTGACACCAGAGGGTGTTGCAGAATTCTCCCTGTCAAATAAATGGGTAGACCTTCAAGGAAGCGAAAGAGAAACAAAAGGCCTATATGCTTTAGAACGATATCAAAAACATCGTTCTAGGAATGTTTAAAGAGTAAGCATAGATCCAGTCTGGGTGTTTTGTTGTTTAACGTCCAACCAGGCAACAGGGATGAAATGAGCATTACCATGCATTGGAACAGTCCTTGACCAGTCTGACCTTTCTGCCTCTCGCTTACCAGTCCAGGAGGTAGAACTGCCAGTTAGGTACCTCCTCTTGAGCCTCAGTGTAGCTAGTGGCGGGGGGGGGGGCAGGGACAAAGCTAGAATTGGTTTGTGAGGTTGTGTCAGGGACCGTGTTGAGGAGGGCTGCACTGAGGAGGAATGGTGGGAGCCACCCCTCCCCCTGATCCCGAATCTTACCAGGAGCAGGAGGACAGTATAGATTTGGTAGAGTGGTTTGCAGAGGGGCATAGTTCAGAAGGCAGAAGCTGGGAAATACTGGATGGGGAACACCTAGCAGAAGAAACACTGGGAGAGAGAGGGTTAACAGATTCACAGTCATTGGACAGCATTCCTCCACCACCCTCCCCAAGGTCGAGAAGAGCTGAGAAAGTCTCAGAACAGAAAGCGCAGGGGGTACAAGCTCAGATTACAAGACATAGGAGTGACATAGATTAATAGGGACAGAGGGGATGTAAGCCTTAATTGGGAGCACCGCCATTTCTAGGGAGATGTCTTCTTTTGTCTCTCATTGTGATTATTAAATAATCAAACTGGTATGACGTTCCTTTCGTCTGATCTTCTTATTTACTTATTTACTACCACAGGGGAGGAAGCCTATTCCCCAAAGCCTGACAGGTTGCTACTTCTTGGGGGGGGGGGGAGCTCAAGCCTTGTGTTCTTCAGTGTGGTTCCAAGATGGATACCAGACCAGAAACTGTGTAACAGAAACCAAGAGTTGTTGCTCGTCTTACTGGTATAGGCTACATACCATTACACTGCCAGTAACTGGTTCTGGATCCACCTGCTGTTGGTCTTTGACGGAACAAGTAGCCTTGACGCCAAACGCTCTTGAATCCGCTTGTCATTTCCATTTGAGATTCGCTTTTAGGGGATGTTTTTCCCTTCTGCCGGACTGCAAAAATCAGCCACAGGCTAATCTGCTTGGAATGTCAAGGAACCCTGGGCTGACGCCTTGATGTATGAATCGTCTATGCTGATAACTCTCCACTGGGCTTTGATGAATGCATAAAGAGCTGGCGGACGAGCAGAGGTTTTGATTAACTCTGCCAGCCTGGGCATACTTAAACTTCAGCGCAATTGTGTATTGTCAGCCCGCTTGTCTCTTGTGTGCTGAATTCTCATCTAAGCTCTTAAAAAAAAGAAAAAAAGAAATATCAGTTGGAAAATGCCAGTTTCTCTTTCAGGCTGGCTTTTAAAATGAAGTCTGAATCAGGCATAATTTGCCTGGGTAATATTTTTCTTTCTCTCCAAGTAGCTTTGAAATCAAATTACCTTTAATGTTTATCACCTCTTGTATTCACATTTCCATTAATACAGTTTTCCTAACGAAATGAAAACGTTTCTCTGCCAAGCACATCCTCGTAGAAAACAGATAGTTCCTGTACGTAGCTCTGTGTTGCAGGGACCAACAAAGGCTGGCGGTTAATTTTCATTATGGGGGGGGGGAGGTGGTTTGAACATTCTGGATGCCAGTAAAACCAGCCTTTTATTTGAGTTGCATCATAATTAATGAAGGCTTTCAGATCATAGCAATCTGTATTGTTTTAGGGTCTCAGCCTCCCTTGCTCTCTCAGATGTAACTCTTGGATCGTTGGCTTACGTTTTCCATTCCAACTTGTAATAGAATCAGAATGGGAAGGGACTTCAAAGGACATCTAGCTCAATCCCTTACCGATGCAGGAAATCCATGGCTACAGCATCTCTGATTGGTGTCCACCCAGCCTCTGCTTAAAAGCAATGGAAGGTCCACCATCTTCCAAAATAGTTTGTTCCACTGTCAAATAGCATGTGCCACCAGGAAGTTCTTTGTAATGTCTAGCCTAAATCCTTTGTCTTGTAGTGTGTGTCGGGATCTCCGCTCGGCCAAGCTGATAAAGCTCATTTTCCTCTGGCCGAGTACTTCAGAATTGCCCCCCGACGTGATTAACGACCTGAGCCTTTGATGAGGCCTCAGGCACATTCCCATCCAGCAGAGAATCCAGCAGCATGAGTGATGAGATTTATGGCTACATGGCTAAAGAGTTTTATTTCTTGCTACGCAGACAGCAAAGAAAAATACATCTTCTCTCTATGAAAGCAGAGAGCAACTGAACAAAGGAACAGGAAACCACTAACGTCACATCCATCTCCCGTCTCCCGTGAGACTTCCAACAGTATGGAATGTGTGGAATGTAAACAGAGTCTTGTGACTCCAAAGCACTGCTCAGTGGCAAACAGAAACTAACAGTGTGAACCCATGGATTTGACTCCTACCCTCTGGAACAGAGGTGGAGAAACTTTTCTGGCCAGTGGGCCAGATCCTTATGTCTCCACCCCCGGGGCTTGCTCAATTCCTTGACGCCATAGTGATGTCAGGTGGCACTGCACTTTGATGCCTCCAACCTGTTGGGACGTCAAAGCCCAGTGCCACTGTTCTGTCCTTTGGCTTCTGTCTTTGTCCACGCCTCCCTCCTTCCAGATGAACATACGATGATGCATTGCGTCGTTCCATCGATTCATTTAACTCAGAATTGCACAATCTGTGCAGCAACTCTCCAAGTTTTCAAGTAGAGAGATTCTTCCTAGCTCTGTTACACAAGATTCTATTAACAGAAGATGCCAGGGACTGAGTCTGGAACCTTGTGCATGCAAGGCTCTTCCTGTTCTTCTCCAAATCATTCACTTGCCTTGGGGAACCCTGGGAAATGTAGTTCTGTGAGGGAGGCTGTGGGTCTCTTACTGTAACTCAGAATTCCAACTACCTTTACCAAACTGCAGTTCTTTCGAGGAAGCTGTGTCAGTTGAACTGATATGAGGATATGCCCTTAGAGAAGATTCAGGTGCTTGACAAGCTACTTTTGAAGTTATGCAGAACACCTACGTTTCTCCAGGCTAGAAATATGTATGAATTTCTATATGTGCTTTTTAGACATATGGGTGACACATGGGCTCATTCCAGTGTATTTCTGCAGCACATATTCAGCTCTGAAGTCTCTTGTGAACTACTTTCATACTATCAATGTTTAATGCTGTTGACTCTGAGTGACTGCACTGTGCGAACATCTAAATATTGCAGAGGTTTGCTAGGTTGCATCCTTTTTGTTGACTGAGAAGCTCATTAAGGACATCAGACAATGGATCACGGAATCCACCACGGTTCATCCTACCTGTGGCAATGACAACGCCAACAGAGACGCAAAGTTCAAGGCTGCACGTTGAAGCGTTTGGAAGATGTCAGGTGAAATTTGTTGCACACCATGTTCTTCATGCCTGGGTGGATCATCTGGTAAAAACCACTTGCATTAACAAATTGCTTTATTGTATGCTATGTTGCTTCTGATTTTATGCTCTGTTAACTCAACTGAAGATTAATTAATACCAGTTGAAGCCACAGACACTTCCTGGAGAAAAGCTGTCTTCATAGCAGCCTCCACTAGAGCATGGGCGTTCAGCTGGCAGACCAAGACCCATAGTGGAAAACTGAGGAAGCAGAACTATGGACTACTTGGACTACTGCAATGCGCTCTACGTGGGGCTACCTTTGAAGGTGACCCAGAAACTGCAATTAATCCAGAATGTGGCAGCTAGACTGGTGACTGGGAGTGGCCGCCGGGACCACATAACACCGGTTCTGAGAGATCTGCATTGGCTCCCAGTACGTTTCCGAGCACAATTCAAAGTGTTGGTGCTGACCTTTAAAGCCCGAAATGGCCTCGGTCCTGTATATCTGAAGGAGCGTCTCCACCCCCATCGTTCAGCCCGGACACTGAGATCCAGTGCTAAGGGCCTTCTGGGGGTTCCCTCAATGCGGGAAATAAGGTTACAGGGAACCAGGCAGAGGGCCTTCTCGGTAGTGGCACCTACCCTGTGGAACGCCCTCCCAGCAGATGTCAAGGCAATAAACAACTATTTTACTTTTAAAAGACAACTGAAGGCAGCCCTCTTTAGGGAAGTTTTAAATGTCTAATGCTGTATTGTTTTTAATATTCAGTTGGAAGCCGCTCAGAGTGGTTGAGGAAACCTTATTATTATTATTATTATGCTGGATCAGACTCTTTGTCCTGCTCACCCACCAGTTTCCAGTTGTGACTTTCTGCTTCCTTCCTAGGTCACAGGCAGAGGTTTCCTCATCTTCTTCCAGATCTTCCAGGGATTAGACCTATGTTGTACCACTGAGTTACAGTCCTTCTCTCTACTTGAAGAAACAACTATTTCTTGAAGAAACAACTATTTCTTGTTTTCTGGATCTGTACTAAGTATCAATACAGACTCTTGATGATTTGGGATAAACAGGGGTCTAAGGTAGAATATCTGTTCTAATTGCTTGTGTATTTTTCTCAGATGCATGTGCCCAACTTTGATATATTTTACATAAAATACATAAATAAATTTTAAACTGAGTTGCCCCATAATTTTCTTCATTATAATCTGATTAAATGTGAGTGTCCTCTTTCCCCCACCCAACAATTGACCATCTTTTGCTTCCAAAGTTTTTTTTTTTTAATATCCAAAATCTATTTCATTTCTAGCAGTCCTCTCAGTGCTGTAGAGTTAGGATTAACCAGTGTAGAGTTAACCGGTACCATCAAACGAAAGTGTCAAGTACTGTTAGAAGTATTAAAACTACAGTGGAATTAATTACCTTTGTAGAGGACCACAGAGTCGGGTCAATTAGATTGGCCCATGGTAATTAAAGTCTCAGATCTCGCCAGACCATCCTCCACGGGCAGTTCTTGAGAAGCGAAAGTGTCCAGCGTTCAACTCAAGGCCTTCTCTGTGAAACAGTAGGAGCTCATCAGGAAAAGCTGTCAAGATCCTACAGCCAATGTTAATTCCTTGAGTGACCTCCATTCTGGCGTAGGCAATTGCAGAATGTACAGGCTGTTCCATTACTTCTGAATGGCAGCGCAGGTTGTCAAGATAAAGCAAAGCCCCTCCCTTTTCCTTACCTCTTCTCGTGCTGAACTTCTGCTTCACTCCTTAACTGCTCCATTTCAAAGGCTTGACAACTTGACAGGAGTATTACAGCAAAACCTCAGCATTACAGCTATCTCAGGAAGGAAAGTGGTTCATAATTTCAAAATGCCTGGAGTGAGGGATGAGGCACCAGGCATTCAAACAAGGCTGCATTTAGTGCTATTTCCCTTGGAGGGAACTAGAGGCAAGGGAAGGGGAGAGGAGGTTGCTTTGAAAGTGAAACTGTGGCAGATCTTCCAAGTGTTCCTATTTTCCAGGGACAGTCCCAGATTTACAAAATAATAATAATAATAATAATTTATTATTTGTACCCCGCCCATCTGGTTGGGTTTCCCCAGCCACTCTGGGCGGCTTCCACAGAAACCAAAAAACACTAAAATATCATACATTAAAAGCTTCCCTGAATAGGGCCGCCTTAAGATGTCTTCTGAATGTCAGGTAGTTGTCCATCACCTTGACATCCAATGGGAGGGCATTCCACAGGGCGGGCGCCACCACCGAAAAGGCCCTCTGCCTGGTTCCCTGTAGCTTCGCTTCTCGTAATGAGGGAACCGCCAGAAGGCCCTCGGCGCTGGACCTCAGTGTCCGGGCAGAACGATGGGGGTGGAGACGCTCCTTCAGGTATACTGGGCCGAAGCCGTTTAGGGCTTTAAAGGTCAACACCATGCTGGTTTCTGATTTGACCCCAGATTGTCCTGCTTTTCCTCAGGACGTCCCTAATTTCATCAGGGAAATGTTGGAGGGTATGGTAGGACGTCCCTGTTTCCTCGGACAAATGTTGTAGAGTATGGAGTTATGTGAGATAAGTAACTATACAACCTTTAGAAATCTGAAGCCAGCCGTGTGTGTGTGTGTGTGTGTGTGTATGTGTGTGTGTGTGTGTGTATATATATATATACTGGAAGCCACCCAGAGTGGTTGGGGCAACCCAGCCAGATGGACAGGGTATAAATAGTAAAATTATTGATATTATTATTATGGAATAGGACATCCTTATTTTCATTGGATAAATGTTGGAGGATATGCTGTGGCAACAGGGAGAGAAATTGTGGTTGTGATGGGGACAGTGGGGCCCCTCAAACCTGCCATTGACCATTTCCTATTTCCACTGTGCCCAGGACTGCCCATTTGAGAATTCTGTGTCCTTCTTGCATGCACTCATAGCTTTGGGTTAGAACCAGTTGAAATTAAAAGAAGGTTTTATCCAGCAGTAGCCCAGGTGGCTACCGTATATTTCATTTGAAGACTCACTAAGAGCAGAGGTGCAGGATCCCAGACTTAGAGCCCAAGGCCCACACTTACCAGTGTCACTGCTTATAGTCTGCAAAAGAAGCCTCGAGATGAGGGTAAATAAGTAAATAAATAAATAACTTTCAACATTTCTACTATAATTTGGTAATATATCGGCAGGCATATATTGCTTACAAGTGTCTGAATATGTTTGCAGAATTCAGGACCAAAACACGCTTTCAGGCTTGAACATAATTAGATTCTGCTAAAATGGATTGAGCAACTTGTTTCTGCACATTACATGCTGGGAACTAAGTCTATGTTGCAATAGGCAGGTTGAGACACACAAGCTCCAATGAGCTATTCAGTATATGAATCTGTCAATGTCAGCCTTAAGTCTTGTTTAATAAACTATGCAGTATAATGCCTCTCTGTATCTCATCAAACAATGTTAGCCAAGATGAGATGGATGGAGTGACAGCCTATGATCAAATATATTTTTAAAAACCCATGTATTGTTTTCTGCATCCTTGTTTCCTTTTGTCAATTCCCAGTTTATTACTGACACCTCAAAAGGACTCACATATCTAGTTGGCATCTTCATTTCAACTACCAAAATGATCAGCAATTGAAACAGAAAGGTGTTGATGCTGAAATGCCACCGCCAGGCTGACACTTCGCTGAGAATAATCAGGAACAGAGGGGTTTGAAATCCAAGTTGCTGCTCCAAGCTCTCTACTGACACTATGACACCAGCTAGCATTCTGTTCACAGTTGCAAAGTCAGTGGACCCTGAATGCTAAAAATTCATTTGCAAGAAGAGAAGGGAAGATTTTCCGCAAACTGTGCCTGTCAGAGAGACAACCTAAGCTATATCATGTTTCAGGCCCTTGACGCACAATACAAAATACTCAATAACCTTTGGGAAATGCTAGAACATGTTTTAGCCAAGTGAACATATTTTGTAGAACATATTTTGTAGAAGTTCCATCACAAAAGTCCTGATAGCTTTGAAGGCAATGAGGCCTCTAGAGCTGTACCAACTTATTCCACACAGGCTAATATTATGCCTTGTCTTTGATCCATGTGCTGCTTTCATGAATCAGGTATGGTGGGGGCTGCTCCTAGATTATATTAGTTGTTGTTGTTGTTATTTCTATACCACCCTTCATCCGAAGATCACAGGGCTGTTTACAATATAAAAAACACAAAACACATATCATAATAACATACAAAAACAATAAGACCCTCACAGTATTGTTATTTATTACTACTTAGAAGCGGTGAGGAACACTGTTGAGATGGTGCAGTTCTGAGTAAGCTCAGTAGCTGTTCTTCTCCATCTCAAAACTCATTTGCTGAGGTAAAGGTAAAGGACCCCTGCACAGCTGAGTCCAGTCAAATTCGACCATGGGGTGTGGCGCTCACCTCCACTTTCAGGCCAAGGGAGCTGGTGTTTGTCTGCAGACAGTTTTCCTGGTCACATATGTGGCCAGCAAGACTACGGTAAACTGCTTCTGGTGCAATGGGACACCGTGACGGAAACCAGAGAGCATGGAAATGCGGTTTACCTTCCTGCCACAGTGGTACCTATTTATCTACTTGTACTGGTATGCTTTTGAACTGCTAGGTTGGCAGGAGGTGGGACAAAGCAATGGGAGCTCACTCTGTCGTGCGGATTCAAACTGCTGACCTTATGATTGGCCTAGCCCAAGAGGCTTGGTGGTTTAAACCACTGATGATGCAATAGGTCATTGGAAGAGAATCTAGATCTCTCTGAAATGGCAGCCCACAGCCGGCTTTGTTGGGTTAGAGTGCATTCATTATTTTTCAATTCCCCCACCCTCTACCCCAAAGTGAGGCATGTGATGTAAGAAGAATCTATCATTTTAATCTGGAGCTTATTAACATTCTCCTTAATTTGTGGATTTGTGTTCTAAATGTATTCAGATCCTGACTGGAATTCAGTCCAGTCCAGACATAAGTCTTTCTGCTGCAGGAGTCAGATAAAACAATTAATACACAGCACACGGAAGAATCTGGTTACTCACAAAACACACTCAAACAAAATAGCAACTGAAAAGCTACAAACGTTATTTACTGAGAGATTTATAATAAATATAATTCACATATATATATTTTCAGTAAATATATCAACATGACCTGTTTTTAAAATTTGTACCTAGACAATTCTAAGGTTTTATCTTTTGCATGTGCACAAACAAATATACTCTTTAAAAAAGTGACAGCTCATAAAGATGGAAATGTAGAAGATGGAAAAATAAAGAGATCACAGGAATTTCAAAGACTAAATCTGCTAAAATACTGTAACACACAGCTTGAAATAGAGAGTATTACAACCTTGAGAATATGTAGAGTTGTGTGGATGATGTTTCGTAAACCACATGAGTAAAGAGTTAGTAAAGTTAACGGAAAGACTCTGCAAAGTACTAGTGATGCACAACCTTGATTCGTTTTAATGCCAGGATGCACAAAATGAATGGAGGTTGCACAGCACATGAATTTAATGGATTATGCATAATGGGCACAATCCACAGAGAAGTTCAGGCCCCACTGAAATACATGGGAGTTGTGCAGTGACACTACTAGGTTTTCATGTTCAGATTCTGCTTATTTGAATTCAGCTTTTGCAAGAGAACTTCCTGGTGGATTGTGCTGCAATGAGTGATGTGTCCATTGACTAAAAAAAGAAGTATTTAAAAAAAAAAAAAATTTAAAAATGACCAAGTCTTAAATTATGCTGTCCGCCCATTGGAATGCAATGTGAGAATTTCTTATGTACAGCTATTTATATAATCTTTGGATTTTTCACATTCTGGTTTTAAATTAACTTTGCAAACAGAGACAATTCTTATATAACAGAGCTCTATCTGGTGGCTAGCAGCAAGAACATTTATAGTCTTCCTTCTTCTTACTGATTTTTCAAAAATAAAGCAGCTCCACACTGGATCCACTGATCTTGGCTGCCTCCACATGGAACATCAATGTTTGTCACCACACAATCCCTCTCAGCACTGGTGTAAACTGGCAAAGAGATGCATTCATCAGGAGAATAGGACCCATAAGCATTCTGTCAAGGAAAAAAAACAATCCATTTGAATGCGAAGGCGTTAGATGAATTAATCTCATGACGCTCAAGGATGTAAAGGCCAAGTGTGACGAATTCATTTATGTTTAGATATCAGAAGAGAACTTGAGTAAGAGAGAGCAGAGTAGGAATGGATATGTCAACTGCTGGAAAGCCTTGCTAGCCAAATGCATTCAAGGTCACTACCAATTACCAGGACTCATTTCATACAGGGTTGCGAAGTTAGGTAAGAATGCCAGGAACTCAATGAGGCTGACACCTGTGAAATTAGTCTCCACAGTTAGCAAGAGGGTCCTCATGTGTGCACAAGTCTTTGATTTAAGGATGTGCAACCTGAATAATGCAGTGAATTGGGGTGATTCAGGTCATGGTTTCACATTACTGATTAATATGGTGTCTTTAGGTTGATCAAGGGCCTCAAAAGCTTCTGAGCCACTCTGTGGCTTGGGTTTTCCAAAAAGTTAAGCACACAGCATTTTTATTCTATTTTATTTTCTGCGATATATGATCAACCAGACTGGTGAAGCACCCAGAGTCTGAGAAGGGAAGAGGTGGAGGTGTGTGCAAGAGAGATGTTTCATTTTGACCAGGTGTGAGGAACCTTTGGCCTCCTCAGATTTTTGCTGAACTACAAGTCCTGTCATCCCTGGCCACTGGCCACACTTGCTATGTCTTATGGGAGTTGTAATTCACCAACATCTGGAGGGCCAAAGGTTCCCCACAAGCAGTTTTGACAGACAGGTCTAGTTTAATCACAGAGAATTATTTTCTGAGGCCACTAAATCGGTGATTTAGGGGACAGATGTTAAAGTAAATAAACAGAGCAGGGCGTAAGTAACAGAGTGTGATTATGGGAGCAGCCTGCTTCTTTCTCAGTTATGCTTCTTTCTAAAAAACAATGAAAAATAATAACACTATCTTTTAAAAAATAAATAACACAATTCTATAAAAACAAGCCTTGCTGAATTCAACAGGGATTACAACCAGGTCTACAGCAAAAGAAACAGATTTGATAGGTGTGAACTGTGCCCCAATCATTTTATCCACCCTCTGTTTTCTAGTATGTCCCAGAAATCTGTGTTTCCTTTTCTTCAAGGACAAAGCAACATATATTTTTTCTGCAAGAAAATTACCAGTTTATACTTTCATAGTGAAAACCCATGTTTAAGGAAATTAGCATGTAGCACAAATTATTTGAGACTTCCAAATCTGAATTAAATAAAGATTATTACTTTAATTGGAAAGTTGTATGGAGCACAATTCTCAATGTTCAAGGTTTTTAAAATCTAATTCTATGCATTTAAATAATATTTGGGATTTGTTTTTCTTTATGTATATGTAATACCAAACAACCCTTGTACACTGTTTATAGAACATTCTATTTAAAATGTTATTTAAGGGCACATTCAAAACTTCTCACTTTGCTCCTGGCAAATTAGTAGCAATTAGGAGTGTGCACCAGCATCAGGATTCCTAACTTCCTACCCCTTGTGGACAGAAGTGGATAAACTGTGCAGGTGTGGTAGCCCGTCTAGAGTAGATTAAGCCAGCCAGAAACATTCCACTGGGTGCCTTTAAATTTGATTTTTAATGGAAATGTGTATAGCTCTCTTTTCCCCCCTAGCAGAATTTGGAGAAATTTGCAGGCATGGTTGTCCAGTGCGAGCTGTAGTCGTTCTCCTTCAAGGGCAACATTACAGTTTCCTTATGAGCAACAGTTAAGGGAGTTGATAGTTAAGGGTATATGGAACAGTTAAGGGTATGCTGAGCCTGGAAAAGAGGAGGTATCTTCAAATATATAAAGGGCTGTCAATGGAAGATGGAGCAAGCTTGTTTTCTCCTGCTCCAGAGGGTGGTACCCAAAACAATGGCTTCAAGTTGCAGGAGATCTGACTAAACACCTGGAAGAACTTTCTGGCAGTAGCAACTGTTTGACAGTCTCTCTTGGGGGGTTGTGGACTCTCCTTCCTTGGAAGTTTTTAAGTAGAGGTTGGATGGCCATCTATCATGGTTGCTTTTACTTGAGATTTCTGCATTGCAAGGGATTGGACTAGATGACCCTCGTGGTCCCTTCCAACTCTACAATTCTATGATTCTATCATCACAAATAATATAGGACAGATACTGTAGGTGTGTATGAGAGAGAGTTATAATAAATTATGGTAGACTAAGATTAAGCAATTCACTTTGGCAGAGTCAGAGAGAGGCACACACGCAACTAGGGGCTCACTTGAGTATACGAGAGAAGCAGGCTGAGCTAAAAATAAAATGAAATAACTCAGCTTAATTAAAAAAAAAAAGACTCATATACAAAGTCTCAAATCTAGAGGGGGCAGAGGAATGAAACTCTACCAAAAATGAAAGTACAGCAAGGTAAAAACGGAATGAAATAGAAACACAAATAATTCCAGCATTAAACTGAAGGGAAGAGGGATAATACTGCACTGTGATGAAACTATGCACCAATTCCAATGAGAAAAGGATATTAAGAACAGACTGAAAAGGAACATTAATGCACCAACCCTACATACAACTAAGGTGTGTGTGTGTGTGTGTGTGTGTGTGTGTGTGGAGAATAGAACTGCATTTAATAAAACTGCACAAAAGCACTCAGACCAAAAAAAAAGAAGAATGGATTTTTTAAAAAAGAAATTGAAAGTGTGGAGATAGGAAGAAAAGCTCAACCTAGTTCACTGGAAGCTTTTGCTTCTCACAATAAAATAAAATAGCAGTTTATTGCTACTAATTTGAAACAAGCCTTTTTGGAGGCTCTCCTTTGACATGAGGGACCTTGCACAGATTCTGCTGTAGGAAAGCCCCCAAAGGCTCTGAGACACTCCCGTTTGACCCACAGTTCATATGAAGCACATCTCTAACAACAATACACTTTACTGAGATCCAGTAGTGAATGCCATTGTCCATGTCTTTGTATCAAATGTTCTTTTGATCTGCCCTTGCTGAGGTTTCCCCAGCTGATCTCTCAGAATTGCATTTAGGTGAAGTCTTATGGGATCATAGGAAGATTCTACACATCTCAAAACTGTCTTTGAAATTGCTTCTACATGTGCGCCAACATTGTTAATGGAAAATAAGATACCTGAAAATCATGACTTCGTTAAAAAAAAATGATATAAAGATTCTTATCAAAGTGTTATATTCAGACTATAAACACAGGAAATACACACAGCAGCCCAAAAATCTGAGGGTCAAATAAATGCAGCTATGTGTCTCCTTTCCCTCAACTTAAACAAAAAGGGATAGCAGTTTTGAGAGCAGAAGGAGGTAGGTGTATGGAAGGGCTGCACAGTCTATTTCTTTCCAGCACTTTGTCAACTCAAAAGCACCCCAAACATGCTTTCCCCCCTCTGCAGAAAATATACAAGGTCCTTTTTCCCTGAGAATGAGAAAACAGGTTGGGGTGAAAAAGCAAAAGTGAGGTCTTGAGCAAATGAACTGCCATAGGGGAAAGAGTAAAATACTCCCTCCCTGTTCCTTACTGCAATATTCAATGCTGTTTTTAATTAAGAAAACACTAGAGGGAAAGAGTCATATGACTGCATATCACACCTAATTTGGTTCAGATTTCAGTTTTATGGGGAAATAAACTGCAGACAATCTGGCAATAATTATTCATCTGAGGTTAATTGGGAGAGTGTGATAAATGGCAGACAATGAACAAAAGTTATTCTTCAGGGCAGTTTTCTTCCCTAAGGATTTATCAACCAGTGATATGAAAAAGTCTGGAGTGCTATACTATATTCATCCAAGAGCTCTGTGATATTCAACAACTATTGATTAGCCAAATACAGTGCTTTTTTCTAAAAAAAAGAGAAACGTTTAGGGGTACTCTCATTTTTCTACTCATATTAAAATACTGCCCCTCAATGAGGCCAAACTTAGACTCAAAAAATATTTAGGGGTATGTGTACCCCTGCATCCCCACAGGAAAAAAGCGCTGGCCAAGTATGACTTGCACCTTGACAGACCGCTGTGTATACTTCCAGCTGCTCCTTGATTATTCCAAAGGCTGACACCTATTGTTTGGTTTCAGCCTGCTCTTGTCCGCACAATTGTTTCTGCATCAGTACATAGGGAGATACCTGTATGACTGAATTGTTTCACTATGTAAAGCTAATGCAACTGTGACCATCATGGTCTAGAAAAGCCTTAATATATCTGGCTTATTACATGATAGGAAAATTAGTCATTCATTCTATTCTGAGGGACTCTTCCTAGGGTTGCCATATTTCAACCTTTTGGGGGGAAATTGTTGAGCTTTTTATTATTATTATTTGTCAAAGCTGTTGAGCTATTTTTAAGAAAAGTTGCCAAAATCTACACTTCTGACATGGGTTGCCTGGACACTGATTCTGACTACCATATTCCGGCTAAGTCCGGGAAATTCCGGATGTATGGCAGCCTTATCTTCACTCAATAATTATTTGCGTGTTGGAATCAACTTTGCAGATTCTTTGCATGAAATTGTTCAAACAAAAGTTATATAAAGCTACAAACAGATCATAAAAAATAATTGGGAAATTTTACTGAATCAAAGTAAGCTGAATGTGATCCAGGCACATATGAAGCCTTGAGACTAGCTCAATAGGTGAATAGCCACTGAAAAGAACTAATTTAAGGTAACATCAGTGACTTAAAAAAATAGTCATGAAAACTGGCTCTGGTTATGCAATATGGCTTTTGTGGTTAGTCTGGTTAAATGTTCCCAGCTAATATTTGAGGAAATGAAAATTATATTAACCTATACCAGGAATAGAACTCTCTATTTACAGGTCCACACTGCAACAACAAAGGGCGAATGAGCACCATGTGTTCTATGAAAACCTATTTCCTCTTCCCGAGAAGTATAGCTTTAGATAAAAAGAAAATCCACTTTTGAAGATATGAAGGATGGAGCTTATTAAACTGCAAGGAATCTGACCTCTTTTTTTTAAAGCAGGTCAGACGTCATACTGAAAACCTATTACAGCAAAGGAAACCAATTACAGAACTTAAAGTTTAGGACCCTTAATAATGAATTACCTGTGGAATCCAGGCCATGTAACAAGGGAGCACAGAGGACACACTGGGAGAATCATGCTGGTTTTCTGAAAGTCGATTTCCATCAAAACTACAGCCTTCCAGTTGAAGGCCACTGATCTGTCATGGAAACACATAAAATATTCAAATGTGTGTTAGGGATTGAAAATGTGAGTAGTGATCGTGTTATATCTTAGCATAGGCTAAAGCAGTTCTCTGAATGGTTCATGTAAATAACAAAAATCAGCTGGAAATAGTACAGAACAGAGTAGGAAGTGTGATTACAAAGTATGTTCTAGAATAAAGGGCACTTCCTATGTTTTGGATACAAATTCTTTATTATTGCTAGAGAAAAAATATCAGTCTATGTCAGTACTTGTGTCAGTGGCAAGTGTCAGGGCACTAGAGTAATGGAAATAGAGTAGCAAGAGCCAAATAAACATTAACAATGTCACATAAAGAGGAGAAAACAAATGCTCAAATAGGCATGGCTTTCCATTGAGAGGTTTGACATTCACTTTCAAAGAACGAATTCAGTTACTGCATGTTTTCTGCAAGTCATTGAAATGTTTGCCACTCTACTATGTGTAGAAATAATGCACAAGGGGAATGAATAAAAGAAATCTTAAATGTATGGGGGGGGGACTGTACAAGGTCTGCTGCTCTCTTTATTTTTTTTATTGTGCTAACAAATCCGGCACTCTAGAATTCTAGGGGTGATGTGTTTTGAAAGCTTCATTTTAGCAATTAATTACTGAAGCAGCACATACAATTTCTGAAGGAAGTTTCTTATTCCTACATTTAGGGGAAGCTAATTTTTGCTGAAATTAATAATAAAGTAAATTGTATTTTTTGTCATTGGCATTCCCAGCTCCACATTTTTTTAAATCAATTTCAATATGATTCTCAAAAGCAATATATATAATAAAAAATTGTTGCCACTTGCCACTGTTACAGAGCTCAGTTCAATGGAAGTGCTGCACATGCCCCTCAAAACTGTGTATCATTTAGCTTCACACTGAAAGGGAGCACATTTAATAAGAGGACCCTCAAACCTACTATGTTATATTCAAGTAGATCCCCAGTTGTTTCTTCCAAGGATGCTCCCCAGACTGATTGCTGAACATGAGATTTTCCCTGTGACAAATGAACCACCTTAATGCATGCCTAATTAATCCTATGGACTCTGTGCCATGTCAAATGCAGGTAAACACCTCAAATTCAGCTATTAATTATCCTGCGCGAATAATGAGCTATCTCCAGCAAACATGCTGCTCTAATTAAAATAAGCAACCTTGTTTGTATTTCCTTAGAAATCCAAGGTCAAACCCTGTGGTGTACATAGTCTTAAAGCATAATCTTGACTGGTGAAGTCACCTTTTGTGACTGGGGTGGGAAATGGAATTGCTATTACTCATGGCAGATCATTAACTGCACTTTTTGTTCTTCAGTGTCACCTGCGCTTATCCCAGACATGAATTAAGATGACCTTGCAAATTTAGGTTAAATGTCAGCTGATAAATCAATTCTCTCTCTTGCACCCCCAAGTTGTACAGCTTTTTTGAACCTAATCAGAAGGCAATCCCATGCCTCTCCTTTTCAAGATACTTTGACCCCATGACCTACTGGGGGAAAAGCATTCTCTCTCCTACCTGAGCTTTAGCTAGCATCACTCCCTTTATCTCTCACTCCTGTATCCCCATGAAGTTGGATAAGGCCAGTCAAGGCCCACAATATGGAAGGTTGTGGTGGAAATAACTGAAGACATAGAGTTGGAAGAGACCACAAAGGTCATCCAATCCAACCCCCTGCAATGCAGGGATCTTTCACCCAATGTGGGGCTCGAACCCACAACCTTGCGATTAAGAGTCTCATGCTTTAGTGGCTGAGCTATCCTCCAGAATACAGGGGGAGTTAGTTAATTCTCTGTTCTGAAAAGAAACCCCTTCCCACCCAAATCAGCAGTAAATCTCCAAACCCAGCCACAACAAGGCTCCAGCGGTAACAGTGAAATCTCAGGAAACTGCCTCTTAGTATTCATTCTTCTTAATATTCATTTATGAGACAGGGAGCCACTGTGTCCCAACCCTCTCACTTCTTTCTGCCTTTCATATTTCATGAGTCTTACGCACCTACAGCTCCTGGGAGAGCTGAAAACCATCTATTTGCATGTGAACTTTTCCTCCTCTTGGTTTATTTAGTATCTTTTTGCTTATGTTGGGTTTAAACATCCACCTCATAATCCCTTGTACGGCATGTCTTTTCCTATCTCTGTTGGGAATTGTTTTGGGCAGATAAGTCTGCATAATTTTAACCACTAATCATTCTATTCTATTTTCAGTATTTGTGCTTCCATCCATAAGAACTATTTTTTACTCTGTCAACCATTTTGAGTAAATAAGCACATTTAAATGTAATACAGTGGTACCTCGGGTTACAGACGCTTCAGGTTACAGACTCCACTAACCCAGAAATAGTACCTTGGGTTAAGAATTTTGCTTCAGGATGAGAACGGAAATCGTGCTCCAGGGGCACGGCAGCAGTGGGAGGCCCCATTAGCTAAAGTGGTACCTCAGGTTAAGAAGAGTTAAGAAGAACGGACCTCCAGAACGAATTAAGTTCTTAACCTGAGGTACCAGGTTGTTCTTCTAATTCCCTGTGCAGGCAAGGTAATATAGACATTTATTGGCCATTGCTATATTCCCCTGACTTATCTCACTGCAAAACCTCATTGCTTTTTTTTTGGGGGGGGGGGGTCCTTGTTGGATCCCCAGGCAAATTTTGTGCCACTAGTCCTTGTATGAGGACTGGTGCCATCCAGGACAAATAATGCAGCAGTTTTGCCTTTACTGCTGGGAGTTGGGAACATGGAATGGCAGATAAGAGGCTATGTCTTCCTGCTGCTACCTTGACTGACTGTATGCACAGGCAGACGGACAGAGGACAGAAATGAGGGAGAAAGAAAGAGCTCATCCCTTTTCTTTCCTCCTACGATTCAAAGGAAGGAATGATTTGCAGCACTAATGGAAAAATAAAATACTGTTGTGCCTTAAGTAGCAATGCAGCCTTCATTATCATTATTAGATAAATTTGCTCACACACATCAAGCTTCACTTTATTTCAAACAAATGTGTAAGCTGGCAGATTGCAAAGAATCTCTGATTTTCAGGGTTCAAGTTCTCCCCAGTAGGAACTGAATGATCATTAAGTGCGATCACAACTCAACTGGAAAGCCACCAGGAAGGCACAGCCATGCTTCTCTTTAGTTTATACAGAGCCAAGAGTCTGTATGGTTTTAATATTTGTGTGTATAAGCAGCACATCTGATGTTTGCAAAGCTTGAAGTCATAACTTGGGATATATTTTCTCTAAAGTCTTTATATTCTGTTTTCACTAAATTCATACTACTGCTAAAATGTCATTGGGAAAATCACTTTATTTTTCATTTCCCAGTGATTTAAAATGATCACAAAAGGCATGTATTTGCATATGGGCATGAGATATGTCAGGGTAGAGTCTCTGTCCAAGTAATTCTAAATGTCATTAAAAAGATATAATAATGTACAAATTGACTCTGAATCAAGAATTCCTCATAGCCTTAATAGGAAGGAATTGTTACCCTAATCATGCCTTGAGGTTATCTGGTGAATTAATTATCCATTTCAGGATTGGAAATCCCTCTGGACCAAGCTGTAAACTTGGTTCAGGTACCTGACTAAAGAGCACCTGCACTTCAAATTGTCTTTCAGAGAGGATCCCAAAATTGTTAGGTGACCTTTACAGATACACTTGAAAACCATATCAGAAGTCTGAATGTCTGAAAAATGCATTTGTAATTGTTGACAATCTGCTCTCAGATTTACAATCTGCAAGTCCTAGCCTTCATTAAGCCACAACAAATGCCTTTGCTCCTGTCAACTGGTCTTTTTCTTAATCAGTTCATTTTTAATCTAAACATCCTCTTGTTATGCATGGCGTGCTGTCCCCCACAACCCCTCCCTGAGGATTCTGCCAGTCCTTGAAGTGTTATTTCTGCCTCAAGGTGATGACTTCTGCCAGGCTTCTATTGGCGCCAGGAGTAACAGTTGCTGAAGTGACAAGCTTTGTTTAGTCATTTAGTCTTGTCCGACTCTTCGTGACCCCATAGGCCAGAGCACGCCAGGCCCTCCTGTCTTCCACTGCCTCCCGCAGCTTGGTCAAACTCATGCTGGTAGCTTCGAGAACACTGTCCAACCACCTCGTCCTCTGTTGTCCCCTTCTCCTTGTGCCCTCCATCTTTCCCAACATCAGGGTCTTTTCCAGGGAGTCTTCTCTTTTCATGAGGTGGCCAAAGTATTGGAGCCTCAGCTTCAGGATCTGTCCTTCCAGTGAGCACTCAGGGCTGATTTCCTTCAGAATGGAGAGGTTTGATCTTCTTGCAGTCCATGGGACTCTCAAGATTCTCCTCCAGCACCATAATTCAAAAGCATCAATTCTTCGGCGATCAGCCTTCTTTATGGTCCAGCTCTCACTTCCATACATCACTTTATAGCTTTAACTATACGGACCTTTGTTGGCAAGGTAGTGACAAGTGACAAGCTTACCTTTCTGCAATACTCACATGTTACAGGCAGCAGTGATCAGTGGAGTGGCACAGGCAGGGCAGCATTGCACACCTGGCTTCCCAATATCAAGCACCGCTGCTGCTAACCGAGAAGGGTGGGGTATGGGAAGCTCAGTGTGGTGCAACCATTTAGATGTTCCTACTATTGCATTCACACCACATTGAGCTCCCTGTGCCCCATCTCTCCCGCTTTTAGTAAGCAGCAGTGATGCTCAGTGTTGGGAAGACCATCAAGCTGGTTACTGCTGCCTATAGAAAGCACCATTTACCAGAGAACCACTCTAAGAGGAAATAAAGGAACGGAATTTGGTTTGTGTGCTACAGCAGTGGATTCTAGTAACATTTTCTGTGACCCCCATACTCAGCTTTTTGAATAATTTCTTCTGGAGACCTGCATGTTTGTCTTCCAGAAGTGGTGAAAAATGTTATTGGCTTTTGGTTCCCATAGAAAATAAGAGAGTGTCTAGGGTAATTAGGTAACCCATCACGTTTGGGGACTGGGTAGGCTATAATTTCAATAGAACAAATGAAAGGACATTTCAATTGGCTTTCATAGAATTTCATGGAAGTTTCAGTGAATGAGAAAAACATGAACATGCAGAATACCTGAACTTGGAGCTTTGCTGCTCGTATCTGACCTTTCCAAGATGCTGTAAATTTTAGGCTGTCTACTGAACAGCCCATCACCCTAGAAGAGAGAAATAAGATGAAAACCTAAATAATGTATTTCACAAGACCATAAGAAACTTAAAATAACAGATTCATCTGCTGAGTAAGGGAGTTGGATTTTTTTTATTAAAAAAAAGGAGCAAGAGAAAATACAGCATTCTGTAAAAGAAAATATTTCTGGCAATGAAAAATAAGATAAAAGTATTTTTTTCAAACAATATTGTTTCAATTTGAATAAGAATTTAAGAGCCTAAAAAAACTACATGGTAATTTCTGAAGAAGCAAAATCTCTTATTTCCTGGACTATGAATTCCTAATTTACATACCTACCGGTATGTTTAAGATAACATTTTCTGCACAAAAACATGTTCTGTCTCCACAAAACATTCCCCCGAGAGCTGTCTTCATGTTCTGGCTCCAAAGAGTAGAAATGCTGGGACTTGACCAGAAACCGCTAGCAGAAAATGTGGAAACCTGGCCTATGCACTAATGGAGCTACTGCTGCCAGGCAAGGGAATTCCAACCACAGGCACAAAAGTATCCACATGTTTCTGTTTTAACTAATTACTGATAACCATTGCCTTGACTGGTAAGGGAATGCTTTCAGGGCTGCACTGTCTGAACAATCCTACATATTTTTTTGTTGGCTGCATCCCAATATATCATATGACCTTTGGCTTCTTTAGTATAGTCTGTCTTTGCTTCTTGTGTTTCAGCTCTTCTTGTGCCAGTGATGCTCTTCCGCAGTGGTTTTCAACCAGTGTGCCGTGGCACCTAGGGTGCCTTGAATGATGGTCAGGGGCAGCACTGGCCACTGTCCCTCTTTCCTTCCCTCCCACCTCTGATGCCCTCTTGTGTCTCTGCCTCCCAAAGGCTTGCATGGCTGTTTGTTGCAGCAGTCCTGGCTACAAGCTCCCCAAGCGAATGGTGCCTCTGGGGCTGGCCAGTACATTTCTGATTTTTAGTCCATTTGGGCACACATTTGAAGTAAGCCCCACAGGAATGGAAACAAGACAGCATGGTTCTTCTTGAACTTTTTTGTGCTTTAGATAACCATTTTAGTTTGTAGTGGTTTGCAGACAAGCACATTTATTTAGATCATTGGTTTTCAGCCAGTATGCCGTGGCACCTCGGGGTGCCTGAATGGTGGTCAGGGGTGCCGCGGTAAACACTGGCCTCTGACCCTCTTTCCTTCCCTCCCTCCCTCCTCTGATGCCCTGTTGTGTCTCTGCCTCCCAAAGGCTTGCATGGCTGTTTGTTGCAGCAGCCCTGGCTAAAAGCTCCCCAGGCAAATGGTCCTCTGGGGCTGACCAGGGGGTGCTTCCCAGGCCCCTGTGGGGCAGTGTGAGGAGACACCTCTCTTTGGGGTAAGGGGGGGCAGCTCAGAGACCGGGGCGGCAGCTGCAGCTGCCCAGAGGACTCTTAAGAAGGGGGGGGGAGGCTGAGAGAACACTCCACAAAGGAGGGTGTTTGAAAAAGGGTGAGGGGCTGCCAGCTCTGCAGGCAAGGGGTGACATAACTGGGCTCCTGAGCCCCACAGGGGTGCCACAGAAAGAATGTAGTTGGTTAAGGGAACTGTGGACTCAGAAAGGTTGAAAACCTCTGCTCTACCAGATCAAACCAAACAACTATTTGGCCCAGCAACCTGTTTTTCACAGTGGTCAACTACTGCGCAAAGTCTTACTCTCCCAGTACTTTCCCTCTTTAAAATATTCTCTCCCAAAGTGCCTTTTTTTTTAAGGGCACTTACTGCATGCGGATGAGTGTCCACATATAGCTAGTACTTAAGAACCAAGCATTATTAAAGGTTCTTAAAAGATGAGTGCAACATATAGTTAGTACTTAAGAACTAAGCGTTCTTAAAAGTTTATTTACACTTACAGATGAATAGATTTCACTGAAATGAATGGAATTTACTTTCAAGTAAGCCTGGCTAGCTTTGCTGTCCCCACTACGCCATTGGAACACTCATTTTTCAGGGTTTCTGCTTGAGTAACATCCACTTATTTCAGTTCAGCTGGTTGAGCCAGGAAGTTATGCCAGCAAACTCTGGCTGTGCTTGGGAACTGGCCAATAGAGCTGGAGATCTGCTGGATCCTAATTTGCTCATCCTGGCGGGTTTTGAATTTGGGTTGCTCCCTAAAATAACACAGAAGCTGCTGCCAGAAAGAAGTCCTTATTATTGGAGAGAAAGTTGTACTGCGGGTCTGCACAACATCAAGCCAAGGATGCCAAATGCAGGCCTCCAGCAATGTACTGTGGTCCAATGGATGCTTGATATCCCTCCTCCATTCCTTCTCCTGCTTTTACAATGCCAGGAGATCAAGGTTTCTCAACTTATCTTACATGTCATGAGGCTTGGTGGCTAACAAGTTATACATGATTGCTATATTGGTTTTTCACCCATTTATTTAATTTAGGAAATTTATATCCTGTTTTTACATTTTCAGAAACAGTACTCAGGGTGGCCCACATTAATTCTTAATGCAAAATGTATAATATCTTTAACATATCATAGAATCATAGAGTTGGAAGAGACCACAAGGGCCATCGAGTCTAATCCCCTGCCAAGCAGGAAACTGACAGAGAGTCCATAAAAGAAGATAAAAACCACAGGTTTCTAATGCAATTAACTAACAGCTTCTCTAAATAGAAAAAGGTCATAACAAGAGGGCAGGAGAGAGAGAAAGGGGACCAACTGGGCTTCACGCAGAAGAGAATGTTTTTGATTGCTACCGTTTAGTATTTTCCTGGAAAGATAGGCAAACAGGAGGCAATAAAAGGAAAGCAAAGGCGTTAAGAGATTCATAAAATGGCAACCAATTCACTTACCTTGCGGTCTCTTGTCGTAAGGCATTCAGAAATGTGTCAGGGTGGAAGAGTTCTGAGAGGTCGAGGGTATCTGAGAGCAAGATCTGCTTTTCTGCTTTACTCACCCAATTCTACAAAGGTAACAATATTGCACATTAATTGGGGAAAAACACCTAGTTTACTGTTGTAAATGGTCTTGAATCTTGAACACATTCACCCACCAATCCTCTATACATTATATGCTTGCATGTCCCACTGACATCAATGCATATAACCAAGCCCAGGACTGTAGTTTTGGATGCAAATGATAAATGCACTTTGAACTTGATTTTAGTGTGATTGAGGGGCAAGAAAGATAAAGTCGATGCACAACATGACTAGGGGTTTTTTATTCATATGGCAGCTTCAAGCTCAGGGAGCAAAAAATTCATGTTCAATGAGAATGGGGGTGACTTGTTATTCAAACAAACAAACAAACAAACAAACAAACAAACAAACAAATAAAATAATAATAATTTCCCATTCTGGAAAATGTCAGGAGGTACCGGTAAGTGAATGCTATGGGAAGTCACCCCTTTTACATCAGACTGCAAAAGAAAAGAGACTTAATTTGGATTGTGTTTTCCATTCAAGCAAACGTAGTCTCCATATAAAATGCTATTAATCCCCTAAATTGGATCGTTCAATTTATTTATTTTGACATTTATATTTAATCTTTCTATGATAAAATCAAATTCAAGGCAGCTTAAAATGAATATATAAATCACACAAAATTAAAGTGATTGTGAGAACTGTGGACTGCATTTGCTAGGAAAAGACTCTTCCATTTTCTGTTCTCAGAAAGAATCTGCCTATCCTGGTATGTAGGTGAACCCTCAAGTGAAAATTTGGTGCTTGAGAGAGGAGCTTACGATGTAACAGAGTGGTCTGGGAAACTAGAAGGTCCTGATATGTGACAGTTGTTCTAAACAAGAGGAAATTGGGAAGTCTCATTTCTACTTAAAGGGGTGTTACTAATGTCCTAGGGGCAGATTTATGAGTGGGAGAACCCTGAACTAAGAATGTTTGATGTCATTTGTCTTCTTGTGGTGAGAAACACAGGAACATTGAGCCTGCATCCTTCTAATATCTATCCTAGATTATTATTTTTAACGAAGTTAAGCTTTTTAGCTCTAAAATGGCTTATTTGTTCCTGATCTTCTTCAGAGAAGACAGACTGTAGGTCTTATGGAATGATAGAGTGAGCTCAGTATGTCATATCTAAAAGGTAAAATGAAGTATAAAAATCTTCTAGTATTATCTGGAAATGATTGTTTCCACGTTGAAACAAAAAAATAGTTTTATGAAAAGAAGAACAGTCTTGTTTGATGAATGGGACTTATTGGATACAAGCTGTGAACTGGCCCACAAATTCAAATTGGCTGCCTAGGCTTGTCTGTTTTCCCTGTATGTATCCCTTCTTAGTACACAATATGTCACAAAGAACATTAATCTCTTCTCAAATGAATACGCCACTGTATATAACAATATTTACTATGATTCTGAGTAAGCCTTATAGTTACCATACATAAATTAGTTCACAAATTACACTGAATTTTATACACAGCTAATCATAATACATATGCGTCACTAAACATTATAGAAACATAGTACCCCACATAAATTTTGCATGTGAAGTGAAAGTTGGTGAATTATGGCAACAATGGTCACAATATATTATGAAATAAAATAGCGGAAGTGCCACATAGCTTTCATAAATACCTATCATTATCACACTCACATATCCTGTAACAGACATTTTCCTTCAGCTCAACACAATGCATTGGACAATAAGAGGCCCATTAGTTATAATTTTTGGGTTTTGAAGTGCAATATTTATCATAAAGTGAAATCCACATATGCCGTGCATCAGAATAAAGAGACCATGAAATTCTCAGTCATAAAATGAAATCTCACAACCAACCAAATTGCAACTAATTCATTTTCTGAAATCTATCCTTATCCAAAATGCATTGGATGGGTTCAGAAGTTCAGTAAACAACTGATAGAGAACATGTGAGTGTCCTCTGACCTCATATTTTTGGTTCCTTTTTCTTCCAGGACAATATGGATGAACTTCACATTCATGAGACGCTCATGCATCCCAGTGTTTCACTGAACAGAGCCCTCCATGCTATAGTCATATATCACATGCGCTTAAAGGAAGAGGACCAAGACTGGGGCTCCTCTTTATACCCTCATATGGATTTCTTCTTCCTTTACGCTTTGCACTCTTTCATAAAAAACAGCCCTCAAGTCCCCAAACAATAACTTCTTAACCATCTCTGTGGTTTCTATGCTGAGCAATGCATGTTCTGATCAGCAAAGAAGCACAAAATTCCCTGATGCAGGTAAATGTGCTGCCCATGGCATGTAGCCCCTTGCATTGAAGTGTCTCCTCTTCTCATTTAATCACAGCTGGAACATCTTAGGCTAGTGCCATCAGGATATCCTTCTCAATGGCTCACTAGTTGGCTCTGGTCACCTCCATCTTTTGTAGGAGCTGCCTGATTCATGTGACAAAGCGTGGGGAGCCAGCTAGCTTCATATAAAAAATATATCTATTTTTCAAAAAATATTGCTAGTTTTATAGCACTGAGTCATCGTTGAAAAAGCCACTGAAACAATAATATCACTAAATAAATTGTAATTTGCTTTTCTGTCAGGGTCAAAATATGTTGCTGTGGTCTTTCCCTCAGACACAGCCATTTAATCAGGTGACCTTTAAATGTGTCACAACACAGATTATGAATGTTCATCCCTGACAATTAAGAGTGATTTGATTTTGTTCCCCTTTTCTGTATTCATTAGTTGTACACTGGGCATCTCTGCATGCTCCTTTCAATGATTTAACAACAGTTCCTTTTATAGCATGGCCATAATTGCAATTCCCCATTAGAAAAACAGCATTTTGTAAATTGTTCAGTATCTAAGTGGTCATGGGAATCATTTTGTAATTTGTTTTTAATAAATTCATTTTAGCAGCGCCTTCAAAAACATTTAATTCAGTTCCTCAAGAAAGTTATGGGCAAGCAGTTATATTCAATAAAATTATAAGAGACTGCAATGTTTGACAATCACATGAAGTTTGAAGTAATCACTCCTAATTTGGTGTTTAATAAAATCTGTGAGCTTGGCTGGGAGATTGATATTTAAATACACAAACTTCACTATATTTTAGTTTAATGCCGGAATTTTTCTTTTTAAAATATATACTTATTAGAGAGTTAAATCCAATGCAGAATTCATTGTGAACTTCCCATTTTAGATTGCATTGAAATGACCAAGAGATTATATTAAAAAGCTACAGCAAAGGTGTTGAAATTTCCAGTTGAATTATTCCACAGTGCTTTTGTAAATGTCAGAAAATCCACACAGATAGTGCCTGGCCAGGAGTGCAACCAATCAGATGGGAACGACACATCACATTGGTCCACCCATGCGGTTTAAGTATTCACATGCATAGTGCTGTGGGATATTGTTACAGGCAAGAACTCCAGTGTTACTAGAACTAAAGGAAAATAAGGGATTAGAACTGACCTCAAGTGAGGCAGCAGCTTTTGAAATTGGGAATACGTATCCTAGTCCTGGTTCTGGACATAATAAACTAGCCTGTCTGCGGCTTAAGCACATACAGAACACACATGGTGTTCTTCTCCATCCTCTTCATGACATAGCTGTACTGCGCTAGGTTGCTGGAGACAAGGTGGGAAGGCAAAACATATGTAGCATTGTCAGAGAGATTGTTTCCATAGAATTGCTGGTGGAAACTAAGATTTAGTTCTAAAATGCAGGAATTTGTAAGGTACATTGTAAGATCCACCTTTTCCAGCTTGAGATGGGTGCTTGCCTTCCTGGACTAGGGGAGGGGCCACTGCATGCTATAGATCTTCTTCCCTTGAGGGGAAAATGCTTCTTTCCATTCCAGTTTTGGAATTCTGGGGAACTGCCCAAAAATTCTGAGTCAGCTTTTTGTGGCTCTTTCTATTACATCATTGTCTTGGCTGTAGAGCAGAGAAGGGGCAGGGTCGGCATGAGGCTACAGCAGCTGCTGTATTAGAGTCTGGATATTGTTAAGATTCCTGCTCTGTGACTGCAGTCATGAGATTGTTGTCTATCACATGATGGTGTATGTTTTCATTCCACAGAGTGGGAAGTGACGGAGACAGGATGTTTGTGTTACTGTGTTCCGCGAAGTGGGACTATTGTCCTTTGTTTGTTTGTTTTTGCTGTCTGATGCTAGAGAGAGAGGGAGCCATGTTCCAGTGCTCCGTGTATGCTTTATATGTAAATAAAAGTAGATTAGCCAAAATGCTGAGTTGCTGAGGTCTGTCACGTGAACCACGAAGACTCTGCAGATCCCTGAGTGTGCCGATGTCTGTTGGCATCGGTCGCTGTGATGTTCAGGCAGAAGAAAGCTTTTGAAACTCCCGAACAACTGACCAGGAGGAAGAGAACATGCCAATTGGGCATGTGTCTCTGCCAGGGTCCTACTCGAGTGTAGGACAAGCTCCTGGCAGATATTAAGTAAGCTACAGTTTCCTATCCCCGTCCCCACCCAAATAAGTGTCTCTAACTAGGAAGAGGGAAGGATGTACAATTCCGGACTTAAGAAAAAGAAAACTATAGTCAGAATGTAGGAGGGATCACAGAAGCTTTGTGCCCGAGAGGTGGGGATAATCTGGGTACCCAGGAAGCCTCTCCTCCGCCCCCCTCTCCCAGTTGCCCTGTGGAATCAGAAGATTAAATCAGTGTTCAACAAGGAAGAGGTGCTATTCCCAGAAGCAGAGACTGCACTCTAAATGCCAGAGACAGAACACTGTAAATAATTCCCTCGGTGATGCAAATTTGGCTAAAATAACTACCAGAAACTAGCACACACAAAACATTATTGTCACAAAGCTTCCTCAAGGTTTAATAAGGTTTCATGCCTGTGGAGTGGCCTAATGTATCTAATAATCCTTAGCAATATGACAGGCTGAGATGTTAATTTGCTAGTGCATTCTTCATCTCATTACGTGTTCCCAAGGGTAAAGTCATTTTATATGAAAGAATGAAATTAAAACACTCTTTATTATAGAACTTCCTAATGCAATATGCATCACCTACAGACAATTCAAGGGAGCCTATTAAGGAAATGAATTTTGGAGCTGGCAATAATAACCTTTTGACTACAATATCTGTCATGGGATGTGCTAAGGTTGGATCTTCATAGAAGTTCCGAGAACCACCGTCAAGGTATTTTGTAGTACCAAAGGGAATGCTTGCATACAAATTCACCTCAGCTTCTGAATGAGTCAGATTCTTCAGTAAGAATGAAAAATGTTATCTAACTTTCAAAAACCACGACTAGAGTTTTGCGCATTTACTCCAATGTGCACTTTCATTTGTCTAAATAAAAGCTAAAATGTTTCTTCATATTTGTTAGTTTTCTTGGGAAACTATCCACTAAGTATTTAGAATACCCTAGACATGAGTTACTTTTTCAAATTAAATTACCTTTAAATGATTTTTTCCTGCCTCAAGCAACCAGAGCACAACCCCACACGCTGGTGTCCTAGTGCCCACTGAAAAATGGACACCTGCCAAATCATATTCTTCTTATCCTTACAACATCATGCCAGCTTTTGAAGTAGAGTAAGCCATATGAACTTAGTGGAGAGAGAAAAGCCACCTCTTTGTGTTCTGCTTGTGGTACCATGGTGAAATATAGGAATCAGAGTAACTCCCAAGCCTAGTGACAGCACACCACCAGCAAACCATCAACTCCTGAGAGGGAGAGCATAGCTCATAGGACAGGGCATGGGACTATATCATTCTAGCTTTGTGTAGTGTAAACTTAAATCACAGAACCATTACAGGACTCCAGGCACAAACACCCAACACAACCCCAACACCATTCCTGAAACTATGGGTGCAAGGACAATATATCCATGTAAAAGCTTGGAAACCTTTAGTCACAGGGGTCCATACGACTTCAAGACCAGATTACAGTGGTACCTCCGGTTGCGGACGGGATCCGTTCCGGAAGTCCGGTCGAATCCCGAGGTTTCTGCAATCTGAGGACTGCTTCTGCGCATGCGCACGCAGCGGCAGACCGCTTCTGCGCATGCACGTGCAGAGAAACCCGGTCAAATACTTACGGGTTTGCCGCTTTTGCATCCTGAAGTTCACGTAACCAGAGGGTTATGTAAACGGAGGTACTACTGTACTGCAATGTGTTCTAGATGAGGCTTTGCTTGTGCTTGATCTGGAAGCTGCAATTAGTGTAGCATACTGCAGCCTGGTTGCTGGCAGGAGTGAGACCCTGCCAATGTCTGTGTTCAGAGACCTGCACTGGTTGCCAATTTGCTGCCAGGTGTTATTATTAGTATATAAAGCCCTGAACGACTTGCAACCCGTCTACCTCGACTTGATGATTCGTGGAACTGACACTGTTACAGATGCCCAATAATACTTGTTCCACATTTCAAAGAAATAGATCTTTTGGTGTGGCAGCACCTACAATTTGGAACTTCCTGCCTATGGACATCAGACAGGGACCTGTTTTTTTGGCACATGCTCAACTTTTTATGTTCTACAGATGTGTAGAACATATATTTTAATCTGGGTGGTTTTTTAAAAAATATCATCACTGATTTTAATTATTATTTGGGTGTTTTAAACACCCAACTATTGGTAACAGTTTGTATTGATAATTTTATTGTTCTATTCTTTTTGTAAACCACTTTGAGGTTTTTTACAATCAAGTGTTATATGAATTTAATGACATGTTGCTGTTTTTAAAAAAAAGTAAAGTGGGAATTTATGCTACAAGGTATAAACTCTACAAGTCTATGATTCTAGTCAGTTCTATGAAATAGGTTCCACATCTTCCGCTCCCCCACCTTGCTATCTGTGAAAGTGTTATGTAGACAAAACTGTATTTGTGGAACACTCCAATACAAGCTACCTAGAGATTGTCTTTAATAAAAGAAAGGTGGGTACTGTATGAATATGAAATATAAATAGAACACACGTGAACTTTACTTTTTATTATTAAAATTCTGAATCTTAGAGAAATATTAAATTGTACCTGGATAGCATGTGCTCGTGCTACAACAGCTCTGAGATATTGCAAAGGATCTTCTGGGCCTTCCCATTTGCTCTGCCATGTTACGGGGCACTGAAAAAAGAAGATAGTAATTGCAGGCGTTGCTGAGCTTTGTGAGTCACACAAGAACCTAACTGAAGATTAAAACTTGCACTTATCTAAATTAGTTGGCTTTGATTCAAGCTTGCCATATTTACAGAATAAAGATGTATTATGTACAATGAGAATTTAAAAGAAGACCTTACCTTTTGGTTTAGCAAAGCACTTGCTAGTTGTTGTACTTCTGAACTCAACAGCGAGGTTCCTCTGATGACTTTACTGAGAGCAGCGAGAGACAGATGAATACTCTGAACTAAGCGAATGGCATTGAACTGTTCAAGAATAATGAATGAAAGGATTGGAGATCCTTGACGCTCAGAAGGAGGGGACACCTTCTGATGAATCAGATTTGAATTCTAAAAGGGGAAAAAATGTTATTCAGTGGGTGCCACAGGGTATTATTTTGTCCCTAATGCTACACAACATATATATGAAGCTGTTGGGACTCGTCACTAGGGGGTTTGGAACAAGGTATCATCAGTGATGCTAAATTCTATTTCTCCATTACACTGGAGTCAGGAGAACCTGTACAAGCCTTGGTCTGGTGCCTGGATGCATTGCTGGACTGGATGGGGGGTCAATAAACTGAGCTTGAATCCTAGAAAGATGGGAGAATGTGTGGGTGGGTTGTTCCTGTGTCAAGGAGAACACAGGACTGCCAGTTCTGGATGGGGTGGCACTCTCTCTAAAGGAGCAGATACACATTGTGAGGGTACTCCTTGACACATCTCTGTGAGCGGTGTCCAATGTGACCCACGTGGCCAAGAGTGTTTTTTGCCAGCTCTGGCTGGTACGCCATCTGTAACCATTCTTGTAATGTGACAGCCTGACCACAGAAGTGCATGTGCTGGTAACCTCAAGCCTTGATTACCATAACCTGTTTTATGTGTCATGCCTTGTATCTCATCCAAAAGCTTCATCTAGTGTATATATGCTCCTGTGCATTATGAGCAGACGTTTGTTTGTTTTCTGAGACTGGTCAATTATGAAATTTGGTTTTATTCCTAGCTAAAAGCCTACACACACCCTCACACACACACCCTCTCTCTCTCACACACACATATATCAGGAAGTAAACAATGTTTTAAATAGACTCTAACAAGTGAATTATACATGATGAACCTGAAACTGGTATTTTGGAGAAACATCTGATGCTGTAGTTTAAATGCAGCTAATTAGTGCTTCCTCTTCAATAATCAATGTTCTTAAATCCCCAGAACTCTGCAAATTGCTCAGCTAAAGCCATTAGCAGAAGATTACTTCAGATACAATTTTCTGTTTCCTGATTTCCCCCAAAATCAAGCTTTGAAATCATATTATATGTAATGGAGAAAAAGCTACACAGGCTGAAAGTCTTTACATAAATTATACATTTAGAGCATTAAATTTTCTTTTTTGATAATTGTACAATAAGATCACTCATTTTTATCAGCTGGTTTTGAGTTGGTTCTGATGATATGCCAACCTGACGTTTGTTTTAAAAAAGCTATTCACATATGCAAGTGAGTGTGCGCCTCTCTTCCAGCATTCTGGCCAATGCTTGTAATGGCACTGAGACAACTGGCAAGCACTCAGCACTTATTTTTAAATTTTATAAAACTACATTTTATTTAATTAATAAACCCATGGGAAAGCATGTTCAGAGATTTCTTCGTTTGACTCACAAATATGGCAAAAGGTTACATTAAAGCAAGCTCTTCTCACATTTTCATTAGAAACAGATTACATATATATGATTTTACCTATCTATTGTTTTAATGTAGCCTAATTTGCATATATATATATATATATATATATATATATATATATATATATAATACTCTGTGGAAAGTTACAATTGAACATGCCAAACTATTTCCACAATGGACTAATTCTTGCTATATGCGTACAAGTGTGCTGAACTAAATTTCAGAAGAGCACAGTGGCTGACTTATTTAGATTTTAATTCAATATGTAGAAAAAGGTTATCAATCAAATTTACTAAATGGTACAGCAGTGACAATACTTTCATTGCCTGTCAGTTTTTACCAAGAAGTTGCTTCAGAAAATGGCCTGACGGCTGCAACTGATTTAGGTGGCTTTTCATGGGCTTCATTTACCACTCTCTTTCCAGTCACCATTGTCAAAAGAAAGGAAAATAAATAGGAAAGCTCCGCCAGAATTTATTTTGACAACGTTAGCACACCACATTATTCTTGTTGTCAGCTGCGCTGTTCCCACATTTATATAGTGAGTTTCTTCACCACCAATCCATATCACTGATAACTACTAGTGGGGAAAAAATCACTACACAATGGCTCACACAGTGGGTGCTACTAGATGGGGTCATGGGGTGGGAAATTCATCATGGTGATGCCAATTATTACATATATTTAGGTGCCAGGCAAAAACATTGTTCTGCCAAGCCTTTGGCTAATTCAATGATCCATGGCCTTTTAAACTATGTACGGGTTATTGTTTTTATTTGTTATTGCGGTATGCATTTTTGTGTTTTTATATTGTAAACTGCCTTGTGATCTTAGGATGAAGGTCTGTATAGAAATGTAATTAATTAGAAATTGTATAGAAATTATAATAATAGTAATAATAATAATCCATGTGGTGAATATAAGATCCAGTCCAGATTCAGTTATCATCTACAGTCATATCTCGGGTTGCGAACATGATCCGTATGGGAGGCGCGTTCGCAGGCCACAGCGTTCGCAGCCTCAAGCACTGTATCTGCGCACGCCCATGACGCGTTTAGACTCTTCTGCGCATGTGCATGACGTTGTTTTGCGCTTCTGCGCATGCGCCGAAACCCGGAAGTAACTCGCAGCGTTCGTAACCCTGAGGTATAACTGTACTCATTTCTAGTGATAGGAATTTGCTACATAGACACAAATACACAAACTTCGCAACACTTTTGCATTACGTGTTTGGTTTCAAAATTATCCTATTCATGAACTTTTCTTGAAAACAGCACAGATGATCTGCGACTGCCACAATGTGTCTTCACTGACTACAAACTACAATAGGATAGAAGCCTTAGTGGTCAAGTCATTTTTTTTTGTGATCAGCACCAACTCCAGGACTGCCATATTTTAAACAGTGAAAATCTGGACAGAAAAGTTGTTGGGGGTTTTTTGAGGCAGTGGAAGACAGGAGTGCCTGGCGTGCTCTGGTCCATGGGGTCGAGAAGAGTCGGAAACACGACTAAACGACTAAACAACAACAACAAAGTTGTGCACAAGGGTTTGCTGGGGAGTTCAGTGGCACTTAGAATGCCCCTATACGAATTGCAGCATAAAATCAGAGATTTATATTGCCACACCCCAGTGCCTGTGACTCAGTTGAGAGGTAGAGCTTTTTCTCTGACAGCATGATCAGAGGCAAAGAAAGCGACTGTGTGGTTGCTATGGTGACTAAATTTGTGGACCCTTGAAAAATCCTCACAAACTGTTGCAGAGACTCCTAGTAACAGTATCATGCAAATTACTTTTGTGGGGTATCTCCTGCTCAAAACAGGGAAATAATACTTTTAGAGAAACTTTGTAATGATAAGTAGTTCCACTTTAGTGCAGTACAATGAAAGTAATTTAGTTTATTGACTACAGAACTACACCCCAAGCATTACAAACATATGCATCATCATTATATATTTTTTTTAAAAAATGGCTACGCTTTGCAGAACTGTTCATTATAATATTTAGTAACAAAAATTCTGTAGTTTAGTAAGCTGTGGAGAGATGTCAAGTTTTCGTAATTTTCTTAGTGAAATATATTTTAAATATACATTAATGTGTACTAAAGAGAACTATTAAAATTATTTCAAGTCTGCAATGTTTCCTCACTTAAAAATTAAAGTATTTCAAAATTAATTATAATTTTGAGGGGCACAAACGGCACTTAATGCTGATTAGTATTCTTAACTGAGTAATTTTTATTTCAAAATGCCCATCAGAAAGAAATGTGTCTATTAGTTAATCATACTGATTTTAATAAAATATAAAATGCAGTGAGTAATTATGTAGATTAAAAATGAAAAGTGATTCATCCAAAGGAATTTGGAAAGAGGCATCTATATTAAAAAATATTCATAGTTTTTCAGGTATGAAAGTATAATTTTTGGTTGGCAGTTTCTACTAACTGAACCAGGAAGATAATAATTATGGTCCTTACTTGAGCAGATCTGCATACATATCCCACAACTAATGGTTTTCAAAGTCGGTTTTGACAGTGCCAACAGTCAACCTGGATGATTTCCAAGCAATGATTGAAAATGTCCAAGCCCAGCACATCAACTCACAACTGAGATATTTGGCTACAACAGATAAAAGCTGCAATGCTGGCTTAAGAAAGGGAGCACCACAATAATTTTTTTCAGGTGTTACCTATATGCATTTACTAAATGCGCAAAGGGGAAAGGGGATCATCTACAGAGGTGTGCTAAAAGCTGGATTCAAGTGGAATCCTGTATGTGCTGGTCAATACTCATGACAGCATTTCCACACACTAATGCCATTGGCTTCTTTTTTTAAAAAAATATATAATTTTTATTAGTTTACAACAAAAACACACAATAATTTCACATCCAATTTTTCACAAATTATCTCTTTTCTGGACTTCCTTCAGCTTTTCCGTAAATCATCAATAGTCGTTATTTAAATTACACATTCCTTAGGTTTGTATTGTCATTATTTAAACCTTTCTTTTTCTATTCCCTTTAAACAATACTTCTCAAATTTCACAGTGCTTCTTTAAATCCCTCTAGCGTTATCTGTCCCTCACTTATACTTTTCAGATATTCCACAAATTTTCCCCAGTCCTCGATGAACTTTTGGTCTCTTAGATATCTAATTTTCCCAGTCAATTTATCCAACTCAGCATAGTCTAACAGCTTCATTCTCCATTCTTCCATCGTCGGTATTTCCTGTTGTTTACTAATGCCATTGGCTTCATCCAATTCATTGCTTATTTGTTTACATTTATATTTCCCACTCACAGCAATGACTTAAGGTTGATACTGAAAGGGACATAATTCAAATTTTGGCTTTGGAAGTAACTTCATGTCAGCAGTATAAAACTAACATGTTTCCTTTAGGCCTCTGCCATAGTCATTATTGTCTCCTAAATGTACAGATTTCTCATCCATTCTCACTCCAGTTATCTAATTATTGTACTCATTTTTAAAACAATATACAAAGAATACATGTAGTATTCAAAAAGATGATGAAAATCAAAACAAATTTACATAAACCTGTATATATTGCAGAATTTATTTTAGTCAAAATTTAACAAGGAACTGCAGATCCTTTGAATATGCCACAATGGTACATAAAATAGAATCGACCCATACAGAAAATTAATTTTTTTGAAAAATCTAGTCCTTAGCCAATTATATTGAGCAGTGCTACTTCCGGAGATATGCTCACTACCTGTGAGGTGATATTACTTGTCTCTTGAAAAACTTGTACCAAAAATAGGTCTACCTTACTACAACCTGCAGCCACATTCTTTTCTCTTATAGAAAAAAAATGCATCAGTTGAAAGGAGTCTTTGGTTCCAACAAAATATTATCTGAAATCCATGTTGTACTGAAATTCCCTTTCTGTGGAATGCCCATCTTTCAAATGAATGATACAGACATTTTACCTAGACTGTTCTATTGAAAGTAACACTGAAAACTTTACCAACAAATGACCCTCTTACCTGATTAAGCTTCTTCCATAGATTGAGGACTGGAGAAAGCTCATTAGACCAGATTTCCCTGTCAAATTTGCAGCCAGCAGTTACAGACCTGCTCAAGATCCGAAGCTGTGAAATTACCTGTGAGATAAAAAGATAATATGACAGTGTGTGAACACTTAGACAATTCTCTAGTAAGGTTATGGGTAAGTCAAATAAACAGAATTGTCTTCTGGAGGTTGGGGTGGAATCAAGCACCTCAAATCCGACTCAAGGCTGCAGTACCCTAACTATACATATACATGAATATACATATACATGAATATACATATGCATGTATATTCATGATGGCAATGCAACTATAGCAATCATAAATATGTGCAGGATTAAATCACATATTATTGAAATCCTTGTGATATGGTAGGAGAAGGAAGCAAGCATACATGGTCTTGCTCAGGGGTCGGCAAACTATGGTCCGCGGGCTGGATCTGGCCCAATTGCCCTCTGGATCCGGCCCGCGAATGGTTCTGCAGCCACTGCTTGGATCGTTGCAATCACCATTTTTTCCCCGGGCGCCATTTTTTTTGCGATCCCCCCCCCCGGACTAAATCTCCCAGCATGCTCTGAGGTTGCTCAGACTTCCGCAATACTGGCCAATCCGAAGCCTTAGCAACCTCAGGCCTCCCCTCCAATGGCCGGTTTGACGCGAGCTGGCAGCCAATGGCGACCCTTCCCGAGACTCGCTGCTCCAATCGGGGCGAGGCGCAGGGCAGGGCGCCTTGTTGACATCTAGCTCCGAGAAGGGAGGAGGAGAAGCGAAGGGGCGGGAAGAAGCGGGAGCAGAGGGCCTGCGAGGAGGGAGGAGGAGGAAGAGGAGGAGGACTCTTCTATGCTGCTTGGCGGTGGCACATTAGCAGCACGGTCATGGACACCCCGGGGTAGGGGCCCTTCCCGGCAGGGTGACTGCAGCTTCTCCACACAAACTGAGACCCTCCCCAGCCCAGCCCAGCCCAGCTCACTCCGTCTGAACGTGGTGAGTAGAGGTATCTCAGCCGCTCTGTCTCTGAGGGAGGGAGTGTGCGCATGCATGCACACGTGGTCCGACCCACCACAAGTTCTGAGGGACAGTGAACCAGTCCCCCACAGAAAAAGTTTGCTGACCCCTGGTCTTGCTGCTATCACTATTGAGGCACAGATGGTGGCATTTGTTTGGGCCTATAGAGACAGTCAGCTGTAAGAATGCCATGCACACCCCTCATGCGCCTGTCTTGCAATAAGCCTCGCTAGAGGCTCTGGTGAAGGGGTGGGGGGATCTTTCCAACAAGGAATATTAAAAAATAAGCTGCATTTATTAGTTTTGATCGTAGCAAGAAATCAGTATTTTATCTTTTAAAAAAAAGTTCAACTGGGATTTTTGGAGGTTTAAGTGGGATAGTTTCATTTTACTTCACCCTTGCTGGAATAATAAAATATCTATGAATTGTTATGCATTTTTTTCACAGCAATGCAGTAGCATTGCCCACACTGACATTTATTTATCTTATCAATATTTACAGGCTGCCCTGTAACAGAGCTGTCAGGGTAGCTCCCAAGAAGAAATGAAACAATTTTAAATTCAAGATCAATAAAATAGCGGCATGTTTATTTTCTGTTTACATGTTATTTAAAGTGGTTGTTTCTTCTAAGATTTTAAAACTACAGTGTAGTTCCTGTTTTGCTTGGCCACACAGAACTTTTGAAATAAATAAACATTAATCTTTCTCTAGAGCAAACTATTTAGTTGTTAAATAGTCAGAATTATCCACTTAAAGTCCACCAGTGCATTTTTGATTGATTTTCTAATCTTGAAAAATGTGTGATGATGCACTGTTTCATTTTCTTTGTTTGTCTGATAAATTATGTACTGTTGTTTGGTTCAGTGAAAGCAAATTAAAATAATTTATCAGAGTTGCTAGAACATGAAGCCTCACTAGTTGGTAGTCTGTGGAAGTATTATTTTAACTTTTATAATTGTTGCTATCGATTAATTTGCTAAACATTGAAGAAAACAAATTCAAGCTTTAAAAGGAACATAGACACAAATGGGATTTTTTTTTAACATTTCCATTCTCAAACTAGATACAAAAAATTTTGAATTTTGATGGAAATGCATCACTTAACTTATTGGGAATGTTTTGTTCCTTTGAAAATCGAAAATGCAACCTTGCTTTTTCTGAGCAGAAGCAATATTTCTGCTACTAGATAAAAGAGATTTATACTAAGCCATATACCGTATTTTTTCGTGTATAAAACACCCCAGTGTATAAGATAACCCCTAATTTTTGAGCCCAAAATTAAGAAATAAATATTTTAAACATTCCATGTATAAGAAGACCCCCAATTTTAAACTTTAAAAAATGGGGGGAAATATATTCTTATACATGGGAAAATACAGTAATTAGATGCCCCCCTCCTATTCCTCCCAACATATATAGGATTACAAAAAATATCCTGTCAAATGAGTATATTTTATTGCACTCATATTAGCCAAACTAATCTTTATCTGGTCTCTTAAGAGGAGCAAAATGAAGGTGAAGACTAGTAATTATTTCTTTCATAGGCCAAAACAGAAAAAAGTTTCTCATGCCCTTAGCTGAGTGGTTAACATAACACCAATTTTTTAAAAAAGCTCAGGGTGAATCCTGGAAGTTACACACTGGTTACTTTAATGCTTGTTTCTGGAAAACTGAAAGAGGGGAAAACACTCTAAACCACTATGAAACAATAATGCACTCTGTTTCTAAAGAAAAGAACCCTCAAACAAGCAAAGAAACCACCTTTGTATATAAAAAAATCTTAGCTTGTGACTGAAGTTCTTGCAATCTGAACAACAATTTAAGTACTAGCGGAAAAAGTGCTGTGGAGTTCAAATGAGAATGCAAAGGGCAAGCTGGAAGCCTGGAAAGCAAACTTGGGGTTAGAAAGGCCAGAAATTGAGGAGGTGCTTGCACACTATTTCTTCTTAAGAAAAGTAGAGCTTTTTCCATGGCACAATGCAATGTTAGTGCTGAAAATCCTCTCTCATCCTGAACTTCATAATACTATGTGGCAGTCCTAACCCACCTGGGTTAAATAATTCTACCTTACATTCTAGTTAATGGGCAGGCAAACTAAGGCCAGGGGCCAAATCCGGCCCAATCGGCTTCTGAATCTGGCCCACGGACAGTCCGGGAATCAGCATGTTTTTACATGAGTAGAATGTGTCGTTTTATTTAAAATGCATCTCTGGGTTATTCTGCGGGGCATAGGAATTTGTTCATTTCCCCCCCCCCCAAAATATAGTCCGGCCCCCCACAAGGTCTGAGGGACAGTGGACCGGCCCCCTGCTGAATAAGTTTTCTGACCCCTGTTCTTTCCCATCCATTAATGAACTAAGCCACTAGATGCAAAGGTTGATAGGAAAGGCTCTCTATACACATGAATACAGAAAGGGTTGATTTTCATAAGAAATGTACAATTTAAAGGATAACATCTGAACTGGAAAATAATATATGAACTAAAAGTTGCTTTAATTTTTAGTAACTACATGCATATGTTTAAGTTAATTTTTATATATATTAAAAAATTGATTCTGTTCTGTCTGCAATGTAGTTTAGCTACAGATTTCCCCTACTCTATAATAAAAATGGCTAAACCATTTGTTTATTTAAGCAAATCTACTCAACAGTTTTAACAAGTCACAGAATGTAAACATACATTAAATTCAAAGATAAGTGACAAAAATGAGTTTTGTACAGCTTCTGCAGAATTATCTCTTCAAAACTCTGTGGCAGACTTTTGTACTAAAGTACAAAATCTTTAATGACTTGATTATTTTTTCTTATAAAATCAGCCAATAAACCTTCTTCTACATTTTCACCTCCCCATCAATAGGAAAATAAAAAGGCAAGTACTCTACTGCCACCTACCATATTTAGTTACTGTATAATATATGTGACAGAAATGTTATTTCCTCAGATTTTATCACCTCACTTGAAAATATACTATTTTTTACCATGTTAATGGCAACAGACAGTTTTCAAAATAGGTAGCAGCATCTAAAAATTATGTTATGTGCCTTGAATAAACACTAGCAAAGAAACTCATGAAAGATGACCCTGATTCAATCCAAACGCAGAAAAGCTATTTTCAGTCACATGGTCCACTTTTGATGAATGTAAAATGGAGCCTGTTTTCCAATGCAGTGATTTCCTGCCTCTACTTAACTGCAAGAAAGACTCTTTGGGGAGGTACACATAAACAACTTATTCTTCTCCTAGCCTTTTGCTGGAGCAGCCTGAGGTGTCAAATGATATTTTGCTTCATCTGTACTTTACTGGCTTTCATCGTCTGAAAGAATAACTTTCTGACAGTAAAGACAGTGGAATGGACTCCCTCGGGAGGTGGTGGAGTCTCTGTCATTAAGCAGAGGTTGGATGTCAATCTGTCATGGGTGCTTTAGCTGAGTTTCCTGTATTGCGGGGGGTGGGACTAGATGCTCTGGGGATAATAATAATAATAATAACAACAACAACAATTATTATTATTATTATTATTATTATTATTATTATTATTATTATTTATTTATTTATACCCCGCCCATCTGGCTGGGTTTCCCTAGCCACTCTGGGTGGCTTCCAACTGAATATTAAAAACAATACAGCATTAGACATTAAAAACTTCCCTAAAGAGGGCTGCCGTCAGTTGTCTTTTAAAAGTAAAATTCCAACCCTACAATTCTATGACTGTAATTGCTGTGCTTACTAATAAGTATAGGTAAAGGACCCCTGGACAGTTAAGTCCAGAATTCAACTATGGGGTGGGGCGCTCATCTCTGCTTCCAGGCCAAGGGAGCCTGGAAGTTTGTCCGCAGACAGCTTTTCCAGGTCATGCGGCCAGCATGGCTAAACTGCTTCTGGTGCAACGGGACACTGCCAGAGCGCAGTTTTACATTTCCGTTGCAGCGGTACCTATTTATCTTCTCAAACTGGTATGCTTTTGAACGGCTAGGTTGGCAGGAGCTGGGACAGAGCAACGGGAGGTCATTCCGTTGCATGGATTCAAACTGCCTACTTTTGATTGGCAAACCCAAGAGGCTCAGTGGTTTAGACCACAGCGCCACCCATCTATATCTACAGTCATACCTCGAGTTACAGGAGCTTCAGGTTGCGTTTTTTCAGGTTACGAACCCGTCAAAACCCAGAAGTACCGGAATGAGTTACTTCCGGGTTTCGGGAGTTGTGCACGTGCAGAAGTGCTAAATTGCACTTTGCTCATGCGCAGAAGCGCTGAATCGCAACCTGCACGTGCACATACGCGCCGCTGCGCGCTGCGGGTTGCGAACGTGCATCCCACATGAATCACATTCGCAACCTGAGAGTCCACTGTATATCTATATCTATATCCCATATATATACACACATACACACATATATATACACACACACACACACACACACACATATATATACATATATATATATATATATATATATATATATATATATATGGGTGGTGCTGTGGTATATGCTAGCACAGTACTTAGTTAAGGATATATCTGTACTGGACAAAATTATGGGTAGGTCCATATTGGAAACCTCAACTTATGCAGCGAGAGGAAGGTTAGATGAGAAGCAATAGTGCACTGTTCTATGTCAGGGCTGGCAGCTTGAAAACACACTCAAGGTGGTCAACCCTGAAGACAGGCAGCACATGGCAAATGAGTGTAGAGAGTGCAGGGTGAGACAAAGCAGCTGGGGGACAAACAAGGTCAGAGGATCCGTAGAAGATTCTGAGGATTTTAGGCCAAGGTGAAAACAGAACACCTTCAGCTTTTGTGCCAGCTGACAAATGGCTTAATCATACTGGCCATGTCAGCAAAGAGGCTGCAGTACTTCCTTCTGGCTAACTTTATTGCCAATGGAAAACAGGTTCAAGACACCAGCTTCTCGCTAGTTTGGCAAGCTGACACGAGTGTTGTTAACCAGCTCTCCTTGTCAGCAGTTCTACCATGAGAGAACCATATCTGAGGGAGTGTGGAAGAAACTGGCTGGATCAGGTACATAATTTGAGGTACAAATGATGTTACATGGAAGGAAAGCTTCAGTCAACATATTTCCAGAAAAGAATGTAAAGACTTAAGCCCTAATGTTAAAATCCTTTGTCTCTTGTAATTTGACACTCCTGAAAATGAATTGTTTGTATTTTGGGAAGCTTCCTGGTGCTTGGTTAGATTTAATGTTTGTATTAAGTTAAGTATTTAAATCGAGGGTTACATGAAATCCAACGTTTTACAAATGTTTTAAAAAAGAAAACTGGGATTCTTTCCGTAAGCCTGCCATGAAATGTGTTTTTAAGTATGAAAAATTAAACTGCATAAGCTTCCTCAATGCTTACACCAAATGTCATTTACATTTTTTATCATTTATTTGCTTATATCACTGAGAACTTGACTAAGGATCTGTTAGCATGAGACAGTACTAAAGATTCGTAACTACAATAATGGCACTCTTTGTCAGGATAGTGAATATTATGAGAACATAGATTGTCTCAGTATCCTTCCAATATGCATTCTAGTCTTGTGCATGTCCAAACTATAATTTATGGCAGTGATTTGCAAGATGAGGTTTTTACTAAGTATCAGAAGTAAAATGTGCAGGCTTTATACTATGTCAAGGAACTGCATCAGCATATTTTTCAAGGGAATTAGGTCTTAAAAGCTTGAATACAAATCACAGGAGACATGCTAGCTTATGCAATTTTAACTTAAGCAAACTAAAAGCGAACCTCTCTGTCACAGTGAAAAACCCATTCATTCTGCCAGCTGTGAATATGAATATCATCAAAGTTCAAAACTATGTGCCACTTGTTTCTGTGAAGAGGCCATGTACTGCATTTTATTAGGAATACAGTCAGTTAGTCTTTATCTGTATATAACCGTAAGTCATTATAAATAAGCCAAAAATGAAAAGAAAAAGGAGACCAACAAGCAAACTGATGGATATACTGTGTGTGAACAAACCAAGGGAGTACATTCATTTGAACTGTCCCAGTTACAAAACACAGGGAGACATAGACCCGGTTTGCACCCCTCCTTGCACCTAAGAAACTTGTCAGACATGCAATGCCACTAGATGTTCCATGGCTAGCTAAAATATTTGAATAGGGCATATGCATGTAAAATACAGCATATGAAGGTCTACAGATCACATTGATATTCTAGATAAGATCCATTATTTGGCCATAAAGTCTGGGCCTACATACAATTGATTTTATACATGAACACTGTAATGAAGCATTACACCCATGACTGAAGGAAGAAAGTTCTGCCAGTTGGGAAGGAGGCAAAGCACTTTCTAGCTCCACCACCATACAATAAAGTGAGGATGAGAGAGTTGCTGCTGGGCATGGATGCTGCTGTGAGAAGCAGAGAAAAAACTCTGCTAAAATTCAGGCTTTCTTCTCTCTCTGTGCAGCAGTGGCAGCAGGTGGAGGGGAGACAAAGGAGAGAAAGGAGCTTCGTTCTCCCTTTCAGCCCCGCCCCCCAATGACTGCCACAAACTGCTCTCTGAAGTGCCCCCACTCCATTGAACATTGCTGCTGAAACAAGTGAAGGAGGGGGGAGATGCTTCAGAGAGCAGTTAGGCAAACTTCTCTCTGAAGTGCCTCCCGCACTCCTTTAAAAGGGGGTGGGATAGCCTGTGAGGGGATAGGAAAATGGGTGGGTTAAGGTATAAAGAGAGGATGGGTTGGCCACGTGTTGGGAAAGGGGGGTCGGCAAAGGGAATGGCAAGGGGAGCGAACAGGGGAGGTAGCCCCTAGTAATAAGGTATATTTGTCTAGATCCAGCAGCAGCAGCAGCAGTAGCAGCAGCAGCAGCAGCAGCAGCAAAAACAGCACCTCCTCAGCATCTGTATAACTTGCAGGCAGAAAAAATGTCCCGGTTCTGTTCAGTCATTTGTTATATGGATTTATTCTGCTTTGCATCTCACTCCTCCAATTTAACTAAGAATGTATAGTAACTTTGTTTGCATGTAACACTAAGTCAACAGGGATGCGGGTGGTGCTGTGGGTTAAACCACAGAGCCTAGGACTTGCTGATCAGAAGGTCGGCGGTTCGAATCCCCGCGACGGGGTGAGCTCCCGTTGCTCGGTCCCAGCTCCTGCCAACCTAGCAGTTTGAAAGCACGTCAAAGTGCAAGTAGATAAATAGGTACCGCTCTGGCGGGAAGGTAAACGGTGTTTCCGTGCGCTGCTCTGGTTCTCCAGAAGCAGCATAATCATGCTGGCCACATGACCCGGAAGCTGTACGCTGGCTCCCTCGGCCAATAAAGCGAGATGAGCGCCGCAACCCCAGAGTCGGTCACGACTGGACCTAATGGTCATGGGTCCCTTTACCTTTGCCTCTTTAACACTAAATCAAATCATTTTCAAGCTGCCTCTCTAGTACTGGAAGCTAAACCATGGCTTGCCTTAACATCTGTTTAGCCTCAGTTAGGTTTTTTTCTCTTCCAAACAAACCACAAGCAGTAAGCCCAGAACAAACCTTGGTTAATGCTCATTGTTTGTTTGGAGCAAGGCAAACCACAAGCTCTGATTTGGATGTAACACAAAGCCAAAGCATTGCTTCACTCTCAGTATTGGGCAGGAGGAGGAGGCTGAAATGGCCAGCATGTTCTCACTATTCACCAACATGTAGCATGCAGGTGGCCCAGAACATTGATGCAACATCAGTACACTGGTAAAACACCACACACACTTGACAGAACCCTACATTCAATCCCATCAAGTAATTGTGTTGTGGCAGTGTTTTATGAATGTGCACTGTGCACAGCTACACAAGTGCAAAATATGGCTCTAAAGAAGCTGGATGCGATCACAAATACAATCACATAAAATTGCTTTTGTGGTGTTTTTCAGTTTGTACAAGTGCACATATAAAGAGAAACTCAGAGGAAGGAACTGAAAGCCGAGGGAAAGCGAGCATGCTATGTGCTCTGTATAGTACCATGTACAGAAATCAGAGATTAAAAAATGGTACAATGTAGAATTCCAAATGCATTTGTTCCACTGAGGAAGCAAGTGCAAGTAAATCCAGACTCTAAAATCTAGGATGAAGCCCTCCCATAAAGTTGACAGTAACGGAGGCAATGAATATACTGTCTATTGTGTTTAGGCCACACATACATAAGCACTGGTTGACTAGGATTCCAAGGTTTTTCTTCTGAGAAAGGCATTGCATAGAAATAAGCAATCTTCTGATAGCTTTCCTCAACAGAGGGAAATCAGCTTTTTAATTACCGTATTTTTCTGTGTATAAGATGCCCCCATTTATAAGACGCCCTCATTTTGGGTGACTCCAAATTAAGAAAACACCCCTCAGCATTACCCGCATATAATACAAGCCCCAATTTTAAACCTCTTTTTTTTGGTAAAAAAAACCTAGTCTTATACACGGAAATATATGGTACTTTGGATATATATGATTCGGGATAAGAAGATGGTACCATTTTGAGAAACAAACTTCTCAAATCATCATGCACCATTTAGAAAAACAACTAGTTGTTTGGCTAAGATTTTTCCTTTTTCTTTTAGTAATGCTTGTTGTTAAGTATGAACTGGGTCAAGGTGTAGTCCAAGTGGTAAGTGCCAAAGCTAAATTCCATATTTGAAATCTCAGTATCTTTATATCAGAATTTAAACTAACATGGGCTAAGGGCAGGTTTCACTTTGTCATAGTCATTTTTCATTATTATAAAAATGCACACCTTATTAATCAAAGACTTACAACTACTGTATTATCTGCTGTAAATGGCTGCTGCAACATGATGCAATGTTTCAAGGGCATCGTAAAGTATCTTTATGACAGGAATTTGCAAAGCTGAGGCTCAGAGCCGAGTTCAAAGCTCCATATGGCAATAAGATAACTGAGTGTATGATTGAATAATAAAAAGCAAACAGTGCTTTATAAATGATTTCTGTATCCTTCAATTATGTGGACTAGAAGAAAATAGTGTGAATTTCATGGTTCAGGTCACGTTTATGAAAGGGTAATTTGCAGAGATCCTTGCATACAGTGATAATCGTGTCTGTGTGCATTTATATACCAAAGGCACATATGCAGAATGTCACTAACATTGCTTAGACAGAATACTGGAGTTTTCCTTTTGACTGACTATGCCACTCAGTTCGGAAATGCATTCGTGATGCAGTAAGATTTCAAAGGGGATCCCATGACTCTGCAGTCTGCTGCATTGTGCTGCAGCGTATATTTCTATTCTGCATCAAAGAAGGGCCAGCATGCTTCAACAATGGCTTTCCATGCAGAAAACACATTACAATTGAAATATAAAAAGCTAGAAATAAAAATGATTGTTTCAATGGTTAATTAAAGGATCACCAATATGATCCTTTCTCTTTACTTTTTGTTTAGGATGTAATGTTTAATACAGCAAAATGCATCCTGAAATAACCACCCCTTAATTCAGTTCACCTTTCTTATATGTTAAAGTAATTTATCAGAGGGCTGGATCCCCTGATAAAATAGGGGCTTTTCTATTGCTTCTGATATATCTTGTAAAGAGTGATTGTGTACAGTATTTCTTCAGTTAAGTAGCAGTGAATTGGACTCAGACTTTGGTAAGCTGCAAATGGGCTCACAAAGTGAACCAAAGAGTAAGGCTATAACTCCTTTCTTGTCAAAAATGATTTACGGCTATTAATTGTCAATTAATCTTCATTAAATCTCAGAGAAACTCATTACACCTCAGTGTAACTGAGCTCTAACACAGACATTCCAAACATTTTTCACAGAATAAATTTTAAGTACTTGCATTTTCCTGTTCTTTTTGAATCCGAGAACAGTGCACCCAATACCCATCTCTCATGGATGGTTCAGCAGGATACCATGGCTGATGCTATCCAAAAGTCACCAAGATCTAGTAAGACCAACAAGGTCACATTTCCCCTCTCACTCTCCCTTTAGATGTCATCTATCAGCGCAACCAAGACAGATTCAGCCCCAAACAGATCTGGAGTGGATCTAGATAGTCACTTTCCTCCAGGAATGCCTTAGATAGCTCTATAGTAAAAGGTAAAGGGACCCCTGACCATTAGGTCCAGTCGTGACCGACTCTGGGGTTGCGGCACTCATCTCGCTTTATTGGCCGGGGGAGCTGGCGTACAGCTTCTGGATCATGTGGCCAGCATGACTAAGCCGCTTCTGGCGAACCAGAGCAGCACACAGAAATGCCATTTACCTATTTATCTACTTGCACTTTGTGCTTTGGAACTGCTAGGTTGGCAGGAGCTGGGACTGAGCAACGGGAGCTCACCCCGTCGCAGGGATTTGAACTGCCGACCTTCTGATCGGCAAGTCCTAGATCACCTGCGTCCCAGCACTATAGTAAATTTTGTTTAATCACTGAATTAAATCTGCAGTCATTGTTTTCCATTTCTTTCTGTTACCAGAATCAGAACATTAGAAAATACACCAGATTTAATGGAACTCGTGTATGAACAAGGTAAACTGATACACAGCTTCATTATGGCCATCTTTATGGTTTGTCTGGTGAGATGTTAGCTGCAAAAGCGTATCTCAGAAGCTAGCAGATTTTCACCTTCCATTTGCTTGGTGGAGAAGTGAATGCACACCACCAAAAGCAGCACTTTAATTGACTTGCCCCAAATAGAAAGACATTAAACAATTGACTGGAGTCTAACATTGCACTCTAATCACTGTTGCAGAACCTTCTTTTGAGTATCTGTGCTGACAAGCAACTCAATGTACAATTAATATTGTTTGCACGCCACCTCAAACTTTGAGCAGTGCATGATTCCAAGGTTCCAGGTGCGAAGGACAGCGAAGACTGGTGTCTTTATGATATATGGCTTATTTACACGCTCACACATATACAACCTGAGCCTATGATGGAGGGGTTCACAGAATTAACACCCCGAGAGGGTTTTGCTTCTTCCATAGTCACAACCTTGGATTCTAGCAAAAATGTGGCAGAGCTCTGGCTCCCATCTGTCCAGCCTGCAAGCTTCTAATTGTCTATCATTAAATAGTTGAACTACTACATGATAATATTTTGTTTTAGGAAAAATTAGCTCAGCACATTTAAGATTTAGAGTTAGATAGTATGTATTGGAAGATGGTTTTTCTAGCTCCAATCCCCTTTTTGTATCCTAAATTAAAGCTGCAATCCCACACTCACTCACCTGGTTCTAAGCCCCACTGAACACAGTGAGACTTACTTCTGAGTAGACAGACATATTATTTCACTGTAAAACTGATAACTATTTTCCATTCTCTGGCCAAAGAACTGGCTCTGTGTCAATTGTTCTAAGTTTATTCCTTTGTGTGGTTCTTTCAATGTACCCGGACATATTCTAGCTAGTTATATTCACATGAGGAATGTTTTGCCTGCTAAGTTGACTGAAAATGTTTCTTTAATGTAGCTTGGAAATATTCAATAAAAACTACCCAATATTTGATAGCATATTTCATAAGATTCCAAGTAGCTGGGCTACCACTAATATCATGAGGAGTGAAATCTTCACAAAATTACAGAAAGGGGTCTTTATCATCACACTTCCCATTACTGTGATATATCAACATGAGAGAACCAAAGTTCCCCAAATCTATAGCAGAGAGGCTGTCCATGACTCTACTAACAGATAAGATTTCCCCCTCATATGAAGAGAGAAATTCCTTCTATATATAGAGTCCGGGATAAGACAGAAGAAGAAACCAACACCTTCCTTAGCATGGTCTATACAACACAGGTTCAACACAACTGTTCTGAGTATGAAGAGGCGTCAGATCCTTTATCTGAATCTCATCACCTTTGATCAATTATCCCTCAGAATGAATTATTTTCCTTTGTTGTTGTTTAGTCGTGTCCGACTTTTCGTGACCCCATGGACCAGAGCACGCCAGGCACTCCTGTCTTCCACTGCCTCCCGCAGTTTGGTCAGACTCATGTTGGTAGCTTTGAGAGCACTGTCCAACCATCTCATCCTCTGTCGTCCCCTTCTCCTTATGCCCTCCATCTTTCCCAGCATCAGGGTCTTTTCCAGGGAGTCTTCTCATGTGGTGGCCAAAGTATTGGAGCCTCAGCTTCAGGATCTATCCTTCCAGTGAGCACTCAGGGTTGATTTCCTTAAGAATGGATACGTTTGATCTTCTTGCAGTCCATGGGACTCTCAAGAGTCTCCTCCAGCACCATAATTCAAAAGCATAAATTCTTCGGCGATCAGCCTTCTTTATGGTCCAGCTCTCACTTCCATACATCACTACTGGGAAAACCATGGCTTTAACTATACGGACCTTTGTTGGCAAGGTGATGTCTCTGCTTTTTAAGATGCTGTCTAGGTTTGCCATCGCCTTTCTCCCAAGGAGCAGGCGTCTTTTAATTTCATGACTGCTGTCACCATCTGCAGTGATCATGGAGCCCAAGAAAGTAAAATCTCTCACTGCCTCCATTTCTTCCCCTTCTATTTGCCAGGAGGTTGTGAGGGTTTGATTAGCTGCTTGTGCGTGAAAACGTGCTCCCTCAGAGTTTGTGCGCCCCCACAAACCTCCGTGTGTGACGGAGCTCCTCAGACATGTCTGCTCTAGTCACTAGTAGAGTCCGACAGTGGCTGCCTGCGGAAGCGTTTCCAGCAAAGAAGTTCCTTAACGGAAACGCGTCTCCTGGACTCACGGCGTGACAGTTTCCTGCGAGGTATGGGTCTCCCTATGGGAGACTCCGATACCTCCCCACTGTTCTCGCTGGAAGCCTCCCTGAGCCCTCCCTCCTGCTCGCATTCCCTCAGAGACCCACTCCTCCCCCTGCTGGTCCCTGCTTCAGCAGTTGAGTCTCTTTCATCCTGCCTGAGTCCCTCCACCACCTGATGCTCTGATGGCAGTTCCCTGACATCCACTTCCCCTCCAGGGCCCCCCTCACCCCCTCCCAATTCCTCCCCCCTGGGAGGTGAAGGGCTAAAACCCCGAAACGAATCTTCCTCATCTTCTGACGTCTCGAACAATTCTCTCCATCGATCGTCGTCCTGGCCAGCTGAATCCTCCTCCTCTTCAGAATCTGGGAACCCCTCCAACTCCTCTTCCTCGTCGGTGGTGGCAAAGTATTCCCTTCGGAACCTCGCTACAGGCTGAGGTTTACGTGGGAACCTCTGATGAAAAGTCTCTATTAAAACCTCGTCATTGACATCCTCTGCCCTAACCCAGGTGTTTTCCGACTCCGGTTCCCCTTCCCACATTACCAAATACTCTACTTGATCTCCCTTCCACCTGGAATCGAGGATCTCCGCTACATGGTAGCTGTGTTCCTTCTCCTCCATTGCTGGTCCCCTAGTGACCCTCCCCTCACTGTCTCCTCTATACGGTGACAGCAACGACCTGTGAAAAACTGGGTGCAGCTTCATGTGGTTCGGTAACCGGAGCCTGAAAGCCACTGGATTGACCTGCTGTATGACTTCAAACGGACCCAGCCTTTTGGGTCTTAATTTCTTACAACCTCCTTTGAATGGCAACCCTTGGGTTGACAGCCACACCTGGTCCCCCACCCTGATGCTTTCACCTTCCCTTCTGTTTTTGTCTGCTTGCCTCTTATATTCCTCCTTAGCCCTGTTTAAGTTGAGTTGGAGCTGGCGATGGATCGCTTCCATTTCTTCCACGAACTGTTCTGCAGCTGGAACGCTCCAGTTCTCCCCCTCCCCCCCTGGGAAGGCTCTGGGATGGCACCCGTGATTAGCCAAAAAGGGGCTCATCCCCGTGGACACGTTCTCTGCATTGTTGTAGGCAAATTCTGCCAACGCCAGCTTCTCCACCCAATCATTCTCTCTGTCATTAACATAACACCTCAAATATTGTTGGAGAACCCCATTTGCTCTTTCCGCCTGCCCGTTGGTTTCAGGATGACGGGCCGTCGAGAAATTAACCTCTACATGCAGTAAGCTCATGAGCTTCCTCCAGAACCTGGAAGTAAATTGTTTCCCTCGGTCTGAAACCACCCTCAAGGGGGCGCCATGCAACCTAAACACATTCTCTACAAACAATTTGGCGGTTTCTTCTGCTGTAACCGCATGTGAGCAGGCTATGAAGTGGGCCATTTTAGTTAACAGGTCTACTACAACCATGATGGCTGTTTTCCCTCTAGACCTTGGCAGATCAGTCATGAAATCTATTGCCACTGCTTCCCACGGTCTCTCAGGTGTGGGCAGTGGTTCTAATAAACCAGCCGGCGCCTGCCTCTCCCCCTTGGCTCTTTGGCATTGTTCACACCCTCTCACATACTCCCGCACATCTTCCCTGACCTTGGGCCACCAAAATTCCCTGGTAACCAGCCACATGGTTTTGTGTTGCCCAAAGTGCCCTGCTGTGGGGCTATCGTGCAGCTGCTTGAGTACTTTCTCCCTCAATTCCCCTTCAGGTATATATAACGCTCCCTTATAATACAATGCCCCATTTCTCTCCTCAAAACCACCGGGTTTGTCTTCCTCCCCTCTGAGATCCCTGAGTTTCCCCTGGGCGTATGCATCCTGCACCGTACCCTCTACCAATTCCCTTTGCCCCACCAAAGTCGCCCCACACACCCAGCGGTCCTCTGGAATGATATGGGTTTCTTCGGGTGCTCCCTCCCCCTCCAAATATTCAGGTTTGCGTGAGAGAGCGTCCGCCCTAACATTCTCTGGGCCTGGCACATAACAAATCTCAAAGTTAAATTTGGAGAACTCTTGGGCCCATCTCAACTGCCTTTGGTTGAGCACTCGCGCCGTTCTCCAGTACTCTAGATTTTTATGGTCCGTGCACACTTGCACTTTATGTTGTGCACCAACTAGCAGATGCCTCCATCTCCGGAACGCCTCATGAATAGCAAGCAGTTCTCGGTCGTACACCGTGTAGTTCCTCTCGGATTTGTTCAGCTTCCGCGAGAAGAAGGCACACGGACGCCACTCCGACTCCTCCTTCCCCGGCTGCAGAAGAAGCACCGCCCCTATGGCTCTGTCAGATGCGTCTGTTTCAACCCTTAGCTTCTTTCGTAAATCCACATGCAGAAGTTGTTCTTCAGAGGCGAAGGCCCTTTTCAGTTCCTCAAACGCTCGCTCCGCCTCCGCCGTCCATACAAACTTCTTCTTACTGCTGAGACAGTCAGTGATGGGCGCCGTCAGATGGGCGAAGTTGCGGATGAACTTACGATAAAAGTTTCCAAACCCTAGGAACCTCTGCACATCCTTCTTGGTTTTGGGTGTTTTCCATTCCAGCACTGCCTGTACCTTGCCGGGATCCATGGCCAATCCCTTGTCTGACAGGCGGTACCCCAGGAATTCCACCTCCTTGGTATGGAACCGACACTTCTCCAGTTTGACCCACAGCCTGTTGGCTTGCAGTCTGCTCAACACTTCTCTGACGTCTCTCACATGTTGCTCCTCATTCTCAGAATACACCAACACATCATCTAGAAAGGCAACGCAATTCTTGTAGAGCAAAGGGCCCAGCACGTGGTTCATAAAAGATTGAAAACACGCGGAGCCTGCTTGTAATCCAAATGGCATAACGAGGTATTCAAACGCCCCCAAAGGGGTAAACATGGTGGTTTTCCATTCATCCCCTTTCCTTATGCGTATCAGGTTGTACGCCCCCCTTAGATCCAGCTTTGTGAAAATCTTTCCCTTCCTCACCATGGTCAAAATATCATCAATTCTGGGCATAGGGAACGCCACCGGTTCAGTCACTGCATTCAGCCGCCTAAAATCACATACAAGTCTCGGCTTGTCCGCATTTTTTTTGTCCACAAAGAACACTGGGCTCCCCCCTGCTGCTTTGGACTCTCTGATGAAGCCTCTCTTCAGGTTCTTGTCAATGAACCCTCGCAACTCCTGCATTTCCCTGTCTGACATGGCATACAACTTGCCCACGGGAAGCTGTGCTCCAGGGAGTAAATTGATCTGACAATCAAAGGGTCTATGAGGTGGTAGTTGGTCAGCTTCCTTCTCACTGAACACGTCGCTGAGATCTGCATACTGTGGTGGTACCTTCACCTTCCCCATTACTTCAGTCCCTGCTAGGGTGGCTTGGGCCCCTACTGAACCCTTCTCCCCTTTGCAGTGTTCTAGGCAATGTGCTGAACCAAAGGACACCACTCTTTGATGCCAGCCAACCAGCGGATCATGTAGAGCTAGCCAGCTCATTCCCAAAATAATGGGAGCGCCTCCCAGGGTGGCCACATTAAACGCTATCAGTTCTGTGTGCCTTGCCACCCTCATTATCATTGGGACAGTCTGCAAGCGGACTCCTCCTCCCAACAACTCCCTGCCATCAATCGTGGTCACCTGCAGGGGGTTGCTTAAAGGGATGGTCTGTATCTGGTGTTCAGCAGCAAACTCCTTGCTCATAAAATTGCAGGAGCTGCCTGAGTCCAATAGCGCCTTTATTTTTAGGGGGTGCCCATTCTGCAGCTCTAGCGACACTTCAATCACTAGAGCCGGTCGAGGAGCTTCTGGCACGGGCACTTTCACTGCTCTTTGGCCTGGCTGCAGTGCCCCAATTGTGGCAACCAGGCGTTGGCTTTTACCTGCTCCGCTCCCCCTTCTTCTCCCCCCTCAACAGCTCCCACCATCCCTTGCCATTCCTTCCTCTGGGGGCAGACTCTGGCAAAGTGGCCTGGCTGTTGGCAGAGATAGCATTTCCGGGGGCCCTTTCCCTCCTTCTTAGCTCCCTCGCTGGTTTTTGAAAATGCGCGCGCGCGCGCTGTTCCGATTTCCATCGGCTCTGCCGGCGGGAAAGCTGGCTCAGGAATGTCTGGAATGCGGAACTCCTTCCAACGTTCCCCTCTCCCTTCCCGCCTCTCCAAGGCTCTTGCCTCCTGCCGCGCTCCTATGGTCAGCGCAGATTTGGTCAGCTGATCCATAGACTCCGCCCTGGGGCTCCGTGCCAGCTCGTCTTTCACCCCCGAAGAAAGACCTTCTTCAAATAGCATTTGAACGGGTGCCGCCGATAAATCCCAACTCAGTCTGTGAATCAGCATGGTAAACTCAGTCCAATATTCACGGACAGATCGACTCCCCTGCTTACAAGCCATTAGCTGTCTGCGCACCACCCCTTCCTCAATATCGCTGGAAAACATGATATCCATTGCACGAAAGAACTTCATTGTGTCCTTTAGTATGTCATTGTGCGTTGCCATTAGGGGTCGAACCCAGTCTCTAGCCCCTTTCTCAAGATGCCCAATTACAAAAGCAACTCGCGATTCCTCATCAGGGAACTCATCGAACTGCACATTAAGGGCATATTGCATCTCTGTCCTAAAAGCATGGTAGTCCTTGGGGTCCCCCCCAAATTTCTGCACCAATCCTGGTACCTTTCTGGGGAATTGAGTGGCTCTCCCCTTCTTGTCTGCATCCTGAGCCCTTCTCTCCTCCAGCCTCGCCGTCTGCAGGGCCAGTTGAACCTCCAACGCTCGGTATCTATCTTCCAAGCTTGGACCAGCTCCAGCCCCTGCTCCTCCGGTTCCGGTTGGTTCGCTCATGATGCCTTCTCTTGCACAGGCAGCGTACAATGACTGTCGGACTGCTGTCAGGGTTTGATTAGCTGCTTGTGCGTGAAAACGTGCTCCCTCAGAGTTTGTGCGCCCCCACAAACCTCCGTGTGTGACGGAGCTCCTCAGACATGTCTGCTCTAGTCACTAGTAGAGTCCGACAGTGGCTGCCTGCGGAAGCGTTTCCAGCAAAGAAGTTCCTTAACGGAAACGCGTCTCCTGGACTCACGGCGTGACAGTTTCCTGCGAGGTATGGGTCTCCCTATGGGAGACTCCGATACCTCCCCACTGTTCTCGCTGGAAGCCTCCCTGAGCCCTCCCTCCTGCTCGCATTCCCTCAGAGACCCACTCCTCCCCCTGCTGGTCCCTGCTTCAGCAGTTGAGTCTCTTTCATCCTGCCTGAGTCCCTCCACCACCTGATGCTCTGATGGCAGTTCCCTGACAGAGGTGATGGGCCCAGTGGCCATGATCTTCGTTTTTTTGATGTTGAGCTTCAGACCATATTTTGCGCTCTCCTCTTTCACCCTCATTAAAAGGTTCTTTAATTCCTCCTCACTTTTTGCCATCAAGGTTGTGTCATCTGCATATCTGAGGTTGTTGATATTTCTTCCAGCGATCTTAATTCCGGCTTGGGATTCATCCAGCCCAGCCTTTCGCATGATGAATTCTGCAAATAAGTTAAATAAGCAGGGGGACAATATACAGCCTTGCCGTACAGTGGTACCTCACAAGACGAATGCCTCGCAAGACAAAAAACTCGCTAGACGAAAGGGTTTTTTGTTTTTTGAGCTGCTTCGCAAGACGATTTTCCCTATGGGCTTGCTTCGCAAGACGGAAACGTCTTGCAAGTTTGTTTCCTTTTTCTTAACACTGTTAATACAGTTTCGACTTGACTTCGAGGAGCAACTCATAGAACGCGGTGTGGTAGACTTTTTTGAGGTTTTTAAAGACTTTGGTGATTTTTGAAGCTTTTCCAAAACTTTCCCGACACCGTGTTTTGCAAGACAAAAAAAATCGCAAGACGACAAAACTCGCGGAACGAATTAATTTCGTCTTGCGAGGCACCACTGTACTCCTTTCCCAATTTTGAACCAATCAGTTGTTCCATGTCCAGTTCTAACTGTAGCTTCTTGTCCCACATAGAGATTTCTCAGGAGACAGATGAGGTGATCAGGCACTCCCATTTCTTTAAGAACTTGCCATAGTTTGCTGTGGTCGACACAGTCAAAGGCTTTTGCATAGTCAATGAAGCAGAAGTAGATGTCTTTCTGGAACTCTCTAGCTTTCTCCATAATCCAGCGCATGTTTGCAATTTGGTCTCTGGTTCCTCTGCCTCTTCTAAATCCAGCTTGCACTTCTGGGAGTTCTCGGTCCACATACTGCTTACGCCTGCCTTGTAGAATTTTAAGCATAACCTTGCTAGCGTGTGAAATGAGTGCAATTGTGCGGTAGTTGGAGCATTCTTTGGCACTTCCCTTCTTTGGGATTGGGATGTAGACTGATCTTCTCCAATCCTCTGGCCACTGCTGAGTTTTCCAAATTTGCTGGCATATTGAGTGTAGCACCTTAACAGCATCATCTTTTAAAATTTTAAATAGTTCAGCTGGAATATCATCACTTCCACTGGCCTTGTTATTAGCAATGCTTTCTAAAGCCCATTTGACTTCACTTTCCAGGATGTCTGGCTCAAGGTCAGCAACCATACTACCTGGGGTATACGAGACATCCATTTCTTTCTGATATAGTTCCTCTGTGTATTCTTGCCATCTCTTCTTGATGTCTTCTGCTTTTGTTAGGTCCTTCCCACTTTTGTCTTTTATTATGGAAATCTTTGTACAAAATGTTCCTTTCATATCTCATATTTCATATCCTTTCTTGAACAGATCTCTGGTTTTTCCCATTCTATTGTTTTCCTCTATTTCTTTGCATTGCTCGTTTAAGAAGGCCTTCTTGTCTCTCCTTGCTATTTTTTGGAAATCTGCATTCAGTTTCCTGTATCTTTCACTATCTCCCTCACATTTTGCTTGCCTTCTCTCCCCCGCTATTTGTAAGGCCTCGTTGGACAGCCACTTTGCTTTCTTGCATTTCCTTTTCATTAGGGTGGTTTTAGTTGCTGCCTCTTGTATAACGTTACGAGCCTCCATCCATAGTTCTTCAGGCACTCTGTCCACCAAATCTAAATCCTTAAACCTGTTCCTCACTTCCACTGTGTATTCATAAGGGATTTGACTTAGATTTTATTTTACCGGCCCAGTGGTTTTTCCTACTTTCTTCAGTTTAAGCTTGAATTTTGCTATAAGAAGCTGATGATCCGAGCCACAGTCAGCTCCAGGTCTTGTTTTTGCTGACTGTATAGAGCTTCTCCATCTTTGGCTGCAGAGAATATAATCAATCTGATTTCAATGCTGCCCATCTGGTGATGTCCATGTGTAGAGTCGTCTCTTGTGTTGTTGGAAAAGAGTGTTTGTGATGACCAGCTTGTTCTCTTGACAAAACTCTATTAGCCTTTGCCCTGCTTCGTTTTGAACTCCAAGGCCAAACTTGCCAGTTGTTCCTTTTATCTCTTGACTCTCTACTTTAGCATTCCAATCCCCTATAATGAGAAGAACATCCTTCTTTGGTGTCACTTCTATAAGGTGTTGTAAGTCTTCATAGAACTGGTCAATTTCAGTTTCTTCAGCACCAGTGGTTGGTGCATAAACTTGGATTACTGTGATGTTAAAAGGTCTGCCTTGGATTCGTATCGAGATCATTCTATCATTTTTGAGATTGCATCCCAGTACAGCTTTCGCCACTCTTTTGTTGACTATGAGGGCCACTCCATTTCTTTTACGGGATTCTTGCCCACAGTAGTAGATGTGATTGATGGTCATCCGAACTGAATTCGCCCATTCCCGTCCATTTTAGTTCACTGATGCCCAGGATGTCAATATTTATTCTTGCCATCTCATTTTTGACCACATCCAACTTACCAAGGTTCATGGTTCTTACATTCCAGGTTCCTATGCAATATTTTTCTCTACAGCATTGGACTTTCCTTTCGCTTCCAGGCATATCCGCAACTGAGCGTCCTTTCGGCTTTGGCCCAGCCGCTTCATCAGCTCTGAATCTACTTGTACTTGTCCTCCGCTCTTCCTCAGTAGCATGTTGGACGCCTTCCGACCTGAGGGGCTCATCTTCCAGCATCATAACTTTTATATGCCTGTTGTCTTTGTCCATGGAGTTTTCTTGGCAGGGATACTGGAGTGGCTTGCCAGTTCCTGCTCCAGGTGGATCACGTTTGGTCAAAACTCTCCACTATGACCTGTCCATCTTGGGTGGCCCTGCACGGCATAGCTCATAGCTTCTCTGAGTTATTCAAGCCCCTTCGCCACGGCAAGGCAGTGATCCATGAAGGGGCTTATTTTCCTTACTTTTCCCTAAAAAGGGAACGAGCCTGGAAGCAATAGAACTCACTATCACAGGGAACCCTGTAAGATTTATTTTTGAACAGATATGATCTTTTTAGCAAGTGACATGTGACATCTTGATAATAAACAAGCAAACAAATGCTTACTAGAGAACTGGTCATTCGTTGAGATGAGCGAGCAATGTTGGCAGGCAAGCCGAAGAAATCAGGTTTATCATCTTCTGGAAGACTTTCAATAACATGACGGTAATCCTATGCAAAAAGGAAAACTGGTATTCAATATGTAATTAAAAAATCTCCAAGCACTCTTATTTTAATGAAATGAAGAGAGACATGTGAGTAATATACTTTGGAAATAAATTTCAGATTTAGATTTCAGTCTTTTAGTTATGTTCTTAGCCAGCTGAGGTCTGAATACACTAAAAAATATATAATTTTGAATACACCCATAGATATGGTTAATATTATTAATCAATCTAAGTGACACAAAATTAAAAAAAAACTTAATAAGCTTAAACTTGATAATAAAGTAACTACTGTAACAATAAAATCATTAGGGCTGTAATCCTATATACATTTCCTTGGGAGTAAGTTTGAGTGAGCTCAATTCAATTTACTTCTGAGTAAAAATTCTTAGAATAATGTGGCGGTTAATAGTAAAACAACAAGAGATGTTTTTAAAATGCAGCTTATCATATGCTCAAATCAGGAAAAGACGTCTAATGATTACCCACAATCCAAAAAACCCACGAGCCCAGTATTTGTATTTTTTATAACTGTACTACTAGTTCTGACAGAATAAGGTAGCTATAAGTCTCTAAGTCTGAGATTCTCTCAGTTCTGGTCAGCCTTCAGCATGCCAGCAGCCATAATAAAACAAGTATTTAATAGTACTAAAGTTGGTCCACAATTAAGCAACAAGAAGCATAATCACCTGCCAATTTAATAAAGCCAAAGAAAATTAATATTATTTTAACATCTGATAAGAAGGGACACATACTCACCAATATATTGCAGGAGCTAGGGAGAGTGATAGAATATGGAAATCTGCTCATCTTCTTGCCCCGGAAATTTGAGTCAGGAATGACTCTGGAATTAAAAAACTGTTCCAGGTATGATCTAAGGACTCTCATATCAAAGTAATTATCTATACGACCTCCATAAATAGCATTTTCCAATAAACCATGCACGAATTCCCACTGAAAATCTTTGGCGCCTGTAAATTATTAAATATAAAGAATGTAAAAATATGGCACAATGGCTTGGTTTCGGATTTCATCAATAAAGCAATCTTTAATACAGTGGGCAAATATATTCTGCCATGCAGTGACTCATGTCTATGCAGATGACCTAATGTTTTCGTTTAACTATGACATTACCTCCATTCTAGATCCCTAAGGAGCCTTAACCATTCTGGCCTCAGGGACATTAAACAGTCCCTCTTTCCTTATAGCAAATCATAAGTATCCCCAGCAGCTGAGGATACACTCTAGAAAGTGAAATCTATCCTGTGGTACTTCGGTTTATGAACTTAATCCGTTCCGGAAGTCCGTTCTTAAACCAAAACTGTTCTTAAACCGAGGTGTGCTTTCCCTAATGAGGCCTCCCACCACCGGTGCCCTTACACCGTTCAGATTCCGTTCTTAGACCGAGGTAAAGTTCTCAAACCAAGACACTATGTCCAGTTTTGCGGAGTTTGTAAACCAAATCGTTCTTAAGCCGGACTGTTCTTAAACCGAGGTACCACTGTATACCAAATAAGAGAATGTAAAGACAATTTCTTGGAGCATATTCCCAAAGCATTAGAACCCTCCCCTTCCCCAAAGTGCAGTAGGAATGAGAGACAGCCACTTCAAATGGAGATTCCTTTTTTTTCTTACCTGTTTACCTTCCTTCCCCAGTCTCAACAAAAAGCTTCTACTTAAACTTTCTCTGTGTGTGTTTTTAACGTACTGTGGTAGCTCTGCCTAACTTGGCAGCTATCTTTTTAATTTCCAAGTGATCTATTTTCAGATGTGTTGAGAAGAAAAGCGTGACAGAGAAAAATAGTCTGGCTAGGATTTTTGGGAAGTTGTGGGATATGCCCTTTCCCCACACTTTTTGGTGTTTGCATCTGTGCCTGTTTCAGGCTTGAGTTTTGGCATTAGAGATACTTTTTCTTTCTTTCTGGAAGTGAGGCTTAAAGTCTTCAGTTTCAAACAACCCACCACCTCATCAACCTGTACGCACTGATAACTTCCTCTGCCCAACCTCCCATAGTGTAACTTCCCACATAATGCGCAGGGTGGAAGCTTAGATTAGCTCCAGAGAAGTTGCTGATTTGGGATGAATTGTACCAACACAGAGGGAACTTGAGCTGTCTGATGCTTCAGTATTTCTTGAACAAGGAACATCTCTCAAAGAGGGAGTGCCCTGGGCATTATTTTGAGTTATGCTCAGTCTTGGAAACCACTTCCAATGTTATTTTTAGGCTTTAAAATATGTGAAGCAAGAAGAAGAGGTCTCTGAGCATATGGCGGGAGAGAAAAAACTGAAGCCTCCCAGAATTCTATGCTCTCCTGCCTTGTCACTAGATGAGATCATACCCAACCAGTGAATGGATTCCGACCGACCGACGCAAATAGTGTTTTACCCTTCTTCTGGAGTAATTTCTATCTTACTGGTTACATGGGTGATGAACGAAAAGTGCTTCTAGGTGAAAGGAAGTGCATGGCACACCAAGATTCATACTAATAGGCATGGTAAACAGGTAAAGGGACCCCCTGACCATTAGGTCCAGTCGTGACCGACTCTGGGGTTGTGGCGCTCATCTTGCTTTATTGGTAGGGAGCCGGCATACAGCTTCCAGGTTATGTGGCCAGCATGACTTAAGCCGCTTCTGGCGAACCAGAGCAGCGCATGGAGATGCCGTTTACCTTCCCACCGGAGCGGTACCTATTTACAACAGTAAATTTGGAAAGTCAGTTGCCTTGTGACATATATTTTATTTGTATTCAAAGAATCACTTGCTGTACTAGATAAAGAGACCTTAGAGGCAACCAGCTGCCTTTTGTAGCTGCAATGGAAAAGGAAAAAACCCACTCAAGGCAGCCAGCTGCTTATTGCTGGCTCTGCTGCAGCAGTGGCAAAAAAGCCCCCTGTAACAGCCAGCTGGACTTCACATTCCTCTTAAACTAATGGAACAAGTTCTTTGCAAGATTTAAAAGAATTACCGTATTTTCCCATGTGTAAGAAAATGTTTTTTACTAAAATAAAATAGTCAAAAATTGGGGGTCATCTTATACACGGATGGTGAATGCACAAGGGTCTGGGTTTGGGATCTGTGTGAAGGCGGCCAGCGATCTTCTCCCCTCCGCCCCTTGCTTCAAAAGAGGGGACAGAGGGGAAGGCGCATGCCTTGCCCTCTCTCCCCGGACCCCTTTTGAACCAAGGGGCGGCAATGGGGAGAAGCGACCTTCTCCCCTCCACCCCTTGCTTCAAAAGAGGGGACAGAGCGGCGCTTCCCCTCTGTCCCCAGACGGTCTCCATAGGAACGCATTGATTGATTTTCAATGCATTCCTATGGGAAACCGTGCTTCACAAGACGAAAAACTCGCAAGAAGAAAAAACTTGCGGAACGAATTAATTTTGTCTTGCGAGGCACCACTGTAAACAATATTTTGGATCAATGCTTTGGTGGTTCTGCTTTGGTGGTTCCCTAGTCTTTTCCGCTATTGTTAGCCTTCCATTCTTTGTTAAGTTCAAATATGGGAAGCTCACATGGATTTATGGTTTTAGCAAAATGAAGTCAGACAATGAAATCAGAGTTCCCTGAGAACAAGATGACTCACCTTCAAAGAGTCTGTCAATAATGTCATACCCTGCACGAAGATCAGATAAAGAAAATTCATAAAATTTGGTCCAGCCCTGTAAGAGAAAAGGCAGTTTCTATTACCCATTATTAAATGTGCATGGCCATATGATGATAAGAAAATGTTCAAAACTATGTATCATGGAGAAACATAGTAAAAAAAATTGGAAAAGAAAACTACTAAGGCACCCTAGACCAAAAATGTTCTACAGGTCTGAGTGAATGATTACTGACCAGTAAATAATGAAAGAACTTCCAAAACAGTCTGTTAACCTATAGATTGCCACCACCCAGATTTCTAGGACTGCTAGCTATCCCAGAAACACACAACACACTGAACTTCTATGTCATTCAGGCCCTACATGCAAGGCAATGTTTCTGAGCAATGCAGAGATCCAGAATTCTTAATTAATTTACAATGCTTTTAGCCTGAATTTTGGGAAGAAGAAAAAAAACGCTTAACATTGAAGAATAATGTTATTTTCAAATGCTTTAAAATTCAAAAGTCTCAGGGGGGAAAAAACCCAAGTGTGAGGATCCAAATTAATCACAGGGGCACCACACAAGACAACAAGGCAGGGTTAGCTTTGGCAAGTGAGGAAAGAGTCTTATTTCATTTAAGTCACGGTGACCTACCAAAGTAAAATAAGAGCAAGTATCAATTTTGTGGGGGGTAAAAAAAAACACCCCAAACTTGCCCTTGACAGCTTTCTCAAGGCATAGGTCCAAACCAAACAAATTGTAAGAATTTATGACAGCTGCATGGCCTGCAGGCATTTAAAACAGCTTCTTTCAACCAAAACTCCAGTTTGGGAAAACAAACCTCAGTTACTACATTGTAACAGTTCATTTTAGTGCAAGTAAATGGTGGAAGCTAGTGGGGTTTAGCATGGGATCTTCTGTTAGGTGGACATGGAACAACAGCTATTATATGAAACAAGCTGTTTCTTTATAAAGTTTCTCCCATACAACAGAAATAATGTTAGCTTACAAAAAATAAAAGTTCACTGAATTCAATTAGATCTACCCACCCACCCCTTACTTTTTCAGCACTGGTCTTTATGGTTCAATCTTTATAATAATAAATAATAATAATAATTTTTTATTTATACCCCGCCCTTCCCGGTTCAGAAAACCAGGCTTAGAGCAGCTAACAACAAATTTAAAACACTTAATTGATTTAAAATCAAGAAAGGGAAGGTGCACAATTTATTTTAAAATTAAAAATACATCTAAAATGAAAGGAAACAAATAGCAACCGAAAAACAAGATAAAAACATAAGCAATGAGTAAGACTCATACCTGAGGGATATAATTTCTTCTTTCTTGACATGCAGCATGAAACCAAGCCAGGCTAAAGAGAGCATGGGCTCGAGACAAATTCCCTTTTTTGCTAATTTGCTCCGGACTCCAAGATTCATAAGTTCGCAGTAAGTTCTTTTTCAGGCCTGGAGGTGCCTATGGAAGAAAATAAAGTCTTAGTATAAAAATTGTATCTGCAAGCAGAAGTCATGCAATAGGGCTTTACCGTTCCTGTCCTCTCCTTCCCGCTACAGCCCATTGTGACACACAGCAGGGGACACAAAGAGTTACAATGGAGATGTTGTTGTTGTTGTTGTTTAGTCGTTTAGTCGTGTCCGACTCTTCGTGACCCCATGGACCAGAGGATGCCAGGCACTCCTGTCTTCCACTGCGTCCCGCAGTTTGGTCAGACTCATGTTGGTAGCTTCGAGAACACTGTCCAATCATCTCGTCCTCTGTCGTCCCCTTCTCCTTGTGCCCTCCATCTTTCCCAACATCAGGGTCTTTTCCAGAGAGTCTTCTCTTCTCATGAGGTGGCCAAAGTATTGGAGCCTCAGCTTCAGGATCTGTCCTTCCAGTGAGCACTCAGGGCTGATTTCCTTCAGAATGGAGAGGTTTGATCTTCTTGCAGTCCATGGGACTCTCAAGTCTCCTCCAACACCATGATTCAAAAGTATCAATTCTTCGGCGATCAGCCTTCTTTATGGTCCAGCTTTCACTTCCATACATAACTACTGGGAAAACCATAGCTTTAACTATACAGACCTTCGTTGGCAAGGTGGAAAAACTGAGAGCAGGAAGTTTGCCCCTCTTGCACAATCTGACTCCCAATGGTTTTTGCCGATTCTCCCTTCACGCTGCAGCCCATATAGCCAAGAACTTTACTGAGGGTCCCCAACTCCCAAAAGAGATTTTTCAAGGACTGCAGTGAGAAAGAAGGCACAGGAAACCCCAAATTCCCCACTGGACATCTGCTCATATAACTCATAATACAATCCTATGTGTTGCTTTAGGTGTCAATTTATTTGTTAATTCCCTACTATGTTATATTTTGCTGGTAATTTAATCTTGCCTCATATGTTATCTTCAGACTTGATTGAAGCAAAATAGGAGAAAATTTAGAATGGACTTCAGCAGTCAGCCAAAGACGAAAGCCAGGCTGGGGTTGCAGATTATTCAGTTCCTGTAGAAAAGAAATGTATTTATATAAACAAACAAAAATTTAAGCAATACCACTGATGCACACAATTTCTGTCTGAAAACTTTGGGCAATAATTGATATTTTAACACACCAAAAGGTATTAGTGGAAGCACAAGCCTTATTCATCCAAAAATAATTTCAGGTTAATTTTAGTGTTGACTTAAGCAAAGGATCTGAAACTATGGTTTGGTCTTGGCTTGTGGTCATAAACTATTGTTTAAAAAAAAATTCCATGAATTTGGATGTTATTGGGAACTGCAGTTACAGTGGTACCTCGCAAGACAAATGCCTCGCAAGACAAAAAACTCGCTAGACAAAAGGTTTTTTCGTCCGCGATTTGCCTCGCAAGACGAATTTCCCTATGGGCTTGCTTCGCAAGACGAAAACGTCTTGCGACTTTGTTAAGCCGTTTAAACCGTGCTTCGCAAGACGGAAAATTCGCTAGACGGCAAAAATTGCGGAACGAATTAATTTCATCTTGCGGGGCACCACTGTATCTTAAAACTCGCAGTACAAGCTTTCAATCTTCTGTCCCATGTAAAACAGGAGAATAGTAGGCAGCATGGAAGCACAAGGTTTGTGCAGACTCATTCACATAGTGGGAAAACAAAGTTTCTGGTTATGTCTGAATTCAGCTTCCAACAAATTCCTCTCTTCTTTTGTTGTTGGAGCACAGCAATTTTTTCTAAGCAGCTGAAATATGTCATATTTTTCCTAAGGAAATTTAATGCATAGTATTTCAATGGTTTAGTATTTTAAAAAATAAATAAATTGGGGGGCACCATATTCTTTTCAATGCATAGGGCTTCTGGAGATCTTAATCTGGCCCTGCTGCTGAACATGTATATTCTCTTACCTTTTCTAATATGGGAAGCCATGACACAACCAGATGCAAATTCTTCAAGCAGAGCCATTCTCCATTTCGTGCACATTCTTTTACAGTCTGAATAGCTAGATCAGCTTGGCCCTGGCCCATAGCAACCTACAAAAGACAATCAAATGTTCTAGTTTATCACAGATATATGGTTTTATGTATCTTTTTTTAATTGGACGATGGGTTTTAGCTGTGATTTATCTCCAATTTTATTTATAGATTGCTTGGAGAGATTTTTAAATAAACAGAATTCCCACACTATGACACTGTGAAAATGCACAATATGGTAAGTTTAGAATTGCTATTGGCAGTTATTTGTGAATCATTTTGGACCACATCATCTCTAGTTAATGGAGACAGATTGCAGCTCTGTTGGTCTCATTTACATTTGTGCTGTGTCTTTATTGTATACAAAATTACTTCAGTGTAAGCTGAAGGGTCCTTCCTCTTCACTTTACATCTTATTTTTATTAGAGGGAAGCAGAATAGCAAGTTAACACAGCTTCCATCAGTCTCTGCGTAGTGTTGTACAACTTTCCATTTGGAAGATCTAGTTTTTAGCAGCCAAATATATTAAAGTAGACTTTCAGAAGAAGATATGGCAAACGGGAAAGGATTTCTGGTTCATTCCAGTATATTTATTAATAAAACTTGTATAAAAATAGTGCATTTGCTGGCCCAATTAAAGCTGCTGGTTTTATAGTGATAAATATTTAGGGCACAGAGTATCTCACACAACATCTTTGCCCAAATATTCCCACCCACCCCAGCTTTGAGATTTGTTATTGGCGTCATACTAAGGATGACATTATTTGAAAACAGAAAGACTAGCATTCACCAGGACCAGGGCCTTTTCATAGCTGCCTCAATTGTTGTGGAATGGCCTCCTTCAGGAGACTTGTTTAGCCCCAGATCATGTCTCCTTTCAAGGAAAATCTTTTATAACTCTTGTTTTGTCCTATTGCTGCTTGATTTGTTCTGTTACGGTTTCCTTAGTTTTGAAGTTGACTTAAAATTGCTTTATTCGTGGTATCATATTAAATCATATTGTAAACTAATTTGAAAACAGCAAATAGAGGTACCGTATTTTTCGCTCTATAAGACGCACCAGACCACAAGACGCACCTAGTTTTTGGAGGAGGAAAACAAGAAAAAAAAAAATCTGAATCTCAGAAGCCAGAACAGCAAGAGGGATCGCTGTGCAGTGAAAGCAGCAATCCCTCTTGCTGGTATGGCTTCTGGGATAGCTGCGCAGCCTGCATTCACTCCATAAGATGCACACACATTTCCCCTTACTTTTTAGGAGGGAAAAAGTGAGTCTTATAGAGCAAAAAATACGGTATATAAATCTACTAAATAAGCTAACAGGTCTAGCCATCAATAATATTCATATTTCTTTAAAGGCCTGTGAACGGAGGGGTGGGTGCTCTGAGGGCTAAGCTGGGCAGGGGGCCCTGCCAGGGATTGGACACTTTTTTGTTTCTAACAACACTCCTGGCCCTAGGCATCAGACAAGCTCTGCATGTGCCTGCACGAACCCTTACCAGGCAAATAATTTGTGGGCTTTTTAATGCACTGACATATATGAAACTTACCTGATGGTAGCACTCCCCATTTCTTTCAACACTTGCAAGTTCTTGTAATTCCTGAGACGGATCAGCACCAGGAGAAATAATGATCAAGATAGGTTCAATTTCTAGTGTTTCTTTATACAAGCGTTTCAGATTCAGTGGAGGAGGTGACAACTCTTTGATCCCTAGAAATGGACAAATATATAAATTTTAAAATACCAGTAAAGTTGGGAATGCATTCTGAGTAGCTACCTCTTTGCATCAGTGGTTGGAATAGTTTCCCAAGTTCCCGACTTCACTTCAGACAAAACAGTAGATCTTTGATCTATAAAATATCTTGTTATACAAAATCACACTGCAAAAATCAGACAGTAAACTATAACAGGGTGGATACTGTCATAGATATTGACCTTCCTTTCTAGTAATATTGAAGCTGGTGATAAAAGTGCCTGTATTGGAAACATATTACTGTAGCTAAAAATACCATAATTCAACTCTTGAGTTCATATACACGAATACTAGAGCTGAAAAGGAGATACATTTTAGAACTTGAACACTACAAATCACACCACCTCTATTAGTAAAATGAAGAGAGAATGGTAAAAGGTATAATGATATGTTAAAAATGTACACAACCTCCAAGGAAACTCTAACACCAACAAAAAGAAGTAATAAAAAAGCAAACTCATGCGCAGAACTACTGTGTTACAACTGTCAGGTCATTTGCTTGTCAGTGTTTTAAGAAAGTACACCTTCCTGTTTAGTGTGTCTGATGAGCATTTTTCAGGCTTTCCTGAAAAAATCATGGGTAAGCACACACTTAGATTCTAATGACAGATTGTTACCATGTAGAAAAATAAACAGAAAAGACGAGAATGAGAATAGCGACAAGAGCTGCCTTTTGTATGAAGGAAAATATAAATAAAGCTGTCGCAAAAATTGGTTCATGGGCAAAAGGGGAGGGGATAGATTCCTAGGAAGAGATCCTGAGCAGACTTCAAATAACCACTGCCACTGCCTGGATTTTAGTTTTCAAAAATGGCTTCACATGTTGCCTCAGCTACTGGATCAGAAAGAAAAACTGTATGCAGCACCTAAATGTGCTTATGATTCTCTGCATAGGGATATGCATGTGCTTTGGAATATATACAGTGGTACCCCGCAAGACGAACGCCTCGCAAGACGGAAAACCCGCTAGACGAAAGGGTTTTCCGTTTTGGAGGCGCTTCGCAAAACGAATTTCCCTATGGGCTTGCTTTGCAAGACGACAGCCCATAGGGAAATCTCCAGGACAGCGGGGAAGCGCAGCGCATCTTCCCCACTGTCCTCGGACCTCCTCCGAAGCCTGGCGGCGGGGCGGGGACACCTCCTCCCGCCGCCGCCGGGCTTCGGAAGGCTCCTCCGAAGCCGGGCGGTGGGGCGGGAACACCTCCACCCGCCGCCGGGCTTCGGAAGGCTCCTCCGAAGCCGGTCGGCGGGGCGGGAACACCTCCCACCGCCGCCCGGCTTCGGAACGATGCTCCGAAGCCGGGCGGTGGGGAGGGAACACCTCCACCCGCCGCGGGCTTCGGAAGGCTCCTCCGAAGCCAGGCGGCGGGGCGGGAACACCTCCCGCCGCCGCCCGGCTTCGGAACGATGCTCCGAAGCCGGGTGGTGGGGAGGGAACACCTCCTCCCGCCGCCCGGCTTCGGAACGATGCTCCGAAGCCAGGCGGCGGGGCCGCGAAGCCTGGGCGCGCTGATCTCAGCGCGCGCAGGCTTCGGCATGCTGGCAACTCTCCGCAAGCAGCGGGAGAGGTCCGCGAAGCCTGTCCAGGACAGCTTTTGAAGGCAGGGGGGGAGCAAAGACTTTCGCCCCCCGCCCGCCTTCAGAAGAGGTCCTGGACCTCTTCTGAAGGCTGGCGGGGGGCAAAAGTCTTTGTCCCCCCTGCCTGCCTTCCCAGGGGCTTTTAAATCGCCCCGGACAGCGGAGAAGTCCTCCGCTGTCCCGGGCGATTTTAAAATGCCGCCCGCCAGCATTTTAAGATCGCCCTGGACAGCGGAGAAGTCCTCCGCTGTCCCGGGGTTTTTTAAAATGCTGGGGGTGGGAAGAAAAGCCCTTGTTCCCCCCCCCCAGCCTTCAGAAGAGGTCGGGGACAGACTGTCCCCAGACCTGGTCTGAAGGCGGTTTCCATAGGAACGCATTAATTGATTTTCAATGCATTCCTATGGGAAACCGTGCATCGCAAGACGAAAAACTCGCAAGACGAAGAGACTTGCAGAACGAATTAATTTCGTCTTGCGAGGCACCACTGTAGTACCCATACCAGAATCAAGGTGTAATTGTTTTTTACCTCATGTTGTTCTAAAAAACGATCAACTTACCCAGAGCTTTACATGCAAAAAGGGCCATTGCGCTCTGTAGTCTATCTGGCCTGACAGCTTGGACCACAAGGACCTTGAAACAAATATAGTCACATTAAAATTCCAACATATTATCAAATACCGGTGTGCATTTTTTGATGTTAGCCGCCCTGAGCCCGGTTCCGGCCAGGAAGGGCAAGATATAAATAAAATTTATGATGATGATTACTACCACATGATTAACACAAGCGCAAGGATTCAAGTTAGCACAGACGGAATTCCCCCCCCCCTCTCCTTGCCCTATCCTCCTGATAGGGGAGGAAAATGTAATACAAAAATCTTTAAAAGAAACTGGGTATGCTTTTTAAAATATGAGCTTTTAAAAAAAAACTAGACGAAGTTATTTTCCAGATAAGTTACAATGCTGATTTAAAATACATCAATAATTCAACAAATAAGAGAAACACAAGTTGTTATATATGTTGTTTGGTCTGTGTTATTTTGAGGTTACGGTTTTTTTAAAAAAATCTTTACTTGTAGGTTCAGATTCTTGGTAATAGGAGGCACTCAATGAAAATAATTGGGGCTTGATTCAGGACAGGTAAGAGCGCAAAAGAGTTAACCTATCAAATTATCTGCCACACGATGTGGTGATGGCAATCAAATTGGATCTTTTTTTTTTTAAAGGATATTGGATCTGCAAATGGGTATTAGTTATGACAACTGTAGTGGAATATTCATGTTCAGAATGCCATCGAATACGAGTTGATGGTGTATGTGGAGGACAGCAGTAAATGATTATTAACATGACTTATCAGTGTTAGTCCTGGAAACATCTGGTTAGTCACCGTGGGAGTAAAGAGACCTGGACTAGATAAATTTTAGTTTTGATACAGCAGATGTTTTTGCATCATCTCAATTCAATATAAATTCTGCAGTATTTCTAGGCTTGTTAACCAATTAAAGTATGCTTTCTGGGTGATTGACTTTTGAAGTTAAGCAACTAAAATAAACACCAATTGGTGAGCTGTTGTATAGGTGAGATTGAAAAGCATTTAATGGAAAGAGTGCTTTATTTTAATAAAATGAACAGATAATCTTCTTAAGTAGTGCCTGAATTTTTTTTAAAAAATAATATTAACAGTTCCGTCAGCACTGATAACCTTCTCATGGGTGACAGCTCCAATTAAAATCAATTAAAATGGCAGTTTTTAATATGTGACTAATACATTAATCTATCAATTCTGTTGCTCAGTCAGTCAATGCTTCTAGGCCTCTCTCTTTACAATATGGCAATCTGATGTAGCTGGTAGAAGCTGACAAAACAGTAGCACTGCAGGGGTAAATGAAACATTGTAGCACCCACTGTAAGAATGTAAGAGGAGCCCTGCTGGATCAGACCAAAGTCCCATCTAGTCCAGCATCTTGTTTTCAGAGTCATCAAACAGGTGGAAAGTCCACAAGCAGGACAAGAGTGCAACAGCACTTCTGCGATTCCCAGAGGCATACTGTCAGAGGCTAAGACCTCTACCTGAGGGATAGTTTTATTCCCCAGAAGATGTAGTAGATAATAAGGCTGCACTACTTACCTGTCCTCCCTTTGGCCAAATCGCCATGCATACTGAGAGGAGGAGGGGTGAGACAGAGACCCTGAAAACATGCTGGCAGAGCCAATCCAGTCCTTCTGCCAGTGCGTTTCCGCCATTCTGACCTTACTCCTCCTCTTCTTCTCTAACCAGGTAGGTAGCAGTGACTAGGCTGGAGGGAGGTCAGGTAAGTGATGTGCCCCCCCCCCCATTGTCTGCTACTGCCTGGAAGGTGAGAAGTAACTAACTTCCTCTTATCAAAGCCCGGAATTTACCTGCACAGGTGGGCTAACTCTATACAGAGATTTGCCTAGACAATCAGGAACAGTGGCCAATCTCCTTCTTATTATAGCCATTTATTATAAATATATATATAATTGCATTTTAATAAGGCAAGCTGGATCAAAAAGTCAAAAGTAAGGATGGATTGAAAGTTTCTAGTCCTTGAAAATATAATTAATTTATTTATTTTACTTCTCGGGCAAGATCCTATCATCTTAATAATAAAAGTAGGCAGGCGCAAGTGTGTTCTTATTTCCTTAAGTCTCATATCTTAAACCTTTTATTCCTCTCCTCACCTGGAGACGGTCTCTACCATTCCTCCTCTGCCCAGTCCCTGACAGTCAGACAGGAAGGAAAAAAACAGAGAGAGGAGACACTTGCTTCCCAGAATTCTATGCTCTCCTGCCTCATCACCACTGAGGTCATACCCAACCAGTGAATGGATTCAGACCTCCAAAATCTATTCTTCAGGTAAGACCAATCATACTTTCTCTTGGTGCCTGGTGTGAAAAACACAAGCTCCGTCTGGCCTTGCTACCTTTCAGACTGAAAAAAATCACTCTGCATGCTCCAAAACATTCCCACGAGGTCCACTGTTCACATTTTCACAAGCCGATTCTGGCTTAGTAAGGTGTGAACTTGAAATAACTTTTTAAATAAGATGTTAAATAATGTCAGTGCATCAAGTGTGGCTTCATCAAGAAAATCATTTTTTTAAGGGAATAACAATTAATTGAGGGAATGTTAAAATCGATCAATTAATTTATGGGGAGAATCAATTTCAAATTGGAAAAGGAATCAAAGGACAACAACAGACAGAAGAAACCAATGGACACTCACATTCAGAGGAAAAAATAAATTCAAAAGCCCTTAAATAAACCCAAGAAGTACTGGAATTAATACAGGGATAAAGGCACACCACTCACACCCTCATCTAATTCACAAACCACACAAATCACAGACTAAGCAACAACAAAGCAAGGCCAGAAACGCACAAGCATTTGCCCTAGTGCCCACTTGAGAACATAATATTTATTTCCAAAGCACCACGGAAAAATCAGGCTGATGCTAAAAAGGGGGGCTCGTGCTATGGAGGCAAACGAGGATAAATGCTTGTTGGCAGAGCACTCTGGAAATTGCAGATTTGAAGATATGCAAAGCACAGATGATCTACCAATCTATGGATTTCCCCTATAAACATCTAGAGAGCAGTGGCCACACATGCACAGTACAACATAGATCTGAACCTACAGCCCTGGTAGCACTTTGCATACTTAACAGTTATACTGTCTTGGGTATTTTTATATTGTTGCTCACTGTGAAGCTTGAATAAGTCTGCTTTGAATGAACTGTGGTCTACAGTGCTAGCCATCAGTAATTCTCTTTGTTTTATTGCTACTTATTAAAAAAAACTTCAAGCCATACTAAAATTGCATATTAAAACACCAAATTTAATTTTGACGAAGTTCCATTGCAAATGGTATTTTAGCAATGACAAACTTCTTGCACTGGTTTCAATGAGACTAAGGATGAGTAGTTTCATTGAACATGGCTGCCACGGCCACGTTTAGCTAGACTGTGGTCTAATATTTAAATAAGGAAATATTAAAGTATACCTGTTGAAACAGTGAGATTCTGTTTGCAATAATAGACGGAAAATCTTGTTCACACATTGAACTCCGTGAGAAAGTCTGCCATAGAGGTGCATCTTGAAAGCAAATGGTCTGATACAGGTTTGGAAGAGAGATCTGAAGAACAATTGTGCAAGTTTTATATTTAACAGCAAAAAAAGTAGTGATCTATTTTTAATAGCTGAACAAGGAATAATTTGAATAAACTGTCATATAATTGCAATTGTTGAACAATTCATTCTTTGCAGCCCTTTAACAAGCTACTTAGGAGTAACTTTTTTCATTGATTTCTAAAGAAGTGCACTCATGTGGCTTATAATGTACCCAATGTGTCAAAACAATATGCCAGTTATAAGACCACTGCTAATTTAAGAATGTGGTCCCATTTACATATATTTCTAGTGAAATGAAACCTATACCCCATGCATAATCTCACAGCATCACCAGTGATGAGGAGCAGAATTGTTCCACTGCCATAGTTTTCCATGGAAAATGTTCCATTTCTAAAAATGCATTGCTTCATAAAATTAACAACTTAGTAAATTTTTACAATACCAGTCAAACTGAAAAACAGCTCAAAAGTGTGACTAACTTTCCCAGGAAATGCATGCATGCACACACACACACAGGCATAAATAATGCACAGCAATTTGGTCACCAAAATTGGTATGCTGATTTAGTGCCTTCAACCGTCCCAGCACCTTAATATACCGTATTTTGCGCCCCATAAGACGCTCCGGCCCATAAGACGCACCTAGTTTTTTGGGGGGGAAATAAAGAAAAAAAATTTTATTTTCCCCCCCAGGTGCGGGGCTGGAAGAACCAGGTCGGGGAACAGTGGGAAGGCACGCTCTGCCTCTCCGCTGTCCCCCGAGCTTGTGGGGCTGGCGATGGGGAGAAGTGCACCAGTCCCGGCAGGGCAGGCAGCTCTGCGCCGCCATCCAGAGCGGGGCTGGTCCCAGGACCGCAGGCAGCTCTGTGCGGCCACCGGGAGCGGGGCGGAGCTTCTCCCCCGGCTCCCGGTGGCCGCGCAGAGCTGCGCTGGTCCCGGGACTGCAGGCAGCTCTGCGCAACCCTCGGAGCCGGTCTCCTGAGGGTTGCGCAGAGCTTCCTGAAGCCTGGAGAGCGAGAGGGGTCGGTGCGCACCGACCCCCCTCGCTCTCCAGGCTTCAGCGAAAGCCTGCATTCGCCCCATAAGACGCAGGCACATTTCCCCTTCATTTTTGGAGGGGGAAAAGTGCGTCTTATGGGGCGAAAAATACGGTAAACACCTTCTGGTGGTTCCCTCACTGCAAGAAGTTAAGTAACAGGGAACCAGGCAGAGGGCCTTCTTGGTAGTCACTCCCGCCCTGCGGAACACCCTCTCATCAGGTGTCAAGGAAATAAACAATTATTTGACTTTTAGAAGACATCTGAAGGCAGCCCTGTATAGGGAAATTTTTAATGTTTTATTGTGTTTTTAATATTTTGATGGGAGCCGCCCAGAGTGGCTGAGGCAACACAGTCAAATGGGCAGCGTATTATTATTATTATTATTATTATTATTATTATTATTATTCCATATTTGTATATTTTTTCTGCTAAAATATTACTTAATTAATGCAATTCATACTGTTTTGGTAAATTGAGAAATGAGGAAGCAAAACAGGGACTACAGAGAAGACATTCTGAAAAGTCAAGAGTACATGTTACATATAAACATATATAACTGAACCTCAACAATACTAGATCAATTGCTGCATTATTATCTAGAAAAGGCAGGCCACTCTGCAGAATGAAAATATATTATATGGGTGTGGTTTCAATGCAAGAAAGTGAGTGAAGAATTCATCTTGGAATAGTCAAATTTAAATTACCTAATCCGATCATATTAGCAAACGTCAATTTTCTTAGTGTTAAACTGATTTTTGAAGAAAACGTCAAGTGAAATAATACCTTTAGAGTTGCTACCGCCCATGCTCTTTCCTGTTCAATCCAAGAAGGAATCTGGTCTCTTATGCTTTTTTGGGAATCCTTAATAGAACAAGAACAGATTACTGTATTTTGAAAATGTTTCACATATACCAGCAAGTTTTAAGGTATAGCACAGTAAAATTGAAACATTTTAACTTCCACTGGTTTCAAAGGCAGTGTTAGGCATATCTCAATCTTACTTCATTGAAATCAAAATAATTTGAAAGTGCATATTTGTTATGGAAAGGTGCAGTAGAGAAGAAGACACAATGCTGGAGTTATAAAAATGCATAATCAATAATAGCTTTTGACCATTGCTTTTCTGTATTGATTGCTTGTAATGTGCCTCAGAAATATCCACATCTTTCACTACCTGTACTCACACAGCTAAAACTGAAAACAAGTGATGTGAACATACCCTAATCACCCATGTTTTAGAGGTTTTTTCTCCTTCAATCATTCGGGGGGGGGGGGCGGGGCGGCAGGATTAGTTCTAATTTCAAAATGATATCTGTGATCTCATGAGTAACACCTACAGTATTTTATATAGTAGGGATCTCTCTTAATAAAGCTGTTCAACATTGCTATGTCTTATGAAATCACTACAAAGCAGTCTCCACTTCCTATGATATTTGGAATCTCAGCTTGTCTAGAGTGATCAGAAGGAGCCACCCATGACAAGAACTTGAACTACTGGTTTGGCCCAATCAGGTACCCACTTGGGGTTAAAGTCCGAAATTCTCATCAGCACAAAACAGTTAAAAACAAAAAAAACCATGTTTTTAAGGTCTGAAGCCTCTGGGCCACGGAGGTGTATGGCATTTGGAAGATATAGTGGACTACTTTTTATGATAAATATCCGTTGTTTCTGAATGTCTGATGTAGATTTTCAATTTGCATGTTCTATATGGGACAATGACAATAAAGATAATCGTATCGTAAGACTCACGGATTTTCGTAACATGTCTCCAATGATCACACCCGTAAATGTGTCCCATTCCTATAAAACAATGAAAGGAACCCAAGTTAAAATATGCTGAAGCGTAACATACATAAGTGTAAATTCTGAAAGCCAAAAGGAAATGAATATTACATTTTCAAAGGGACTTAAGAAATGTAATACCCCAGTTCACGTGCAACGCTGAAACATGGAAAAGCTTCAAAAAGCCCAAATGAAATGTCACACCTCTGCTCTCCTCCTGCAGCATAGACAGGAGGAGCACTTCTCCTGAATTTAGTTAAACTATTAAAAGAATCTCAGTTTAGCATTGTGTTTGAAAGTAACCTTGGCAGAAGTCCTGGTCACGTGCAAGGAGTAGTAGTAGGGAGCGTGAAAGTGTGAAGAATCACTTGTTAAGGCTCATTCCTGGTTCAGTGTTACATGCGAATGTGACAATTATTGGCTAGCAATGACTAAAGCATGTGTTTGAAACCCTGTAAAAGGAAGAGAGTTGTGGAAATAATTTGAAGTGCAGAGGTGGCAGGCAAGAGAACAGCTAAACCCATCCTACATCCAGCTGATAATTTTGTTCTTGGCTACTTTCTGAGATTCCTAGATCAGGAGGTCAGTGTGAAAGACTGGTGGCACTGGTGGCACTGGTGACAGTTCCAGGGAACATTTGAGCTGGAACATATATAGTACCCATTAGTCAGAGGTAGACTGCTCCTACTAGTGTTGTGAGACAATCTTCTCTCCCAACCAGGGCAGGCCTGGAATCATTGAGAAGATACCCTTCTTGCTAGTCTCAAAATCATCTATTGAGCAAGCTAAGGCCACTGAGACAAGGTCTGCCAGTTTTGTACTGTCTGAACCAGAGAATTCTACCACATGTGGAATCACAAAGCTTATATTGCAATCTGGAAAGGAAATTATTGAAATGTTTATCTCATCGTTGTTGATGAAAAAAACCTCTGCTGCTCTTTGCTTTCCTTAACTACGCCTTTAGGAATATCCTGAATAATTTCCCCAAAACACATGGAGGACTACATGTGGTAGCTACATTTGTTTCATATGTTGTTTTATACTTTGAAGCTACAGGTCAATTTTTAGCCATATATTATGTAATCACAACTTCTAAAAGATCTCACGCCCATAACACACAGCTGTTCTAGCAAAATGTGGAGAGAGCTAAGGGCTGATAGTGCTAAGGAATCACAAGCTCTGCACACCACCATTTCATTTTGTCCTGTGGATCTCTCATATCCTGTGGCAATATTTCATCAGACATTACAACTGTCAGAGGAACATCCACCGGGGATGTTACAAGATGCCCCAGCGTCCTTAAGGAAAGCATTGTATTTGCTATGTTTATTTTTTATTTAGCTGGGTAGCTGGAAGATATTCTAGTGCTCATATTTATTTTCTGCTTATCAAATCATTCAAATGTAAAAGGAAGCATTCCTATATCACTTACATTATCTTGAAAAAGCTCAGGATGCATGCCTTTCACAAAATGCAATGCAAACATCAGTTGATCAGCCTACAATAACAAAAAGTTAGATACATTAAGGACAGTATGCTAGGCTACGTTTTCTAGGAATTTAAACCCTATAATTAAGTTTTCACATATGCACAGGAACTAAAGGCAATGTTAATTATAAGATCATATATTATTTTCAGAGAACTGGCAACATACTTTGAGGGGGGAACTAAATGTAGCTAATTTTCTTTTCATCAAGCCAGTTTGGGAGTGTGGTGTGAAGGCTTTAACTTAGGCTTCCTCAACCTCAGTCCTCCAGATGTTTTGAGACTACAGTTCCCATCATAGCTGACCACTGGTCCTGCTAGCTAGGGATCATGGGAGTTGTAGGCCAAAAACATCTGGAGGGCTGAGGTTGAGGAAGCCTACTTTAACTCTTCGCTCCCATCATGGTCCCAATCAAAACTGCCCCACACACTTCCTATTCATAATGAGGGGAAAGCTACTGATGCCAATAAAAGCTTTCATCCCATTGTGAAAAGGAGCTAAGAGTTAAGGCTTAATTCCAATTACAGCATAGTCCTTATCCAGATTACATATTCCCTATGCAGAAAGAAAAATTAAACACAACCCCAAACTATGTGACAATCATGTCTTGTTTAGCTCTTAGTCACTTCTAAGGAATATCTCTGCTGACATGGCAGGGGTGGGATCAGAGCTTTAGGCAGAGAAGCAGCAGTCCCTCTGTTGAATGGGCTTTGGATCGGATGTAACTTTACACTAGCTTAGTTTACACCGGTGTACTTTATGCCAGCTTGTGCATACGACTGCTCTCTTTATTTCTTAAATCAAGTTTAAGAGAACATGCTATGTGATCACATATTCCTCTCTCCCCTCTTGTGCAGATATTTTCCCCAACGGCCTTAACAGTGGCTGAGCAGTTACGACAAACTAGAACCATTGCTTAATGCTAACTAAGGTTGTGTTTGATCAGAATCTGAATTGTGCTTCAAATTATTCGTTTTTGTGAATAAGATCATATGCCCTATTTTAGTCTGTTACTGTTAATATGGTTACTATGTCTCTAAGTGTGGCATGCAATGATTTTGAAAATGATATGAAAGATGCAAAACAGATCTAATTAATTAATTTTGTAATGCACAAAGGCTTATAACTTTAGCTTGGAAATCTTTTAATATTGAATGGCTGCAGTGTCAGTGCAGTACACAGTCTTACATTACAGCCATATATCAGCTGAAGTGAAAGGGTAATTGAACTAGCTCATTTCTGAACCAAGCAACTACATAAATCCCTAACTACTAATTTATAGTTTTTCAATGAATTCGCTTTCAGAGCTAACCAGCAGCATTTTAAATTCATCTACAGTACCCAGCTGAAACAAAGGGTCAGATGCAGCAATGTTGATGATATAAAGCACCATCATAACAAAAGCAAATGGTAATAATTCATTTTGATATCACAAAATTATATGTTTAACCTTCCATTCATCTTCTACTCTTCAGGGGAGATTTTGAAAACAAGAAATCTCTCATATACTGTATATTATGAAGTGCCTGGAATGTGCTATTTCATTCAACTTCTGTGGTAATGCAAAGTCATATGCTGACAACATATAGAAGACACCAGTCTAACTATTTAGGTTGGTGAAGAAAAACTCCAATCTTCCAAAAGCACAGTCATTGTGCAACCCCATTCCGTTCAAGGGGACTAGAACAGAGCACAGTGGACTTGGTGCAAAGATGGGGATAATGAACAACAGCAGCCTCCTTAGACAGTCTTAGCTACTGAACCAAAAAGCTTGCTTTCAATGGTTGGGGTAGCTTGAGGTTCCCTTCTGACAGATGCTAATAACGAAAAAATTAATCTAGAAAATAAATAAAAACACATTGAAGAATATGTTTAAGGATTAGCTGTCCACCAAAAGAAATCACACCAGCAAAAGTGCCGAGCAGCTCCAGAAATTGCTAGACGAACCTAAGCATTTTGACCCATTTAAATCTGGCAGCAGACTTTGGTTTGAAACTGCCTTGGTTGCCCTGATATATGAACTACACTTCAAGAGGCAGGAGAGTGAAGCTCTGTTGCTTCTACTGTATCAATTGTTGGCTTTTGATACTAGCAACAATAGTATCCTACTGGGAAGGTTCTTGCGACTGGGAACTGGATGGCTCTATTGGTTGCATCCTACCTGGAGAGGCTGTTTCAGAGACTGGTAAAAGAGTTGGAGAGTTCTGCTCGTGAAATTTATCCTACTTGCTTCTGCAGGGCTCATTCTTGTCCCCGCTACTATTTAACATGTGCATGAAATGATTGAGTGATTTGTCACTTGATAATTTGTTTAAAATATATATAATATGCATTTTTACAGCTTATATATGCATCATACAATATTCATCATTTCTCTCTTATCCTCAGACTTCCCAGTCCATCTCTCCATGGCATTCTAGGTTGTCTTTTGTCGGCTGCATATTCTATTATTCCATCCATTTTCATCTTAAATCTTCCTTTCTTTAGTTTTATCTGCTGCTCATATGTTCATTCCTACTTGTAGGTTAAATTGACTATTATAGCCTCTAAGATATTGTTCAAAGAACTTCCACTCATCTCTTATCCATGGCTCATCCTTATTTCTTAATTTCGCGGTCATAGTTACTAATTCAGTGTATTCTATCAATTTATTCTGCCAAATTTATTTCCATTTTTCCACATAAAACACTCTAGCTGTGGTGGTCGCATAGAAAAAGAGACTGAGTGCCTTTTTCAGGATATCATTACTTGTTATTCCTAATAGAAATGCTTAAGGTCTTTTGGGAAATGTGATCTTAAGTACTGTATCTTTTTTAAAATTCTGTATGATGTCACCTGAAAATTTGGTGTGAAATGTAATCAATGTGTGAATTGGTTTAAATATATATATATATCTATAGCTCATCTTTCGGGATACAAATTCTTCCAAAACAGCTTGTAAGTAACATAAAATACCTCAATAAAATTACAGTAAAACAATATTAAAGCCCTCAAAATCCTCCCCATGGGACAGTTGGCAGCAGATGGTTCAGAGGGAGAGGGCAGTTCAACTAGAAACTGGGGTTATCATCACTTGCCTCTCTCCACCCCAGAATTATTTCTATAGACCAGGGGTGGCCAACTCCCAAGAGACTGTGATCTACTCACAGAGTTAAAAACTGGCAGTGATCTACCCCCTTTTGGGGGGTTCATGTCTAAATTGTTGAGCTTTTTTTAGGAAGGGAAGCCCTGTTTTCTGGGGTTCAAGTCAAAGTTGTTGAGCTTCTTTGGGGAGAGCCAGTGATTTACCAGTGATCACAATCTACCTGCTGCCTGCTATAGACAGTTGGTGGAAGGTAGCCCTGTGGGCAAAGGGCAGTCCAGGCGAAAGAGGCTCTGAGGTTTTATTAACTTGCTTTCCAGCTGGAACAGAACTAGGCATCACCAGTGTTATTAGATGTGGGGCCTTCTTTGAAGACAGCTTGGAAAATCCAGTCACTGCTAGGCTGCTAACTGGGACTGCGTATCCAAATTACATCTCATCTGTGTTAAAAGCATAACTGGTTCTTGGTCGATTTCCAAGCTCAATTCAAAGTGCTGGTGTTGTCCAATCTGCCCAATCACTGAAATCATCACCTGAGGCTCTTTCTAGGTTCTGTGCCATCTGAGATAAGGTGAGTAGTGACTGGAGAGAAAGCCTTTTCAACTGTGGCAGTCCCTCTTTGCAATGGTCTTCCCAGGACAGCTTGCCTGGCAGCTATTAATGGTATTTCAGTGCTAGGCAAAGAGCTTTTCTTTGGTTTCCCAGACTTTGTAGACATTTTGATCTCTTGTAGGGTTTTATTATGTGCCATTTTCAGTGCTTTTATGAATATATTGTTTTAGTGCTTTTATGAATACATTGTGGTATTGTTTTATTTCCATTAAATAAAATATTATTCTGCATTTCATTGCTGAAGGAACAATTAAAAAAATACATAATAAATATATTTGAATCAGGGACTGCCTGACTCTTAGCTCTTTCTGACTACACTAGCTCTACAATATAGCCAATGAAATACACAAATAAGTATTTAGTTTGAATGATTTGCCTTGCATCATTTGTTATGTATAATCTTTTTCTGGGGGGAAATTTGTTCATTAGAGCTCAATGAAGGCTCTGCATGTACTCTGACTGTGAATACAGACAATCTAAAAACTAAAAAAATTCCTTCCAGTAGCACCTTAAAGACCAACTAAGTTAGTTCTTGGTATGAGCTTTCGTGTGCATGCACACTTCTTCAGATATCTAACTTAGTTGGTCTTTAAGGTGCTACTGGAAGGATTTTTTATTTATTTTGACTATGGCAGACCAACACGGCTACCTATCTGTAACTGAATCTAAAAACTGTATGCTTATTTTAACCATAGTAAATACAACCACTTCACTCTTTTCAAAGTGAATAATTGGGCAGTCCACTGGAAAAATATGTGCTGTATGGTCTGTTACAAAACAGGTCAATCATTGTTCAGTGCCAGGTAATTCCCTTTCAGTCTATAGTGTCGTGCATACAAAATTACAAAATCATGTGTTCCCTCTGTTCTCAGAAAGGTTATGGTCATGCAAGAAACATTCCTGTGCAATAATGCTTCTTAGTGAACTAAGCCAATAATGACAACCCGTTGCTCGTTCACCAAAATGGTTCTCAAATAATAAGGTACCATTTTGTGATGATACTGTGCTTGAAGCTATCATGCTTGGGACTCTCACCCTTGACATACGGCAATCTGGAGAACAAATTCCTAAGTGACGAATGCAAGATTCCACTAAGGCCTGGAGTGGTTCCAGTGTGTATGACGGCTATATCTTCCCCACAAATTCAACTACAGTCCAGATGTTTGTTCCTTCCTCATCTGACACAATACCTGTCACAATGTTGCCCCAAGGTACCCTTCAGTATGTGTCTGGGGGTACAGTGTAGTGCATTGTATGCTAATGTGAAGAACTGGTCAAAGATGCATATGTATAAATCAATTGGCTGGGCAGCACAGGATGAGGTGAAAGCAGCTCCTGCCCCTGATCAAGGTTTCCAGCTTCCTTCCAGCAAGGGTTTTTTATAGGACAGGTTATATACCCTTTTCTACTAAGTTCTATTTTGTTAGAAAAGGCAGAGAAAATGGGCTGCATCAGTTCTGGGGTGTCAGAAGGGGCTGATATGTTGCTCAGTACAAGAGTTCCTATATATTACAGCATACAAAGATACCAGGATCCAGTACGACTCAAGAGATTGATGATTTTATGAACTAAGGCAATGTGCCCTTAATAAAAAAAGAGTTATCAGTAAAGCCATAAGTGAATCCTGAAAGAACATTGTTTGTTTTGGGTACCATTCCTTTCCTTCTTTTTCCAAATACTGGTGTTTCTGAAGTTAATGGTGTCCCAGTGCTGTAATAAGGCAATAGTCCCAAGGTGAGCAAAAAGGCTGTTTATAAAGCAGGAAACTCATTTGTTCTGCCAAACAAGGCAAAAAGCTGCTGTGTACAGCTCTCATGAGTAAAAAGCAAACACCTCTTACTAACAAATAAGCAAATTTTAGCATTATTCTGTATCTACTGATCCATATATTCAAGCGCGCCAAGCTATGGCTGCAGTGGGAATATAATTTCACATTCAGTACTGTGAATCAGTGCAGAGGAAAATAAAATCTTACCTTAAACAAACAGCGACAGACATATTCATATACCATGTGTTTTAAGGAGCTGATAAGAGACTTGATTCTTTCCTCTGTATTCCCCAAGTCCTAAAAATAATGGTTAATAATAATAATAATAATTTATTTGTACTCCACCTATCTGACTGGGTTGCCAGTTAAAATGTTAACTATCACTTTACAGATAAAAACCTACATCAAGCGACTCAAATATTGCTTTAAGAAAATTTGGTGTGCTATATTGTCAACCTACGGAAATTGTGTATGTATACCAAGCAATAGGCTCCCCCTACAATCAGCAATCATCTACTTCAGGCTTCCTCAAGCTCTGCTCTCCAGATGTTTTTGGCCTACAACTCCCATGAGCCTTAGCTAGCAGGACCAGTGGTCAGGGATGATGGGAATTGTAGTCTCAAAACATCTGGAGGGCCGAGTTTGAGGAAGCCTGATCTACTTCATTCAGAGAAGTAATTTAAACATGTCAGCAGTAATACTGGGCTGAGAGAAGCTTGCCTGGGTATGGCGTACCAGAGAGGAGTACTACCATGACAGATTATATAAACTTTTCAGAACACAATGTACAATTAAAGAAATACTGGAAAAATCTACCTGGACTCTCAAAGTTAGTTAGTTGGCAATATGAAGGAGGTTAGTTGGCAATATGAACTAAACCGGTTTTGGAACCTTTTCCATTTACAATCCTTAAGTATTTTAAGCCTGTATACTATTTTAATTGCTCTGTTTTACACTAATTATATGGACCCATCAGGAAGAATTCATCCAAGTAAGCTGTGTCCTTTGATACTCTTTTTCCTGAAATTGGGAAGTTGGCTCATTGTGCCTGAATCTTATTCTTCCTGCTCAGAGACAGAAATAAAGACTTGCATGCAGAAGCAGATGGTGTGCTGAGTCTGCCCCACTCATCTGACCTTATCCGGCTGAGTCAATGCAACATACTAGGATGAAGAGGAGGAGAGGAATGGTAGTAGCAAGGCTGGCCCACCACTGTGCAAAGGCATTGGTGGACTCAACCATGAGCTCCATGCCAACCCCACCACCATCCTGTTCCTCCCCTCCGCCAGCATGGTATGCAGTAGGGACTCAGCTGGATGGAGGTTAGGGGGGTGGCACAGCCCCGTTATGTTGTGGTCTGCTGCTTACATGTACATTCTATCGATTTCAGGATTCCTTAGAATCTGGACTTCTGCTTCCTAAATCTAAGAATTGAGATCCTTGTAAAACTGCCCCTTTGTTTCCCCGCCACACCAAAGCATTGCAATAAGCAAGCGGGGCTCGCGAAAGCTCCCATGGGAAGTAGTGGCATGGGTGCAACACCCTGAATGCCTTTTGTGCTGCACCTGTATTAACAAGCCACAGTTAACGTGCATTAAAGCAAGATAAATACAGTGGTGCCTCGCAAGACGAAATTAATTCATTCCACAAGTCTCTTCGTCTTGCGAGTTTTTCGTCTTGCGATGCACGGTTTCCCATAGGAATGCATTGAAAATCAATTAATGCGTTCCTAGGGAAACCGCCTTCAGACCAGGTCCGGGGACAGTCTGTCCCCGGACCTCTTCTGAAGGCTGGGGGGGGGGGACAAGGGCTTTTCTTCCCACCCGCAGCATTTTAAAAAACCCCGGGACAGCGGAGGACTTCTCCGCTGTCCGGGGCGATTTAAAAGCCCCTGGGAAGGCAGGCAGGGGGGACAAAGACTTTTGCCCCCCGCCCGCCTTCAGAAGAGGTCCTGGACCTCTTCTGAAGGCGGGCGGGGGGGCGAAAGTCTTTGCTACCCCCGCCTGCCTTCAAAAGCCCTCCGGGACAGGCAGGCAGGGGGGAGCAAAGACTTTCGCCCCCCGCCAGCCTTCAGAAGGTGTTCCTGCCCCGCCGCCCGGCTTCGGAGCAGCATTCCGAAGCCCGGCGGCGGGGGCGGGTGTTCCCCTCCCCCCACCCGGCTTCGGAGCACCGTTCCGAAGCCCGGCAGCGGGGGCGGGTGTTCCCTCCCCCCCCGCCCGGCTTCGGAGCACCGTTCCGAAGCCCGGCGGCGGCGGGAGGAGGCGTTCCCGCCCCACCGCCCGGCTTCGGAGGAGGTCCGAGGACAGTGGGGAAGACGCGCTGCGCTCCCCCGCTGTCCCGGATATTTCCCTATGGGCTGTCGTCTTGCGAAGCAAGCCCATAGGGAAATTCGTCTTGCGAAGCGCCTCCAAAACGGAAAACCCTTTCGTCTAGCGGGTTTTCCGTCTTGCGAGGCGTTCGTCTTGCGAGGTACCACTGTACTTGTAAGACTGAATCCAAGACTGCATCTTCAAAGGAACTCGTTGGAGCAAGTGCTTTGCAGAATGTCACTAATGGCAGCTTACATTAAAAAAAAAAAAATTCAGGGGAATTTCAGTCGGAACTGAAAACATAGAAACGCACGAGTTTTGTTGCAATTTGGGTCTTCCTTTGATAGAGTGTTTAACACTTTATCTTCCTAAGATAAAGTGCTCTGAGTAAAAAGAAGTTGAAGTGATTATTGGGAAGATTGCCCCTTGCTGGTCCCATGCTGCCTCACCACGGCTATTTAACCTTGACTAACTGAAAGATGCATTATGCCTTCACAGTCCTAACTTCATACCCTGGGTCTTCAAAAGTCTCCCCTTACAGCTGCTGTTAACTTTGATTTAATAACATACGAGCAACTTAAAAAAAACCTTTGAAGCATGATTCCCTATTCTGACAAATACAAAAATAATTTGCTTTATTTGCAAATTAGCTACTAACTGGAGATCATGTATTTACATAAAATTCATCTTAATATCCTCATCTGAACTTGCTTTTTAGAATTTGTTATCTTTGCATCCAAGAACCTTTAGAGCTACAGTATTTTATTAAGACATTCTCTGGGAAGATTATGCAGTTCCCATAGGACAGAATTTCTCTTTATTCATACCCTGACAGTACAATGTATGCCACGTAATACTGCCAGTATTAATTTTATGTTCTTATTTAAAATATCCAAAGTACTTAGACATTTTGTGCTACCATTAATAGATTGCTTTCCCCCTTATTTCTTTCCTTTTCCTTTCCAATTTATTTCAAACAGCCCTATTCCTAGGACTTGAGGCAAGTAACAATTTAAAAGCAATACATATATAAAACTCTAAAAATAAATAACACGTTGCCTGCTTCAGAATAATGGCACATACCAGTTCACTTTGTAGGGCCCTTTGAAAAAGTCTTAGGAAAGAAGCCAAGCTAAAGCGGTACATGTTATTAATTTTGGACAAGTCAGAGATAATAAAGTACATCTTGCTGGCACTTTCTGCCAGAGGGAGATAGGCGTCCCTTTCCTAAGAAAAAAGAAGAGTTAGCATTAGAATGCTACCGCCATCTACTGGTCACAAAAAATAAATTCATTTCTAATGAAATACGTAAAGATATATACAGTACAGTAGTCCTGCACATTGTAAGGCATATTATATGATCTCTCATTCTTATATACATTTCAATAAAATTTTGCAAACTTAAAATACATTTCACAAATGCTCAACTGTAGAACTGGGAAAGAAAGCAAGTGATGACGAATCTGCAAGAGAGGGAAAAAAACTAAATGGAGATTAACATTGAGCAAGGAGATGGGGGATTTCCAAGAGGGACGCAAACCTATCTGCAAATTCCTGGCAGTTTCAAAAGCCATCTATTATTTGGTATAACTGCCTAGTGTAGAATGATGAACAAGTGAAATGTCCTACTGGCTCCACTACAAACCCTTAGATACATCTAGAATTGTTCTCTCTGGATTTGCATCTGTATATTAAGCCACTGAAGTTCTTTGAAAAGAACTTCTGAACACTGGGTTTGTGGGTAAAATTTATTCCATAAATCCTCTAGTTTGCATGTCCTACTGAAAATAAGTCTAGGCATGCGTAACTACAATAATAACACATCTCCCCCCTGTTCATCTCTACCTCCTTTCCTTTTCACATCATCTTGTTGTGTTGAATTTAAAAAGTTAGTCCCTAACATGTGTGCAAATTTGATTTGTGACATATCAGGGAGCCAGTCATAGATGTCATATACCTTTAACGGCCTTCACTTCACTAAAGTATACCCAAACTTAAGAGATAATTTTTCAGTCCAAGAACACAAAAATGTCTCTGCTAGCGACTGAAGACACCAGAAAAGGTGTGTTCATTCTACAGGTTGAGAATATCAGTTACATCACCTGACTTGGCACTGGTGAAGGTAGAGAAAACAGTGTCCAGCTTAACATATGAATGAACAAGCCACTGCTTTCAATGGATGAATGAATCACCCTGCTGAACTCTGTCAATGAAATCACAGTGACATAGCAGAGCCAAGCATAATTCTGAGCTGGATGGTGCCCTATGTCTCTTCCTTGTGAAATAAAAGATTATTACTAGATATTTGTAATTGAAATAGTTCTACCAAGCAATGTAAGATATACTAACAGACTGCAGAATTAGGGCCAAGTTAATCAAATAGGAGCTATTATAAAATATTTTACTTAGCAAAAGTGCACCCAAATAAAACAAGTATAAGGAAGCCAAGTTACCTGATCGAGAGAAATCTGAAGTCTATGAAATTCAACAAGTGATTCTTGGATTAGAGCACTACTTGCTTTTGTCTGATTCAAGGATTCAATCAGATCTTTATTTTCAAGTATATTTCCCTGAGAGGTTGCAAGTGTCTGCAGGGAGGAAAAAGAGTTCAGTTTCCTTATAACTGGGCAATTTTAAGGAAAAGTGAGTTGTATATATGGAATATGTGGCAATACTTTAAAAATTAGAGAGATGCTGATGAAATCTAAGTATGCATTACATTTCTTGAATACTGGAACCAGGCTACCTTACCCTTCCATCCTAGTCACAGCATTTCATTCACTTATTGCCAACTCACATTAAAATGAATTTGGGTATGCTCCTGAACTCATTTTGAAATTGGATTCTATTAGTCCCACAGCTTTCTCATCATCTCTAAATCTGGGTTTTCACATTAAGTTTGAACAAGCCCTGATAGGGGCTTGAACTGATAGGGTTCGATGAGTAAAATTTCAATGATTTATTGACATATTCCAAGAATATACAAAAATCTGCTGTGATTTTAAATGAGTTATTGACATAGTCAATGAAATGCTTCACTAATGATCAGCTAGGTAATTTTTAAGAAGTCATCATGCACAGATATGGATTGTGTTATTAATCCACAGGTAATGAGGCATGCCTGAGAAACTCTACATAAAAAGATGAAAAAGGACCTCTACACTTTCAATCTTACACAGCATATAATGTGTTTGCAACTGTATCAGTTATACAGTGGTACCTCGGGTTTCAAACATCTCTGTTGACAAACGTTTTGAAATTCGAACACTATAAACCAGGAAGTAAATGCTTCCGCTTTCGAACGCACCTCGGAAGTCGAACTTCCGAGGCAGCTTCCTGTTTGAGTTTTCCATATTGCGTTTTGAGACTTCCGTATTGAGTTTTTGGTTTTTGAACATTTTGGAAGTCGAACGGTCTTCCGGAACGGATCACGTTTGAAAACCAAGGTACCAATGCAGAATAATTTTCTGAAGGGAGAAAAAAACTGCTGATCTGAAAGTGTTTTCCATACTTTCCCAAAGAAAAACATTCAAATTTAGCACTCTCTCGTTCTAAGCAGGCATAAGGAACCTTCGGCCCACAGTCCTAATTAGATCCATCAGGCCTCCCCATCTGGCCCACAATACCATTTCAGCCAAGCCATGCCCACCTGCCCTATACCTGATATCTTCAAAAGCCCCTCTGAAAATACTGTCTTGCCCAGGGGCTTCTGAAGACCTGACAATTAGCTGCACAAAACAGTACCTTGAAATGGGCTTATAAGGCAAAAAGGTCACCTGATATCATTGCAACATCAAGCGACTGGCAGGTGGATGGCTCTAGGCCACTTTCTGCTCCATATACAAGCTTGATTCCACATCCCCTTTTCCTTATGCATTGTTCCAGAGCACAGTGCAGCCTTTAGAAGCAACTTTCCAATGTTAAGTCTGTTGTTCTTTCTCCCCAACTCCCCCCAAGCAAGCAATCCATATTCTATGGGAAGCTGGCCTAAAATAGTTATAGTCATCAGATATTTAAACATATTTCTGGCAGTAACAATCTTCTAAGTCTGTTGTTGTCTTTCATACAGAAAATCCTAAATAAATGCAGCCCATCTACATTTTACCTCCAAAAGTGATTCTTCAAGTTTTGCTAATTGTATCTTCTTATCTTCTTCCTGCTGTAACAATTTTGTCTTCTGTTCTTCCAAATCTGGTTTTTCATGTTGAATAGTCAAAGCTAGAAGCTGGCAGGCAATTAGTGAGATGTCAGAAGAGAATATCACAGGACGACGGAATTTTCAAGCAATGGTTTATATCACAGAAATGAGAGGAATCCTGGAGGTTATCACAGCAGAATTCAACTATAGCTCCTGTCCAAGTTTCTCTTGCTATTTAGTTGAAATCTGCTCCCTACAATTTTCATTCATTGGTTCCAGTCCTGTTCTCTGGAGCAACAGAGAACAGGTCTATTCTATTTTCCATGTGACAGGCCTTCATTTGCTTGAAAACTGCTATGTCTTTCGCTTCTACAGGATAAACATACCAGTTCTTTCAACAGTTTCACATAGGATTGGTTTCCAGCCTAAGAATGAATTTGGTGTTTCATTTTGTTTTTAGCAGCCCAACTGCACAAATGGCTCATGTTAAGCTTGTGATTCACTACGATTCTATTCTTTATGTACTGCTAGCAATACAGGTCCCCCATTTCTTCACTTGTGCATTTATTATAATTTATAGTAAAATACAGGATTTTACATTAATCTCTCTTGAATTTCATCTTGCTGGTTTTGACCCAGTGGTTCGGCCTGTTAATATCCTTTTGTTCTGATTTTCTGATAAAATCAATATATTTGCTTTTTCAACACTGGTTTGGGTCCAAAAGGCGCTGTTTGTATTAACTGAAAGGTGTTTCTATATGTTATAATGGACTCTATGTGTCTTCCTACTTTTGAGCATTAGGAGAAGTCAAATCCACTTGAGTCCATTGCAACACCACAGGAAAAAGGCACTTTACTCCCCCAAACTTGCTCCCACTCAATACTATTGATTCCCTTGCCCTTCTCAGATACTGTGCCTATCCTACACTACTACAGAGAGCTCTCCAACCCTGAGGCAGATTTTTGGGTATTGCAGGGGACTACCAAATCTAAAGCACACTATTCAAGTTTTCAGTGAAAATGAATTGAATGTAATGGTAGCCAATGAAGCTCTGTTGTTTTCTACATTCAGTAAAACAAATGTACCAAACACAAAGAGATGTCTGGTTTGTTAATATATTTTGTTTATCATTAACATGAAAAATGTTATCCCGAGACAATGTTTTTCATTCATTGCTTGGCTTATCAGTCACATAAATAAGCAAATTAATATACAATGTTAGCACCAACAAGTGCACAATAAAATGAATGAGAAAATATTCAAGCACTATTTACTGCTTCTCCACCATTAGTGTACTCTAAACTGACCTTAAATAATTTTGATTTCTTATACACATTAGACATATTTCAACTATATTGCCTTGGCACACAGCCCTGTGGTTGTTCCAACAGGTTTCTATGTGACTGGGGTGCAACACTCATTTTAGCAGAAGAAAAAAGGACATTTTATAGGCAGGGGAACTCTATGTGAATCAGAACCCACAAAAATAATTTGTCTGTAAAGACTTTAAGTGTAACTGCCTAGTCCACAAAATCCAACTCAGCCCAGTGATTCAGATGGATTCTCACCCCCCGTTTTTCAGTATTAAGTACAGTAAGTTGCACACATTAAACTTTTGCACATTCAGCTTTGAGTGCATGGAAAAAAGTCAATTAAAAGGGAGTGGAAAGGAGACAGGGTTCTGGGGAAAATGGCCCTGGCAATCCTACTTGCCACTGAACCCCATGTGTTTTTACTCTTCATAATTTTGGCTTTAGGCACAATCTCCAAAATGTAACCCTCATATAAGCTGCATGTTATTTTCTATTATAACAGAACTTTCTAATCTAACCACTTAAGGACATGTTAACTAAAGTGAGAATATTTTTTCCTCTGTGGAGATTGCGAGCTTTGCAAGAGTGCTAAAAGGGATTAACGCACCATGAGGAATGTTGAAGGAAAATAGCCACTCATTGTGTTTTGATCCAAACACTGCCTGGGGCTTCTTTATTACAATCATGTAGGGAGAAACAGCCTAACAACTGAGGGCCACAAGCTGCTCGGCCCTAAGCAGAGAATGCCATGCTTATACAGTGGTATCTCGGGTTACATACACTTCAGGTTACATACGCTTCAGGTTACAGACTCTGCTAACCCAGAAATAGTACCTCAGGTTAAGAACTTTGCTTCAGGATGAGAACAGAAATCGTGCTCCAGTGGCGCAGTGGCAGCAGGAGGCCCCATTAGCTAAAGTGGTGCTTCAGGTTAAGAACAGTTTCAGGTTAAGAACGGACCTCCAGAACGAATTAAGTACGTAACCAGAGGTACCACTGTGTAGAGAAAAAACCCACTAACATGCTTCCCTATATCAGAGCACAATGTGTTTTTGGCACTAGCTCAAAATATGTTCATCAACGTAAACACTATCATTGTGGTTACAGAACCACCTGTATGTTCTCAGAACCTTCTCATTTTCTTCATCACCCATCCCATCTCCTTGTCACCAAACAGTGGTTGGCCAAAGTTTAGGTGTGGCCATTTTTTCTTTACAGGTTTTTGTGATACAAGCATTAATACTGTACAAAAGGGAAAGAAATCAGGATCTTCCACCAGTGGTATAAAGCCCTGTGTCTTTAGGTTAAAATGAAAAGTATCATTCCTGGAGATATGAATGCCTACCTGCCCTCTTAAGCCACTCCGTGTTATTGTAAAGTTAACCTCTGTAACAATGGAAGCTGCATCGGGTGGAATGTCAGGATTTGGGTTTCGGGTTGATAGAAACAGGCGGAATTCTTCGTTATAGTCAATTATTTTGTCACCTATTTGTACAACGTATCGAGGACCTGTGGGAGGAAAACATACCAAGATGAACAATTTTTTTAAAAGTGTTACATGCTCAGTATTATCTAATAATTGTTATAATAATTAACATAATATCAGCTCCACTGTATTCACAAGAAAGTAAAGTATGCAAGAAAATGGGCAAATGACCCATTGACTATCAACAACTTCTTGCTGTATATCTAGTGGCTGCCTAGTATAACACTGTAGGCTGGACAATCAATCTGTAACCAATTCCCATTACTAATCTACCCAATACGAACCAAAGTATGGTGTACTGATAGACACCATAGTATAAGGCACTATATGTCTTATAATGGAGTACATCTGTGATATGCTATTGGTAACCTCCCACCATATCCTGAACCAGATGCAAAACAGCACAAGTAGTCTTTGTGTACACTGACACAAGAAGATCCTGCTTCCTCTCTTGAAAGTAAGTATTCCTGGAACTGATTGTCAATCCAATTATAACAAAAAATAGCAAATAATAATAATCTTAAACTCTGCTTAATTTGACCAACTGAACAAACATGGAATGAATCAGACCCAGGGTGAGTCCTTACTGTGCTAACTGTGGACCAAAGATGGTCGTAACGAAGTGTCACTTAAGGATAATTGTGCAATTAAGAAAAAATGTCCAGTTGTGAAGAGGTCAATGTGAACCTTAGTATAATCTATCAGCCGGCAGATTGTTTCAGGTGAAGGACGTGCACTGATTTTACTTATTTACCACATAAATTTCACCTGCTTGTTGTAAAAATGTTGAATCCCAAATAGGATTTGTGGATGCACCAATTCACTGTAAAGTATAAATCATATTTTTATAACAAGCTGTGAAACATTACCAATGCATGATGGTCAAATGCAAAATAATAAAGAACCCATACTCTGTAGCTCATGAAAAAGTGTCCATCTGCAAAGCAGACAGAGGGGAATTCTGCATGGCTGAATTGTTCCTATTTCCTCAGTTAAACAACATCAGAGTTTATTGTTTCATGTCCAGACCTGGGTGAACTAGAAGCCGGGCGAGAATTTTTAGAGATGATATAATTTTTTAAAATATATTGGATTTTTAAAAAAATCCATGTTAAAAAAAATCCATGCAAACAGCACAGTTACTTTTAAACTGATTTGTTCATTTATCTGACTGAGAAGTGGGCGGGAGGGTGGGAGAGTATTGTATTCCTGCCACAATTAAAGCTGGAAATTTACCTTGTGCAACAAGGTCCTTTCTGAGCAATGGATAAAGCACAGGTTCCACTCCATCCATTTCCTGTATAATGAGAGTTTTCCCAAATCGCACAGCCAGCTCAAGAGCGTTAATGAAGTTGGCATCCTGCGCAAATAAAATTTTACCACCATTGTTCGATCTACGTCAATATTAACATATTAAGTCGACGATAGGAAAAATAAATAAATGCATCATCAAGACATTTTTCAGAAACAAAATACAGTGAAACAATTTTTATCAAGGCTGTATTAAAACATACAGTCCCGGTTTGGAAGCATTGCCTAACTATGGGCTCTTGTGCTACACATCTCCTCCTCTAGTAACAGAAAAATCTGGTACAGTACTTCAACTGAGCAGCACCTCTGTCACATGCAACATTAGCCACAAGGTGGAGGGGAAGGTGAACACTGGCCCTCTAAACAGCAGAAGAAGACATTTGGAGCGATATGAATGCCTCTGTCATTTAAATGCCTTTGAACCCAATGAGGAAGAAGTGAAATTGGGTTGCTACAGCTCCCACCCTCAAATTGGGAATAAAACACTGCAGATGTAGACAATTCTTTTCAGATCAGGCATTTGCGTAAGCAGGCTCATCTTTGCAGGATCAGTGGAGGGAAAATTTCTAATTTAAAAAAGGTTTAAGAGAATAAGGGGATCTCTTTTCCAATATTAAAGAACCATCTGAAAGATTCAAATAGGACCTGTTGGTTGACGACTTCCAAGCGTGATTCTTTCAAATGCGTTTTCAGCCATTCAGTAGCTCTGGAAGATGGGTCTATCAAAAATGGGCAAACTTTACTCTGTTTAAAAAAAAAAAAGGAGGGGGGAGAAATGTGTTCCAATCATGTTTGAAAGAAACTACACAACTATATAATTTGTATGAAAACACCCCATTAATCATCCTAAAAGGAAGTAATGAAAAGCTGAAAATGTTTGCATTGGGTACAGCAATCATAGTATATAAAGAAAAAAAGGTATCACAGGAAGGGGGAGGGAAAGATAGGAGATAAAATTACATGTGTAAAGCATTCCCAGTTTAACACTGCAGTATCCTTCTTAGATATTCAACTATTACCAGGATTTCAAATGCAGGGAAAGAAATTTTAAATGCTTAATAGTTCACTTGGGGAGACACTGTTTTACTTACTTATTATTTATTAAATTTATATCCCACCCTTCCTCACGAAGGAGCCCAAGATTTCCTAGATAATCTAATATAGTATTCATGGGATCATGGGTCCACTCCACAGACAACATTGAGTAGAGGCAGAAAATTATCTAAAAGACTGCACTGAGGAGAAAAAGTGACAGACAACCTCATTCTTCACTTGCACCCCCTAGACAGTCAAGTTGTAGCCTTCCCCACTGCACACACTTATCTCAGTATGAGAGTACTATCATGCTACACAGGCAGTGCCTCCAAAAGAATAAAAAAGCAATACAATTTACCTGTAAAATCACAAGGGCATTTTCTATTGACAGATCATCCGAGGGCAACCCTTCACTTTTCCAAATCAATTGCTCACTCTCTGTGCTCAGGAATCGCATAAGATCAAATTCTAACAAACAGAAGACGCTTCTTTTAATTCCATTAAATTTGCTAGAGCATTTTTTATGTTTGTATGGCTTCTCAACATTTGGATGAGCATCTAGGGCATATTAAATTGTGGTTACCTCCCCATATGTGTGTGTTATTTCATTAAGGGGCCTCATACATAAAATAATATAGAACACAAAACTTGCTTTCATTGGATTGTAAAGCACAATTCACACACCAAAGTCAAAACAGATTATCTGTTTCTAAGCAGAGAGTAGCTGATATTATTTTGTTCAACTTCTACTTGAAGAGGTTTCAGGAGTGCCCCCCCCCCTTTCCCTTGATGTAGAGAGGTTCCCTATGACTATGTTTGAATAAAGGAGTTACAACTCTGGCTTCCCAGAACAACACTACTGACTAATCAATGTTCAATAGCACACAATTATACCTTATAATTCAGATTAATATTTTATTTATTTTCCTATCAAAGATATAGCAAGACCTACTTTCCAGATTAGCTGATTTTGTCCATGAATCCAAACTTGCTTTTCTTTGATCTTCAGGCGCAGCAGAAAGATAAGTAATGAATGCAGCAGACAGTTGAGCTCTCACTGGCAGTGTGCTCAATTCATCTGCTATCTCTGAAACCTGAAAATAGAATTCCAACATGATACTGTAGTTCTTTCTGTACTTAAGTGATTTTTTTTTTTTACATGAGTGGAGCAGTCTTATTAAATAATAATATAGCCACACTAGTAATTTCGTCAGCCTTGAATAATTTTCCGGGTGACAAGACAGACAACATGTAGAAATACATACTGGACCCATCACACATCTCGTCCACTCCATCTTCACATGCAACGACTTCAGCTTAAATGCCTGTGAAAATACTGCAGGCAAGTATAGGCTAGGCATACTTTCTTCACTATCATGTGCTAAAGCTTTTATAGGATTTTTTTTGTTCTCTAGTGAATCTCAGGGGACGTGGGTGGCGCTGTTGGTTAAACCACAGAGCCTAGGACTTGCCGATCAGAAGGTCGGTGGTTCAAATCCCCATGACAGGGTGAGCTCCCGTTGCTCAGTCCCTGCTCCTGCCAACCTAGCAGTTCGAAAGCACGTCAAAGTGCAAGTAGATAAATAGGTACCGCTCTGGCGGGAAGGTAAATGGCATTTCCGTGCGCTGCTCTGGTTCGCCAGAAGTGGCTTAGTCATGCTGGCCACATGACCCGGAAGCTGTACGCCGGCTCCCTCAGCCAATAAAGCGAGATGAGCGCCGCAACCCCAGAGTCGTTCACAACTGGACCTAATGGTCAGGGGTCCCTTTACCTTTACCTAGTGAATCTCTACTGAGCACAGAACATCACTGGGGATTGGGAAAAGCATAGTAGATAACTGTGTGAGCTGAATCTTGTGTTAGACAAGTTCCAAGTAATTGTAAAATGAGAGAACTGTGCTACCAAAACCTTTGAAAATAGCCCCAAAACTGAGGTAAGGCCAAGAAGTAACATCCCAAAGTGGTACCACTGGATACTGTAGATGAAGTGGAGGTCCTTTCTATGGAATAGGTGAACTGGAAAATAAAAGTATGCCTCCCAAAGTCAGTTCAGGGCCTTTAAATAGTTTTTAATACTTAAGGCAATCAAACCTAGCATAGAGATGGGCCACAGCCTATAGTGTCACAACAGAAGACAATAAATTCATTGTTCATGTTGCCTGCTATTGAAGGCACCTATTGCCTTCACTAGAAGATGGGTGTGTGAAATGAAGCTATGCTTATTCAACAGTAAGGAACCCCAAATTAATTGCTAAGAAACCAAAATCAGAAGAACTAAAACTGAAAGTAAGAGGTGAACGCCAAGGAATATGCAACAGTAAAATAATTCCACACAATTACTCTACTGTAGAATGTCATACTTTACAGAATAAAATAATAATAATAATAAATTGTCCAGTGGCACCTTATAGACCAAGTAAGTTTGTTCTGTATAAGCTTTCGTGCGCATGTACACTTCTTCAGATACACACGAAAAGCATGCACACGAAAGCTTATACCAGAACAAACTTAGTTGGTCTATAAGGTGCTACTGGACCATTTTTTATTATTTTTATTTTGACTGCATCAGACCAACTTGGCTATCTACCTGAATCTAGAATACTGTACAGAGATATTTAAGCTTTCTGAAAATAAAACACTGACTTAAGTTTGAAGAAGAAAAGGCATATTTTTATTGAAGCTTAAGCAACCAACCTGTGAGTTCCATCTTTTATGCTCCCTATCAAGTTGTTTGATCAATATTTCTGCAGCTTTCACTGTCTCTTGTGCTTTAGCAACTTCTGCTTCAAGCTTAGCTGCCTCACTTGTTCTGGCCTGGAACCTGTGGAGCAAATGAACTGTTAAGACTTAAGGAACAAAAGAATGTGTTTCAACATAAGGCCTTTTTTTAATTTCAAAAGGATAGCAATGGTCACTTTTTGTAAAACATTTCAAGGCAATTTAACAATGAAAAAACATCAACAAGACTGTACATAATAATAATTTAAGTCCAATACAGATACGGCAGGTGGAGAAATTTCCACTTAAAAGGCCTATTGGAAAACAAAAGTCTTCAACTGGTGCTGAAAAGATAAAAGACAGGACCTGTCTGGTATGTAACAGCAGAGATTTGAAAGAGTAGATGCCACTACACTCAATGCCTAATTGCTACATCTTCTGGAGGAATCCTGATGGAACTGTGCCTGCAGGAGGCCCTCTTCTATAGATTGCTTTGTTTGCTTGAGATATATATTTGGTGAGATTATTTTTTAGGTATTCTTGTCCCACTCTGTACACAAGTACCAATAGATGGGACATAATTAAAAGTTCTAATCAGTTAATTAAAACTGTAAAGTGTTTGGATGAAAAATACATACCTATCTCTTAATTCTGCAACCCTTTCACCAACAGAATTAACCAAATCTTCTAGCTTCTTTTTTCTGTCTTCTGTTTTCCTAAGATTACTGAAATATATTAAGAATAATAATTGAGATCCTTACCAATCAACCCACAAACACAAGTGTAGGCAGCTTTCAAAGAAGGATGTTTCCAATGTTTGGGATCTGTAGCATATGGATTTAACCCTGCTGTGTGGGAATCTCTTGGGCTGAAGATGGGATATGCCACATAGACAAAACGTAAGCAAAGAAGGAACCCTCATTTTTTTTTTTTTATAAAATTTTTTATTGGTTTTACAAAGTTTTAAACAACAAACAAACACTTAAAAGAACAAACATACATGTATAGTTTCATCACCTATTTTCATAAACCTCTTTTCTCGGACTTCCCCATACCCCCCCTTTCTGCATCCCAGTGTCCATAATTTTATAGCAACTCCCTATTGTTACTCTCCGCCTCTGTCATCGTAGTCCTCTCTATATTCTGACCTTGTATCACTGTATCCCTTTGTTTCTGAAAACCACAACTCTTTAACATTCATTAAGTTTATAGTAGTCCTTAAGATAGCTTTTAAATTTTCTCCATTCTTCTTCCACCGTCTCTATTCGTTGATCGCGGATTCTGCCTGTCATCTCGGCTAATGTCATATAGTCCATCACTTTCATCTGCCATTCTTCCAGAGTGGGTAGATCTTGTGTCTTCCAATACTTCGCGATAAGTATTCTTGCTGCTGTTGTAGCGTACATAAAGAAAGTTCTATCCCTCTTTGACACCAATTGGCCGACAATGCCCAGGAGAAAGGCCTCTGGTTTTTTAGGAAAGGTACATTTAAGTACCTTTTTCATTTCATTATAGATCATTTCCCAGAAAGCCTTAATCTTCGGGCATGTCCACCAAAGGTGGTAGAAGGTACCTTCAGTCTCTTTACATTTCCAACATTTGTTATCGGGCAAATGATAAATTTTTGCCAGCTTGACTGGGGTCATGTACCACCTGTATACCATTTTCATAATATTTTCCTTTAAGGCATTACATGCCGTAAATTTGATACCGGTGTTCCATAACCATTCCCAGTCAGCTGACATAATGTTATGACCAACATCCTGTGCCCACTTAATCATAGCTGATTTGACTGTTTCATCCTGTGTATTCCATTTCAGCAACAAGTTATACATTCTAGATAAATTCTTAGTACTGGGTTCTAACAATTCAGTTTCTAGTTTTGATTTTTCCATCTGGAAGCCAATTTTCCTATCCTGTTTGAAAAATTCCATTATTTGATGATATTGAAACCAATTTTGTACCTTATGTTTCAATTTCGCATGACTTTGTAATTTGAACTTATCTCCATCCTGTTCCAAAATTTCCCAATACTTCGGCCATCCGACCTCCATATTGAGTTTCTTCACTGCCTTGGCCTCCACTGGTGACACCCATCTAGGGGTTTTGTTTTCCAACAGATCTTTATATCTTATCCAAACATTGAACAATGCTTTTCTAACAATATGATTTTTAAAGGCACTATTGATTTTATCATACCATAGATATGCATGCCAACCAAAAGCATTGTTGAAGCCTTCCAGATCTAAGATGTCTGTGTTTTCGAGGAGCATCCATTCTTTCAGCCAGCAAAATGCTGCTGCCTCATAGTACAATTTCAAGTCCGGCAGGGCAAAACCCCCTCTTTCTTTAGCATCTGTCAATATTTTAAATTTGATTCTGGGCTTTTTGCCCTGCCAGACAAATTTCGAAATATCTTTCTGCCACCTCTTGAAACATTCCATCTTATCCAGAATCTGCAAGGTCTGGAACAAAAATAACATTCTAGGCAATACATTCATTTTAATCACTGCAATTCGGCCTAACATTGACAATTTCAAATTTGACCATATTTCTAGATCTTTTTTAATCTCTGACCAACATTTTTCATAGTTATCCTTGTACAAATTCACATTTTTGGATGTCAAATAAACCCCTAGGTATTTAGCCTTCTTGACCACCATCAACCCTGTCTCCTCTTGGAATTCCTCTTTTTCCATATCTGTTAAGTTTTTTCCTAGAACTTTGGTTTTTTGTTTATTCAACTTAAATCCAGCCACCTGGCCAAACAGTTGGATTATTTCTAAGACCCTTTTCGTACTAGTGTTTGGCTCTTGCAAAGTCAATACTAGGTCATCTGCAAATGCTCTTAACTTATACTGTTTAGCTCCGACCTGCACTCCCTTAACCTGCTGGTCATTTCTAATCATATTCAGCAACACCTCCAGAACTGAAATGAAGAGTAATGGGGAAATTGGGCACCCCTGTCGTGTTCCTTTTTCTATCTTAAGTTCCTCAGTTATTACATTATTTACAATCAACTTAGCTTTTTGTTCAGAGTATATTGCCGCCATACCATTCTCAAAACCTTGGCCTACCCCCATCCCATGAAGATTCTTTATCATAAAACTCCAAGAAATATTGTCAAATGCTTTCTCCGCGTCCACAAAAATCAATACTGCTTTAGTGTTTATATTCACCTCTAGCTTTTCCAAAATATCTATTATATTCCTTACATTGTCTGCTAGGTGTCTTTTTGGGAGAAAGCCTGCTTGGTCCTTATGAATCTTCTCCATCAGCACTTTTTTAAATCTTTTTGCCAGAATGTCTGCAAAAATTTTGTAATCCACATTAAGTAGTGATATTGGGCAGTAGTTCTTCAATTGGGTCTTTTCAGTCTCTGTCTTTGGTATGAGTGAAATATATGCTTCTTTCCACGATTCAGGTGCCTTTTTTCCCTCAAGGATCTCATTGCAAACTTCTTTTAGTGGTTGAATCAACCATTCCTTCAGCGATTTGTAGTATCTGGAAGTCAGTCCATCTGGTCCTGGAGATTTGCCCAGTTGCATATTCTGAATGGCAGCCTCTATCTCTTGTTCTGTTATTCTCTGGTTCAGATCCATCTTACTTTGATGAGAGATTTTTTGTAATCCATATTTATCAAGGAATTTATCTATATCTTCTTCGTTTCGCGGGCCTTGAGTATAAAGTTTTTTGAAATAACTCAAAAAGCAATTTCTGATTTCATTGGGTTTAGATATATTTTTCCCATCCACTTCTAGGCTTGTAACTGTATTTAATTTCTGCCTTTTCTTCAGTTGCCATGCCAGAAGTTTGCCACATTTATTTGCTGATTCGAATGTCTTTTGTTTCATTCGCTTTATCTTCCATTCAATCTCTTGGTTCATCAATTCCATATATTGTGTTTGATATAGCTTAATCTCTCTTAAAATCTCCTGGGACTTTGGTTTTGTTCTTAATTTTTTCTCTCCTTCCTTTATCTTTTCCAAAATCTTTTCTTTTTTCTCATTTTGTTTTTTCCTCTTTATTGAGTTTTGTTGAATCAAGAAACCTCGCATCACCGCTTTACTTGCGTCCCAGATCACTCTTTTCTCCACATCGGCCCTCAAATTTATTTCAAAATAGTCTTTTAAAGTTTTTTGGGCCTTCATAAGGATCTCCTTATCTCGAAAGAGGGTGTCATTCATTCTCCATCTAAATTGACCAGTTGTTGTAAGTTTCATCTCCATCTTCACGGCGTTATGGTCGGAGCAAGTTTTTGGGCAGATTTCCACCTTCTTAATCAATGGAGCCATACCACTAGTAATCCAAATTTGGTCGATTCTGGTCCAGGTCATCATTGCTTGGGAGAAAAAGGTTCCCTCTCTCTCCAGAGGGTTCCTTGTTCTCCATATGTCTATCAAGTCCATGTTTTCCGTCATTTCAAAAAAGGTCCTAGGAAGTCTCCCTTCCTTAGTAACTGTTAGTCTTTGTGCCTTGTCCATGTTAGTGGAGACCACACCATTCATGTCTCCCATGATTATCATATTATAATCCAAATAGTCCGTCAGGGTTTCATGAAGTCTCTTAAAGAAGTCAGATTTGCCTTCATTTGGTGCATAGATTCCAACAACTAAAAGTTTTTCTCCTTGTACTTGTATCTCTACTGCCAGATATCTCCCTTGTTCATCTTTAAACATCATTTTTGGAGTCCATTTCTCTTTCACATATATCACAACTCCTCTTTTTTTTTACTTTATCTGATGAGATAAATTCTTGTCCTAGTCTTTTATTTGTAAGTAATCTCCTGTGAGCTCTGGTTATGTGGGTTTCTTGTAGACATATCAAATCCAGTTGTTCTCTGTTCAAAATGTGAAATACTTGTCTTCTCCTCAAAGGCCCATTGAGCCCATTACAATTCCAGCTAAGGAATTGCAGCGCCATCTTGTTATTTTTCTGAGACTCCTCCAACAGCTCCAAGTTGTTGCTCTTCTTCTGATGGTGGTGGTTTTTGTCCAAGCGAAAGATTCAAAATATCTAATACTCTCCTTTGTTCTGCAATTGGGTTTACAGTCCCCTTCTGCAGGTCCTCCTGGTATCTTCCCAAAAATTTGTCTTTGTCTTGAGTTGTCTTTATTTTGACCTTCTTTCCGTTGTAATCAAAAGACAGCCCTTGTGGGAATTCCCACCTGAAGCGGATGGAGTTTTTCTTTAACAGAAGAGCTAAGTCCTTGTAGAAGTTTCTTAAATCCAAAATATATTTTGGGATGTCTTTGAAGATCTGTACTGAGTTTCCAATTTGCAAGGCCTTTTCAAAATGTAGTCCTAATATTTTGTCTCTTTCCTCCTTAGATCTAAATGTAATCAGGCAGTCTCTCGGGGTCTTTCTGTCCTGCTTTTTACCCAGTCTAAAAGCTGTTGTAATTTTAAATTCGTCTTCCTCCAGATCCCAGCAGTCAACAAACTCCCGTGTCAGGTATTCCACAAGGTTGTCTCTTTCATTCTCTGGGATCAGTCTTAATTTCAAATTTCTCTCTTTTCTCTGTAATTCCCACAAGGCCAGAGTTGCGTCATGCTCATAAACCTTCTTAGCAATCGGCTCTAAATTCTCTTGTGTCTCTCCAGCAATAGCTTTCGCTTCTTCGGCAATTTTACGCGTGGTAGAGTTTTCCTCTACCAATTTATTTATAGATTCTGTATTCTGGTTTAGTCTTACTGATATTTCTGTTAATTTTTGTGTATTTTCTGAAGTCTGTTTTGTCAGAGACTCCAGAGATTGGTTTATTTTAAGCAGGGCTTCTGTCACAGCTTCCATAGAAACAGCTGTCCCTTTTTCTTGTCCTGCTGTTCCTGCAAATCCGGCAGTTACGCCTGAGATTGAGCCTCTTTTCTTTGTCTGTTGCTGCTGCAGCTGTTGTTGTTGTTGTTGCTTGGTCTTGGCTCTTGTGACTATCTCTTCTTGTGAGCCACTCATGTCAAGGTCGTTTCCCACGGGAGCTGTTCCCCGTTGGAAAATTCCACTGTCTTAGGCCGTGCCAACCTTTACCTTACCCTCTAGGGGGAGCAAATCAAAATGGCCAAAATTGAGATGTCCAAATACAGAGACAAAGGAGAATATCCAAAGATGTAGAGAAATTGACACAGTTAAAACAAATATAGCTGGGAGCTTATAGCTACAGATTGCCACTGTTTTCCAATAGATACTGTTTCATCTTAGTCTGATGTACTGTAGCCAAACAATATATAGACTTTGTATCTCAGTGTAACTTTTACAGGAGAAAGTCAGTTCAGTGTCCTATTGTCCTAAAAGGCAGACCGTTTCATGCTCTTAAATGACTGAGGCAGCGGAGGATTTTCCTTCTAGATCGTTCATGCAGTTATCAAAGTCTCTTTCACCTCCCCTCTGCCCTGCTAGCTAGAGGGGAGATCTAAGGTCCAAATGTCCGGTTTAATTAAATAAAAACAAAGTTTTAACGGATGCAGATTTAAAGTTCCGTTGCTTTCACTTTCATGCAGTCGGGGGGAGGCAGACTTCCTTGATTTTAACCTCCCCGCTTTCAGCCCAATTTTTAAACTTTAAAGGGTCCCAATTCTTTTCTGCTCTTACTCACGGGAATTCAGTCCAAATTTTCTTTTCAGGAAGGAATCGGCGCTCTCCGCTTATGGCGACGCGGCTTCACTCCGCAGGCTGGGTAGCGACTCTCAGCACCGCGCTCACTCCCGATGCCGCTCCGGAGCCTTTAAAAAGGCTCTTTCACAGTACCGGGGGGCGCAAAGGTGCCCACCGAATCTCCTTGTTCTCAGGCTTCAGCGCCTGAGATTTTAGGGGTCCCCCGCTCGCCGTAGCGGGCAAGACCCGAACTTGCGGAGCAGTCCTTCTCCGGAGCTCGGAGGTAGGACCGCCATTAAGCGCTGGCACCGACCGGAAGTCCTCGCAAAGAAGGAACCCTCAAGTCCTGGTTTTCTCCACCTGCATCAGTCTCTACCTCGGTGGCAATACCAGGCCTGAGAGATCTCAACATGGCAGCAAAACCCCCCAGTGAAGCTAACAGGTGGTTGGCCAGAAAGATGCAGGCAAAGAAGGTGAGACCAAGGCCATGGCAGGACTAGTCTCCCAAATTAAGAAAGAATTAGCATAAGACTGGGCAAAGGCTTTAGGTCACAGTGGTTCTCAACCTGTGGGTCCCCAGATGTTGTTGGACTACAACTCCCATCATCCCTGAGCTCTGGCCTTGCTAGCTAGGGGTGATGGGAGTTGTAGTTCAACGACATCATTGAGAAAGGCTGCTTTAGGAGAAGACATCTCCCAACCAACTAGCCTCCAATCCACTTCTTCTCCTTTCTTATCTAGGGATCTCAAACCATGCCAGATCACAATAGATCTAATGGGCCCATGACACAATGCAAGCTTACTTGAAAGTAAATCTCAGAATGACACTTGCAGTATGCACAGAATTGCAGCCTTGGCCTAATGAAATACCTATTATATCTAATTGGATTAATACGTTAACGAAATATTTTCCTAGTGCCAACAACTGTTGGTATAGACCAAGAGTAGACAACAACCAGTGCAAAAAGAATGTTTGATTCCAAACTGTACCGTATTTTGCGCCCCATAAGACGCTCCGGCCCATAAGACGCACCTAGTTTTTTTGGGGGGAAATAAAGGGAAAAAATTATTTCCCCCCCAGGCGCGGGGCTGGGGCAGCCCGAGCTTCCCCCGACCCCAGCCCCCAAACAGGCAGCTCTCTGCAAGCCGTGGGAGCCCAGCGGTGGTTCCCGCTGCTTGAGGAGAGATCCGCGAAGCCTGCACGTGCTGGGATCAGCGCTTGCAGGCTTCGGGATGCCTGCAACTCTCCCCAAGCAGTGGGAACGTTCCCGCTGCTTGGGGAGAGATCCGCGAAGCCTGCACGTGCTGGGATCAGCGCTTGCAGGCTTCGGGATGCCTGCAACTCTCCCCAAGCAGTGGGAACGTTCCCGCTGCTTGGGGAGAGATCCGCGAAGCCTGCACGTGCTGGGATCAGCGCGGGCAGGCTTCGGGATGCCTGCAACTCTCCCCAAGCAGTGGGAACGTTCCCGCTGCTTGGGGAGAGATCCGCGAAGCCTGCGCGTGCTGGGATCAGCGCTTGCAGGCTTTGGGATGCCTGCAACTCTCCCCAAGCAGTGGGAACGTTCCCGCTGCTTGGGGAGAGATCCGCGAAGCCTGCACGTGCTGGGATCAGCGCTTGCAGGCTTCGGGATGCCGGCAACTCTCCCCAAGCAGTGGGAACGTTCCCGCTGCTTGAGGAGAGGTCCGCGAAGCCTGGAGAGCGAGAGGGGTCGGTGCGCACCTACCGCTCTCGCTCTCCAGGCTTCAGCGAAAGCCTGCATTCGCCCCATAAGACGCACCCACATTTCCCCTTCATTTTTGGAGGGGAAAAAGTGCGTCTTATAGGGCGAAAAATACGGTATTTCATAGGGATGCTGAATTTATTTTTCAGACTTGAGTCAAACTCTTCTTCCATCAGAGTAGCCCCATGCTTCAAATGTAAAACTAAACCATGCCTTGATCCCAGGTTAACGCAGCAGGAGGACCAGGGAAAGAGAACTGTGGCCGTGGTCTTCACTTCAGGAACCCAAACATTGGTTTCATATTACTTTCATATTACTGTCGAGGAATTAAAAGCAACTGTAAAAAAATGTGCATTACTGTAAAAAATGTAAAAAAATGTAAAAAATTTACTGTAAAAAATACTGTTAAAAATGTGCATCAGAGCCAGTGTGGTGTAGTGGTTAAGAGCGGTAGACTCGTAATCTGGTGAACCGGGTTCGCTTCACGCTCCTCCATATGCAGCTGCTGGGTGACCTTGGGCCAGTCACACTTCTCTGAAGTCTCTCAGCCCCACTCACCTCACAGAGTGTTTGTTGTGGGGGAGGAAGGGAAAGGAGAATGTTAGCCGCTTTGAGACTCCTTAGGGTAGTGATAAAGCGGGATATCAAATCCAAAACTCTTCTTCTTCTACTTACGCTTCAAGACCTGCCTGTTCAGTTTCCAGAGGTTGAATTCGTTCCAGGACATAAGAATATTGAACATTGGCTTTAACCCATGCAGCTAAGGGTGCCGCTGCAGTACTGGCCCTTTTAGCATTCTGAAATATTGAAACATACTCATATTATCGTGAGAAGGCATGCATCCATTTTAACTGTTTAAATACACTTCTATACTGTAAATATAGTGCTTCCATCCCCACACATAAAATAAGCAATACAGAATCACTGGAAATTGTATCCTGCATTAAACCAATAACATGATTAACTTACAAAGCAGCACTGTCATTTCAATGTATAAAAATAAATAAAGTTTTCCCCTTTCCCACCATTTCTGTAACGTTGGATGATGAGTGATTCCAAAATGTAATTCATTTAATCAGTATTTATTATTTCATTTTATAGTTCTTTTTTACTAGCTCTTTATTCTGCCTTTCAATGTACTAAACCACAAAAATGTTTACAGCTTCAAACTGTGTTACAATATATTTAAAAACAAATTGAAAATTGAGTAGTCAAGCATAACAGTACAGAGTAATTTTATGTGTGTCTTCTGTGAAGTAAGTGTTGCTTAGTTAAATGGAATTTACTCTCAGGGAAGTGTGCATAGGATTGCAATTTGAAGTAGAAGCAGCAAATAAGCAGTTTGAAAAGCACACTTTCATAAAATTGTTAAGTTCACAAAGAAATTACCTTTGGATCAAAAGAGCCCTTATTTTTAGCTAGAAGTTCTTCCACACTCTCACGGATTTCCTTTGGAATATTTCGAGCATCAAAGGTTGCAATATCTTCCCTCACGCCTCTTTTGGCAAGAAAACTGCAAAATATATTAAATGACTGAATACAAAGGCAGAAATGGGCACTTCATAACAGGTATCGCTATGGTCTTTCTTTGGTATTCAGAATAAAATACATAATCTTTGGAAAAGATATACAACCAAGTTGTTTTTCTTAATAATAGTTTCCCCCCGCCCCTGGATTTTATTCCTAGGAGAGGTAGGCAAGCAAGCAAGGTGTCAGAACAGCAGCAGACAGCATGACGGCACTTACCTGGTCTCCCAATATCTAATCACTGCTGCTTCCTGGGGGGAGAGGCGGCAGGGAGGTAAGTGTGGTGCAAATGCACCAGCAGGGCCAGTCTAGCACTCCTGCCAATGCGTTTGCATTGGACTGACTTCCCCAACCCCTCTGTCCCCATAAGCAGCAGCTGGGAGGTCAGCAAAATGCTACCACCCTGAAACACCATCCGCTAAGGGATCAGATTCTGCTTGATCTGGACTATTCCCAATCCTGATGACTTAGAATAGAATCATAGAATCATAGAGTTGGAAGAGACCACAAGGGCCATCGAGTCCAACCCCCTGCCAAGCAGGAAACACCATCAGAGCACTCCTGACATATGGTTGTCAAGCCTCTGCTTAAAGACCTCCAAAGTAGGAGACTCCACCACACTCCTTGGCAGCAAATTCCACTGTCGAACAGCTCTTACTGTCAGGAAGTTCTTCCTAATGTTTAGGTGGAATCTTCTTTCTTGTAGTTTGGATCCATTGCTCCGTGTCCGCTTCTCTGGAGCAGCAGAAAACAACCTTTCTCCCTCCTCTATGTGACATCCTTTTATATATTTGAACATGGCTATCATATCACCCCTTAACCTCCTCTTCTCCAGGCTAAACATGCCCAACTCCCTTGGGTTTCAATATTTTTATTGTGATTTTATTAATATGTATTTGTTGACGTCACTTGTAAGCAACCTTGGAAGGATTTCTGTCCTGAGAGGCAGACTACATAAAATGAAATAAATAAATAAAATCTTCAATTTACCTCTTCATGCTCACCCACGATGTATCAAAGATGCCCATCAACCGTAAGACACCCTCTAGTATATCTCTAATTATGTCCGGTGGCATACGCAGGGAGCGGATTTCTGACAGAGATTCTGGTTTGATATTTCCAACAGCTAGCTTAGCTTCATTAACCAGCGGCTAAAACAAGAAAAATAAGCAAGTTACCAAAGTTGATTAGTTTTAACAAAACTTTAACTTCACCTTTTTAACCGCAGCTACAATGTCTCAATAATCTCAAAGCTTAATTAAAAGCAGGTGGCAATAAGTGGGAAATATTAATTTAGGTCTTATGGTCACTATTTATGAAAAATGGATGAGAGGGGATTGGGCAGAGGGTGCAATAATAAGCAATACAGTGGTACCTCGGGTTAAGTACTTAATTTGCTCCGGAGGTCCATTCTTAACCTGAAACTGTTCTTAACCTGAGGTACCACTTTAGCTAATGGGGCCTCCCGCTGCTGCCGCACCGCCAGAGCACAATTTCTGTTCTCATCCTGAAGCAAAGTTCTTAACCCGAGGTGCTATTTCTGGGTTAGCGGAGTCTGTAACCTGAAATGTCTGTAACCTGAAGCGTATGTAACCTGAGGTACCACTGTACTCCCTCTCCTGTCCAATTTTCCCACCGTGACCACTAACAACCTTTCCACATTCTGCTATGCTCCCAACCCCACCCCTTGGTCCCTTGCTTATTAAGTGTGCTCTTTCCGTTCCTCATTTCACTGCCATAAACGTGGCTAGTTTCTTCACTCCTTGTTGGGCGTGAAGCTGTTGGTTCATGCTGGGGCCAGAATTTGCATAGTTCCACAATATAGCTGAAGGGCCATAAAAAGTACCAAAAAGGGAAAGAACTAGACTGGGACCAGAACACTAGAAAATAAGGAGACTGCTAAGAGAAAGCAAAGATGAAGAAGAAAAGATAATGGAAAGGAGAAGTAAGGAGTCAGTGAGGAGCCACAGCTATGTACCTTCCAGGCCGAGAACTGAGAGCATGTCACATGACAGCAGAGACGCCCTCAAAAAGTGATAAGAAGCAACATGATACTAGCCTGAGAGAGGCTTCTTACCCCAATACTCATCTCTTCCTAACTTCCTGCCCCTCCAATCACTCCAAGTCTTGCTGCTCCGTCAGAAAGAAAATAATCCTATTCCCATTAATTTAATGGCCTATCCAGCCATGCCATGGAGATTATCTCTACGGGGACCAAAGTTAGCTTTAAGAAGCTAACATGAAAATAAATGGAGATGCTCACATCCTTTTGTTTTTACTCTAGCCAACATTCAAAGCCATTATGCACTCAAGCATGTCTTTTTCAGTACTTGTCCCCTTAAAATATACATAACTCATTCTTGATTGCACATCAAGAAAATAATGGAGCACAAATAAAAGCTCCACGAAGCTCCATTATGTTCTTTGTGTTTTATAAACCAGGATCTAAAGCCAATAAAGTTCCATTGTTATTACCTGAACCTCTCTCAGTTCATCCTCAATTATCGTTTTTCTTTCTTCGATTTTTACAACTTCTTGCGCTATTTTTTGTTTTATTTTCTCCATTTCTGATTTCTGTTCACTTGCATCCTATAAGAAAATAGGTATTATCCACAGGAGCTAAGAACATGGGGTCCCCCCATTTCTTGGGTTTGAATACTGCACCGCAACATGAGGACTTTTACCCTTTATGGTGATTTTGTACTAGTGCACAGATCAGTCTGGTGCATTGATGCAGAGGCTCACAGGATCAGATAAAAGCCCTGCTTCCCCTGGCCTTAAGACTCAACCTATCCCTTATTATAGCACAGCAGCAGTCACCCACAGTTAGGTTGCTCTCTCTCTCTCCTTATAAATATATATACTGATTGATTGATTGATTGACTGATTGATTGAATTTATATACCACCCTATACCTGGAGGTCTCAGGGGAGTTCACAGAATAAAATCAAAATATAAAACCTCATATATTTCAAGATAACAGATCTAATATTCAGAAGTCCTACAGCCCTAAGAACAATTTTATATTAGATCCAACATGTTAAATCTTGCAATGTTGACAATGGCAAGAAATTTTGCCGTTTTTCTCTGCCAATGGTGGCTTCTGCAGAAATCTCTTATCAGTTTTTGCTTCATGCTATTCTCTTCCTACCACCTTATCTTTATTTTTATTTATTTCCAGATTTCCATGCACTCTTTTCAACCGTAGTGGACATCACGGTAGAACGACTTCTCAACAACTTACTGGGAGGAAGAGGGCAGGCAGGTAGGTCACTGCAGTACGTACACATCTGTGAAGCCAATCTGGCGCTCTTGCCAGTGTGTTTGCACCCTCCCCACCCTTTCCCTTCCTGATAAGAGCAGTAGCTCATCTGTCGGGAGGTTAAGTGAGCAATGCCACCCCTGGCACATGTCCACTGCTGTTTTTAGAAGGAAAGCACTCTCAATGCAGCTTGCATTAACCACTTGTCAAATATACAAGAAAATTAAACCAGCAGTTAAAACACTGCAAAAAGCAGCAGAGTACTCTTATGAAATTAAAGGGAGTAATTTACAATCTACATGTTTAAAACCAGCAATATAACCCTTTAAAAAATTCAAAACAGCACCATCATTAAAAGCAGCTCGGAATAAATAGGTTTTCAAGGCTCATTTAAAAGCACTGAAGGGGCTGCTCCCCTCTCTCCAGAGAATTCACCTTTCTTTACTAACTGCACTCTTTTTCTCCACCTTTCTATGCCTTGTTGATTACTTCATTTAATCTTTTTGAGCATCTTTACCAGCATGCTATCAACTGGACAGTCTCCATTCTCAACCTTCCTGTAATGCATTTGCAACTTTATGTTTATACACATTACCTGCATAGAAACAGTAATTTCTTGGAGCGCAGCATCAGCTTCACCTTGCTTCATTTTCAGCAATATACTTTGTTCTTCAGCTTTCCTGTTCAATTCATCAACAAGAGCTTTTGCTTCGTTCAGTTTAGCTACTCCAGCCTAATTGACAAGTGGAGAGTGAATAAATGTCATTTAGCTAGTAAGAAATATACAAAAACACCTTATTTGGAGGGAAAAAATCCAAGACAAACACATTGTTTTGGAAAGATAATGTAAATCCAAAGTAACCTATGTCTTATATACCTGCAAATGGCTTTGCCTTTTTATCAGCTCTGCTCTTTTGCCATTATGGATGGCACGATACATATGAAGGAAAGTCAAGTATCTTCTGGGCGTAGCTCCGTAGGGTTTACATGAGTCGTGGATCATCAAAAATGACCTAAGGAACTCAGAATCACCTATGAAACATGTTTAGAAAATCAGCATTTATATGTCGGCAAAGAATATACAAACACAACTATAACAAAAAACCAAATTATCTGAAGCATGGCAGAAAAGGAACTGTTGTTCTCATCTAAAAGGTGTTTCTCCTTCGATGATTTGAAGCTCTCAAGCGGGAATGAGTTCCACCTGGTGCTCAAAGGCAGAACACACAGTAGTTTTGAGGAAGTAGGTGGCTCTCCTCTCCCCTCAGGAGCTAAGTCAAGTTACAGACAAATAACACAACAATGCCTTTTACGTCTTTCAAAATGTCTGTGTTTAACCTGAAAAGCCTGAGGGGTATGGAGTGGTAATGCAGTCAACAGCTTGACAAGGCAAGAAAGAAAACCTTGGGCAATCCTCCTCAAAAGAACCTTGAGGGGACTCAAATAGCCTGGGTTGAGTGAGGTATATTACATCCTCTGTGTCATCAGAGCTGTTCCTCCATATGCCTCTCATCTGCCAATCAATTGAGGAGAGTAATCCCACCCCCCAGTAGGCCCAGGCTTCTTTTCAACAAGCTGCTGTATAGTGTACATGAGCAACCTCAGCCCTGCCTGAGACCTATATGGCAATGGACACTGATAGCAAACAAATGTTAGTACAGTCGTACCTTGGTTGACAAACGCCTTAGCCGTCAAACGTTTTGGCTCCTGAACACCGCAAACCCAGGAGTGAGTGTTCCGGTTTGAGAACATTCTTTTGGAAGCCAAACATCCGGTAGGCCTTCCAATTGGCTGCAGGAAGCTCCTGCAGCCAATCGGAAGCCACACCTTGGAAGTCAAAAAGACTTCTGGAACCGATTCCATTTGGCTTCCAAGGTACGACTGTATCCGATTGCTGGTGTAATTTGGAACAATGGATGAAACTGCAGTAAGTGCTTGGGCCAGGTCTTGAGCAGCCTATGCCCCATCTGGATTCTGTTTAGAGAAAGACCCAGCCGCAAGTGGGTGGTTAGAAACAGTGCAAAGCCAAAGGGTCTACAACATGATTCGTCTATTGTCCATTTCTCTAACAAAAGTTTGTATATGTGGGGGATTCAGCAGCACTTGGCAGGAGTGTGAGATATTTGCTCAGTTGAAGGTATCAGCTTTGAAGTGGAAAGTTGCAGGCTTCATCTTCTTTGACGATCATTCGTAGCCGAGTAAGTTTGTCTTCCATGAACACTGTCTTAACATTAAGTCCCTAAGTGACTGTGGAGGCCATTTCTGGATCCACATGACCTTCCACAGTAGAAGTGGGGATGATTAACATTGATTAATTTCAGTTGGTCAACTCTGAGTAGGATGTAGCTGAATAGACTCATAGGATCTACTCTGGACAAAGGCAGGAAACAAACTGAAACATAAGAGAGCTACTTCCTCAAACTATCTGTGTTTCTTGCCTTCAGACACTAGGTTGAACTAGATTCCACTTGAGGATCTTCATCATCCATGGGAGAAGAAACTGTCATCCCAGGCATTTTCTTTTAAAAGTATTAGAGTAAATTTAAAGCTGCTGGTTTTAGTTTCTAGTACTACCCATCTTGACTAGAATTGTGTTTATTATGTATCTTCTGCATATACATTATCTCTGCAGGTCACTTTTCCTACTGAAATTCTACTCAAGGTTGATAAAATCAAATTATCTACTAATTTTGTATACAATGGATCATAATTTAATGTCTAAATGTCTTCAATATTTCTTGTTACTTACACAACAATTTTGAAAGTTACTCTAACTGCTTAATAAGCAAAGATCTCACCAGAATTCTTCTTTCTGCGTTCCTTTGAAGTTTTAGTTTTTTCTTTTTCATCTGATTCAATAAACAACATTTCAGGTATCTAAAACATGAAGTTTAAGATAAAAACAAATAGTATCACTGGATATTTTTATTGCAAGTAGATATTTACCAAGAAACTATCATTGCATGGGTGCCACCCATTCCAAGCTTAAGAAAGAATCCTGGATGCTCCTCGAGTGGTTAGTTCTAAGAAAATGGAGCTGAGCACAAGGAAAAGGCTTATTAAGGCTGGGACACTTAGAGTAATTGTGCTGTATCTCGAGGTTACACTGCTTCCACGCCTTAGAAGCAGATGCCGAAATGAAGAAGTAGGTGTAGGCATTCATAGTTGTGGGTAAAAGGATGATGAGTGAAACGAGTCTTGAACCATTTAGGATGAAATAAAGACTACATCTACATAGAATAGTAGTCCTCTTGCTCACTCCTAGCCTGTCATTCACAATAACTGCTATCCCTCTACTTCAGTAATTAAATAAAATTACGCAACTTTGTTGAGTACCTCGGGTTAAGAAGTTACTTTGTTCCGGAGATCCGTTCTTACCCTGAAACTGTTCTTAACCTGAGGTACCACTTTAGCTAATGGGGCCTCCCGCTGCCGCCGTGCCGCCACTGTGCGATTTCTGTTCTCATCCTGAAGCAAAGTTCTTAACCCGAGGTACTATTTCTGGGTTAGTGGAGTCTGTAACCTGAAGTGTCTGTAAACTGAAGCGTCTGTAACCCGAGGTACATGAGCAACAGAAATTAATCCTAGAGGGCATTAAATACGCTGAATGGAACTTCAGTATTTCTCTCTGTGCTTACCTTTTTCATACTGTTTTCAGACCAACTCTCCATCCAGAGGACCTGACATTTCTTATGAAGGGCAGGATTACTTTCACAATTTATTGTGAAGTTCAGATTAGTAGAATCCATAATCAATACAACATGAAGGTTCTGTTGAATTCCTAAAATGTATACAGTGTATTTGTAAATCATAAACATGGGCTTAACACTTTACATAACATTTTATATGATATTAGGGGCTGTGCACCTGCTTGCTTCCTTTACATCACAGCCACAAGCTGGAGACAAACAAGATTTGGAACCCACCTCTGGGCTACATGGATTCTGTTTTGAAAAAGTATCCAGTAGGACAGCAATTATTATGTGCTTGTATAACCTAATGCATATCAAATTTTAGTAATAGATCATTTTTATCATATATACTTGTAAAATTGCCATGTTTCTCCCCAGATTCCTTTGTAATGACTCACATACATACATACACAAATACATACATACTGTGATTCACTTACTGTAAGTGAAATAGTTAAAAACTGGTCCTGTAAATCCATCTTGTGATGCTTGATCTTTCAGAGGAGACAGGAGTGGCTCTAATTCCTCTATTGTGTACAAGCCAGGAACCTCACCTATTTCAGGAACAGGTTTTTTTAAAAATCTAAAATTACTAAAATCATTTTCAGCATTCCATTTTGTGAACAATTAAATAAATGTTTTATAATTTCTTTACTTGAAAATATTTTAATTCGAACATAAAACCAGATAAAGGAAAATACAATAGTCGTATATTTTTCTCCTTTTTTAGCTGAAATTTTAAAAATTTGTACAGGAAAAGCCAATACTCTTCCATATCACTATAAAATAAACAATTAATTTACTATTTCCTTAAGAAATCCTAACTAGCCTTTTGCTTTAGGATACAGGCTCCTTAATCCTTCTCTTTTGTAAGCCACGATGATGCCAGGAAATGTCCAATTGACCATGGTTTCCCAGCCACAGTTACCAGGAAACCATGACAACCAGCTTCTGGAACAAGCCAAGATCTTAAATCTTAGTTCAAAGTTGTTTGAGATTCTGGCTAGTTCTTAACTTAAGAGTAACCACAGTCCATATTGCTTCAGGCAACAATACAAACAGCAGTTAATCCACAATGGAAGCAAAAGCTTCCAAAAAACGTGAGGAGGAAGAAGAGAACACAAGCCAGGGCTGGGGGAAATCACATACTGTAGATCAATTATTGTAACACTGAACTATTGACAAGTGATATGTTTGAAGGCCATTGTACTTTACAAGACACAACTAGAATTCAGTGCCTATTGAAATTTGCAGCCGCCATCACATCAGGCCCTATTGTAGGCCACTGACCTCTTATTTTAATCTCACCTGACGATAGTAAGCTGTTGATCATCTCAAGAAATGTGGATTGGACAAACTGATAGTCCTCAAGCAACAACACAACATGTTGAGCTTCAATTCCTGCAAGCTGCATCACCTGGAACAATGGAATAGATTGTTTATGGGAAGATATATCAACCTGCCTGTAGAATTGAAACATCACTAATAAATTATCTGAAATAATGAAACTAAAGTTCTCAAAATAAGATCTGTTTCACACTTCAACCTAGGATTACATAGGATCTATATTTTCATGGTATAAACAAATGCAGCAAGCCACATAATATTTCAACACATAAGCTATAAGCACCTGATTTGAGGCTAAATGCAGTGAGAGGTGCCTGGTCTCAACTATTTTACTGCAGTTTTTGGTTTATTTACTGTGTTTAACATCACAAATCAACAAAGGTTTATTTGACAAGTTATAAAATAATTAAATAATTCAAAATATTTTAAAGAAAAAAATAGTTTATGATGTGAAGTTACTGAGACCGTTGATATATTTCTAATGATACTCTCCTTCTCATAGTCAGATATACACCTCAAAATATAACAGACAAGATTGAGGAAAGAAAGAAACAAAACACAAAAGTATGGGAGGGCCAGATAACACTTTTAAAAGGTGAATGGTATTAATCCAGAAATCTTGTCCAAACTAAAGCAGCTAATGGATAAACAAAAGAAACTGAAAATCCCTGAATTTCTACTCATTTATAAAGACCACTTTAAAATAATTTAAGAAGGTATATATAGCACCATCCAGTTCAGCTTGGCACGTATAAATAGCACATAGCATAATGTTTCAATTCCTATAGACAACAGATTGTCCGATATGGAATCTTTCAATAGTGATTTTCCTTTATTTAAGTTTTTTGAGAAGTAAGCTTGAATAACATAAAATATATATATTGTAACTTACATGTTTCAAATCATTTTTAAACTGCTTCATTTCATAGCCTCTGGAAATTTTGGGTGTAATGAGAACAGCTCCATGCATGTGACTAACCAATGAAGTAACAGTTCGACGGCCCACTCCACTTTGGCCTGCTAACAGAAGCGACCCTCCAGGAAAACTCAGTACTCTGTCGATTCTAGATACATAATCAAGGACTTCTGGGAACAGCAAAATTTCTATTTCGTGGTTGTCACGCCCATAGTGAATAATGCCCTGAAGAGAAAGAAGTAATAAGTAAACAAATGTAAATGCAACCATTAAATATAATGATATGCAACAGCAGAGACATAATACTGGTTTGTTCTTGAGATATACTAGCCAAAATGTAGAATTATAAAAATCCACTTATATTCTAGAGGATAAAGTTAAAGGGACCCCTGACTGTTAGGTCCAGTCAGGGACGACTTTGGGGTTGTGGCGCTCATCACACTTTACTGGTCGAGGGAGCCAGCGTACAGCTTCCGGGTCATGTGGCCAGCATGACTAAGCCGTTTTCTGGTGAAGCAGAGCAGCGCACAGAAATGCCGTTTACCTTACCTATTTATCTACTTGCACTTTGACGTGCTTTCGAACTGCTAGGTTGGCAGGAGCAGGGACAGAGCAATGGGAGCTCACCCCGTTGCGGGGATTCGAACCACCAACCTTCTGATCGGCAAGCCCTAGGCTCTGTGGTTTAACCCACATGCCACCTGCATCCCTATTCCAGAGGATAGAAGTTGCTTAATTCATTCATAGGCTTCTCACCTCAATTTGTATTGGGGGAAAATATTTGTACAGCTGGAAAGTTTGGGTGAGTGATGAAATCTGGTGGCCTGCTGTGAAATTATCTTGCCAGCTATACAAATGGCTTCTATGTTGTTATTATAATACCAAAGACGTGTCTAGATCTCCCTGATTAGGAATAGAAGAACAGGTGATTCATTGATTCACACCTGTTCATCACTCAATAAGCAGCAAGAAGATATGAAACCGCTATCACAGACGAAACATCACCATTAGTAGTACATTACATCACCTCAAATGGGACCATTAGTCTTATCTGAAAGGTGCTATTGAGTGGGCATTTGGACACCACCAAGTAGGTTGTGTTCCTCCAGATTCCTAAAGGCAGGGAAAGATTCACACTCTTCAGGAAGCTTTTGGTCAACCCTCTCTTGGCTAAGTGTATAAGACACCTAATACTATGGTATATTATTCACATACAGCAGGAGACAAAAATTTACCACAAGAAGTCTGGGCCGCGCCATGGGCATTGTGACAGGTGCGGCGCGGGGCTTCAGCCAGAGTTTGGTGCGCCTGCTGGCCCCGCACCTGGCACCCGGCTCAGCGCTGCTGGTGGTGGCACGCTCGGCGGCCACGCTGGAGCAGCTGGAGGGTGAGCTGCGTGCCGCCTCCCCAGCGATCTGCATGCACAGCCTGTCCGCCAACCTGGCCTCAGATGACGGGCCACAGTGCGTGGTGCACACTACCTGGGAACTCCATGGGGACAAGCCGATGGAGCAGCTGCTGCTCGTCAACAAAGCCAGTGAGCAGATGGCGCCAAGACGCGCTCCTGAGCACGTGCAGAGTACGTTCCTCCTCCAGGTCCGGAGGCAGCTGTGGGACCAGCTTGCAGGGTATTTATATTTTTCAAAATATAGTCCGGTCCCCCACAAGGTCTGAGGGACAGTGGACTGGCCCCCTGATGAAAAGTTTGCTTGATCCTATGCATATTTACACAGAAGTAAGTCCTACAAGTAAGTTTATGAGGGACAACCTTAGCTGTATAAGATGCTACCTTTAGCAACTGTTTATAGAATAAGCAGCACTGTGTGTTTTTACAGCAGTTGGGGGACTCTTCAGAGCAAATGTTGGGGTAGTGAGGGTGCTACAAAAAGGAAGAGAGAAGGGGAAGTCGCATTGAGTGAGGGAAAGTCTGTCTGTACAAGTTAGTATTCAGTCCCATATGAATTTCTGAAATACATATACAGTGGTGCCCCGCAAGACGAATGCCTTGCAAGACAAAAAACTCGCTAGACGAAAGGGCTTTGCGGTTTTTGTGCTGCTTCGCAAGACGAATATCCCTATGGACTTGCTTCGCAAGACGAAAACGTCTTGCAAGTTTGTTTCCTTTTTCTTAACACCGTTAATACAGTTGCAACTTGACTTCGAGGAGCAACTCATAGAACGCGGTGTGGTAGCCTTTTTTGAGGTTTTTGGTGATTTTTGAAGCTTTTCCAAAACTTTTCCGACACCGTGCTTCGCAAGACAAAAAATTCGCTTGCGAGGCACCACTGTATATAAATATCTTGATCTGTTTTGATATACCTTTTTGATGACATCTTTTAGGTCTGCTGAGTTAAGTTTGCCAAGTGGCCTTCCATGGGATGGCAATGTTTGTCCTGGGGCCATAGTGGTTCCTAGTTCATGACGAGCTCCCCATGTTACATAGAAACTATCTGCGAAAATATAATGAAGGTGGGGTCATATTATATTTTATATAAATTTTATTTCAATGCAATAAATATTGGAAACATGAAAACAAAACCAACCATTTTATTTTATTTTACCTGCCATGTTGTCCAAAATATCTGAACCCCAATCTCCTTGAAAAACTTTCATCAAAATATTATCAAATACATGAAGTTCCTTGGATCCAACAATTTTGTCACGAAAGAGACGGCGGGCTTCATAAGCAACAATTTCCAAAACAGTATCTACCGTGTGTGTTGATGACCCTATGAAGTATAAATTAATAATATACATTATAGAGTTCAACCTCTGAAATTCTGCATTTCAACAGAAAGTCAAAATTAATGCAGCAATATAGGTTACATACCAGAAGGAGACCATCAAGAAGCAAAGGGGGAAATAAAAATCAAGAATGAAAATGAAGGCTTCAAAACTATTCTAATTTCAAAAGTACATGGTAAAACCAGGGTCTTCATAAGCATTAAACAAAAACAATACAATGGCACTTAACAGGAATTTTCATTTAGGTCATTGGCAGGATAGCTGTCTAAGTATAAGTGCTCCTCATCTTAGCAGCAAGTAAGACAGCAAAATGATGTGACAAATAAAAGATGTATGCTACATCATAATATTACAGCTCATACTGTCTCTTTTTCATAATGCGAGGAAAGACTTCAGTAGATGTTGCTGCATATGTCCCTGACTTGTAATTGAGATAAAATAATATCTATTTATCTATCTGTCTCTCTATCTTTAAAATAAAAGCTTTGCCTTTTGCTTATTTAAACTGATGTATCAATCTTTCTGCCAGGGCTAATTGCCACAACTCGCTGTACCAAGAATTCAATGTCAAAAGTTCTGCAGTTTTCCGTATTTTGGTTATCACCCTGCAATAAATGAACAAAGTAAATCCTATTGGTTCCTTAGATATTAATTTCTCATTTTGCTCCTCTCAAATGGTTAAAAGTGCTACTTCTGGCGTGGCATAGTTTGCTGTGTAATGTTTGCCATTTCTGCAAATGGCAGGTTCCAAAACTTGGATACAACAGGACATGGTCACCACATATGCATGTCACCATACTGACCACAATGTTTACAACCTTTTATACTGTTTGCATTTATTATCTTTGCCAGACATACTGACAATAGTATTGAACCTGAAGCAGCATATGCATCAGAACAGTCTGCAGAGATTAAGAAGCAGCTTGGCAACTTCAACTCCAGCAAAAACTTAACTAGGTGCTTAGTCATAGAGAGTAAGTCAGAGTTACTCACCTCCTGCTAAATCATATCTGAACAATCCTAGAACCCACTGAGTAAGAATGCATGGTGTGAATAGATAGTGGCTATGGTCATCTACTGTGAATTTTGCTCGAATCTGGAAATATAAATGATGTCAAAACTACCTCTTTTACTACAAGACTAACACTTGTTTTCAACAATATATTATCGTAATTTCCTACAATTTTTCTACAAAATATATGTATATACATTTACATGCCTAGAAGCACAATTGTGCACAAGTTTACTTCCTACCAAATTCAACAGGATTTGCTCTCAAGTAAGTGTGCACAGGACTACAGAATTGTTTCATTAGTGAATAAACAAAATAACAATATTCAGGATATAACTCTTAATCTCAAGGTCGAGGGTTTGAGCCCCACATTGCAGGGAGTTGGCCAAAATGACCCTCATAGTCCCTTCCAACTCTATGATTCTATGAATCTTGCTTCCAGATGTATTGTACGCAGTGCAGTTGCATTGTTCTAAAAGACACTGGGGCATTCAAATATTCACCATTATAAATATGACTACAAAGTTTAAATTACAGATAGGTAGCCGTGTTGGTCTGCCATAGTCAAAATAAAAAAATTCCTTCCAGTAGCACCTTAAAGACCAACTAAGTTAGTTCTTGGTATGAGCTTTCGTGTGCATGCACACTTCTTCAGATACAAAGTTTAAAATCATTAAAACTTGGATAAAAGTGAATCTGGTATACATACAGAAACAGCACAGAGGAAACATCGAATGGGAGACACAATTGAACAGACTCATTTGCGCCACTAGGTATTTTGCTATTTCACCAGGATGTAGAAACTCTTAATACAGGAGACATAAATTCTACACCAAAGTTTATACCGTTTCATTAGAATCCAAATTAAATCATTTGTACCTGCTCATATACTTGAACCATAGATCCTGCCAACTGATGGATTTTCGGCAAAGATCCCCAAGCAGGATGATTCTTTAGGTTCTTGTGTAGAACAGGTTCTAAATATGCACTATAAATTGTTTGCAGCTGATCTCTTTCTGGATAACTAGAAATTGGAATTATAAGTATCACATTTTCACAGTTATTTTAAATCACTTTGTATTGTTTATTTAGAACTATAACCATCAGTATGGGCTGAACAGACCAAAAATGAAATGAAGTTTGGCTTCTTTGAAGATCTTCATCCAAAAGATTTTTCCAGTAACTGGTTAAAAATGTTAATTTATAAGATCATTACATACAGTGAGCATTTTGCACAAAGTTCCGTTCCTGGACCCCGTGTACATTAGTGGAGTGTGTATAAGCCCGCCCTGCCCCCGTTATGCCCTCTTCCGGGACCAAAAGGACCTGTATATCTGAAGTCTCACATCAGTTGGATAAGCATAAAATGGTTGCTGCCTGTACTATTTTTCATCCAGTAACCAAAAGATGAGTCAGAACCAGACTGCATTAGCTATGCTTTCAATTAGATTAATGCAGGACTACCTTAATATGGAAGGGACGTGGGTGGCACTGTGGGTTAAACCACATAGCCTAGGGCTTGCCGATCAGAAGGTCGGTGGTTCGAATCCCTCAACGGGGTGAGCTCCTGTTGCTCGGTCCCTGCTCCTGCCAACCTAGCAGTTCGAAAGCATGTCAAAGTGCAAGTAGATAAATAGGTACCGCTCCGGCGGGAAGATAAACTGCTCTGGTTCGCCAGAAGCGGCTCAATCATTCTGGCCACGTGACCCAGAAGCTGCACACCGGCTCCCTCGGCCAGTAAAGCGAGATGAGTGCCTCAACCCCAGAGTCGTCCACGACTGGACCTAATGGTCAGGGGTCCCTTTACCTTAATATGGATGGTATCCAAGTTTAAGATCATATGACTTTAAGATAACAGGGAGGATTCTACATGTGTGCACCCAAACATTCTTAGAATCTCCCTTCATACTTTCCATGCTGAGAGGCAAGGTATGAAATTGAGCCAGCAGAGGCTTGCATGTGCAACACTGCCTGCTCCCTTCATTAAAGAGTGGACATGTTCACCCCAAATGTCTAAAGAGAACGTATAAATAAAAATTCTATTCTCCATAAGTGTCAAGACTCCGGGGAATTCTCTCCCTTCCCCGGTGGCCGCAAGGAGCAGAGAAGAACACAGTTCTTACTAATGAGTTTATTCAACCATCACGGCAAGAGACAAAGAATGCAGTCTGCCTCCCATTAATAGCATTGCTCCTCCCACCTCCCTTCCTACCAACAGCACTTCCCCTTACGGTGGCCGCCAGGGGCTAATTGTCTCTGAGTCCTACGCTCTTGCACCCTCAATGAATGCTAAGTTCTGGGAGAAGGGGGGTCAGAAATTCTCTCCAGTGATAACATCAGCTGGCTGCTCTGTCTCCCCGCTCCCTTCTCCCAACACCTCTCAACTCTTCTGTTCGCCTGTCTCTGAGCTGTGACCTTCCTCAAACCACTGCTTTAATTCCTCTCCTCTGGAAGCTCCAGGAGAAGGGGGGTCAACCTCTACCATTCCTCCTCAATCTTTCCCCCTTAAGTCCAGGCCCTGACAATAAGCATACTACTTTTCTGAGGATAATGTATGTTAAGCTATAATTTAGAGAACATAGATGTGTAGAGGAATAAGAAGAGTTCATAAATTCAGTTAGTCTAATATATGGAAATATTAAGAATTATCAAGAAGATACTTACTCAATTGCACACAGACGAACAATAGAAGTAAACCTGGAAGTAAGTTTATGCTTTCCCAGTGTTCCCCCAGCAGACATGGAAGCCACAATTTGGATGTTTTCTAAGCCCACCCATTCAAGATTTTCATCGTAAAATCCCTGATAAGTCAGCACCTTGGGATAAGATAAAATTTACAGAACAGACACATACAATAAGCAGAAAAAAATGTTTAATATTTGTAATAGGCTTACTGAATAGCAGTAACTATGACTATGTGGTCTAATAAAGGTTAACTCTATGCGAAATGTATGTATGCACACATTTCAAGGAGAAATGCTGAATTATGTAAACAAAATCTACTATGGAAAACACATAAATTTCCTTAATTCATTAATTCTGAATGTATGAAATTTCTACAGTATATGAAGGTGCACAAGAGGTCGGTAACACTCAAAATGGAAGGCACTTTGGGGAGAACTAGTCACTGGGAAAAGAGGGAAGACATGATCTTGTAAGTTGGGAATGCTACAGCAAGCCCACTGTTAGCTGAAGACACTGCCCAAATCACTACTGATGTTAGGAGCCCCATAGAGATATCTAAACAGGGAAGAATGGGTTGATTGTGAACTGGATCCTGGACAGGAGCCCAGCAACCTGGGAGGCACTGATATAGATGCTGGGAAGGGACCAAGTGGGTTGCCAGGAGAGTCCCGACTCAAGGTCATTGGATGCCCCAATTGCCATAGTGGAGCTGCCTGATGTCTCACGACACAAGATGTGCATATAAATGTAGGTTTTCTTACATGTGACCTGTTTTCCACAATAATTGAACCAAAATGCTGCACTACAAACACTCCTGAACTTGTTATTTAAACCAAACATTGTGCATCATAACTTGTCTTGCTTACTCTTGTCAAGCTGCAAATTTTATTCTGCACCCATGTTTAATGGACTGCGTAATTTCCTATTTGGGGAAAGGACTAATGTCAGAATTACGACCTGAGACGGTAATAAATGAATAGATAGCCATGCAGCGCACCCAGAAGCTCACCCTCCTGAACAATAAGTCTTCTACTGACAGGCACACAAATGTATTCAGAGAAACATGCTTTTTAAAAAATACACAAGGATTTTCAAGAAACAAATATTATACCAGATATTATAATGCAATTTCGTGAAAACATCAAATGTGACTCAAAGCAGAACAGGAAGTGTGAAGTTCCTTCCTATACTAGAATTCTGAAAGCAACATTTAAACCAAATTCTATTCACCTGCTGCAGGAAAGCCACAAGTGTGCTCGTCCCCCATTTATCCGGTTTGGGCAAATTGATATCCTTTAAGTATAAAACCAGTCTTTCACAATCCTTTGGCCTGTATACGCGCCCAGTATTGGTGCTGATCACCAAGCATGTCTGGCTTAATTTTTGGAGCAGATGTCGAGATGTAGTCTGTGCGCTGCAGTGAACTGTGGCAATTTGAGTGGACCGAAGCTGGGAAAAGGCATAACGAAGCAGCATTCTGGGTGGGGGGGAAATGAAAAGATGCAAATACAGCACACTGGGGGGAAACATCTAAAGTCTGTCTTAGCCATGTGAAATGAACATGCAACAACTAGAAAGCAGAACATTAACCTTGGACAAGTACATGGTTTTCACATGAGTATTCATTACAGCACAGTTAGTAAGATAAACTTTAAAATTGCTCTAATCCTTCAGGCTTCTTTGAATTTTCATTTATTTGTGAGGTTGACTGTTCTTGCACAGCACTTCATTTGGAAGCTCTTATTTCGCTAGCTCACTCCAAATCCCACCCACAACTCACCGTCAAGGCAAAGCTCCAACCACTTCGGACTCCCTCTAGCTCAGCTAGAGTTGGTTCCTTAAATGTGAGGATAAGCACTAGGCTTGCAGAAGCAACATATAGCCTAGGACCTGGGAATAGTTGCCTAGGCGCTAGATTGGTGTGCATAGGTATTCAGAGCCATAAAAATGACTGTAGGTGTTCTCTTTGACAATGAAGAGTTAACTATCTGCCGTCTGCATTCCTTTGGCTGGGGAGCATCCCTGACACCATGCGACAGCCTGACATGAATGGGAAACCCACAGCAACCTGCACATTATATTTTAGAAATATTCTTAGTTAACCTGCAATTCAGAAGGCATGGAACACAGGGCAGTGATGTCATGGTATAAAGAAACAGAAGGAGGAAATCCACATGCCTGGAGTAGCGGAACAGATCCATCAGAGAACATGTGATTTTCAAGTAATACTGCCATCAACATCATTTTAAGTATTAGTAGGCCTGCATTGATATCACAGTTAGTATGAAAATGAAAATCCGTACCCTTTTCCACATCCTTCAGGCCCAACAAGAAGAAATGGCTGCTTACAATGAAAGCCTAGCCAAGGTTTAAAGTAATCCAAGCCTCTTTGCATATCAGGCGTTTGAATGACTGGAAGAGTCTGGACATTGCTGAAATCATCAGCAGTCAGGTTTTCAGGCTTTTTCAATTGGTATGACATTAGGCGTTCAGTATCTGGATCATAATAGGTGTCCAGTGGTTTGTTGGGATTCGGTGGAGACTCACGTGCCCAAGCAAACACCTTTCAAAAATTATATTAAAACATTGTTAAATGTACTCCTAAAAATACCAAACTTAATTGCTATAAAACACATCCTTCACAAACACATCTATTTATTTATTTTGCCAGATTTTATTTAACACTTGATTGAAATAAAACCTCAAAGCAGTTTACAAAGTGAATAAAACAATAAAATTATCAGTAAAAACAGTTAAAAACCAAAACATTCTATATCTAGACCATATGTCTGGATATAGAAACTTAGATACAGAAAATAACTGTATCCTCTTTTCATCTAGAAAATTATCTCCCAAGTTTGAACATGTCAGTTCATGCTCAGAACATAAAAAGCATGTTCCCTTCTAATGATTCTAGAGAGTTAGATCTAGATTGGTAGCCACATTTTAGTCCTATTGAAATCAATGGGACTAAAGCATGACTTAGTCTGGATCCAAAACACCGACTCTTCATTCTCCACCACATGTAACATAAGTTTCTGCTACTCAGGGTATTATTTCATTATTATTTTTTAGACTTTAATTAGTCTCCTTTCTTTTTTTTTTCTTTTAAAAAAATTCAATGTGACTTTCAACAATAAATATTCGCAGTGATGTGGCTAAAATGACTTCACCGCTGTTCTTCTGTCCAAACCCTCTATATAAGTTCTCTTGCTTCTGCCTGAGAGCCAACAATAAAAAGCTTAGCTTCAAAAAAGAGTGTACTAATCTTTTTGTACTGAGACATGCAAAACTTGTACAATGCTTTATCTTCATATGCTATCTAGAAATCACTATACATTTTTCCTCATCACGTTGTTTGTTATGTAAGAAATTTTGTTGCACTTCACATCTGATGTAGACTATTGGGTTTTGTTTTTGGTGGCACAACTGAGTGCCAATATAAGTTTTTGGCTATTTTTCTTCTTCTTGAGATATATTTTTAATTTTAAACTCTCTCTCTCCCGCTCCTCCCCTCTATGTCTACCCTGAAACTGCTAATGATTAGAATAATTTTGTCTTCCAAATAATACCTCTTTTGTAAATTCCTGCCGTGATTTCATGTTGAGATTTCCACCCAATCCTCTTATCAGGCTAATTATAAATTGTCCACGTTCAGTGCACTCATGAAGATGAGACAAACCATTCATCACTGTTCCAATCAAACTTGTTTCTACCACATAGTCATTCTGTAAAATAGAGCATGCAGTAAGATACTTGTAAACTAGCTTGCAACAGCAGGACCAAGTTTTAGTGCAGAAGCCTATTTAAGTAGAGAGGTAAATATTAACAGAAACTTGAGAGTGGCCAAGACAGCACTCAAAAGTACATATACAATCTTAAAACATCAATCTTTAAAAAGCAAGATGTCTGGTAGAACATCTGTCTTAAGAAGCAACACATAGGTTCTATCTACTATCTTAAAACATTTGCTCTGGTAACTACACAGTGACTATAGTTAATCCTCATATGCTCCACAATCAGCAGAGCAATGGATAAATGATGAGCAAGAAGAAAAGATAGGATGGGACTGACTCACTCCCTCCTTCTGCCTCTCCAGTCTCTCACACGTCAAATGTGTTCTGACCTCAGGGATACCAGACACTTCTTGGCCCAGGAGATCAGGACTGTCCCCTCAAAATAGAGAGACCCATTTTGATATCCCCTTGCCTGTTGAGGCTTTGGTCACAGTGTTATCCATGCAGATGAGCAAGATAGAATACATGTACAGAGAGCCACGTGGGTACTGCTCCAAGCAACGCAGGAATTGGAATTGGAGTTCAGCAGAGGGGGAGGCTATAAACAAGAAAATGCTAATATCATTTCCTGCCTTTGAAACAGGAGGAGGAATTAGAACCCACTTAAACACCTCCGACACTCAACTTTGAATTTGTCCATTTAAAATATTTATATGCAGTGGTGCCCCGCAAGACGAAATTAATTCGTTCCGCAATTTTTGTCGTCTAGCGAATTTTTCGTCTTGCGAAGCACGGTTTCCCATAGGAATGCATTGAAAATCAATTAATGCGTTCCTAGGGAAACCGCTTGCCAGGCTGGCGGTGCGGAGAAGGGCTTTTCTCCGCACCGCAAGCCTTCAGCACAGGTACGGGAACAGAGGGGAAGGCGCGCAGCGCTTTCCCTCTGTTCCCGGGGCTTGCGTGGGAGGAGGGTTTTTCCTCCCCACCGCCAACATTCAGAACAGCATTCTGAATGTTGGCGGTGGGAAGGAAAACCCTTCTCCCACCCCAAGTCTTCAGGACAGCCATCCGAAGGCTGGCGCGGGGAGAAGGTCTCTCCGCCGCCCCCCACGCCAGGCTTCGGTGCATCCTTCAGAGGCTGCTGCCATAGTCACGCGTCACTTCTCCAGCTGGGAGAGGGTCGCGGGGCTATGGTTTCTTTAGCCCCGCGCGCGCTCTCCCGGCTGGAGAGGTGACGGGCGCCTATGGAGGTTCCTGCCATATGCGCGCGTCACAACTCCAGCTGGCAGAGGGTCGCGGGGCTATGGTTTCTTTAGCCCCGCGCGCGCTCTCCCGGCTGGAGAGGTGACGGGCGCCTATGGAGGTTCCTGCCATATGCGCGCGTCACAACTCCAGCTGGGAGAGGGTCGCGGGGGGCTGGTTTAGCCCCGCGCGCGCTCTCCTGGCTGGAGAGGTGACGGGCGCCTATGGAGGTTCCTATGGAGCTGTTCCTGGAACAGCTTTCCGAAGTGGGGCGGCTGGGGCAGGTGACCCCGCCCCCCGCCCCACTTCGGAACAGCTGCAAAAGACGTCAGGGGGAAGCGGGGAAGCGAAGCGCTTCGCTTCCCGCTTCCCCCGGACCTCTTCTGAAGCAAGGGGCTGGGGGGAGATCGCTATCTCCCCCCATCCCCTTGCTTCAGAAGAGGTCCGGGGGAAGCGGGGAAGCGAAGCGCTTCGCTTCCCCGCTTCCCCCGACGTCTTTTGCAGCAAGGGGCTGCGGGGAGATAGCGATCTCCCCCCAGCCCCTTGCTTCAGAAGAGGTCCGGGGGAAGCGGGGAAGCGAAGCGCTTCGCTTCCCCGCTTCCCCCGACGTCTTTTGCAGCAAGGGGCTGGGGGGAGATAGCGATCTCCCCCCAGCCCCTTGCTTCAGAAGAGGTCCGGGGGAAGCGGGGAAGCGAAGCGCTTCGCTTCCCCGCTTCCCCCGACGTCTTTTGCAGCAAGGGGCTGCAGGGAGATCGCTATCTCCCCCCATCCCCTTGCTTCAGAAGAGGTCCGGGGGAAGCGGGGAAGCGAAGCGCTTCGCTTCCCCGCTTCCCCCGGATGTCTTTTGCAGCAAGGGGCTGCAGGGAGATCGCTATCTCCCCGCAGCCCCTTGCTTCAAAAGAGAAGACCCGCTGTCCCCGGGGCAAGCTTCGTTTTGCGAAGCAAGCCCATAGGGGAATTCGTCTTGCGAGGCAAATCGCGGACGAAAAAACCTTTCGTCTAGCGAGTTTTTTGTCTTGCGAGGCGTTCGTCTTGCGGGGCACTACTGTACAGTGCTTTTTTTCTAAAAAAACAAACATTTATCCTACTCATATTGAAATACTGCCCCTCAATGAGGCCAAACTTAAGACACTGTTTATATATACAGTGGTACCTCGCAAGACGAATGCCGCGCAAGACGAAAGAGTTTTCCGTTTTTTGAGTCGTTCCGCAAGACGAATTTCCCTATCGCCTTGCTTCGCAAGGCGAAACATCTTGCGAGTTTTTGCGAGTTTGTTTCCTTTTTCTTAAAGCCGCTAAGCCGCTAATAGCCGCTAAGCCGCTAATAGCCGTGCTTCGCAAGACGAAAAAACCGCAAGACGAAGAGACTCGCGGAACGGATTAATTTCGTCTTGCGAGGCACCACTGTATATTATCACTCACCTGTTTTAGGACCCAGTTTAGAGCTTTCTCAAAATAATCCCCAATCCAGTTTTCAAGATTTTGTCTGCAATCTTCGGGTTGGTTCCTTAGCCAGGATTTTATCAGTGAATTAAGATCAGTATCTTCATCACTAGAATGGGATATACCTCAGATTAAAGCAAGAATATATGTTGCCATAAACCAATACATAAACAAGTATAGGAAGAGCACACACAGCCTCCTTGCCCAAGCCTACAAACAGGGGCGAACGAAGGATAACCGACACCCAGGGCGGGGCAAACCGCCGGCTGCGCACGCGTTGTGCTGCTACGTACAACGCATGCGTGGTGTCGCTACATAGGGCGCATGTGTGGCGTCGCTACGTACAGCGCATACGTGCAACACCGCACATGCGTTGTACGTACCGGTTTGCCGCCAGTGCTGCCCGAGCGCCGAATGGACGGTGACTGGATCCTCTGCTCACGGCTGCTGTGGCGGAGAAGGGATCCTCCGCTTGTGGCTGTAGCGGCGATGGAGGGATCCCACCACCGTCCGTACGGCGCTCAAGCAGTGCCAGCAGCAAACTGCTATGTACAGCGCATGTGCAGCATCACTACGTATAGCGCATGCGTGCGACATTGCACATGCATTGTACGTAGCAGTTTGCCGCCGGCACCGCTCGAACAACGTATGGATGGTGGCAGGATCCTCTGCTTGTGGCTGCAGCTGCGAACAGAGGATCTTCCACATGCGGCGGCGGCGGCATGGTGGCTGTTTGCACCGCTGCGCCCGGGGGTGGAGGGCAAGCACCCCATGGGGTGCCTTGTCTCTCTCTCACACACACACACACACACACGACATGGCACCCAGGGCACACCGCCCCCCTGCCCCCCTTGTGACGCCCTACAAACAAGCCCAGAAGTCTTATATTTGCTTTTTGAATTGCAGCTAAATGGTTTATTTAAATAAAATAATCTTCCATGTCATCAGTACTGAAAATTATGTTTGACAGCTGCAGAACAAGCCAAGCTATTAAGAATACTTCAAACTACACCTTCATGTCTTAGCATGTTCCAAAGCTGATAATTACGATTTCCTGGTTTTGGATGAAATGGAAAACCATAGTTTACTGAAGACTTCCTGGCTTGTTCACTTGCTCATGCAAAGGAAGAACCAAAAAAAACCCTATGTGGCAGCTATGTCTTCTTCATATCTCAGCTTATTAAACCCAACATGGCCAACTAGCTAATTGGTATTTCTTTGAAGCCCTCTTTGAAGTTGTTAATATGCATAAGAATCCCATTACAGTTGCTGTCAGACCCACAACTCAATTTAAAGGGAACAATATGGAGAGGTCACCAATTCCATGTATGTAGTGAAGCCTGCCAATAACATTTGTGCGAGAGTGTTGTGCTTATAAGAAACACTACCTACCTTCCAAATGAGCAACAAGCAAATGGAAACAATGAAGGCACAATGGAATGAAGCAATGGCTGGTTAAAATAATTTGTGTATTTTAAATTAACTACATCAAATTTTGTTCAACCTTCCTTAGCATGTATAATCACTGAAAAGTACTCTAATGCACATTTATGTCAAATGTCAAATTACCTTAGGAAGATCATCCCCATTCGAGATATTGTGGCAGGAGAAGCACAACTCAAATCGTGGGTTTCAAAAACAAAGTTCACATTTGGGCCAAACTGAATTCTTTCTCCACTGGGCATAGTAAGTAGACGGTTGTCATCAAGGACAGAATTCAAGGACTCAATCCACTCGGGATCTATGTCACCATCACATATTATCCATGAAGTAACATCTATTTACAAACAGTAACCAAACATTGTATCTCAAACTAGTCACTTTTCAGTAGGAGTTCAAATTAGATTTTAACATTTGCAATTGGAGTGGATACAGGGGACAGCAAGTATAAATTCTGAGGAATTCCAATGTGTGCAACTTCATATATGAACAAACAACTAGATCAAGCCAGATGAATATCCTCTCTCTAACCATGTGCTCTATATAAATGGCTACAATGCAAACAATTCTTATTGTCACCATAGTCGTTTTCTTGTTTACTTAGTGTCTTGTAAGTAAACACACATAGTAACACTACTCCTCTTATGGTGATATCATAAGATTGACCAAATTTAGAATTATAATTCTATACACACTTTAATACGTACAGTGTGTCTTATTTCAGAGTAATCAAGATTAGGATCTAAAAATAAAACTCCTTATTTATGGAAGCCAAGATTTCTAATTCACAGACGTACCTGCTGGTTCACGTACCACTTGTCGAGCACTGTTTGTAAGCACACCATCAGACCATTCTCTGGTGTCCATGTCTATATGACCTAGTAACTGGCGGCGAGGCATTGCTTTGGGGTTCATGGTATATTGCTTCACTACTTTGCCAACTTTGCCAAGTGCAGCCCTCAACATTCTCCAGAGGGTTGATTTGCCTGCCCCGCTTGGGCCTACAATAACTACCCCCATCCTCTGGCGTAGTTGCTCATACAATTCCAGAACTTTCTTGATCTTTACCAAAAAGAAAAAGTAGGATAAAACACACTTAAATGTTTATAGACGTCATCCCTCAAACAAATAAGGAGCAGATAATAAGACATTTTCAAGTTTTCGTTTACCTTTTAAAAACAAAAAGGAACATCAAGTACTGGTTCCTTTCACTTTTGGGTGAACAAGGCACTTGATATTCTGGATTAACGCATCTCACAACCCAAGGAAGAAAGGAACATGTAACCAAGTTATGCCATTTAGTCCAGATCAGATGATTGCTCCCTAATTCTGTCCCATGGCCAAGCTTAAGAAAAAAGACTGAGGAATATCCACAGCCATTTAGATAATGACATCTGAGAATAGAACCTTGGTCCCGCATCCTGCCTCCCAGGGGACTGGCACAAGTCAAAGCTCTCTGCCAAGTGAAGCCTAGTTGCTATGTGTATAAAATGCTAGCTATTGGCTACAGCCAAGTGTGCCTTGGATGCCTCATTCATCCCAAACCAGAATGAATCTTCAAAGCCAGGACCCCATGTTCCTGTATCCATTTACAGTGGGAGAGGCATCCAATAGTGTGGAATGTGCCCTAGTTAACCCTGATCTCTAGGGTGAGAACAGGATACAGTATGATTCCTCTTTTTTTTCTTTTTTTTTCTTTTTTGCAGGGTTTGCTTAGAAGAAGAAGAAGAAGAAGAAGAAGAAGAAGAAGAAGAAGAAGAAGAAGAAGAAGAATAGTAGTAGTAGTAGTAGTAGTAGTAGTTTGGATTTGATACCCCGCTTTATCACTACCTGAAGGTGTCTCAAAGTGGCTAACATTCTCCTTTCCCTTCCTCCCCCACAACAAACACTCTGTGAGGTGAGTAAGGCTGAGAGACTTCAAAGAAGTGTGACTGGTCCAAGGTCACCCAGCAGCTGCATGTGGAGGAGCGGAGACACGAACCCGGTTCCCCAGATTATGAGTCAACCGCTCTTAACCACTGCACCACACTGGCTCTCACCACATTGACAGAGGGAAACCATAAGAGAAGAAAAATAGCAGAGAGAGAACAAAAGACTCCCCCCCCCCATCTGAATTAAAAGAGAACAGTGTAGGAGGGGGAAAGGAAATGACTGATCAGCAAATAAAAGTGAGTGAGTAAAGATACCTAGTAGTTTGAGACCATGAATACAGTTCTGTCCTGGGCTAAGGCAAGTAACTTTTACGTTGCAAACAATGATCACAGGGTTGTTTGCAACATAAAAACACTAACATAACATAAGAGCAAAAAAAAAAAAAAAAGGAATTAACACCCCCCCCCCAAAAGGAAGGAGTCATCTGACCAAGTCTAGAACACAAAATTAGTTCACCTGTTCCGTTTTGCTGAGAAATGTGAGGAGGTAACTAAAACAACTGGATGCTTCTTTCACACAACTAGATAATAAAATCATTGCTTTTAGTGTCTTTAAATTGCATGGAGGGATTTTGTGTCAAGCAATTCAAATCAGATCAAAAACCGTCCTAAATTATTTTGACTCTAATCTTACAGGTTTGCAAGGGTTAAGTGCCACAAGAATCAATGAAGCTTATTAAAATGTAACTTAGTAAAATATTTTTACGTTTGATTTTACATATATACATTTTGCATATATTCATTTACATAATCCGCAAACGTATTTCCAATAACTATGGAATTAAGATTTTTTCCCTTTAGTATTTTTATAACCACAACAGATTCACTATAAGTTTCTTAAGACTTTTAGGCAAAGACCAAACTCAAGGTATTCAGTATCAGTTAGGGTTGTAGCTGATACTTACCTGAGTAGATATAATTTCCAAATTGGCCTCCTCAAAGACTTCTCGTAAAGCATTATTTAGCTCTGCATAATCTACATCCTTGAAATCAATACCAGGAAAGACATCTCTGACTAATGCATCAAACCGTGCACAATCTGCAAATGTAAGCTTTGACATCGTATTGAGTCGCAGTGCTTGGACTACAATATGGCTTTCATTAACTACATGGGAGAAAAGATAAGAGGATACAATTTAATTTCTTTGTGCTTCAAGATGTAAGAGAAACACACTAGCTGGTGTCTAGCATCACAAGATAATGCAATCCCTACAGATGGTGGATTTGTAATACCTTAAATTTCACGTGGAAATTCAGTGACAAAAGGATAAGAGCTAGATGATATACTGAGTATGAAAATATTCAGCAGTGTGGTGAAGACATTAATTCTTAGGTTTATGCCACAACTCATAAGAAAGCTATGGTCTTTTTAACAATAAGCTCAACAACTCTGAAAAAATTAACTAATTGTTAATGCAAACCCACTGTGCCAAGCATTGTCTACTGTTTGACAGGACGCCAGATTCAACAAACTTCCTAGTTTTTATATTTCCCTATGACTTCAAAAGACATTAGGATTCCTGCAGCCATGTTAGATAATACGCTACTGTGAAGCAGCATCCAACTTATTTGAAGCAACTAGGTTCCTAATGGAACTAGGAATCAAGAGTACTGTGGGTATCACCAGCGGTCATGATAATACATCAACTCCGTGTGAATCTGGCCCCAGCTCTTCCAATGACTGTGGGTCAGTTGCAGGATTCTAATTGTGGGGGGGGGGGGAGATTTTACATCTGCTGACAAATAGATTCCCACAAAAACAGAATGCTTGAATTTGAGAAGTCATATAAAGATATAAAGAAAGCCAACGTCCAAGTTTTACCTGTCTCTTTCATTCCATTTTTTTTCAGCTGTCGAAGAAGGTTCCCACATCCCCTCAGAACAGTCTTCAGTGCTCGCAAGCCCCAATCATAATGCTGCTGAGGTGTCAAGAGTTCCCTGATTTTTTTTAAAAAAACAGTCATATTTTAATGCTTTCTCCATGTACAATCATTGATCTACTTCCCTTTAGTGCTTGAGAAGAAATCAAAAGCTTTAATAGAGTAACGAAGAGATGCAGAACCAGGGGCTAAGTTAGAAACCAACATTAAACCATGGTTAATTCAGCTTAACTCCACTGTCAGAGGTGGTATGCTTCTATTATTCCTGTATTGCAGGAGATGAACTCAGGATCCCACTCAACAATTCCGTGATTCTATGATTCTGAATGCCAGTTGCTAGAAACCACAGAAGGGGAAGAGTGCTGTTGTGCTCAGATGCTGGTAAGGGCTTCCCATAGGTATCTGACTGGACACTGTGAGAACCAGACATTGGATCAGATAGGCCAATGGCCAGGCTCACTAACTGCAGTTCATCTGAAACCATAGTTTGAAACTGGATTATGAATCTCAGCTTGCATTAACTATGGTATATTATTATGTTAAAGCACATAATAATCATAATTTGCTGTGTCACTCTGTGCCTTCTGCCTCAATGGCTACAGAGATTAAAGGGAAGAGCAGCTGGAACACAAAACTAATAGCGTAGCTAAGAGACTTTCACCAGCACTTTCACAAAAATTTATCTCTAATCTCTCTACCCAGCAGTTGGCTCCTTTCTCTGTCCATACCCCTCATTAACAAGAGTCTCCAATCCAATTGCCAGTTATAATTATTACAATAACTTTATAATGGGGGTGGGGAGCCTTTTTTGGCTTGTGGGACCAGATTCCTATCTCCCCCCACTGCATGGGTCAACTTTGACAGGTGGCTGAGCCAGCCAATCATCCTAATGGCAACAGGTGATTGATTGACAGTTGGGTGGACTGCCCCCCCTTTCAAAGTTGGTCAGCAAGGGTGGGGGAGATAGTCACAGAGCAGGATTTAACCTCATTCATTCCCTGATGGGACGCGGGTGGCGCTGTGGGTTAAACCACAGAGCCTAGGACTTGCCGATCAGAAGGTTGGCGGTTCAAATCCCCGTGACGGGGTGAGCTCCCGTTGCTCGGTCCCTGCTCCTGCCAACCTAGCAGTTCGAAAGAATGAAGTGCAAGTAGATAAATAGGTACCGCTCTGGCGGGAAGGTAAACGGCGTTTCCGTGTGCTGCTCTGGTTTGCCAGAAGCGGCTTAGTCATGCTGGCCACGTGACCCAGAAGCTGTACGCCAGCTTCCTCAGCCAATAAAGCGAGATGAGCGCTGCAACCCCAGAGTCGACCACGACTGCACCTAATGGTCAGGGGTCCCTTTACCTTTACCTATCCCCTGATGGGTGTGGAGTTGAGCTATGTGGAGGAGTTCCCTGAATGGAACTGGTATCAGCAGCAAACCTAGCAGGATTTAACACCACCACATCAGTCAATGAGCAGGGAACTACCACATGCAGCTCAACTGAGCTGATCCCACTATCAGCTGACATCAAGGTGACATCACTTAATTGACAGGTAGGTGTGGCTTCAAAAGGACGGCCTCATGAGCCAAACAGGAGCCCCTGATAGAGGTTCCTCACCTCTGCCCTATCAAGTTAGTCAGTATTACTATGCTTGTATTGGGGAAGGAGATGTAAGTCAGTAATTCCCCTAAAGCCAGTCAGCAAATTGATGCATGGGCTGGCATTTGAACCTGGGTCTTCCAGCTCATAGCACCTACCCTTAATGAATATGCAACACTAGATCAAAACAAGAACACAAGAATGCTTCACAGCCATGACTCCCTCTATGATTTTTAGTATTCAGGAATAGCAAAGTACCATATGAGCTGATATTAAAGAATTAGCATGCATCCCAAAGAGCCAAAGTTTATATTTCCTAAATGGACTGCCTGGAGATAGAATAAAACACCTACCTTGCTAAATTAAAAATATCCACTAATTTTCTTCCCAGAGTTTTTGCATCTTTGAAACCTTCTGAATATAAAATCACTTCTGCAATGAGTTCATTATCAGGCCGAGTCATAGCAACAGGCCTAAAAAGTTGTTTGAGATTGTCGGGCAATTTTTGTCTGCCTCCATAGCCCTTTCCAGCAGGATTCATTGTGATAAAAATTCCAGAGTTGTGATCCATTTCCACCTGACATTTAAAAAAGGCATTCATAAGAGACTTATGAAACAATTGTATATCTAATGACTATTTGGCAAAGTGACCATTTCCCCATGTATTCTCATTCCCCATTTGCCAGAAATGGCAAGAAACAGCTCTACCCTGAAGCTATTTCTTCATATCTTCCATTGAAGCACCAGCACCAGCCACTGACCCAAACAGGACATTGTACTAAAGAGGAAGTTGCTCTGATCCACTGGTGCCAAACAAATACATTTTAGATATCTATCTAGTTTTTATGTTCTTTCTCTTTATGAGAGCCTTCTAAAGATAATTGTTGACACAAACAAGCTGAAAATTCTAATTACTAAAATCCTTTGAATTATACTAGTTTACAGTTAGGACAATTCTTTGACCTTTGCAGTTTATCTCATGAAAAAGAAAAGGTTTCATAAGAAATTTAGAAGAAAGAAAAAAGTAGATGGGCTCCAAGGATGATTCTTTCACTCATTAAGATCCTACAGATTAGAGAAGGCATCGCCAAACTCGGCCCTCCAGATGTTTTTGGGACTACAACTCCCATCATCCCTAGCTAACAGGACCAGTGGTCAGGGATGATGGGAACTGTAGTCCCAAAACATTTGGAGGGCTGAGTTTGGAGGTGCCTGGATTAGAGTGTCACTGCAAGAGTACAGGAACGGACAAGGTACATAACTCAAAATAAAGAAAATGGCAGAACTGTTGTAAAAGAGGATAAAATACCATACTTTACCTCCTTTCCAAGTAACTCACACACAGGTTGGTGTTTCTTTAAAGCATGTTGAATTGTCTGGATCTGCATAGATACAGCAGACAGAACAGCTTCCTCCAGCCGGTTGAACTCGTCAAAACAGCCCCAGGCTCCACATTTCACTAAACCAACAAATATTCGCCCCATAGATTTCACATCAATGCCCTTGAAATAAGAATGTTAGTTAAGATATGGAACCTTCAGTATTCAATTTCCTATTTGAAAAGTTTTAATAAATGTATTGAAGGGGAGAGTAATGGTATTTGAAAAATACATTAGGGCCTATTCAGACATTGCTTCCCTCTCCCGCTCCTCATGCATGGGGGGACTAGTTTGCACACAGGTCTTAGTTTTGCATACTTCACTCCACTCCTGTTACTAGAAGATAGCACACAAACTAGGAGATTCTGCCTTAATTTAAACATTGGCTCTGTGTTTCTCTTTCACATGCTTACAAGGAATCACTGGGGGAGCAAAAGGAAACATGAGAGCCTAAGACTGACTCTTGAGTTCATCACATGCAAAGGTCTGCAGCAGTGGCAAATACTGTCTGAACACTGTTATATTTATTAATACAGTAGCATTATAAATTATTGTTAATTCGGGACAATTTTACTTTGCTTTTCACAACCTGACTTCAAAAGGGACTTGCAAAAATACAGCATTAAAAATAAAGCAGCAGTAGTTTATAAAGGCCAAAACCAGGACTTTGAATTGAATATGCTGCCTTACCTCATCACAATTAAAAACTAAAACTTGTCTTCCAAGCAGTCCTCCCAGAGCCTTTACAGATTCTGTCTTGCCAGTTCCCGCTGGACCATAAGGATTCCCTCCGAGGCCCATCTTCATAGCTTGGGTAAGCGTCAGGTAACACTTATCAGTTAATGGCGTGTAAACAAGCTTTGGCAAATTACCCTAATGACATAAAGAAACATATCTTATCACCCAGCACAATAAGATCAAATTTAGAGTTTGGATTTGATATCCCGCTTTATCACTACCCTAAGGAGTCTCAAAGCAGCTAACATTCTCCTTTCCCTTCCTCCCCCACAACAAACACTCTGTGAGGTGAGTGAGGCTGAGAGACTTCAGAGAAGTGTGACTGGCCCAAGGTCACCCAGCAGCTGCATGTGGAGGAGCGGGGAATCAAACCCGGTTCACCAGATTACAAGTCCACTGCTCTTAACCACTACACCACACTGGCTCTTACAATCCTAGCTCAATCGTACAGATGTAAACTAGACAACAGAACTGCAAACTCCAAATAAGTAATAATCTATGCTTGTCAAATATGAGGGAAACCATGCAAATGTGCATAAGTCTATATTTCTTGAAGTCGCCCACAAATCTGTTAGCTTGCCATGGAAGGAAGGAAGCACACCTTATGTATGTCAAATGGCCGGACAGTGCATGATTTAAAAAAGCTAAACAAAAATGGCTATTACAGTTGATGGGGACCATGTTAACAAGAGCAAACACAAATGAAAATAATTATCCATTCATTCTGGGATACAGGAGTTAAGAAGTGTTTCAAGCACTTCAGCTAGTGAGCAAGGGTGACTATAGTTTTTGCTCCCCTTAAATAATATGGAATGTGCTATGAAGGAGGGATGGGGAAAGCAGTAGTATTTCTGAATGCAAGAAAAATGCATGATTAGGAGATCCCTGCAATAAATTTTGAAACTGAAATGAGAACAGTACCTGATACTCATAAGTGTACTGGAGTTCAGCATCCACCATTTGAATGTAGCATCTTTGATTCTTTAGATAAAACCTGAGTTGCTTCTTCCAGGCCCAGTCATCATTGCTCTGCACCTGGGCTTCATTTAGCTGCCGCACAGTATCAATGTTATGAATAACATCAAGAATAAGAGCTTTAAGCTTCAGCTCAAGGATCCCAGATTCTGAAGATAAATAATATTATTTCCAGGAGACCATTAAGCAGACCATTAAAAGTTTAAAAGCAATTATATTAGCCTCTTATTTATCTTGCTTTATCCAGTCATTAGCTTCTCGTTTACTCTTACAAATGAAATGTAACAGAAGGGGGGGGGGATTTAACAATCTCACGCATTGTATACAATGTAACAATTTAACATAAGATGTGATTTTTTAAGGATTTGAATTTAGAAGAGCAAGCAGCTTGCCAAGTGGCTTGTCTTACAGTATTAATTTTTAATAATTTTATTATTTATACCTCGCCCATCTGGCTGGGTTTTCCCAGCTACTCTTATGGTATACATTAAATGGTTTACATTACAGTTAGCATTGAAACGTCTAATTCAAATGGATTATTAGAGGATCAAACCTCTCACCCAGCAGATGCCCAGAAGTCATATCCATTATTTTTAACCTAAAATTATTGGTTGTGATAAACGGATGAGATAGTAGTACACCTCTGAACTGAGAACTACCACCCCATCACCAACTTTCCCTTTTAGGACAAAATGCTTCCCTTGGGGAAGCGTAAGTACCACCTGAGGACACCTTACATGAACAAGGAATCCTACATCCCGTGACCTGGACTTTGAAGTCAGCAGAGGGGGTCTTTCTGGGTGTTCTAGGCGAATCAAAATGTTAGGATGTGCTGAACTGCAATGGTTTCATAGTTCACTGATGATATTTGGCAATTCATTAATAATGTTAATTGTTCAATTGTAATTTCTCTCTCTAATATATTGTTTTATACTATTTTGGAAGCCACTGTGATACCTTTGCAATATAGAGCAGTCAAAATGCAATACTACGCATTAATCACATACAAAACAGTTCTGGATTACAGTCAAAATGGGTAAAGGTAAAGGTAAAGGTACCCCTGCCCGTACGGGCCAGTCGTGACCGACTCTGGGGTTGCGCGCCCATCTCGCTTAAGAGGCCGGGAGCCAGCGCTGTCCAGAGACACTTCCGGGTCACGTGGCCAGCGTGACAAGCTGCTCTGGCGAGCCGGCACCAGCGCAGCAACCTGCACCCTCCCTATAAAGCGGTACCTATTTATCTACTTGCTTTCGAACTGCTTAAGGGTGCTTTCGAACTGCTAGGTGGGCAGGAGCTGGGACCGAAAGACGGGAGCTCACCCCGCCGCGGGGATTCGAAAATGGGTACAACCATACAAAATTACAGCCGTCATTCCGATTGTACAATTAGGGGGATAAAATTATTAATATAATTAGTAACAACAAGTGCGCTTCAGTTATGAGAAATTAATTTCAAGCCTGAGGGAAAAAGCCATTGCAATCCTCTTTCATACCTGTATTGCCTGAATCTTCTGTATTAGTGTCTATGCTGGTGTAATGCTCCAATTTAGCCATCAGTTCTAATTCTAACTGTTGCAAATTACCTTCTTTGATTGCACATTCAACATCTTCTGTGAACTGAATTTGTTCAGCTAAACAAATAATCTATTGGAAAAACAATATTCATAAGCAAGAATGGATTTATATGTATTCAGTGATAGATGCTTCAACAAATCTTAGCACTTTATTCAGTGTTAAGCAATCTTCAAACCCACACTACTCCTCTGCTAAAACATACTAATAAGCAAAGAGCTCTTCAAGTAGCTGGTTAACAATCTAATGTATGTTTTTTTAAGAAGCAAATTGCATTGAGTTCAATGCGGCTTAGTTCCAGCTAAAGGGGACTAAGTCATTTTTTAAAAATGTATGGAAATAAAGGGTTATGTTTATTTGTTTGAAGACAGTAATAATCTGGAGGTTCAAAGAACAGATTGAGCTGCTATGCAACAGCTACAGGCTACAGGAACCATAAGTGATTGGTAAGTCACCCACCACTCAGCCTGGAGTAGAGTGACTCAAACAGGCAGCTCTTGGCTGCAAGCTGTAGTAGCTCACTGCACCATTCACAGAAGCACTGGGAGTTGTTTGCAAAAACCAGGAGGCTTCAATCCTGCCTGGGTTCTGGGAACAGAAGGTAGCAACGCAGTAAGTTTATGGTCTTGCCCTTAACTTTTAGGTTTCCATTAAATATTATTTAAAGCCGGTCCAGATGAAGCTTCAGTTACTATTGTGCTTCTTAAAAATAGTGTTCCAACAAACAAACAAAGGTGTTCCCACCTTTGCCAGTACCAAAATTGTGCCTGACCTTTAAAGATAAATGAATAAAATCCAATACAACTATCTGTTAACCTCAGTAGATAACCTCAGCCCATTAGCTTTAATTCAAAGTGCACAAAAATATTATTTCTTGTCAAGTCAGATATTCCTCCAAATGCAGTCTCTCCTTAAACAATTTTAATAACTACCATATTGCAAAAGAAGGAAGAAGAACTACCTGTGAGGGGAAAAGTGATGGATCAATTGAACCCTGAGTTCTTTTCCCAGCAGTTACGCAGTCACACAGTAATTGTTTCAATGTTTCTTTCATCACCGAAGAAAGTTTGTTTAGCCAAACCTAGCAAATAACATAAAAGGAAACATCACAAATCACACTTACTTCTCCCAGCTTGTGTTATTATGTTTGGAGTCTACTTTCTTACCTCAACATCATTTGATAGGAGGATTTTATTTTTTAAAGGTACAACTTCGCCTTCTAAAGATTTCATTGCAAGAATGTTTTTAAAGTCCTCATCAAAGCTCACACTGTGAATTCCTGTTAATTAACAACATAATATTCAATTAATGAAATATAGTGTACTCCATTGTTATTAGATTACAATAAAGCTTTTATACTACAGTACTATGTTTCATAAGAGAGGATTCAGTGTCTAAATAAATGTGTTCGTAATTAATGACATAATTTTGTTAAAAGGTTCATCATTGTTATATGCATGCACGCATAAATGACAAGACAATTATTATTTTTTAAAAGCAAGACTTCTGAAGAAAGATTTTCATCAGCCTTCTGTGGCTCAGGTGTTATACTTGAAGTATTTTCCATTTTTTCCATATCAACTGCTAAAAAGGAACTCTTTTTTATTATTTGAAAGTGAAGATGATTGTAACTAAAGGTGCTTTTGAAGGCTTCTATTGCCAGGAAACTAAGAACTGACTGCCAGCTGTTCCTAGATATATACAGGTTTGTAAAACCCTTGCACACAACATTGTTTTATGCATGAATTGCTTCTCATGTGGCATCCTGAAGCAACGAAATGACTCAACTTACCAGCAAAAAGCTTCTTCAGGTGAGACTGAATAACTAAAGGATTGGTAGACTGTCCCAAGATTTCTAGAAGATCATCGTCCCCAATAAAATAGAATCTAGGAAATGCAGAGCGCTTTTCCTGTTTCAAAATAGATGAAGTCATCCTGATTTTAATGCTAATATCATATTCCACACTTTCTTACAAATGAAAATAGGCATAGTCTGTACTTTTAACTTTGCTATCTGTGCACCAAGGTATACTGGCCAAACAGCCCACCCATTCTTATAGATTGCTGCAAGCACCTCTCTGCTTGTTATATGCTGCATGTATTTGATACAGCAATTGCCTCTCCTACACTGACAGTAGTTTGTGTTAATAAAATACCCCAAACAATTTATTTTTAAATAATATGTATCTAATAGAACCAGAGGCCATTCTGTGCTGCCTGCTTTTCTGCATGCCCCCCTGCCCCCGACATTCACCAGCCTGTAGCAACTAGGCTTCCTCAATCCTCACGGGGCTGTTTGGGTCTTTCGCTTTTGTTTTTTGCCTTTTAGGTTGCTTCTATTTTCCCCTACTTCCACAATCCTTGGGATGCACCAACACATTCTTTCTTGTTTCTCAGTGACCCTATTCCGACTCCATCTATGTCAGCTCACTATTAGATTAGAAATGTTTACCTCCAAGAATTCATTTAAGGATTTCTGACATCTCTGAAGCTGGTCAAGAATAGTGATCAAGGCATTTCTTATTCCTGCTCGAGCATTCAAGGATGTTATGCGGTTGTCAAGCTTGATATCTAACAATATTGATCTTTTAAAAGAACGGGGGGGGGGGGGAGGTAAAAATATGTCATTGTAATGTGAAAGGTCATAGATTAATTCCTAAATTATTGCATCCATGTTATAAAACTATTAATTCTGTTCCTGGGTATGAAAATGCATGAGATTAAAATAAGCTTTGCATACTTTTTTGCATTGTTTCATTCTGAAGAATGTTTTGAGATATTTGGATTGAAAGACATTGTGCAGCATAAAACTGACCTGAAGTCTTCATCGACTCTGTTGAAGCGGGCTTGCTCACGAGGTAAAGCTCCACGTCCAAAAATGGGTTCCAGATACACCCACTTCCTCTGAATTTGATTTAAATTTTGAAGATACTCATCCAGCTCAGCAAGTTTCTTCTCCCAAACAAAAACTTTATCCTGAAAACCTTTGTAATATGGAGAGTCCTTGAGTGACTGGAGGAGGCAACGATTGTCACCAACCTGGTTGACAATGTCCTTCCAGTCCTTAATCAATTTAATCATCCGGCTCTGGCTGTCTTCATAATCTGTCAATGAAAAGACAGCTCCAATTCCCCACAGCTCGAGCTCACGCAGGGCTTCTCGGATTGTGACTTCGCCATGAGCCCGACTGTTCAAATCCTGTTTTCAGACACAAATCACATTCAAACAAATGTTTGACTCTCATTTCTACTACAGGCAAACTAAAAACAAAAGGAGATTTCAGACAAATGACAAGTCATGAAATATAATTTGCAATGGATGTTGCTGACAGGGGGAGGGAGGAACAGAGTTCTGACTCCCCCACTGCTGAAGCTACTGAGGAGCGTGCTGTAGCTTTGAGCGCTGTCCGATGTTACAATTGTGGACAGACTGGGCATCTACAGCGAAACTGTAGGAAGCCACGCCAGCCAAAAGGAGCTAAGAGCAGCTCTGCGAAGCCTGAGGCGTCAGGCAAAAGCCGTACCAAGTGCCAGGTGAAACCTGCAAAGGCTTTGATGGCGAAAGGAACCAGGCCAGATGTTGGGAACTCGTTTGTAATCGACACTGGAGCCACGGTTCATATGTGCCCGCACAGAGAACTGTTTTCAACGTTAAAGAAGCAAAGCTTCGCTGTGAAACAGGCCAACGGTCAGGAGTTGGAGGCGACCGGAATTGGGACTGTGTATCTTGAGAGTCTGAACTTGACTATAAACAAAGTTTACCTGGTTCCAGAACTACGGTTCAATCTGCTGAGTGTGTCGCAGATTGCAAAGAAAGGACTGAAACTGTCCTATGATGCTAAGAGCTGCAAGATCTTCAAAGATGGAGAACTGTATCTTACTGCCAGAGAGAAAGATGGACTGTATTTGTTGACTTTTGATCAAAGTGATTACATGAAATGTAATTCTTCTGATTCTAACGTAATCTCTCTTGCAGGTGTGGCCAAGAAGGAAACCAGGAAGGTGACCAAGAGGGTCGACAGAGCTTTTCAGCGGGTGTATGCTGATGTGATTGGTCCTCTAGAGCCATCTAGAGGCGGTGCACGATTTTACCTTGTGTGTGTGGATTGTTTCACTAATTATTCTTGGGTTTTTGTGATGGAGAAACCACAAGAAACCTTAGAAAGGTTTCAGGAGTTTTGTGACAAGGTTAAAAATATGCATGATGCTAACATTGACTGTCTCTTCACAGATGAGAAGCCAATTTTTCTGTTACAGAAGTTTCAGAGGTTCCTGGATGGAAAAGGAATAGATCACAAAGTTGCTGTTTCAGCCGAAGCGTGGAACAGGGGGGTCTGTGTGAGGGTGAACAAAGAATTGCAAAAGGGGATGCATGCTCAATTGCTGAGTTCACATTTGCCACATGAATATTGGGCGGAGGCGTTAATGTCCTATGTTCACGTGTGGGTGAGAAAAGTCTCAAAAGAGTTGGGAAGTTCTCCTTTTGAGAAGCTGTTCCATAGAAAACCTTCTGTTGCCTATTTTAAGGTTTTCGGGTCTCATGTGAGAACAGAAGCTCCAGGTGGAGTAAAGAATGCCAGAGGCATTTTTGTGGGATATGAAAAGGGTCTCTACAGAGTAATTTTGTCTGAATCTGGTCAGGTGATTCTCACAAAGTTTCTGGAGAGTGCTCCTGAACAGGAGCGGGTTATAGTACACACATTTCCCACAGATGACAATTCAGATGATGATGATTTTTCTGATTACACAGATTACAGTGGTACTGATGATGACAGTGATAGCTCAGAGAACTCAGTTGTAACAGTCATTGAGAGGAAATCTCATACAATGGATAGACCTGCTTGGCAGGGGGTTGGACTCGATGGCCCTTGTGGTCTCTTCCAACTCTATGATTCTATGATTCTATGACCTTCACAGGTGAAGGATGAACCACTGTTTGCAATTGGATCTGGTTCTCAACAAAGTTCAGAGGTTGAACCAGTGAGCAGAGAGGATCAGCACCTCATACGCAGGTCTGAGAGAGTTACAAAGGGTGTACCACAAAAGAGGTACTCAAAAGAGTTTGCTAACTTAGCTGTTGCATGTGTTGCTATTGTTAACAACTCAAAACAGGTTAAAGCAGTGTCTAAGTCAGAGACAAAGACACAACAGAGGGCTGCTAGCAAAGGTAATGCAGAAGCACTCATTCCTTGGAAGCCAGACAACCAGAGAGGTACACTGGTGGAACCAGTGGTGGGGAGTTCCAAGGGTGGAACTGAAACAACAGGGGACTGTTATATGTATAACAACTGTTTGTTCTCTTCTCTGGATCATGTTTTGCACATTGATGCTTTTGGGGGAGGTTGTCAGGAAAAAGCAGCAATGCAAAAGCCAGCTGCAGGTGGCTGGAATGCAAAACAGGATGTTGATGTCTGCAACTGTACTAGTGGAGAAAGGGGGCAGTCCTTTCTCTCTTCTGAGCACCAGATGTTAGCTCAGAGTGTCATCTGACCTGTACTGGAAGTGCAGGGGTGGAGCTGTGACTCTACTGCCGGAGTTTGGAGGGTACAGACACGTTTCTCTGTACTGCTGAATGACAGGAATAAAAGACATGTAAATAGGACTCCTGTCTGTCTCTTTTCCCCTCCCTGGGGGAATGCAGGGAGGGAGAGAAGGAGGAGGCTGTGTTCTTCTCACGTCTGAGAAGAATCGCCGATTTATGACCTTGCCTGCCGGGAGACGCAGACGGGAAGGTCAACAAGGATCCCAGCCGAATGCCTGGAGTGAGGCCAGTTTACTTGTGACCCCGGCTGGAATCCTGAGCCCAGCTCTGGCCGGGGAGGGCAGGGTATAAATTATTATTATTATTATTATTATTATTATTATTATTATTATTATTATTATTATTATTCTATCACTCCACTCTCCTTCCACTAACTTAGGTGTCAGGAAATGATCTAAAGGAATCTGAAACCTGCTGCTCATTCTCCAGGCAGCAGTCACTCACACACTCATAAAACTAGAAAAACAGGACCACAAAATAGGAGTGTGTATACACACACACACACCTGATCCAGGCAAAAGACAGGAAATTGCTGAGCTAGATGGACAAATGGCCTGACTTTGGATGGCTATTTGTCACTGGTGCTTTAGTTGAGATTCCTGCATTACAAGGGGTTTGAACTAAATGATGCTCGGGATCCCTTCCATCTCTACACTTCTATGATTCTATGATCCAAAGAGTAAGGTAAGGTAAAGTAAAGGTAAAGGACCTCTGGATGGTTAAGTCCAGTCAAATGCGACTATGGGGTTGCGGCGCTCATCTCGCTTTCAGGCCAAGGGAGCCAGCATTTGTCCACAGACAGCTTTCTAGGTCATGTGGCTGTTTACCTCCCTGCCACAGCAGTACCAACTTATCTACTTGCACTGGTGTGCTTTCGAACTGCTAGATGGGCAGGAGCTCGGACAGAGCAAAGGGAGTTCACCCTGTTGTAGGGATTCGAACCGCTGACCTTCTGACCGGCAAGGCCAAGAGGCTCAGTGGTTTAGACTACAACGCCACCCGCGTTCCTCTGATCCAGAGAGTTACCCACTGAGAATGAACTGTGTTTCCCAGCTTTGGACACTAGAGGACAACTTTGATCCACATGCCCTCCATTCAGCACCACAAAAGAACGGAAACTACAAAAATGTTTCAATAGCCAAGTAACTGCTCCACATAATTTTCTGCTTCACAGTACAACTTTGAAAAGTAATTCTTGCCTTCAGTTCTGCTGCTTTCTCCACGATGACATCAGCCACTTTTAGAAGGTCTCCAAACACCAAGTTCTCTAAACTAGTACCCTTGGGAAGACCAAGAATACGAAAGAGGTCCAGCCAATGATCTGGCGACAGATGTTCTCCTCTAACGTATTTCAAGACAGGAAGCGTCATCTTTGGCAATAAATAAATAAATGTATATGTATGAGTCTACCTCGTTTTAGTATATCCTTGTTACATTCAGACACATAACTAGATTATTCTTCTGAATACTTAACAGTTATATGCATGCAAAGTATTATTAAAATCTGGAAGGAAGCTCAAAATTTATCTAACTTTCTACATGACAGAACAATTCCTTATCTTCCTGGGCTCCTTTTGCGAGAAAGGGTTGGTTAAAAATTAATTAATTAATATGAGATGCCTTCTTCTTGCACAACTATTGAACTTAACCCTCCATAAACACATATACATTTATATATAAAAACACCTCTCATAAATTTGGTACAAAGTATTCCATTACATCCTTTTTGCTTTCTTCCCCTTTTAAATTCAGCACCTTACTTTGTATGTGTCAACCTCTTTCTGCAACTTCACAGTCATTATAGTGTGTTCCTCAATCTTTCTCAGTTTGTCATGCCAGTTCAGTAAGAATTCTTCAAACAAGTAGGTCTTGCTTCTGCAATGGAACACATGCCAAAGAAAGTTCACAATGGGTCAACTACTGTTATAACCAAGGAATGCCAGCAGTTCGAGAAAAAGACAGACCTGAATGTAATCCAGTCTTCATTGGCTTTTTCTTGAAAACCTTCATGGAATTGTTCATATAATGCCCAAATTTCTGCACAGCTCTCAATGTCTCTGCGTATTTCATCGGCTAAAGAGAAATCAGGCTCTTCTAACTCAAAGTGACAGCAGTCATTGCTGAAGGAAAAGAACATGGCAATGTTAAAATTGTATCCCAGATAAAATTTTATATCCCCCTCTTCCCTTAAAGAGCTCAGACTGGGCTAAATGGGGCTTCTGTCCACATGGCTTCAGCAATGCTGAAATATCAGCTGCTCTCAAACCATTAACTGGGCCATTTTATTTTTATTACATAACTAAAGTTCTCTAGGCAACAATAGTATCCTGGCCAGGAGAACAATTTAAGGTTCTGCTAATGTGGATGTTTGCATTCACAATATATCTTTTACGCAAAGCTATATAAAATTCAAGATCTTTCCATTCCAAAATTATCATAATTACCACATATATTGCCTTGCTATTTAAGCATTATAAGACAAAGAATTGACAATTTCAGGAAATGACACTTTATACATGGTTATATTTTGCTCATTATTGTCTAACTTGCTTTCAAAAATTGTATTTACAAGACTTTATTATTTTATTTATTATTTGTTTATATTTATTAAAACCTTCATCCATAGATCTCAGGACGGTTCACAACATAAAAATACAAGATAAAAAACACAAAATGCATAATAACAAATACAAATCACTAACCCCACCACCCCCTCACCTGTGCTAGACACCACTTCTAGGGTAATATTTATATTCATGCATATGGAGAAATAAACATACATTAACTTTTGTTTTGTGTTCTCAAGTTCATCAAACTCAATTTTCTTTTCCTTTATGGTCTCAGCACTCTTCTGCAGCAAATCATGATGACCTGTTTCGATTACATCATCCTTGGGTTTTAACTGGTCCCAGCGAGCTTTAAACTTCTCCAGCTCTTGAAAGTATGTATGAATACGTGACATCACATTACTTTTCATCACTTCAATCTAAAGAACAAAGAGTGAGGTTTAAAATGAAAATCTTACTACTTTCCTTGGAAAGCTTATACTAAAAGCAGACAGATGCTATCAGTCTGCCTAATAGTGCATTACAGACATATTAGAGTAGCTATTATTCAAACTAGCATCGCCATATTTTATATTTCACAGAAAAGGAATTATGTAGATACACTTGTCACAGAGCCAACTCACGACAGTAAAATGTGGATTTGGTGGCAAAATCACATTTGGTGCTGTGCAGTGGGTCAAGTGGTCCTCAAAGAACATGTTATTGAAGCATCTGTGTTCACAGCTATAGGCTTTTATTAATAATATTTTTAGATTGTCTGATGTAAAGTCAACCTCTGGACATATTTTTCTGCCATGTAAAAATTCATGGGGGGTCCCAAACAACATTCCCTCCCCACTTCCTCTCTTCAGCTGTCCTTGCTCCAAAATCCTGTTGCAAAACATGTTGAGCAGTCCAGAACACTCTACAGTGGTACATTGGTTGTGGAATGGCTTGGCTCCCAAACGCCGCAAACCCAGAAGTAAGTGTTCTGGTTTGCGAACGTTTTTTGGAAGCCAAACATCCGATGCGGCTTCCGTGGCTTCCAATTGGCTGCAGGAGCTTCCTGCACTCAATCAGAAGCCATGCCTTGGTTTTCGAACAGTTCCAGGAGTCGAACAGACTCCCAGAATAGATTATGTTTGACAACTAAGATACCACAGTACTGGCAAAAGCATTATGGCCCTCTAAACCAAAGTTACACTATCAAAGGGGTCCGGGAACTGAAGGCCTGAGGACCAAATACAGACCTCCAGGCCTCTCTATCTGGCCCCTGCAACTCTCTCTACAGCTCTGCTTCACATGCAGAGCACTTTTGCATGGCTTGAACGTGTCCTTGAATGTTATACCAGTTGCTGGGAATCACAGTTTGGAAAAACGTTCTGCCCAGTTTGCTGGCTTCCCACAGGCATCTGGTTGGCTACTGTGAAAACAGGATGCTAGACTAGATCATAGCTGTCAACTTTTCCCTTTTCTTATGAGGAATCCTATTCGGAATAAGGGAATTTCCCTTTAAAAAAGGGAAACATTGACAGCTATGGACTAGATGGGCCACTGGCCTGATCCAGCACGCTATTCTGTTAACAACTCTTGCTTGATGAAGACTGGGGGGGATGTGGGTGTGCAGGAAATAGTCTAATGTACACAGGTAAAATTTACACGTGTTGCTCTCCCCACTCTTGCCTCGAGTCCCTGCCCGCTATTGGCATGTGGCCCCCAGAAAGTTGCCCCCAAGGAAATACTGCCCTCAAGCTGAAAAACAGTCCCATCCCTACAGAATCATCTGACAGAATCAAAAGATGTTCATGCACAACTGAAAAAGGTAAGTCAAAGGAGGGAACGTTTACAATCCACCCCAAATTACCTGCTCTCTTATCATAAGCTGATGACTTTCCATCATTAATTCAAATTTATCCCACGTAGCTCTCAGGTTGCCAATTGTTTCAATGCCCCCACCAGCCACAGTTCGCAGAAGTTTGTTTTTACCTTCTGCTTCTTGAAAGAGACGGAAGATCTAAACAAAGAAGGTTTTTTAATGAGTAAAATTGTCAACGCCAACGTATTTGTTTATGCCAGTAAATACTACAACATTAACCTTTGTTTTAGATTTATTCAAACTGCAATAAACTGCCCCCAACAGTTTTCCAAGTTTCTTTAGTTTTCTTTATATTGAGCAAGACTTTGGGTACAATTGTCATTCAGACACAGATATGGCAGCTTAGGTCTCTCACTCTGGCTGATCAGGGCATCAGTTAGCTGATCCTGGTGGATCTCAGGTCAGTGTAGGTCCTGAAAAGGCGAAGGCTCCAGGTGAGTGTTGGGAAAGGGACAGGAATGGGAGGGGTGCCTTATACTGGGTGCTAAACCAATTCGCCCCTTCATGGATCACTGCCTTGCCATGGCGAAGGGGCTTGAATAACTCAGAGAAGCTATGAACTATGCCAAGCAGGGCACCCAAAATGGACAGATCATAGTGGAGAGTTTAGAACAAACGTGATCCACCTGGAGGAGGAACAGGCAAGCCACTCCAGTATCCCTGCCAAGAAAACTCCATGGACAAAGGCAACAGGCATATAAAAGTTATGACGCTAGAAGATGAGCCCCTCAGGTCGGAAGGCGTCCAACAAGCTACCAGCATGAGTTTGACCAAACTGCGGGAGGCAGTGGAAGACAGGAGTGCCTGGCGTGCTCTGGTCCATGGGGTCACAAAGAGTCGGACACGACTAAACAATAACAAAACCAATTCAGCTTGGTAACCTGATCTGGCAACCTGGCATAAGTTCCACCAGCAAAAAAGGGTGCTGTTAAGTCAAGCCACAGAATGAAATCAATGGAGGGGCCCTCATAAAACAGGCCCAGGCTCACACAGCAGTCCTACTCCCCATGCAAATGGCACTGCAAACACCACTCTCTTTAAACCACAAACAAGCACAGAAAAAACTCTCAGCATGAAGGCAGAAGTAAAAACTGGTAGCAGGTGGCCAGGCGACAGCAGAAATCTCTTATTCAACTGAAATCCTGCCTGCAAACACTAGATGGCGCTCACCCCACCTGAGATACACATTCACTCAAAGGACAATAGACCTGTGATCACATCCCATATCCCCTACCTGGCCAGGCACCTCCATTTGGTCAGGGAACAAGAGCCTGATGTTTGTGTCCTTGACCAAGCAGAGCGAGGAGAACTGTACAGGGATATGAAAGGTCTCCCATTCACCATGACCACTTGGCATGCTGAATGCCCATATGCAGTGCCAAGAGGAGGAGGAGGAGTTTGGATTTGATATCCCGCTTTATCACTACCCGAAGGAATATCAAAGCGGCTAACATTCTCCTTTCCCTTCCTCCCCCACAACAAACACTCTGTGAGGTGAGTGGGGCTGAGAGACTTCAGAGAAGTGTGACTAGCCCAAGGTCACCCAGCAGCTGCATGTGGAGGAGCGGGGAAGCGAACCTGGTTCACCAGATTACGAGTCTACCGCTCTTAACCAGGGAACCAGGCAGAGGGCCTTCTCGGTAGTGGCACCCGCCCTGTGGAACGCCCTCCCATCAGATGTCAAAGCGATAAACAACTACCTGACATTCAGAAGACATCTGAAGGCAGCCCTGTTCAGGGAAGTTTTTAATATGTGACATTTTAGTGTATTTTTCATCTTTGTTGGAAGCCGCCCAGAGTGGCTGGGGAAACCCAGCCAGATGGGCGGGGTACAAATAATAAATTATTATTGTTGTTGTTGTTGTTGTTGTTGTTGTTGTTGTTGTTGTTGTTGTTGTTGTTGTTGTTGTTGTTAACCACTACACCGCACTGGCCCTCTGTTGTATCCTACAACAACCCCCTCTGTGCAGGGGAGACTTGGTAGTACAGAAAAAAAATTACCTCTTCTTTTTTGTCTTTTAGGTTTTTATATTTTAAATTATCTTCTGTTATTTCATCTACAGTTTGGGGCCTTGCTATCAAGGTTTTCATGGCATCATTGAGAAATGAAGAAATATCATGTAGATGACCTAAACAAAGGAAAATAGAAAACAAAAGTTTTGGTTTAACACAACACAAATGGTTAAACCAAGGGGATAGTCTTTTCTTTCTTTCTTCCCACAAGGAAAACAGCATAAGCAACTGGACAAAAGCATCGTACTGGATTTTAACAGTTTTAAAAAACTGGGGCTGTAACTAGACATAACGCACAGCCCTTAATAACAGTACAACCCAAAACAGTTTAATTGGTGAAATATTACTTAAAAATGCTTAGTCCCACTGCAGTTAATATTACTTACTGAGCAGCAAAAGATGGATGTGGGATAAGACTGTTTAATATACAAAATCATCGCTCTTATTATGAAAGGTTATTATGGATGATGCAACCAAGTGCACAAATGTTACTTTTCAAAAGCCAGGCCAGCACGCCCACCAGAGTCACTATATGTCACAACATATCTGATATCTAAAATAATGCTATGCAAGGTAACTGTTTTTCACAGAGGGAGCAGGAGTGAACAATTTATTGCTATTTTCTAAAACTTCAGCAAGAACGTTTCTCTCTTTTGAGCATTACCTTGTATGGACTTTCTCAAAGACATCACGAGAACATCATACAACTTCTGGATAAGATCATCAATCATAGACTTCACAGGGTTGCAATTCACTATTATGCAATCGACCTTCACAGTGCTTCAAGAATTAAGACAACCAATTATATAATAATATAGAATACAGAGTTTAAAATAAACTTTAAACTGTACAGATTTGAAATATGGTCCATTTGTAACAACAAACCATGGGCTGTCATTATAAGCATGAGCCTGAACAAACCTTGACTCTTCTCCCACACCTCCATCATCTCTTTTACATTCAAGTAGAGATTACTGAAAGCTTCTTGCATTGCTTATGAATAAATAAACCTGTTTGTGGTTTAATAGCTTGGTTCATTAATTAACCACAATTAGAAGAAACTAAAGTCTCTCAAATTTGACTCGAACAAGAAACTAGTTTATTTGAAAGCTCTTCTCATGTATGCAGGGCAAAGGGAGGGGAGTACAGAGCATGAAAACTCAAATTCAGGGGAATGAGTACTGATAACATTCATGTGGATCCCCAAGTTGTTCAGCTTTTTGGGACACCAGAAGGCTGCCCCACATTGCTCTACATCAGACACTCCAATCATTCCAATTATGGTTTAACTCTCTTTAGAGAGGTTTTGACTAGACTGACCTGGCACTAGCTTCTCTGATTTTCAATTTATCATGAGACTCAGTTCAAGATTCTGGTTTTAATCACTATAGCCCTAAACATCCTGTGACTAAATTACCTCAATAAGTACTTCCCTGCATGAGTATGCCTAATAACTTTGATCTGTTCCACATCCACTCACACTAAAAATTACCCCAAATGAGATTCCTCCACCTCCCAGTTTCCACTGACAGATTATTCAGGCATAAAATGAATTTGCTCATACAGTCCATGCTATCAAAACTAACACATGCAGGAACTTATTACTCATTTATAGTTCTTCCAGGGTACAATACCTTGGAAGGCGCTCCACTTCTTTTCCTCGCACTTTTAGGGCTTTGAAATTTTTTTCCCAGTCCTGTTCATTGAAAAGATGATTCTCCACCAGAGCTTCCATATCGACTTGTCCAATTATAACCCAGTCCTTTGCCGTAGCATCCATATTTTTATAACAGAGAAGATGAAAAGTCCTTTGTGTAAGATACTCAACATATTTTTAAAAACAAAATGCTAATTTTCTAAACAGGCAAACAAAGCATGACTCAAATGACTCTGATGAAGTCGGTTCTTACCTACATGAACCCTTGATATCATAAATCAAAGCACAATCCCATCTTTTCATACCAGAAACTGTAGGTATACACTCCCTGCAGTTTCACTGTCCATGATGGCATCTCATGCTAGATAGAGGAGGTACACTGTTTATTTAAATGGCCACGCATTCATGGGGCCAAAAAAATGAGAACGAACTGCAGGACTCCAAAGGCCTCTGTGTTTGCAAGTCTCAGATCGCTGTCCTACCACCTATCTGGACATTTCAGAAATCTTACAACCTGTCTACACACACAGTGTATACTTAAAGCCACCTCTGGTGAATTAATCATTTTAAACACAATAGCTGAGATTCATATGTTCCAGCTGTTTCTTAAGCAGCTGGTCATGAAACAATGTCCACATTCCCACAGCTTCTTTTCAAATTCCTCCTCCAAAACTCTACACTTAAGGTCAGACAGCTAATCCGAAAGAAAATTCTGAAAGAACTCTAGTTCACAAGTGCTGACATTCAAATTAAGCGCCTTGTGGGATTGAAGCTCATAACAGAAGTTCCTTTATACACCATATTTGCACTGCTTCAGCCAAATCCGACTGGTTAGCATGTCATAGCCACACCTAAGAACCTCCTACTAAACATTTGTTGAATATTTGTGGGCAATCCATCTCTAATAATCATAAAATTTGAACAGCAATTATTATATTTCATATTTGATATATAGAACAAAAGTTCTAAGCAAATTTACAAATAACTCCCATTGATCTTAGTGGAACTTACAGTGGTACCTCGGGTTACATACGCTTCAGGTTACATACGCTTCAGGTTACAGACTCCGCTAACCCAGAAATAGTACCTCGGGTTAAGAACTTTGCTTCAGGATGAGAACAAAAATTGTGCTCCGGCAGCGCGGCAGCAGCGGAAGGCCCCATTAGCTAAAGTGCTGCTTCAGGTTAAGAACAGTTTCAGGTTAAGAACGGACTTCCAGAATGAATTAAGTACATAACCCACGGTACCACTGTATATCTGAGTAAGTAAGTTCAAGCAAATAGCAGATGTGCATCAATTAGCATGCAGCAGCCATGTGCTAGGAAGACACAGCCAATCAGCACACTCTAGTGCATGCCCTTAAGAGATGCATTTCTAATCTATATACCTTACATGTTTATTGCAAGCAATATAAATACATGACCTGCAACAAATGTGATTGCAACATGAAGTGAAGAAGCACTCAGGTGCTTGACTAAGCAGAATGGAATATAAATGAAGGTTAAGCTGCTTCTAAGCCCATGTTTAAAAGCCCTTGAAGCAAATGCAACTATCTCTGCACCTTAAATGGGTCCGCAACTTCTGCCAATCTTCGGAACAAGTCTTCCGCTTTACTGAAAGTGGTGAGAAATCCACTTGCGTTTCTTTCAGTCATGACAGAAAAAATGCACTCCTCATCGGTTTCACTCACGCCCCTAAATTGGTTTGGAATAGATATGAATCTCTTCATTTCTCTATAATATCTTGCTCGTACTTCTTCAAAAGGAGGTTTAAACTGTATTCTTCCTTGTCTGAAAAAAATGTTTTTAAAATACATTAGCGATTAGAATCACATACCATGGACCAGCCAGGTTGCAATTACTATATTAGCAGGTATGGAAATGTACGTATTGTTGTTGATTTTGCTAACTGAAAGAAATAAACTTACTTGTAAGTTAGATCAATGTTTATTTCTGGTAAATTTTCATTGAGTGCTTCCAAGCCCATTTGATACTGATGCTCCAGAGCTTTATACAATTGATGGTTCCAGTGCAGCCTCCATGCTTTCATGTCACGTGCAAGGAAACCCTATCATTTGACAATATTAGAACACAGTCAAAGGTTAAGAAGTCCTAACCATAGAAGCCGTTCACCATGAGAACTAATTGACTCAGAAAACTGCCTAGAAACCACCTTCCTTTTCAAGAAAAGATTATCCCGGCAACTAAGAGGATTTGGTATCTATGGTATATCTTACAGTACAGCAGAGAGTTGAACTAATCCCTCTGGCTTATCTAGTTTTTGAATCTTCCCAGGAACAGTAAGGAAAGTTATGTGTGATAATGCCTTGGTTCAGGCCAGTCAGTGAGTCACAAAGCAAGCAGGATCCTCAACAAGGAACCTAGTCTATTTCCAAATGTATCCATATTCTTGATGAACTTTTAACAAACATTTTGTACAAAAAGTTCCGCACGTTCACCTATAAATACACGTGTATTTATTTTTGCTTAAATAGTACTGGCAGTTAAGTAACAATGCAACCATGCCTGGGACTCAAGGTTGGAAAACACCCCTCGGAGTTCCTGCAAGCCATCTTTCCAGCGCTGCTGTTGCCGAAGCAGATCTATGTTCATGAGCCCAACAACCTATCAAGAAGAATTCAAAACATACTAAATGTGGTCATCAATCAAGTGGAAGGAAATAAAGCAAATTAATATATGCCAGTCAAGCATACCTTTTCTGTGAAATTAGTATGCCATTTCCTTAATTTTCTGTTTTCAGTAGCAAGCCGTTCTGCTGCAATTTGAAGCTTCTTGATATATGCTTCAAGCTCTTTAGGATTATCCCATGTTATCTGTCCCTCTGCTTTCGAATGCTATCAAAGAAAGGAAGTGCATGCAAATGAAGAAGTAGAAATATTTACTTGTTTGTTCATAAAAGGGAGAGCTGCCAATGCTCAAGGCAAATAAAATTACTCTCAATTGAGTTCCTGTTAGTTGCTGCTAGAAAAACATTCCCTGTCCTCTCATGTGCCAATGCAATTGCTGCTCCACAGAGAAATAAGAGGAGAAACAGACACAGGGGATTATCATTTTTACCATGAAATTGTAACTGGGCTATCTGCACAGACGATGATCAAAGCTGTGTAAGTATAATACTGCTGTAGTCTGGCTATACACATGACATACATGAATGAAAACATGAAACTGACAAGTTTTCCCCTTTACCACTGCAATTCTGCTACAGTTTCAAAGCTTTATGAATTCCACTAACAACCACCTTATCAATGTCACTGTTCTGCCTTGACACTGTAGTAGGAGCCATTTATAGTTTCAACTCTAGGGCTCCATAATAGATGGATAGCATATATGAACATGCAGTTATGGAGGGAAAGGGCATATAATCGATATTAAAATATCACCAAGCATGCCAGCTCCAAAGGAGTTTTAAAACTCCAGGACAACAATGGGTAAATGTGAATAGGACTGCAGTCCCAGTAAATAAAGCAGACATGACTGGAAACCGAGTAAGATCTCCACTAACAGAAGCTTAAATATTTGTAGTGACTGACATAGAGCAAGTAGGGGTAAATCCATTTTGGGATAACTTGCTCCAGTGAAGGAGAACTGATGCTCAAGTCCACTTTCCCTAACAATGGCTTCCAGAGGAAAACAAACTGGTGCAAATACATATGTTTCAAACAACATGATTACTACAACAAAGGCATTTATTTCCTCCTCTACTTCTTCTGAAATTTCATGCAAACCATCAATACCCATGGACAAGAAGAGATGTAATCAGACACACTGAACAATAACAGACAGCACAGGAAATATACAAAACAGGAAATATACAAGACAGCTTCCGTGAATAATAAAATATTGAAAAATAAAAATTATATTACTTTAATTATCTGTTCAAATGCTAAAGCAGACTGTAGCATCATTGGCTTCTGACTTGGAATCATCTGCTGATCAATACTGTTGTAAAAATGTGCCACCTATAAACACAAAGCATATGAAGTCTCAGTTACAGATAGGTAGCCGTGTTGGTCTGCCATAGTCAAAATAAAAAAATTCCTTCCAGTAGCACCTTAAAGACCAACTAAGTTAGTTCTTGGTATGAGCTTTCGTGTGCATGCACACTTCTTCAGAAACTTCTGTTTCAGTGTATCTGAAGAAGTGTGCATGCACACGAAAGCTCATACCAAGAACATATGAAGTCTGTTATGCATAAGCACCACGTCTAAATTTAAATGTATTTTTCTCTATTCTTTAGAATATTGTTTCCATTTCATTTAAACAGAAAAGCAACTCATAGTGCAAGCATATGCATGTTTAACCACAGGTTAAGTCTTACTGTATTCAAGGGGGCTTGATCCAAGGTAAGTGTGCACAAGATTGCAACGTCAATCTAATAACTTGAAACACCATGAGACTCCGATACAATGGCCACATATATATCCACTTCTTTATTGCTTCTATATCTAAACTAGATAAACATTTACAGCTAATACTCTACAATAAGTGCTTGAAATGTTAGCCTCAATCACAAGACACCAGCATACATTCTGCCACTATTTATTACTAAGCCATTTGCCTTGCATATAAAAATCAGTCAGACAATCCTCAAAATTGTCTGTGTCCAGGATATGCTCAGACTTTTTAATTTATTTACTTGCACTAGGGAGAGCCAAATCACTTGAGTCCATTATAACATCACAGTGAATGGTTGAACATTACAAGAGGGCAACATAACCCATCACACCATGTGTTCATCACCTTCGGAGAAAAGATGTTTTCAAACTTTCTATCTCCATGGTGTTCTCTTTCATCCATCCTCTCTGCGTCTTTCACATTCTTCTTCCTACTATAACAACTTCCTTCTCTTATCCCCTTCCACTCTGTTCTCACTTCATTTTTATTTATTTTTAAATATTAACTTTTATCTCTCAAATTTCCTTCAGTGCCTCCTCTGGTCCTTTCTCTAAAGCAGAGAGACCATTCCCCTGCAATCTTCCCTGTCCCCCAACCACATTTACTCAGTTCCATCTTTTCTCCCCACCCACCTTGCCACACACAAACACACACACATACACTCTTGCCCAAAACCAGGATGTTCTGACAGACAGCAGATAGCTGTTGCTGCAGAATTAGTCAACAGAAGACCAGGCGGGTAAAAGGGAGCACTGGTTTGTGTGACAGTGGGAGCAGAAGGCACAGCAGAAATCCCAGGCTCTTGTCCTGTTCCTCAGTCAGTCCATCCATCCTTTTTTTTGCCCTCTACCTCCACTTTCCATTATTTCTCTCAGACTTCATTTCTCCATCATCTGTTTACTGTCTTTCTTTTCTTCTCATCCCTCCAAATTTCCAGGCTACAGCCTCACTCTCTAACCACCTCCCGCACATGACTACGTACTTGCATTCAGGGAATCAAAAGCTGCAGCACTACCAGCGGGAAGGGCAGGCAACAGAGGATGCAGTGAGCACTGAGGACCACCATTTGACAAATATTACTGTAATTTACATCAAGTATGTATCTTCTGGTAGAGAAATAAACGGCACATCTATGTTTGGGTGCAAAGTTTAGTTCAAATTTCACCATAACCTTTGATTTGGTTTCAGAGCTAGATATAATTTTAACACCTTTTGGGGCTGAACTTACTCCCTACTCTGTACTCTCATAAAATATATTGTAACAGAAGCAGACACTCAAGGTAAATTTATCATGAGCCCCATCTTAGATAGAACCAATCCATTCAGATTGACAGTGCTCAGTAGAGTCAGAACTTGTAGCTCGTGGTGTCATACCTGCTTGAGAATAACTGCTTGTTTGCAGAATTTTTGTGCTGTGCTTGAAGTTTGCTGTATTTTGGCAGGAATAACAAAGCCAAGTGCAGACAGTTGACGCACTTCTCTTAGGAGCACCACCAAGCGATCCGAATAATGTATTTTTAATGCTCCATCAGAGTGATCAAGTTCCATAACAGGACTGCTGGCCTGTAAGCTAAACCAAAACATTTCCATTACTAGACATTATTTTTCAGTAGCAATATAGCCTGCATTATTTTTCAGTAGCAATATAGCCTGCACTATAAACTGGGATGTAGGGGCTGAACTGGCTATCACCTATGCCAGCTGTTTCCATTCTAAGCCACCACTATAATAAAGGCATAAAATATACTCTACAAGCCAAACATTTTTACTGCTGCTACCTCCTCTTCTGGTTGGAAGGATTAAGAATGTGCCGCAGTCGTGGCTTCCTTATTTCACATGGGCACTTGAGAATGCAGGCGGCTATTCTGCTTCCTGGCTTTTTGGCAGCCCTTTATGGATGTCCAGCCACTCTGCCTACATCACCACCCCCACTTTATTTCTCTCTAACATGCAACAAAGCAACTAGGATCCCAACCCTCTCATGTTGAGCAGGGTTACCACGCATGGAAGAAGCAGTGAAGCCTCTTCTCCTTTGTGGATCTCACCTAGCGCCTCTGCAGCTGCCATCTGTTAACCCTCCCCTTCATGAAGAGCTGGTGGTAGAGGCAGTCAGGTGAGTGAGAATGAATTTATGTGAGAACTTGCACTTCCTCTCACTACTCAGAGCACTGTGAAAGAGGCAGCCCATAATGAGGAAAGCAGTGAAAGCAGCTACAGCTTTTTCAGTGGAAGCAATGGAATGCACCCACTCATCATTTGTGTTTCACACACATTTCTACTGAAGGAGGCTCACCCCTCTCCTCAATGAAGTAACGAAGCCACACTGCTTTTTTGCTCCTTTCTTTGCTAGGCACATTCAAGGTAGTGCAAGTTTCCCTCAGTTCAATGTCCCCTACAGTAAGCTACTGGAGTGCAGGTCTTCAAACTCTGCCTCATGGCGGAGGAGGGTCTATGAGCAAAACAGATGGAGTCATTGCACTGTTCTCAATGCTGAGCAACATTGCCATTCCCCCTGTTAAGCCATTACTTCCTACTCTACAACTTAACAGCTCATTTCAGAAGAAGAACCTCATGCAAGAAACACAAGAAGTGCGAAACAAGAATCAAAATTAGTTTTCGCATCTGCAATTTGCATGGACACCCACAACAGTTGTAAATCGTTCTGTAAATGTTCTACCGTCATGATCTGGGTTCTTTAGTCCTCTAGAGAGATGCTTTAGATATTTTTTTAAAAATGCACTGCTTGACTCAAACCTTATCCTACTAAAATGCTTAACTACAGGTTCTAGAGTTGCTCTTTGAATCATAGAATTGTAGAGTTTGAAGGGACCCTGAGGGCATTTTTTTTTACACTTACCAAAGACCAGACTTGGGGTTTGACAACCCTGCCTGAATGTCCCTGGACCAATAATCAAATTGTTCCTGTTCATATACTTTAAAATGTTCTAGAAGATCATCTGCAGTTCGTCGGAAATTGTGAAATCCAGACAGGTCTGAAAGAAGGGCCTCTGCGATCTTAATGGCATCATCTACCTGAAACGTTCAAAGATTGGAAGTTCAGCGTGTAGTTTAGCATGTAGACAATGATTTATTATTCAGAATATCAGACTACAGACTGCCTAAACCTGCTCGAACTATCAGGTTTCCTTACACTTGTGGAGAGCTGTTCACCTACATTTTCTCTCACAGAGCACAATCTAGATTGTGTCCTATATGAGACTTGAAATAATGTAACCACCACTGGAGTACCTAGCCATTTTCAGTAAGAGGGTCACACCAACCCATGGTCAACCCTCCAGGAGAAAAATGTCGCAATGTAAAAGTCAATGTAGCCAATTAAAAAAGGTGTGCATATTTTGTGAATCGGTGGGTCCCAAAAAAGGAGGGGGCATCACAGAATCACAGCAATGGACTCACAGGAGTGATAGATAGATAGATAGATAGATGATTGACAGATAGACAGATAGACAGAGAGATAGATAGATAGATAGATAGATAGATATCCTTTTTTAAATAAAAAAGTGGATGAATATTGAAGGACCACAATAAATAATTTTTGGTACTACTTTATCTCAGCAGGGTACCTAGAGAAGCAAGCAGTAAAAATAAATACATATTTTTTTAAAAGGGGGCTTTGGCATTAGTTTATTGTACTGAGGAACCCACAACAGCAGTTTTAAAAAAGAACAAAATAACCTATTTGGGTCCTCCTGACCATACAATAACCTGTAGATGCCATCTGATAGGGGTGTGGAGGAGAGCCTATTCCATTATTAACAGGGTTCAAGATGGCAGCAACTATGGAGTGCTTTGGATGACTATTATATATATATTCAGGTATTTCATGATCCTTGGTACTGGCTCTTTGATTCTCTGGTTACAGTGGTGATATGTAGTGCCAAATACTGAGTTGAATTGGGCATTTTTGTGTTTTTATGATATTGTGAACTGCTATTTAATTTATTTAATCTGCTCAATGATTTTAATTGGTACCTTTAATTCCAGCTGGCGCACCCAAACAATATTATTCACAACTTCAGAAAGATTTTTGCCAGCAAGTGGTCCTGATGCTTCACCAGGAGTACCATGGCATCGTGCCTCAAAATCTGTTTGATAATCTGTATAACAGTAAAAAGCAAATTGTTAGTGAATATTACTGACAGCTCTAGAATCACTGAACTTCTTCTCCTTATGCCCAGCTTAAAAAGGCTTGAGTTTGACTAACATTTTGAAAAAGTTCTATACTGGTATGTCCTAGCTTCTGCTGAATTTGTTAAACTGCAAAATTTAAGTATGAATATGCATTCCTTCCATAAAATTTCAACCCTGATTTTCTCACCATGTGATCTTTCACTCATAACCATTTTAACCTACTCTTCTTTTCCAAGCAGATCTCAGTGTGGGGTACATCATGAAAGATGCAAATAGATATATCCGAATTGAAAAACAAGCATGATACATTAATGAAGTGAACAATCAAACCTTACAATATTTTAATGCATATTTTCAAAAGTAACAATTGTATTTCTTACCTTTGACCGAGTCCTGTAGTTTCGCCAACAAAGTTTCTCTTTCTAAAATCAATTCTTTGCTAATGCTTGGGCGTCTTACTAACTCCTTATATTTCTGAAATGCTTGAAGAAGCTAGAAATATACATTAAAAAAATTGCTACTAAACCAAATGCAATGGATCATCATGGACTGGTGTCCATTAACTATTATCTTTTTAATTGGTAGTGGAGACCATAACCCATGACTGATCTGGAGGCTTCCCACCCAACACCCAGAGAATGGTGAACACACCCAACATAGCAGCTTGACTTTTCAATACATACTTCAGCCTTGTAGCTAATTAGTGAGCCCCTAAATAAAACCAGGGAATGGTTTATCTAGAGCAGGGGTGATGTATGTGCAGCCCACATGCAGCCTGTGAATTCACTTCCAATGGCCTGGCAGCCCTCCCAGAACCAGTTCTTGTCCTCACTTACTTGCAAAGGCTTCTCTTCTCCCTCTCAAGTGGCACCAAGCACAGACAGGAACATGTCTTCCTGTATGCTAAGACCTAGCAAGTGCACAGTCCCCCCAGGGGGCAGGAGAGGTGCCTTTGTAAATAAGGGAGGGGATTTGCTCTCCTCCTATCCCAGCAGTACAATGAGGAGAAAATATTGCCTCTTCATTGTCAGGTATCTGTGTGTAAACGCAAAAGTAAAGGGACCCTTGACCATTAAGTCCAGTCGTGGCCGACTCTGGGGTTGCGGCGCTCATCTTGCTTTATTGGCCGAGGGAGCCGGCGTACAGCTTCCAGGTCATGTGGCCAGCATGACTAAGCCGCTTCTGGCGAACCAGAGCAGTGCACAGAAACACTGTTTACCTTCCCGTCGGAGCGGTACCTATTTATCTACTTGCACTTTGACGTGCTTTCGAACTGCTAGGTTGGCAAGAGCAGGGACCGAGCAACGGGAGCTCACCCCATCGCAGGGATTCAAACCACCGACCTTCTGATCAGCAAGTCCTAGGCTCTGTGGTTTAACCCACAGCACCACCCGCGTCCCCTCTGTTTGGGTGTACAGGCATGCATACATGTTTGCTGTGCTTCCCCACTACTGCCATGCAGCACTCAAGAGAGGTGGCTGACTTTCAATGTGGCCCACAAGGCAAAAAAGGTCAGCCGCCACCCCCTAATCCAGAAGCTTGAAGCATCCATTATTTCTAGCAGGTATTTCTTTAAATGCCTAGTTATGCCATTTTTTTGTTTTTTAAAATACCTGTTGTGGACTGTCTTGAATTTCTGAAATAAATGTTTTCAATTTGCTTGCTATTTTTTGTTCTGCAGGAGAAATAATCCTTTCATATTGGCATACTGCTGCTTTCCATAAAGGCTAGGGAAAAAGAACACCCATTTAGTTGGGGACATTTTCATCAAAACTATCAAATACAATCTAAAGGGGGTGTAACAATAAGATGTAAGTGGGAATACCTCTGTATAAGGATTATAGTGCACAGGATTCAAACCAGCAAAGGGCTCAAAGACCTGGGCAAGGTGCAGTGCTTGCTGTTCACCAGTTGGCAAAAAATATGTAAGTTTCTCATGAAGCGTTCTAATAGTTAGCACCTATACGAGAAAAGGAATATTTTAACTATATATATGAACCCCTCACCTGCAACAGGCTATCAACTAACAAAACTGCATGCAACAAATCCTAGAGGCAATAAAAGAGCATTTTAAAACCTTCTCTTAAAAATTATCAACAAAGCATTCAATCTAGTGAAAATTACATTAACCCATTATCATATTAACATTTAGATTTGTGATCATATCTATAATTAGAATTATTTATTATAATTAATGTTGCATTATCTGAAGTAATAAATACAACAACACACCACTGAGGCCAGGAGTAAACTTTTTAATGGGAATTCCATAAGAGAATAGAACTCTCAATAATACAGTTTTGACCCCCAAAAAATCCTAGGAATTGACCATATGAAGCTCCTTTATACTGAGACAGATCATTGATGTTATTAACCCAATATTGTCTATTTTGACCAACAGCAGCTTGGTCTCGCAGCCGCACTAGAGATCCAATCAGCATCCATGATTATCTCCCTTACCTGCTTAAATATTGCAACAGTGCTGGAAAGGATTAACCTTTTCCTCCTCACAGCACCACCTTGATTTATTGATGAAAATCTCCCCAAATATAAAGTTTCTACTGCCCCCTTTAGAGAAACTCAAAGATGGAAAGGGTTTAAAAAAGTGTTTCTCCCCACCCCCACCCTTCAGCATCAGGGTTCCAGTCTGAATAAGGTCCCCTGCAGCAGCTTTTTGCAAAAATAGAGATGCAACTCACCGATCTCATCATTCATCAAGTTGCTTGATGCTCAAACATAAGTCTTTATTAGAACCTGCTCCAAGATGCATGGGACTGAACTTTGCTCTATCATTAAGCTATGGGCCCTCCCCAATAGAATGCATTATGTTTAAAAGCTTCAACTCTTCCCCCTCACCCTAAAAGAGAAAATAAAGCAAATTGATACCTCTTCAAGTCGTTTACCAAGCTTCCCTAGCATTTCAGGAACGTATTTCTCATCTTGCCATACATGTGGGGTATAACGCTGCCAAAGCTGCCCAGTAAGGTGATCACAGGCTGCTACCCATTGTTCACAAATCATGATGCCAGCCTTTAGATTTTCTTTCACAATGTGGAAGGAATCTTCCCATAGATTTAACGTTCCTAGTTTCTTCTGAACAAATCTTCCAAGAGAGCCAGCTGAAATCACATACAGATAGTGCAAAATTACTTACAAGCGCTGTACCTTCTCTAGCTGAAAGAAATGTTCCCCATCACTACTTATGGCTTTAGACCTTTCTTCTTAACATACTAGACAGGTGTAATAATTCAGCTCAGAACATGGCACCTTTATGCTGTCAGTATCAAGCAGCTATCACAAAAAATTTAATACCACTGAGTCAAATACTTCGTATAATTGGATGTAATATGCAGCCTCCATCAGTCAAGGGACAACACAGATACTTTACTTAATAACTGACTACCAGTACAAGATTATCTAAAAACTACCCCACCCCAAAGTCCAACCCAATCAATGTCACCCCCACTAAATTGGCAAACCTGCCATAGCTGCAATTCCCTATAATCATGTTTACTACTTTATCTTTTTAAAAACTTTCAACAGAAATATTTGTTCCAAATCTGCATTCACCAACACAGTGAAGAAGATTGTTCGGGCAGAGCAATACCACAAAAGGTACAGAGATAATAGTCGCCAATCCATGTTGCAGACTAGAATTGTATCTTAGCTGGATTTTGACTTGACATGAGGAGCATCAAGCATCATTACAGATTGTTCAATGACTTGGGCTGAAGGGTCAACTAGAGATGTCTTTATCTGATTCAGGGGCACATCTAGGCAGACCCAAATAAGATTTACCTCGAAAGCTCTGAGTAGCAGCCATGTCAGCACACAGGTTACATGTAGAGGAGCCAGTAAGAGCCTTGTAAGGGTTGAGGAATAATGCTAACCCCCAGATTTTCACGTTATATTTAACATTGGCTCAGCAGACTATGGGTATGTTCACACAGAACTGCCAAATACCCAGTATCCTCATTTAATAAATCTGATTCCCTAAAAGGCACAGAGCATCTGTGTCCAGTCCATGCAAATCTGCAACACACTGGAGACAACTTGGAATCTCATACTGAGCAGAATACATTAGGAAGAGGAGTGACGTGGGTTCAGATAATTTTATTCCATATTACCTTCCCTTTTCAGGCACTTCTCCACGCACTTCTAGAGAAGCACATAAGTACTAAAACAAAATGCTAGAAATTCCTCAAAGAGCAACAACCTATATTTTAAGCATCTGTTCATCACAACTGAGTTTCTCTACAAACAACTTTACCTATGACATCCAAAAGATTTTGCATGCGTGGCTGAGGAAAAGGTTCATGTTCCGGCTGTCTCCATACATCATCTACAGTATCCCGTGTAGTCTCGACTAAATCCACAACTTCAAATAAAGATAAGCTGTCCAAATTGTAATAATCCTAGAGATACAATGCATATTTTAAAAGCATAACTTTCTACCTAAAGAACAGGGCTACAATCTACACGGGACTTAACCTATGAATATTTCAATGAAAATACTGTGTAAGAAACTTGACTGCAAATGCTTTGGGATTTTGCCATTTTGATTGTTATTTACTCACTACTTAACGTCAGCCTTTGCCAACCTAGTGCCTTCCAGATACTGCTGGACCATAACTCCCATCAGCTCCAGCCAACCCAATGGCTGGGGCTGACCAGAGTTGTAGTTCATCAACATCTGGAGGCCACTAGATTAGTGAAAGCTGACTTGCATCTTTAAAGGCATGACACACAGCAAAATCCTAACACAACAAGAACTGACAACCTTGTTCGTTTTTGTGAAAATATTGTTTTTTATGCAGTTACATGCAAATGTATTTTATTTTCTTGAAATTATTTGTAGCCCATTTTTCAAATGTATTGTCTGAAGCAGCTTATATTAAGAAACAATGGCAACTAGTGACTGGCAGTGAAGGAAGAGGTGGCAGAAGAGGAGGGGATTCCCAATGCCCTTACCAGACAGTACTGCAAGACAGCAACAGCTTCATAGCTTTGTCTGGTCATTTATGAGCTGTGTGCTGGCAATGCTAACCTAGCATGCCCATGCCTCTGTTTCACAACATTTCAGGTAAGGAATCAGGAGCCCCTCCCACACAGATGCTGCTTATCAATGGTAACCACTTTCCTCCCAGCATGCCACTTCACCCGCCACCACATCTCACAAACAGAGCTCAATCAACCAAACGTTTATGAATGAATGCACATTCTCAACTATCTCAGGGATGTCACTTGGTGCCACAGGGCACGTGCTGCCCCACGTTATTCCTAAATATTTGAAATGGAGCCAGATAACAACAACCTCAAACATTTGAGAGTACCTGCTGATTTCTGTAGAGAGCAAAAACATTCAAATGGGCAAATTCCTAATGGGCAGAGTACCCAATCCTTCAAACCCTTCTTTGCGGTTTCAAGAAATCACTGAACTATGCTTCCAAGCAAAGACTACACTCCAGTGAAGCCAAATCCCTGAAGTTGCAAAGAGAGTTTCAATCTCTCAAAGCTGGGAATAGTAATCAAGCATGCATGTGGAGCTGTTGGCTGCGACTATTGTGCTAGACTGGGGCAGGTTTTATATAGAACATCACTGAATAAATAAAAGTTACACACATATGCAATGACTTCAAATAATTCTTTAAAATGTGAGGCTCTCTCCTTGCTAGATGACTTGCTTCCACGTTGAGCACGCTCTGTCCAGAACTGAAACTCGTCATTTGGACAAAGTATTGCTGTAAAAAAAAGAAACAAATCCGGCAAATACAACATTCAGAGTTGTGTCTATTAATGTATATGAAACAGACTAAAGATATGCTACAGGATTTAATCAACTTCTGTTAAATCTCAGTAAATTTATACTCTGCAATGCAGTTCAACACTGAATTAAAATATATTCATATGGAAATATACAATGTGAAGAATGACTCAGAATTAAGTAGTAGATAGGTAGCCGTGTTGGTCTGCCATAGTCAAAATAAAAAAATTCCTTCCAGTAGCACCTTAAAGACCAACTAAGTTAGTTCTTGGTATGAGCTTTCGTGTGCATGCACACTTCTTCAGATACACACTGAAGAAGTGTGCATGCACACGAAAGCTCATACCAAGAACTAACTTAGTTGGTCTTTAAGGTGCTACTGGAAGGAATTTTTTTATTCAGAATTAAGTAGCATTGAAGCCTTACATCATAATTCTCAATTTGCTTATTTCAAAGTCTAGGGAACTTTGATATCAAGGGGATACATTTACAAGTGACACTTGGAATGGCAGGTTGCTGTATCACACAAATTACAGATTCATTTCTAATTTACATTCCACTGTCTGTAAATAAGTGCCTCGTGTATTTTTTTATTTTTTAAAAAACCTAAAGCCCCACTCTTCATTGGTACTGATACCAGGGCAGGGTATAACATTAAAAAAGTTCTAGACAACCATAAATATTTTTTAAAACCTTGAAAACATTAGCAAACAACAGAAACTAAAAACTAAACAGAGTCAAAACACATACCTTGAACATCATCTTCCCGGTATTTGGCTCCTGCGTAAGCAGGATCTGTTCTCCTCAGAACAGAACCTAAACCAGCCTCTAACTCTCGTAAAAGATTCTGAAGCTTGGGATCAAATTCTCTACTCCATTTCTCATCCTGTAATAAGAATTTCAGGTGACAAAATTTTCACACTAAAACCATCCCTTATCCAACACCTCCCTCAACCCTTTCCGCTTCTACTCCATCCTGCTCTCCCTTAATAAGTTGCCTTCTCTGTGGTCCTCATCTGATTCCCCCATGTACTCTCTTTTACCCATCCCATCTCATAGTTGCCGTCTGCCATACCATTATCCCTCCTCTTCACCACACCCTCTCTCCCTTCTGTTGTTTCCCTCCAAACTCTTTTGAGCATTCCCACTGGCTACAGACTATGGGGCCATGGCTCCATGGTAGAGTCCAGGCTTTGCATTCAAAAGATTTGGGTTCTTTGGACAGGGCTGGGTAAGATTCAAAAGCTGAAAGCCACAGTCAACGAGTTTAGCTATGGGATGAAAACCTGAGGCTCTCCAGATGTTGTCAAACTCCAATTCCATTGGCCCCAGAAAGTGTGGCCAATTGGTCGGAGCCAAACAGTACAAACTTAAAGCTTTCGCAGATGACCTGGTTTTGACATTACAGGAGCCAGAATCTAGTACGAAAAGAGTTTTAGAATTGATTCATGAGTTTGGTTGGGTGGCGGGATTTAAATTAAACAAGCAAAAAACTAAGGTTTTGGGAAAAAACTTGACATTTTTGGAATCCGAAAGGTTTCAGAAAGAGACAGATCTAAATGTGGTTAAAAAGGTGAAATACCTAGGGGTTAATATGACTGCCAAAAATCTGAATTTATTCAAAGACAATTATGAAAAGTGTTGGTCAGAAATCAAAAAAGATTTAGAAAGTTGGTCAAGATTGAAACTTTCCTTGTTGGGCCGAATTGCTGCTATAAAGATGAATGTGTTGCCAAAAATGCTGTTTTTGTTTCAGACCCTACAGATTGTGGACAAGGTGGAATGTTTTAGAAAGTGGCAGAGAGATATTTCCAAATTTGTCTGGCAGGGCAAAAAGCCCAGGATAAAATTTAAAATATTAACCGATGCCAAAAAAAGAGGGGGGTTTGCCCTGCCGGACTTAAGGTTGTATTATGAAGCTGCTGCTTTCTGCTGGCTGAAAGATTGGTTACTTCTTGAGAACACTGATGTCCTAGATCTGGAAGGGTTCAACATTGCTTTTGGATGGCATGCCTATCTGTGGTACGACAAGGTAAAAGTTCATAAGGCTTTCAAGAACCATATTGTCAGGAAAACAATATTTAATGTCTGGACAAAATACAAAGACTTACTAGAAAACAAGACCCCAAGGTGGTTGTCACCAATGGAAGCTAAGGCTCGGAAAAGACTCAATATGGAGGCCAAATGGCCAAAATATTGGGAAATACTAGAAAAAGTTGGAGATACTTGGAGGTTGCAGAGTTTTGAGAAATTAAAGGACAAAGTGCGAGATTGGTTACACTATGCTCAGATTAGGGAGACTTTTAATTTGGATAAAAAAATAGGTTTCCAGGTGGAAAAATCGAAACTAGAGACAGAATTGCTAGAATCTAAGACTAAGGTACTTTCAAAAATGTACAACTTGCTGTTAAAATGGAATACTCAAGATGAAACAGTTAAATCAGCCATGATAAAATGGGCGCAGGACATTGGGTACAACATTATGTTTGTTGACTGGGAAAGGTTATGGACCACCGGTGTGAAGTTCACGGCTTGTAATGCCTTGAAAGAAAATATTATGAAAATGATATATAGGTGGTACATGACCCCAGTCAAGCTTGCAAAAATATACCATTTGCATGATAATAAGTGTTGGAAATGTAAGGAGACTGAAGGAACATTCTTTCACCTTTGGTGGACTTGCCCGAGAGTTAAGGCCTTCTGGGAAATGATCTATAATGAGTTAAAAAAGGTATTTAAGTATACCTTCCCTAAGAAACCAGAGGCCTTCCTCTTAGGCATCGTTGGCCAGAAGGTGTTAAAGAAGGATCGAACCTTTTTTATGTATGCAACAACAGCAGCAAGAATACTCATCGCAAAACATTTGAAGACCCAAGATTTGCCCACGCTGGAAGAATGGCAGACGCAACTGATAGTTTATATGGAGTTGGCCGAAATGACTGGCAGAATTCGAGACCTGGGAGAAGAGATAGTGGAAGAGGACTGGAAAAAGTTTAAAGACTACTTACAAAAACGCTATAAGCTGTATGAATGTTAAGTAAATGCTCGATAGAAAATAACATGGCATCAGCAATTTAGTTTGAAGGATAAATGAGAATAAGTGATGTTTAAGAAAAAGATGAAATTTGAAGTGATATTATGTTTAAACCAAGCAGGTTAAATATTTGACAAAAATATGTAAAGTTTGAGGCATAATATTTGAGAATTACAAAATAAGAATTGAAATAAGGTAACAAATTGCTGCTTATAACATTATTATGGAGAACGCAGGAAAGGGAGATGCGAGGAAGTCCAAAAGTTTATGAAAATATGATTTACAGATAGTTGTTTTTTGTTGTATCTTTTTGATTCTATGTATATCTTTTTGTTTACTTTTGTTTTCTTTTGTTTGTTATCTCTTGGTGATGGCATTTTATATGTTTGGTGTTTTCTTTTTCTGTGTAAAACTTGTAATAAATATCTTTTTTTAAAAAAAAGTATGGCCAATTGTTAGGGATGATGGGACCTGTGGTCCAACATCTGGAGGGCTGCAGCGCCCCCCCCTTGGTACAGGCCATATTGAGCTACATAGAGCAACAATATGACACAGTAAGGCAGTCCCCTATATTCCTTTGTTTCTCTAACTTCACTTTCCATTCCCTCCAATACAGCTGCTGTCTCCTGCAATGAAACCATCTTTTGAAAAATAATTGATGACCTCCTCACTGCCCAGTTCTCTCTCTCTCTCTCTCTCTCTCTCTCTCTCTCTCTCTGCAACTGTCTGCTGTCCTTGATACATGTTTGGTCTCTTACCTTTTCTTGGCTACCTCTATACCCTAAGACTAAGTCTCAGTGATTCTTTCTTCCAATGATTCTCTTCCTACCTAATTGTTTATGTTTCCATAGTGTGAAACTCTTCTTCTGCTTTCCCTCCCTCTAGTAAAGTCCCCCAGGATTTTATTCTGCTTTTCTCACTACACACTCTTCAGAGGTGAGCTCATAAAATCATGGCTTTCTGTACCACATATACACATCATCCAGTTCAACCTGTCTACCCCAGACCTTTCTCTCATCATCTCCATCATCTCTGCCTCTGTGACACTTCCATTGTCATCTCAAGCTCAAGACTAAACTTCTAATCTTCCCTCGTCCCCTTCTTCTTGAGTATTTTAATTTAATTTAACAATATCACCATGCTGAACAGGTAAAAGCTCTGCCTCTCCCTCCTTTGTTCCCATTATTTGTTGCAAGGTTGCACCACTTTCCTCTTTACAACACTGCAAAAATATGGCCTCATCCCCTATCTATGCAGGAAAAACTTTGGTTTATGCCCTAGTCGTATCTTGACTTAATGAATGCACCCTTGTCCTCTCTGATCTTCCACCATCTCATCTTGGTCCTATCAGCTCTACCCTGTCCGCTCCAAAACAAAACACAAACTTCTTGTCCTTGCATAAAAACTCTCCGTGGTCTTGTGGTGGAGCTGGAGGGGTAAAGGTCCTGGGGAAGAACTTTACTGGCCCTTAGGAGTGGAGAGATGGGAGAGACAAGCTCTCTTGCAAACATCCATCCTGCCAGGGGTTAAGGCATCACCCAGGATGCTGTTCTGCACATTACTCAAGAGTTTCCAAGCCACTCTTCTGTTCCTCTTGCTATGTCAGGGAAGAAGTAAACTAGATGCTGACTTCACATTATGTGCAAAGCAGAACTCATGGTTTGTTTTCATCAAACCAACCAGAGTCAGGAGGCCAAGAACAAACCTTGGATTCCCAAAATGTGGTTTGTTTAAGGGAAACATAAAGCCAGCCTCTGATTTGTTTCATCCCCAGTGTGGAAGGAGTAGTGGAGGAGCTATTCAGGAACTTCAACTCATTCACATTAAAGCATTTAAAAAAACCCCCACTATGGTTTAATGTGAAGTGTGAACCAGACCTCAGTAAAATAGCAGCAAAAACAAACAAACAAACAAACCTGCATGTGTATTGAAATAAGTTGAATATTGCATTACTCACCCTCAACAATACTGGTGCAAATACCTGCCGTACTGCCTGATAAAGCATATTTATAGGAGAATCTAGCATAGATGATACAAGAATATTGCTATAAAGGTTCTCTTCTGTGATTATATCTGGTCGTAGTTTGAAGAATACCAGCATTCTGTCTTCTGAACTGCCAGCTTCAACCTATACAATCAAGAAACACAAATATTCATATAGAAAACTTCTTAACCAAAGTGGTAGTATTTATAAATCACTAAAATTTTAGTACACGTAAATTACAAGTATAGTGATGTGCTTCTTGCTCATACTCTATATCAGCGGTTCCCAAACTTTAGTCGCAGAGCACTTTTCTGGAGGGAAATTTGTCACAGAGCGCTATTGTTGCTCTTATGCCAAAGGCATGTATGTGCATTGTTCTTTTTAATCTCTTCACAGAGCACTGGAGATGCTTCACAGAGCAGTTTGGGGACCACTGCTCTACATTATATACAAGAATCAGTAGTATGTTGCCTGAGTGTTTTGTACAGCATATGGGAAGACTCACTTCAGGTTTGTAACTTGCTTTTTTGTTTTGCTAAAATCCCAATCGTTTTCCAATGCTTTGGAATGTAACCATGAATACTTAAGATCACTTATCAATTAAACTGCAGCTAATTTGTGTCAATGCAGCTACTTTATACCAGGGAAGATTATTTGTCTACCTAGCCCAGTCTTCAGAGTTTTAAGCAGAGGTCTTTCCCATGATCTGCAACCTGCTATTTTTTCCTCCTTTAAAAAAAATCAAAGGGGCAAGTCTTTTTGCTTAAGAATCTGGCTTGTTTTGCTGGATCTGACCATCTAGTTCAGCATTCTTTATAATAATTCCAACAAATAGTATGCAACAGGTGATCCACCTGAAGGTGGTCGTGGTCAACTTCCTTCTGCCCACCTCAGCTTATACGTATGCAATAAAAACAGTGGAAACAGATTAAAATAAGTGTACAGTCTAAGCACTGCAGCACTACAGTCTAAGCTCCATTAATTTCAGGGGGAAATTTGTAGGCCTCCTATAAAATCCTAAATGAGAATGCACACAGCCTCAGTCTATCTATCCACAAAGGATGAGCACCTACTCAGGAAGAGTTCTGCACACCCATTTCTCTAGTATGTTAAGTAACTGGATCATACATCACATACTGTGGTATACTTGGATGTTTTATTGCTGTAATCTAATCTAATCTCTTATATTACTGCAGTGCATTACATGTGGGGCTGCCTTTGGTGAAAGTCCAGAAACTACAGCTAGTGCAGAATTCAGCAACCAGATTATTGATAGGAATCAGAAAGCCTGAGTGTATTACATCGATTCTGGCCTAACTCCGCCAGTTTCCAGGTTCAATTCAGCTGAAAAAGTAGTGAGGGAGGAAGAACTTCCTCTGTCAAATTTCCACTTGTCAGCCATACGCCCAGCGGTTAAAAGCACAGGACCCCTGGCTGGGCAGAGTGGCAGACTTGTAAGAGGCATAGTATCTCAGCATTCAAGTGCCTAGAAGCCTGGATTCACAAGGGGATCCTCAAAACATGCTACAAAGCTGCAATCCTCCTCCTCACCCTCAGTTCTCAGGATGCCAAAGAATCATAGAATTGCAGAGGGGGAAGGGACCACAAGGTTTCTGCATTGCCCAACAACCCTCAGATTTAAGACTCTTGTGCTCTACCAACTGCACTATCCCTGCTGTATAGCAGGCTGCAGTCCTAACAGTGCAATCCTAGGAAGCCGAAGCTACATTTGGCCGGGGGTTTGCCCCAGATGAAGCCTCCAGAGGGACACCATTGGGGCTCCCAGCCTGTGTGTGTGTGTGTGTGTACGCAAATGTGCAAGGAAGGGTGCTAAACTGGGTGTCTGGCCCGGCTGAAATAAAGCCTCGTTTCGTTCCTGGCTTGTTTCTTGGGAGCAAACCCAACTTTTTCAAGCCATCCTGCCCCAAGCGCCGGTGCGATCCTAAACTCGGGGAGTGACCCCCTTGGATTCCACGGGGCTCCGCCGTCGTGGCTCGACTTGCGTTGCTCGGAGCCGCAGCTTCTCAGGAAGGCAAGCCCCGTACCCTGTTGGAGACCACGATCTGGTGGTCCTCCGAGTGCTGCACGCACAGCAGGAACTCGTTGCCGTCGTCCAAGAAGTTGGCCAGCTCGGGGCCGCCCGAGAGCGGGGCGAGGCTGGCGGACGACGACAGACCGAAGTAGTTGGCGGCCGTGGCCGAAATGAAGATCTTCCTCTTGTCTCCATCGCCGTCCCCGTCCAGAGGCATGGCGGCCGGCAGAAGCGCGGGAGGCTCGGGGGACCTGGGAGGAGGAGAGCTCTTCAGACGGGCATCACGTTGGGGACTCGACCCGGGATCTGGTGAAAGAGACGGGGGGGGGGGCGATTTTCCAGGCCTCGTTAGGATTGCCTCACGATACGAAACAAAAGTGGGCAGTGAAGGCTATTTAAGTAATATTCATAATAAAAGCTGCCCTGAAACCGGTGTCGAAGGGGGCCCGACAAGGCATACCAAGCAGGGAGCGGTTCGCTGAGAGGCGGGGAGGTGGGGTGGGTGGGCGATAGAGCTGCTACTACACGGCCCAGCCTCAAGAGACAGGAGAGAAGCCGGGCTGGGAGGCCCGGCGGTGTTGCGAGGCCCGGTTGCTATGGTAACGCGGGGCAAAAATGGCGGCCGCCAACCCCCGAGGAAGCCGTCTGCGCGTGCGCGCGCGCCTTCCCAGGCCAGAGCAAGCGACGGCCGCTTTCCAGAACGCGAGATCGGCAATCGCCAGGCAGGTTCTGCGCGCCACGTGAAATATGAAAGCAAGCGGGGCTCGGATCGCCCAGGGCTAGTGTAGCGAGACTCCCGTTTGCTACTCCGGAAAGAGCCCGAGGGAACTGCTGGGTTGTCGTTGGTTTTTATTTATTTATGTTAAACAACAGTTTAACTGAATGGATTGTTTTCTCTTTAAAAGTTTTTTAAAAACAAACAATTGTACAGTACTGCGAGTTTGCATCATTGAATGAGTAACCAACATGCTGTTTCCTGAACAGCATAAACTCTTTGGGCAACTAAGCTGCAATTGTTAACTCGCAGAGGTTGATGAATGGCAGGCAGCCAGGATGAAGCACACGACCCTCTCCGCTTATGGAGAGGACCATCACTAATTGTTATACTGTAGTGAAGCCCCGAACGCTGCCTAATCATATTGGGAGTCTAGTTGGTGGTAGCCCCGAAAGTGGCCTTTTCAGGTGCAAGGCAGAGCTGGGCTGGCTCAGGAGCCACCGGATTGTGAGGCCGGGGTGGACTTTAGCGATGCGGCGCCCTGAGCGAGGACAAAATTTGCCCCCGCCAAAAAAAAAAATTCTTATTTTCACAGTACCGTACTGTACTGTAAATCCTTTTGTAATTTGCCTTTTACACGAATATTCTTCCTATTGCTATTTTGTACCGCCTGGGCTCGGCACACTGTATGTGGGGGAACTAACCGCAGGACCCTCAATCCGGCGCTGCTAAGGCTAAGGGCAAAAAAAGAAAACAAGCCACCCCACACCTCACTTTCCACTTTGACCAGCAGGAGCCGGCTGGGCTTCAGATGCTGCTTCCCCGTAGAGACCTTGGGGCAGAGTGAAGCTTGCCTACAGCAAGCTTATTATTTATGACATAAGCCCGCCTTTGCCAGCCACTTTGGACGACAACTCCCATCAGCCCCCGTCCCCCAGGCAGGCTTATGGGAGTTGTAGTCCAAAGGACCAGATAGTGGGCTACAGCTCGCTTCCCCAGATGCGATGCCCTGACGCATTTCCTTGGGGTGCAACACCCCCTCCCCTTGACCTCCACTGGGCTTGCTCCTGAGTAAACATGCCTACGGCTAACGGTGCTGCTTAACTAAGGGGGTGTGGGGGGCTCGAGTCCTTAAAAAAAACACACACGCGCGCGCAATTTTATTTTTTAAAAAAAGTAACGGGAGAGGGGAGCTGGGCGAAGCGCACGCTTATTGTCGGCTCACAACGCCCCGCTGTCCCCTCAGCGGCCCTTAGGCAGACTGCGTCACGACCTTCCCCCCCGGCGGGGCGGGGCCAGCGTGTTGGCTCCGCCCCCGTCTATTAGCTCCGCCCGGCGACGGGGGCAGGCTGGACGAGCTTTCGCTGCGAGGCGGGCGCGCGCGCGCGCGTTCGAGGCGCGCCTCTGTCACTTCCTGCTCCCGCCTCTCCGGGGCGGCGCGGCGCGTCTCCTCCTCCTCCTCCTCTTCCGCTCTTTACCGGCGTTGCCGCCGCCGCCGCCGCTTCTCCCTCAGGAAAGCTCTTTCTTTCGCTCTCCCCCCCCCCCATATTCCTCCTTCCCACACCTGAATCTACCAGGCGCGGCGGCGGCGGCGGCGGCGACGAGCTGAGGGGAAGGAAGGCAAGAGCCGCGACGGCACCGGCAGCTTCTCCGCCGCCTCCTCCGCCTCCTCCTCCTCCTCAGCCGCGAGGGAAGGAAGAGGCGGCGGCTCCCTCCCACTTTCCGAGGGGCCCCGCGGCCCTCCGCCTCCGCGCCCCCGTCCGGGGCGAACCGAGGGAGATGCCCGTGAAGAAGAAGCGCAAATCCTCGGGGCAGGCGGGGGACGAGACGGGCCTCAAGAAGTGCAAAATCAGCAGGTACCAACAGCCACCGCGGCGGCGGACGGGCCCAGCTCCGCGGCGGGGCGGGGGGGGGGGAACCGGGGTGGGGACCGAGCGGCTTCCCTTTCCCCCTCCTCACCCGTTGCCTTGGTGACACAAGGCGGGAGAGGGTCTTTTGTGATACCAGGAAGGCAGCCTTTAGCGAGGGGGGGGTTCCCCTCCCCTCTTGCATTTGCACCCAGAGGTGCCATCTTAAATATTTGGGGGGGCAGGTAAGCCCCTTCCCACATAAATCACACGATGAGGCACGTGAATGCTATTGGAATGGCAATGGCCTACAATTTGGGGTGGCGTTCCCCTCAAATATTTTATGGGGGCGGGGGCTGAAGGGACCTCGGGTTGGCTACTATGTTTGCACCTCACCTTTTCTGACACATAGGCCAGGTTGTACCCTTGTGCCTTGCGCCAAGTGAAGCTTCCATAACTTATTGCAGGTTATGTATATCCTTTCATTTTTCACCCTTATATCTCTGCCCCGCCCTGAGCAAAACTTGGTATGTGTCTTGGGGCACCTTCGCATACACACATGCACGTGCGCACACGCACACACTCCTTCCCGTGTGTACCACTGAAGCAGTGTTGCGAACGTGCAGCTGTAGTTCTTCTATCAAGCAATGCATAATGCTGCAGTAGGCCTTTGTCAAATAGTTGCGCCTGCTTGTCTTGCGGCGCTGGTTCTGAACAGAAACACCAACAGCCTTTCTTTGCACCACCAGCCAGGCCCTATCTCATGTATGGACTTGATTCACTTTGTGTCCCCGGCCTGTAGATCTTGAATTGGCATTGCCTCATCGGAAGCCAGCTAATGCAGAGTCAGGCCATTCCTTCATGTAGCTTAGTATTGTCTACCAAGACCGGCAGCAGATCTGCATGGTTTTGAATGGGCATTTCCCAACCTTGTTCAATGACGCCAGTGGTTTAATGTGGGACGTTATGTGTGCAAAATATGTGCTGTAGCTCTTCCTCTCTAAGCTCTTGCCAAGCTGTGTCATAACTGGGTCATGTTGTGCTGGTTTATGATGCCAGACTTTGACAGCATCTCTAAAGAAAGGAGGTTCCCCACCTACTATTTCCAACTTCCTCCATGCAGCAAAATGAATCACTTAATGCTTTTATAGTGGTCTGTTCATGTTTATATAGTATTTTCAGAGTAACAGGATAGGTCTCTGCTCCAAGGTGCATACGTTCACTTTTCCTGTGAGACCATTTCCCTGTGACAGAAATGCCTGTGTGCTTTATCTGTCCAGAGATAATCAACTCAATCCCTAAAGTTCTATCTACTTATCCTCTGCATGTCACATATGCTAATTCTATACAGCAGAAAGATGCATCCACCACTGCAGGAGCGCAGTCTGACTTCCAAAGACCTCCCATTTGGCTTCCACCATAGCATCTATACCAAGGTCTTACCCATCTCTATTATATATCTCAACCATTTTCTCTAATGTAAAATAAGATACAGGGAAACAGTTCTTCAAATTACCCTCCAGAGTTATTTCTCAGCACCCTTAACAAGCTGTAGTTCCCAGGATTCTCCATCACTGCTGAAGTAGTATACAAGTGCTCTGAAATTGTGGTGTATATGTGACCTCCAAGGAAGCACTTAATGCAACCTTTATTGCTACCTTATTTTGCATGCTACTCTTATTTGAAGAGCAGCAGTCAGTTGGGCAACATGGACAGGGCAGAGCAGTGTTGGTCATGTGCCTTCCCAACACCAGTGATTGCTGCTGGTCCCTGAGATGAGTGGGAAGCACAGCACAGTGTGGGTATGCTTGCAGGAGCACTGGATTGGCTTCACAGCATGCTGAGCTCCCTAGGCCTCTTCCTCTCAGGAACTGGCAATGATACTGGGAAGGCACATGAACAACCCTCCCCTCCCTGCACCACCCCATCAACTTGTACTGCATTTTGCACTGCTTTGAGAAACCTTGATTTAGTGGCTTTTGTGTCAGACAAAGAACAACTATTGGTTCCATAAATTAGGGTAACAATTCTGATTATGCTACCAAACTCTAGATAGTCTCATATATCTAGTATAAAGTCTGTCTTGGTGTTAGGCCATTAGTTTCTCATGGCCATGTCCTACACATTGGAAAATCATGTTTTGTTCTATGTGTGGTAAGAAACTGTGTTCCCTACAAAGAGATACTTGCCATTAGATTTCTTGCACAAATCAGTATCTGTTGGCTAAGTGCAAGTTACACCATTGTTCTACATTCAGACTATTGGATTTTAATTTCCTGGAAGCAGTTTTTTTTTTTTTACTAAATATGCACCAATGTAATATAATCAAATATGCTGGTATTGCAGATGGAAGCAGTGGCAGAAATATTAAACCAATCTCCTTTACTGGCATAAAAAGTGCATTATATACATGGATCAGAACACAACACAGTTAATGAAACATGGTAGGAGATACTTTAGGATAAAACTGACCAGACATCATGAGGTACGAAGATGGCTCTTAGGATCTATGGTGACGTAATTTCATAGGGCCACTCAAAAATCTTGCCACATTCCAGATAGCAGAAATATTTAGGATGATGCATTGAAATACATTTGGGATAGCCAGGTTGCAACTTTCATCTCTTGCCTGCCCCCCAGCTCAGAATATAGATTCAGGCATCCCCTTCACGTTCTGCCATCTGTCTTCCCTTCCAGCTTGCATCAGGACAGATTTCTTAAATAAGAGGAAGGAGAAAATGGTCAATGAGTGGAGTGAGCAGTGGCTGCAGCAGAACAAAATGTATATAGTTCTTTCAGTGTCCACAGCATTTTAGAGTACAATAAAGCAAGTCCTTGCCCATAGGAGCTTACCATCTGACATTCAACGTGAGGGATACTAACAGAGCATTAGGAGGAAAGTGGAGACAGAGGCAAATAGTGAAGCAATTTGGGGCAGCTTTAGCTACATATGTGTTGGCTGTTAGTGGATGAGTTTCTGACAATCCAGTTACCCAGGTTGCCATTTGTCATGCGCAGAAGTCAACATGATTCTAAAGGCATCTGTGCAGATATATGCACAAAATTGGCAACACCATGAATAGTAAATTCTTGCACTTTGCTTTTCTGTACTTGAAGCTATGTTTAATTATCCATTCAGGAACAGAATGGATTAGATGCTTCACTTTAAACATCAAATTGTCAAGTGCTTGTTAGCAGCAACAGTTGAGTGAAGTGCAGCACTGTTATGACTTCCATTAAAATACTTCATGGGGTATGAGTGTTCAGTGGCACCTGGGATTCAGACTTTCAGTTAAACCTGAAACTTTGTTTTCAGATGAAACTGCTAGTCACATATACCATTATTACATGACATGTAAAAACCATTGACTCTTAGCTTCCATGTACAGTTGAGAAGACATATGTTTTTAAGGCTGAAAACTAGAAAACAAGTCCCTTTGCATTTAGTAGGGCATACAGTCAAGGTAACATAATTAAGATGAAACCATCACAGCAATTTTATTCTGTTCCCTGCCTTTAGGATAAGGTTTCAAACTGCCTACAAAAGACTTGAAACATTAAAAACAGCACTCAAGGCACCATAACATAATATAAAGACAGGGATATAAAGTCATCCTGAACTCATTCAGTTGCCAGTCCACCACCAAATTAAACAAGTAACTTGCTTTCCTGAGTGAATGGATAGTAAAAGCTAGAGTCCCCTTCAGGTTGTAACAGATTTCACACAGTTTGAGGTTCTAGTAAGTAGCCAGTCCATTTCCATGGCCAAAGAACTTCATTATGTCAAATAGGTTAGGTTCAGAACAACAGAGGGTTTAATTTTAGCGATTGCTGAGAATATATTTTGCATAGTTCATCAACATTAATTTACATCTATGATCACTGCTACTGTCAGGCCAGAAAGCAATAGTAAACGCTTATCCGAGGGCAGAGCTTTTTCCTCGATTTCCCATGGATCATTTTGTTTATCCTTTGTTCTACAATTAAACTAGTATTGGTGCCTGTACTTGCAAGCAATGTTGTGCATAACAGTTAGTGGCCATGATAGGGATGCAGATCCCCATATGCTTCAGAAGGCACATCCAGTAGTTTGCCTAGAGATGTACATCAAGATATGCATCAGTTATGGTTACTTCCAAATCCAGAGCTCCTTTGCTCAGCGGTGTATCTGAATGGCAGTGCAGTTTTCAAAGTTTTCTAAGATACTTAGTTATTTTAACTATTAAGTGCATTTGTGAGGAACTAAATTATTTCTGATTTCAAACATATAGTGTGCTGCCTAAAACTATAGTTTAAAACAAACTGGTTTAATGTGAATGAGCATCATGTTGGTGCACACTGTTCAAAAGTTCCCATGTTGCTCCTGCAGCTGCCACACCACAAACAAAATAAGCCAGAGGTTGGCTTGTCGTGTCATCCAAACCCCAGCTTGTGATTTCTCTCCAAGCAAGCATTTAACCAAGGTTTGTTCTGGTTCATGGTTTAGTTGGAGAGAAACAAACCCTGAGCCTGAGTTTTGATGACATGACAAGCCAGACTCTGCAGCGGGGTAGGAATGAAGCTGGAATCTTTGAGCAGCCTGCATTGTATTTCTGTTTGTTTCTTTGAAATGTGGAATACCTACGTGCTTACTTAAAGACGAAGAAGCAAGGAATACTCTCAATCTGACATTCTGAAACTGTAAACACTCTGAAACTTTTAAAACTCAGCAAGTCATGACCAACAGTACACATTCATTTTAGGTATACTTTGGGGTGGTTGCTGGTTTTTTCTTAAAAAGTGTGCCTGTTTTTAATAACTTGCTATTGGGAATTTTCCCAAGAAGTGATATTTACTGTAGGTTTTTCTTATGTCTTCATAAGCTACTGCAGGTCTCAAGCTTCTAGTAAAGTGATAAGTGGGGAGGAGCATTTTTCAAGCAAGAAGTGCCTGGCTTGGTTTTATGAATATGCAGGTATGAAGCTGGTACATTTCTAAACTCTAGTTTTTGCTTTGCTTATTTAGTAATAATTGATAGCTGTTTCTTTCCTCCTCAGAATAACTACGTATTTTTTGGTCTTATGGAGCGAATGCAGGCTGCACAGCTATCCCAGAAGCCAGAACAGCAAGAGGGATCACTGCTTTCACTGCACAGCCATCCCTCTTGCTGTTCTGGCTTCTGGGATTCAGAATATTTTTTTTCTTGTTTTCCTCCTCCAAAAACTATGAGTTTTGTCTTATGGTCTGGTGCGTCTTATAGAGCGAAAACTACGGTATTTCACTTACACGTACTTAAGCATAATAGGGTGGGGGGCATTTGTCCACAGTGTCCAATTTTTTAAAACCGCTTGAAGCTTGCAAGACGGCCTTGCAGACAATAACTGAAGGAATGATTGCTTACCTTAACATTGTTTGCCTGTCCCTTCTACCCAAAAGTCCATGAGGTTCACTCCTGGCACTTGTCAGTCAACAGTAAAAGGCCATTCTTATCTGAGGCTCTGTTTTTGTTTCACTCATAAACATCTACTGACCCTTAAGGAAATACTGAAGCATCAAGAATTTGGAGCCTCTTGAGAAGAACACCAGTTTGGGATGATTATATCTCGCTCCAAACTGCAGAATTATGTTTTAATGTGTCTTTGTATGTAAGTGAATGAGAGCCTGTTTTGTGTAATCAGATACGCTGCACTAACCACTTAGCTTGTTTAAACCTCTGTGCTTTCACAGAAAAAGGGGTTAATCTGAGGCTGAACTGAAAGCATTGAAGAGAGTCCCTTGAATAATTGCCTCTGTTTGTAAACAGTGGCATGACATTCCCTCAGGCATACTGAGGTGGTTGAAATTTGGCTATCTCACTCCAAACACACAGTGAACTGAGTTGATGAACTGGAGGACATGCTTCTCAATTAGGACTCTTGGTTCAGGATAGTAGTCCTAAACCAAATATATCCAACAATATATTGCTTAAATTGGTCTTGTGACATTTGCAGCCGTGTGTTCAGTGGCATTGTTCTAGGTCCAGGGACCCCAGGTGTCTGAACAACTGGGTTAGGGACAATTTATAGTAGATAACTGGCACAAAGGCAGGGAGTGCTTAACCCTTCCTGTGTCTGTTAATATCTCTGAGCCAATCCAAATATGGATGTGCTGCCAAGCATTTTGTCGGATCAGAAGTAAGACTAGTATGATATTTGTATGGCATGTGTTAGCTTGATTTCTTTTGTTTTGAAGGTGATGATGAAGTGGTAGGGCCAGAAGGAATGGAGAAATTCTGTGAGGACATTGGCGTTGAACCTGAAAATGTAAGTCTTGTCCCTAAAGAGCAATATGCTATTTCCTGCAAATCGTTAGACTCAGATCTTCAAGCCTTCCTCCTCCTCCCCAACAAACGTCTTCTTCACTTGCATTGTTCATTAATTTTACTGGTGGAAATTGATGTGCTTAACCCCTCCCCATTCACCAGTTCTCCAATACACATGCCTCTTCATCAGATTTCTATGCTGCCTTTCCATAAAATGATGTTTACAGTGACTCACAGTAGCTGTACAAGCAGCTACAAAATATTGAAGTAGACCAAAAATATTTATAACTCTCTCTATATATATATGTACTGAACACACCAAATTCTTAATAGAAATGGTTGTTTAATAAATAACAATATCTAGGGGTCTGTAATTTTGGCTGGCCTTGGTATCCAAATCAGAGATTGTGGTCACCAGATTTCTCTCCCCTTTCAATAAATCCTCCCCAACACCCTTTCTGTACGAGAGGAAGGTGAGGAGTCTGTTGTTAGTTGAGTGCCTCCATGCATCTACAGCCAAGACAGCCTTCTACCAGCCATTCCTACAGGAAAAGCCAGGAAGGAGCAGACCAGCTTGGGAGCTCAGAGGAGTGTTAAACCAGACAGCTCCTCAGTGAAGCAGCCAAACAACCCCAGTTTACCTCGCAATCTTGGATCACCCCGTAACTGCTAGGCTGATATATACTGTATTTGCACACCCCTCCACAGCTTCAAATTTTACAAGAAGTCTGGTCACCTGTCTCCTTGTTCACAAGGCAGCTGCACAGTTGCCGTGATGACCAGAAATATTGAGACCTGACATTACAATAATGTACACCTTTAGTTAACGGTTACTTTGTATCAGAAAATTCAAGAATAGCAATTGGTTCATTTTCTTACATATGAAACTATATATTGCAATAACTACCTAATAAAATGGTTTTGCATTATCTGTACAAACTCAGGTTTGGTTACGTCTTTGCCAAGATAACGCCACAAAACTTAAGGGGGAAAGTCTTCTACAGTTGAGCTAATTTTAAATCACATCTTCATTTTGAATCCTTGTGGATTTGTATTGCTGTTCAGAGAAAATAAACCAGGTGTTAAATAGTGTTTTTCTTGTAAACATATGTTATTAAATTATTATTGGAGCATCTTTCCAGATGCTGGTCTGAAGCTACTTACATAAAAATTACAAAATATCATCAGTACAACAAACATAAAACTATAAGAATCCCCCCCCCCCAGAACAACCAGGCAGTAAGACAATTAAAATCAATAGCAAAAAATAGTCAGGATGCGAAACAACCATCATCAATATATTTCTGTCCTGATTGGTCTACATTAGTACCTGCGGGACAACAGCATGCCTGTCAGAAGAGGTATGTCGTTAGGACCTTCCAAAAGGCTTGAAGCATAGGAGCCTGCCATAGATCTGCTGGCAGGAAGTTCCAGAACCATGGAACAACCATGGAAAAGGCTCTCTCCCTCATGGCGCCCAACCTTGTTGATGTAGGAAATCAACACATGAGGAGGGCCTCCATTATAGATCTCCATGTGCAGCAGACGGAAACAGGTGCAGGCAGTCCATCAGATATCTTGAATTTTAATTTCTCCCTTTTCCCATTCCCATACAGATTATTATGCTAGTTTTAGCCTGGAAACTGGAGGCTGAAAGCATGGGATTTTTTACAAAGGAAGAATGGTTAAAGGGGATGACCTCATTACAGTAAGCTTTTTATATTTGAAATCATCTTCATGTATGGCTGAAAGTGCAAACTTTTTCTACAGAACCTTAGCAAAGAGCACGACAGATGGAATGTTGGGCACTATTATCAAGAGGGCTTTTGGCTTTGACTGGAAAGGTCCTGTCACTTTCTGGTGCTCCTAACTTAAAGACCACTGAACTTTGTGTTGAACTCTACTTTTAAAAAAATATCAGAAAAGCAAGTACTCCTATGAAGTATTGCTGTGTGATTTATACAGTTGTAAAAAAAAAATAATCAACTTGCAGGCTGTTTGATGCATAATAATATTTCTCCTGTTTTATCTGGCTGGGGCTGATAGGAGTTATAGTCCAAAACTAATGAAGAGCACCATTTCTGAAGAAGTGTGCATGCACACGAAAGCTCATACCAAGAACTAACTTAGTTGGTCTTTAAGGTGCTACTGGAAGGAATTTTTTTTATTTTAACTATGGGAGACCAACACGGCTACCTATCTGTAACTGGAACCATGAAGAGCACCACGTTGAGGAAAGCTGAACGAGAGTAATAATGTCCTCCCCACTGAAGTCCTAGGTCAATTGGTGGTTAGAGCAGGCATCTTTTTGGCAGCCAAGAGGGAAGGAAGCTCACTGCAGCTATTTCTTCACTGGTCAGTGAGGCCAGACAGGGTAGACAGGGTACAACCTTCCAGTATTCCTTGTTCCGAGAATGTCCTTTGAACCTCTATTTGTATATTCTCTGTAGAAACAGCCCTAATCCTGGTAGTTTAAATGCTTTTCTACTATTTTGTTAAAAGTGTTCATTGAAAAAGTGTATTTTATATATTTCTGTCTCCTCTCCCCCCAAAAAAGAATGTTTGGCATGTAATTTTTTAATCTTTTATTTTAAGATGTGACTGCACAGAAAAGCTGCAGAGTAAATTTGATTTTTTGCGCTCTCAACTGAATGATATTTCAACATTTAAGAATATCTACAGATATGCCTTCGATTTTGCAAGGGTAAGTGCATCTTCTCCTTATAAAAACATGCAAGGAACTTGCCATTTATATCTGAGTGCTGCCTTTTTAAAAATCTCTTTAGGATAAAGACCAGAGAAGTCTGGATATTGACACTGCAAAATCTATGTTAGCTCTTCTACTTGGAAGAACGTGGCCTCTGTTTTCAGTATTTTACCAATACTTGGAGGTAAGCACACATTTTTAAAAAATAAAAGGTGTTGCAAATTTCATTTGCCTTGTGAATAGGTCTACAAAAACACAGTAAATAACAACAAAAACAAAATCTCAGCTGATCTCCAGTTTATGAATGTGTACCTTCTTGGTCTCACTATAGGCAATCCAGTGAGACAGTTTAAGCCTTTTTTCATTTCCTCTTTGCTTTTGGAATGGGAGACAGTGCCTCTGTTTCTATACGCACTCAGTTCCTTAGTTTCATTTCTGTACTGACCATCAACCAAATTTCATCTGCTGCGTGGTTATGTCCACCCTACCTTCATATTTCACAAGAAATGTTTGGGTTCCTACATATGTTTCGACCCCTTAGAAACAAAATATTTTATGATTGTTGGAACTACTTTAGAATGGACAAGCAGAATTAGATTTGCATGACATCACCACTAGGTGGGTCTTGTGGATAAGATGTTGGAACTTCCTGTGCTTTCTTTATCAACTTCAGCTCCTGGTGCTTATGCATATCAACCCCATTTCCTTTCTGCGCCACATGATGTCATTTGCTACCAGCTGCCCTTTTCCAGTTTGCATGCCTTCCTTTGAGCCTTGCACAACATTGTTCCCCATTCCCAGGCAATAAATCTTCAAGGCGGCTCCTCCACCCAACACCTGCTTCTTCCTCAAACATTTCCTCAGCTACTGTAATAACTTGGCTTGTGCAAAGAAAACTGAACACATTATTGTTCCTAAATGCAACACATTACGGGCTGAGACCTGATGTCTTATTTTTCTGCAGCAGTCAAAATACAGAGTAATTAACAAAGATCAGTGGTACAATGTGTTAGAATTCAGCAGAACTGTCCATGCAGATCTTAGCAACTATGATGAAGATGGGGCATGTGAGTATTCCCATTTCAATTAAAATACTCGTGATACTTTAATCCCCACAGATTTATCTCTCAGTCTCAGGCACTGAAATCAGGAAATAAAAATCCATCTGCCTTTTCTTTGGAGATCCTCTCTAAATAGGCAGAGTTATCCTCTATGAAGAGCAGGCAGAGGAATCTTTTACCCCCAGTGTAAGCACTAAGCAGTGCTAAGATTGAAGGGAATGTCCCCTGCCTCCTCTTTAAAGGGCAGGATCCTCCTCCCAACCCACCACTGGAGAGCAGGTGAGTGGGAATGCTGCCTTTTACGTTGATCCTTCTGTGCAAATGAAAGGCAGGAATTTCTCCCACTCCCTCCGCAGTACTGCAATGGGTAAGGCTGGAAGTGCTGCATGTGTACATGCATCTCTGCATATTTGTGTGAGAGTGTATGTGTGAGTATATGTGAGGTGGTATATGCCTAGCGAATGTGGGTGCAGCATACGTGAGAGTCGTGTATGTGCACACATACATTAACCTCCCCACTGCTGAGATGTGGCCCTCAGGGGTGACTGAAACAGGTTAGCCACTCCTGAGCAAGAGCTACATGTTAAGATGATTTAAGACGTAATTCTTTCTGTCTTTGTTATGATTCAACTAAAACGCAACATGTTATAACTGGCATTATTTCTTCTGCAGGGCCTGTTCTTCTTGATGAATTTGTGGAGTGGCAAAAGGTTCGCCAAGCATCATAGCAAGAGCAGCTTTGAAGAAGGTGCTGGATCTTGTGATGTTGCAAAAACTGAGTCAAAACCAAGGGTTGCGTTCACATCCTTATGAACTTTAGTCATTTTTTTCCTTTTATTTTTAAAGGAAGCCTTGTTACATGTGAAATGGGCATTGAACCACACCTCTTCTGAGACTGAAAATTGGAGGGTTTCGTCTTAAGTTTCTAGCATTTCAGAACAATAAAGATTCAGATTTGTAACAGTCTTAAAAGTGAAGGATATCCCTTGAATATGACTGTGGTTTCCATGTTCAAAACCAAAACATTGTAGAGTGCATCAGAAGTATCTTGTATGAGTGTTTGAATCCTGGAGATGTGTTTAAAATTGTAGTTGTAAAGGAATCTGATATGGTAGGTCGCTGATGAAATGATTGTTTTTAGGAAGAAATGTTAACGTCGAAGCCTTGGCTGGTGTTTTGCCAACACCCACCATCACTTGTGCCATAGTTTACAGCTTCATATGGAGACATGGCCTTAAAATATTTTTTTCTGCCGTTCCCAACATTTTGTCTTCTAATGAAACATTCATAATTGTCTTAATTATGAATTAACTTAAAAGGTACTAAAAGGATGGTGATGTCTGTAGCATCTGTAGGACCTTGAAAACATTAAACTTGTGTTTGATTAGAAATTGGCCTAAATATTTAAAAAAAAAAACCCTAGGAAGGCAGAGCTAGAACTTCAATGAAAACACTGCAGATGATCCTCCTTCCTCTTCATCTCTAAATGTGGGACCTTTGGTTTTATTACCTGATTTCATGTGTCTACTTAGCCTGAACTAAGAAAAGTTGCCGTATCCTCATGTGTTTCATAGCCATTTAGCAAGAACGTGAAAAGGCACAGTTGTGTGTGCTGAGTTGCATTGAAAATCAAGGCATGTGCGGAAAGCTGAACTCAGCTATCTCTCTTGTTTATTATTTGAGCACCATCATAACTGCCATAACCTTCAAATTCTACTTCCATATATCTTGAGACAGAGAGGTTGGCTGTTTAGTCTGTCAAGCATAGGAATTCCCAAGGCCTATTTTGTAATAAATAAATGTATGGGGTGAAATGGCAACAAGTTGGCATGGTGAATGTTAAAGAAATCATTTGCATCCCTTCTTCCACTCAGGATGCTATTTCTGTTTACATCATCATCCTTTTAGCAAATCTAGGTCAACTTTATTAATTACCCCCATAGCTTACCATGCTAGGTGAGACATAGTAGTATTTGGCTCAGGATAATGAGAAATGTGCTGTGTGCACTGTAAGCAGGTTCAGGTAGTACAAGATATCCAGAATGTTTTGTCCAGACAAGATGTTGCTTTGGTGCATTTCCCTCCTTCTGATCATAGAGTCCTTAAGTATCTGTTTTGGGTATTCAATAGAAAAGGGCTATTTCTTTTGCAGCTCTGCCAGCTGTTCAGGTGTATGTGACCCAAGTTAGTCATTGGAATTGTTTTGCGTCATCTTATAGGGATGACCTTACACTGTGTTATTTTGCTTTTCTGTAATTCTGCACAGGAAAAAGGAGATTGGAGTGAGGGGAAGCATCTTAACATTTCAAACTTGCTGCTCTTACTTCATTGCTTGTGTTAATGTGTATGCCATTACATTTTAGATAACCTTGGGAGAGTTCTTAGCCTCATATGAACATGGTCTGTACCAGTTTTTGTTTTTGTATTGACATAGCCACTTATTAATATTTGATGCCATGCCATCCTAAGTCTGCAGTCTTAAGCATATTTCACCTGGGAGCAAGTCCCATTGAACTTGGTGGTTCTGGGCTGCAAGTTTGTGCATCAAAAGAACACTGTTGGACAGTACAAGATGGCTATATGATTACCTCCAGAGTGCCATTGGGCAGAAGAAAATGCATTATCAGATTAATAGCATGGATGTGAAAAATGCTGCAGTGTGTCTAAATGAGACATGAGATGTTTTCTTAAAGAGATTGCTTTTGCAAAGTGCTATTTACTGTTCCAAACCCAAATCCTCGGTAAAATCTTTTTTGGTGTTTCCCAGGACAGGCTATGATTTAGGATGATGTCTTTCCCAAAAGAGGGCAATGCAGGCTTTAAAAGAAGTACAGCCACGAGGGAGGCCTATCACAGTTGGCACTGGACTGGCCTCTGGTATGGGCACTTTCTCGCGCTCTGATACCAATGGGATGGAGCAGCTTGAAATTGCATCTAGTGATAAGGCACAGGTCGCCACAAGGTCATTCTCCTCCCCTGGTTTTTTGCCATGGTGCTTCCCCTCCAACATGTCCTCATCCTAATTACGTCTACCAGTGATATGCACAATCTCTTGGGGATTAAACCCCAAAGAAAATGGGGCAGACCTCAGAGCAAGCATGCATAGGATTGAACCATCAAGTCATCCTAATTGGCATCCAGTCCTTTGTGTTGTGCTTTAGAAAACCTTTCTCTCAGGTTTTTAAAGTCTCAAGATACGAATCAGGAAAGCGCAACTATGTTTATAATGTAAACAAAACCATCGTTTAATTCAAGTGATTAATTTAAAAAAAAACAAACTAGCCCAAAGGAGCTGGTATTAACATAGTAAATCGACAGACTGTTGTTTCCACCATTGCCAGTGTCTTTACTTAATGTGAAGGTATCAACTTGCTGTGTATGACTTGTATCTCTGAGGTTTTATCACTATTCTTATAATAAAACCATGTTTCAGGGATTTAGACCTTGTTTTTTGTGAGTGGTTTTTAAAATACCAATATACTATTAAAATGATAATGGGTGTATGTTACATGTTCAGAGCCACTTCTGCAAGAAGATAGAATTTCGTTGAGAGAAGCTTTTCCATATTGCTTTTTTTTAAAAGTAAAGACAGAGAGAAAGAAAAGTATTCAGTGTTCAGTTATCAGACACTAATTAAAACTGGAATACTTCCAAATGCTGTGGTAGCGTTAGAAGGTTTGATTTGTAACACAAGAAATTTTTTAACCAAAACTAATTTTAAAGGGGGGCTCAACATCTGCAAACTTCAGTCCTTTTTTGGGAGGGGGATACTTATACAACTGGTTCTAAAGTCAATCATGCATGTTAACTATTGACAGTGGAAAATTATGGGTAAGGTATGGATACCCACTCACGCTGAAGAAAATCTCTCAACCATCAAGGTGATAAATTCTCCATAAATCTTCATAGGTCCCATTTGACTAGATTGGTGAAATCCAATCTAGGGCTTCTATTAGTTTATTCATTCCAAAGTACAGTGGTACCTCGGGTTAAGTACTTAATTTGTTCCGGAGCTCCGTACTTAACCTGAAACTGTTCTTAACCTGAAGCACCACTTTAGCTAATTGGGCCTCCTGCTGCTGCCGTGCCGCCGGAGCACGATTTCTGTTCTCATCCTGAAGCAAAGTTCTTAACCTGAAGCACTGTTTCTGGGTTAGCGGAGTCTGTAACCTGAAGCGTAGGTAACCTGAAGCGTATGTAACCTGAGTTACCACTGTACAAATTTACTGGTTTCCATCACTTTATTTTAGTCAGGTGTTTCTTTTTGTCCATCAAATTTGTAGAGCACCCGAGTCCTTGAAATGGACAAGCATGGGTCGGAGTGGGGAGCTTAAGTATTTAAATCCCTGTGAAACAAGCAACTTACAGATACCAGATACCGAGTCTCCAATTGATTTCATCACAGAATAATGGAGTTATTCTCTGTTTCTTTGGTGTGATGGGTTAATTTAGCAAAAGCACTTGTTGCCAACTGTGGAAACGATGGTACCAAACAGAATAGTATTCCCATGAAGATGTTAATAATTACTGACACACAGTGAATGAGTTTGTTGTGGCAAGAACCTGAAGCCCATGGTTCAGCTGCCTGAAAGAACTGCATTCATTAGGCTCAATTGTCTTCAATGTTTTATCTTTGAGAGGTCAGTGCTGGGACTGCTTACAAAATGTACTGCACAAATTCAGGGACACGGCTGATTGACTTTTTGTAAAACCTTTCTTTTTTTTTTAAAAAAAAAGTATGCCGAAATGCAATTTGTATGTGTCTTTAGCTTTCTGGAATGTAGAAAGTAGGAGCTCTAGTGATCTTAAGACTTGAGACAACTGGAAAGTTTCTGCTAGTAGCAGAAATGGAAATGTGCATCCAGCATTTTATGAACAACTATAAACAAATCTGTAATTTAGGCTTGACTCAATTCCAAATATGGTCTTTCCATCCCACAAGAAGAAAATCAGTTGCCAATCATAGGTATATATTTATGGGGAGGAGGGTGAAAAGCAGCTCAGAAGTTTTGTCAAGTTATAAAGCCGCAAGTTTGAGCTTTGATACTGTCGTGTCATTTCTGCCTTTGTTTTTGCCACATGTTATGACATAGGATGGATAACTTGATTACCGTATTTTTCGCACCATAGGACGCACCGGACAATAGGTCGCACTTTGTTTTAGAGGGGGGAGAACAAGAAAAAAAATATCTCCCCCTCTCTGCCCAGTGCCCCTTCAGTGAAGCGGCAGGAGGCGCTGCACAGAGAGGGGGAGAACTTTCCCCCTCTTGTTTTCCCGCTCTAAAACAAGGTGCCGTTTAAGGTGAGTTCAGACGGCTACCTTGGAAGCCTGGAGAGCGAGAGGGGTCGGTGTGCACTGACCCCTCTCGCTCTCCAGGCTTCAGGTTCCTTTTGACCTGCTCTTTGGGGCTGGCGGGGGGAAGCCCACCACCAGCCCCAAAGAGCAGGTCAGGGAGCAGCGGAAAGGCGCAGCGGAGAGGCTCCTGCCATAGCCGCGCGTCACCTCTCCAGCCGGGAGAGGGTCGCGGGGCTATGGCTTCTTTAGCCCCGCGCGCGCTCTCCCGGCTGGAGAGGTGACGTGCGGCTATAGAGGCTCCTGCCATATCTGTGCGTCACCTCTCCAGCCGGGAGAGGGTCGCGGGGCTATGGCGTCTTCGCTCCATAGGACGCACACACATTTCCCCTTCATTTTTGAAGGGGAAAAAGTGCGTCCTATAGAGTGAAAAATACGTTAGGTGGTTATGATGCATGACCTAGGAAAACTTCTTATGGTTTGTTGAGAAGTTGCTCCGAATTTATGTCAAGATTTTCCAGTTTTCCACAGGATTGTAGACCGAGATTGAAACCAATGGGATAAAAGTTTCCATTGACTATAAAAATTCCTCATTAAAAACGGTTGTGCATTTTAAATCTAGACTTGCATGCAGATGGTCCCAGTTTCAAACCGCAGCATCTCCAGGTGGGGCAGGGAGAGCATCTTGTCTGAAATCCTGAATATCAGCTGCCTGTCAGTGTAGATAGTACTGAAATGGGAGAAACAATTCTCTGACTCGATATAAGGCACCTATGTATTCCGCTTTTTCACTACCTCGGGTACACTGGTACCTCAGGCTACATACGCTTCAAGTTACATACACTTCAGGTTACACACTCTGCTAACCCAGAAATAGTGCTTCAGGTTAAGAACTTTGCTTCAGGATAAGAACAGAAATCGTGCCCTGGCGGCGCGGCGGCAGCAGGAGGCCCTGTTAGCTAAAGTGGTGCTTCAGGTTACGAACAGTTTCAGGTTAAGAACGGACCTCCGGAACGAATTAAGTACTTAACCCGAGGTACCACTGTACTCTTAATACTTCCTCATGTGAACAAAAGGGTCTTTGTGATCTCTTTCCCTATTTGCATTGTTCCCTCAACAGAATGAACATCACTCACCTGAACTCACCACTCACCTGATCCTTCAGCAGTTGCTCTTTAATAATTCTTGTCAAGAGCATCCTTTACCAGTGAATTCTTCCCCTTAGTGCAGGGGTAGGCAACCTAAGGCCCATGGGCCACAAGCAGCCCACAGGGGTTGTTTAACCGGCCCACGAGCTGCCCGCTTGGTGAATCCCTGCGCGCTGCAATAATAATCCCTGCGCACAGCATGGCACGGGGACTCGCTTCCGTGGCGCCGGAAATTGCGTCTGCGCGGACGCCGGAAATCACACACACAATCTGGCCCACAGAGGGATCTCCGCTGGAGTGAACCGGTGAGGTAAACCTTGCCGCCCCCTGCCCTAGTGGATGCTGATCTTATTTCTCTCCTGTAAAGTTGCCAACCGTTTGATATTTTATCTGTCCCATTGGTATTTTTGCCTCAGAGCTGGTACTAAGTATTTCGAGTTGTTAAAAAGCACAGTTGTACCTGTCAGCCTTATGGAGCCTAGCCCACCAAGATTGTCCCTTGCTCGTTCATCTTACATTTATATTCTGCCTTTCTTTTATCACTGTACCCAAGGCAGATTATGTGTGGTTCCCAGCCAGACACAGAGCAGACCTAGATGAGCTTAGCTTCAGGAAGGTGGTGGCCTTGCACACCTTCAGACCATACCCCAGGATTTATTTATTTATTTATCTATTTCTACCCCCACCTTTCCTCCAAGGTGCTCAAGGTGACATACACAGGCCCTCCCCACCCTTCGCATCTTATCCTCACAACCCTGTGAGGTGGGTTAGGCTGAGAGATTGTGACTGGCCCATCATGGCTGAGTGGGGATTTGTACCCTGGTCTGCCAGTTCTAGTCCAGCACTCCAACCACTGCTTGCAATACAGCTTCTGCTTGTCTATTATTGGAAAAGCAAAAATCACCTTATGTCATATGACAAGCTGCTACCACTAGAGGTCTTCTAGTACTTTGGCAGACTAGACTATTGTATGTGAACATACGCAAAACAAAAACATAGAAGAATCCAAGGAATCTCAAATAATTGAGGTTATTAGGTTAGGCTGAGAGAGAGAGTGATTGGCTCAAAGTTACCCAGTGGACTTAGTTGCCCAGCCCGGCCGCTGGTGTCTATTGGGGTTGGTTGGGTGGAAGACAGGGAGTCCAACAGTAGATGGTGCTAGAGCCCCATGATAGGCAGAGCCAATGAATTCGCATTTGGTCCCCCCCTCCCACCCAGGGGGAGGAAACTGACAGGCTGCACCACCCCTGCACTGGACGCAAGTCACAAAGCATATAGGTGGGGTCTAGTTGAGGGCAGACTGAAGTTGTTGGGGCAGCACCTCATTTTCCCTAATGGACCAGCCTCTACTAGGTTTGCTCCCACTTGCCTATCTTTACACTGGTTAGGGATTCGTCTGTTGGAAATAGCATAGTGTCCGGGCGGAATTTGCAATAATCACGAAATTGTAATGGAAAACCCGGACAACCTATGTTGGAAGCTCAGCAACGTTAGTCTGGTTTTACATTCTTTCCCAGCATCAGGGTCTTTTCTAGGGAGTCTTCTCTTCTCATGAGGTAGCCCAAAGTATTGGAGCCTCGGCTTCAGGATCTGTCCTTCCAGTGAGCACTCAGGGCTGATTTCCTTCAGAATGGAGAGGTTTGATCTTCTTGCAGTCCATGGGACTCTCAAGAGTCTCCTCCAGCACCAGAATTCAAAAGCATCAATTCTTTCGCGATCAGCCTTCTTTATGGTCCAGCTCTCACTTCCATACATCACTACTGGGAAAACCATAGCTTTAACTATACGGACCTTTGTTGGCAAGGAACGTCTTTTATAGTGGAAGTCATAAGCCACCATGTGGGCCCTAAAGAGCCACACTGCGAGGATTAAAACCGCAGCAGACCCCCCCAGTTCCCATTCTTTAGAATACCAACACGGTCCATAGAAAGTAGCTCTCATCTGAGCAGGGTCTTGATTTACAAATGCCCTCCCTCTTTCCTGCTGTCTGTATTTACTAATGTCTCCCTTGGTGAGCTCAGGTTTTTGTTTTGCTTTTTGCTACGCGAGTCGTTTAGTTCGCATCAAGGCACAGCATGGGCTAAGGAGCTGAACAGCCAAAAAACTGTGCTGAATTCTAGGATGGGACTAGATCAGATCACTTTTCATGCCCCATTGCAGCAGAAGTACCAGGCTGCTGTGAGCTTTCCGCATTAAAACAGTCGCCGCTTTGTGCTTGCCAGATGAGCACAAATCCACTTGATGTTCCGCCAGCTTCGATGCCGACCCGCAGCTGTCTGCTGCAGAGCTCCCAATGGCTGGCCAGCCTCTCCAAATTTAATTGGAGAAATGTTGCACTGTGCCCAGCGGTTGCCCTGCCCTGTAGGCTTGTGCCAAGAAACACTTGGCACCCCAATTTCACAGAGCTGCAAAAGGATGCTGTCCTATTTTTTTTCTGAATGGGCCTTTCTTTTTAGGTGAAAACAAATGCTGTTTTTATTATGTGTTGTATTACTGGCACTGATTAAGCCCAGATTTTAAAATTGTACTACTGAGGCATTTTTCCTCTTGTGTCAGGGCTGCATCCAAGGCCTCTGCAACCCCTGGTGCTTGTTGATTACTATTGTTGTTAATCTATTATGTCTGTATCCCACCTTTCATCCAAGGAGCCCAAGGTGGCTTACATAGTTCTCCACACACACACACACATTTTGTCATCACAACAAGCCTTTGAGGTAGGTGAGGCTGAGAGTAAGAGCCTGGCCCAAGGTCACCCAGTGGTTGAGTAGGGATTTGAAGTCTGGTCTCCCAGATCCTTGTATGACATTCTAACTGTTAGTTTCTGTTTGCCACTGTGCAGTGCTTTTGGAGTCACAGGACTCTGTTTACATTCCAGGGATTTCAGACTGTTGGAAGTCTCACGGAAGACAGGAGACAGATGTGATGTTACTGGTTTCCTGCTCCTTTGTTGTTCAGTTGCTCTCTGCTTTCACAGAGAGAGGATGTGTTTTCTGTCTGCATAGTAAGAAATAAAGCATAGTGGTGTAGCCATAAATCTCATCACTTCCGTGTGCTGCTTTGATTCTCTGCTGAATGGGAATGTGCCCTAGCCTTATCAGAGGCTCAGGTCGTCAATCACAGCAGAGGCGATTCCAGAGGACTCGGCCAGAGGAGGATGAGTTTTATCAGCTCAGTCGAGCGGAGATTCCGACACTAACCACTACGCCAACTGGCTTCCCACTCCAGGGGTGCTGCCTATGCGTGAAAGGTGAATGCTGAAACAGCCGTCTCATCATTTGGGTTCATTGCAAGACATGCTGAGCCAGCACAGGACAGAATGCAACCCAAGGGGTCTGTTCATCTGTTTAGAAAAGATTTAATTCCACGAAAATATTTAACTTATAGGAATGTTGCATATTTCAATAATTTCAAGAGACCACTTTTATTTTGGCAAAATATACGCCAGCTTATCACTGATGCTTATTATGGTGCTGGAGGAGACTCTTGAGAGTCCCATGGACTGCAAGAAGATCAAACCTCTCCATTCTTAAGGAAATCAGCCCTGAGTGCTCACTGGAAGGACAGATCCTGAAGCTGAGGCTCCAGTACTTTGGCCACCTCAAGAGAAGAGAAGACTCCCTGGAAAAGATCCTGATGTTGGGAAAGATGGAGGGCACAAGGAGAAGGGGACAACAGAGGACGAGATGGTTGGATAGTGTTCTCGAAGCTACCAGCATGAGTTTGACCAAACTGCGGGAGGCAGTGGAAGACAGGAGTGCCTGGCGTTCTCTGGTCCATGGGGTCACGATTAGTCGGACACAACTAAACGACTAAACAACAACAACATTACTGAGAATCAGTGCCTAATTATAATAGTGTGAAATATGAAAAGCTATCTTTATAGATTTCTTAAATTGCCGAATAACAAGCGTTTACAACTAAAGTCCACTCACTCATGATTCATCATACATTTCCAGCCCCTCCTTTGCAGTTTTCACAAAATTACAGCACCGTGGACTTTTCCTTATTTTTCTTGGGGTGTTTGTACACTTTCAAGGCCAGCTTCCACCACAACATGTGCAGTTAAACAAAGGTATGATCTGGTTCAAAAATTCGGATTGGGGAAATGAATCCAGATTCCTGCCCCCGTTAGGGGCGGGGAATAAGAAGGGAAGATTGAGTTTCATCCTTGTTGCCCTTTCAGTTAGGTGATAGTAATTGTCAGTGCTAAAAGTGATAACCTTCTGGTGCTGGTAGATATTCCAGGGTCAATGGTCAAGACCCAAAGAACAGAAACTAGTTCCATGAGCCCAATTTTGTTTAGAGCAGAGTAGGGAGGTTTGACATAATTTCCTTAGACAGTAGTTCTCCTTCACCACTATGTGACAAGCTACTTTTGAAAGAGATGGTTTCAAAAGCATTGTTTGATGCAGGGTCAACTGTTAGAAGAGGGGCAAAACATCAAATTTGCTTACAAAGGGGTGAGGAACTTCCAGCCACTGAGCCAATCCAATTTTGTCCACAAGGCTATTCCCCCCAAAATCATGTCAACCTGCCAGCAGCTGGTGTCCCTGGGTGACGCTAGCTGGTGGGGCAGAGTTCATTTGGCCAGGTATACCTGAAGGAGCATCTCCACCCCCATCGTTCAGCCCGGACACTGAGGTTCAGCTCCGAGGGCCTCCTGGCGGTTCCCTCACTGCAAGAAGTGAGGTTACAGGGAACCAGGCAGAGGGCCTTCTCGGTAGTGGCGCCCGCCCTGTGGAACGCCCTCCCACCAGATATCAAGGAAATAAAAAACTGCTTGACTTTTCAAGTTTTCAATGTTTGGTGTTTTTAATATTCTGTTGGGAGTCGCCCAGAGTGGCTGGGGAGACCCAAGCCAGATGGGCAGGGTACAATTAATTAATTAATTAATTAATTAATTAATTCCTGCCATGTGCTTCCCTGCAGGAAATGCACTGGCAAAGCAGAGCCCTGCACAGAGCAGGCTTGAACCCCCTGCTCATCAACTGGTGAGTGGAGAGTTCAATCCTGCAGGATGCTGCTTCAGTAGCATGCTTACTGCCAGGAGGTAGAGGTCTGTATCAGGGCATTCCTGGCAGAAAACATGCTGGCGAAGCAGCATCTTGATATTTTACGAGAGAGTGGTATATAACTACTTTTATGCATAAATCTTCAGGAATGCACAATGCAAGGCTCATCAGCTGATTGTGGCCCCTCCCCCCCCCCCGATTATTTGTGGCTCCTGGAAGAATTCCAAATGCCCAGTTTTGGCAGGCTGGTTCCACCTTGTTGTGAGGAAATCTGTGCTGTCACACACAGGCACATCCACAGAAAGAGAGAGGTGGCAAAGTATCTGTATCAGCCTTGCATAGGATGTCCACTTAAAGGTAATGGGACCCCTGACCATTAGGTCCAGTTGTAGCCGACTCTGAGGTTGTGGCACTCATCTCACTTTATTGGCCGAGGGAGCCGGCGTACAGCTTCTGGGTCATGTGGCCAACATGACTAAGCCGCTTCTGGCGAACCAGAGCAGCGCACGGAAATGCCGTTTACCTTCCCGCTGGAGCAGTACCTATTTATCTACTTGCACTTTGACGTGCTTTTGAACTGCTAGGTTGGCAGAAGCAGGGATCGAGCAACGGGAGCTCACCCTGTCGCGGGGATTCGAACCGCTGACCTTCTGATCGGCAAGTCCCAGGCTCTGTGTTTTAACCCACAGCACCACCTGCGTCCCGGGAGACCAGAGTTCAAATCCCAGCTCAGCCACAATGAAGCTCTCTAGGTGAACCATGGGTGAGGCACAGTATCTCAGCCCAATCTACCTCGCAGGGTTGTTGTAAAGATAAAATGAGGCAGAAGAGAACCATGTGCACCTTGAGCTTCTTGGAGGAAAGATGGGGCATAAATGCAGCAAGATAAACAAACAAAATCAGAGTCATCTTGGAGACCGTTTCAATAAAAGTGAAGCGCTTAATCTGAAAGGTGCAGATACGAATATTGCACTTGGACTGAAATACAGACACTGCTAGCTGTAATGAGATTTAAGAAAGTGCTTGTGGGGCATGCAACAAGATGTTGGAGTGTGCAGTGCTCCTGGTCAGAATTCCAGCAAACCGCCATTCCTTGTACACAAGCCAACTAGGCTAGCAGCTGAGTCTTACTTTAATACTGGTGAGTGAACTGTCAATACCCTCCAACATTCCTCTGATGGAAAATAGGGACTTTTCTCACTCCCCCCCCCCAATGACCCTCGCTGACTGTCCATTTTTCTCCCTTTCCCCCTGCAGAGCACTTCCTGTCAGAAGAAGGATGAGAACTACCACTGCTACCCCAAGAAGACACAGCACACATACCCTCCACCGTCCTGAGAAAACCCCCAAATCCCTATTTTATTTTATTTTTTACTTTAGTAGATTTACAAAAAGAAAAACCCATACCAAAAAATAAATTTTAGAACGGGGCAAGATTAGACGTGGATGCACAAAGCACCTCAATGACACCCCCCCCCCCGTGCAAAATAACTCACTGAGCCATAGGTGGCTTCAAGGTCTTTCTCAATTATTTGCTGTTTATCATTCCAGGACATGTTGAAACCCTTTGCATTTATTTGACTACACTCTCCAAATTCTTGCTTAGGCTGGCTCTGGTCCCCCTCCCTTTTTCCTCCCCCCTTTTTTTTGCTGGGGTTGTAAGATAATCTCACGGCTGCCAGCTCACCCTTACCCTCTAAACATGGGGTTGACATTCCTAGAAACTCGACTTTGCCAGGAATGGCAACCACAAAAATTGTCGCTGTCAGTACTTTGCAGTCAGGAAAGGCAAACCACACATTTCTGTCCTTCTCCAAGTGGGAAGCGGAAAGGGTAGGCCTAGGCCATCTCGACCAAGAGGTGACTTGGTTTCTGTGTCACGCTGCAGGTGGGGAGAAAGACATTGCCCACAGGAAATAACTGGTTTCCCAGTTGCCAGGAAAGAGTGAATAGAGCATAGCTTCTTAGCTGGATCACGGAACCAAGAGTTTCTCAAACAAGGCACACAAACTATTGTGTACATTTTGTGTACAAGTCCCCCAAAATCAAACAATGGGACCTGTGAGAGGCTTAGACGGAAAATTGAGAACCTGTCAAATGACGTTCCTCTATTTGAAGGGTTGTCCAGTCCATAAGAACACAAGAAGATCCCTTTTGGATTAGGCCAAAGGCCCATCTTGTCCAACACCCTGTTCTCACAGCGGCCAGCCAGATGCCTGGGCAGGAGCCCAGGCCATTTTCAAGATGAAGAACCAAAAAATAGGAGAGCAGAGGCCTGGATGTTGTCCGTCAGCACCTAGACAGCAGGCAGAGGAGGCACATGGGTTAGGTCACATGGTCACAGCCTTCTTCACAAGGGCAAGATTTCTCTTTATTAAACCATCACCATTCTTTCCAGATTTGTGCCTATACTTTAGCATATGCACACTTTAGCTGTGACCTCTTTTTCAGTGATGCTTTGCCTGTTTCTCTTCCCTTCCCTTCCCTTCCCTTCCCTTCCCTTCCCTTCCCTTCCCTTCCCTTCCCTTCCCTTCCCTTCTCTTCTCTTCTCTTCTCTTCTCTTCTCTTCTCTTCTCTTCTCATCCCTTTTGCAATGGGTTAAGTGGTTCGGTCCCAGCTCCTGCCCACCTAGCAGTTCAAAAGCACATCAAGTGCAAGTAGATAAATGGGTATCGCTCTGACGGGAAGGTAAACGGCATTTCCGTGTGCTGCTCTGGTTCGCCAGAAGTGGCTTAGTCATGCTGGCCACATGACCCAGAAGCTATACACCGGCTCCCTCAGCCTATAGAGCGAGATGAGCATTGCAACCCCAGAGTCGTCTGCGACTGGACCTAATGGACAGGGGTACTTTTACCTTTACTCCCAGGTCCTATTCTGCCTCTCTAACCACTACACCACCCTGCCTCTCTCAACATTTTATGGGATGATGATATCGCTCCCCCTTCTATGGCCAATGCCGTAAACACATTTTATTTTACTTGCGTAGAAATGTATGTTCTGAGTGGTGTTCCACTTCCTCTATGCGGCATTGCAATAATATTATTTGTGTTTGTGGTTTTTGCTCCGGTTTTTATTTTCGTTTGGTGGCATTTCATGGCGGCTTGCCAATGTTGTCTCCGAAACATGAATGTGACTATTAGCCTGAGGTCACCATGAATTGAAGATGAGCCAGCCGTGCAGAAAGAAGATATCTGGGGGATATTTTGTGCGTGTTTATGTTATTATTTCCAACGTCTGGCAAAAATGCAGAGTCAGAAAATATTCCCTGCTGGGAATTTCCAGTGCAGGGAAAAAGACTCCAGTCTTTCTACATCCATTGCAGAGATGCCAGCCAACTCCTATGCAGCAGAACTGACTGGGTTTGACTGGGTGTCAGCTGACTCCCAGATGGCATTGTGGTTTTTGTATACAGAGAGAGGCAAGTTCCCACACATATGCTCCTGGTCAGATTAGGCAGCAATTTAAGAGCTGCTGTAACATGTCAGTTGGTATTAACAAGTATGACAGGCACCACTTTCTACCTAGGGTAGATCAATTCTATTCCCATCTGAAGGAAAACTTACCTAATTAGTAAAATGAGAGATATGTTGCGGCCCCAGCAGCATACCTCTATTTTCTCGCATCAAGAAACACAAGAAGGGCCTTTACTCTAGCCAGAAGCTTGGCCTTGCCTTCACCGGTTTTGGAAGGAACATTTGGAAAAGTCCTGTATGCTCAGAGACTTTGCATTTGCCCATTAGTGGAAATAGGAAGCCCCAAGAATTTATTTTTTAGATGTCCCTTTTATGATGAAATACGCAGAGATACCATTGACCCTCAGCTGGAGAGGCTTGCTAACCTTTCGGATAAGTCTAAACTCAATTTTCTCCTCTTAGGCAAAGACTACAAGACGACCTGGGTAGTTGCCAGATTCTGCGTGCAGATTTGCAGGCGCAGACCACTCCCTGAAACAAATTATTTCACTAGGAAAACAGTCAAAGTTGACCTGCATGTTGGCAAGGCCAGTTTGAATGGTAGCCCAAATTTTAGGTATTTATGTGTATATGCGTTTATCTCAAATTTTAATCTTTAAGCTGTTGTTGTACAATGTTTTAAATGTATATTTTATTTTTGTGAAAGCTGTCCTAGTTGTGCTTTTCGAGCTGGTCTTTGACCGTAATAAAATTTTGAAATTACCTAATACCTACTTTCCGAAACAATAGGTGAAGCAAAACACAACCATCCTTTGACATTCATCTGAATGGTGCAACGCAGTTCTGCAGCAAAGTAATGTCTACGAAAAGGCATACACTAAAGTAAGGTGTGCATAAAAGAGCACATATTTGTGAACATACTATAACAACTGCTTATATTGGAGAAAACTGCTTTGAAAAACATGTGTATTGGGCTATAATTGGATACAAGATATTGTACCTTAAGAGAAATTTGCACTGAAATGAATTTTCACAAACCAGTGTGAAAATGTGGAGAGCTGAACTGAAAACTGGAAGAAAGGGAAACTGGAAGAAGCTGAAATTGGCACATGTGCCAACCCTTGTCTGAAGCATAGGTGAAAAGTATTCTTTCCCCTTTCCTTCTCCTTCTGAAATATACCTGCAACACATCAAAGGACAGGAGTGTTTTAACCTCACACCAGGGCAGTGTTAAAAACTGGGATAGAAAAACTAGGAGGCAAATAGCTTCTGGTTGTGGGTGCCAAAACAGAATGTCTAGGCTCCACTGGGGGGGGGGGGTCGGTGACACTTTTTATTTATTATTTTGATATGCATGAATTAATATGCATATCACATAAATCACACATAGTTAATATCACATTTTTTAAGCAGAAATTGTTAATACAAGTTTAATTTGGTGTTGACAATAAAAATCTTGGTACCATACTTCAGTTTTCGAAACACTCTTTATTGTTGAACTCCTTAACGTGTTGTCTGTCCTTAAGATATTCTCTGAGGCTTCAAAGTACATACATTTCAGTAATCCTTCAGTGTCAGCCAGGCACAAAAAAATGGCACCCAGACTTTTGCAGGTGCTTGCAAATGGAGAATCTTTAGGGGCAAAATGCGTCTGATTCCCTGCTAATTTTGAACCCTGCACCGGGGATACTTGAGGAATTTGTAAATTGAGATGGGAACTGACCTGACTCATCCCTCCCAGACTAATGAGTGGATTGGAATGTATTTATCCTTCAGATTTTGCACATCTCCACATTTTGCAATTTTATTTATTCATTGGAATTTAAACATTCCAGAGTTGTCCTCTCCTACCAGTATGAGTGGTAAGAAGAGCCCAGCATAAATAGCAGCAGAGGCAATAAGGAGACAGGTACGCATTCTATTTAAAGGCTGTGGTGTAACAGTAGACAAGCCACTGCCCCACAAAGCAGCCTTTCAGGAAGAAACGAAAACAGCTGAGGCTTGGCATTCAGCTCTTGCTCAGAGCATGACCTTGTTCCTTGACCATCCTAGCCTTCTCGACATAGGTGATGGTGTGTGACCTACATAGGCCATCTCTGCTGGGAAGCAGTGATTTTTATCAGCTACGCTTGCCACAGACCAGAGATGGCTGGCTGGTGATCCCTGAAGCCAGACTTGACCCCTGAAGCAATGATTCTGATCGATGGGATAGAGAGATTTGTGGGCATCTTATTAAGACGAGATTATGGGACGTGGGTGGCGCTGTGGGTTAAACCACAGAGCCTAGGGCTTGCCAATCAGAAGGTCGCGGTTCGAATCTCTGCAATGGGGTGAGCTCCCGTTGCTCGGTCCCTGCTGCTGCCAACCTAGCAGTTCGAAAGCATGTCAAAGTGCAAGTAGATAAATAGGTACCGCTCCGGCGGGAAGGTAAACGGTGTTTCTGTATGCTGCTCTGGTTTGCCAGTAGCGGCTTAGTCATGCTGGCCACATGACCCGGAAGCTGTACGCCAGCTCCCTCGGCTAGTAAAGTGAGATGAGTGCCGCAAACCCAGAGTGGTCCATGACTGGACCTAACAGTCAGGGGTCCCTTTACCTTTAAGATGAGATTGATTAGAGCTGCTTGGCTTGCTTGATGAGGCCAGGAGGAAGCTGCCTTAATAGTTAATTGGTTCACTGGGCTCAGTCACAGAGGCAACTTCAGGGTACAGTGGTGCCTCGCAAGACAAAATTAATTCGTTCCGCAAGTTTTTTCTTCTTGCGAGTTTTTTGTCTTGCGAAGCACGGTTTCCCATAGGAATGCATTGAAAATCAATCAATGCGTTCCTATGGAGACCGTCCGGGGACAGAGGGGAAGTGCCGCGCGCCTTCCCCTCTGTCCGCGGACCTGTTTAAAGCAAGGGGCGGTGGGGAGAAGATTGCTTCTCCCTGTTGCCTGCCCCGCAATCTCCGGGGACAGAGAGGAAGGCGCGCACGCCTTCCCCTCTGTCCCCGGACCTGTTTTAAAGCAAGGGAAGGGGCAGCGGGGAGAATTGCTTCTCCCCGTTGCCGCCCCTTGGTTCAAAAGGGGTCCGGGGAGAGAGGGGAAGGCGCGTGCACCTTCCCCTCTGTCCCCGGAGATTGCGGGGCTGGCAACGGGGAGAAGTGATCTTCTCACTGCCGCCCCTTGCTTCAAAAGAGGTCCAGGGACAGCGGGGAAGACGCGCTGCGCTTCCCTGCTATCCCCGGAGCTTGCGGGGCAAGCTTCGTTTTGCGAAGCAAGCCCATAGGGAAATGCGTCTTGCGAAGCGGCTAAGAAAACGAAAAACTCCTTCGTCTAGCGAGTTTTTCGTCTTCCGAGGCGTTCGTCTTGCGGGGCACCACTGTAGTGTGAATGGTTCAGCCACACTGGACGCTGATGCTGCAGAGGGCGACACAATAATGAGGTAGAATGGAGCGAGAGAGGCACCCCCCCCAAATAAGAATTTTAGCATCACACAGGGTGCCCCTGAAATTTGAAAGCCCAATGTCTGCCACTGTCAGTGGTCTGCAGAAAACTACCTTAGGGAGGTACACACACTATAGTCTTTCAACAGCAAGAATGGCTGGAGGGCTGAGGCCATTTCCACAACCCATCAGCCATCATAATTTGCCACCTGAAGCAGCTGCCTCCCTCTGTCTAATGGTAGGGCCAGCTGTGACAAAATGTTTGCCTCCATAAGTTTGGGGAACAAATATCACAACTGGAGAAAGATCTGTTGGAATTTAATGTAGAAGTGTTGGCTAAAATGTATAAAATATTATTGGATTGGGAGACAAAGGATGAACAAGTAAAATCCTCAACGATATATTGGGCAATAGATATTGGTCATAATATCGACATGGAAGCTTGGGAATGATTATGGAATAATGGATTCAAATTTTACAGTATGTTATGGACTAAGAAAAATTATATGAAAATGATATATCAGTGGTATCTAACACCAAGCAATTTGGCAAAAATGTATAAATCTAAATCAAGTAAGTGTTGGAAATGTAAAGAGAAAGAAGGTTCTTTTTATCATATGTGGTGGTCTTGTAGTAAGAATAAAGCTTACTGGGAAATTATATATAATGAATTGAAAAGGATGTTGTCAGAGCTGCTTCAAGATCCTAGCTCACAGAGGATCACGCTAGCCAGCGGTCATTAAGTAAAAGTCTTTATTGAATTACAGTTTCCATTCTCACGCTGCTGTCTGCAACTCTACGTCTACTAGCTAGATCGGCGAGGCTCCGTCTGAGTCTCCGCCCCGTGCGCACCAACTTAATATCCTAGCCTTGCTCCACCTTTTCCTCCTGACTGTCCTCCTCTGGGTCCCTCTACCCCCCGGGGCTTCTTCCTTCCGGGATTCTTCTGACGCTGACCCGGACCCTTCTGCCTCCTTGCGCCGGGCTTTAGGACCCGGTTCCCTTTCGGGGCTGCTCACTGCGCCGCCTTCCTCTGCATTTGAACTTGGCGCGCGCGCCCAACCTTCCACTTTCCTCTTAACCGTTTCCTCGCTCCCCGATGGAGGTGTGGCCACTCCTGACTCCTGCCCTCCCTCCTGTGGTGAGCTGCCAGCGCTTCCCTCCTGGCTCCTTTCCTCTTCCCTGCTTCCTGGCGGTGACGCTGGTCCCGATCTCCAGCTGCTCCCCCCTGAGTCTCCTCTGGCTCTATCTTCCTGGGGTGCCTCCCTAGACTCCCCCCTTGCCCTGGCCACTGGTGCTCCTTTCTGTGAATCCTCTGATTCACTGGAAAGACTGGGAGATCTCGGGTCGTCGTCATCACTCATCCTTTCCTCTGTCTCCTCCCCTTCGCTCTCTGTTTCCTCCCTTGCCCGTGCCTCTGCACCTAAACCCCTGACATCCATCCCCCCCTCGAAGCCCCCCAGTCCCCCCTCCCCTCCTTCCGGTGCTGGAACTGGGGGCTGCTGTTGCAAAGGGACGAACGTCGGATATCGGTCGCTTCCCGTGGCAGGCCTCCAGCGGAACTCTTCCAGTTCTTCCTCTCTGCTCTCGTTGACGACAGTCACCTCCTCTTCCATCTCTGTGCCGCCGTGCTCGAAACCAGGGTCGTCCCCGAAAATGTCCATGTCCGTCTCTCCCGCACTTCCTCCAGGCGGCGTTGCTCTGCCGGAACAGTCCAGCCACTTCCTGCGGAACTGCTCCTCCGGCCTATCGTCCCACCAATACGAGGGTTCTGAGACCGATCCCGAGGGTGACCCCTCCGGGGAACGGACGTCTCGTGTTGGTTCCTCGTCCGAGTCGAACCCCCTGAACGTGCTGTCCGAAAGCGTGGGCGTGAAAAGCCAGTCGTCGAAAAAGTCTGCTGGCATAGGTCTATGTGGGAAGAGGGCATGAAACTCGTCTTTGAGCAGAGGTTCGTCTAAAGCGTAGCCCGGCACCCAGCTGTTCGCACTGGCCGGGGTGCCCTCCCTGGCGAGAAAGTATTCTACTCCCTCTTCCCCCCATCTGGAGTCCAAAATCTCCGTGACTTCGTTGATGCGCTCCTCCTGTGCCACTCCCGCGTGCCCCGTTCCTTCTCTGAGCGGACTCGGCGCCGTTCCGGGTTCCTGGAACCTGTGCGGTGCCTTGTAGGGAGTGAGCACCGATCTGTGGAACACCGGATGCATTCTGGAACCCTCCGGGAGTGCCAGCTTGAAAGCCACCGGGTTGACCTGCTCTTCGACTTGGTAGGGCCCCAGTTGTTTATGCCCTAGTTTCTTCTTGGCCAACGACCTGGCCGGCACTGCGTGGGCTGCTAACCAGACCCAGTCTCCCACGTGGAGCTCTTCACCAACCCTTCTGTGTTTGTCCGCTTGTACCTTGTATGCGTGTTTAGCCAGTTCCAGGTGGCGCCGCAGCTGATCGTGGACTTCCTGCAGCTCCGACGCGAACGCATCTGCTGACTGCGGCTCCCCTTCTCCCCTGCATTCCAGTCCCGGAAAGGTTCTAGGGTGCCGCCCGTTGTTGGCGAAGAACGGCGTGACGCCCGTGGATACGTGCTTCGTGTTGTTGTAGGCAAACTCTGCAAGCGGCAGGTAATCTACCCACGTCGCAGGCTGTTGGTTTGCATAACATCTCAGGTACTGCTGCATGATGGCATTGGCTCGCTCCGCTTGCCCGTTGGTCTGCGGGTGTCTCGCCGACGCCAGATTGATCTTGACGTTTAGGAAGCCCATCAGTTTCTGCCAGAAGTTCGAGATGAACTGCCGCCCGCGGTCGGACAGAATAGACCGTGGCAGACCGTGAACCTTGAACACGTGGTCTATGAACAGTTTGGCGGTTTGCTCCGCCGTGGCCACCTTAGCACACGGAATGAAATGCGCCATCTTGGAGAACAGGTCCACCACCACCAACACTGCCGTCTTGCCCCTTGAGCTGGGCAGATCCGTGACAAAGTCCAGAGCCACCCTTTCCCAAGGTTCGACCGGAGTTTGCAGCGGCTCCAACAGTCCAGCCGGCGGTTTGTGCACCGGCTTTGCCCTCTGGCAGGTGTCACACCTCGCTACGTAGTCTGCGACCTCCCCTCTCATTCCAGGCCACCAGAAATCCCTGGCTACTAATTCCACCGTCTTCTCCTTGCCAAAGTGCCCGGCCGTGGGTGCGTCGTGCAGCTGCTGTAGCACCTTGGCTCGAAGTTCGTCACCCGGCACGTAGATGGCCCCTTTACGGATGAGCAAGCCATCTCGTAGCTGGAAACCGTCGGCCGCTGCCTTGCCCCCTCGCACCTCTGCCATCTTCGTTCGTGCGAAGGAGTCCCCCTGCAACGCTCGCCGCACCGCCTCTAGGTCCACGGTCGCCGCGGCGCACGCCCACACTGTCGGTGCAAAGATGTGCATGGCGGCCGCTGGTGTTGCGTCCTCCAGATACTGTGGCTTGCGGGAGAGAGCGTCTGCCATGATGTTGGTGTCCCCCGGGACATACTCTATTCGGAAGTCGAAGTCCGCAAAGAACTCAGCCCAACGTATCTGCCTCTGGTTCAGGAACTGTGCCGTGCGCCAGTGTTCCAGATTCTTGTGGTCCGTGCAAACCTGCACCGTGTGCTTGGCGCCGATCAGAAAGTGCCTCCACGCCTTGAACGCTGCATGAATGGCCAGCAACTCCCTGTTCCATATGGTGTAGTTCTGCTCGGACTTGCTGAGCTTCCTGGAGTAAAACGCTCCCGGCCGCCACACGCCCTGCGGGTCCTTCTGCAGCAGGACCGCCCCCACTGCTCTGTCCGAAGCGTCTGTCTCCACCCTCATCGGCATGCTGGGGTTGACATGAAGCAGCTGCTCTTCCGACGCGAAGAGACGCTTGAGGGCCTGAAAGGACTGCTCCGCCTGCTCTGTCCAGATGAACTTCTTCTTCTTGGAGCTAAGGGTGTCAGTGATGGCCGCCGTCTGCATCGCGAAGCCCTTGATAAACTTGCGATAGAAGTTCGCAAAGCCGACAAACCGTTGGACCTCCTTCCGGTTGCGTGGGCTCTTCCAATCCAACACCGCTCGAACCTTGGCGCTGTCCATGGCGAGCCCCTTGGCAGACAGCTTGTAGCCCAGAAAATCCACCTCCGGCACGTCAAATTGGCACTTCTCCAGCTTGGCGTAGAGCCTGTGTTGCTTTAGCCTGCCCAGCACTTCCTTGACGTGCTTGTCATGTTCTTGCTGCGACTCCGAAAAGATCAGGATGTCATCCAAGAAACAGACGCACGTCTTGTAGAGAAGTCCCGCCAACACGTGATGCATAAATGCTTGAAAAACGTGAGCGCCATTTTGCAGTCCAAAAGGCATAACTCTGTATTCGTAGGTACCCAGTGGCGTGAACATGGCTGTCTTCCACTCATCACCTTCCCGCATGCGAATGAGGTTGTACGCCCCCCGCAGGTCCAACTTGGTGAACACCTTTCCCTTCCGTACCTTCGCCAGGAGGTCGTCGATGCGGGGCATGGGGAAGTCCGACGGCTTGGTCACACTGTTCAAAATCCTGTAATCCACTACGAGTCTTTTTTGGGGCGTGTCTCGCTTCTTAACAAAGAATACAGGACTGCCCCCCACTGCCTTAGACTCCCGGATGAAACCGCGCTCCAAATTATGATCGATGAAGTCTTTGAGTTCCTGCAGTTCGTCCTCAGACATGGAATACAGCTTCCCTTTAGGCAGCGCCGCCCCCGGTAGCAGGTCAATTTTGCAGTCATATGGTCTGTGAGGGGGTAGCCTGTCCGCCTCCTTCTCGCAGAAAACTTCCAGAAATTCTGCGTACTTGTGGGGAATCGCTTGCAGTGTGCCTAGCAGCAGCTGTGACTCCTCTTCCTCTCCTTCCTGCCTGGGTACGATGCAGTGTTCAGCACAAAAGGAAGAGCCGAAGACCAGCTGCCTCTGGAACCAAGCCATCGTTGGGCTGTGCTTGTCCAGCCAACTCATACCCAATACAATGGGCGTGTCAGACAGTTGAGTGACGTTGAAGCTGATGACTTCCCTGTGATTCCCAAGTCGCATCACCATTGGTGGCGTCTGCTTCACCACTTGCCCCCCTAGCAGCTCCCTGCCATCCACCGTGACAACCTGCAGGGGCAGTGTGGCCGGCAGCAACTGCACAGCATGCCTGTCGACAAATTCCTGCCCTATAAAGTCCGCGTTGCTGCCGGAGTCGATGGTGATTGGCACGTCCATGGTGATTCCATTGGGCAGCTGGAGAGATGCTGTGAGCCTCACTACTGGTTTGGGCGGGAGGGGGTTCACTGGCTGTAAAATTCCTGGGGACTGCGTCACTAACACGTCTGGCTGGGCCCCAGTGCCTCTTCCTCCAGCCAGACATTGTCGTTTCCCTGCTGTGGTCCTCCCTGCTGCGTTGCTGCAGTCACCATTGCTGAGGCTGCAGTAAGCTTGTGGGGCCTCTGGGGACACTCTTTCGCCATATGCCCTGGCTGCTCACAGACGTAACACTTCCTGGTCCCTCTAGGAGGCTTCGCCTTCACTGCTGCCGGTGCTAGGGCTCTGGTTGCTGACTGAGCCCTTGCACCTCCAACCTCCATAGGTTCGGCTCCTCCTCCTGGCGGAGGCGTGGATTGCGTTCGCGCTGCTTCTCTGGGAAAGAAGGAGGGGCCCCCGGCTGGTTCGCGCCCTCCACGTCCTTCGTCCTTGCTCCACGGACGTCCTTCCAGCCTCACCCCCACGGCCAGTGCCCTCTGAACGACCTCCTGGGTGGTTCGGGGTCTCTCCCCCCTCGCTATCTCATCTTTAATCGAGTTGTGCAGTCCCTCCCAAAAGAGGTCTCTTACAGGAGCCGAATCTCTGTCCCATTCCAGGGCGCTGACCAAGGCGAAAAAGCGTGCATGATACTGTCTGACGCTGGCCCTCCCTTGTCTCAGCCCATGCACCTCCTTCCGTGCAAGATCAATGTCAATACTTGATAAGAAACACCCATCCATCGCTTTAATAAAGGCATCCGCATTCTGGAGCGCCGGATCGTTATCTCTCCATAAATTGCGCAACCATGCTTTCGCCTCCCCATGCAGATGGGACATGATGAACCCCACTCTCTCCTGTTCATCTCTAAAGTCTTTATGCAACAGTTGCAGTGCGCACAGTACGTCGGCTCTAAAGTTGGGATACTGTTGCAGGTTCCCATCGAAGTGAGAGAGCAGCCCGCCTGTCCGTCTCGCCAACCCAATTCCCTCCTGCCGGGGTGGTTGCTTTGCCAGTACGTCTAACCTGACCTGGAGATCCCTGCAGGCGGCAGCTGCCTCGTCCTCTCTCTTCCTGGATGCGAGAACCTCGGCGTTCAGTTGTGCCACTGCTTTTCTGAGGTCCTCTATCTGCTGCTCAGCCGTCATGTCTCCTGCCGTTCGTGAGCTCGCTAGTGGGCGCCTGTTTCTCTCCTCTCCTCGAGGCTGCAGATGCCCACAATGTGGAGACGGAGCCTACTGTCAGAGCTGCTTCAAGATCCTAGCTCACAGAGGATCACGCTAGCCAGCGGTCATTAAGTAAAAGTCTTTATTGAATTACAGTTTCCATTCTCACGCTGCTGTCTGCAACTCTACGTCTACTAGCTAGATCGGCGAGGCTCCGTCTGAGTCTCCGCCCCGTGCGCACCAACTTAATATCCTAGCCTTGCTCCACCTTTTCCTCCTGACTGTCCTCCTCTGGGTCCCTCTACCCCCCGGGGCTTCTTCCTTCCGGGATTCTTCTGACGCTGACCCGGACCCTTCTGCCTCCTTGCGCCGGGCTTTAGGACCCGGTTCCCTTTCGGGGCTGCTCACTGCGCCGCCTTCCTCTGCATTTGAACTTGGCGCGCGCGCCCAACCTTCCACTTTCCTCTTAACCGTTTCCTCGCTCCCCGATGGAGGTGTGGCCACTCCTGACTCCTGCCCTCCCTCCTGTGGTGAGCTGCCAGCGCTTCCCTCCTGGCTCCTTTCCTCTTCCCTGCTTCCTGGCGGTGACGCTGGTCCCGATCTCCAGCTGCTCCCCCCTGAGTCTCCTCTGGCTCTATCTTCCTGGGGTGCCTCCCTAGACTCCCCCCTTGCCCTGGCCACTGGTGCTCCTTTCTGTGAATCCTCTGATTCACTGGAAAGACTGGGAGATCTCGGGTCGTCGTCATCACTCATCCTTTCCTCTGTCTCCTCCCCTTCGCTCTCTGTTTCCTCCCTTGCCCGTGCCTCTGCACCTAAACCCCTGACAGATGTTTAAAATAAAGTTTGTAAAAAAAACAAAAAAACAGAAGTTTTTCTTTTGGGAATTACAGGGACAGAACTTCCTAAATTGTATAGACACTTATTCATGTATGCAACTACAGTGGCAAGAAAGTTGCTTGCCCAAAAATGGAAAGAAGTCCCAGCAAAGGAAGAATGGATACAAAAACTTATAGAATATGCAGAAATGGCAAAACTTAGCGGAAAAATAAGACATCAAGATAACAAACTTTTAATAAAAGAATGGAAATGGTTTACTGAATATTTGCGTGGACAGGCGGAGTCCCCAGGTCCCAAGCGCCCCCCCCCGTCATGTGGAATAACGACTCAAGACAACGTGCTATGGGATTAACTTGGCCACAACTGTATTAAATTTCAAATGTGGGTAGACCGTGGCTCGGGCATTGGGCGTTCTCCCTCCCCAGTCCCCAGCTGGGTTATTCAGGGTTATCCAGTGGGGGGGGGATGGGCCGGCTCTGGAGAACATATGTTCAAGCAGAGATAGCCGCCCCCGTTACGCCGCCGCCGCAGGGGAGAGCAATGACAACCTTTCGGCGTATGGTCAAAGCCTCCCTTCAGAAACCCCTTTAACGGGCAACCCTGGTATCACCGCCACAAAGAGGAAGATGGACAAAAGGATTCCGCCCAAGGCCTGATACCGCCAAAGTTGTGACGTTTGCTACAGGAAAGGCGAAACCTGCCAATGCAGGGAAATTCCTTTCCAGCCCTTTGACAGCGACCTTATCGTAGCAGCGCCCGCATACCTGTGAAGAAAAGTTAACCTGCAAAACCTGTGAGGAAAAGTTAACCTGCAAAATAAGGCATTAACTGAGGGTGGGTAGGATGGGAGAAGCTCTGGAGCCAAGTGAGGATTCCTAGGTAAGATCCTCCCTCTATTGTGTGGGCAGGTAATCCCTCCCCCTACCTGGCCTGGTCTCCTTGGCAACGCTTCCCCCAGGTGGGATTGGACAACTGACTGAGGGAGGCGGGGACCTCCAGGTATCCCACCTGAGGGAAGGCAAACCAAGCCTATGCTGATGGGGCCGCTCCAGATCTAGGGCTGTGCGCGTCCACGCAAAGGGCGCCCCCCGTTTTAAGCAGGGAGTGGTCATTACAGATAAATTGTAAACAGATAAGAATATTGGCTGGATTATTGTAATAACCAGCAATTACGTAAGAGTATATATATTTAAAGTAGATGAATAAATGAATAAATTAAGTTGATTTAGATATGCAGAAGATGTTTAAAATAAATTTAAGGAACTGCAGAAAGAGGGGGAAGGAAGTCAAGTTTCGAAATGTTAAAATGACTGTAAAATTATTGAAATGTATAAACTTGAAAATCATAAATCTTTTTTTTTTTTTTGACAAAATGTTTGCATCTATTTTGAGATGGGGCAGCTTGGTGCAATGGGGCTGCATTAAATGGCTACTCTCCCAACACACCAGGTTGGGGTGGGGGTGGTACAGGGTGGTTTTGGTTCAGTTCAAAAGTTTTGGTTTTGGTGCCATCAGTGAGTTATTTTTAGCTGTGGAAAGCCCAGTGGTGAATCACAGATAAATGACCACGTGGGAGAGGGATCTCGCACACTTCTTTTCCCCCTCAGGGGAATATTAGAAGATGGAGTTTCAGGTTCCATTGGACTTCCTGTTGTTTGACCAGATTAGCCGAGCATGGTCTGACTTGATTCAAGATCTTACATGACTCAGGTTTCCTTGTAGTACTGCCTTATCAGTTCGCAAGAGATTAGATGTAATGAACGCTAGGTCAGCATAAGTGAAAACAAAATAATGGCCATGGTGCTGAACTGGGTACCTCACAAAGCTTTGGTTTTAGGTCTCGGTAGCAGTTTCTTTGGGAAGGAAATCATATTTTAATTTGTTTGAAAGATTTTTACAACATGATTTAGAAAAAAAATAACTATTAGGGTGGCATATTGAGTTGAAATAAAACAAAACAATGATTTAAAACAGAAAGCAGTGCAAAAGCAACAGCATTAAAATACAATGTTAAATTGAAAGTAGCGTTAAAACCAATTGGCATAACATGCTGAATGTCGGGTGAGATACAAGCTCCTCTTTACCTTGCACTAGGGTGACATCAAGGGACACGGGTGGCGCTGATCAGGACTTGCTGATCAGAAGGTCGGCAGTTCGAATCCCCGTGACGGGGTGAGCTCCCGTTGCCCGGTCCCTGCTCCTGCCAACCTAGCAGTTCAAAAGCACGTCAAAGTAGATAAATAGGTACCGCTCTGGCGGGAAGGTAAACGGCGTTTCCGTGCGCTGCTCTGGTTCACCAGAAGCGGCTTAGTCATGCTGGCCACATGACCTGGAAGCTGTATGCTGGCTCCCTTGGGCAATAAAGCGAGATGAGCGCTGCGACCCCAGAGTGGTCCGCGACTGGACCTAATGGTCAGGGGTCCCTTTACCTTTACCTTTAGGGTGACATCAGAATTGGTGCCAGGTGAGCCTCTGTGGGGTGCCGTGGCTGAAAGGGAATACAGAGTAGAGCCTCTGGATGAACAGAGTGTTTGGCAGGACCAGTCCAGCCAAGAGGCAAGGTGAGGTGGCTGCCTCAGGCGGCAGAATCCACCAGGGCAACAGATCCTGATGTCCATATTTCTTTCCCCCCTTGTTCCTAATGTCGCTTCCCTTGCCCCTTCTTCCCTGGTAGGAAGGGGAATGCCATTTTGATGTCCACTTTAGGTGCCAAAATGTATTGGGCCATCCCTGGTGTTTGGGTTAGGCTTATGCAATAGATCATGGGTAGGCAAACTAAGGCCCAGGGGCCGGATCTGGCCCAATTGCCTTCTAAATCCAGCCTGTGGATGGTCCGGGAATCAGCGTGTTTTTACATGAGTAGAATGTGTCCTTTTATTTAAAAAGCATCTTTGGGTTATTTGTGCGGCATAGGAATTTGTTCTTTTCCCCCCTTCAAAATATACTCCGGCCCCCCACAAGGTCTGAGGGGCAGTGGACCGGCCCCCTGCTGAAAAAGTTTGCTGATCCCTGCAATAGATCATGGAGATCTAATGCTGCATGTTTGGGAAATGCTTGTGGTTGATCAAATTGTATGGACAATTTTATATAAGACATGTAGCTTGATTCATCTCTTATCTGCAAGCAAACAGCACATTCTTTTTCCAGGTCTAGGCATTATATCACATTGTTTAACAAAAAAACCCATGCCTGTGGTTAAGAGATTATTGTTCAAGCCAGTTGCTGACACTACAGCAAGATACTTTTGCAAGACCGAGCTTCAAGGAAAATATCTTACCTTAGGTGCATGTTGTTTTTGTGACATTTTTAAACGTCATGTCTATTTTGACTTAGGGAGATTTAACTACTCCATTTCAGGCCTTTTCTCTCACCAGGTTATGAGTTGCCCACACAAATGGGAATCCTAAACCCAGATTCAAACTGTCCTCTTTGCTATCTCATCACTCAACCATACACCTGGATGGGGCAAGGCAAATCCATTCGCCTCCTAAACAATAAAGGATTTGTTGTACCATACTACATAGCAATAAATCACATAAAGATGGTCGTAATCCTAATATGTCTTTCTTGGCATATATGTTCTGTCAAGAAATAGCAACAAATGAGTCAAAAAGCTAAGACGTACAGAGATTTCTCCTAACCTGAAATCTGTCTCGAATTCAGCTTTGTTCTAGTATTATAAGAGGGCATCAAAACATTTCCCTTGTGCTTTGTGAATGGCAGTCATGCCAAGTTTCTCTGTTTTTCATTTTTCCAACCTACATTTCCACATCAACTTGCACTATTTTTTAAAAAACTCCATATTAAAATTCAGCAGCATTTTAGTGGATATTTCTCCTTATACTCTTTTAAAAATGCAATCCCCCCAACATTTTTGCAAGCAATTTCCCCTAACATAATGCCTTAATGTATGCATTTTGTGCCCCTTATTTGCTTGGAGAACTGCACCCCAAAATTCAAAGAGTGAATTTCAAAGGATAGCTGTGTTTCGGTTCACACCTTGTTTCAGGAACTGTGCATAAGGCCGTTTCACATTAAAATGTGAACTGAACCGGATTTCTCCCCTATCTCAAATAACTGGAAGATTAAAGGATGTGGTTTCTTTAATCTGTAGTCGTGTGTGAACTGCAGTAAAACGAAATGACCATTTTGCCATAAGCGCTTTCAAAACCAGAGTATAACAAGCCACCAAAATGTGGTTTCTCTGCCATGAAAGAGCATCATATTTACACCATTGCAGCACAGCACTGCGTTACTCATGATTGTGTGGCTAATGTGGAGCTCAGATCTCTGCCTGGATCTTTGGCAATACATATCTGTCCCAGACTTCTTTAACCTAAGGCTGACCAGTCTTCTTCCTTTCTTCCAACTTTGCATCCTGACCATCTGCTTTGAAGTATCAACTCTACTTTTTCTCTCTCTCAGCAAGACAGAGTCATTTTCAGAAGTTCTTAGAGCAGCTGCAGGGACACTACCCCAGGGCCTAGACCAGGGGGAGGCAACCTAAGGCCCGGGGGCCAGATGCGTCCCAATCGCCTTTTCAAGCCGGGCTGCGGACGGTCTGGGAATCAGCGTGTTTTTACATGAATAGAATGTGTCCTTTTATTTAAAATGCATCTCTGGGTTATTTGTGGGGCCTGCCTGGTGTTTTTACATGAGTAGAATGTGTGCTTTTATTTAAAATGCATCTCTGGGTTATTTGTGGGGCATAGGAATTCGTTCATTCCCCCCCCCAAAAAAAAATATAGTCTGGTCCACCACATGCTCTGAGGGATGGTGGACTGGCCCACAGCTGAAAAAGGTTGCTGACCCGAGGCCTAGACATATACAAAGAAGGTGGCTTCCATTGTGTTTTCTCCAACCAGATACCAGCAATGGTTCTCCTCTTATAACCTGCATAGAATCATGGAATTGTAGACTTGGAAGGGACCCCGGGGGTCATCCAGTCCAAGCCACTGCAATGCAGGAATCTCAGCTAAAGCATTCAGGACAGATGGCCATCCAACCTTTGCTTGAAAACCTCCAAGGAAGGAGAGTCCACAACCTCCCGATGGAGACTGTTTTACTGCTGCACAGCTCTTCACGTCAGAATGTTCTTCATAATATTTAGAATCTCCTTTCTTGTAACTTGGACCCATGGATTCAGGTTCTACAACCTACTGAGGAAGTCCATTCCACTGTTGGACAGCTCTTACTGTCAAAACATTCTTCCTGATGTTTAGCTAGCATCACCCTTCTTGTAACTTGGAGCCATAGGTTTGAGTCCTACCCCTCCAGAGGAGGAGAAAACAAGCTTGTTCCCTCTTTCATGGGATAGCCCTTGAGATATCCGAAGATGGCTCTCCTATCTCCTCCCAGTCTCCTCTTTTCCAGGCTAATCATAGCCAACTCCTCCAACTGTTCATCAATACATCATTTCTAAATGCCTGTTTCAATCAGCTCAAATGTGGTACAGGTGATAGTTCCTTGTGGGAATTTTGTAATTACTTTTTGGATCTGACTTTTTTCTTTTAATAACTAGCACTAATACAGCAGCTTAGGATTTCCCTCCTTTCCACCATCCTCTCATGGACCTCTTTTGGGGACAAAACATTGAGTAGTGCCCAGTGATTTGTTTTCCCTCTGGAAAAATGCTCTCTTCCCCCTTCTCTCAGATATTTCCCATCAATCCAGCTGACCGCATACACGTTCCAAATACTACAGCTGCAGCAATATTTTGCTTACCCAGATTTTGGGAACTTCCAGTTTTTCGTAATGTAAGATGTGTGGCTTTCTTTTTCACCCAGGGTAATGTTAACCGGTTTAGAAAGACCCAGTGTGTAGTATACAGACAAGAAATATACTTAATGCGTACTGAAGCTCCATCTCTGAGTTCCAACAGACATGATCCAAAAAAAAGCATTGATATGTGGGTTGACCCCAAAACAGCCTTAGGTTAGGCTAGCCTATTCACTTAACACATCACTAAAAAGAAGACGAACTGCATTAAAATTTCATATGATAACTTATATGTATAAATGCAAGTTTAGAAATAATGACTACAAATTAAATGGAAATGCAATAGATCTCATCATAGTAGGGAACGCAAGAAGTGATCAACCAGCTGCCTGTGGGAAACCAAGGAGCAGAACATGAGCTCTCTTCCCATGGTTTTCAACAAGTGGTATTCAGAAGCGGGATGTTGGTGGCGCTGTGGTCTAAACCACTGAGACTATTGGGCTTGCTGATCAGTGGTTCAAATCCGAGCTCCCGTTGCTCTGTCCCAGCTCCTGCCAACCTAGCAGTTTGAAAGCATGCCAGCGCAAGTAGATAAATAGGTGCCGCTGCAGCGGGAAGATAAACAGTGTTTCTGTGTGCTCTGGTTTCTGTCACGGTGTCCTGTTGCACCAGAAGTGGTTTAGTCATGCTGGCCACATGACCCAGAAAGCTGTCTGTGGACAAACGCCAGCTCCCTCGGCCTGAAAATGAGATGAGCACTGCAACCCCATAGTCGCCTTTGACTGGACTTAACCATCCAGGCATCCTTTACCTTTACCCATTCAGAAGCATTGCTGCCTCCTCCTGTGGAGATAGAGTCATCATGGCTAGTAGCCATTGATTGCCTTCCCCATGAATTTGTCCAATTCTTTTTGGAGAACTTTAACTTTATACTGGACTTAAATTGGTGGGAAGACTGTCCTCTGTAAAGCAGGAAACACAGCCACCCTAGCTTAGGTAAACGAGTGATATGGGCCATCTTGGTATGTAATTGCTGCAGGACTACTTGTACCAAAAGTACATGAAAATGGATGAAGAATTGCTTTGCAGATATACAGCACAGTGGTCCAAATGGTCAGGAGCAGTGCTTCCTATTTTGCTACCTGAGGCAAAGCAGAAAGGTTCTACCCTGCTGCCACTGCCCCACCACCGAAGCCTCCCTTACCTGGGTCATATGGTGGCACCCACAAAGCAGCAACGGTGGCAGCGAGTTCCAGTGAGATCTTGCAAGAGCTCATGAAGCTTTTAGGAGGCCTTGTGGAGCACACAAGCTTTCATGAGATTTTGGTGAGATCTCACAGGAGAGCCAGTGTGGTGTAGTGGTTAAGAGTGGTAGACTCGTAATCTGGTGAACCGGGTTTGCATCTCCGCTCCTCCACATGCAGCTGCTGGGTGACCTTGGGCTAGTCACACTTCTCTGAAGTCTCTCAGCCCCACTCACCTCACAGAGTGTTTGGGGAAGAAGGGAAAGGAGATTGTTAGCCACTTTGAGACTCCTTCGGGTAGTGATAAAGTGGGATATCAAATCCAAACTCTTCTTCTTCTTCTCTGGCAGTGGCAGGCTGGGACACCCACTTGGATGCCACCTCTTGGGGTTCTGCACCTGAGGCAGTTGCTGCCTCATGGGCCGGCCAGCCCTGAAAATGGTGCCGTGTCCAGTTGTTTATTTGCGTGCAGACTTGCTCTTTGGCAATGTTTAAACAAACTGGGATAACCCTGAGGCTCTTAATCTTAGGGTTGGGGGCTCAAGTCCCATGTTGGGCAAAAGATCCCTGCACTGCAGAGGGCTGGACTAGATGCCCCTCATTGTCCCTTCCAACGCTACAATTCTATGATTCATGGGGACTGCCTTGAGCAGGTTGTCTGACTGCACGTACAGAAATAACTCCACAGCAATACCCAAAAAATGCAGTACAAAACCCACACAGAGATTGCGATCGGAGACAGGAAAATGGCACTCCTTCTGAAACCTGCAGCCTGATACAACTACTTCCCATTAGCTTACGGAAAGGCGGACCCTACCAAAGGTTAATGTAGTGTAATGAATAAATATAAACACCTATGACTCAAGCAAATGTGGAGTGATAAAAGAGGGAGTGAGCGCACAACCAATCTGTAAATCTCCTATATTGTCCAAATTCCTTCCCTCTGCAAACACATGGAGGGAAAATTCATGATTTGATGGGTGATTTCCCTGTATAACTGCTATATGTAATACTGAACGAAACTAGAAAATTAGCCCGTTGATTAATTCTATTCCCCTTCCATTGTTTTTGCTCTTTTGGCACGGCTTGATGTAAGGCTGTTATTATCCAAAAAGTTGGTTGAAGTTTAACCACTACTGTTTCCTGTCTGACTATGGTTTTGTCAACAGTCTGGATGTATAGTGGGCAGCAAAATACTCAGTGACTAAATGGGGAATAATGGACAAAGTCCGGAAGTAATAAAAACAATCTTGATGTAATATGCACAGACCAACAGGTTCAGCCTTTGATAGGAAATCTTAATATTCAAAAGAACATCATTGAACAGAAGTGACTATTTTCACTGCATTGGAAGTTTTGTATGCAAAGAAAGGCCACACACACAAACATTCAAAGTATTATGGGAAGAAGCATTAAATTTGCTTCATCTTCTGACTTATAGTCAAAACAACATTTTTACAGGTTTATTCATTTAGTTTATTTATTAATTTCACTTTTGCATTCGTTTTCGTCGTTTAGTCGTTTAGTTGTGTCCAACTCTTCATCACCCCATGGACCAGAGCACGCCAGGCACTCCTGTCTTCCACTGCCTCCTGCAGTTTGGTCAAACTCATGCTGGTAGCTTCGAGAATACTGTCCAACCATCTCGTCCTCTGTCGTCCCCTTCTCCTTGTGCCCTCAATCTTTCCCAACATCAGGGTCTTTTCCAGGGAGTCTTCTCTTCTCATGAGGTGGCTAAAGTACTGGAGCCTCAGCTTCAGGATCTGACCTTCCAGTGAGCACTCAGGGCTGATTTCCTTAAGAATGGATAGGTTTGATCTTCTTGCAGAACATGGGACTCTCAGAACATGGGACTCTCAAGAGTCTCCTCCAGCACCATAATTCAAAAGCATCAATTCTTCAGCGATCAGCCTTCTTTATGGTCCAGCTCTCACTTCCATACACCACTGCTCACTTTTGCATTGCTCATCCTCAAAAGGAGCACAGTTTTGTAAAAGAAAATAGCTAACACAAAGGGAACTCAAACAAAATAACTTGAAGCATACACACAAGCACATGATATCTTGGAAACTTTCCCATAGCGCAGTCACAAAATCAGCCCATGCTGTTATGCATTAGCAGGCCTTAAATTTGTAATAGCTCAGGAAAGGGTCTCAGGATCCAACCCAGTCACACTGACATCTACCACCCTCTCTCCTGCTGCCTCCTGAAGGTGCTTAACCAGCACCACTTTTGAATGGGAGCCAAAAGTGCAATTAATAAAACAGCGAAACAGACAAATAAATTTGTAAAAATGTTATTCTGACTGTAAGGCTGAAGATAAAGGTACGTGAAGTAGTCCTTTATTTTATCTGTCTTGAATCTTCAACATTCAGCTTCATTGAAGGTCCATGAGTTCTAATGTTATGAGAGAGAAAAGGAACCTTTTCTCTACCATTTCTCTGCTTCTATCCAGTGCTAAAAGGGATGCAGGTGGTGCTGTGGTCTAAACCACTGAGCCTCTTGGGCTTGCCAATTGGAAGGTTGGCAGTTCAAATCCCCATGATGGGGTGAGCTCCCATTGCTCTGTCCCAGCTCCTGCCAACCTAGCAGTTCGAAAGCATCCCAGTGCAAGTAGATAAATAGGTACTGCTGTGGCGGGAAAGTAAACAGCATTTCTGTGCACTCTGGTTTCCATCATGGTGTCCTGTTGCGCCAGAAGTGGTTTAGTCATGCCGACCACATGACCCGGAAAGCTGTCTGTGGACAAATGCCGGCTCCTTCGGCCTGAAAGCAAGATGAGTGCCACAACCCCATAGTTGCCTTTGACTGGACTTAATCATCCAGGGGTCCTTCACCTTTTACCTTTTATCCAGTGCTATTTTTCTAGAAAAAGAGGTGCCAGAACTCACCATGCATTTGGAGTTTATGATCACATGAGAAAATCCCCGTGCACAGATGTGGAAGTCAGAAATGTGGTGAAAAATCCTTTAAGCCAAGCTGCTGGCTCCCATATTGCTTGCAATGCAGTTGTCTATTGAAAACAAAAGGGAAGAAGGATGGTTTCAAAAGAGAGACAGGTCAAATAAAGTTATTGCAACATAGTCAAAAATGCCGTTTGCCCCACTCAACTCTTCCCACAGCACCTGGGAATATGCTGAGACTGTGTTTATGTGAAGTCATGGTTTCTGCACCACCAGTAGGTCAACAGATTCCTCAAACCAAGACTTCTTGGGAGGGAGGTGGTGGTGGTGGAGGAGGAGGAGGAGAGCAGGGAAAGAGTCTTGCAAGCATGTTTATTTTACAGTCACTCGGAAGTTGTAACCTGTCCCTGAGAGATGATGAATCATCAGTGCAGCTCTATAAAAGCCAAAGCACGTTATAAGCTGAACTATCAGAGCTCCAAAACCTTGGCATTCATCATGAAGCATCCAAGCGCTGCAGCGGCCTTCTTTCTCTTGCTGGGCATATCATGGTGTTTGGCCCTGCCGATATCCATATCAGACGAAGACGACAGCGATGAATTCACAAGGGAGAAATTCGAGTTAGCAGAGGTACGACGTAGGACCTAGAATAGGCTCTGTTCTCTCTGTTGTCTTCTCTTCTATTAAAACTGAGATTCTGAGCTCTTCAGAGCAGAGGCTTGTCCTTTTTCCTTATGTGAGTCTGTAAAATTAAGAAGTAGCAGTGAATTAGAAGTCTAATCGGTTCTCTCTCCCCCTCTTTCTTCCCAGCGCTATCTAAAGAGGCATTACAACCTCCAGTCCAACCCGGCTGGGATACAGAGGAAGGCAGGTGATACAGTCACATCCAAACTTCGAGAAATGCAGGCGTTTTTTGGACTGGAAGTAACGGGCACGCTCAACGAAGAGACGTACGAACTAATGCAACAGCCACGGTGCGGCGTTCCTGATATTGGGGAATACAACTTCTTCCCTCGAAAGCTGAAGTGGTCTCACACTAATATAACATACAGGTAATGACCCTGGCTCTGGATCCAGATCCTTTTGCGCTGATGCTTGACAGTATCTTCATGCGGCACAAGCACAACACCGGTGCCATGTTATTTTTTAGAGACTTTGGTTTGGCGCACTCGTCACTGAGTGCTCTGCAGGATCTCAGGGGGTTTGCTAATTCTGATCTGATATGGGAGACTTATAGCAGGAATGGGGAACCTGTGACCTTCAAGGTGCCGGTAAACTCTGGTTCCCATCAGCCCCAGCCAGCCTGGCCCATAGTCAGGGATGATGGGAATTGTAGTCCAGTGCTACCTGCAGAGCCTCAGGTTTCCTATTCCTGGACTTTAGCCTACCATGGGGCTACAGCTAATCTCCTAAACAGGATATAAACTAATGTGGAAGTAAGGCCCATTGAAATCAGCTGAGTCAGTACGTAAAGGGTTTATTTTTGTAATATGTTTAATAGCATGACACTTTGCAACATGGAATCACAGAAACATAGAGGGTCGTCTGTTCTACCCCCTGCAGTGTGGAAATCCTGCTCACAGCCAACCCTGCATGGACTTGAACCACCAACCTTCTGGTTATAGCCAGATGCACTACATTTATTTATTTTTTTACAGCAGGGTTAGGCATTTAGCATGTATTTTGTGACATGAAGCCAACCTGGTGTGCTGTTTTTTGCAGACTAACAAGATGTGGAAGAAGGTTATGTGCAATGTTTGGAAACCTCATGCCATGTTTTACCGTCTCTAGATCATCAAAGCCTATAAGCTTTGAGTTCATTTAATTTGCCCCACACAATTTCCTTTCAATTTCCTTTTCCAAACAGCGGGTGAGGAATCAGATAAGAGAAGCACAGTACCTTTTGTGAATGAGGTGCTCAGATGTATTTAATAAAAGCAGGAATGGAAGCAAAGTGTTAAATATCTAGCTGAACCAGCAATATGTCTGGCTTTATTTTTATTTTTTAATACCCTACCTTCTTAACATAGAATGAAAGTTACACATTTAAATGCTTGTGTTTTAAGGCAAGTCGAAATAAACCTATTTTGAATTGGGCCCCTGTTTAAGTGGAATCAAAAGGCCTGAGACACTTTCATTGTGTCACGGTCATTGTCCTTTATCAGTACTTCCAAAACAGAAGGTGAATTTATTATAACTCAGCAATAAAAACCACACATTCTCTAACAGGAAAGGGGCATATATCTGTATGCTTGCTATATTTGCTAATTTGGCAGTGGAGAGAGATGTGTAACATTTGAAATATTGTGATAGGGGATGTTTTTCAATATGTTTTGAGTTTGCAGAGAACCATCTGAAGGTATTTGGATTTTTTTGTGTGTGTTCCTTATAGGATTCTAAATTACACCCCTGATCTGAAAAAGTCTGAAGTCGACAGAGCATTCAGGAAAGCGTTCAAGGTCTGGTCTGATGTGACGCCACTCAACTTTACTAGAATTCGCAATGGTACTGCTGATATCATGATTTCTTTTGGAAGGAAAGGTGACTAGAGTGAAATTGCTGTCTTAATGGCTGTGTTACCTGTTTGCTTGATTTGCAATTAAGCATGCTGATAATGTTCATTTCTGTTTCAAATATTTACAGAGCATGGTGATTTCTATCCCTTTGATGGACCTTCTGGGTTATTAGCTCATGCTTTCCCTCCTGGGCCAAATTTTGGAGGAGATGCTCATTTTGATGAAGATGAGCTGTGGTCAACTGATTCTAAAGGTAATGTATGCTTTGAATATAATTTTTATTACCACTGTGTGGGTTGTTGGCTCTAAATAGCATCCACTGTGAAGCCAGGAAATGTTTGACCAGTGAATTACTTAGCAAGCAGATTCTCCTGCCTTATTTTCCTGCGTGATTTATAATTATTGAAATTAACAATTTCACAAATAGCAAGTAATGACTGAACAGGTTGTTTTGAATATTGCTTCTTTTGCCATTCCTTACCCATATTGCCTGTGCCATACCTTCTTAAGCAACACAGGTACTCCGAGGCTTCCATATTAACTTGGAAGTGTGCTTCACTGAATTCAGTGGAACTTACTCCCAAGCAAATATACATAGGATTGCAACCCAAGGCTAAGGGGGGGGGGGCAAATCAGAGCTGGGAAACTTGAGACTCTCCAAATGTTGCAGTTGAACTACAGCTCGCATCAGCCTCAGCCAGTTTTGCCAATGCCCATGATTCTGGGAGTTGTAGTCCTATAACATCTGAACGGATGCAGATTCCACAACCCTGGACTAAACCAGGGATGTGCTACCTTACTGGTCGTTTAATTAACAGATGACAGATACTATTTCTGTTCTCTCTGTAATGCAAAGAAAAGAGTAGTGAATGATATCAGGTGTAATATTTTAATACGTTGCAAAAGGAGGTATTAAACAAAAGAATCAGGCTAAAGCAGCCTAGTGATATAAGCTTTGTAGCTTTCATAACAAGATGCACATGCTGTTTTCTAGGATATAATTTGTTTCTTGTGGCTGCCCACGAGTTTGGTCATTCGCTGGGACTTGAGCATTCCAGAGACCCAGGAGCTTTGATGTTTCCAATTTACACATACACGGGAAATAAAGGCTTATTGCTTCCAGATGATGACGTACAAGGGATCCAGATTCTATATGGTATGCCTGCATCCCCCCCCCCCCGTTTTCTCCTTATGTGTACATATAATTCTGCAATGGAAGTTATGAGTAATAAATTTCCCTGTTGTTTCTGTTTGCTAGCCTGATGCGGCGAGATCTGTCACTGTATGACTTTACATTGCACATATAAAATCACAATTTTCTACGAGCATTCCATATATTAGTAAAGGTAAAGGGGACCCCTGACCATTAGGTCCAGTCGTGGCCGACTCTGGGGTTGCGGCGCTCATCTTGCTTTACTGGCCGAGGGAGCCAGGTCATGTGGCCAGCATGACTAAGCCGCTTCTGGCAAACCAGAGCAGTGCACGGAAACGCCATTTACCTTTCCACTGGAGTGGTACCTATTTATCTACTTGCACTTTGACGTGCTTTTGAACTGCTAGGTTGGCAGGAGCTGGGACTGAGCAACGGGAGCTCATCCCGTTGCGGGGATTTGAGCCACCGACCTTCTGATTGGCAAGTCCTAGGCTCTGTGGTTTAACCCACAGCGCCACCCGCGTCCCATGCTGCGCACAAGTTCAGATGTTAAAATAAGGGAAGGACCATTGCTCAATGATACAGCTTCTGCTTTGGATACAGAAAGCCTCAGGTTCAATCCTCATTTCATTCAGGTAGAGCTGGGAGAGACTAAAATCCTGGGAAGCTGCTGCCAATCGGTGTGGAAAATGCTAAGCTAATGAACCAATGATCAGCTCTGTGTTACTAAATACAGTCAACAGGCTTATAGTTTCCTGCATAACACATGTACTTTACTGGACAGGTGCAGGAGACCACGACCCCCATCCCGATCACCCCAAAACACCTGAGAAATGTGATGCAAACTTGACACTAGATGCTATCACGGAGCTTCGAGGAGAAATGGTGATCTTCAAGGACAGGTGCGGCCCAACCGAAATATGTGCATCCATAAACTTTTTTGTCTAGGGACAGAGCAGGCCTGTGCAACTTGAAGCACACCCAGTCAGATGCACTCTGCCAGCCACACACATCCTCCAATATTGCAAAGATTGATTAGGGCCACCTTTGTGTAAACAACAAAAACAACCCAATTCTCATCTTAAGGGTCATTTATTCATTCTATTATATCCGTGACTGCAGACAGTTCTGTGGGCATTGTACAAATAAAAAGAGAATAACAGCACTGCAAGGCAACCACAGCGAGGTTAAGAGACAACATACAAGCACTATTTTATTTTATTTTTGGTTTGGATTTTGTTTTGTTTTCTGTTGTTTTGATTTCTCTTCACTTTAATCCCTACTGAAAATTTTCAATAATATATATATATATATATATATATATAGAGAGAGAGAGAGAGAGAGAGAGAGAGAGAGAGAGAGAGAGAGAGAACATACAAAGCCACATTAGAAAACCAGTATAATATGTTGCAGTGAATAGCTTATGACTGAATAGCCAAGCACCAACATAAGTGCTGGGAAAAGAGGAAAGTCTGGTGGTGTTGGCGCAAGGCTAGGGAGAACATTAATATCCAAGTACTCCCATTACCCAGTGCTGAAGCCATGATGGCTGTGCTCTACCTCCACTGCCAGAGAGTGTATGCCAGTTGCTGGGGGAAACAAGTGAGGAGAGCACTGTTGCACTTAAGTCCTACTTGGAGGCATCTCAGAGACATCTGTGGTTGACCACTGTGAGAGCAAAATGCTGAACTAGATGGGTCATTGGCCTGTTCCAGCAGGCTCTTCTTATAGGATGAATCTGGTTCTCCTGTGGTACTGAGATTTATTAGGAGGCCCTATTCCCCTGACAGAGCTACAGTTTCCAGAATGGTTTAACAAACAATTCCTCTTCACAGGGAACAGTAGCTCCATGAGATGAGTAGGGTCTCCTAACAACGCCCTTAACAGTGCCCATGATTTTTTTGGGGTAGCCACGACTGCTTAACGTTTTATGATACTACTTTAAATGTATAGTGCAGAGGGAGCCCTTATTAGTGGGCTGCATTTGGCTTGGTGCCTCACAGTGGCGTAGCGTGGGTTGTCAGCACCCGGGGCAAGGCAAGTAATTTGTGCCCCCTAACCCGTGGATTTGTGCCCCCTAACCCGTGGATTTGCGCCCCCTAACCCCCAGATGTTGCGCCCGGTGCAGCCGCCCCCCCCTGCACCCCCACGCTACGCCACTGGTGCCTCACAAATGACTTTGCAACAAGGAATGTTGTGAAGACCTGCTCCAAAACACTGAAGATGAGCTTGATGAGTGAATCTGTTAACACAAGCTCTTGGGAGCAGCTTCCAGGCAAGAAACATGCTTTGTACCTTGAATGACTGACTTTAGAATTATTTGACAGCTATTCTATTTGTATATTATTTGTGTTGTCTGAGAAATGGCTCTAGCAAATTAATTTCTGGAGCACTTTAAGGACTATTAAATATCTTTCACTTCAGTAAAAATGTTAGCCTACCATGTTAAAACATCCCTCTTCCTATCATAGGTTCTTCTGGCGCCTACATCCTCAGATGGTTGAGGCGGATTTGGTACAAATTAAGTCGTTTTGGCCAGAAATCCCAAGCAAGATTGACGCGGCTTATGAGCATCCTACCAACGACCATGTGCTTCTTTTCAGGGGTAGGTCTTCTGCAGAAATCTCTCTGCCTGATCCTCAAGACTCTTCTCACACCACACACCCTCTCCAACCACACCCTCTCCCCCCCCACACACCGGCCATGCCCTTTACTGCCCCTGCTTTGCAGCCTCAGTGAGAGGGGCATGGGAGTCTGTGCAGAAACAAGCCTATTTGTTGTTCTTTCCTCCTCTGACTTGGGCCCCCAGAAGTCTTCTCGGAAAGGAATGCCACTGACAAGGCTGTATAATTGTGTGAGTGTACCAATCCCACCCATCCTAACTTCATTCCAGTGAATTAAATCCTCCTCAGACTAATTTTTACAGAAGGGGAACAGACGGTGAGGCATTAACATGCCTAAGGCTATATGACAACCACATGGTTGAATCTTAATACACCAATTCATATTTATTCACAGGGAAGAAAGTCTGGGCTTTGAATGCCTACGACATAGTAGAGGGCTACCCTAAAAAGATTTATGAATTGGGCTTTCCAAGATCTGTGAAGGGAGTCGATGCTGCTGTCCACATCAAAGACACTGGCAAGACTCTCTTTTTCGCTGGAGAAAAATACTGGAGGTATGTTGAAAATTCTTTTCTTCCCCATAGTAGTTTCGCCAGTTTCTCTCTCATTCTTTCCCACTGTTCCAATGATGTAAGAACCATGTTTTGCATATGGTACCAAACAACTTTTTGTCATTGGTTTGGCTCCTCCAAATTTAGAAATATGGGGGCAGGGGCCATGGTATTAACTCAACAACATTTTCTGCATTCTGTCACTCTTAAAGCCCACAAAAATGATAAGCTGATGAGGCCTATTCCATAGACTTACATTTCAATGTACTCATGTGTTTGACCATGTGCCCTCTATATGTTGCTGGACTCCAGCTCCCATGAGCCCAAGCCAGCATGGTTCGTGGTAAGGGATGATGGGAGTTGAAGTCCAACAGTAATTGGAGGCATCACATTGACTGGCGCTGTGGTAGACCAATGGGCGAACAAGGGAGGACCCACACTGAGGGAACACTTTTTCCACTTCCACAGCATTTCCTTACCCAATGTTTCCAAATTTTATGTGATTTTTCACATTAGGTAAAAGCCACTTCTGAAAAACTAGCAGAGCCTAGTGGACATTTAGCACTCATTTCCAGGATATTTGCTTCTAGGGGAAAATCCGTTTGCATCCCCATTAACCCAGAAAACGGTAGTTTTTCATTTTAATTTCACATGACAAAATTGGGGGCAGTATTCTGGCATATGGTCCTTTCCCAGCATTTAAAATTTAGCACGACGTGGAGGTATATTGATCGCGATCCATAACGGAGCAAGTAGTGCCGTGTGAAAGCAACGTCAGAACCCAGAATTGAAGCCCTAGCATTATGGTCAGGAAAACTAACACAATTATCCCCATGTAGGAATGTGCCATTAGTAGTCACATCCTTGATATTGCACATGCTAGCTAGCTTGAGCTTCTGGCATCCACACTACGTAACATTTCTGAATAGGGCAGAACAATGTCCTTCAACCTTGGGTCCCCAGATGTTGTTTGACCACAACTCCTATCCAGCGGCATAGTGTGAGTTGTCAGCACCCGGGGCAAGGCAAGTAATTTGTGCCCCCTAACCCGGGGCAAGGCAAGTAATTTGCGCCCCCCCTAACCCCTAACCTGCGAGTTGCCGCTGGCGCTGCCGCCCAAACGACGCCGCTTGCCCGGAGGAGGAGGGGGGCAGAGAGGCGAGGAAAATGCAACGGCCCAGCAGCTGCAGCAGCACCGGCGGAGGCGGGGCTGTGAGGAGGGGCTGCCTGGCGCGTCCTCCGCGGCGAGCGCTGAGAGCCGCTGCCTGCCGGGCACCTTCAGCCGGGCGCCGCGAGACATGCGGCTCCGCTACAGCCTGCGCCCGAGGCTCTTCGGCGACTCCGGAGGCAGCGAGCGCGCCCCCCCAGATGTTGCGCCCGGTGCGGCCGGCACCCCTGGCACCCCCATGCTACGCCACTGCTCCTATCATCCCCAGCCAACTTAGTCACAGGTCATGGATGATGGGAGTTGGTCCAGCAACACCTGGGAACCCAAGGATGAAGACCCCTGGGGTTGGCCATGTGTCTCCTACCTGTTCTGGAGTGTGAGGTGTTGTGGGGAAGAATTCTCTTGCAAAGCAGCACCTGCTTCAAGGAACTTCCCTCCATTTCATGTTCAATATTGTATAGAGATAGATGATGTGCCCTCAGCCATTTTCAGTATGTTTTTGTTCTAGCAAGAATTTACAGGTTCCTGCTAGAAATGCTGACCCTTTTTGTATCCTGTCTTTTTAGTTCTATGGTATCATTTATTGGTCTAGATTTTAGACTTGTTATGTTTGTGTTTTGTCGTCAGCTGCATTGAATTGGAACAGAATTGCAATGCATAATGCTATACATAAATAAAACACTTGCTTATTTACTTTATTTCCCCCTCAAATGAAGTTATGACGAACAGAACCAAGTTATGGAGAAAGGCTACCCTAGATATATTGAGGAGGATTTCCCTGGGATCGGTCACCGAGTGGATGCAGCTTATGAGAAGAATGGTATGCATTTTATTTGTGTTGACACCTGGCATTTTGGGGTGAAAAACCAGGGTCCCAGATTGGCCGCTTTGGGGGACCCTTCAGGGTTTTTTCTGGCCCAGTGCTCCAAACCATGCCAGACAGCTTTGTCTAGCCACCATTTTAATTTATAGTGGTACCTTGGAAGTTGAATGGAATCCATTCCAGAAGTCCATTCAACTTCCAAAACATTTGAAAACCAAAGCACGGCTTCTGATTGGCTGCACGAAGCTCCTGCAGCCAATCAGAAGCCGCGGAAGCCCCACCGGATATTCGGCTTCCAAAAATAGTTTGCAAATTGGAACAGTCACTTCTGGGTTTGCGATGTTCGGGAGCCAAAATGTTTGAGAACTAAGCTGTTCGAAAACCAAGGTACGACTGTACTGACGTAGGGTCAGTGGCGTAGCGTGGGTTGTCAGCACCTGGGGCAAGGCAAGTAATTTGCGCCCCCTAACCTGTGGATTTGCACCCACTAACCCGTGGATTTGCGCCCCCTAACCCTAACCCCCAGATGTTGTGCCCGGTGCGGCCGGCCCCCCCTGCACCCCCACGCTACGCCACTGCGTAGGGTTGCTCTGGGCGGTTGTGGAAATTAAAGTGATAGCTAGTTAAAGAAACACAGGAAGCTGCTTCATGCAGATTCAGGCCATCGGTCTATCCAGCTCAGTATTGGTGAAGTTCAGACCGTATACCCAGGGCCGGATATAGGTTTGATGAGGCCCTAAGCTACTGAAGGTAATGGGTCCCTTTATATGTCCAGCTGTCCTTTGTCAACAACAAATTGCCACTGTTTTTGGTGTTGAATATATGCTATATGGTAATTTATGGACCTAATAGGCACCCTATATATAGAAATGAGCAAACCATTGATATTTTAGGAAGCAGGCTAGCAGGAGGGGCCCATTACTTACATCATAGGAGCCTACAAAGCACAAAACACTGTTGCTGTATGTAGGTTTTATTTTATTTGTTTTTTATCTTATATTTTGGAAATGTACATCCAGGTGTTTTTTCCTTTAATTTTTTTGGGGGCCCCCAAGAGAGTAGGGCCCTAAGCTATAGCTTGTTTAACTTACACGTAAATCCAATATTCCATATACCTCTAAAGTACTACAATACCACTTTAAGGACAAATGCTTTCCCCAAAATTATTCCAGGAGCTGAACTTTGTTAAAGGTGCTGAGAGTTGTGAGCAGACCCCTATTTCCCCTCACAGAGCTACAATGCTCAGAGTTCCCAGTGAAGAGAGATTTAATGCTAAACCTCTCTCAGAACTGTAACTCTGTGAGGGGAACAGGGGTCTCCCAACAACTCTCAGCGTCCTTAACAAACTACAGCTGCCAAAATAATTTGGGTGGCAGTGGCAGCGGGGGCGCCATTACACTTGGCACCCAGTTTGGGGTCTCCGAAGTTTCATCACAAAGTGTTATTGTGGACACTTAGATTGCAAAAAGGCAAGAGTGGGCATAGAGCTGAATAAAGCATACATGTGTTAATGCATATGTATATATTAAAATTTAGAAATAGTTATGATGACGACATCTTGCTGTCAGCAGGTGCCTTGTGAGCCTGCTCAATCTGCAAGCCAGGTGTGCCCAGGTCTTCCTCTCCTCACCCCCCCCCCCATTTTACTGCCTAGTGCATCTATTTGTGAGGCATGCATTGTACTCATTGGAGTTGAGCGATTTAATCTTGGACATAACAGTGGGTCTTCATTTGTGGCTCCTGGAGTGCAGGGGAGCATTAAATAAACTTCCTATAGATGGTTGATAGTAAAAGGAAACCCTCCAAGCCCTTCCTTTCCAACGTGGGGAACACGCCCCACAGGGGGGCAATTTGATTTGGGGGGGGGGATTCGATAATGAGTTATTAACAGTGAATGGCCATTTAGGCTTCACTTTCTGAATCATAAGAATTATATATCGCTGGGGGTGGGCATCAGGATTTTAGAGATGCTTAGGTGGGGCATGGCCAAAAAAAGTGTTGATGGGCAACATCAAGGTACCTGCCGTTATCTCTCCTAAGGGTTCCTTATCATTAAAACCAACTTGAACACAACAGCCCTTCAAACAGAGGATATCTTCAAATAAAATATTGTATTCCAAACAGGACTGCTCCCTGTAAAGTGAGACCTTACAGTTGTACATGCCTGCCTCACAATGCAATCCTCAACTTGTCTGCTCATAAGTAAATCATATTCGATTCAGTGGGGTTTGTTGGCATTCATCTAGAGAGACAATGGAGTTTGCCTCTCAGGGTGAATTCAATCCGAGACTCGGAGTGCAGCCTTAATCAACAAATTGCTTTGTGAGCGGGGTCGGGGGGGCGGGGAATGCTTTTTTATTTACTGTTTTTAAAAAGAAGTAACATAAACCAAAAGAAATAGCAGTAACATGAAGCAGGAATCTTATCTGAATGGTTTCCTTCCTCTGCAGGTTACATATATTTTTTCAATGGACCGCTGCAGTTCGAATTCAACATCTGGAGTGAAAGAATTATGCGGGTCTTGACCACCACCTCCATTTTCTGGTGCTGATTGCTCTGGATCAGGTTCTGAACTGTGGGGAAAATGCATTCCATGAAAAATTATACTGCAGATGTTTGGTTTTATATGTGTGTGTGAGAGAGAGTGAGTACGGTAAGGTAAAGGTAAAGGACCCCTGGACTGTTAAGTCCAGTCAAAGGAGACTATGGGGTGTGGCACTCATATTGCTTTTCAGGCCAAGGTGAGAGGGCTCAGCTACATGAGTCAAAAAACAATGATTTGAATGCATTATAAACATGCAACACCAGATGGCGCCAGAGAGCAGAATTTTTTTCCCTACGCAATTTTCCATAGGTTTTTTTCCTTTTGTTATAACAATCTAATTTCTGACTTATTTATAGCAGGTTTTTCCCCTGTGTGTAGATCCACCTAGTGAGTGTGAGAGTCTTTGAGTGTGTGTGTTTTAACCAGTCAGCTTGATTCTGTGAACAAGCTCTTTGCCATTCTTCCTTTGACTTTGTTTTGTGTATATGAGGCTGTATAGCACTACATCCATCAGTCTGGAACTGAAATAAAAAATGTTTTTCAACGATAGCATTCATTACAGTTCATAAAAGATGACAGAAGAAGCAGGCAACATTCCAGTTAGGTGCTGATCGAAAAACTGGCCCTGTAGAATTATACTACTCGAGAGCTCAAAGTGAACAAGCAACTTGCTGTTTGTTTATTTATTTGTGGCATTTGCATCCTGCCCTTAAGTCAAACAGGCTCTCAAAGGGGCTTGCCAAAAATCAGTTTTTAGATGGTCCCTGGACTCAAGCTTACGAAATATAAAAAGACACAGCACACAAGGAAAAGGGAATGGGCAGGAGGAGGGAAGAGCAAGCTCAGGTACACATTACAGTTCTTACAGTGCAGCTGAGGGCATCAACACTTGACTGATGCCAGTGGTGGTTCTGGGTGTCTTGCCCTGATAAAGAGTGGATCTCCACAGAAGCACCATTTCCTCCCAGTACAGATCTTGAAGCAGGCCAGGCTCCTGTCATGTTGCTATTCTCTCCGGCAGCTTGTGAAAGAGACTTGGCAGCTTTCAGGATGAAGTCCTGAAATGCTACAGACGAAGGCAGAGCTTCCATCTCCAGGATGGTTTTAACCCATGGTTTTAAAGATGCAGCGCACAGGGATGTTACCCTGCGAAAGTGGTCCATTTCATCAGCCTCCTGTCCATTTGGGGAGATACCTTTCAGTCATGGCTTCCAGGACAGCATACAGATAAAACACTCACAATTCCCCAACAATTCTCAGAGTGGTTTAACAACCAATACCTCTTCAGAGGGAACTCTGGGAACTGTAACTATGTGAGAAGAACAGGAGGTCTCCTAGCAACTCTCAGCACCCTTAACAAACTACAACTCACAGTACTGTACATTTGTGGCAGTATATTTATTTTTGCCTTTAACCACGTGCTGTTCACGGTCAATTTCTCTTGCCCCATTCTCAGTTAGAATCTTAACCGCTGATGACATTGCGAGGACAGTTGTGGTTTCAAAGGGATATTATTTTGCTAGGAGGTTTATTCCAAGGATATGGTGTCAGAGTTTTGATGACAACATTATTTTCTCAGAGTTTAGAGAGAGACGGTTGTGTCATAACATTTCTCCCTCCCTCCTGCTGTCCCCATATGCTCTTGAAAGGAAGAGGAGATAGGTGTTTTACAAAGAAATTTGTTGGGGCAGACAATTTCACAATATAGCTTTTCATAAGCAAATCCCTTCTTTGGTGTCTCGGCAACTAATGATGCCCATTTCTCTGTTCCCATGCGCAGTCTTCATTTCTCCATTTTGTTTTTCTTTTCTTTTTTAAAAAATCAATTTTTATAAATCCATAACATCACAGCATCATACAATATACAATTCTAAGAAGAACTTTAGTGTAAGGACCACAATAGCTATACTGTGCATGTCAATTCATAACATGTTAAAAGAGAAAAGTCGCAAACACACAAAATCTATCCCCTTCGCAAGGACCATAAAGGGTTGTTTATCCAGGGAGGTGTCTCAGTAATAAATCTAATCCAAAAGATTTCTGGAGAAGTGGAGGTTGTATTGCACCTCTCAGACTGGCCACATAATACAAAAAGGGCCCCACATTTCTGCAAACTTTTCTCAGTTTTGAGCTCCTGGTTTGAAGTACACTTGCAGACATTCCATTCATGCCACCCAAAGGGCCTAGACTGTTCGAAGGAGTCATGTTTTAATTCCATTCATTCATTTCTACATTTATATCCTACACGGCCTCCAAGGAGCTCAAGAAGGTGTCCATGATTCTCCCCCTCCCTATTTTAGCCTCACAAAAACTCTATGAGGTAGGTTACTCTAAGACAGGCATGGCCAAACTTGTCCCTCCAGCTGTTTTGGGACTACAACTCCCATCCTCCCTAGCTAACAGGACCAATGGTCAGGGATGATGGGAACTGTAGTCCCAAAACAGCTGGAGGGCCAAGTTTGGCCATGCCTGCTCTAAGAGGATGTGTCTGGCCCAAGGTTACTCTGTGAGCTTTGTGGCTGAACCCTGGTTCTCCCAGCTCATAGTCTGACACTTTAACCTCTATACCACACAGTTAGCACTCATGCCCTCCCCATAACCATGACTGTCCAGACCTTTTTGCTTGGGGTGGGGGAGATACCAGAGAAGCAAGGGGCAAGGTTGGATCTCACCTCCCAGCTATTAATTTTGCACTGGGCTCCATCACACACACTCAAAATGTTTGGTTTTTCTTGTAGGCGCCTGAAAACAGGACCAAAAGCCTTTGCTTCTGGCTTGTTCTGGGCTCCACCCTCTGGCCTCCTTGCTCAATAGGTTCCCAGACTGTAGGATTTCAAGAGCTGCCTGTTCTACTCCTAACACACAAGTACAGAAAGCTCAGTTACTCCTGCTTCCTTCGCACCTGACTAAACTACCAAAGCCACTGAGTCCGCCATTGCTCTCTGCACCTTAAGTTGTGTGTATGCTTTGGGTGGGTGGGGGAGGGAGCTTGCCAGACAATTCAGGGTGGGGTTGGCAAAAGTGTCAGAGGCTGGGTGACGGCTCCCCATCTCTGTGTCAGGAGCATAGAAAGCTGCCTCATACTCAGTCCATCCAGGTCAGTATTACCTAACCTGCCAGGGGCTCTCCAGGGTTCAGACAAAGCATGCCTAATCCTGCGTCGAGATTTGGGGTACTGAACCTGTGACCTTCTGCATGCAAAGCAGATGTTCTACCACTGAGCTAATGTCAGTACAGTGGTACCTCGGGTTAAGAATTTAATTCGTTCCGGAGGTCTGTTCTTAACCTGAAACTGTTCTTAACCTGAAGCACCACTTTAGCTAATGGGGCCTCAATTTCTGTCCTCATCCTGAAGCAAATTCTTAACCTGAGATAATATTTCTGGGTTAGCGGAGTCTGTAACCTGAAGCGTCTGTAACCTGAAGCGCCTGTCACCTGAAGTACCACTGTATTACCTCCTCTCACATTTACCAGCAATCTGAGGGCAGCACACATGCACACACACCCCACAATCCAACACCAAACATGTTTTGCAGGTATTGCAGGAGATGAGGATTTTAAAAAGCAGGGTTTTCCTGCATATTTCAGTGCCTCCTCCCTTCCTTAGGGGTCCCCCACCCCTTCCTCTCCTCACCCCCCATTTTACTGCCTAGTGCATCTATTTGTGAGGCATGCCTTGTACTAATTGGGGTTGAGCGATTTAATATTGGACATAACAGTGGGTCTTCGTTTGTGGCTCCTGGAGTGCAGGGGAGCATTAAATAAACTTCCTATAGATGGTTGAGAGTAAAGGGAAACCCTCCAAGCCAACACTAGGTGTCACTTTCCACTTCTTATTTAACTTGCAACCGGAAGATGTGCTGTAACAACAGCCACACCATTAACAATCACAACAAGGGTAGGCAGGCATCTTCAGAAGGTCTCTCCAGACATACAATTTCTCCTTTACTGGCCTCCGTTGGTGCAGCACAGAATCCACAGCTCCACCTGCCAAACATGCAGGTGGATAGGATCCTTGTTAGTGGCAGCCCATGAAAAGTCCCCAAACCTGCCATCCCAGGACAGAGGAGGGGAATCAGCCAGCCCTAGGCAGGCACAACAATTTGCCAGCTCCTGCCTTCTGCCTCAGCCGGAATGAGCGGCAAGGCTGTGGATACAGTCATGGCTCGGTCACTTGGTTAAACTCCACCAGTCCCTGGCTGGGGACTGGATCACAGCCTTAGTTATGCATCCTGGTTTTCAAAGCCTGCTGGTTTTATCTGTATGCTATTAAAAATTACCTTATAGTTTTATGTACAGAGTTTGATTGTCTACGGGCAACATAATGGTTCAGGTTTGCACATTTGGAGTTAGAATCATAGAATCATAGAATCATAGAGTTGGAAGAGACCACAAGGGCCATCGAGTCCAACCCCCTGCCAAGCAGGAAACACCATCAGAGCACTCCTGACATATGGTTGTCAAGCCTCTGCTTAAAGACCTCCAAAGTAGGAGACTCCACCACACTCCTTGGCAGCAAATTCCACTGTCGAACAGCTCTTACTGTCAGGAAGTTCTTCCTAATGTTTAGGTGGAATCTTCTTTCTTGTAGTTTGGATCCATTGCTCCGTGTCCGCTTCTCTGGAGCAGCAGAAAACAACCTTTCTCCCTCCTCTATATGACATCCTTTTATATATTTGAACATGGCTATCATATCACCCCTTAACCTCCTCTTCTCCAGGCTAAACATGCCCAGCTCCCTTAGCCGTTCCTCATAAGGCATCGTTTCCAGGCCTTTGACCATTTTGGTTGCCCTCCTCTGGACACGTTCCAGTTTGTCAGTGTCCTTCTTGAACTGTGGTGCCCAGAACTGGACACAGTACTCCAGGTGAGGTCTGACCAGAGCAGAATACAGTGGCACTATTACTTCCCTTGATCTAGATGCTATACTCCTATTGATGCAGCCCAGGATTGCATTGGCTTTTTTAGCTGCCGCGTCACACTGTTGGCTCATGTCAAGTTTGTGGTCAACCAAGACTCCTAGATCCTTTTCACATGTACTGCTCTCAAGCCAGGTGTCACTGCAATCGCAGCAAGTCGCTGCAATCGCAGCAAGGCAGACTGAGCTTAATTCATCTGCATGGTAAACACTGGTTTGCCAAGTTTTAAAACTGAACATAAGAAGAGCCTGCTGGATCAGGCCGGTGGCCCATCTGGTCCAGGAAGCAGGATTTGGGCACAAGAGCACTGTGCCCTCTGTGTTTCCCAGCAACTGGTATTCAGAAGCATTGCTGCCTCCAAGAGAATAGCCATAACGGACAATAGCCATCAATACCTTTTCCCTCCATAAAACCTCTCCTCCATTCTTGTACCTGAGCGACTCCTGAATTTGGAGCGTAAAGGGCAATCCTATGGCAAGGTCTGCTGAGATGAGTAGCTTAGGATGCAGCAGATTTCTCTGTCCCTGGCTCAGCCGAAGATAAGACACCATAATTTGCTAATCCTCGTTCACCTGGGGCTCAGCCAAAACTGTAAATCCCAAACCAGGGATGTGGCAGTGGTGCAGTATGGTGAAACATGAGTGGAGGGACTTAGGCTGGAGCCTATGTCCATTCAGCTTGGCCATGTGCCCTGGCAACCCAGCGCAGAACACTGTTTTAAAGGCTTGATTTCCCTCTACCAGCTCCACTGCCGAATGGGACTTGGATCTGATGCAACTTTACCCTGTCTCAACTGACATTGGCTTGCCTTACAATAACCATAGAGTAGTTCTGGAGACAGAAGCAAAGTCCTATGTTGTATGCTGATGATTCAGTGAGTGGAGTCCTGCACAAAATCTGCCTGCGCCTAAGGTGAACACTCCTTTGGAGTGGAAAGTGTCCCGGGCCCTTGCTATTCTGACAATAATCCCCAAAGCAAACAAATAGGAGCCAGGCCTGTCAACTGGCATGATGTCTAGCTAGCTAGGTGAAGAGGGCAGTTGTCGGAAGAACATAGGCTATGCTTTAAAAGTAAACAAATGCATTTTATTTTATTAATAAACCAAATAAACCAAAGATAAAGAGCATAAATAAATACTATTACAGCAGGTTGAAAGCAGCTTTGAACTTGTTGTTCCAAAATATTACAAAACTGCCTATTTTCCTATAAACCTATCAGGCTGATTTATATGAATTATTTTGTAATAAATTAGCTGAATCATAATTACTATGGACCAAATTTTCTCAATCCATTCAGCTATAGCAGGAGATATGCTCACCCGCGCAACCATTTTTAGCTATTACAATCTTTGCAGCAGTTATAAGGTTAAACACGATTGCTTGGCCATTTCCCAGAGTTGTTGTTGTTTAGTCGTTTAGTCGTGTCCGACTCTTCGTGACCCCATGGACCAGAGCACGCCAGGCACTTCTGTCCTCCACTGCCTCCCGCAGTTTGATCAAACTCATGCTGGTAGCTTCAAGAACACCATCCAACCATCTCATTCTCTGTCGTCCCCTTCTCCTTGTGCCCTCCATCTTTCCCAACATCAGGGTCTTTTCCAGGGAGTCTTCTCTTCTCATGAGGTGGCCAAAGTATTGGAGCCTCAGCTTCACGATCTGTCCTTCCAGTGAGCGCTCAGGGCTGATTTCCTTCAGAATGGAGAGGTTTGATCTTCTTGCAGTCCATGGGACTCTCAAGAGTTTCCCAGAGTAACGTATTTTAAATAACCAAGTAGAAATATTCTAGGTCCCATACGTATATGACATCCTAACATAGTGGAGATATTAGCCTAAACAGATTTCCAGAATATTTCTACCTGAGAACAATTCTCAAAGGTAATCTGCTCAAAGGTAATCCACATCTCCAGTATTTATCCGATCCTAACATATATTAAATTTAATTTATAAGGTGTTAAATTTCATTGATAGAGGCCTTTTTGTGTGACAGTACTCACTGGTATAGAGAACTACCACTTCTTATTTTTTGGTCTATGGGAGCCATTTTGTGCTGCCACTTTTGCCAATGTATGAGTACCAGCATCTCGTGTTTTTTTTACCTCCAAACTCACTGAACATATGGTTGTTTCCAAAGCTGGCACAATGTGACTTCTATTTCCTTTTCTCCCCCTGAACCCTCACTCTCTGAAGCTGGAGGGAAGAGGAACTCCCATTGTGTGCATGAAAGTCCTTTGCACCAGCAGAGCAGCAGCACTGGATATGTCTCAAAACCAGTAGCCTAGGGCAGGGACATCCAACTCCCAATAGACAGCAATCTACTCACAGTGATCTACCCATTGTCGCTGGGTGGACCAAAGTGGTTTAGGTTTTTTTTTAGAAAGCCAAAATTCATGAACTTTGGGGGGAAAGGCAAAGTTGTTGAGCTTTTTTAAGGAAGCCACAGTTGTTATTTCCCCCCTTTTGGGGGGGATGGGGGAGGAGATCACTAAGGGGCCAAAGATCTAACAGGATCTACCAGGAACACCCTCTGATCTACTAGTAAATCACTACCTGTTGGACATGCCTGGCCTAGGGTGTATTACAAATACAGGTACCCAGCATCTTCTGAAATGTTAGCAGTGTCCTTAAAGTACCCATAGCAGGAGCTACGGGTGAGAAAAATAAACACATTGTCCTTGTCATATCAAGAGTTATGGCCATATTAAGACTGCACATGGCAACAGATTGATAATATTACGCAGCGACTTGCTCGGTTTATGAGGAAGGGATTTTGTCATGAAATCTCCTTTCATAAATCATCAAAACAAACACTTAGTAAAAATTTCCTTTTTGTAACCACAGTTTCCCTCTTTCTCAGTATACAAGATAGGTTATGGGGGGAATGATACCTTGTAAGACATTTTTGAGCCTTTGAGGAAATCAGTTATTCTTCCTCTCATGGGCATATGAGGACAAGGCATTGTGATATGCTGCAATCTGTTCCTGAGACTTTGAGGAAAGAATGTTGCCATCGACAGCTAGTTTCCTTCTAGGGTCATTCTCACAACAAAACGAAAATTTCCTTTCTTGACCACAGTTTCATCTTTCTCTCAAGAGCTTATGAGGATATGTATCGAGCGGTAATGACATAGGGACAAATTTACCACAAACAGGAATCATCTGAAGGCAGCCAAATCTCTCGTTGTGTTTTACCATATTGAATCATGTTGTTGGCATCCATCTGTCTTGAGAGACAATGGAGTGTGCCTCCATGGTTGAAGTCAAACCACTGGAGAATCACAGCGACTGCCGTGGCTGCAGAGGGTCCTTTTCCTGAAACATACATGTAGTTGCCTGTGGAGAAATTCCAGTGCACAGCCTCCAGACCACCATCACTCAACGGAGTGCTTCCCAGGAAGTCCTGCTCCGGGGGGGGGGGGGGGACGGGGACGGACGGACGGATTTTGGCCCAAATCACCCTGGTGGAATAGGAAACCATCTTTAATCAATATACACTGTCTTGAGAACAAAAAGGCACAGAGGGGTTAATATATCTGGAGGCTGGGTAGCTTTCTCAAGTTGTGAGCCACTCCCCCTTCCTTTAAAAAAATAATAATATTATTTATACTTTTCAGATATATATATTTCACTGATTTTACAATCATTTTGACATTTTAAAACTTGACTTCCTTCCCCCTCTTTCTGCGGTTCCTTAAATTTATTTTTAAGATCTCCTGCATATCAAAATTCACTTAATAACTGCAGGTTATTACAATAATCCTGCCAGTGTTTCTATCTGTTTACAATTTATCTGCAAATATTCAATAAACCATTTCCATTCTTTTATAAAAAGTTTGTTATCTTAATTTCTTATTCTTCTGGTAAATTCTGCTGTTTCTGCATATTCCATAAGTTTTTGTATCCATTCTTCCTTTGCTGGAACAACTTCTTCTTTCCATTTTGGGTGAGTAACATTCTTGCCACTGTAGTGGCATACATGAATAAGTTTCTATGCAATTTAGATAGTTCTGTCCCTATAATTCCCAAGAGAAACGCTTCTGGGTTGTTTTTTTACAAACTTTATTTTAAACATCTGTCAGAGTTGCTTCCAGATCCTAGCTCACAGAGGATCACGCTAGCCAGCGATCATTAAGTAAAAGTCTTTATTGAGTTACAGTTTCCATTCTCAAGCTACTGCGTGCAACTCTACGTCTAGTGGCTAGATCGGCGAAGCTCCGTCTGAGTCTCCGCCCTTTGTGCACCAACTTAATATCCTAGCCCTGCTCCACCTTTTCCGCCTGACTGTTCTCCTCTGGGTCCCTCTGCCCCCGGGGTCTCTTCCTTCCTGGATTCTTCTGACGCCGACCCCCCGGACCCTCCTGTCTCCTTGCGCCGGGCTTTAGGACCTGGCTCTCTTTCAGGGCTGCCTACTGCGTCACTTTCCTGTGCATTTGAACTTGGCGCGCGCGCCCAACCTTCCACTTTCCGTCTGACTGTTTCTTCGCTCCCCGATGGAGGTGTGGCCACTCCTGACTCATGCCCTCCCCCCTGTTGTGAGCTGCCAGCGCTTAATCCCTGGCTCCCTTCCTCTTCCCTGCTCTCTGGCGGTGACGCTGGTCCCGATTTCCAACTGCTCTCCTCTGAGTCCCCTCTGGCTCTATCTTGCTGGGGTGTCCCCCTAGGCTCCCCCCTTGCCCTGGCCACTGGTGCTCCTTTCTGTGAATCTTCCGATTCACTGGAAAGACTCGGAGATCTCGGGTCGTCGTCATCACTCATCTTTTCTTCTGCCTCCTCCCCCTCGCTCTCTGTTTCCTCCCTTGCCCTTGCCTCTGCTCCTGAACCCCTGACATCCATCCCCCCCCCTCGAAGCCCCCCGTTCCCCCCTCCCCTCCTTCCGGTGCGGGAGCTGGGTGCTGCTGTGTCAGAGGGACGAACGTCGGATACAGTTCGCTTCTCGTGGCGGGCCTCCATCTGAAGTCTCCCGGTTCTTCCTCCCTGCTCTCGTCGACGACGGTCACCTCCTCTTCCATCTCTGTGCCGCCGTGCTCGAAACCAGGGTCGTCCCCAAAAACGTCCATGTCCGTCTCTCCCTCACTTCCTCCTGGCGGCGTTGCTCGTCCTGGACCTTCCAGCCACTTCCTGCGCCACTGCTCCTCTGGTCTATCGTCCCACCAATACGAGGGTTCAGAGGCAGATCCCGAGGGTGACCCCTCCGGGGAATGGGCGTCTCGTATCGGGTCCTCGTCCGAGTCGAACCCCCGGAACGTGCTGGCAGAAAGCGTGGGCGTGAAAAGCCAGTCGTCGAAAAAGTCTGCTGGCATTGGTCTATGTGGGAAGAGGGCATGAAACTCGTCTTTGAGCAGAGGTTCGTCCAAGGCGTAGCCCGGCACCCAGCTGTTCGCACTGGCCAGGGTGCCCTCCTTGGCGAGAAGGTATTCTACCCCCTCTTCCCCCCATCTGGAGTCCAAAATCTCCGTGACTTCGTTGATGCGCTCCTCCTGTGCCACTCCCGCGTGCCCGGTTCTTTCTCTGAGCGGACTCGGTGCCGTTCCGGGTTCCTGAAACCTGTGCGGTGCCTTGTAGGGAGTGAGCACCGATCTGTGGAACACCGGATGCATTCTGGAACCCTCCGGAAGCGCCAGCCTGAAAGCCACCGGGTTGACCTGCTCTTCGACTTGGTAGGGCCCCAGTTGCTTATGCCCCAGCTTCTTCTTGGCCAACGACCTGGCCGGCACTGCGTGGGCTGCTAACCAGACCCAGTCCCCCACATGGATCTCTTCGCCAACTCTTCTGTGTTTGTCCGCCTGCACCTTGTATGCATGTTTGGCCAGCTCCAGGTGCCGCCGCAGCTGATCGTGGACCTCCTGCAACTCCGACGCGAACGCATCTGCTGTCTGCGGCTCCCCCTCCCCCATTATTTCCAGTCCCGGGAAGGTTCTGGGGTGCCTCCCGTTGTTGGCGAAGAACGGCGTGACCCCCGTGGACACGTGCTTCGTGTTGTTGTAGGCGAACTCGGCGAGCGGCAGGTAATCCACCCACGTCGCAGGCTGTTGATTCGCATAACACCTCAGGTACTGCTGCATGATGGCATTGACCCGCTCCGCTTGCCCGTTGGTCTGCGGGTGTCTCGCCGACGCCAGGTTGATCTTGACGTTCAGGAAGCCCATCAGCTTCTGCCAGAAATTCGAGATGAACTGCCGCCCCCGGTCGGACAGAATAGACCGTGGCAGACCGTGAACCTTGAACACGTGGTCTATGAACAGTTTGGCGGTTTGCTCCGCCGTGGCCACCTTAGCACACGGGATGAAATGTGCCATCTTGGAGAACAAGTCCACCACCACCAGCACGGCCGTCTTGCCCCTCGAGCTGGGCAGATCCGTGACAAAGTCCAGGGCCACTCTCTCCCATGGTTCGACCGGAGTTTGCAGCGGTTCCAACAGTCCGGCCGGCGGTCTGTGCACTGGTTTGGCCCTCTGGCAGGTGTCACACCTCGCCACGTAGTCCGCGACCTCCCCTCTCATTCCGGGCCACCAGAAGTCCCTGGCGACTAATTCCACCGTCTTCTCCTTGCCAAAGTGCCCGGCAGTGGGCGCGTCGTGCAGCTGCTGCAGTACCTTGGCGCGAAGTTCGTCTCCCGGCACGTAGATGGCCCCTTTACGGACGAGCAATCCATCTCTCAGCTGGAACTCGTTGGTCGCTGCCATGCCCCTTTGCACCTCTGCCATCTTTGCTTGCGCGAAGGAGTCATCCTGCAACGCTCGTCGCACCGCCTCCAGGTCCACTGTTGCCGCAGCGCACGCCCACACTGTTGGTGCGAAGATGTGCATGGCGGCCGCTGGCGTGGCGTCCTCCAGATACTGTGGCTTACGGGAGAGAGCGTCCGCCATGATGTTGGTGTCCCCCGGGACGTACTCTATTCGGAAGTCGAAGTTCGCAAAGAACTCAGCCCAACGTATCTGCCTCTGGTTCAGGAACTGTGCCGTGCGCCAGTGCTCCAGATTCTTGTGGTCCGTGCAGACCTGCACTGTGTGCTTGGCGCCGATCAGGAAGTGCCTCCACGCTTTGAACGCTGCATGAATGGCCAGCAACTCCCTGTCCCAGATGGTGTAGTTCTGTTCGGACTTGCTGAGCTTCCTGGAGTAAAACGCTCCCGGACGCCAAACCCCCTGCGGGTCTTTCTGCAGCAGGACTGCTCCCACGGCTCTGTCCGAGGCGTCTGTCTCGACCCTCATCGGCCTGCTGGGGTCGACATGCAGCAGCTGCTCTTCCGACGCGAAGAGACGTTTGAGTGCCTGAAAGGACCACTCCGCCTGCTCTGTCCAGATGAACTTCTTTTTCTTGGAGCTAAGCGTGTCTGTGATGGCCGCTGTCTGCATAGCGAAGCCTTTGATAAACTTGCGATAGAAGTTCGCGAAGCCGACAAACCGTTGGACCTCCTTCCGGTTGCGTGGGCTTTTCCAATCCAACACCGCTCGAACCTTGGCGCTGTCCATGGCGAGCCCCTTGTCAGACAACTTGTAGCCCAGAAAATCCACCTCCGTCACGTCGAATTGGCACTTCTCCAGCTTGGCGTAGAGCCTATGCTGCTGCAGCCTGCTCAGCACTTCCTTGACGTGTCTGTCATGCTCCTGCTGCGATTCCGAAAAGATCAGGATGTCATCTAAGAAACAGACGCACGTCTTGTAGAGGAGCCCCGCCAACACGTGATGCATGAACGCTTGAAAAACGTGGGAGCCATTTTGCAATCCAAAAGGCATAACTCTATATTCGTAGGTGCCCAGTGGCGTGAACATGGCTGTCTTCCACTCATCTCCTTCCCGCATGCGAATGAGGTTGTACGCCCCTCGCAGGTCTAACTTGGTGAACACGCTGCCCTTCCGTACCTTTGCGAGGAGGTCGTCGATTTGGGGCATGGGGAAGTCCGATGGCTTGGTCACACTGTTTAAGATGCGATAGTCCACTACAAGCCTTTTTTGGGGCGTGTCCCGCTTCTTAACAAAGAATACAGGACTGCCCCCCGCTGCCTTGGACTCCCGGATGAAACCGCGTTCCAAATTATGATCTATGAACTCTTTGAGTTCCTGCAGTTCGTCCTCAGACATGGAATACAGCTTTCCTTTAGGCAGCGCCGCCCCTGGCAGCAGGTCAATTTTGCAGTCATATGGTCTGTGGGGGGGCAGCCTGTCTGCCTCCTTCTCGCAGAAAACCTCCAAAAATTCTGCGTACTTGTGGGGAATCGCTTGCAGCGTGCCTAGCAGCAGCTGTGACTCCTCTTCCTCTCCTTCCTGCCGGGGCACGATGCAGTGTTCAGCACAAAAGGAAGAGCCGAAGGTCAGCTGCCTCTGGTACCAAGCCAGCGTTGGGCTGTGCTTGTCCAGCCAACTCATGCCCAATACAATGGGCGTGTCCGATAGTTGAGTGACGTTGAAGCTGATGATTTCCCTGTGATTCCCAAGCCGCATCACCATTGGTGGCATCTGCTTCACCACTTGCCCCCCTAGCAGCTCCCTGCCATCCACCGTGACAACCTGCAGGGGCAGCGTGGCAGGCAGCAACTGTATAGCGTGCCGGTCGACAAAGTCCTGCCCTATAAAGTCCGCATTGCTTCCTGAGTCAATGGTGATTGGCACGTCCATGGTGATTCCATTGGGCAGCTGGAGCGATGCGGTGAGCCTCACCACTGGTTTGGGCGGGAGGGGGTCCATGGGCGGTAAAATCTCTGGGGACTGCTTCACTGACACGTCTGGCTGGGCCCCAGTGCCTCTTCCTCCAGCCAGACATCGTCGTTTCCCTGCTGTGGTACTCCTTGCTGCGTTGCTGCAGTTACCATTGCTGAGGCTGCAGTGTGCTTGTGGAGCCTCCGGGGACACTCTTTCGCCATATGCTGTGGATCCTCGCAGATATAACACTTCCTGTTCCCTCTAGGAGGCTTCGCTTTCACTGTTGCCGGTGCTAGGGCTCTGGCTGCTGACTGAGCCCTTGCACTTCCAACCTCCATAGGTTCCACCCCTCCTCCTGGTGGATGCGTGGATTGCGCACGCGCTGCTTCTCTGGGAAGGAAGGAGGAGCCCCTGGCTGGTTTGCGCCCGCCACGCCCTTCGTCCCTGCTCCACGGACGTTCTTCCAGCCGCACCCCCACTGCCAGCGCCCTCTGAACGATCTCCTGCGTGGTCCGGGGTCTCTCCCCCCTTGCAATTTCATCTTTAATCGAGCTGTGCAGCCCCTCCCAAAAGAGGTCTCTCACAGGGGCCGAATCTCTGTCCCATTCCAGGGCACTGACCAAAGCGAAAAAGCGGGCATGATATTGCCTTACGCTGGCCCTCCCTTGCCTTAGTCCATGCACCTCCTTCCGGGCAAGATCCACGTCAATGCTTGATAAAAAACACCCATCCATCGCTTTAATAAAGGCATCCGCATCTTGGAGCGCCGGATCCCTATCTCTCCATAGATTGCGCAGCCATGCTTTAGCATCCCCATGCAAATGGGACATGATGAATCCCACCTTCTCTTGCTCATCTCTAAAGTCTTTATTCAGCAGTTGCAGTGCGCACAGTACATCTGCTCTAAAGTTGGGGTACTGTTGCAGATTCCCATCGAAGTGAGAGACCAGACCGCCTGTTCGTCTCGCCAACCCAATTCCCTCCTGTTTGGGTGTCAGTTGCCCTTGCTTAGTAAGCATGTCCAACCTGACCTGGAGATCCCTGCAGGCGGCAGCTGCCTCCTCCTCTCTCTTCCTGGATGCGAGAGCCTCGGCATTCAGTTGTGACACTGCTTCTCTGAGTTCCGCTATCTGCTGCTCAGCCGTCATGTCGTCTGCCGTTCGTGAGCTCGCTAGTAGGCACCTGCTTCTCTCCTCACCTCGAGGCTGTAGATGCCCACAATTAAGAGACGGAGCTTACTGTCAGAGTTGCTTCCAGATCCTAGCTCACAGAGGATCACGCTAGCCAGCGATCATTAAGTAAAAGTCTTTATTGAGTTACAGTTTCCATTCTCAAGCTACTGCGTGCAACTCTACGTCTAGTGGCTAGATCGGCGAAGCTCCGTCTGAGTCTCCGCCCTTTGTGCACCAACTTAATATCCTAGCCCTGCTCCACCTTTTCCGCCTGACTGTTCTCCTCTGGGTCCCTCTGCCCCCCGGGGTCTCTTCCTTCCTGGATTCTTCTGACGCTGACCCCCCGGACCCTCCTGTCTCCTTGCGCCGGGCTTTAGGACCTGGCTCTCTTTCAGGGCTGCCTACTGCGACACTTTCCTGTGCATTTGAACTTGGCGCGCGCGCCCAACCTTCCACTTTCCGTCTGACCGTTTCTTCGCTCCCCGATGGAGGTGTGGCCACTCCTGACTCATGCCCTCCCCCCTGTTGTGAGCTGCCAGCGCTTAATCCCTGGCTCCCTTCCTCTTCCCTGCTCTCTGGCGGTGACGCTGGTCCCGATTTCCAACTGCTCTCCTCTGAGTCCCCTCTGGCTCTATCTTGCTGGGGTGTCCCCCTAGGCTCCCCCCTTGCCCTGGCCACTGGTGCTCCTTTCTGTGAATCTTCCGATTCACTGGAAAGACTCGGAGATCTCGGGTCGTCGTCATCACTCATCTTTTCTTCTGCCTCCTCCCCCTCGCTCTCTGTTTCCTCCCTTGCCCTTGCCTCTGCTCCTGAACCCCTGACAACATCTTTTTAATTTCATTGTATATTATTCCCCAGTAAGCCTTAACCTTACCACAAGACCACAACATATGATAAAAAGAACCTTCTTTCTCTTTACGTTTCCAACACTTATTGTTTCCCCTTCCTTGCTCACTTCTTTTTGAGACCTGTCATGGCTGCCCATCTTAAGTAAAAGAAGCTGTTAAAATCTTGTCGCTGTGTCTGTCTTTCCTAGCAATAAGACAAAAGTTCTGCTCTGTGATGTACATAATACCATAGCTGTCAAGCGCTCCTTATTTGGCGGGACAGTCCCTTATCCCAGCGCCATGTCCCGCTGCTGTCCCTTATTGATGATGTCTCTTAAATAAGCTACTGAAGGTAATGGGGCCCTTTCTATATCCAGCTGTCCTTTGTCAACAACAAATTGTTGCTGTTTTTTTGTATTGAATATATGCTATATGGTAATTTATGGACCTAATAGGTATCTAAAGCCATTTGCATGCAACAAAATATGTATTTTATCAAAGTAATTGTTGATCCCTTATTTTGGCTGCTGATCCCTTATTTTCAAGGCTGCTGGTCCCTTATTTTCAAATCTGTAAGTTGGCAGCTATGCATAATACCCCAGTCTATATGTCCCTAAGTAATAACACGCCAGGTTATTAAATAACAGGAAGCCATGCTTGCTGTTACATGCAATCTGATTAGGACAGTGTGCCAGCTGAAGTGAGCATGGCCTGGAGATAAGCAAATGATGATGAGCCTTTTTAATCTCACATTCCTAGCATTTGGACCACACTACATTCTGTCAATCTTCCTTTTCCCCTCTAAAGGCCTTGGGCAGTTCAAATGAAGCTCCAAAGCAAGACAGGAGCTCAAAGTGCCATACCTGGTTGTCACACACCCAGTTTTAACCCCACAATAACCCTGGGAGATGGGTTCAGCTACGAGACTGTGACTGGCCCTAACATTACCCAGTCAACTTAATGGCTAAGTGTGGCATTTAAGAAACTTGCAGGTATGTGAAGAAGCTCATTCCATCACAAACTCCTTCTTTCAGTACAATATTTTGACTTACTAGAATTCTGTCTGCAACCTCCCTAAGATGACCTGTTGAACAGGAAGATAAGAAAAATTAGGAAAAAACTTATTTTTGGTAATTGGCTTTCTAAAAACGCTAAAGTCTGCTTATTTCCTCTTTTCAAGTACATCTAGCAAAGGAATAAGTATTAAGCCGGCATTTGAAAATGGGTATCTTGGAATGTGCCATTTCTTACAATACTGGTGATTATGAGGTTTTGTGGTTTGTTTGTTTTTAAACAACTTAATGCAGGCCAACAACAGAAGCGCTTGTCAGTTTCGGTTCTCTCACTTCCTCATGTTTCCATCATAAAGCTGGTTCTCCACATCTCTGTAGCGATCTGAAAATTCTCTTTTTAAAAATCCTCATGGAAACTATTCAGTGTTTTGGTGCAAATTTCTCCTCATAAACACATTTTTGTGTGCAGTTTTGACTGACGTGCACATGCTTGCAAGCAATTTATCCTAATATCATTCATTTTCACACATTATTTTCACTAGTATATTCATTTTTATGAACATCCCCCCCAATATATCCATTTTTGTAAACGTTGATTTGTCAGAGAACTGCGATACAAAATTCGGATAAGTGCAAATTTAGAAGAATAGCTGTCCTCATAATGTTTCAGAAAGTAATTTGACTTTAAATGTGAATTAATCCCCAATTCCTAATACTGACCAAGGTCTTCCGAGGTTTGACATCTACTGTGATTGCAAGCGTAACGTGGATTGTGCTTCAAGGGACGTCAGGCCCACATATTGGGTAGGTCGGAGCCTGAGGGATTGATTGATATGGGAGCAGATGGCCCAACAGGTATCTGGGTTCTAAGTTGTGTAGAGCTTTAAAGGTTTCAAGTCAATTCAGAAATATACTGGGAGCAAATACTTAAGCGTAGGTGAGGTGTTAAGCAGCCCACCACCTTGAAACAGCCAGAAATTTCTCCACTCTTTCACCACCATGTCAGGAAAAGCTGACCACCCAAACAACTGAATCAGTTTGGTCTGAACACCTCACAAACACGTCCTGATTTTGTTGTTCAGAAACCAGAGTGTGAAGCATCCCCTTTGAAAGCAACAGGCAGAGCCTATAAAAAATATCTAGCTTCCTTTCAGTAAATAACCATGGGCTGCCTTCTTAGGCAGGAAAACCATTAGGAGTGCACCAAGCATTCATTTGTTTCAGTGGCGCCAGTATTGAGAAAGGGAGCATTTGGTCAAAAAGCTTTCCCATCCCACCTCACTTGCTGGGAATACAGCTTCTCTGAAGCTTTGTGTCTCTTTTTTTGCTCAGCGGTGCTGTTCAGACAAGACTTTAGGGAAGAATCCCAGAGCCCCACTCGGAAGAATAAGCAGGAAGCTCCCACCCCCAGGCCTGGTATAAACAGTGTGATGCTTCGCTTGAACCAAAGATGCAAATATTTCCCCAGCACATGATGTTTGATACCATCAAAGTACAAATGAGTCACTTCAGCAATCTATTCCTCCAGATTTCTGCAGGGCATTGAAACCATCTGTAGGACAAGACCTGCCAGAGAAAATAAAGAATTTATTTATGTATGTTACAGCAGCGGCAAGAGTCTTGATAGCACAAGGATGGAAGAATGAGGAAACCGCAACAAAAGAACAGTGGCGCGAGAAATTGAACTATGCAGAACTGGCGAAATTGACATACAAATTGCGAGATAAGGACAACTGTGACTTCAGAGAAGAATGGGAACTTTTTACAAATTACTTAAAAAGACAACAAAATGAACTGGACTCCATGGCAGGTTTTGCGTAAACATACACAAATTTATCGAGGGTTAATATAGTAGATAGATAATAAAAGGATATATACAATTTTACAGTATCAGAGAACAACATGAGACATCAGAGAGAGGAGCTGAGGAAAGTCTTGGGGGGGACTTTTTTTAAAAAAAATAATTTTTTTAATTTTAATTTATTTTTTTAAAAAAGAAGCCGTCTGCGGATCAAAAATGTAACAAAGCACATGCCACGTAAGGCTTGTCGGTGAAGTATGCTGGAGAAGGAGGAGAACACAGAAGGAGAGCCTGTGGGGAACTTGAAACGACCATTTCTTGACCACTAAGGGAGGGCTGCTCTCCACTAGTGAGTTGCTGGAAGAACCTTATGCATGGTTCACCAGGGTTATAGCAGGGGGCACTGGAAACATCGTAGAACCAGAGAGTTGGAAGGGACCTCAAATATTATCAAGTCCATCCTCTGCTGATGTAGCAAACCCATGGCTGCAGCATCCCTGATAATTGGCCACCCAATGGTCATGAGCTGAGATGGTTGAATAGCTATAATGAGCTTAGGAGAGATGTGACTTCCAAGTCAGCTGGTCCCCTTAGTAAAAACACACATTTATCATTTATTTCTCTTTATAAAAATATGTATATCTCAGTTTTCTCAAAGTGTCCAGAGAATCTCCCTCTCTTTAGATCAGAACTTAAAACAGCAATGAGCTGCCATGGTGTTTGACTGGCTCTGCTGTTGCACCTACACTCCGTCAACCTCCCTGTCCCGTCTCCATGTTCCTCTTGGTTACTGGCAGCAGCCTCTGTGTTGGGAAGCCAGGTGAGCGATGCAATTCCACCCCACTCTGCTCCACTAGCTGCTGCTGGAGAGCAGAAGACTAAATCTGTCCGCTTGCACTAGTTTTCCATTTCGAATGGTTCTCTCCCGTTGTGTTTATTTTGGAGCTCTGCATGTGTCCTGATGAATGTGTCTGGTCACGATGACTGGCGAGAAGCCGCCTGATGACTGAGTCTTCCTTTTCATCGGGTGGTGATTGGAAGGTTTAAGATTTCCATGGGTGGTGCAAAGGGACTGGTGAATCCATTTAAGAGAAAGAGGATTAGAAAAGAACACGTTCCTGAATAGCATATGCACAAACATAAAACAACACAAAGTTTTGAAGTGTACTGCTTTTCCAACTGCATTTTATGAAATTTCTACGTTTTTATACAACCCAATACACAATTTCATTTTTTCCTTTATTTTGTGTTGACCCCACCCCACCCCATTTTCCATGGAGTTGTTGTTTCTCCTCTTCTGCTGCACCCTGTAAAATACTCTTTGTTAAATCATAACCACAGTTCTATCATCTATTTACAGTGGTACCTCGGGTTACATACGCTTCAGGTTACATACGCTTCAGGTTACAGACTCCGCTAACCCAGAAATAGTACCTCAGGTTAAGAACTTTGCTTCAGGGTGAGAACAGAAATCGAGGCCCCATTAGCTAAAGTGGTGCTTCAGGTTAAGAACAGTTTCAGGTTAAGAACGGACCTCCGGAACGAATTAAGTACTTAACCTGAGGTACCACTGTACTTCTGTTGCTCATAGTTCAAATCCTGATCGCAAATTCATCCTAACTATAGTATTTCTTTAATTAGCAGTTTTGAAGCGTACGGCTGGTTGGGCATTGATGACTATCTGACAAAAAGTCTGTCAGTTAGCTACAAGGTGAAGTTTAAGGTGCTGGTATCAGCGTACAAAGCCATAGAAAGCTTGGAACCAGGCTACCTCAAAGATCGCCTCATCCACATCATCTTCTTTTTATATGCAAATGTTTAAACTGTTTTTTAATATGTGGAAGTGTTTTATATATCTGTTTATGTTACTTAATTCACAAACCACTTGTGGTTTGTATACACCACTTGACTGTTAAATCCTCAAAGCAGTTTCCAAAAGACAACACAGTAAAATAAGCAAAAATTCACAACCATCCTTTAAAATGTACATAAGTTAAAATATTAAAACAAATTAAAATTCAACTTTCGAAGCATCTGGGGAGACTTGTCGAAGCAAGAATATATGTCAAAAAGATATGTCATTATATTGTAAATCACTTCCAGGTGGCTTCATGAAATGAAATGAAATGAAATGAAATGAATTTATTGTTGTTGTTAGCCAAGTGTAGGTACTTTGTAATGCATGCTTTGTATGCACAATGGGGCTGAGAATACTATGTATTCCCAACAGCAAATATTTTAGCATGGGAAATGTCCATATGAAGCCTTAGAATCACATTCAGAAATGAAAAACCTGCTTTTTCCATCTTGCTGATTCAGCTTAGGCACTTGAGTTAAGTCCTTGGTTATGCTGTGCAACCTTCCAGGAAAACAAGCAACTGATATTTAACAGAATGTAACAGAAGTTGTGGGTAGCTATAGAAAAAGTGCCCTGCAAAATAAGTATAATTTGTTTTTGTTTATTTGGAACAAACTTTTGACTAAGTGCTAAAGTCCACCGTAAGAACAGAGGTCATGAGGTGAAGGCCTACCTTCTGTGAACGTTGCTTACATGAAACTGGCAGGAACAGAGAGACTGAAAACATTTCCGGTTGTCTCTCAAATATGGTACCCTTCAGTCAGAACTTCAAAAGCCACGTGAATCCAAACGAAATCTATGCGACCGTCAGCTCACTATTACACAAATATGTGTTCTCGGTTGCCTGCATTTGCTTGGCAACAGAGATTGCAGAAGTGGAAAAAGAAAAAACCAGCAACACCCCACCCCTAAGTATTGGTGCAAAATGTCTCAGTGAGGGCTGTGCATGCTCACAGGACACAAAATGCCGTTTCTCTATTGGCAGGGGGACATAAATGGAGGCAGCACTCCACTCTGCACCAGTGTGGATAATTCAAAGAATACAGAGCAGCAACAACAACAACAATAACAATTTATTATTTATACCATGCCCAGCTGGCTGGGTTTCCCCAGCCACTCTGGGCAACTCCCAACAGAATATTAAAACACGATAAAACATCAAACATTAAAAACTTCCCTAAACAGGGGTGCCTTCAGATGTCTTCTAAAAGTCAGGTAGTTGCTTATTTCTTTGACATCTGATGGGAGGGCATTCCACAGGGCGGGCACGACTACCGAGAAGACCCCCTGCCTGGTTCCCTGCAACCTCACTTCTCACACTGAGGGAACCACCAGAAGGCCCTCAGAGCTGGACCTCAGGGTCCAGGCTGAACAATGGGGGTGGAGACGCTCCTTCAGGTATACTGGACCGAGGCCATTTAGGGTTTTCAGGGTCAGCACCAACACTTTGAATTGTGCTCGGAAACGTACTGGGAGCCAATGTAGGCCTTTGAGGACTGGTGTTATATAGTCTTGGTGGCCATTCCCAGTCACCAGTCTAGCTGATGCATTCTTAATCAATTGTAGTTTCTGGGTCACCTTCAAAGATAGCACCACGTAGAGTGCATTGCAGTAGTCCAGGCATCCCCAACCTACGGTCCTCCAGATGTTTTGGCCTACAACTTCCATGATCCCTAGCTAACAGGACCAGTGGTCAGGGATGATGGGAACTGTAGTTCTAAACATCTGGAGGGCCAAAGGTTGGGGATGCCTGCAGTAGTCCAAGCGGGAGATAACCAGAGCATGCATCACTCTAGCGAGACAGTCTGCAGGCAGGTAGGGTCTCAGCCTGTGCACCAAATGGAGCTGGTAGACAGCTGCCTTGGACACAGAATTATAAAGATCGAACTACAGCAGGGGCTGGCAACAGCTGCTATTGGACTCCAAGTCCCATCAGCCCCAGAGAGGATGGCCAGTGGGCAGAGAGGATGGAAGTCCAACAGCGTCAAGCTAGCACCATGTTGGTTACCCCTGAACTACACATGCTTGTTTGCACATGTATATACACAAACAGTGCTTGCCAAGTAGCAAGAGTGTCAGGAAGAATCGGTGGGAGGGCTGATCTGTTTTCTCCATGTCTCCCAACTGTATCCAGAGGTCTACCTAGGCACCTCTTGCATGCTTGGCAAGGAGATGTGTTGGTGCCCCAACCCCATATCTTCCTTGGCAAGGAGCTGTATTGGTGCCTCCAAATCCGGAAGAGACCATGGGCCAGAAACTCAAAATAGTGCCGGCAGTAACTGTTGTAACAGCCCATGCCAGTGACCAGATTCCTTCTCCGAGGAGCCTGTTTGCCTCAGCCACCCAGGGCAGCAGAGGAGCAGCCCATGGAGCACGCAGATAGGCTGCTAGACCGTCTGAGTGGAGAGGCATGATTTTTGTGCATCCCTGAGCAGGGGGCAACCTAGCCCACCTCTAGGTATGCCCCTGATTGTCTCCTGCCTATTTCCCCTTCCCTACCCGTCCTCCAGCTCAGTCATGTTTTCCTTGCATCCAATTTCAGAGTTTGCCTGCAGGGAAATGGCAGGCCTAACAGGGGGTGGTCAGCAGAGAGGGGAAGATTTAAGCACATCCCACCCAGTCAAGTAAAGGTGAGCTCCTTTACTTCAGCCTTCCGCATCCTGGTGCATTCCAAATGTTTGGACTACCACTCCCATCAGCCCCAGCCATCATGACCAACAGCCAGGGATGGTGGGATCTACATCCCAAAATATGTGGAGGATGCCAAGCTGATGAAAGGTGCCTTACAGGGGAAATACAGGATTGAGAAACTCTTGTTTGCATCATAATATACTGTATATATAGTGCCACCCTAAATTAACTGGGGGGATTTATTTTTTAGAAAATGACTGGTGATCGTCTCTGCCAAATCTAAACACAGTGACAGGGTGTTGTGCTTTTAGTGAACTTTTGACACATGAAGGAAGGCTGGAAATTCCATGACTAGACTCCAGGACTTCCACTGTCAGGATTCTACCCTTCCCTTTAAAGCCCTCTAGTGCCTGGCCTCTTGTGCCTTCCAGTTCCTTGTGCTATTTCTTTCTAGGGTTGGGAGAGATACTTGATTCAGTTCATATTTAAATGTGAATCTGCTGAATCCTTACTTTCTGAAGCAGTACGTGAATTGAAATAGCCACCCTTTGAAATTTGCGCTTCTCCGAATATGTTGCACTTTTCTGAGTGTGTGTGTAAAAATAACATACAAAAATGCATTCTATTGGGGAAATCACTTTGCAAAAATGTGTATATTAGGAAACCCACATTAAAATGCTGACAAATTTTCACGAGATTTCAAAATAATAAATAAATCGCATACAGTGGTACCTCGGGTTAGGTACTTAATTTGTTCCGGAGGTCCGTTCTTAACCTGAAACTGTTCTTAACCTGAAGCACCACTTTAGCTAATGGGGCCTCCCGCTGCTACTGCTGCACCGCCACTGCAGATTTCTGTTCTCATCCTGAAGCAAAGTTCTTAACCCGAGGTAATATTTCTGGGTTAGCGGATTCTGTAACCTGAAGCGTCTGTAACCTGAAGCGTATGTAACCCGAGGTACCACTGTACTAATATGGAAATGTGAAGAACTGAACTGATCCCTAATCACTTTGGGGATGAGACTTATGCTTAATTATGCTCTCTAAAACCCCAATTACACATACGGTCAGGGTGAGAAAGACAGAGAGCAGGAGGCACCATGGTAAAACATCTGCCTTTTGTCCCGGTAGTCTTGGATTCAATCCCTGGCATCTGCAGATGGGGCTGGGAGAGACCTGATGTAAGTGGCCTAATTCAGTGTAAGAGAGCTCCCTATATTCCCAATCCCACTCAAAAACAGCAACAGCCAGGAAGCATCCTAATTCATCAGAATTACATTTCAATTTTACATTTAGCCTAAATCCAGGACAGTACTACATTCCATGTGGCTGTGGTAAACGCCAATGCTTTCTCGAGTTGCCCACTGCAATTCTTTATCTGTATTTAGGCGGCCAGTTGAATAAAAGGGAGCTGGGATATACTGTACACCATCCTGATTTCAAAAGGTCATCCCAACTGCTGGGTGGGATCACCCAGAGTTCTGGAGTGTGTTGCCAGCGATATGCTGATGATTCACGGCTCTGCTTCTCCTCTACATCTGCAGGTGTGGCAGTGGACGTGCTAGACCAAAGTGCTGCCTCAGTCATGGGCTGGATTACAGTCATTCAACTGGAGCTTATTCTAGATAAGGCTGAAGTGCTGTTAGTGGGTGCTTCCCTTGGCTGGCTGGTGCACGGCCTGCCTTGAATGGGGTTACCCAACCTCTGAAGAAGCAGGTGCCAGTGTAACTGGATAGCCAAGCTGCTTCAGTCACAAAGTGCCTTCCATCAGCTTCAGCTGGTGGTGCAGCTACTTCCCTGTCTGGCCAGGGATAGCCTAACTTCTGTTGTCCACACCCTGATAGGATAGATTACTGCAATGGCTTATATATGGGATTGCCTTCAAAGATAGTTTGGAAACTGCAGGTGGTGCAGAATTTGACTGTCAGGTTCCTGAACTGGGCAAAACAGTCCAAGCATAGAAATCCAATTCTGGCACAACTGCACCCAATTCAAAGTGCTGGCTTTGACTTCTTCTTCTTTAGTTCTTTTCATCACTTTGTTTGTAAATTTTATTTTCTGTTTTTTCATTTTACAATTGACATAGTCGTGACAGTTTTTGTCTTTTACAATCTAAAGAGAGAGAAAAGAGGAGAAAAAGAACCCCTCCCACCTCGACTTCCTTCCCCTCCCTTCTGTGGTTCCATGTAATATATCTTATTCCTGCCACACCTCCAAGTTTACCCTATTTATCATTTATTCTTTTAATTTTATAAAACAAATAAATACTGCGAATGTTTGCGTCAGTCCTGCTAATGTTTTTAGTTGTGTGCAACAGATTTTCAATTGTTCAATAAAGCATTTCCATTCCAAATCAAAATGTCTCTTTTCTTGATTTCTTAACCTTCTCATAAGTTTTGCCATTTCTGCATATTCCAAAAGTTTCTGTTGCCAGTCTTCTTTTGTTGGGTTTGTTTCTTCTTTCCATATCTGGGCAAACACCATTCGAGCAGCTGTGGTCGCATACAGAAATAAAACCTTTTTTTCTTTTGGCATCTCTATTCCTATTATTCCTAAAAGGAAAGCTTCTGGCTTCTGTACAAAAGTTATTTTAAACATTTTTTTCAACTCATAAACCATTTCCCAGAATGCTTTCTTCCTCTTACATAGGAAAAAATGTATCTTCTTTCTCCTTACATTTCCAACAAGTATCTGATTGTGATTTATAATTTTTTGCTAGATTACTAGATGTCAGGTACCATCTATACATCATCTTCATATAATTTTCCTTTATTCCAAAACAAGCTGTAAATTTTAAGTCTACATTCCACAATCGCTCCTATGCTGACAATTCTATATAGTGTCCTATATCCATTGCCCAATGTATCATTGTTGGCTTTTGTTTGTCACACCATTTTATACATTTTTGACATTACCTTCTTATTGTTATCTAGTAGATCTCTTTCTCTCTGTGTGTCTTATAAAGCCTCTCCCCCTTTTTTCTTTTTTTTTTAACTGGTGGCACTGGTGCTATGGAATTCACTCCCAACTGGAATATGAGATAAGCCGTCTGTACTGGCATTCTGCCAGCTTTTAAGCTTAAATGCACATGTATTCCCTTAATCACTCAAGTTGAGTCTCCTGTTTAATTGCTTTGTTGTTTTAATGGGATTGTTTTATTGCATCTTTTACTTCTAGAGCTTTATATTTTAAGATTTTAATGGGACAGTTTTATTGTGCATTCTAATTATGGATGTTTATAATTTAATACATGTCTGATTGATTTTTTACACATTTAAGCGCACACTCTCTGTGTCAGGATGCTGTCAGTGGCTCCCGGCTGGTTGCCCAGGAAAGCATAAAGACAAGGAAAAGTTTCTTACCATCCTTTTTTATCCAATAATTACAGAGAGAGGCTATAGAACCCAGCCTCTTGGACAATGGCATTGTCCCAAGTGAATCTCCAGCCACCCATCTCTCCCACTTCCTCATTCGCCAATCTCAGCATCTCTTCTATGGGTGCTGCTACACTCTCTCTGTCTTTGAGCTCTTTGCTCTCCTACTTCTAAGGCTCACCAGGTTCTGGGAGATGGAGGGTCTGGAATGCTTTCTAAAGACACTGTGTCAGTAGGTTGCTGTTCCGGTCCTGCCTCCTCTTCTCCAATTATTTCCCAACTTTCTCCCTCATCTGCCTCTGAGTTGTAACCTCCCTCAAACCCCTGATGTAAAACTATACTGTCTTCCTCTTCCTCCTCCCTGGAAGGGTCAGGATGGGGAGGCAGTCTCCACCATGCCTCCTCTGCCATCCCTGACAATATATATAATTTATTATATGGGGTTCTGGTTTGAATGGAATGCACCTCTTAAACCAGCTTAACTAGGAATAAGCCCCACTGAACTCCACATTAGTTCCTTCTAGGCACAGTTGGAATTTCCTTGTAAATCTCCCTACCCTGCTCTAATCAACTTTCTCTTCTTTCTCTTGACTGGCCTTCTTAGCATCTTCACTGTGCCAATACATTTCTCATCACTAAACCTATCATAGTTACTTATTCAACTGTCCTGGAAAAACCGGGACATCCTGTTTTTTCTTGTGAGAGCACAGTGGACATTTTCGGTGCCTCAATCTCTCATGATTTCACACTGTGACACCCCCCCTCCCCCGGAAAAAGTGATTTTTTCAGGGCTGCAATCTTGCACAACATCCCAAAATGTGCATCTTAAGGCACCGTACCACACAACTCTCACTTTTTGAGAGTGAGGGGAATCAGGGTGTGAAATTGCATGATATTATGGTATCCCAAATGGCTGCTGTTACCTCGTGAAGAAAAAATGGGAAAATGTTGTCCCAAAAGATGGCGTCCTGATTTTTCCCTTTGACATGTTGGAGGATATATTCTAAGTTTCACACCTGCCCCAACCCCATGCTTTCAATTTTGCTGCCCTTTCTCTCTGGGGCTTACTGCTTCCCAGCATCCATACCTCTCTCTCCTGGCACTTGCCTAAACTGGCCAATATTTCTTCAATTTAATCTAATACCTACGCAGATGCTACCTGTTGATGCATGTAAATATGATGATGATGGAGATGTTTCAAAGCTTTGGATATTTGGTTTAAATCAGCTATTGTTATCTGCTAATCCACCTTGGGCACTGTGACCAAAATTTGAGCATGAGTTGAATTGAATTAACGAATTAATGGAACCAAACAAAACACACCACGATACCTGAGGCACATGGGTATTTCCAAGCATGGAATTATTTTAATGAATGAATGTTTCCGGGCCTTTTCTGGCATTTCCCAAACCCAGCATCATAGATCAGATGTATTCTTTCGGAAGGATTTTGGCAGAAAAGACCCTGTCTGGCAACCCTTCTGGAACTTGACATGTTACTCAGATGCTGATGACAAAGATTGGTTCTCATTAATAACGGCTCACTGGATCTCTAAAATTTTGTCGATTACTAAATTGTCTGGGTTTTTTATCCTGCAGCAATGACACAAATCATGTCTCCTTCACCTGGGTCCTACAGAAAATATTTTCCCTTTTCTCAGCTGGTATAGCATGAGACTTCATCTTAGGGTCATGGGTAGAAGCCCCAAATTGGACGAAAAGATTCCTGCATCCACTGAAGGGAGAGTTGAACTACATGACTCTTGTGGTCTCTTCCAACTCGATGAAATAGGGTTGCCATCCAGCTCAGAGCTGGTGAAGCTGAATGCTGAAAGACCTAGGGCTGGCAAGAGAAAGTACTTTTTTGAACAGTGCATAAACAAGGGGTAGTGCTGATGGCCAACAGTTTGGAGGGCTTTAAAAGAAGATTAGAAAATTTGTGGATGTGAAAGCTATCAGTAGCTACAAGCCACAATGGCCTATTCTATCTCCAGCACTAGAAGCAATACGATTCTAAATACCAGTCACTGGAAACTGCAGGAGGGGAGGCTGGTGTGGCATTCAGATCCTGTTGCGTGTCGAGGTCCCCAAGCCACCCCAATAAAACACAATTCACACAGAATTTTTGTTTAAGGCTTTTGGCATAATTTTGGCCACAACCTTATTAAAATACAAAAAATGTGAGTGGTTGCTTAGGCATTGGTTGCGACTATCTGACCCTGCATGGGGACAGACTGACATTTGCACGCCCACGAAGTCAGAAAAGGAAAACATTTTGGGGAGAAAGATGGAGCTGGGTACCATGCCCTCACCTCTCCCCAAATGCTCCCAGGGGCTCTTGCGTGGCCCTAGCCCCTTGACAGGGGTTCGGACAAAAGCATGGTGAGCCCCTGGATTCCTTTAATGGAATACCCTTGCAGCAGCAGCATTGGAGGGGCAGGCACAGCCAATCCACCAACCAATTCATAAAACCAATGCCTAATCGCAGCCTTACAAGTTGTGACAATTTGCTACGCAGTAGGCAAAAACCAAATGGCACCAGCCAATCAGCCAAATGGACAAAATTCCTACCAGGCCCCTGCCCCAAAAGCAGATGACCCCATGACAGGCATAGCAAGGTCAATGAGAACAACCCTAAATATAGGGAGGGTGGGTGGGTGATCCGATGCACACAGCGAAAAGAGGAAGCTCAACGCTGCGCGCAGCGAATAAAAGCCTTCTTGGCTCTCAGTCGGAAAATGGCAACATCAAAATCTCCTCAATGACAAGAGGAGCCCAGTCGCAAAGGTGGCCAACTACTTTTTCCCACCCAGCAACAGTGAGGTGTCTTGTTAGACCCCACCGTAACATGTGCTCTCCATGAAGGAGAACATGCTTTGTGAGAAAGGTCCCCATTTTCCACAAACCTGGCAGGGCTGGACACCAACAGCTGTGAAAAGGGCAGAGGCACCAACTCTCTGCTAGGTAGGGCAGAGTTTAGCCTAAAAGCAAGGGCTTGGTGCCTGCTTCTTTGGAGCCCAGACCTTGAAGGGGGACAGAGTTGATCTGCAAAAGTGTCCCCACACAGTTAAAAGTTATAGAATTATAGAACCATATAATTGTAAAGTTGGAAGGGACCCCAAGGGTCATCCAGTCCAACCCCCTGCAATGCAGGAATCTCAGCTAGAGCATCCATGGCAGATGGCCATCCAACCTCTGCTTAAAAAGCTCCAAGGAAGGAGAGCCCACAACCTCCTGAGGGAGACTGTTCCACTGTCAAACAGCTCTTACTGTCAGAAAATTCTTCCTGATGCTTAGTGGGCATCTCCTTTCTTGTAACTTGAAGCCCTTGGTTCGAGTCCTACCCTCCAGAGCAGGAGAAAACAAGCTGGTTTTCTCTTCCATGTGACAGCCCTTGAGATATTTGAAGATGGCTATTGGGGTGCCAACTTGAATAAAATAATGGCAGGGGGTGGACAGGTAAGTCCCACCCCACATAATCAATCACATGATGTAGCACATGCACACCATTTGAATGGCAATGCCCCGGCCCCCTCAATTTTTTAGTGGTGGGGCAAAGACCCCTTCGCCCCTAGGAGTTGGCTCCTATGATGGCTATCGTATCTCCTCTCATCCTCTTTTGCAGACTAAACACACCCAGCTCCTTCAACCGTTCCTCAAGTCTTTAGGGGAGAGAAATAGACTTGAATTTCTTTAGTTACTTTAAGGAATTTCAGGGAGAAGCACCCATCTTCCAAGGCGCAGTTGAACGTGGTGAGATACTGTGCTTCAGTACTTATTTCCATTGACTTAGCAAGGTACCTCTCTCGGTACCTTTCTTTACATGACTACCGCAGATTAAGATTGCCAGCTTCTGAAGGGGTGTGTGTGAGGAAGAGTCAAGGCTGCGTTTTCCAGTCCTCCACACCTTGCAAACTGCCTCACCTGCTGCCTCGCCGACTCCTTCCTTGGCACCACAGGTGTGCCAGGAAGAGGCATGAGGGGATTTCTGGCCCTATCCGAGCCTCCTGAGCAGTCAGAAAGGGGTTCCTCTGAGTCAGTTCCTGTATGAAGAGGCCTGTGTTTACATGCTGCCATCTGTGAAATGCTGCAGGCGGCCACAACTATGCTGACTGTAAACTGCGAGGCTCTATGTGTGTATTTGTGTGTGCCTCTTCATGAGTATGTTGTCATCTTTAGGTGACCTTTTCATGTACGAAATGGATATGTAGAGTGTGGGCACGCACTTCTGGTGTCCTCTTGGACTGCTGCTTGAAAGGCTTGCCAGTTGTACATTATCTATTGGGGGATAAATTACATTTGATAGGCTTCAGGTTCTAGACAAAAACAAAGGGCGAGATCCAGAGCTTTGTTTCAGCCAGAACTCAGTTCCAGCACCTCTCAGGTGGGCACCATTGTCATTGTAAGAGAACAAGGGAGGTGTTTGTGGTGAGTTCTGGCAACTCTTTTTCTAGAAAAATAGCACCGGCAAGATCCAATGTCAAGCGAGTGCCTAAAGCAAGAGAGTTGGCGTTGTTGTGCAAACTACTTTCATTGTGCCAGCAGTGGCACAAGAGGAAGTAGTGGAAGAGTACAAAACAGTACAGATGTTTACACTGGTTCAAGCTGTCCAATGGATTTGGCTCTTTCGCCACACTAGGAGCAAAACTCCGGCTAGTATAATGGCTGTTGCATTAGTGGACTGTCCCAATTGGTTCTCCATTATTTCACAAGGTAAAAGCACACAGAGAGACACAGACACACCTCATAAGGGGGCCTAATTTGACCCAAGGCTCAGCTCTAGAATGCAGGAAGTATTTTTCTTCTTAAGTCTTCATCTGAGCATGTGCAGAGTGCATGCCCTTCCTTATTTTCTCATCTTCATGAATTTGGCACTAAGGGGCTTCTAGCTGGATCTGAAACCTTATACTTTTCTTTTTACCGATTCATCTTTGCCACACAATCTTTCTACAGTGATGCTTGGAAGGACATGTGTAGGGAGACTAGCTGGGAATCGCAGACAGCTGCTATGCTCAGGTCCTGCCTGCCGGTTTCCCATAGGCATCTGGTTGGTGACTGTGAGAACAGGATGCTCTTCTAGGGAGATGTTTGACCTGATTTAGTTCAGCTCTTTCTTGGGTTCTTATCTCCCAGTCGGAAGTTTCTATACTGCCTGTGTCTGGAATTAGTCAGATCCTCTCCTGACACTCTTTACAAAGTGCAACCGTGGGTGTTGCCAAAGCCTTTTCAATCTTGGGATGGGCGCATTGAGGTTACTGGATTGCTGGACATGAGGCTCTCCGTGAAAGTTCTCCAGAAACAGCCTGAGGGCAAAGTACACCATAACATATTCCACAGAATGAGTTCATGGAAAGCAGCCAAAATGATAAATGGGTTGGAGCAGCACTCTTATCAGGAAATATTTCTGGCAACATGGTATGGATGAATAAAATTATGCCAAAGATTAAAGTGTATGTGTGTGAAGTGATAGAGTCCAAAAGCAAAGAAAATATTTGCCCCCAAACTATGTCATGACTGTCTATAATACCTTTCAAGACAAGTATTCTTTTCATGAAACCGTAGTGGGTTGCCTCCAGACTAAAAGAGAGAGTGTTGTGCCACAGTTAGGTTGTTGGACTAGTCCCTGTTAGACCAGGAGTCAAATCACCACAAAGCCATGAGCTTACTTGGGACTCAGCTAGATTGGTAAAGAAAAAGCGATTATATGTGTTGTATATGCATTCTAACGCTAGTCACACTTCCTCAGTCTAACCTAGGTTGCTGTGAGGATAATATGCAGAGGGGCAGAATCATGTACGCCACCTTGAGATCTTAGGAGGAAAGCTGGGATATAATTGTAACAACATCAACAAGTCAGTTGGAATTCAGTCCCATTGAAACCCATGTGAAGAGTGAGTATGCTGAGGTCCATTAATTTCAATGGGAAACGAATATTTACAACTTCCACATAATGCAACTGATTTAGCCTGACCTCTCCCCACCAACCTACTCTGTTACTTACTGGTAAAAGGGGGGAATGAAGGAGGAATTGGCTTATTTGCAAAGCACACCTAAAGTTTCTTGCCTTCTTCAAGAACCAGGTGTCTTATTGTGGTAAACGGTAAATGCTATTCTGTACTAGAAAATGGTAAACAAAGCCACATCTTTGGCCTTCAGATCCATGGGTCAGTGTCAAAATTACTCTAACCATTTCTGCTTGTTTCCTAAGAAGATTGTCTAAAATTTCCAAAACCTGCTGCAACGGAAAGGCCTGTATTATTTATTTCAGCATATCTTATACAGTGGTGCCTCGCAAGACGAAAATAATCCGTTCAGCGAGTCTCTTTGTCTAGCGTTTTTTTCATCTTGCGAAGCAACCCTATTAGCGGCTTAGCGCTATTAGCGGTTTAGCGGTTTAGCGGCTATTAAAGGCTTAGCGGCTTAGCGGCTAAAAGGCTATTAGCGGCTTAGTGGCTTAGAAAAAGGGGGGAGTGAAAAAAATCGCAAGACTTGCAAGACGTTTTGTCTTGCGAAGCAAGCCCATAGGGAAAATCGTCTTGCGAAGCGCATCGAAAAATGGAAAACCCTTTCGTCTAGCGGGTTTTTCGTCTTGCGAGGCATTCGTCTTGCGGGGCACCACTGTATTTACAAATTAATGTTTTGTTCAGTTCTTCATACAATTGCTCTAATGATTTCTAATTTATGTAGATCATAAGAATTCAGTCTGTCGGTCAAATGTGAGCCTGTCAAATACTAAATAGCAAATGGATGGGTAGTATTCAATCCTAGTTATGCTCAGAGTAGATCTATTGATGGATTTATTGATCTGACTAATTCCTTAATTTCAGTGGGTCTATTCTGAGTAGGACTTAGTTGAATGCAACCGAATGTCTAGGGAGGATTGATAATACAAATAAGCATAGTATTTGAGTCGTGGAAGGGCTTGTCCTTATACTTTGTTTATCTTTATAAAAAGAACTACTCCCCCTCCCCTTGGTGAAAAAGTCCCACTTGACGAATCTCAGCCACCTTCATAGTAATTGCCAAATCAGGGTTTTCACACTTGGCAGCTCCTGCTGTGTGTCACACTGCCCAAAGGAGCATTTTCTGTGTTTGGCTAGTCAACGGATGTTATAATGTTGTGAGTCATGCTTCTGTTGATTTTATAGAACAAACACGGAGTATATATAGAGGTCAATTGGGAGCACACAGGCAGATCCATTGACAGAGGGACCGAAGTGTTCTAAGGCTCCAAGGCTGGGACGCAGAAGCGAAAGAGACAATGAAGAGCTTCCTACTGGCGATTGCGCTCTATGGAGCACTTTCTTGTGCTTTGCCCTTAACCCAGGAAGCTGATCAAGTTGCAGAAGCGGACCTGAACTTTGCCAAGGTAATGGTTGATGGTAGCACAGAGGAGAAACAGAATTCTTCCGGTAGATTGACTAGCAAAAAAAGTAGACAGTTGCTAAATGCCTTGTGCAAAGTGGAATTCAATGTGATTCTTATAGCCTGGGGAAATGTAGATTCAGTCCTCTCCTCCTCAGAGCTGCTGGATGGGTTAATTCTTCATGCATAAATACACCTTAGAGCAACTTCCATTCAGCTGAGGAAGCATGCCTAGGATTGCATTGCTAATATCTGTGAGCTTCAGTTCCTTTGTCGGTAACATGGGTGCAATGGTGAATGACCTTCTTCGTTGCGAACAAAGGCAGAAAGTATGAATGGCTAATTTTAAAATGTGAATGAATATATGTGAAAATAGTTCTATAAGCAATCAAATATATCTTTTCTTCCAATCAGAAATACATAGAAAACTACTATCCTGATTCGGCATCGACGCCTGTCATAAGAAGCAAAGGAAGCGACGATATTCCTGCTGACAAAATACGGCTGATGCAGGAACGCTTTGGGCTGAAAGTGACAGGCAGATTGGATTCAAACACTTTGGCTTTAATGAGGAAGCCCAGGTGTGGGGTTCCTGATGTAGCAGAATACAGCACCTTTCCTGGGGATCCAGCATGGAAGAAAACAAAACTGACATATAGGTAAGGTTTCAGTACACTTAACTGATTTTAAGATGCCATTGGAAGATGCTAGAAATGTTGGCATTCCTCAGAAAGAATAGTAATGGTCTTTCCTCAAAGTTGTCTAGTCCATCATGATTGATCTTCCTGCATAATGAAGAGTTGGGGCACAATTAATTACAGTGCTCCCTTGGTTCTCAAATGACTTGGAACTCAAACACCTTGGTTCTCAAATGCCGAAAACCTGGAAGTAAGTGTTCCGGTTTTCAAACGTTTTTCAGAAGTCGAACATGGCTGTGGCTATTGTTTCCAGGGCACCTGCACCAATCAGAAGCTGTGCCTTGGTTTTCGGACATTTTGGAAGTCAAATGGACTTCCAGAATGGATTAAGTTTGGCGGTTTTGTTTTTGCTACTTAATTTGCTTTTTTATTTTTGAAGCTTTTTTGGTTAATTTGTTTTTGTGACTGTGTGGAACCCAGTTCAGCTATTGATTGATTGATTGTGTGACTGTGGAAATAGATAAAAGGCCCCCATCCAAACAATGACTATCATCAGTGCAGGTAAGAAAAAATAATAATTTTAATTTTAATCATCTACAATACTATCTTATTTATTTTATAGTACAGGACATTGTTGATTGCTTTCATTTTATGGATCAATGGTCTCGTTAGATAGTAAAATTCATGTTAAATTTCTGTTTTAGGGGTTGTTTTTAAAAGTCTGGAATGGATTAATCCATTTTGCATTACTGCCTATGAGGAAAGCGCTCCTTGGTTTTGGAACGCTTTGGTTTGGGAACAGACTTCCGGAAGGGATTAAGTTTGAGAACCAATGTACCACTGTAGTTCATAGTTTGCAAGAAGCATAAAAGCCTGCTCATCATTTCATCGCTTTGATGCACCTAGAAATACAAGGAGCATGGATTTTGTGTCAGATGTGCTGAGATGTAGAAAGATGTCCCTCTTTCACCAGAGACTTTGAAAGCTGTGTGGTGCCATTTCTTTCATACGTACATTTTCTTTACAACTCTGTGTTTCACAGCGTTCTGAATTACACGCCAGACATGGACCGCACTGACGTAGATGTTGCCATCGAGAGAGCTTGGAAAGTTTGGAGTGATGTGACTCCCCTGACCTTCACCAGGGTTTATGGGAAACCTGCAGATATTGAGATCTCCTTTGCTGCTAGATGTAAGTAAACCACACACAAATAGATATAGGTATTTTTACTCAGGCTCCTGGCCAGGCGACTTATACACATATTCTTTGATTTATTTATTTTTAAAGCTCATGGTGACTATATCCCGTTCGATGGACCAGGTGGGCAGCTGGCTCATGCATTTTCACCTGCCTATGGTGGAAATGCCCATTTCGATGAGGATGAATCCTGGGTGCAGGATTTAACAGGTAATTTGTTTACTTTTGTCTCAATATATTCAGCTGTACACTTGCTTGTAATGGCTTTCAGTGTGACTCTTATTTACATATACTGCAAAATAGTGAGACACAGATACCATTCTAATCCTAGGATATAAAAATGCTTACCGTATTTTTCTGTGTATAAGATGCCCCCGTGTATAAGACGACCCCTATTTTTTTAAACCCAAAATTAAGAAATTAAGTTGTTTAGCTTTTTTGGGGGGGTGGGGTAGGTCACTTCCACCAATCGCTCACCCGCCTGCCCATCACTGCTGATCGCTTGCCACAGCCACTGCTGATCGCACACCTCGCCGCAGCCGCCAATGGTCTGCCCTCTTGCCGCCACCAACAGCCCACCCGCCCACTTGCCACAGCCGCCAATCGCCTGCCCACCTTGCCACAGCCAATCACCAGCAGGCCTTGCCGCAGCCACCAATCACCCGCCCAATCACCGCTGCCAATCTCCTGCTTGCTGTTGCCATTAATCGCACGTCCCCCCTCTGCATTCACTATCTGTGTATAAGACGACACCCAATTTTTGCCTGATTTTTTTTAGCAAAAAGCATCACCTTATACATGGAAAAATATGGTGTGTGTTTAGGGGCCTTCCTCTACATTTCTGACATACAAAAGCAACCTGTCTTCAGATGGCCAAACTATGGGAGTCACTACTACAAGATGCTGCAATGGCCCCCAGTGTGGGTGGCCTTAAAGGCGATTAGACAAATTCATGGGGGATAAGCCTATCAGTGGCTTCTAGTGCATCCCAACTTCATGACTCTAATAGCAGTTGCTAAGAATTGCAAGTGGAAAAGGCACTGTTGCTCTCAGATCATGTCTGAGGCTTCTGGAGGCTGCTCCATTAGGACAAATGGAGTGTTGCCTCCTTCAGCCTTCCTTCCTTTTGGCCTGCAACCATTCTGACGGGCGGCCCTGCCTTTCAGCTTCCCGCTCCTTAATCTCAGTGCCCTTGCAGAACTCAGCAGGGAGGTGGATGGGGACAACCCTGGAATTAGTAAGCTCTGACTGTCATTGGCGCTGGCTGAGTCTGCTGCTTGCCCTTCTGCCTCCAACTTTACCAGTCCCAATGAGTGACAGTCCCCACTGCCACTGTGAGCACAGCATGTGAGTTTAGATGGGTCTTGGGTGCTTATCTAGCAGGACTCTTCTGGTGTTCATGGCATTTATTACTTCAAAAATCATGTCTGATAGGAGCTTTTTCTTCAGAAGCCTAATCTGTAAGGATGGAGAAACATATTCTGGTCCATGTCACTTACACATTTGTTCACTCATGGGGCTGTTCCATCCAATATTTCTATTCTTCTCAAAAAAAAGTAAAGCTACAAAAAAAATTCAAAATATATATACAGTTAAATGTATCTTTTTGAATGCGCCAGTAGCGGTTTAGTCCTGCTGGCCACATGACCCGGAAAACTGTCTGTGGACAAACACCGGCTCCTTCAGCCTGAAAGCAAGATGAGCGCCGCAACCCCATAGTCGTCTTTGACTGGACTTAACAGTCCAGGGGTCCTTTACCTTTACCTTACCCCTAAATATATGTTGCAAAACATATTACCTCTCAATAATACACAATTTAAAATGCAGAAAGGCATCACATTAGAAACACAAAATCTGCTGGCTAGATACATTCTGCCACACATTAAGCTGGAAAAGGTTGAACTGGGTCATTCCCTAGTGGAATTTGCCAAAATTGAATCCTTAAAGTCCCCCAAGTATATATTTCACTATCTTATACCCAGGTGAGCTTCACAAGTACTCACAATCTTCCTGTTTCCTTTTAGGAGTCAACCTTTTCCTTGTTGCTGCTCATGAGTTTGGCCACTCACTGGGTCTCAGGCATTCTGGCATTTGGGGGGCTCTGATGTTTCCAACTTATCAAGCTACGGACCCGCAAAACTTCAGGCTTCACCAAGATGACATTGAAGGCATCCAGTCCCTTTATGGTAAGTACAGACTCCCAGATGATTGTGTGGATTTATTCCATGCAAGAAGAGCACTGGCCTGGACCCTTAGCCTAAGGACATTCCCAGAAGGGAAATTGCCCATCACTTTCTCCTGCCTGCTGTTCCAGCAGAAGAAACTCTGGAGAGTGGCCTTCTGAACAATATGGTATGGAGAGACTGTGGAAGACAGTGGCATAAAACTTGACTTCCATGAAATTCCTTAAAGTAACTTAGAGTCTGAGGACAATTCCTCCTCTTCCTCCCAGCACCCCCCACATGCTCTTTCTCGTTTATTTATTTTTAGGAAGGCCCTTTAAACCTCAAGAGAGGCTTTTCAGGGGCACCGGTGGCTGGGCAAGAGAAGGGATTGGGAACTCTCTTTCTGTGAATTTCCTTAGTTTGGGATTCTAGTTCAGCTCACCACCTGATGTGAATTGGCAGAGCCAACCTGTTATTTCATCCATTATCGGGTTTGGCCATCATCTAGTGAAGCCTCTTGCTCTGAGCTGCATCTTGCAAAACCTGCTTGTTCTTCAGCTCTTCTCTTTAACCCCTTTTCAAGGACCCCCTGAAGGTGGTGAGAATGGTGATGGTGATGACAGTTCATCAGGAAACCCAGAGCCGGCAACAGAGGCACCATCCACAGACTTGTGTGACCCTCGCTTGGCTTTTGATGCTGTTTGCTCTCTCCGAGGGGAAACCATGTTCTTTAAAAACAAGTAAGTTATCTCCAGGGGATAAGTTATCTCCAAGGGACGCGGCTGGCGCTGTGGGTTAAACCACAGTGCCTAGGACTTGCCAATCAGAAGGTGGGCGGTTCGAATCCCTGCGACGGGGTCAGCTCCTGTTGCTCGGTCCCTGCTCCTGCCAACCTAGCAGTTCAAAAGGACATCAAAGTGCAAGTAGATAAATAGGTACCGATCCGGTGGGAAGGTAAACAGCATTTCCGTGCGCTGCTCTGGTTCGCCAGAAGCGGCTTAGTCATGCTGGCCACATGACCCGGAAGCTGTACGCTGGCTCCCTCGGCCACTAAAGCGAGATGAGCACCACAACCCCAGAGTCAGCCACAAGTGGAACTAATGGTCAGGGTTAAGTTACCTACAAAGCACTGACATCTTTTATTTCTAATTCAAAGTCACGCCCAACCCCTCCAGCTGCATTTCAACCCAAAGCACTGGAAGATGATATCTGGATGTTCCCTTTCGTTTTGTTGGGCTTTACTGCTACTTCAGATGAGTTTAATTGTTGGCCTGTCATCTTGGTTTGCCATTCCTTGTCTTCTTTCCATCTCCGGGCTACTAGCATCCGGGCGGCTGTTGTTCCGTACATAAAAAGTCTATGCCAAAATGGCAAAACTGACCAGAAAACTCAGAAACCAAGAGGATAAAAACTTTATGAAAGAATGGGGGGAAATGATAAGTTATCTAGGAGACCACTGCAAACAAATGGAAACATTGACAGGATTTTTATTTCACTTGTAGTGTAACAGTTACCATGGATAATATGGATTGATATAACGCTTAGAGTTTGGAAGTATATGCAGTTTGAAATGTTTAACATGGGACCCCATGGGGGAGGGGTTCCAAAATTCGGAGTAATCTCTGTTTATGGATATATATTTGAATTTTTTAAAAAATATATAATTTTGTATTTGTAAAATCAAATAAAAATGATTTCAAAATAACAATTAAAAATAATAATTGTTGACCTGTCAGTAGCCCAGTGAATTTTACATATTTGTAGAGCTTGCTACAAATATGTGTAATAAACAGAGAAAACCACCTTATACTGAGTCAGACCACTGAGTGACCTAGTTCAGTATTGTCTACACTGCTGAGTGAAAGCTTTCCTGGGTTTGAGACTGGGCAACTCTCCCAGACCTATCTGGTGATGTCAGGGATTGGATCTGGGACCTCCTGTATGCTAAGCTGGTGATCTACCATTGAGGTTCTTGCGTTGCACGGGGTCAGACTAGATGACCCTCAGGATCCCTTCCAACGCTGCAGTTCTATGATTCTGTGTTTCTAAACATCCACATTGTCTCCCCCAGCTTTTTCTGGAGAAAGAATCCCCAGAGAAGAGATGTTGATAAGGTTCCTATTTCTGCTTTCTGGCCAGCTTTGAGCAAGGGCATAGACGCTGCGTATGAAGTTAAGGCTGATGACACAGTGTTTCTCTTCAAAGGTAAATGTTGTGAGTATGAGTGAATGGCAAGTAAAGAAGCTAAGAAGGAGTTGAGTGGAGGGTGTCATGTTATTAAGCAGAAATAGCTGTGCAAGAGTCTACAGAATGTTACTTACCGAATCCTAAGCTACAAAGTGTGGCTGTTAGAATGCCGTATTAAGACCTTGGGAGGCTAGGGCTGAAGTCCTAACTCAGTCCTAACCTATTTTACAGGATTACTGTCAGGTTTTTAAAACTCTTTGAAGGAAAAGGTGGGATATAAGCAGAATAATACTGTATATAAATAAAATAAAATTCTGGGCTGCTGTTAGTGAAACTACTTCATGTTTCTTAGGAAATCAGTCCCAGACCTCCTTAATATGTTGTTGTTGTTGTTGTTGTTATTTGTACCACACCTATCTGACTGGGTCGCCCCAGCCATTTATTTATTTACTAAAACCACATAAATGCTATTTTTGACATACCCATCATGAAGTTTTAAAGAAACATTACATAAATATGACTTCAATATGTAACTTGCAAAATAAATAGATGAGCAGCCAGCATTAGGCCAAAAGAGACATATTATTATAGTCAAGTGGTATCAATATCCTGGAAAGGCCTAAGGAAATCAATAGGTTTCTACCAAGGTACACAAATACCACCTGTACTGGTTCCTGCCTTGATTCAGAGGAAAGATGATTCCAAACAGGATCTTTCTTGTGTAAGCTAATAAAGGCTAGTAGATTATAACAAAGGGAATTAATAATAATAATAATAATAATAATAATAATAATAATAATAATAATATAATAATAATAATAATAATAATAATAATAATAATAATAATAATAATAATAATAAATTTTATTTATATCCCGCCCTCCCCAGCCGAAGCCGGGCTCAGGGCGGCTAACAACAATCAAATAATCAGTCAAATAATCACACAATCTAAAAATGTTTCATTATAAAAATTAATTAAATCAAATTGATGGCAACCAATTAAGCAAAATTCTGTGCAGGTTGCCAGAGGAGGGAGTCAGGCTGCGCCCTGACCAAAAGCCTGGCGGAACAACTCTGTCTTGCAGGCCCTGCGGAAAGATGTCAGGTCCCGCAGGGCCCTAGTCTCTTGTGACAGAGCATTCCACCAGTTTGGAGCAGCAGCCGAGAAGGCCCTGGCTCTAGTTGAGGCCAGCCTAACCTCTCTGAGGCCTGGGACCTTGAGGATGTTATTTTATTATTATTATTATTATTATTATTATTATTATTATTATTATTATTATTATTATTATTATTTGTATACTGCCCTATACCCATAGATCGCAGGGTGCTTCACAACATTCAGGAATCCTGGGCTCTCTCATTCAGATTTGTTCCATCTTCATGCAAAGCTCTCTCAATCATTTTTCTTTCTTTCTGTCTTTTGCTTAACAGGACACAAGTATTGGTCCACCAAGGGAAATATTATACAGAGAGGCTTCCCCAAGAATATTCACAGCCTGGGCCTCCCCAAAAGTGTTAAGAGTATTGATGCAGCTGCTCATGACAGCAGCTCAAAGAAGACATATTTCTTCTCTGGAAACAGTTACTGGAGGTAAGGGGAACTTACCTAGCTCAAGTGGAGCAATCCAGAAAGTTCATTGAGAAGCTCTTTAATTCAGAAATGAGGAACTGGTGGTCCTCAAGACGCCATTGGACTCCAAAGCATATCAGCCCCAGCAAAAGTTGCCAATGGGCAGGGATGTTGAGAGCTGTAGTCTCAGTAACATCTGGAGGACCAACCCTCCTTTAAATCCTTTGCAACTGAAATGCAAATAATGTACAGTGGTACCTCGAGTTACATAGGCTTCAGGTTACACATGCTTCAGGTTACACACTCCGCTAACCCAGAAATAGTTCCTCGGGTTAAGTACTTTGCTTCAGGATGAGAACAGAAATCGTGCTCCAGCAGTGCGGCAGCAGGAGGCCCCGTTAGCTAAAGTGGTGCTTCAGGTTAAGAACAGTTTCAGATTAAGAACGGACCTCAGGAACGAATTAAGTACTTATCCCAAGGTAGAAGAAGAAGAAGAAGAGTTTGGATTTGATATCCCGCCTTTCACTCCCCTTCAGGAGTCTCAAAGCGGCTAACAATCTCCTTTCCCTTCCTCCCCCACAACAAACAGTCTGTGAGGTGAGTGGGGCTGAGAGACTTCACAGAAGTGTGACTGGCCCAAGGTCACCCAGCAGCTGCATGTGGAGGAGCGGAGACGCGAACCTGGTTACCCAGATTACGTGACTACCGCTCTTAACCACTACACCACACTGTATCACGTGGTTCTTGCTGCTTTGCCACACATCCCAGAACCATGCAAGACACCTTTGTTTAAAAACCCCCAGTGAAGGAAAGTCCTTACACTTTACATATGTAGGTTCACATATAAGGAGTTTTCAATGTAGCTGTTTCTGCTGGTGCAAAGAGTGATGAATTCTCGACCCATTCATTTCTTTAGATATGATGAAGCCCAGAAGTCCATGGAAAAAGGCTACCCAAGAAAGATATCAGCTGACTTCCACCAGGTTGGCTCCAAGGTGGATGCTGCTTTTCTGAACCATGGTGAGCAAATGACCATCTTCATGGTGCTAGCCTATTAAACAGTATTTTCTTCTGTGTGATGGTGAGATCACAGGAGGACTTGACCACATCTGCGAATGTGGCAAGTTGCTCAATGACCTGAGCATCTCAGAACTGCTCCCTTGGCCATGGTCCATGTCAGGATCTAAAAAGCAGGTCTTAGCTCAGAGCCAGGTTGGTAGCTGAGTACCAAAGTTCCTAGGGTCAGTCCCTAGTGTCTCCCATTCGGCCTGGGAAAACCTCCTGTCTGAGACTGTTTTCTTGCCCACAAAGATAATTTTCAAATTAACAGGACCGCTGTCATAGAGGACTCTGTGAAGACTACAGTGCTTGCTTGGCATGAGTGATAGTGCAACTGAGTGTGCAATTTCCCCAGAGGCAGAAAGTTTCCCCAGAGGCAGTATGTTTCCGAGCACAATTCAAAGGGTTGGTGCTGACCTTTAAAGCCCTAAATGGCCTCGGCCCAGTATACCTGAAGTAGCGTCTCCACCCCCATCGTTCAGCCCAGACACTGAGGTCCAGTGCCGAGGGCTTTCTGGCAGTTCCCTCACTACAAGAAGCGAAGCTAAGGGGAACCAGGCAGAGGGCCTTCTTGGTAGTGGCACCCGCCCTGTGGAATGCCCTCCCATCAGATGTCAAGGAAATAAACAACTATCTGAGTTTTAGAAGACATCTGAAGGCAACCCTGTTTAGGGAAGTTTTTAATGACTGATGTTTTAATGTATTTTTAATCATTTGTTGGAAGCCACCCAGAGTGGCTGGGGAAACCCAGCCAGATGGGCAGGGTATAAATAATAAATTATTATAAAATTATTATTATTATTTTGAAAAACAACTGATCAGGGACTGACTCCACTCAGTGGATCTGAATCCTCTTGGTCCTACAATTGGAAGCTACTTTGCTGTTTATGTTGGTATCCATTGACGAAGAAATAATCAATAGCAGAAAGCCACTGAGAATATTCCTGCTGGGTATGGTTCCAAAGGGAGGTATTTCCAAGCTTAGGGGAAACTCAAGGTTTGTAGAAGTACGAAGGAATTGTTGGAGGAGGATGCAGAACAGCCCACGGCTGACATGGGAAAGGAGGCGAAAAGGAAATTGGCAGGGGGAGGTTTGGTTGGAATGGAGCATTGTGGTGGAGGAGAGCAGTCAGGAAGCAAGTCTTACTGGAAAAGTGAGTACAGTGGTACCTCGGGTTACATACGCTTCAGGTTACAGACTCCGCTAACCCAGAAATAGTACCTCGGGTTAAGAACTTTGCTTCAGGATGAGAACAGAAATTGTGCTCTGGCGGCGTAGCGGCAGTGGGAGGCCCCATTAGCTAAAGTGGTGCTTCAGGTTAAGAACATTTTCAGGTTAAGAACGGACCTCCAGAACGAATTAAGTTCTTAACCAGAGGTACCACTGTAGGCTCATTCTACACTGATGTGTTTTGTAGGGTTTTGAGAGCTTCCGTCATCCATTAGATCCACAGTTTTCACTCTCCCTCATTTTTCTTTTCAGGTCATTTCTATTTATTCATTGGCTCAGAGCAATATGAGTTTGACAGCAGAACCAAAAGCTTTATTGGCATCAAGAAGAGCAACAGCTGGTTTGGGTGCCAATGACACGGGACAAAGAGTGATGCAACCCAGAAGAAGGGAATCTCCTGGGCATTGTGTTTGTTGGCCTGTCCTGTGGTTGCATGAGCCACGGAACAAGCTGCGTTTTGAATAAGGAGCTTCTAAAATGGAAATTCCCCACTGTTTTAAACTTACGATAGATCTCAATTATTATTATTTTTTTAAAAAATAATCCTGTTTCTATCTCTTTTATTTCAATGTTCATTTTACTTTTTGTAAACTGTTTATAGGTTTTTTTAAAATCAAGCAGTATATAACTTTTGTTACATAAATTAATAGATATTTAATATAAATTATTGCTGCAAAGAATATGTATGTTGTATGCTACTTTGTAATAAAGTGGATTTTTATTATTATTGTTGTTGTTGGTATATGATTACTATTGTTATCGTTAATTGCGGTTCATCATGAGGTCTCAGGGCAAGTTACAATTATATAAAATACAATTTGAAAATCAGTTAAAATTACTTCATTTGTGAGAATAGGGTGGATACTAAAATACGTATCCCATGTGTAAAGGGTCAGGGTAAGGTGGGTCTTCAGCAAAAGATAAAACTACATAATGAAGGTGTCAGAAAGAGTTCTGCCCCAATGACCAGCACTGGCTCTCCTCAATCTCTTCATGGGATCCAAAATTAACTCAGATTTCTAATCTTAAATTTAGTCCTCCACATTCCTCATATTAACTTGACTGTGTGACTTCTCCTTCCCTGTAGGGTCGTGGGTGAGCTTTTCCTGAATCATCACTTTATCTTTTTCCTAAAAGAGGAAACTTGCTTTTCAAGAAAAAAAGGAAATGTCTTTAAGAAGTAACCCATGAGACCATACCATTTATGGATGTATGAAATATATTACACAGAACAGCCCATAGGCTGTACCAACAGTTACCAGTTACACATTTTTTTACATTGGAGAAAAAGGTGTTTTTCATAATAAAATTTCATTAATTTCATTTCAAGCAGATAATAATAATAATAAATTATTATTTATACCCTGCCCATCTGGCTGGGTTTCCCCAGCCACTCTGGGCAGCTTCCAACAGAATATTAAAATACAATAGTCTATTAAACATTTAAAGCTTCCCTAAACAGGGCTGCCTTCAGATGTCTTCTAAAAGTCTGGTAGTTGTTTTTCTCTTTGACATCTGGTGGGAGGGCGTTCTACAGGGCGGGTGCCACTACCGAGAAGGCCCTCTGCCTGGTTCCCTGTAACTTGGCTTTTCACAGCGAGGGAACCGCCAGAAGGCCCTCGGTGCTGGACTTCAGTGTCCGGGCAGAACAATGGGGGTGGAGACGCTCCTTCAGGTACACTGGACCGAGGCCATTTAGGGCTTTAAAGGTCAGCACCAACACTTTGAATTGTGCTCGGAAATGTACTGGGAGCCAATGTAGGCCTTTCAAGACCAGTGTTATGTGGTCTCGGTGGCCACTCCCAGTCACCAGTCTAGCTGCCGCATTCTGGATTAGTTGTAGTTTCCTGGTCACCTTCAAAGGTAGCCCCACATAGAGCGCATTGCAGTAGTCCAAGTGGGAGATAACTAGAGCATGCACCATTCTTGCGGGACAGTCCACAGACAGGCAGGGTCTCAGCCTACGTACCAGATTGAGCTGGTAGACAGCTGCCCTGGACACAGAATTGACCTGCGCCTCCATGGACAGCTGTGAATCCAGAATGACTCCTAGGCTGTGCACCTGGTCCTTCAGGGGCACAGTTACCCCATTCAGGACCAGGGAGTCCTCTATACCTGCCCGCCTCCTGTCCCCCCAAAACAGTCCTTATGTCTTGTCAGGATTCAACCTCAATCTGTTAGCCACCATCCATTCTCCACCGCCTCCAGACACTCACACAGGACCTTCACCACCTTCACTGGTTCTGATTTGAAAGAGAGGTAGAGCTGGGTATCATCCGCATACTGATGAACACCCAGCCCAAACCCCCTGATGATCTCTCCCAGCGGCTGCATGTAGATGTTGAAAAGCATGGGGGAGAGGGCAGAACCCTGAGGCACCCCACAAGTGAGAGCCATGGGGTCTGAACACTCATCCCCCACCACCACTTTCTAAACACGGCCCAGGAGGAAGGAGCAGAACCACTGTATAACAGTGCCCCCAGCTCCCAGCCCCTCTAGACGGTCCAGAAGGATGTTATGGTCAATGGTGTCAAAAGCCGCTGAGAGATCCAGCAGAACTAGGAAACAGCTCTCACCTTTGTCCCTAGCCCGCCGGAGATCATCGACCAGTGCGACCAAGGCAGTTTCAGTCCCATGATGAGGCCTGAATCCTGACTGGAAGGGATCCAAATGGTCCGCTTCTTCCAGGCATGCCTGGAGTTGTTCAGCAACCACTCGCTCAATCGCCTTGCCCAAGAATTGAAGATTTGAGACTGGGCGATAGTTGGACATATTGGCAGCATCTAAAGGTGGTTTTTTAAGAAGCAGTTTGATAACCGCCTCTTCCAGTGGGTCTGGGAAGGCTCCCTCACAGAGAGGAGGAGGAGAAGTAGAAGTAGAAGTAGAAGAAGAAGAGGAGGAGGAGGAGGAGGAGGAGGAGGAGGAGGAGTTTGGATTTGATATCCCGCCTTTCACTCCCCTTCAGGAGTATCAAAGTGGCTAACATTCTTCTTTCCCTTCCTCCCCCACAACAAACACTCTGTGAGGTGAGTGGGGCTGAGAGACTTCAAAGAAGTGTGACTGACCCAAGGTCACCCAGCAGCTGCATGTGGAGGAGCGGAGACGCGAACCCAGTTCCCCAGATTACGAGTCTAACGCTCTTAACCACTACACCACACTGGCTCTCAAGAAGCATTCACCACCCTGCGAAGCCCATCGCCCAGCCCTTCCTGGCTAGCCTTTATAAGCCAGGGTGGGCAAGGATCAAGAAGATCCTTAGGGCAAGTTACAATTATTTAAAATACAATTTGAAAATACGTATCCCATGTGTAAAGGGTCAGGGTAAGGTGGGACTTCAGCAAAAGACAAACTACATAATGAAGGTGTCAGAAAAAGTTCCGCCCAAATGGCCAGCGCTGGCTCTCCTCAATCTCTTCATGGGATCCAAAATTAACTCAGATTTCTGATCTTAAATTTAGTCCTCCACATTCCTCATATTAATTTGAATGTGTGGCTTCTCCTTCCCTGTAGGGTCGTGGGTGAGCTTTTCCTGAATCATCACTTTATCTTTTTGCCAAAAGAGGAAACTTTCTTTTCAAGAAAAAAAAAAGGAAATGACTTTAAGTTAAAGAAGTAACCCATGAGACCATACCATTTATGGATGTATGAAATATATTACACAGAACAGCCCATAGGCTGTACCAACAGTTACCAGTTACACATTTTTTTACATTGGAGAAAAAGGTGCTTTTCATAATAAAATTTCATTAATTTCATTAATTAATTTCATTTCAATAGCTATAAGCAGCTAGGAAAAACGGATTAAAACTACGTCAACTTTCTAAGCAGCTGGTTAGGCTTGTTTAGAGCATAATATTTTTCTCAAGAGGTGAGAAAAGAGCTTGACCTCAATAAGCAGGGAGTTCCTTTTTTAAAAAAAATAATATTTATTACTTTTCCAACAATTTAAACACACACACACACAAAAAGAAAAAAGAACAATACAATACAAAAACACTACATAACACATTAAACTAACAAAACAAAACAAAAACAGGTTAAAAGACATTAAACAATTTCAATATCTTATCTTTCATTCACTTATTTCAGTGACCTCCTCACACCTCCCTTTTTGTATTCCACTTCTGTTGATTGTTTCAGCAATTCCTTTCCATCTTCCTCTGCTTTCTATCCTTTAATTATCTTAACAGATTCTAACCTTATTTTTCCCTTTAATACTCTATTAATCTATTTATACTTAATTCCTTACAGCATTTCTACTAGAGCCATATAACTTCATTCCAACATTTTTCTAACATTCATTAATTTTACAATATTTCTGTAAATAGTCTTTAAACTTTTTCCAGTCTTCTTCCACCGACTCTTCTCCCTGGTCTCGGATTCTGCCAGTCATTTCCGCCAATTCCATATAGTCCATCAACTTCATCTGCCATTCTTCCCGAGTGGGTAAATCTTGTGTCTTCCAATACTTCGCGATGAGTATTCTTGCTGCTGTTGTTGCATACATAAAAAAAGTTCTATCCTTCTTTGACACCAATTGGCCAACCATGCCCAGGAGAAAGGCCTCTGGTTTCTTCAGAAAGGTATATTTAAATACCTTTTTTATTTCGTTATAGATCATCTCCCAGAATGTCTTAATCTTTGGGCATGTCCACCAAAGGTGAAAGAATGTACCTTCAGTCTCATTACATTTCCAACATTTATTGTCGGGCAAATGATAAATTTTTGCAAGCTTGACTGGTGTCATATACCACCTATAAATCATTTTCATTAAATTTTCTCTTAGGACATTACATGCCGTGAATTTTAATATGCAATTAGGTAAATCTCCAGGACCAGATGGTTTGACTTCAAGATATTATAGATCCTTGAAAGAATGGTTAATACAACCATTGAAGGAAGTCTGTAATGAAATATTGGAAGGGAGAAAGGCACCAGAGTCGTGGAAGGAAGCTTACATTACACTTATACTGAAAACAGAGACTCAAAAGACACAGCTTAAGAACTACCGCCCTATATCGCTGCGTAACGTGAATTACAAAATTTTTGCAGATATTTTGGCTAAAAGATTAAAAAAGGTGTTAGTAGAAGAAATTCATAAAGACCAAGCGGGCTTTCTCCCGGGCAGACATTTGTCTGACAACATGAGGAATATAATTAATATTCTAGAAAAACTTCAAGTGAATATCAATACTAAGGCAGTTTTGATATTTGTGGACGCAGAGAAAGCCTTTGACAACATTTCTTGGAGCTTTATGAAGAAGAATCTACAGGGGATGGGGGTAGGTCAAGGTTTTGAAAATGGTATAGGTGCAATTTATTCAGAACAAAAGGCAAAATTAATTGTGAACAATGTGGTGACAGAAGAATTTAAGATTGAGAAAGGGACACGACAAGGTTGCCCAATTTCTCCATTGCTCTTTATATCGGTCCTTGAGGTCTTGTTAAATATGATTAGGAAGGACCAAGAGGTTAAAGGTATACAAGTGGGAGCTAAACAGTACAAACTGAAAGCATTTGCTGATGACTTAGTATCGACTTTACAGGAGCCAGAATCTAGTACTAAAAGGGTATTGGAACTGATTCAAGAATTTGGACAGGTAGCAGGTTTTAAGTTGAACAAGATGAAAACTAAGGTGTTAGAGAAAAACTTAACTGTGAATGAGAAAGAGAAGTTTCAGGAGGAGACAGGACTAACATTGGTTAAGAAAGTGAAATATTTAGGGGTTAACATGACTGCTAAAAATGTGAATTTATTTAAGAATAATTATGAAAAATGTTGGATTGAAGTGAAAAAGGATCTAGAAATATGGACAAATTTAAAGTTATCATTGTTAGGCCAAATTGCTGTGATAAAAATGAATGTGCTGCCAAGGATGTTGTTTTTGTTTCAAACATTGCAAATTTTGGATAAGATGGACTGTTTCAAGAAGTGGTAGAAAGATATTTCTAGATTTGTTTGGCAGGGCAAGAAGCCTCGAATAAAATATAAGATACTAACTGATGCCAAAGAAAGAGGTGGATTTGCCCTGCCAGACCTTAAACTTTATTATGAATCAGCTGCTTTTTGCTGGCTGAGAGAATGGCTGCTTCCTGAAAATACTGACATGTTGGATCTAGAAGGTTTTAATAATGTATTCGGTTGGCATGCATACTTGTGGTACGATAAGCGAAAGGTACATAAAGCGTTTAAAAATCATATTGTTAGAAAAGCATTGTTTAATGTCTGGATAAGATATAAGGATTTGTTAGAAAAGAAAACCCCAAGATGGTTGTCACCAATGGAAGCGAAGGCACAGAAAAAACTCAATATGGAGGCCAAATGGCCGAAATATTGGGAAATTCTGGAACAAGATGGAGACAGATTAAAATTGCAGAGCTTTGAAAAATTGAAAAACAGAGTGCGAGATTGGCTCCATTATTATCAAATAATGGAGGCATACAATCTGGACAAAAAAGTTGCTTTCCAGGTGGAAAAATCAAAATTGGAAACAGAATTGTTCGATCCAAAAATTAAGAATTTGTCAAGAATGTATAACTTGCTGTTGAAATGGAACACTCAGGATGAAATGGTGAAATCAGCTATGATTAAATGGGCACAAGATGTTGGACATAACATAATGATGGCTGACTGGGAACAGTTATGGACCACAATAAGCAAGGAGTTCCAAAGTCTAGGCACTGCGACACTAAGCGATCAAGCTCTTACAATACAGAATGGGTATTATTTGGCACCAACTCTGCCAATTTAAGTGATCAAGAGTGGCACATGTGGGGGTAAGGCGGTAAGGCCTTGCTTTCCGGACCAGTGACAACACATGACTACCCCACTTACCAACCTAGCAGCCCCACAATACAGTCATTCAGATGGGAGGTCACCATAACATGAACAGCTGAGGCTGGGCATCAACATCTGTGCATATATGTTTCTATTCTTTATGTTTTCATTGTTTCCTGCTTGGCAGGGGGTTGGACTCGATGGCCCTTGTGGTCTCTTCCAACTCTATGATTCTATGATTGTTCAATCACATTCGGCTATCTTCTAGGAAGTGATTCATTAACAAATTAAAGTAAACTTCTGCATCCTTTCATTACATCATTTTCTTCTAGTTTACTATGACTCTGAATTTGTCCCTCTTCCTGTTGAGTTTTTCTTCAATTAAAATTACTACAGAAATCTTTTTTCTTTCTTTCTTTTTTGTCATCCCACCCCCAGCTTATGTTTTTAGGAGGGATTATTCCAAATCGTCCATTCTTGGCAACTGCAAAGTTTCCTGCTTGACTTGGTGTTTTAGCCACCGACAGACTCATTTTCTGTATTCAAATAACAGATGAATGAACTAGGAATCCAAGTTAGGTTGCTTCCCTGCAGTAAAGCATTTATGCTTATCTTTTGTGTGTACAGAGGGCTTTCCCTCTGTTTACTCCTGTGCTATTGACAAAATCCCAGCAGAGCAGCATTATAGGTCTACTTCTGTGTAAATTCTGCAAAGGAAAGAACCACAGGCAAAGGTGGACTTTGGGCTTTTAAAATTTCAGCTGCGCCCTGTGAGACCTAAAATTTCTTTTCTTATGTTGTAGTGGGAGAAGGCAAATACTGTTCTGTACCCAAAAATGATAAACAAGCTTCTCAGACTTAGATGTGCTGATCAATGTCAGAATTATTCTAACAATTTCTGCTGATTTCCTAGTAAAATTGTCTAGAATTTCCAGAACTTGCCACATTGGAAAGATCTGTGTTATTTATTTCATCATATCTTATGGTTAATGTTTCATTCAGATAATGCCACAATTGCTATAATTATTTCTATTTATATAGATAATAAGATTTCAGTCTATTAGTTGACATGATCCCAATATAATGAGATTCCTTCAGATTAAAAAAAAAAAAAGTTTGGTGCCATTCACCGCTAGTCCTACACAGAGTAAACACTTGGAGGTTAAAGAATATAGCACATCACCATATTTTTCGCTCTATAAGATGCACCAGACCATAAGACGCACCTAGTTTTTGGAGGAGGAAAACAAGAAAAAAAATATTCTGAATCTCAGAAGCCAGAACAGCAAGAGGGATCGCTGCACAGTGAAAGCAGCAATCCCTCTTGCTGTTCTGGCTTCTGTGATAGCTGCGCAGCCTGCATTCACTCCATAAGACGCACACACATTTCCCCTTACTTTTTAAGAGGGAAAAAGTGAGTCTTATAGAGCAAAAAATTCGGTAATTTTAGGGAGTCATTCTAATAGGAGTATAGCCTCTAGATCAAGGGAAGTAATAGTGCCACTGTATTCTGCTCTGGTCAGACCACACCTGGAGTACTGTGTCCAGTTCTGGGCACCACAATTCAAGAAGGACACTGACAAACTGGAACGTGTCCAGAGGATGGCAACCAAAATGGTCAAAGGCCTGGAAACGATGCCTTATGAGGAACGGCTAAGGGAGCTGGGCATGTTTAGCCTAGAGAAGAGGAGGTTAAGGGGTGATATGATAGCCATGTTCAAATATATAAAATGATGTCATATAGAGGAGGGAGAAAGGTTGTTTTCTGCTGCTCCAGTGAAGCGGACACGGAGCAATGGATCCAAACTACAAGAAAGAAGATTCCACCTAAACATTAGGAAGAACTTCCTGACAGTAAGAGCTGTTCGACAGTGGAATTTGCTGCCAAGGAGTGTGGTGGAGTCTCCTACTTTGGAGGTCTTTAAGCAGAGGCTTGACAACCATATGTCAGGAGTGCTCTGATGGTGTTTCCTGCTTGGCAGGGGGTTGGACTCGATGGCCCTTGTGGTCTCTTCCAACTCTATGATTCTATGATTCTAATTAATTAATTACTTGGAGGCAAAACCCTGTGTGATGAACCCCACTCACCTTCTTAGTAACTGCCAAATTAGGGCTTCTGAACTTAACAAACTTTGTATGTGTCACTCTGCTAAAAGGGACATTTTCTGTGTTTGGCAAGTCAACGGATGTTATAATGTTGTGAGTCATGGTTCTGTTAATTCTATAAAAAAAAACCATGAAGTACCGGTATATATAGAGGTCCATTGGGAGCACATAGACACATCCATTGACAGAGAGACTGAACAGTTCTGGGACTCTAAGACTGGGACGCAAAAGCGAAAGAGACAATGAAAAGTTTCCTACTGACGATTGCGCTCTATGGAGCACTTTCTTGTGCTTTGCCCCTAATCCACGAAGCTGATCAAGTTGGAGAAGCGGACCTGAATTTTGCCAAGGTAATGTTTGATGGTAGCACAGAGGGGAAGCAGAATTCCACTAGCAGAAAAAGTAGTCAGTCACTAATTGCCTTGTGCAAAGTGGCAGTCAATGTAATGTTGTGCATGCTTATAGACTGGGAAAATGCAAATTCCGACCTCTGCTCCTCCATAGGTGTCACTAATGGGTTTGGGTAAAATAGACCGCAATCCTACATGCAACCCTACATTACATCTTGGAGTAAGTCCCACTGAACTGAGAAGACGTGCATAGGATTCACTGTTAATGTCCGTTAGCTTCAGTTCTTATGTCTGTAAAATGGGTTCAATTAGACAAATGAGCTTCCTCATTGGGGGAAAAGTTAGAAAGATCAAAATCCTACAATGTGAAAGATTATATGTGAAAATAATTCTGCAACAATCAAATGCATCTGTTCTTTCCATCAGATGTACATAGAAAACTACTATCCTGATTCCACATCAACGCCAGTCGCAAGAAGCAAAAGGAGTGATGAGATTCCTGTTGACAAGTTACAACGAATGCAGAAACACTTTGGGCTGAGAGTGACGGGCAGATTGGACTCACACACTTTGGCTGCAATGAAGAATCCCAGGTGTGGGGTTCCTGATGTAGCAGAATACAGCACCTTTCCTTTGTCACCAAAATGGGGACGAAAAAACCTGACATATAGGTAAAGTTTCGAAACACTTGCCTGAATCAAAGATGTAACTTGATAATGCTTATTATTGGCTCCTGGCTGAGGAAGAAAACTTCTGTCTGGGGAGAAAATGGAATGGATGATCTTAAAGAGGGTATGTCTGGCCGGCTGTCTGGAAGCCTGATCAGGAACACACCAGACTGCAGATTTTTGGGTAGTACAGATCCCACTTGCAAGCTACTGTTTTCAACTTGTATTATAGGATTCCTTTGCTGGGATTCCTTTGTCAGATCAGTAATGGTCTTTCCTAAAAGTTGGCTGTTGTTGTTGTTGTTGTTTAGTCATTTAGTCGTGTCCGACTCTCAGCGGCGTAGCGTGAGTTGTCAGCACCCGGGGCAACGCAAGTAATTTGCGCCCCCTAACCCGGGGCAAGGCATGTAATTTGCACACCCCCTACCCCCTAACCTGCGAGTTGCCGCTGGCGCTGCTGCCCAAACGACGCCGCTTGCCCGGAGGAGGAGGGGGCAGAGAGGCGAGGAAAATGCAACGGCCCAGCAGCTGCAGCAGCGCCGGCGGAGGCGGGACTGTGAGGAGGGGCTGCCTGGAGCGTCCTCCGCGGCGAGCGCTGAGAGCCGCTGCCTGCCGGGCGCCGTCAGCCAGGCGCCTGGAAACATGCGGCTCCGCTACAGCCTGCGCCCGAGGCTCTTCGGCGACTCCGGAGGCAGCGAGCGCGCCCCCCCGAAGTTGCGCCCGGTGCGGCCGGCACCCCTGGCACCCCCCACGCTACGCCACTGCCGACTCTTAATGACCCCATGGACCAGAGCACGCCAGGCTCTTCTGTCTCCCACTGTCTCCCAGTTTGGTCAGACTCATGTTTGTAGCTTCGAGAACACTGTCCAACCATATTGTCCTCTGTTGTCCCCTTCTCCTTGTGCCCTCCATCTTTCCCAACATCAGCGTCTTTTCCAGGGAGTCTTCTCTTCTCATGAGGTGGCCAAAGTATTGGAGCCTCAACTTCACGATTTGTCCTTCCAGTGAGAACTCAGGGCTGATTTCCTTCAGAATGGAGAGGTTTGATCTTCTTGCAGTCCATGGGACTCTCAATAGTCTCCGCCAGCACCATAATTCAAAAGCATCAATTCTTGTAAATTGATGGGAAAACCATGGCTTTAACTATACGGACCTTTGTTGGCAAGGTGATGTCTCTGCTTTTTAAGATGCTGTCTAGGTTTGCCATCGCCTTTCTCCCAAGGAGCAGGCGTCTTTTAATTTCATGACTGCTGTCACCATCTGCAGTGATCATGGAGCCCAAGAAAGTAAAATCTCTCACTGCCTCCATTTCTTCCCCTTCTATTTGCCAGGAGGTGATGAGCCCAGTGGCCATGATCTTCGTTTTTTTGATATTGAGCTTCAGACCAGTCTACCATTATTGATTTTCCTGTGCAACACAGAGCTTAATTCTAGTCATCGTAGCATAATTTTAACACACTTAGAAATACAAGGGGCAGGGATGTGGAGATACTCTGAGACGTAAAATGATGTCTCCTCTTGCACACACACTTTGAAAGCTCTGTGAACATTCTTTCAAATGTGCATTTCATCTTCTACCGTGTGTTTCACAGTATTCTGAATTACACGCCAGACATGGACCACGCTGACGTAGATGATGCAATCGAGAGAGCTTGGAAAGTTTGGAGTGATGTGACTCCCCTGACCTTCACCAGGGTTTATGGGAAACCTGCAGATATCAAGATCTCTTTCGCTGCTAGATGTAAGTACTGTAAATCACATGCAAGGAATTATAGTAGGTTTACCCAAGTTCCTGGCTGGGTGATTTATATATATGTTCTTTTATTTTTTTTAAAAGCTCATGGTGACAATATACCCTTTGATGGACCAGGTGGGCAGCTGGCTCATGCATTTTCACCTGCCTTCGGTGGAAGCGTCCATTTTGATGAGAATGAACCCTGGGCACGGGATTTAAATGGTATTTTCATTGTTTTGTCTCAATATATTCTATTCACTTGCTTGTAACGACTGTCAAGGCAGCTTAATTACTTTTGCTGACAAACACTGAGACCCCATCACCATTCATGTCCCAGGAGACTTACTCTAGAGTTTTAAAATACTATCATTGTTATTAAGAATGACATGGAAAAAATACGAACAACAAATAACAAATGTTGGTCACCAGGTACAAAGCAAAATATCACCATGATGTGTATAAGGCAGAAAATAATAGCAGCATGTTTAGTAAATCAACCAAGCCAAAAATATGCCTGAGGTACAGGGGGTCTAGGTTCCTCCCAATGACAGTTAATAAAAGAAATAAATATAAACTAATCCACATAAAAATCTATTTTTAAAATTTCTCCATGCATCGCTCTACAGCGTTGCTAAAGTTTATCTGGCACACAAAGCAAGTCTTTTGCACACAGCTCAGCTATAGAATTTGCTGCCACAAGATGCCACAATGGCCATCAGTGTGGCTGGCAAATTCATGGGCGTTAGATGATTGGTGGCTACTAGTCTTCATGACTATGTTGCATCCCAACTTCATGGCTCTAATAGCAGTTGCTGGGAATCACAAGTGCCAAAGGCACTGTTGCTCTTGAGTCATTCTCGGGGCTTCTGATAGACATCTGGAGGCTGATCTATTAGGGTAAATGGAGGGCTGCCTCTTCCAGGGCCAACATGCCTTCCCTTTGACTTACAACCAGGTCAGTGGGCGCCCCTGCTTTTCAGCTTCCTGTAACTTAATCTCATTGCCCTTGCAGAACTCAGCAGGGAGGTGGATGGGGACAACTGTAGAATTAGTTGGCTCTGCCTGCCATTGGCCCTAGATCCTTCTACTCTTGGCCTTTCTGCCTTCCAACCCACCACTGGGAGCATAGGATGTGGATCTTCGGTCCTTATCCAATAGGACACTTCTTGTGTTCATGACATTCATTTATTACACTCCACTTGCATATCATATTGCTCTCTGTCACATTACTGGTCTATTTGATTGTTGTTCTTGTATTTGCATTCTTTCTATGAGCTGCTTGGAGCACTGCTTGGTGGGATACAACCCTAACAAAGAAATAATCAGGACTTGCATTGAAAGCAGTCGTTGCTATAATGAAATCAGTGATAATGATCATGTTTGCTAGGACCACTTATGACCAGGAGAGTGATCTTTTAGCTCCTTCTGACTGCAGAGAATAGGAATGTGGCTGATGAAATTTAATTATGAAAAGCACCATTTTTGTCAACGTAAAAAAACCAAGAAAAAAACACCCCACAATGTTCATTGGTACATCCTATGGACTGTTCTGTACAACCATAAACGGTATTAATAAACTCACTCAGGTTATTCATAAAATTAGACTACATTTCCTTGTTTCTGGTGAAAGGGCAAGTGTGCTGTTTTTTTAGCATGTAGTTGAAATTGTTTGACACAAAAGGTTCCATGTGGAATCCCCAGCATCTCCAGGAAGGGATTGCAAAGACCCATCTGAAATCCCAAAGAGTTGCTGTCCATCTTCTTCTTCTTCTTCTTTGGCGATCACTCATAGCTGAGTTAGATTGTCTTCCATAAACACGGTTTTAACAATGAGTCCGTAAGTGACTGTGGAGGCCAATTCTGGATCCACACATCCTTCCACAGTGGGGACACTGGTTTCCGGGCGGGAGTTGATCACGGTGTGGATTTGCCAAGCATGCCTTCCTCTTAGCATGTTTCTCCCTTGCGTCCTGAGTTTGATTGTCTTCAAAGCCCATGACACCTTTGGTGAAGGCTGTTCTCCAAGTGGAGCGCTCGCAGGCCAGTGTTTCCCAGTTGTCAGTGTTCATACTACATTTTTTTAGATTTGCTAAACCCATTTCTGTTTCCTTTATAGGCACCAACCTTTTTCTTGTAGCTGCTCACGAGTTTGGCCATGTACTGGGCCTCAGGCATTCCAGCAATCCAGATGCTCTGATGTTTCCAACCTACATAAATAGAGACCTTAAAAATTTTGGTCTTCATACAGATGACATTGAGGGCATCCAGCACCTTTATGGTAAGTACAGACTCCTAGATGGTTATATGGAATGAGGCCATGTAAGAGCACTGGCTTGGATCCTAAGGACAGTTATCTTAAGAATGTTCACAGAGAAGACTCAAATAGATTCTCTGGAGGATTTGGGTCGACCTTCAGAACAAGGTAACAGGAAACTTTATTTCCATGAACTCCCTAAAGTAGTCTTAGATTCTGAGGGGAATTCCAGCCCTCCCTGCAGGAACGCTCCCCATGCCCCATCTATTTTGGATGCCCCCTCAACCCTCCAGAGAGATTTTTAAGGGGGTACCATGGCTGTGGAATGGGTGGGTGAGAAAAACAACTGAAAATCTTTCTGTGAACCTTCTTATTTGGGGTGCAAATGATCGTCCAGACCAGCTGATGTGAATTTGCAGAGCCAATCTATTATTCCATCTATTGTTGTATTTAACTGTCTTCCAATAAATTATTACTCATTATGATTATTACCATTTATTACCTGGACTTCACCCTAAAGTCCCAGGATGGGTTTCAACAATTAATACACAATATCAATATTAAAACAAAATACTACATGATTTTTTTAAAAAAAAGTTTAAAGAAACTTAAAATGAAGTGTCTTGCAATGCCTCTGAACTGCCTATTCCAAATCCTGCTTGTTCTTCAGTTCTTCTCTTTACCTCTTTTTCAAGGACCTCCTGAAGGTGGTGATGACAATGAATCAATTAACCTCACATCCACAACAGAGGCACCATCCACCAAATGGTGTGACCCTCACCTGGCTTTTGATGCTGTCACTTCTCTCCGAGGGGAAATCCTGTTCTTTAAAGACAGGTAAATAATATCTAAACACTGAACTTTTTACATTCTAATTCAAAGTCATGCCCCACCTCCAAGAACATTTCTACTCAAAGAGTATCCTGCAAACACAATGAAACAGCAATGACTTTTCCCTTATGATGAAAATAACCATCCATACTAAGCTCAACATACTGCTCATTAAATTCATTCAACATGCCCTCCTTGGTGCGTAAGGTAAGAACAATTGCAAATAGTACTAGTCAGTATTGACTGTTAGGATATTTCCGTTCCACCTTAAAAGGGAGCAGGCTTTGTGAGTCACAGAGTCTGCGTATTTCCTGTTCACAGGAAGTTTATGTTTTCTGTTGCTTTTGTTTCTCCCTCGGTGCCTGAACACTGAAGCAGGCGGTCATGTTTTTCTTTGTTCTGACCAACGCTGAATAAACTTAAATCATGCTCTCCTGCGTGCATCTTTCGCTGTGCATTATCTGCTGATAAGAGCGTGCATCAGCTCTGGAATGTGGCAAGCTATTTCTGGAGCTCGTGTCGCTAATTGCTGATACTGCGTGTCTACGGGAGATCGATGGACGTCCAGAGGCGACGTGGGGCCATGATGGACTTTGTCTCCCTGGCAGTATCCCAACATTGACTAGGCATCCTGTAGTTTTTTGTGGTGGTTCTGGAGATGGCTTTGTCTAGGGTGGCTCCCAGGTTACTGAATGCTCTCCTTTCCATGGTGCATTTGACTCCATTTTTGGCTCTCTTTCTACAGTGAGTCAAGATGCATCCTTTTTTACCCAGGACCCTGAGGCTGGAAGATGATCTCTAGATGCTCCCTCTTCCTTTGCTGGTCTTTTCCCCCCCTATTTAAAATAGTTTTATTTGCTGTCTTAGTCATAATAAGCATTGTATGGCTTGTTGTGAGTAACCTTCCCTGGGACTGCTAAAAATATGCATAATAATTAAATAGGCCGACAGGTAGGACTTAAATCTTATACACAAAACATTACCAAGGAAGAATTTTGATACAGTGAAAATAAGGAAACAGAGGAAATTGTCTTATACTGATTCCAGTCATTGGTCCACGTAGCTCAGTACAGTGGTACCTCGGGTTACATACGCTTCAGGTTACATATGCTTCAGGTTACAGACTGTGCTAACCCAGAAATAGTACCTCAGGTTAAGAACTTTGCTTCGGGATGAGAACAGAAATTGTGCTCCGGCAGCGTAGCAGCAGCAGGAGGCCCCATTAGCTAAAGTGGTGATTCAGGTTAAGAACAGTTTCAGGTTAAGAATGGACCTCAGGAACGAATTAAGTACTTAACCTGAGGTACCAATGTATTTCCTACATTGACCAGCAACTGTTCTCCTGGGTTTTATACTGGGGGAGGGTCTTTTCCAGCCCCACTTGCATGCAAAGCTGATGATCTACCATGGAGCCACAGCCCTTCTTCTGTAAACATTCATATTGTCTTCCCCAGCTTTTTCTGGAGAAAGAATCCCCAGAGAAGAGATGTTGAAAAGGTTCCCATTTCTGCTTTCTGGCCAGGTTTGAGCAAAGGCATAGATGCTGCGTATGAAGTTAAGGCTGATGACACAATATTTCTCTTCAAAGGTAAATATTCCAAATGTGAATGAACAGCAAGTAAAGGAGCTAAGAATGATGGAAGGAGTGGAGGACATCTTGCCATTAAGCAGAACGACCTGTGCAAGAGTGTTACAGAATGTTAATGACCAAATCCTAGCTGTTCAATAAGTTACACAGTATAGCTACAAAGACTTTATTATTATTATTATTATTATTATTATTATTATTATTATTATTATTATTATTATTATTATTGGTGGTGGTGTAAAATTGAGAACTGAAGCTACAAGGGGTGGGTATGTGAAACTGGACAGATTCTCTCATCTCTATCCAAGCAGATTTTTTATTTCCTTTATCTATTTTTTCTTCCATCATAGAACTCAAGGTTCTTTAAATAAGGTTGTCAGGTAGTTCCCCATCAAGGCACTGACCAGTCCTCAACTTGCTTAGCAGCAGCAAAGGAATCACATCACGTGCCCTCAATGTGCAGGATATTGCTTCCAAATCCCCATTGCCCTGAGCAGAAGGAATAAGATGGATTAGGAACGGCCCTGCCTAATAATAATAATAATAATAATAATAATAATAATAATAATAATAATAATTTATTTATACCCCGCCCATCTGGCTGAGTTTCCCCAGCCACTCTCTGCAATTGTCTCTGCAGGGCCTGTGCTTTCTCATTCGGGTTTGTTCCATCTTCATGAAAGGCTCTTTCAATCTCTTTCCCCCTTTTTTTTCCTTTTTACTGTCTTTTGCTTAACAGGAAGCAAGTATTGGGCCACCAAAGGAAATACAATACAGATTGGTTTCCCCAAGAATATTCACAGCCTGGGGCTTCCAAAAAGTGTTAAGAGCATTGATGCAGCTGCTCATGACAGCAACTCAAAGAAGACATATTTCTTCTCTGGAAACCGCTACTGGAAGTAAGGGGAACTTACCTATCTCATGTGGGACAATTCTGAAAGTTCGTTGAAAAGCTCTTTAAATCAATGAAATCTCAACCCGTTCATTTCTCTAGATATGATGAAGCCAAGAAGTCCATGGAAAAAGGCTACCCAAGAAAGATAGCAGCCGACTTCCAGAAAATTAGCTCCAAGGTGAAAGCTGCTTTTCTGCATCATGGTAGGTGGATAACCATCTTCATTAAACAACCTCCCTAATCCAGTAGGACCATATATAGTTGTAATGGTGAGACAGAAGGACTTGACCACAGATGTGAATGTGGCAGGTTGCTCAACCGCCTGAGCATCTCACGACTGCTACCATAGCCATGGTCCATGCCAGGATCAAAACTGCAGAAGATGGAAGAAACCTTAACCCCCTGCCATAGCTCTGTTCAGAGAAGATATAGATTTGCAGAAGCAGAAAGGAAAATGTGAGGGAGGGGGTGCAGAACAGACCAATGAGGACTGAGCATGCTCAGTGGCTTACTTCAGCAGTTGAGGAATAGGATATCTGGTGTGGATGGTTGTGGAATGGACCATTGTGGGGGAGCAGGGGTGCTTGACTTAATGGAACGGTAACCAAGAGCATTCCACACTGAGGTATTTTGTAGGTTTTTGAGTTTCCTTCATGCATTCAATTCACAATTTTTACTCTTACTCCCTATTCTTTTTAGGACATTTCTATCTATTCAGTGGATCAAATCAATATGAGTTTGACAGCAAAAACAAAAAATTCCTCAGCATCAAGAAGAGTGACAGCTGGTTTGGGTGCCAGTGACACAAGACAAAGGAAAAAGTGATGAGGCCCAGAGGAAGGGAATCTCTCTTGGTCTGGGCATCAGGCAATGCTCACTGGGCACCATCTTTGTTGGCATGACTTGGTCTCTCCTGTGGTTTCATGAGTCATGGAACAAGCTGCATTTTGAATAAGGAAGTTCTAGTATATATTTGTTTTTAACCTATGGTAGATTGCAACTATTTAATGATTCTATGATTCTATTTTTATATTTTAAATTATTTTAAATATAATTTTCAACTCTGCCTTTATTTACAGTCTTAACATTTGCTATACTTTTTTGTAAACTACTTGAAGATTTTATTTAAAACTGAGCAGGACATCATTTTTTAAAACAAGAAAATAAATAGATATATTTAATATAAATTATTGCAGAAAACCATATATTTTTGTACAATACTGTGCAATAAAGTGATTTATTACTATTATGGTCAAAGTTGCTGTTGCTATCATTATCCACACTTCACCATGAGGCCCCAGGACAGGTTGCAACCTTTTAAAAATACAATATTGAAATCAGTTAAAACAAACGACAATCAAGGAAATAGGGTGGGTCCTGAAATATATCGTGTAAAATATATATCTCATGTGCAAAAGACGTGGGTAAAGTGTGCTTTCAGCATATGAGAAAACTACATAATGAAGGTGTCAGATGCACCTCCATGGGGGAACACAATCTGTGGGAGGAAACTCCACAATTTAGGGGCCACCACAGAGAATGCCCTCTCCCTGGCTGCCATCCTGTGAACTTCTGAGGGCTGGGGAACTCCCAAGAGGGCACCCGATGCTGATCTTAACACCTGAGAAGATCCAAAGGGAAGGAGGCAGTTTTTCAGATGGGGCTCCAACTCCAGGGGGCTGGTTGTTTTTTGGGGGGGCCTCCATAATTTTGGGGTGATGATCCCCCCGTGTTCCTTACCATCAGTGAGTGGAGGAGGCTGAGCGAGGAGCTACCAAGCACAAGAGAGGAGGGCCCCCCACCCACAGCATTCGGCTTCATCCCTGGCTCTTCCCAAAATGTCATGTGACATCGCATGCTGCACACATGACATCACCCGGTCACTTCACTCTTCGGTGCAAGTTGGCGCTTTCAGATATGTGGGGCCAAAGTCATTTAGACCTTCAAACAATAACGTGAGCACCTTGAGTCGTGCCCAGAAATGACAATCAAACACTGTAACTTGTTTTATTTTATTTTTTTTATAAAAATTTTTATTGCGTTTCTTTCCATAGGTAAACAAATTTGTTTGGACAACAATATACAAGAAACATTTTCCATATATATAAGAAAAAAAACATAGAAAAAAGAAAAGATCATCACAAAATTTCTTCGACAACTTTTTGGACCTCCTCGCATCCTCTCAGCATTGCGTTCATCATTCTAACCAATTCAGCAATTTATTATCATATTTCCCGACTTATTATACCTTTGTATTTATTATGTTACCAGTTTCAAAAATTTGTAATTTAATTTTAACACTCTTAATAAACATAATATTTTGCTTCTAATTTGTCTCATTTTTTCCCATCAATACTTACTTTATCATTTACTTAAAATAAATTGCAGAAGCATAATGTTTCTTAATCATGCACAGTCTTAGCACTCAAACAACTTATAATGTTTTTGCAAATAGTCCTTAAATTTTTTCCAGTCCTCCTCCATTGTTTCTTCGCTCAGATCTCGAATTCTGCCGGTCATTTCTGCCAACTCCATGTAGTCCATCAGCTGCGTCTGCCAGTCCTCCAGTGTGGGTAAATCTGGTGTCTTCCAGAACTTTGCGATAAGAATCCTAGCTGCTGTGGTTGCATACATAAACAAGGTTCTGTCCTTCTTTGGCACCTTCCGGTCCACCATGCCCAATAGAAAGGCCTCTGGTTTCTTAGAAAAGGTATATCTGAATACCTTTTTCAACTCATTATGTATCATTTCCCAGAAGGCCTTTACTTTCGGGCAGGTCCACCAGAGGTGAAAGAATGTCCCTTCTGCCTCCTTGCATTTCCAACACTTATTATCAGAAAGATGGTATATTTTAGCCAACTTGACTGGGGTCATGTACCACCGGTATACCATTTTCATAATGTTCTCTTTCAAGGCACTACATGCCGTGAATTTCATACCGGTGTTCCATAACCTTTCCCAGTCCTCAGACATAATGTTGTGTCCTACATCCTGTGCCCATTTTATCATAGCAGATTTAACTGTCTCATCCTGGGTGTTCCATTTAAGCAGCAAGTCATACATCCTCGAAAGTACCTTAGTCTTTGGTTCTAGTAACTCCGTCTCCAGTTTCGATTTCTCCAACTGGAAACCCACTTTTTTGTCCATTTTGAATACCTCTTGAATTTGAGCATAGTGTAACCAATCTCGCACCTTACCTTTTAATTTGTCCTGGCTTTGGAGCTTCCAATTGTCTCCAACTCTTTCAATCAGTTCCCAATATTTTGGCCAATAGGCCTCCATATTGGGCTTTTTTTTAGAAATCTTGGCTTCCACAGGTGATAACCACCTCGGGGTCTTGTTTTCTAATAAATCCTTATACTTCATCCATACGGCAAAAATTGATTTTCTGACAATATGGTTTTTGAACAATTTATGAACCTTCGCCTTGTCATACCACAAGTATGCATGCCAACCATACACATTATCAAACCCCTCCAGATCTAGGACATCGGTGTTTTCCAACAGGAACCAATCCTTCAACCAGCAAAAGGCTGCAGCTTCATAATACAACCTTAAGTCCGGCAGGGCAAACCCCCCTCTTTCTTTTGAGTCGGTTAATATTTTAAATTTTATTCGGGGCTTTTTGCCCTGCCAGACAAACTTAGAAATATCCTTCTGCCATTTTCCAAAACATTCCATTCTGTCCACGACCTGAAGGGTTTGAAATAAAAATAGCATTTTTGGCAAAACACACATCTTTATAGCTGCGATTCGGCCTGACAAGGTAAGTTTCAATCTTGACCAAATATCCAGATCCTTTTTAATTTCCAACCAACATTTTTCATAGTTATCTTTAAAAAGATTTAAATTTTTGGTGGACAAGTATACCCCCAGGTATTTCACTTTCTTAACCACACTTAGCTCTGTCTCTTTCTGATACCCCTCTATCTCTGTAGGTGTCAAATTTTTGACCAAAACCTTAGTTTTTTGTTTGTTTAACTTGAATCCCGCCACCCGACCAAACTCCAAGATAATTTCCAAAACTCTTTTTGTACTAGATACTGGCTCCTGTACTGTCAAGACTAGGTCATCTGCAAAGGCTTTCAGTTTGTATTGTTTCGCTCCGACCTCTATACCTTGCACCAACTGGTCCTCCCTAATCATATTCAGCAATACCTCCAGAACAGAGATAAATAGCAGAGGGGATAAAGGGCACCCCTGTCGTGTCCCTTTTTCAATTAGAAGTTCATCCGACACCACATTGTTCACTATCAACTTGGCTTTTTGCTCTGAATAAATTGCTTCTATTCCATTTTCAAACCCCCGTCCCACTCCCATCCCCTTCAAGTTTTTCTTCATAAACATCCAAGAAATGTTGTCAAATGCTTTCTCCGCATCAATAAAGATTAAGGCAGCCCTTGTGTTTCTAATTCTCAACAACTCCAATATATCAATAATGTTCCTGGTGTTATCAGACATGTGTCTACCAGGGAGAAAGCCTGCTTGGTCCTTGTGAATTACTTCGTTTAAAACGTTTTTAAGTCTACTTGCTAAAATGTCTGCAAATATTTTGTAATCCACATTCAGGAGTGAGATGGGACGGTAGTTCTTGAGCTGAGTCTTTTCCTTCTCTGACTTAGGAATCAATGTGATGAATGCTTCTTTCCACGTTTCCGGTGCCCTTCTCCCCTCCATAATCTGGTTGCAAACCTCCAGCAACGGTTGTAACAAACAATCCTTCAGAGTCTTATAATATTTGGAGGTGAGACCATCTGGGCCTGGAGATTTGCCAAGTTGCATATTTTGGATGGCACCTTCAATTTCCTGTTGAGTTATTTTACTATTGAGAATTGATCTTTTATCTTGACTTATTTTAGATAGTCCATTTGTCCTCAAGAATTGGTCTATTTCCGATTCTTTCTGAGGCCCCTGTGCATAAAGTTCCTTGAAGTATCTGTGGAAGCACTTTCTTATTTCTTCTGGTTTCTGAACTATTTTTCCTTGAATCTCCAGGTTTGTGACTGTGTTTAACTTTTGTCTTTTTTTCAATTGCCAAGCTAACAACTTTCCACATTTATTTGCTGATTCAAACGATCTTTGCTTCATTTGTTTAATTTTCCACTCAATCTCTTGATTAATCAATTTCGAATATTGTGCTTGATGGAATTTAATCTCTCTTAGCACCTCTTTTGACTTCGGATTAGTTCTCAACTTTTTCTCTCCTTCACTTATTTTCTCTAGAATTTTTTCCTTTTTTCCATTCCAAAATTTTTTCTTTATTGTATTCTGTTGTATCAGAAACCCTCTCATTACAGCTTTGCTTGCGTCCCAGATTATTCTTTTCTCCACCATAGTGTTCAAATTTATTTCAAAGTAGTCCTTTAGCGTTTTTTGGGCCTTCTTAACAATCTCTTGATCTCTTAGCAAGGTGTCATTCATTCTCCATCTGAAGGATCCAGTTGGGAAAAGTCTCAATTCCATTTTTAAGGCGTTATGGTCGGAGCAGGTTTTTGGGCAGATTTCCACTTTTCTCGTTTTCGGGGCCAGCCCTCTAGATATCCAAATTTGGTCGATTCGTGTCCATGACAGGTGGGCATCAGAAAAAAAGGTTCCTTCTTTACCCAAGGGGTTCCTTGTCCTCCAGATGTCAATCAAGTCCATATTGTCTGTCATTTCAAAAAAGGTTTTAGGGAGTCTGCCGTCTGTTGTTAAATTTTGATTTTGAGATTTGTCCATATTTGTAGACACCACCCCATTCATATCTCCCATCACGATAATATTAGAATAGTCCAGGTAGTCCATCATTGTCTCATGCAGCTTCTTATAAAATTCTGATTTTCCATCATTTGGCGCATAAACTCCTAATATCAAAATCTTTTCCCCTTGTGTTTGGATTTCAATTGCGAGAATTCTTCCATGATCATCTTTGAATAAGAATTTTGGTGATAGGTTCTCCTTTGCATAAATTACAACACCTCTTTTTTTGACTTTGTCTGATGAGATAAATTCTTGACCAAGTCTTTTATTAATTAATACTTTCCTATGGAGCCTGGTCACATGTGTTTCTTGAAGGCATATTACATCCAATTGTTCTTTTTTCAAAATATGGAATATCCTCCTTCTTTTTTCCGGAGAATTCCCGCCATTTATGTTCCAGCTAAGTAGCTGCAGAGACATCTTGTTCTATTTTAAACGTTCTTAAGATGGGGTGCCTTCCTTTTGGTCAGATCCCGAGGGTGCAGGCGTTGGCCCGCTTTCAGGCAATATTGGTGCTGGTACAGCTGGAAGCCAATCCACTCCTTTTTGGAGATCTTCTCCGTGGTCGTGAAGGAACTTTTGGTTATCTTCAGGTGTTCTAATTTTAACCTTCCTTTCTTTGTAGGTGAAGGATAGTCCTTGTGGAAACTCCCACCTATAGGGAATTGCGTTGTATCTCAGCAATTTTGCTAGTTCTGAATAGGTGGCTCTAAGATCCAACAGCTGTTTCGGGATATCTCTATAGATTTCCACCCTTTTGTCTTGTATTTCAATTGCTTTTTTGAAATGAAGACCTAGGATCTTATCCCTCTCTTCCTTTGATCTTAAAGTTATCAAACAGTCTCTGGATCTATCTTTCTTTACCACTCTTCCCAGTCTATATGCCGAAACAATCTTAAAATCTGTGTCTTCCTTTAATCCCCAGAACTTCGAAAATTCTTGTGTTAAGTATCCAATCAAATCTCCTTGCTCAAGTTCCGGGATACCTCTCAATTTGATGTTACTCTCGCGATTTTTCAGTTCCACCATTGACAGATAAACTTGTTGTTCACTCACCTGTTTGTGCAGGGGCTTAACTTCTCCTTTTATTTCTTCCACTTCTTTTTGTAGAGCTCCCACTTTCTGGATTGCTTCTCCAGCCAATTCCCGATTTTCCGCTGTAGCTCCTTGCAAGTTCTCTATAGCTTGTGTATGCTGGGAAACTTGATCAGTCAATTTTTGAATCGAGGAAGTTGCTTTATCTATCTTCAGAGACTGGTCGTCCACCTTCTGGTTTAGACTTGATAGTTGCTCCAATATTTGTTTAAGTAGTGTATCCGACCCACCTGCTGCCATATCTTCCTCAGTGGACTTCTCAGTTGTTTCCCTTTGTTCCCTTTGGGTCACCAGTACAGCTGGAACCGACGATCGGCGTCCTTGGGTCAATGTTGTTTGTAGAAATTGTGCTGGTTTTCTTTCCTTTTCTTTCTCCTTAGCCTCTTTAGATTCCTTAGCTTTAGATGCTCTTGTTCTCCCCGCACCACTCATTACACATCTGTCAGTGTTCAAGGTCAAATTGTCTATTGTTCCATGGGAAAGACAAATTCAATTATAAACAACCGGTAAAGTGGAATTCAAAACAAAAGTCAGTTCCCAGGATCTTATAATCCGAAAGCCCTGTAGGGGGAGTGCCACCAAGTTTCAAAGACAAAGAAGGAAGTAGTCCGCCATTAAAGTTCCAGAAATTTTTGGCTCAGTAAGTTCAATATCCAAAAGTCCCTTCAAAAATTCAAAATTCCCCAGAGCACCTTTTAAAGTTCAACAAAGTTTCACAGGGGGTGCTTGCAACAATGTCCCAACCAAACTTTCCTGCTCAAATGTATCAATTATACTCCAGCAAAGTTTTCACAAAATTTGCAACTGTTTCCGCAGTTTAGCACAGTCTCTCTCTCCGGCAGCCCGACGATCTGACTCTTTAAAGATCACCCCAGGGGGGGGGGAGGTAGGAGGAGACCCCCCGTTACTCGTTCTTATGATCAAAGTCCCTTTCCACCTTCAGTTCAACAGTAAAAAGGGCAGATTTAATAGCACGAAAAAGTTAAAGCTTCCCAAAGTCCCGTTTCAAACGCTTCCGCTTTTAAAAGCTTTGCTTTGATCTTGTCAGCAATGTCGGAAGACGGACTTCCCTTTTTTCGTCTCCCGCTTTCAGCCAGATTTACGAAATTATTTGCCAAATTCAAGTCCCCTTTACTCACGGGTATGTTACTTGTAGTTGGTGTTGATTTTAGGAAGAAGGATCAGCGCTCATCTGTAACAGCTGCGCGGCTTCACTTCCGCGGAAAGAGCGATGAACTCACAGCACCGCCACCCCTCCTTCACTCCGGGTCTCCTTACGGGGTCCCTTCTGTGTTTTCGGAGCAGCTTCTGGTGCCCGCCGAGTCCCACGGCCACGGGCTCACTCTACCCGTGGTTTATCTTGATGGGTCGTCGCTATGCCGCAGCGAACGACCCTTTTCCGCAGAGCCCCTCTTCAGAGCTCGAAGAGGACCGCCATTACAGTTTCGCGCCGCCCCCGGAAGTCAAACACTGTAACTTGTTTTAGAGCAGGCATTATATGAGTTCTAGATGGAACCCAAGGCAACACTCTGGCCGCTGCATTTTGGGCAAGTCATCTCAAGTGTAGTCCCATGCAAAGTGTTTGTAGCAATAATCCAGTATGGAAGTTACTAGGGTACAATAGCAGCTATACAGTGATACCTTGGTTTATAACCATAATCCATTCCAGAGGTCCGGTTGTAAACCAAAACAGGTTGTAACCCAAGGTGTGCTTTTGCCAATGGGGCCTCCCCCCCAAAAAAATAAATGGGTTGTAATCCAAAACAAGGGATACACACTTCAGGGTTTGACGTGGTTGTAATCCAAAATGGTTGCAAACCAAGGTACCACTGTAGTTGGAATTAGGCACTCCAAAACACCAACACCACCTGAGTCTGGATCCAGGAGTTTTCCCAAGCTGTGAGTCTGATCTCCCCAAGGGAGTGCAACTCATAATCCTTCCAGGGAAGTAGTATACCTCTACTGTACATGGGGGTGGGGGTCGGTCCATTTAGCAAGCATGGATGGCGCTGTGGGTTAAACCACAGAGCCTAGGGCTTGCCGATCAGAAGGTCGGCAGTTCAAATCCCCGCGATGGGGTGAGCTCCCGTTGCTTGGTCCCTGCTCCTGCCCACCCAGCAGTTCAAAAGCACGTCAAAGTGCAAGTAGACAAATAGGTATCGCTCCGGCGGGAAGGTAAATGGCATTTCTATGCGCTGCTCTGGTTTCACCAAAAGCAGCTTAGTCATGCTGGCCACGTGACCCGGAAGCTGTACGCTTGCTCCCTCGGCCAATAAAGCGAGATGAGCGCCACAACCCCAGAGTCGTCCTTGACTGGACCTAATGGTCAGGGGTCCCTTTACGTTAACACATTATCACACTGAGTAGTACTGAATTCGGCAATTGCTCATTTCATGTTCACAACTTACTATCAACACCTTCCACTGCGTCTGAAGGAACTCAACCATGGGGACATAAATGAGGAGTGCAAGCCAAAACAACTCTGGATTTTTTATTTTATTGCCAACGAGGATTCTGAGATCAAGTTCTTCCATGACTGCTTTCTCTTATTTCGCAGTTACCTTCTGGTTGCTTTTCGGTCTCTGTTTACTGATCTTAGGTTAAAGTCTAACAGATCATGCATCAATGCATAGAATAATCAGTTGCTCCTGTAAGATAGGAGTATCATCCCGCATGAATGAGTTTCACCACTGGAAAAGAAGAACTACATCTGGTTTGGTTAAGAGCAAAGGGAAAGGGAAAGAGTAGTCAAGAACAACAGGTTCTGTATTTTACTTTGCATCAAACATTGGTCCTTTTGTCCATCCACAAAAAGCTAAAACTTTCAGTGGAAAATATTCTTTTGAACTATATACCTATTGTATGGAAGTCAACAACAGGACAATGAAAATGGATTCTACGCATTCTAATGGTAGACAAGAGACTGATATTGATGAACTGGAAGAATAAAGATATGATCCCCTTTAATAAATGGATTGACCATATGATAACACACACAACTTATGAATGGACAGCTTACAGATGTAGACTTTGACTGGATAACTATGACAATTTTTCGAATGAGTTTATACAAAATGTAGCAGGCTATCAATATTTACAAGTGTACTAGGATAATAATATGAAATTTATATGAGAATGTATGGGTTAGGGTATTTTTCGTATTTTGTACATCGTTTCTTTCCGCACATTTTGTGCCTTTTAATTCTTCTTTTCTTTCTCTCTTTTTTTCTTTGCATGACTTCATTTCTTTAGAATTGAAACCTTTTGAATAAAATATAAATGGCAAAACAAGAACATTGGTCATTTTGTTGCCTCAAGGCATAACTGAGTTCCCTGAGTTCTCCTGAACTACAGGAGAGCTGCATTGTACATTAGAGTGCATTGACGTGCTAGCTTAATGGATAGGTTAAAAACAAGATATGTAAATATATATAATGATTTATTTATTTTTGCTGTGTTTACTGTATAAATATTTAGAAGTGCACTTAGTCCTTCACAGGACTGGAAAACTGAAGAGACATCTTTCTAAAGCTGTTTGGTACTTGGCAGCTAAGGGATTGGTTATTGGTGGAAAGGCGGGGGCTTTGTCCTTTAAATTTGGTTCCCTGATAAGCTGCTTGGCTCTGTGTAGTGCCTTCCACACTAAACATGCTTTTTACTGGTCTTAATTTTATTGGTCCTGTTCAGGCATTTGGGGTACGATGATACCCACACCTACATCAGGGTTACGGGTTAGACCCTTTTATGTCATTCCACTACAGGATCAACACTTTTAGTCAATTAATGCTCTTTTATCTTTTTACTGTATAAGCAAACATGATGCAGAATTTAAAATATAAGTCACTTTGAGATATTTTGTAGTAAGTGCCAAATAAATACTACTACAGTGGTACCTCAGGTTAAGTACTTAATTCGTTCTGGAGGTCCGTTCTTAACCTGAAGCACCACTTTAGCTAATGGGGCCTCCTGCTGCCGCGCCGCCGGAGCACAATTTCTGTTCTCATCCTGAAGCAAAGTTCTTAACCTGAAGCACTATTTCTGGGTTAGCGGAGTCTGTAACCTGAAGCGTATGTAACCCGAGGTACCACTGTACTACTACTACTACTACTACTACTAATAATAATAATAATAATTTTTGACATTAGTAGCAGGGCAGGGATATAAAATCACCGGAAGCCCCAGATGTATGAACTATGGCTCCTTTGCTATCACATTGACCTATAATTGTTATTGTGACATCACCAATTACAGACGGTCATGTGGATGGAAAATGCACCCCTTTGTGATTGGGCTACATGGAGCATGAGGCCTCACACCATTCCTTGAGGATGGCAAGTCATTTTCATAGAAGGGGTCACATGCCCCTTCTTCAGAGAAGCCACAATATCCACCCTCTGATTGGAGAAGGGACTCTCAGAGCTAATCCCAGGTCAGCAGAGGAATTCTGACTCTGACACATGGGTTCAGGGGTGGGCTTTCTGGTGTAACAAGGGCCATGAATCATCCTTTAAGGTTGATGCTCCAGCGGTTGGACGTAAATTATCACATCTCTGCTATTCAGAGTCTATCCCTTCTTCATGCTCTTCTGTGTATAAACAAATATTATTTATATGCTATACGCAATCTCTTGTCTTTTCTTCCCCTCACCCTTTTGTTGTTGTTGTTGGCAAAATTAAATTACAAATAAATTCCAGTGGTACAAGTCATTAACACCTTGTTGCACCACAAACCTGGATGATATTCCTGTTTTAAATGAGAAAAATGGCTGTTCCATGTCTGGAAGCATAAACCTTCCGTCTTTATCCCAAGATCAGTTACTTAGTCATAGAAGATAAAGATATACAACCTAAGGGCAATTGTATTGCAAAATACAAGGAAGCAGGTATGAAGCCAATGGTCTCCAGCCCTGCAGCTTATCTTCGCGTTAATTAAATCTGAGATCCTTGACACACTTTTTAAAAACAAACCGCTGAGCCATGTGCTAACATTTCAGTCTGTTGTGGCAGTGTATTTGATGCTCAGCTCGCCATTTTGGTTTGCCAGAAATCAGCACATAGCTCCTGGTTCCTACTATGAAAAGTGATTCTGTTGTTTTATCTGAACATTGACTTTCATGTGCATCCACTCAGCTGCTAATTTGGCCTGGTCTGCTGGGTGACTGCTTTCAAGCCAGCTGTGGGATATGGGGGCCACAAGAGTCAGCCTGATGTGTAGTGTATTTGTAAATCTACCACATCCTGGATCCATGTAGCTCAGTATTGGGCTGACCCTCTACTGGTGTGGAGTCAAGGGGCACTGAGAACAGGGAAGGCATGTCTGTGACTCCCTCATGCAGTGCTTCACTTTATAGCACTGAGCGGTGGTTCAAAGTCTCCCTTTGATCAGGAACACTGATTGTACAGGAGAGCCAGTGTGGTGTAGTGGTTAAGAGGTGTAGACCTGTAATCTGGTGAACCGGGTTCTCTTCCCCGCTCCTCCACATGCAGCTGCTGGGTGACCTTGGGCCAGTCAAACTTCTTTGAAGTCTCTCAGCCTCACTCACCTCACAGAGTGTTTGTTGTGGAGGAGGAAGGGAAAGGAGAATGTTAGCTGCTTTGAGGGTAGTGATAAAGTGGGATATCAAATCCAAACTACTCCTCCTCCTCCTCCTCCTCCTCCTCCTCCTCCTCCTCCTCCTCTTCTTCTTCTTCTTCTTCTTGATTACGGGGAGTCCCTGCTCCTAAAAAGTTTGACCTCTCACCCTTTGAACGCCTGTTCAGGGAACACTCTGGGTTTTTTAAGACCTTTCTTCTCTTACACATCAAATGGCAATGCTAGAGTCCCTTCCCAGCATTCACACACACGTGCACACACAAAAACCTTACATTGGCCAATGCTAGTTTTCAGCAGCTATATTGTGCAAATGCTTTCTGAAGAAGCAAATATAGAGGGCAGGTGAGGGAAAACACAAATCTGCTTAGCCATAGCCCAATGCACAAGGAGCGGTTGGGCCTGAGGCTGACCGTCTCTTTAGGGAACAGATATTCTTTTCAATGGAGGCCGAGGCAGAGATGAAAGAGTGTTTGATTTGATTTGGTTTGGTTTGGTTGGTTGGTTTGTTATGTCCTACCTCATCATTTATAACCCTGGGATTTATAACCGTACTGCAAAAAAATGGTATTTAAAAATACTCTTGACTTTTTTATCCCAATATACGTCTAAGAAGTTCAAGGTAGCAAACCTGGTCCCTCCAGGCATCCACAAATTCACTCATTTGATTACAAGGGATGAGTGGCCCCAGGCCTCTGGAAAACAGGGTGGCCACACAAGTCCTTACCCCCAGAAGGCTCATTTCCACTACTGTTTTCATGTAGAAAAGAGCAGAGTCCCTTCTGAGAAACTCCTGTTGTTTCTTACCTTCTCCAAATCCTCCCATCAGATGTCAAGGAGATAAAGAACTACACAACTTTCAGAAGGCAGCTGAAGGCAGGATGTTTTTAATATGTGACATTTTATTATGTTTTTATAAGTACTGGAAGCTGCCCAGAGCACATATGGGTGGGGAATAAATTATTATTATTAGCATTATCCAAGGAGAGAGGACTGCTATCTCACTAGCAGGACCTCAAGTGCTTGCCAAGGATTTGGAGCACAAACTCAGTGGTGATGACCACAAATAATGGTTGGCTAGGAAGCCAACTCCTAGATACTGTGGACTCCTGAGTATTCCCCCTTTTCTCCACTCAACAACAACCCTTTGAGCTTTTGAGGATCCACACCAAAAGCACAGTCAACACACATTTAAAGAGCATAGCTTCTGCAAAGAATCCTGGGAACTATAGTTTGTTAAGAGTGATAGGAATTGTAGCCCTGAGAGGGGGGGATTGCAGTTCCCAGGATTGTTGGGGCGGGGTGTGTGTGCAATTGTATACTTTAAATTAATGGATCTGCCCTTAGGTTAGTGCTGACGAAGTGTGACTGACCTGAAGTCACTCAGTAAGCTTTGTGGGGATATGGGGATATGTACCCATATCTAAATCTGAACCTCGAATCAATACACAACAGTGCATCTCAGTTTTAAAAGAAATGCTTAACAATGCAGTATTAAAAACAAGGGGGGGGACTGTCCAGTTGCACCCTCAAGACCAACTAAGTAGTTGGTCTCTAAGGTGCTACTGGATATATATATATATATATATATATCGACTGCGTCAGACCAACATGGCTACCTACCTGAATCTAAAAACAAGGAGACGGCTAGTTCCAGCTACATACAAGCTATATCCTGCCTCGTGTGGATGTTGTTAAATATAAGCATCATAAAATGGGGTGCATAATACTTTCTCTACCACTCCCATCCTGCGTATGATTGCAGATGTGTACTTACATAGACTGGCCTCAGGGTCTGGCAGAAACAGTACAAATTATCAGGTGATGCCAACCACTCTAAGGCAGAAATCATCCCTGGCAGTAATGTGTCCACATTCAGAAGTAACATATATATTATTAATTTTCTCCTGAAAATTCTTCTGCATTTTACTGCAAATTTATCCTGATAAACACTTTTTGCAGTTTCGACTGCAAAAATTTGCACATTTTTGCAAGCAATTTCATCTAATAAAATGCATTCCTGTTTGTTGTTTGTTGACTAACAGCATCATTCCGTATCGTTTGATAAAGGTATCAGACACCCTTGTAAGCTTTGAAATAACCTCTTTCTGAGCAAGAAGCCACCTGAACAGGATCCCATCCTACCAAAGTAACAGAAATGCCTGCTCCATCTTTCTATCCCCCCAAAACAGGAAATGTCCAGAGGAGGTAAAAGCATAGACACTCCCTATGACCAGGACCTTTGCAGGGTCAGGGGTTGTGAGTGTATGGACTGTCTCTGCATTCTGACTTTCCCATTAGAATGTAAGAATTGCCTTGCTGACTAAGCCCCAAGGTCCAAGAAAAGTGGCAGCTATGTGAATCAGAGAAATGACAGGATGCAATTAGTACTTGAGACTTTGAAGGAATAATTTTGTAATTGAAAGCTGCCTCCCAGAAAAGTCTCTTGAAAACCATAGTGAAACAGCCTTCTGTAAACCACAAATTTCCTCTTTCTCTCATGAGAAATGATGGGACATAGCAACGGGGAGGTAATACGATTCAATTTGTTTCCGACACTTGGAAGAAACAATTTTGTCACCAAGAGCAAGACACTTTCTAAATAAAATCTCCCACTTTATTTAAACAGTTAAAGGTAAAGGGACCCCTGACCATTAGGTCCAGTCGAGACCGACTCTGGGGTTGCAGCGCTCATCTCGTTTTATTGGCCGAGGGAGCCGGCATACAGCTTCCGGGTCATGTGGCCAGCATGACTAAGCCGCTTCTGGCGAACCAGAGCAGTGCATGGAAACGCCGTTTACCTTCCCGCCGGAGCGGTACCTATTTATCTACTTGCACTTTGACATGCTTTTGAACTGCTAGGTTGGCAGGAGCAGGGACCGAACAACGGGAGCTCACCTCGCCGCGGGGATTCGAACCGCCGACCTTCTGATTGGCAAGTCCTAGGCTCTGTGGTTTAACCCACAGCACCACCCACGTCCCATTTAAACAGTTATATGACACCATTTTCCAACAAGGTCAAGATGGGGCTAACAGCATACAGTGGAAATGAAACAGTAATATAAGAAATGCAACAACCATTTTTTAAAAGCAACCTCAGCAATTAAAAAAATTTCAAAAAGAGAGCAAACATTTAGGGCTTGAAAGGGTTCCTAACATGGAAGGCTTTTGCCATCTTCTGGAAGGCCCTTAGAGAAATCCAGTGAATATATCCTCTTCCTAGTACTAACTAGCCATATTTCTTAGGACACTGGGACATACAGGAGGACCTCAGTAGGTCAGGTGCATTCAGGAGAAGGTGATATCCTAGTGATTCCCTATTAAAATGGGCTTTGAAGGTCATTGCCAGCCCCTTGAATTGAGCCTGGAAACAAAAACGAGTTTAATGATGTAGGTTCATGAAGCGAGTTCTTCACAGGTATGTTGGAAATAGCCTTCTTCTCTTGCCATTCCATAGAAAATGGTGATGAGAAAGAAGGTCTTCTTGGTGGTGTCCCCCCAAAAAAACCTTTGGAATACTTTGGAAGCTTCTCTGACTGTAGCAATGGGCAAATCTTGTCAATATCCATATATTTTTTAAAAAGAAACAGTTTAAAAATATTTCCAGTACAGGTGCAGACTGGGATAAAGATCTCCACTTAAAAGTCTTGGTGACTCCAGTGGGCGCCAACGAGGAACAGAGACGCTACCTGTAAATATTGATCTTGCAAATATGTGGATTTATTTTTTTACTCTAGTGGTTGCAAGCTGCTTCGTAGAGGGATTTTCAATAAAATAAAATCAACAAAGGCAAGGACGAGGGAAAACAATTTACGTCAAGTTCACTGTAAATACACCAGGTATTATTAATGGTGCAAAGCGGAGTATGGAGGAGGGGGGAGGCGGGGAGCAGAGATCAGAGAATTTCCCAAACAGATTGAAGAAAAAAATTAAACAGGGATGCCATGCAAGTAATAAAGAAACCATATAGAAACTTGGCACAGTGTTGTGTTATGGTTACAGTGTCAGACTTGGAGCTGGAAGACCAGGGTTCAAATCCCCACACAGGCAGGAAGCTCACTGGGTGAAACTGGGCCAGTCGCTGCCTCTCAGCCTAACTTACCTCACAGGGTTGTGGGGATTAAATGGGGGGGAGGAGAACCACGTTGGCCTCCTTTAGTTCCTTGGAGAAAAAGATAGGATATAAATGGAATAAGTAATAAATAAACAATGAACTTGGAGGAAAAACAAATTCATGGCACATTTCGCATGGTACATTTATATCCCACTGGTCTTCCATCAAAGAACTCACTGAGTCCCAGTTGGGCTCTTATACAGGCACCGAGCAAACCCAAACCAGCTTGGCTTGTGCAAGCATCATGAGCACTTCTGCCATGTTCCAAAGGGTAGGATTCAAGTCACCAGAAAGGAGATTCTGACTAAACATCAGGACGTAAGAGCTGTTTTACATTGGAGGTTTTTAAGCAGAGATGGGGTGACCTTCTGTCATGGATGCTTTAGTTGAGATTCCTGCATTGCAGGGGGTTGGACAGAGGACCCTCAGGGTCCCTAGCTTCTGCCAACCTAGTAGTTCAAAAGCATGTCAGCGCAAGTAGATAAATAGGTACCGCTGTGGCGGGAAGGTAAATGGCGTTCCCGTGCGCTCTGGCACTCATCACGGTCTCCCTTGTCCCAGTAGCATTTTAGTCATTCTGGCCACAGGACCTGTAAAGCTGTCTGTGGACAAACGCTGGCTTCCTCAGCCTGAAAAGCGAGATGAGCACTGTGTTAGAATTCCTGCTCCATGATTGCAGTCATGGGATTGTTGTCTATCACATGACTTGGTATGTTTTGACTCTACAAAGTGGGAAGTGACGGAGACAGGATGTTTGTGTTAATGTGTTCCGTGAAGTGGGACTATTGTCCTTTGTTCTTTCTCTTTCCCGTCTGATGCTAGAGAGAGAAGGAGCCATGTTGCAGTGCTCTGTGTGTGTTTATATGTAAATAAAGTAGATTAGCCAAAATGCTGAGTTGCTCAGGTCTGTCACGCAAGCTGCAAAGACTCTGCGAATCCCTAAGGGTGCCGATGTCTGTTGGCATTAGTCGCTGTGATATTCAGGCAGAAGAAAGCTTTTGAAGCTCCCAAACGATCGACCAGGAGGGAGGGAACATGCCAGTGTCCTACTTGAGTGTAGGATGAGCTCCTGACACACTGCACCCCATAGTCACCTTTGACTGGACTTTACCGTCCAGGGGTCCTTCACCTTTACCTTTTTACCAGGGTCCCTTCCAAGTCTACAGTTCTATGATTACACGCCATTGACAAAGCATGCGGTGTGCCTTTACTGTGGAGGCTGGTTCATTAGAGAGAACAGGACACAGCCACCACCAACCTCAATCTGCCCACAGTTAAGTCCCCAACTACCTGTCTTCTTACTTGCATCCAGTAAGTGGTGACACGTCTGTCATTGGCTCTGGCTCCACCTGCTGTCCCCTTCTCTGCTTTACAGCCTATCGGTCCCAATGGGTACCAGCCATAGCTGCATGCTAAAAATAATAATAATAAACATAAAAAAAAATCCAACCCGTGCCATCAAAGTGCTGAACACATCATTAATTTTTACTTCAGCAATTTGATAGATGTTGCTTGATGTTGCTCACCCAAACTCATTATCTGGAAGAACAGCTTGTGCCAGACGAATCAATGTTTAAATTATTGTTGGGTAGGTGGGTTGAATCAGAGAACATCAAAAGGTGTTACAAGAAGCTCGTGGCATGGAGCAGGTCCCTGCTTGCTAGTAATTATTAAGCATGCCCTGTTGTATAACTAAGCCACAAGTTCTTCGCTCTGTTGCAATTTTTGTAAGCAGGCATTAAAAAAAAAAATTTGGCACAAATGTCCCATGTGAATGAATAACAGATTTACTTGGAATGTTCACAACGCAAAATGTTTATTTTGGGAACATAGATGGGAACATCATCAAACTATGACATGTCATGGAGGGGGTCCACATTGCTTGGAAATTCAGAAATGACCAAGTTGCTAATTTTCATGATTGAAAGGACAAATTCTATAATGAGTCACCCGAAGCCCCTCTTAGCTATGATTGTGCTATGAATCATGGCCATCGATGATGCTTCTAATGGATCACTGAGTCTCAACAACAGCTTCCTAGTTCTTTTAAGTGGTAAGGAGAAATCGAAAGGAGCAAGCAAGCAAAAACAACAAAAACATCTGAAGATGGCAAATCCATTTATAAGGAAACATTTCCTGAAGATTCATATTCTATCACATTCATTCTGCATCTATTCATCACATGATAATCCACGGTAGGGAAGTGTCCTTTTTTTCTGGGGGAAAAGTGGGGGAGCTCACCATGAAGTAAGTTAGTTTTTTGCGGGCCCAGTTGCAGTGCCACACCCACACAACCATGGGCAGTGCCTAAATGTAATATGTGATTAATAAACTCAGGCAGACAATGATCTGGATTAGAAATGGTCACAACTTTATGATAACAGATATAGGTGCATTTTTGGCACAGGCATTCATTTCGTCCGGCCGCCCACTGGCAGACAAATAGTAATAATAATTTCATTTTTAAAAGGTTTAAAAACCCTGTAGGTTGTCAGATCAGATGTTTACTGTTATGTACTGAAGTTCTCACCCTGGGCCAGCAGGGGGATACTGTAGATAGTTCAGGTCCACATATGCAAATAAGGGATCGAAAATGACGTTCAGTGATTGGATAGTTAGAGAAAGTTGTTACAGTTACGTTGTACTGGAGCTCTATATAAGCAGGCTGGCTGAACCCTTCAGTTCAGTTCTGTTCTGGCCTGTGAATAAACAAGACCTGTTTGAAGAATCGCTGTGTCGTCTGATATGTTCACCCACAACTTAACATTTACCCACCTCATATTTCGCCATTCAACAGAGAATTGAAGTCTCCAAAGAAGACCAGAGGACTTAACGTAATATAGCTATTAAGTTATATAAACAGAGCATGGTGCAGTGTCTAGAGTGTCAGACTTAAGACCCAGGAGGCCAGGGTTCAAATCCCCACTCACATACCCTCCAACATTTCTCCGATGAAAATAGGGACGTCCCATTCAATAATGATAATTTTACTATTTATGCCCCACACATCTTATTGGGTTACCCCAGCGATCCTGGGCAGCTCCCAACCTATAGAAAAACATTAAACATTTTTAAAAAACCAAAAACTTCCCTATACAGGATTGCCTTCAGAAGGCTCAGGGGTTGGATAGCTCCAAACCCTCCAGCATTTCTCCAATGAAAATAGGGGTATCCTAAGGAAAAGGGGACATTCTGGGATCAAATCAGAAACTGGGACGGCTTCTCTAAATCAGGGACATCCCTGGAAAATAGGCACACCGGGGGTGGGTGGGTCCTGCACTCATCCAGAAAACCCAGTCACTGTAATAATAATGATGATGATGATGATGATGATGATTTATTCTTTAAACCTCGCCTATCTGGTTGGGTTTCCCCAGGCACTCTGGGTGGCTCCCAACAGAATATTAAAAACATGATAAAACATCAAACATTAGAAACTTCCCTAAAAACTTCTCTAAGCCTAACCTGCCTCACAGAACAAAACGGGGGGGGGGGGGAGTGTGTGCTTGATAAGCTGGATATAAATGTCTGTATACATACATACATACATACATACATACATACATACATACAAACAGACATTCCCACTGCAGTCAGAAGATTCCTCAGACAGTAAGAAACAATCTTCCTGCCTCTCAATTCATCTCACACACACACACTTTCTCTCACATACACAAAGACGAACACACTGCCCATTCCAGCAGTCTCTGCTCTCACTCAAGTGCTTTACCTCTGCATTGTTGATTATTATTATTATAATTTTTTTAAAAAGTTAGTTGGAGGAGGGTAGTAAAGTTGGACTGTTGTGTGACTGAGAGAGGTTTTATCCTCTTGCCCCCACTGAGGTCCATTTGGAATTAACTGTCTTTGCCCCCTAACTGTCTGCAACTTATCATGGGAGGAAAGCTCTCCCCACCTCCACATCTGACACACAAATCTGCAGAGCATCTGCCCGGATTCAACTCTGGTGGTTGAAGGGGTCGTTTAGAGCATGGGTAGGCAAACTAAGGTCCGGGGGCCGGATCCGGCCCAATCGCCTTCCCAATCCGGCCCACGGACAGTCCGGAAATCAGCGTGTTTTTACATGAGTAGAATGTGTCCTTTTATTTATAATGCATCTCTGGGTTATTTGTGGGGCATAGGAATTCGTTCATTCCCTCCCGCAAAATATAGTCTGGCCTCCCACAAGGTCTGAGGGACAGTGGACCAGCCCCCTGCTGAAAAAGTTTGCTGACCCCTGGTTTACAGAATGGGTAAAAAAAAACTTCTTTTTTTTCATTCTGAGGGCCACCTTCCAAGGCCCTTATGGGCAGGAAGGCCAAGGGGACAGAGCAATGAATACAGATTTCCCCTTTGCGCAGTGGACTAATTTCATCACACACTGACAGAACCCTCTCAATCCTCCGTCCAGCGAAGCAAGAGGACAAATCCTGGCCAGGCAAAACCACTCAAGGCAAAGCAAGGCCCATGAGGGGTGTGGCCTGGAGAGAGTTCCAAGGGCCATATAGCAAAGCTTGGAGGGCCACATGCAACCCCCCCTGAGATTCCCCACTTCTTGTTTAGGTGAACTAAATCAGTAATCAGAGTAGTAGTCCTATTCACACTTATTTGGGAATAAACACATACTGAACCCAGTGAGACTTGCCTCTGTGTAAACAGGTACAGGATTGGCCTGGAGAAAATCTCACCATTCTTTTTTCAAAACACTTTAAGGCAGAAGCACTATGCCCCATTCACAGGCACAGTAATCATGCAGCAAACATATAACACTATTCTCTCTCTCATTTCTGAATTCACTCGATATTTTGGTGTTATTTTGACAGTCCTTTTGAGCTGGAAAAGCATTTGTTCCAGCAGTCTGGATTCATCTGATCATTTTAAAATAGCCAGTCGTTTCAAGCTAGGAATTGGTCCGAAATGAATAGAATCAAATAAATTTGTGGGCCTATTTCTGGATTATAAACAAGAGCCACCTTGACTGTGCCCCATGGAATAAAATTATTCAAGTCTCGGATAAAAAACGAAGACAGATTCGTCACCCTGGAGTATGCTGTCAGCATCCTTGCGGCTAATTGACGGACAAACGTAGGCAACCATTTCCTAAAACAAAATTATTTAAGATTGCAACATCTGCCAAGGTGAAGAGTGAAGCAACTATCTCCAGGCCAAAACATAACTCTCTCTTTTTCCATGCCCTCTCCTCCTGCTGATTGGGTAATATTCTTAACTGAGTCAGAACGCAGCTTGTTTTATGAAGCCCCAAAAGTGCTATATAAGCAGGGATGGATAGTAAACAGGAGCAAAGACTGAGCTTTGGAAACGGAAACGTGCGTAAAGGAGCAACTGGATTCAGAATGAAAACCATCTGCTTTATGCTGCTGTGCCTGGCCGTGGCATATGCAGCGCCAGTCAGTTCACAAGGTAGAGAAGAAGAAAACTTGCGGTTCGTTCAGGTAATGGTGGTTAGGTGATGGGTAGAAACAGTGCTTTTTTCTGGGGGGATGCAGGGGTACGCATACCCCTAAACATTTTGTGAATCTTTGTACTTTTGTCCATTTACTGTATTTATTTTCCCCGATCTGAACTATAAAATGGTGGTTTTCTTGAGTCAATATGAGAGTACCCCTAACCTTTTTTTTTTTAAGGAAAAAAAGCACTGGATAGAAATCATTTGTCCATGAATAGCAAGAAGGCTCGAATGAAAAGTGATTGCTGGTTTTGCAGCTTATTGGTTTGGTCTGCATTATTTTGAGAAAGGTGGACCTCCCCAGAATTCTATGCATTGTGCACTCTGTTGGTCTTTTACGGTGGTCTTTAACAAAATGTTATTCAGAGCAAACCCACTGAAATTAATGAACATGGCCCCATTAATTTTAATATGTCTACTGTAAGTAAAACTTTGTTGTTTATTGTTTAGCGTTATGGATTTACTTTACAATCAACAACAAACTTTATTATGGTCGCAGACCAGCATAAGATACTTTAGAATCTAGACTGCAGAATTATAAGGGATTTTCTGCATTCGTGATTTCTTTTTAGGTATACTGGAACTGAGAATTTTACCTGATCTCACTGCATAGAATTGCTATGTTGCAAAAATGAAATTGACCTTGCTTGCAGTAAAGTCAGGCAATGGCAGGTGGCTTAAGTGGTGGTGAGCTTGGAACAAATATATGCATGTAGATGATTCAAAGGCTGTTTTAACAATCTGTGTGGTTGAGCCGGGAAGAAAATAGCATGTAAAACCTAGCAATGGATAAATATGTCAGTTTCAGATTTCTCTCAGTGCATTTTTTTCTTTCATTTTTACCCAGTCTTAAATTCCCCTTCTCCACATTTTTGCAACAATTGATGACATTTTTTTAAAAAAAAAATCATCAAAATTTAACATTTCAGTGTGAATTTCACATACTACAGTACAGTCAAGCCTTGGTTGTTGAACGTAATCCGTTCGACTTCCGAAATGTTTGATAACCGAGGATCAAAGGGCAGTTGGCAATGGAGAAAAAAGAAAGAAAACTCCCCGGAAGCCATTCAGCTTCTGAAAATCATTCGAAAACCAGAGCAGTTACTTCTGGGTTTTCAGCATTTGGGAGCCAAAACGTTCCAAAACAGAAGTGTTTGGGAGCCAAGGTTTGACTGTATACACATCTTTGTATGCAGTTTTGAACAATATGCACATCAATCAATTAGCAGCCAATATTAGAAAGTCACCTGGCATCATGTATGGAACATCAATTTTATATCTGCAGAAGCTGTTTGTTCCTAGCATTTCTTGAAATGGTTTTTATTGTTTCTGTGTTTCATTCTGTGTATCTTGTACACCACACCAGTGGCTTTATGCTATGAAGCAGACTATACATTTGTTAATTAAAAATAAATAAATGTGCACATTTCTCTTTCTTTATCAGAAGTACTTGGAAAAATATTACAACTTCACATCAGATGGGCAACCAGTTTTTAGACAGAAAGCCAACAGCCCTTTTGTTAAAAAAATCAAAGAAATGCAAAAATTCATGGGGCTCCAGGTGACGGGCAACCTGGATTCCAATACGCTGGAGGCAATTCAGAAACCCAGGTGTGGAAACCCAGATGTTGGGGATTTTGGCTTCTTTCCGGGACAGCCCAAATGGGAGAAGAAAGACCTGACCTACAGGTAATCTTTCAGTATCAGGTCTTAAGGGTGAAACCCACACATTTTATAGTGATTAACCAAAGCCTGAAATGATAGCCCGCTTCTGTTTTGATTTGTGCTGCCTTCTTTTTCGAAGGATTGTGAACCATACGCCAGATATGGATTCAAGCGATGTGTACGAAGAGATTGCGAAAGCGTTTAAAGTGTGGAGCCGGGTTACACCCTTGACATTCAAACGTGTTTCAGCCGGCGATGCAGATATTATGATCAGTTTTGCTGAAAGAGGTAAAAAAAGGGGGGCGGGAACAGGTTGAACCATTAAATATATTAAGGGCAACCTAGAAACGCTGGATGGATATGACATCAATAATAATAATAATAAAAATTTATACTCTGCCAATCTGGGTGGCTTCCAACAGAATATTAAAAACACAACAGAACATCAAACATTAAAAACTTCCCTAAACATGGCTGTCTTCAGATGTCTTCTGAAAGTCAGATAGGTGGCCATTCCACAGGGCGGGCGCCACTACTGAGAAGGCCCTCTGCCTGGTTCCCTGCAACCTCACTTCTCACAGTGAGGGAACAGCCAGAAGGCCCTCGGAGCTGGACCTCAGTGTCCAGGCTGAACAATGGGGGTGGAGACGCTCCTTCAGGTATACTGGGCTGAGAACGTATAGAAAGAAAGCTGCTGTATACTGAGTCTGACCATTGGTCCATCTAGCTCAGTGCTGTCCATACTAAGTGGCAGCCGCTCTCCAGGGTTTCAGGAGTTTTCCCCAGCCCTACTGGGAGCTGTCACAGATCGATTCTGGGAGCTTCTGCATGCAAACCAGCTGAGCTATGGCCCTTCCTCCTAAACCAATTGCTAACAGTACTTCTGGACAACTTGTGATGCCCAGACTGAAGAATCTTCCAGTGTAGCTTTTCTAGCAATTGGACATCAAGTACAATACCTTGTTTTTGCAGTGCTGGGGGGCAGGGAGAAGGCTGGAAAAACTGGAGATGCCTGGTGCTCCATGGTGCATTAGTGTTATATGATATCTGGTTTCATGGGTTACATGTCGGTTTTTTTATGTATAATTTTTATTACATTTTCTGTTTTACAATTTAGAGTATTCATTTAAACAACCTAAAAATATCAATGACTTCCCTTCTTCTCTTTCCGTGGTTCATTTTAAATAGCATAAATCCCTGCATATTTTATATAAACGAAATCATTTAGTATTCCGTTATTACATCCATCAAAACTTATTTACACTATTGAATTTACCTTAATGCTGCCACAATCCCTCCCATAGATTCAATAAATATTTTTCAATCTTCTTTAAACGTATGTTCTTCTTGTTCTCTTATTCTATAAGTTAGGTCCACAAGCTTCACATATGCCATCAGTTTAAGTTGCCATTCTTCTTTAGCTAGGACCTCACTCGTTTTCCATTTTTGGGCTAACGCATAGCTGTCAAGCGTCCCTTATTTGGTGGGACAGTCCCTTATCCCAGCGCCATGTCCCGCTGCTGTCCCTTATTGATGATGTCCCTTAAATAAGCTACTGAAGGTAATGGGGCCCTTTCTATGTCCAGCTGTCCTTTGTCAACAACAAATTGTTGCTAGTTTTTTGTGTTGAATATATGCTATATGGTAATTTATAGACCTAATAGGTATCTAAAGCCATTTGAACGCAACAAAATATGTATTTTATCAAAGTAATTGTTGATCCCTTATTTTGGCTGCTGATCCCTTATTTTTGAGGTTGCTGGTCCCTTATTTTCAAATCTGTAAGTTGACAGCTATGGGCTAACGAAACACGGGCCACAGTAGTGACATACATAAATAACCTTTTTTGACATGTTTACTAGCACGCTAGAAATAGTTACAGCATATTTCACACATTCTTGTTTTGTAAAAACTTGCTTCATGTTTTGTGAAGCTTCAGCAGCATTTTATGAAGGAAGGGGAGAAAGCAAGGCTAGGTGTTATCAGTGTGTTGATGGTGTTGCAATTGGAAACTCTGGGATGAAGGCACAATTGCTGAGTAATAACTAAGTGCAGCTCAGCAACTATGGCCAGCAAATGGGCAACCAACTGTTTCTTCTTGTGTACTTAGAACATGGCGATTTCAATCCCTTTGATGGTCCTGGCGGGACTGTTGCCCACGCCTATGCTCCCAGCAGAGGTATTGGAGGAGATGCTCATTTTGACGAGGACGAAAAGTGGACCAACGGCTTGGAAGGTAATTTTAAAGAATGGAAAACAAACAAAACCACACAGATTTGCCATGTCGTATTGGAGATCTAGTGTGATATCCCTATCTCCAGTTGCAAACACAAAAGTATGCATATACTTCTAGAGGGGGAATTACGTGGTGTCAGCTGACTCAGACATGTTCATTTGCTCCTAAGTAAGTTCATAAAGGAGAGAGAGTCCGCTGGCTTATTTTCAAATCTCTGTGCACCAAACAAGGTCCAGAAGGCAGGCAATCAGTCAGCCTCTATGCTGTATACAGTGTGCTTATAGATAACTCTGTGGTTTGCATGGGGACGGGGGATTTTTATCACATCTTACTTTTGCCATCTGCTTGCAGAAATGCAAATTTACTATAGTGAACAATATTCAAATCTGTATTTCCCCGAGAGCTCTCAGTTGTTATAAGATACCTTCTGAGCAACACTGGGAGACAGAGTTTGCTTAGACAGATGCTAACTGTTAGAGGGTTGTTGTTGTTGCTGTTTTTTAAAAAAGCAACCGTGTTTATTATTTTAACATTTTAATCTACAGAGGAGTGTTGATTGCTGCAGTAGGTGCTGTTGCTACCAGATTCCCATAGGAACCCGATTGGCTACTGTGAGATCAGGATGCTGGATTATGATGGCCTTTGGCCTGATGCAGCAGGACTTTCCTTATGTTAAACCTTGGAGATGCAAATCTGTGACGTGATGCGTTTCTCTTCTGCCTTTCAGGTTCCAACCTGTTTTTTGTTGCTGCTCATGAATTTGGCCACTCGCTTGGGCTCTACCATTCCCAGGACCCCCAAGCCGTGATGTTCCCAGTGTATAGCTACACCCAGCTCACTCAAGAAGTTCTCTCTCAGGACGATATCAAAGGCATTCAGTTCCTCTATGGTAATTTATGTTCAGTTTTATTAAATAATTAAGGAATTTGTAATACCTTTTTTGAAAGGCCACAGGATGACTGACAACGTAATAACCTTAAAACACACACACACAAACTTCAAGCCATTATTTGAGTACAACTAGTAAAAGCATCATCATCAAACTATTCATAAATTATGAATCACAGTTCCCTTCACTCAGCCTGCTGGAAAAGGTGCGTCTTTACATGTTTCCTAACAGAAAACAATTATATGACTAGGTGTACCTCACTGGGGTGCAAGCATCACACGCACACACTCAGGGCTGTGCCCTGCTCACTTCATGCATGAACCCCATATATCCCTTTCCCCACCCTTTATACCTCACCAACTCCACCACCATAACCCTGTGGTTTGTATGGAAGACCCACCTGCTTGTGTCTCCATCCTCTGGTCCCCTCCTTCTCACCTTGCCTGAGCCTGCTGGTCCATCTTCTAGAACTCTCCTCCCCTTCTCTCTTTGGCTGGGCTGCCTGCCCACCCACTGGCCTAGCAGCTCAACATGCTGTAGTTCTCGGTGCCACCTGTCTGTGGCTAAGCGAACTGCAATGTGACAGCATCCTTACAATTTCATATACGAGAGAGAGAGAGAATCTAAAATAGTGTAACATTTGGGAAATGAAAGTTGACTGATGTTTATGTTAGTCTATGTAAAAGCCATTCCTTAATGATATGTTACAAAGAAATACATTCTTCTTGGTCCTGCTTGTCAAAAACTTTGTTTACACATGCTCTGTGTAAATTAATGTCAACATATAATTAAGGAAGTGTTCTTTGTGCAAATGTTTGAGTATTCTTATATTTAGACAAAGAAGGCTGTGCTCTACTAATTTCAGACTATTCAATATCTTTAAGGATCAACAACTAACCCACCTGAGGAGGACCCAGTGGAAGACGACATACCAAGAGCACCTGCCAGGCCAACCCAACCTGCAATACCAACTGCCTGTGATCCTCATTTGACGTTTGATGCTGTCACTAACTTTCGGGGAGAAATGTTGTTTTTTAAAGACAAGTAAGACAGTAATCTTTAAGCCCCCCTACCATCCAAACAAAGTAAGCTGTGCCCAAGTCCCATAGAACTGAATGGGGCTTAGGGCAGCCATAATGAACTTGGCCCATTGATTACAATCAGATCTAAACACAGATTTGTTGAGTTGGAAGGGTCATCTAGTCGAACTCCCTGCAATGCAGGAACATGACTCATAGTTCAGTCCTAGCCATGTCTCTCAGAAGTAAGTCAATGTGGCTCACTCCCAGATTAGTGTTGTTAGGAGTGCAGCCTAACAGTACAATCGTATACATGTCTACTCAGAAGTAATTTCAATGGGACTTACTCCCTGGTAACTGGGTTCTTCTATCACGCACACAAACCCCTTTCCTTTTCCTTTCCTCTCTTTAAGCCCCTCTCCTCACTTACCAGGAAAAAGCTGCCATCATCATCATGCTGTCTAGATGGTACAAGTACAGAAATAGCGTGTCCCCAGGCACATTATATAAAATAAATGTATATGTTTCTTACAGGTATTTCTGGCGAAAGCACCCCCGTTATGCACAGCTTGACTTTAGTTTAATTTCCACATTCTGGCCATTTTTAACATCTGGAGTTGATGCAGTTTTTGAAAATAGTGATAAAGATGTGGCGTTTCTTTTTAAAGGTAAGGATGCAGAAAATAATGACGATTCTGTTACACTTTTACTATTTAGAGCTTTCAGCCCAGACCACTGTAAGCAGATGAAAACATTAGCAGGATTTTAATTGCACTTGTAATGTAAAAAAAATAATACAATTGATAATATGGATAGATATAAAACATAGACTATGATATAATACACAGTTGAAAACGTTGACATTAGGACCCACTGAGGGGATGGGTATATGTAAATCTATTTGGTTTTGTTATAAAGCTATATTTGAAAAATCAAATAAAAACGATTGCAGAGCTTTCAGCCCACTCCATCTTGACGATCGCAGATAATAGCAAAATGAAGATTGGCAAGCAAGTGGCGCTACATTGATGGCATGCGCTTGCTGTAGCGATAGCATTATCGTGCCTGTTTCCACCCTTGATCTGGTGGCCAGATGCAAAAAAGAGGACAGTGTTTCAGTCCCTTTAAAAGTTGTAGCTTTTACAAGAAGGGTCATAGCTCAATGGTAGAGCATCTGCTTTGGGCACAGAAGATCCCAGGTTCAATCCCTTAGTTGGGCTGGGAGAAAACCCTGTCGGAACTCCTGGGCAGACAACTTTAGACAACTTTAAGGTCTATAGACCAAGTCTGACCCAGAATCTCCCTCTGGTCCTAATTCGGGGCCGGATTTAGGTTTGATGAGGCCCTAAGCTAAGGGGGCCCTTTATATGTCCAGCTGTCCTTTGTCAACAACAAATTGTCGCTGTTTTTTGTGTTGAATATATGCTAGATGGTAATTTATGGTACCATTGTATATAGAAACAAGCAAACCAGTGATATTTTAGGGAGCAGACTAGCAGGTGGGGTCCATTATTTACATCATAGGAGCCTACACAACACAAAACACTGTTGTTGTATGTAGGTTTTATTTTATTTGTTTTTTTATCTTATATTTTGGAAATGTACATCCAGGTTTTTTCCTTTAATTTTTTTTGGGGGGGCCCAAGAGAGTGGGGCCCTAAACTATAGCTTGTTTAGTTTATACATGAATCCAGCACTGTATAGACGAAGTCTGACTCAGAATCTCCCTCTGGTCCTAATTACTTTTTCTACACAACTACTAAAGGTATGGGAGCCTTGTCTCCTTTGGCATCCAACCCCCCTATTTCTTCCACATATGTAAGTGGTATGAGCAATATCAGAGGGGTGCAGGGGTGGGTACTAATGCAGTCTCCCCCCAATCTGCCCACCCCATTGCAGTTATTGGAAGGGAAGGCACATCTCTCTCATGCACTGTCCCCCACCCTAAAAATCACTTTGCACCTCCTGTGCTGTCCCCAGCGTTGTTTTTCTTCTATTGCCGTCACTGAGAAGCGTTGGCTAAAATATGTTTCCCCACCTGCTTCATCTCAGGCAACCAATTTTGGGCTGTGAAAGGAGACTCCAGGCTTCCTGGCTACCCCAAGCGCATCCATACCTTGGGCTTCCCAAAAGACGTCAAGAAAATCGATGCAGCGTTTTACAATAGCAATGAAAGAACGACATACTATTTTTCATCTGACAGATACTGGAGGTAAGAAATCGTGTCAGATGCAATTGGTAAATACTCGTCGCTGGCTTGAAAAGAGCTCCAGAAGAACCACAGGATCAAGCATGTTAGATGACAGATGATAGATAGATAGACAGATGATAGCTAGCTAGATAGATAGATAGATGATAGATAGATAGATAGATAGATAGATAGATAGATAGATAGATAGATAGATAGATAGAGATAGATGATAGATAGATAGATAGATAGATGATAGATAGATAGATAGATAGATAGATAGATAGATAGACAGATGATAGCTAGATAGATAGACAGATGATGATGATAGATAGATAGATAGATAGATAGATAGATAGATAGATAGATAGATAGATAGATATAGATAGATAGATAGATAGATAGATAGATAGATAGATAGATGATAGATAGATGATAGATAGATGATAGATGATAGATGATAGATAGATAGATAGATAGATAGATAGATAGATAGATAGATATAGATAGATGATAGATATAGATAGATAGATGATGATGATAGATAGATAGATAGATGATAGATGATAGATGATAGATAGATGATGATAGATAGATAGATGATAGATAGATAGATAGATAGATAGATAGAGATAGATAGATAGACAGACAGATAGATAGATATAGATGATAGATAGATATAGATGATAGATTCAAATATATAGCTCTGTTTTATTGTTCAAGTCCCATTCATTTTGGGAAGATTGACAGAATTGAATGTTCCCCACGGAGTGTCCCCAGGATTAAGTTCCACACATTTATTTGAGCTGGTTTAGACCCTTGGGGTGCCTTCATGAGCTATGGCCTGCGGAGGAAGTAGCATTGAATGAGACCCACCCACAAATACAGAGAGTGCTTTCTAGCAGTGATTTGCATGAGTGTGGCAGCCAGAAATCACATGACTTCTTCCCATGTGGCTGTAGGAAGGAGCAGTTCTAAGATGGGTGGTTTTTTTGGATTCAGGGATTCACAAATCCCCTCCCCCCCAACAAAAAGCATTGTTATCTCAAATAGTGCTTTGTTCGTGTACAAATGCCTTCCTTATTATTATTATATATTTTTACTCAGATACAATGAAGCTAGCCAAACCATAGACAAGAAACCCACAAAAATAAGAGACGGCATCCCAGGTGTTAATGGGAAGGTTGATGCGGCCTTTCAGCATAATGGTAAGTAGCCTCTGTCATGAGGACATATGAAGTGATTCCAGCCTGGTGTGAACCTTGTGATGTGTACAAACAGGAAATTCCCATGGTCTGGGTCAAAGTACCCATATTTTATTATTCATTTTTTAAAAGGGGGCAACTCCATCCAGGCGTGTAGGAAGCTGATTCAATGGTATATCCATTGCATCTGGGCAACCCAGTCAGATGGGTGGGGTACAAATAGATCAATTAACTCTGGGTGGCTTCCAACAGGACATTAAAAACACAGTAAAAGATCAAACATTAACAACTTCCCTAAACAGGTCTGCCTTCAGATGTCTTCTAAAAGTCAGATAGTTGTTTATTTCTTTGACATCTGGTGGGAGGGCGTTCCACAGGGCGAGCACCACTATTGAGAAGGCCCTCTGCCTGGTTCCCTGTGACTTCGCTTTTCGCAGTGAGGGAACCGCTAGAAGGCCCTCGGCGCTGGACCTCAGCGTCCAGGCAGAACGATGGGGGTGGAGACGCTCCTTCAGGTATACTGGGCCAAGGCTGTTTAGGGCTTTAAAGGTCAGCACCAACACTTTGAATTGTGCTGGAAACATACTGGGAGCCAATGTATTATTATTATTATTATTATTATTATTATTATTATTATTATTATTAAGCTAAATGTTCTTCACTCTCCCTGCTCTGTCTATATCCAAATCCAGAAGTTCCAAACCACTTATGGTTGTCTCTGTACCCCTTATCTGATTTTGATGGGTACCGCATTCCCAAGAGATACTGTGACATTAAACACAATTAAAATTGAAACATCCCTGACCCTGATGGCCAGTCACGTTTCCCATAACTCAAAAGTGGAGTATCTGTCTTGCATGCAAAAGATCCCCGGTCCAGAGGTTCATTCCCCAGCATAGGATTGGGAAAAACTCCTACTGAGCTGGATGGACCAAAGTTCTGACTCAGTATAAGGCAACTTCCTCTGTTCCCAACAAACCATAGAATAGGCCCATAGTTGCTAATCAAGGTCTAAAGGGCACCATAATGACGAGTAACTCCCAAGGCTGGATCTTCAAAATACATGTATGAAATTTTAATACTTATCTAGATCATGATGTGACGTTTGCTGTGCATATAGTTGCAGCTTTAATTATGCCCCTTTCCACGAGATTAGCAGTGAAATATGTGAGGAGAATCAGAACTTACAGGGTTAAACAGTTCTGAGTGACGTCTCACATTCTGAGGCGTGGCTATGTTTCACATACGGGAGTGTTTCTCTGTGTGTGAGTTCTCTTTCGGTTTTGACCGAGAGGCGAGAGAGGCGAGAGGATGTCTGCTCTTTCGCCGGGCTAATTTATGATGTTATTCTACGCGATTAAAGACTGTTGGAGATAAGCAAGAAGCCTGCGTACAGTCTGATTTATTACCCACACACGGCAACAGTTTCTCCCGCTGCGGAACTCTGCTGAGACTAAGCTAAGAGAGAGCTGAAGAGAGCTAGGCACAGGAGCGCAGTGGCGCAGCAGAAATGTGCCGGACGCCATCATAATCCCACAAAATATAAATGTTGTGCCTATAAGATAGTGCTTATCGATGACCATTACGTGTCGAGGTCCCCAAGCCACCCCCCAATAACTCACACATCAATTTTGGTTTGGGTTTTTGGCACTATTTTGGCCACAACTTTATTTAAATACATCCAAGTGAGTGGTTGCTTAGGCATTGGTTCCGACTATCTGTCCTTGCCCAGGGGACAGGACTGACTTCCGGATTCCAGCGGAAGCCAGTCAGGGAAACAAATTTTGGGGAGAAAAATGAAGCTGGGCCTCAGTCCCTCACTTCTCACCCTCATGCTCCTGGTGGCTTGCATGACCCAAGTCCGATGCCAGGGACAAGGACGAAAAGAATGGCAAGCCCCTGGATTCCTTTAACGGAATTCCCTTTCCGCACCACCATTGGAGGGGTAGGCACTTACCCCTCCACCAACCAATTTGAACCAATGCCTAACCGCCAACCTTACAAGTTGTGATGATTTGCTACGCAGTAGGCAAAACCAAATGGCACCAGCCAATCAGCCAGATGGACAAATTCCTACCAGGCCCCTGCCTCAAAGCAGACGACCCCATGACAGGCATAGCAAGGTCAAGCGAACAACCCCCCCCCCAATACAGGGAGGGTGGGCGGGTGATCCGGTGCAAGCAGCCAAGAGCACACTCAAAGTTGGGCGACCAGTATTTAAAACAAGCAGTTCTCCCCAGTGACTCGATTAACCAACTCACTGCCTGGGTCCCTCTACAAATCCGCCCAGCAACAATGGGGTGGCTTGTATCCCCCACCGCAACACGCGCTCTCTGCTAGGGAGAACACGTCTTGTCTTCCAGGAGGCTGCTGAGAGCTGTCGCCCAGTGCTATGCAGACGTAGCAGTTAGTTTGACATCAAACAGGGTCAATAGCAGGAAATTATCCCTTTCGCGTTCACCATCTCTCCACCCCCATGAAGCCAATGTCCCAGCCATTGTCTTTTGCACTAGCCAAAGTTTCCCAATACCTCAGCATGTTTTTCTTTTCATATTTTCTTGCTGCATGTAACTTATAGTAACTTGACTATGTTTCATTTTATAGGATTCTTTTACCTCTTCAGCGGAACAAATCAACATGAGTTTGACCCTAATAGCAAGAGAGTTACTCAGATCACAAGGGCAAACAGCTGGTTTCCATGCAGAGGTTAAACCACTGACGATACAGAAAACAGCTGTTCAGAAATAACCATATCAGCACTGGTCCACTGAAACTGGTTATATGTTTATAACGCTTACAAATGGCAGCTACTACAGATGTTTGGAGATCCAAACAGATGCAACCAGAGCTATCCTTGAAATTTCAAACTTGGAAGCTGGCATACCAGTTAACTTGACCTCCGTTATCCATATTCTGGTTACTTCCAAGTGGTTTAGACTAGTGTAAAGTGCTTTGTGTGGGGCTGCCTTTGAAGACTGTTTAGAAACAGCAGTTAGTACAGGCCATATTACTAACTCACGAATGTGTGTTAAGGCGATATTATATCTGTATTGGGCCAATTGCAGTGGCTCCCAGACTCCCAGTGCTGAAATGTATATCAGTAACTGTCTTTTCTGTATTTTTGTAATGACCAGTGTTTTTTAGCAGATAAACTTGACTGACTGGCTTTCACCAATGTTAAGTGCCACTTTTTGACGACTGCAGCATAAATGTTCAGTCTGTGAACTTTGTGCCTGACACTTGCATAATATTCTCATCTTTTTTTATTCCGTATGTTGACCGCTGGCATTCACATATACACATATATAACCTTCACCACCTTGGCATAAATGACAGCTGGCTGCAGCTGATGGGAGTTGTGGTCCAAAAAATCTGGGTTGATGAAGGCTGATCTATACTAATAGCAATTTCAGTTCTCTACATAGCCAGAACAGTACCATCCATGCAGCAGAATGGTGAGGTTTTAAACAAGTTAGAGTTAACCAACTTGGAGATCCTTGGATGGGGAGCAGTCTGTACATTAGCTGAGCTACTAAATAAAAGCAATAAACCCAAAGTTCTGCAAAAGGACAAAAAAGTTTTAAGGGGGAAAGTTGAAGGGGAGAGAAACCCCCTAAACGAAGACTGAGCAAATTCAGTAGCCACAAAATGGGGGGAAATGGAAATCTGGGTTGAGATGGGAAACAGTAGCCTGGAACCAAGAGCAATCCATACTGCAACATTTTGTTGCAGGCCCCATTTCTTTGTTTATCAGTGGACATGTGGTTTTAGCCCAGCAGTTTGTATGTACTTGTTTCTCACATGATGTTTGATAATTCATGAATAAAGTATTTTTTGTTCCCACATATGCGGGCTACGTTTTTGTTGCTGTTCTACAACATGGCCATTTTTGCATATATTTCGGAGTCTATCAAAACAACTGAATATGTTACCCTAAAGAGCTGGGGCCTCACGGGATGTTTAAACTTCCATCCACTCAAAGCATTAAAAAGCATGAGTTATTTTCAGACACATAGATTATGAAAACCAGAAGGAACCACTAAGGCCATCTGGTGTGATGTTCTTTTTAACATAGTCAAAACATTTTGCCCACTGTTTCCTGCAGTGAATAGAGATTAGTGTTTTTCCCCCAAAATTATTTCAGACCCAATAAACTTGGGTGGAAAGCTAGGACATATAATGTAGAAAGGTGTCCTAACTTCAGCTGACAATTTCAAGTGAGATGAAATGACCACTTCCGCAGTAGAAGTAATCCAGTAAATAATTTTTCTTCCTTAGTAAGCAATGTTTAATACCAACATACTGCCAGAGTCACAAAACATTATACCAAGCAGAACTTTCCATTCATCAGTTGTGTTTGTTTGTGCTGAGAATTAAATGCATATGCTATTACTGGCTTGGTTACCTTCTTAATCTCACTTACTGGGAAAATGAATATATAACCGTCATAAGGAATCCTGGGAACTGTAGTTTGTTAAGGGTACTGGGAATTGTAACTCTGCACAGTGAGCACCCTTAACGAACTACAGCTCCCATGATTATTTGGGAGAATCCATGACTATAATAGCAGTCTAGTTTTAAATGTATTGTGTCAGAAATAAATTGAATCGTATTATGTTCCCCATTGCTATGTCCCATCATTTCTCATGAGAGAAAGAGGAAATTTGTGGTTTACAAAAAAGCTATTTCACTATATGCTTCGACAGTTTCTCAGAGCAGCTTTTGATGAGAAGATTATTTCCTCAAAGTCTCAAGAACAGATTGTGTTCTGTCATTTCTCTGATTCACATAGCTGTGAAGTGGGTTAAAGTATGGATATTGAGTTCATTTCTTACACTTGGGCTTTGGATGAGAAAGTCAAAGTGCAAAGGCAATCCATGCACCCATGACCTCTGGGGACATTTCATTCTAAAAGCATAAAGGTAAAGGGACCCCTGACCGTTAGGTCCAGTCACGGATGACTCTGGGGTTGCGGTGCTCATCTCGCTTTATTGGCCAAAGGAGCTGGCATACAGCTTTCGGGTCATGTGGCCAGCATGACTAAGCCGCTTCTGGTGAACCAGAGCAGCGCACGGAAACGCCATTTACCTTCCCGCTGGAGCGGTACCTATTTATCTACTTGCACTTTGATATGCTTTTGAACTACTAGGTTCGCAGGAGCAGGGACAGAGCAACGGGAGCTCACCCCGTTGCGGGGATTTGAACAGCCGACCTTCTGATCAGCAAGTCCTAGGCTCTGTGGTTTAACCCACTGCGCCACCCGCATCCCTTCTAAAAGCATATGATTTCCCTATTTTCATGCAGAATGTTGGAGGGTGAGCCCTAACCCTGCAGGGTTCCAATCACAGCGAGTGTCTTATGTGCTTTCATCGCCTCTCGACATTTTTTGGGTTTTGGAATGAAAAGACGCAGCAGGCACTTCTGTTACTTTGGCAGGACAGAAGCCACTGCAAAATGGCTCCTTGCGCAGAAAGAGATAAATAAAAGTAGCATTTCATAGCTTACAAGGAGCTGATTATTGGGAGTCGGAAATCTTTATCAATTAATACAGAATGATGCTGTTGGTCAAGGCTGCCTAGGAAAAGAATGTAACAAAATGGGTCCTTGCAACACAATCTTGCAATGTAGAAAGCTATATATGGTACCTCAGGTTAAGAACTTAATTCGTTCTGGAGGTCCGTTCTTAACCTGAAACTGTTCTTAACCTGAGGTACCATTTTAGCTAATGGGGCCTCCTGCTGCCGCCATGTCGCCACTGAGTGATTTCTGTTCTCACCCTGAAGCAAAGTTCTTAACCAGAGGTACTATTTCTGGGTTAGCAGAGTCTGTAACCTGAAGCATCTGTAATCCGAGGTACCACTGTATATAGATTAAAACCTTAACTACTAAATTAAAAAAATTGTCCAGTAGCGCCTTAGAGAGCAACTAAGTTTGTTCTTGGTATGAGCTTTCGTGTGCATGCAGACTTCTTCAGATTTACCAGATTTTTCGCCCTATAGGACGCACTTTTTTCCCCTCCAAAAATGAAGGGAAAATCTGGTGCGTCCTATGGGGCGAATGCAGGCTTTTGTTGAAGCTTGCACCGACCCCTCTCGCCCTCCAGGCTTCAGGAAGACATCCGCAGCCTAGGCAGCCCTGTGGGAGGTCCCGCAGGGCTGTCTAGGATGCGGATAGCAGCCTGCTTCCCGGAGCGTCGGGCGCCCTGAAAGCAGAGCACCCCCCCATGCCGGGCAGACATCCGCAGCGTGGGGAGCCTTGCAGGAGTTCCCCGCAGGGCTCCCCACGCTGCGGATAGCAGCCTGCCGCCCGGGGGGCGGGGCGCCCTGAAGCAGAGCTCCCCCCGCGCCAGGCAGACATCCGCAGCATGGGGAGCCTTGCAGGAGTTCCCCGCAGGGCTCCCCACACTGCGGATAGCAGCCTGCCGCCCGGCGGGCGGGGCGCCCTGAAGCAGAGCGCCCCTCGCGCCGGGCAGACATCGGCCAGCCCCACAAGCTCGGGAGACAGCAGGGAGGCGCAGCGCCGCCATCCCGCTGTTCCTCGACCTGGTTCGGTTTCCCCGACCTGCTTTTGGGGGTGGGGGGAAATAAAGGAAAAAAATATATTTTGACTGCGTCAGACCAACATGGCTACCTACCTGAATCACTAAATTAAAATGTGCATATTAAGACATTGGCCACTAGATTCATTCAGAGCTTGTCTCCTTAGTTTTATAGCAGCAGCCCAGAATTTAGCCACTTTTAAGGTAATCTCTGATTCCCTGTCTATTAGATATTTTAATCTGCTTGGTTATTGTGTGTGACATGAATGCTTTAAATAAATGAGAGATTTGTTTTGAGATTATTTCAGGCGGGCGACAACGTTATTTCCTCAACGTTTCAAAAACAGATGGCTACATATCATCTCCATAGCATGTCCCATCAAAATCTGCTCATGAGAGAAAGAGGAAATTTGTGGTTTACAAAAAGGCTATTTCACTATATGTTTTGACTGTTTCTCAGAGCAGCTTTTGATGAGAATATTATTTCCTCAAAGCCTCAAGAACAGATTGCGTTCTGTCATTTCTCTGATTCACATAGCCACGAAGTGGGTTAAAGTATGGATAATGAGTTCATTTCTCACACTTGGGCCTTCGGTCTGATTCAGCAGGGCTCTCCTTGCATTCTTAGGAGAAGGTCAAAGTGCCTAGGCAGTTCACACTCTCGTGACCCTTTACCCTGCAGGGTCTGATCACAAGGAGTGCCTAAGTGTAATCACCATGTCTTGTGTAGGTGTATTCGTATAATGCATGGAGATCAAGGGACGTCCCAACGGTATCATGTGATGATGGAGGAAGAGCCACGAACATGGCCTCATTTCTAACTACATGCATGGAACCTCTTCATGTGGAGAACACATGGTGGAGGCTTAGTTTGGTCCTTGAATTTTCAACTCACCCAGTTTGCCCAACTTCCGGTTCTTTAGTCCTCCATTTTTCTTTCCCCAGAGGTAGAAATGAAAGGTGTCCATAGAAACAATGGAGAAATCTAGACTTTTGATTTATCTGTGATTGGGCCCCAGCATGCTTAAACAAATAAGCAAACAAAGTATACATAGTAACCACTTTAGTTTGCCAGTGACACAAGATCCATTCCCAGAAAATGAAATGGGTCTGAAAATTTCAGGTTCTCTCTGTTTCTCATTATTCCAATCTTAATTTTTGTTGTCCGTGTTTCCACATCAGTTTGCGAATTTTAAAAAAGCAAGTCCCCATGAAAATTCATTTTATGTGAATTTCTCCTAATATTCATATTTTTGCAAAGCAATTTCCCCTAATTTAATGAAATTTTGGATTTCAGTCTCTCTCTCTCTCTCTCTCTCTCTCTCTCTCTCTCTCTCTCTCTTAGCAGTGTGTCTGAAGGTGAGTGTGGAGGCCAGTTCTGGATCCGCACATCCTTCCACATTAGGGACATAGGTTTCTAGGTGGGAGTTGATCACGGTGAGGATTTGCCAAACGTGCCTTCCTCTTAGCTCGTTATTCCCTTTGATCTTGAATTTGTGCTACTTCAAAATCCGCAATGCCTTTGTAGAGGCTATTCTCATTGCATATTCTAAATGCATTCCTATGCACACTGTACCACAGTATATGCATTTCTGTACTCTAAACAATCCAGCTTCTTTCAGTTAATGATGCCATGTCTGGATGCAAGTCAGTGATGTGTACACGGTGTGTAACATGTCAGAAGATGGTCGGGTGTTTTGTTTTTCTCTGACTACAGCAGATTAATTATGTTGATAACAGTTTGTGGTGTATTCACTGTCTCAGTGTAAAGGTGTGACTACTACTACTCTTAGGATGAACGTCAAAAACAATAGTGCCTTGTTTTAAAAAAGAAAGTACCCAATTAATCATTTCCCTCAAAATAGAATCATTGGTGTGATTCGTTTGGAAACATAATGAATCATTTCTTTGCACAAAGGTACCCAAGGTTTAATACAATGAATTATGTCAAATAACCCCTTTCTTTAAGAGAGAGAGAGAGAGAGAGAGAGAGAAACCCTCCTGGATCATGTCCATCTAGATCAGCATCCTGCTCTCATGGTAGTGAACCAGATGCCTGTGGGAAACCTGCAAGCAGGACTTGATGACAAGACACATCTCCCCTCCTGCACTTTCCAGCAACTGGTATTCAGAAGCCTGAGACAGATGGATGCCAACATCACTGCCTCCAACTGTGAAGGCAGAGCATAGCCGTCATGGCTAGTGGTCTTTGATAGCCTGGTCTGCATGGTTGGCATCCGTCTGTCTCAGGAGACAATGGAGGAGTGCAGCTTTGGGACTGAATTCAAACTGTGGGAAGGTTGCAGCGCCTGCTGTGGCCGGAGAGACCAATGTGGGAGAGACATGTTTTGTTGCAGCTGGGGCAGATGAAGGTATTTGGTTGTGCTGCTGCAGATGCACCATGGGGTTTCTTCTCGCTGAGCTCCTCTCTCAGTGGTCATTCCTCCTCTGGTCACTGCTGTGGGCACACAACCTCACTGTCTTTCTGCAGGCACTGTGGTCATCTTGCATGCTTGGTGTTGTCAGCCTTCATGCCACATTTGCAGACATCTTTGTAATGCAGAGTTGGTCCGCCAACAGGCCTAGCGTCTGATTTGTCGTTCAAGTTGTTTGGCATCATTGCCTCCGATGGAAGTGAGTTCCGTAGTTTATGGGCAGACGCTCACACATTATTATTACATTTCTATGCTAGCTTTCTTCCAAGGAGCTGGATCAGGCCAAATATATTCCAATGTAAACCTCCAGCTTTGCTTGTGATGGTGCATTGTGAAGCACATTTAGCTGTGTGGCAGGATTAGCACTGGGATGTAGAAATGATGCTCATCTTAGCAAGGGAAGACTGCTTGTCTCTGCTCTTCTTGCGCCCATGAGAACATAAGGTTTGCCCTTGCCTGAGTCAGACCAAGGGTCTACCTAGTCCAGCCTTTTGTTTTGAACCATAGTCAGCCAAATGTGTCTCTAGAAATCTCTGGAAATGGAAAAGCAACTCCTATTGTCTGCTCCCAGCGGCAGCTTCTTTGGAGAAAAGCTCATCATCCTATAATGCCTTATAATGCTTCAGTTTCTCCCATTTTACTGTCCTTTAAAATCCAGCCTCAGCCTGAACTGATCTTTCCAATGGACGCTAGCACTGGACTTCCCCACAAGTCTGGGATATGTCACAATGATGTGTTAATGCCTCCTAAGATAAATAGCACGTATTTCAGTTCATCCGTCCCGTGCTGTCTGTTTACAAAAGCACAAAGGGCTTATATATTGGCCTGTTGAGGATGGTGGTTCAAGACTTCATAAGCCATGATTTATGAAACCTTAAACATTAGGGCAGAGTTGCTCCCATTCCCCCTCCTTCCTCAGGATTTCCCTCCCACCATGTGCTGGATTCCATGACAAGAACCTGGCATGGGGAACTGCGGTTAACAAACTAGGAAAATAAGTCAAGACATGGCCCTGGCTTACTTTCTTAGCCAATATTAAGGCAGAGTTCCACAGATCAGACATAACTGGGAACTTTGGCTTAAGTCAATCCAGAACATCATACATAAGAAAGGTACTACACTGGAAGAAGGTAGTGTACTGAAAAAAGCAAAGATCAAGAGTGTCGAAGCAATGATTCTTCAACATCAACTTTGTGGTTCGGATGCCTGATTATCGTCTCCCAAAGCAATGACTCTGTTCGAAATTTAAAAATGGAAAGCATAATGCTGATGGTCAACAAATGAGGTTTAAAGGCTCTCTCAAGGTCTTTAAATGTAGTATAAACACTGACAACTGGGAAACACTGGCCTGAGAGTGCTCCAATTGGAGAACAGCCTCTACAAAAGGTGTCATGGACTTTGAAGACGCTCGAACTCAGGACGAAATGGAGAAACGTACTAAGAGAAAGGCATGCTTGGCAAACCCTCACAGTGATCAACTCCTGCCCGGAAACCTATGTCCCCACTGTGAAGGATGCGTGGATCTAGAATTGGCCTCCACAGTCATTAACAGAGTAACTGTTAAAATCGTAATCATGGCAAAGCTCGTGCAAAACAGGAGTACAGTGTAGGGTTAAAGAAGAATATAGCACTCTGCAGAAGCAAGGGTTAGGAGAGGAGTGCTTTCTCTGTTGCCTGTTGGGAAAATGATTTTTCCAATCTGTGATGTTCTGTTGTGGGTGCAGATGTGCACTCCGAGATTGTTGGCTAGAAAAGAACACATGGCTTTGGAACATCTTATGTAGTTCTGATAACACCAGTGATTTTTAGTGTAACTGCACTTACTTTACAACTTCCAGATCTCTAGGGAGAAAGAGGCCTCCTTAGGGGCATGTGGGGCAAAAATGTTTTCTGGAAAACGAAAAACACTTCCTTGTGTGATTAATAGATTGTAGATCGAGGTGGGGAAACTGAGACCTGGGGGCCAAATACGTCCTTCCAGACCTCTCTATCACTCCCCCCCCCAACATGCCGCAGAAGAAAATCAGGATGTGCTTCTTTGGGGGCAGCACTCCTGCCGGAGCTAAGAAACTTGTGAGAGATTGTGCCCCCCCCCCAAAAAAACCAGGTATCTTTGTGAGGCACACTCTTGTGTGAGCCAAAACAGGACATCCCAGGATCCAGTCGGAAGCTTCTGTAATTCTCGGAGGTCATCATCATCAGAACTATTCCGCCTGGCTTTCAATTTTGAACTTAGCCTGATCTTTTATTCCCTTTCCTTCCCTCCCCCTCCCCTTTTTATGAAGATTACCCACTCTGGGATCCCACAGCTAATTCTCTCCGGTCTCCTCGCTTACCAAATAGCCACCTAGCCCTGGTGATCATCTAATGTTTATTGGATGGATTTCCCCCCTAAATTTATTTTTGATTTTTGGTTTTATTGTTATTCACGTTTTCTACCGTATTTTATGTTGGTTTTTTTGTAGCATCAATTAAGTGTTTTAAATTTGTTGTTAGCCACCCTGAGCCCAGTTTTCTGAACCAGGAAGGGCGGGGTATAAATAAAAAAAATTATCATTTATTATTATTATCATTATCATTATCATCATATATTTATATGGCACCCATCTGACTGGGTTGCCCCAGCCACTCTTGGCTTAAAGCGGAACAGTTGAGGGGTATACTCAAATATATTTCTTGGAGCTCAACTGAAGCCACACCCACACCCCAGGCCACACGCCTCCCTGGCTGGTATTTGCTGATGAGCTCTGCTCAAGTCTCTATGCGAATTTACAATCTTTGCTCTGCTCACTTTTGTCTCTACTGCAAGCTTTCCCAAACTTGGGTCTCCACTGTTGTTGGACTACAACTCCCACCATCCTTAGCTAGCAGGACCAGGGGTCAGGGATTATGGGAGTTGTAGTCCAAAACCCACTGGAGACCCACGTTTGGGAAACCCTGCTCTACTGGCAGGTGGCCCCAAGAAGGTTGCACAGAAGGAAAATTGGCCCCTGGCTTTTACAAAGTTCTCTCCCCGCCCCTTGCATATAGTAAGGGGGGGGGGATTTTTTGTTGAGTCAGAGAACAACAGCGGGGTGTGTTCCAGTGCACGTAGACCTATTTTTATTGATTCATAAAGTGTCACTGAACGAAGAGGGGATTTAAAGAGCTTTTTGGGGAAATGGAGGGTATTCAAGGCCATGATGTGAACATACATAATCATCTACTTCTGCTTGGTCCCAGAAATTTAAACACAAGGTTGTCATGGCTGCTCCTAGGCATCCGTTCCTCTCGTTATTGCTCAGAGGAAAAGTGATGAAATAAATCAGGATACTTGCAGAAATTTGTCACCCTCATTTATGGTTTTAATGACTGATGAAGAAGTCTGGGGGAAGCTGTGTTTATATAGTCCTTGTGTGGTCCAGTAATGGGGATGCTGTACCCAGGGTGACCTGGGTTCAAATCTCCCTTCAGCCACAAAGGGCTCCTGCAGATAACCAATCAATTGAACATTCACCCTGATTTGCTTACACAAAACTTGTGCAGAGGTAAGATTATATTCAGAGTTCATTGAGCATTTGCTCTGATTGCTTTTGCAGGGACATTATGTGGCAATGAACATGCATCCTGAATTACTTGAGGGTGTTGGTACATTTCCTGTTAATCACTGCTTCTTCCCACACTTTTCAATGCATTGCCCCATCTCTTGCCTAACCACAAAATGTCTGTTGCTTTTTTAAAAAGTGGATTTGTGATGGCACAGAATGTCTTGATACAAACCAACATTTCCTAGTACTGTATGTGCCTGAATCCCACTAAACACCAACAGTTTAGATGTACAGTGGTACCTCAGGTTAAGAACTTAATTCATTCCGGAAGTCCGTTCTTAACCTGAAACTGTTCTTAACCTGAGGTACCACTTTAGCTAATGGGGCCTCCCGCTGCCGCCACGCAATTTCTGTTCTCATCCTGAAGCAAAGTTCTTAACCTGAGGTACTATTTTTGGGTTAGCAGAGTCTGTAACCTGAAGTATTTGTAACCTGAAGTGTCTGTAACCCGAGGTACCACTACCCAAAGTTTACTGCTGATTTGGGACCTGTCACTATCTTTCAGCCTGACCTACTCCACAGGGTGGTTTTGAGGATAAACAGGGCAGATCCTGAACTCACTAGCAGAAAGGCAGAGTTAAAATATGAATATTTATTTATACAAAATTTATACAACGCTTGATTGGGTTGTTGTTTTTTAAAAAAGCAACCAACAACTTCTAAGCAGTATACCAAAATATATAGATACATTATTTGCCATAGATCAGATCTGATAAAACATTTGGAGGAGAGAGATTGCTGGTGGCTTGACTTATCCTTAGCTGTGATTTCTGCATTAGACTAGATGGTAATTAATTATTATTTATTCAATTTCTTTACCACCCTTCACCTGAGGATCACAGAGCAGTTTACAATATAAAAACACAAAAATACATAACACCAAAACAATATCCCCCTGCAACTTTAAAAAGCCATAAATTGTTTAATCAGCAAAAAGGCCTGGGAGAAGAGGAATGTTTTTGCCTAGTGCCTAAAAATATGTAATGAACGTGCCAGGCGAGCCTCCCTGGGGAGGGCATTCCACAAACAGGGAGCGACTGCAGAAAAGACCCATTCCCATATTGCCACCTCCAGAGCATTTGTGGAGGAGGCAGGCAAAGAAGGGCCTCTAATGATGATTGCAGGGTCCAGGTCAGTTCCTAAATCAAGGATTAACAAGGATGTTAAGTGAGAGCCAGTGTGGTGTAGTGGTTAAGAGCGGTAAATTCGTAATCTGGGGAACCGGGTTCACTTCCCCGCTCCTCCACATGCAACTGCTGGGTGACCTTGGGCCAGTCACACTTCTTTGAAGTCTCTCAGCCTCACTCACCTCACAGAGTGTTTGTTGTGGGGGAGGAAGGGAAAGGAGAATGTTAGCGGCTTTGAGACTCCTTCGGGTAGTGATAAAGCGGGATATCAAATCCAAACTCTTCTTATAGATCACATCATTTAGAGGGCACTAAGTACTCAACAGCATAGATAAAGTGTAATCTCTAAGTATTCTGAAATCATTTCCCCCAATTACCTATTAGGTAAAATGCACTATAATTTCAGCAGAAGACCAATGAAGATCCCCACATATGTTGAATGGTCTTCATGACATAGGAAAGCAATTAAATTTACATACGTATTTCTACAAACTATCTTTATGGGTGACAAGCTTTTCCAAGTCTGATAGCAGAAATCAAAGCTTTTTAAAGAAAGCCATGCTAGCCTAGGAAAAAGACGGAAATAATATATTGGATGGTGTGATCAATTATATTTTAGCTGCTCACCAAGAAATGTTGTTTTATCCTTGAGTTACTGCAGAGGCATGGGTTTGGAGCCTAACTTTTCATTCTCTAACTTGGAGGAAAGTTGAGCTCTTGGAACGGAGCAAAATGTTGTCTGGAAAAACAGCCACGCAAACAGTTTTCTAAATAAAGGAGACATCAATCTGTGGGGATATAATTTCTGGGTGTGATTTTTTCTTTTCTTCAAAAAGATGGTGCTATTTTGTAAAAGGCAAATGTTGCTTGAATGCTCCCCAAATCCTGAAAGCTGTCTTTGCCAAAGTATCTGTCTTTCATTAGTTTTCCAACTGTCTAATTTCCTGCATCAAGCAACATTTCAACTGTCTCATTATACTCTAACAACCATGCCTCTTGATTTCAAGATCAGCGATTGTTGCTTCCACAGAGGGGCTTTTTAAATGGAGGGAATAACAGCAATACAATAATTTCCATAGTTTTAACTGGTAAAAGAAGAGTAATTGGTGATAGGAATGGAAGGATCTGTCAATTCCAGTTCTCTCAGTTTTCTTCTTATTTTTTCCAGTCTTAAATTCAGTTATCCACATTCCAGCAGCAATCCGCTTTTTAAACAAAAATCCTTGTAAAAATTAATCAGCATCTTAGTACCAATTTTACCTAATAAACACATATTTATACACAGTTTTGGGAAAAAATATATATACACAGTTTCACAAGCAATTTCACCTAGTACAGTGCATTTTAGATGTTATTTCCACTAATACCTTAATTTTTATGCACCCTAGCACAGTTGTACAGTAGTACCTCGGGTTAAGTATTTAATTCGTTCCAGAGGTCCGTTCTTAACCTGAAACTGTTCTTAACCTGAAGTACCACTTTAGCTAATGGGGCCTTCCGCTGCCACTGCGCTGCTCCTGCACGATTAAGTTCTCATCCTGAAGCAAAGTTCTTAACCTGAGGTAATATTTCTGGGTTAGCGGAGCCTGTAACCTGAAGTGTATGTAACCTGAAGCATATTTAACCCGAGGTACCACTATACAAGCTATTTGGCTGGAGAACTACATTGCAAAATTCAGATAAGTGCAAAGTTCAATGGATGGCTGTGTTTCAGTTTGTGTGTTGTTTTGGAAAGTGCAAATTTGAAAGACTGAATCGAAGTTCTTCCCCACTCCTACCCAGAAGGCTGATGGACTGTCCCTCATTACAAGTTTTCAAGGAGAAACTGCACTAGAAGATGCTCTAGATCTGGATTTCCTTCTACATTCTTCTGGATTTCCTTCATCATTCAGGGGGCTGGGGTAGATGGCTATGCAAGGCCTCCTGTAACTCTTCATATATTCTTGCCTACTCTAGTTAAAAGGTCCACTTCACAGGTCACTGGATGAGTGCTCTTTTAAGTGAGAACTGAATTGAAATTCCCTCCCACCTTCGCTTGTGGACACATGCCTGCGTTGCAGCTGGTGCTCTTCAGGGCAGACACAGGAGAAGAGTCCTTAAAATAAAACAGGGGAAAGCCAACATGCTGCCCCCCAGATGCTGTGGTCTCCCATCAGCTCCAACCGCCACTGGCTACGCTAGTGGGGGCTGACAGCTGATGGCAATGTCTGGTGGACCACAGATTCCCCATCTCTGGCATACAGGATGTCAACCAAGAACAAAAGCTACCTATCAAGATTTGCATCAAAAAATTAAAATAATAATAATAATAAGAGTTTGGATTTCATATCCCGCTTTATCACTACCCGAAGAAGGAGTCTCAAAGCGGCTAACATTCTCCTTTCCCTTCCGCCCCCACAACAAACACTCTGTGAGGTGAGTGGGGCTGAGAGACTTGAAAGAAGTGTGACTAGCCCAAGGTCACCCAGCAGCTGCATGTGGACGAGCGGAGACGCAAACCCGGTTCCCCAGATTACGAGACTACCGCTCTTAACCACTACACCACACTGGCTCTCTCAAGTCAGGTCAACTCAAGATTCACCCAGAATCGGTTGCAGCAGGTCAGATCAGGTCCAACTGGAGAGTTGGCAAGGGCAGGGAGAGAAGGAAACCCTGATTAAACTTGCATTCAGAGAAAGAGACATTTAAAATCTTAATTAGACACTGTGGAAGGTCCCTGGTTCAATTTGGGGCCCAGATTCAGGTTGTGTCACTCCTGGGCAATGCTATTTTTCTAGGGGGGGGGAGGTGCCAGAACTCACCATAAACAACTCCCCCATTCTCTTAGAATGGCAATAGCGCCCACCTGAGAGGTGCCAGAACTGGGCTCTGGCAAGTTCCGGTTGAAAATGGCCCTGCTCCTAGGTCAAGGCAGCTCCGAATCACCAGATTTGGACCCGAAACAAATCTGGGAACTCTCCCTGCCATCTTGCACTGAAATGAATGGGGTAGAATAACAAATATATATCCTAAGAACAAACCAGTTTAAAACCAAACGTGTTTCTGCAGCTTCACCTTTAATTGGTAAATGTACTGGTGAGGTAACTTTTCATCATCATAATCTTCCTAACAGCTACATCTGCACAGCGGTGGCTTGGCTTGGCTGTCCAAATACAATTTGTTGGAAGAAAACTCTCCCCACTTCCTTTCATTTAAGTCTCTTTCTATTACAAGGTTACATCTTATTTCTCCCACTGAGCAAGGCTGGTCCACTGTGACTCTTGTAATGAAATAATTGTTTGGGATGGTGCAACTGTCTGGACGGATAAAACTTCCAATTAATAGTTTTCTTGGGTGTTCAAAGATGATGCATGACATTGTTTGCTCACCCACGTTTTCAGACATTTCGGCGGAATAGCACCCAAGTGCTAAAACATGCATTCGTAATTTTCTGTGTTGAAACTAGTTCAGATCTGCCTGTTCAAGAAAATACTTTTTAAAATTACTGGTGACAGGATAGTGTCTGCTTCTTTTATTATTACTTTTGCACCAGGCTCCATTGCCCAGGCAGGTGCAATCTGTGGCCCTAAGACTCAGGGAAATCTTGATTGTCTTCATTGGAAAGCAGGGCTGGCATGGCAATGGGGCAAGGATTCTGTTTCACAATCCACCCACCCTTGCTGATGGAATGGCCCTCTGCTAGGGTTCAGAAGTGCCCCAAACCCCTTTCATGGAAATCAGCCAGTGCTGAGTATTGGTATGGTGCAAGTCAGGTGTCCAGGGTCTCACTGGGTGATCAGGGTGAGAGATTCAAGCTTAGGGCATGCTATGGTCAATCCTTCCGTCAGGTCCCTTGGGGGGCAGCCTTTACAAACCCGCCTAAAGGAATTTCCTGGATATAGCTGGCAGTGTGAAGGCAGTGTTGGAAGCAGTTTTGCAAAAAAAAGCTCAAGAACTTTGCCCAAAAGAAGCTCAACCAATTGGGACTAAGGGACCAATTAAGGTTTGGAGAGAAAAATATTTTCCAGCTCTGACTACAAATAGCCCAGTGAGGCTCTAACACTGAGGGGGAATGGTTGGGATGCCACATGGATGAGGCATTTTAGAGGCCTCACGCCTCCCTCCTCTCACAAGATCTTGCAGAAAATGCCACCCCACAAGAGAAGCCAACAGAGGAGGTACAACTGAGCCTCCTCACAACTCTCTGGGCCCCACTCTGCCAGACCAAGTCACCCCACACCTAAGTAGCGCCCAGAGCGAGGCTAATCACATTCACCTTGGATGTGCTGAAAGAATGAAAAACATCCATCTTTTGCCACTCATTTTGCCAGTACAGTGGTACCTTGGGTTACATACGCTTCAGGTTACACACACTACAGGTTACAGACTCCGCTAACCCAAAAATAGTGCTTCAGGTTAAGAACTTTGCTTCAGGATGAGAACAGAAATCGTGCTCTGGCAGCGCAGTGGCAGCAGTGGGAGGCCCCATTAGCTAAAGTGGTGCTTCAGGTTAAGAACAGTTTCAGGTTAAGAACGGACCTCCGGAACGAATAAAGTACTTAACCCGAGGTACCACTGTACATTTATTCCTTTGTTTGTAGAGTTCTTTCTGTTTCTATGTACTCCAAGTAGGATTAGCATTGGATACAGCCCAATATTTTAAAGGGGGTGGTGTTCTTATCTTCTCTCATACGTATATTTTTATACTAGAATGAAAAACGGAACAGTAATAAGTCATGTCCTTAAGTGCCCCTTAGAATATCTCCCTACAGCCACATTCCACTGCTTGTCCCTATCTAGTTAAACATCCCCTTTAGTTCTGCTCTTCAGCCATGGGTGGTGTTGCTTACGTAGGCAAAATTGCACAACCCCACACAAAGGAGGCTTCTGAAGATTTAGGAGAATGCCAAGCATCTTGTATATATTTACAAAGTTTTTTTTAAGGAAAAGAAAACTGGTGGGGAAAACTTCAAAATAGCCCACTGCAGACTGAGCATGCTTACTGAATACAGTGGTACCTCGGGTTACAGGCCCTTCAGGTTACAGACTCCGCTAACCCAGAAATAGTACCTCGGGTTAAGAACTTTGCTACAGGATGAGAACAGAAATCGCACAGCAGCAGCGGGAGGCCCCATTAGCTAAAATGGTGCTTCGGGTTAAGAACAGTTTCAGGCTAAGAACGGACCTCCGGAACGAATTAAGTACTTAATCTGAGGTACCACTGTAGAACAGTCATAAGGAATAAGGGAATATCATGAAGGACGCCTCGGCACAGCAGCGTTTTGTTGCAGGCCGCAGTTGCAGCCAGATCATATGCATTAATGCTTCTTGCTTTCTCTGCACATAGAAAGCAAGCATGTTAAAGCAGGGCTGGCCCAGGACATTTTGACACCTGAGGCTACCCACAAAATGGTGTGGGCTCCCCAGGAAAGATCCACATCAGGAACAAGGGGTGGAATCAAATCAACTTTACCAGATGCAGTGGCGGAGCATCATGCTTCGGCACCAGGGGGCGGAGAGCAGGCGGGGGTGGGGCTGGTGCGCATCCCAGGGTGGGGCGTGCCGCCTGCAGGGGCGTGTCATGCATCCCGTGGGCGTGTCATGCTGCGATGGCACCCCACTGGGATTGCGCTGCCGGGGTTGGTGTGCTCCCCCCACACTCCTCTTCCTCCGCCAGTGACCAGGTGGTTGCAGTGGGAATCAAAGGCTGCTGTGGAGGGGAAAGAGCCCCACTCTGGATCATAATGTGTGGATACAGACCCCACGAGACTCCAGAGGTCAGTCCCCCACCCCACTTCCTCCCTTGGGATGGGATTAGACCAGCAGCATCTCCCATTCACCACGAGGCCTCTGTAGACATGGCATTGGTGGGACTGCTGAGCAGGCAGCATATCCAACCTCCAAGGGGTAGAATCATAGAATCATAGAATCATAGAATCATAGAGTTGGAAGAGACCACAAGGGCCATCGAGTCCAACCCCCTGCCAAGCAGGAAACACCATCAGAGCACTCCTGACATATGGTTGTCAAACCTCTGCTTAAAGACCTCCAAAGAAGGAGACTCCACCACACTCCTTGGCAGCAAATTCCACTGTCGAACAGCTCTTACTGTCAGGAAGTTCTTCCTAATGTTTAGGTGGAATCTTCTTTCTTGTAGTTTGGATCCATTGCTCCGTGTCCGCTTCTCTGGAGCAGCAGAAAACAACATTTCTCCCTCCTCTATGTGACATCCTTTTATATATTTGAACATGGCTATGGGTGCACCAAAGCCATTGCTGCTACCACAGCGGCAGCAGGAGCAGGAGCTCCAAAGCATTCCTTGGAGGCTGGATTGGCTGCCGCTGTGGAGCCTGCCGCCTGAGGCTGCTGCTTCACCTTGCCTCACGGATGTGCCGGCCCTGTGTCAAAGATGAGAGATGAGGCATGCCCATTCCTGTCATTAAACTTTCCTATGGGGGATGGGGAATTTAACCCGGATTTATCTAATTCATGCCTCCTGAAACTGAAATGCAACTGGGTTTTTTCAAATCTGCACTCGTCCGAATTCTTCAATGCAGTTTCTCCAACAATGAAAACCTACACAAAAATGCATTGTCAAAGTGTGATATGCACCAGCAATGAACATAATGGGCAAACGTGCATTATGTTAGGAACCATATTAGGAAAAATGTTGGTTAAAATGCAGTCAAATATCTGTGGTGACCTCTTTTTTTTTTAATGCAAACTGATGCAGAAAGAGACGAAATGACCTTGGCCGGAAAAATGAGGAGTAAAATGCAACAGAAATATCTGATCATCACAGCATGTTCTGACACTGAGCAAAACATCTTCCCTTTTCTTTTTAAATTTTTTTTTAAATTACCCAGTCTAAGGCATTGTGAAAAAAGCCATGATGGTACCATTGCTCAATGATGAGCCCTTCTCCGGTTGCTAATCAGAGGATGTTGTAGCAGACGATGAGTCAGAGCAGAGGGAAGTTGTGAACTGCTATATAAATCGGGGAGATCCCGCTAATAATACAAACAAACAAAGGGAAACAATTTTCTCTATAGGCAGACACCACCACGGCTGTAAGGATGAAGAATCTACTTGTTCTTCCATTCCTGCTGCTCATCATTATATCTTCCACTTTTGCTGCTTTACTGGATCAAGGCAACGAGGATGAGAACACCAGGCTTGTTAAGGTAAATATTCACTTTGAAAGTTTCATTGAGCAAAAACACTTTTCTGTGCTATTGCTTCTTGTTGTCGTGCCAGGACTAATTAAAAAAGGAGGGCTCTTTGGCGCTCCTATTTTATTGAGGGCCAGTGTGGTATAGTGGTTAAGAGCGATAGACTCGTAATCTGGTGAACCGGGTTCGCTTCTCCGCTCCTCCACATGCAGCTGCTGGGTGACCTTGGGCTGGTCACACTTCTCTGAAGTCTCTCAGCCCCACTCACCTCACAGAGTGTTTGTTGTGGGGAAGAAGGGAAAGGAGAATGTTAGCCGCTTTGAGACTCCTTCGGGTAGTGATAAAGCAGGATATCAAATCCAAACTCTTCTTATGTTCGAATCTAGCCCTTCTTCTAAGGCTTTCAGGACAATATGCACATGGTTTCCTCTCTGTGCATGGAATCATAGAGCTGGAAGGGGGTCTTGACAGTCATCTAGACCACCCGCTGCTCAATCTGGAGTGCCAGATGCAACAACAGCATCCCTGACAGATTGCCAACTCACATTCCTCCAGTGATGGGGGCATTTTACCCTTACATCCAACCCTCCCCTAATGCTTATGATAGACATCAGGGATTTGGGGGCCTTGTCATTGGTTGCACCAGCAGAAGGACCACTGGCAGTGATTTGTCACCTATTTGGGTGGGTTTGCAGCACCCACAATAGTAGAGTGCACACACACACACACACACACACACACACACACACACACACACTACACAGCATCTGACACTCCCATCATCAACATACTACTTGGAAAAGTCAGGTATTGGTTGATTCTAAGAGTCATACCTATTTAGCTGGCTTGGATTTTCACTGTGCATTTAAAAACTAAATCTCTGAGCTTAAAAGGTAGGACAATGTGCCAGTGATATCAGGAAATATTCTGTTGTCTGCATAAAAGGCCAAGATTGTGTGTCACTCCCATTCCACATCTACAACCTGACTGAATTGGCTGCTGAATATTAATTACTTCCACTCTGTTTATCTCACATTTTTATCTCACATTGGAAACACAAAGGGTCTAAAAGCATCTCTCTCCATCCACCCATCCCTCCTTCCCTCCTTCCCTCCTTCCCTCCCTCCTTTTCTCTGTTTCCCCCCGGCAGTCCTATTTAAGTAAATTCTACAGCCCTGAAGGTGAGGCCGTGGCCACAATCAATATGGATGATGATGTCGCTGTAACAGAAAAGCTCAAGAAAATGCAAAAATTTCATGGGCTACGAGTGACCGGGAAGATTGATGCCGAAACAATAGCAATGATGAAAAGGGACAGGTGTGGCGTCCCTGATGTGGAGCAATTCACCCTCAACCCAGGGGAGCCCAAATGGGACAGGAAGAACATCACATACAGGTAAAGGTTTGTGAGTTTCCCTTAGGAGTGGGCAGCTTCAATAAGGAAATGCTCCAGTCCTCAATGTACTTGCTCAGGAGTAAACTTAGGACTTCCTGCCTACTGTTCTATGCAGAGCTCAGCATGCCTAAGGTTATAGATTTCACTGGGCTCAGCAAGACCTGATTTTTCATAGAACCATTGCAGCACATGTATTAGGATGATAGCCCATGGCCATGGTTGTGAGAGCTGTGCAACGAGGCTTACATACACACCCACACCCACACACACCCCCGCAAAAACAGTGTGAATACATGAAAGTACACACTCACTCACACTACCACTGCAATTGAGAGCGGGGTGTGTGTGTTAGGGATGTGCATGTACCCTCCCTCACACAGCAAATCAGGGAGATTTGGACTCTGCTGCCTGCAGATTTCATCCACTTGTGTGAAAAGCGAGGGAAGGTTACAGCCATTCTTAGATGCATCACTGCAGTCAGTGGGGACAAAACTCCTTCAGATTAACAGATCGAGTTGGGTTCCAAATAATGAGTCAAATCTAAATGACACAGAGTGGATTTGAAAAAAGATTGGGATGCTTCCAAAGGCTACAGGTATAGATACAAGGTGGCTCTTGTTTTCATTGCATGTCCCTAGTATATGCAATTAGCAGACTCAGGTGATAAATCTTTTCTTTTTTCTTTAAAGTGTGCACATTAGGTGCAAAGACACGCCTGTCTTAGGGCCAAAGTAGACAGGCATGTCTTTGCACTTAATGTGTGTGTGTGTGTGTGTGTGTGTGTGTGTGTGTGTGTGTATAACCAGACTCCACTTGCTTGACTCATCCACTGGGCTGCTATTTGTATTTGCTTTGCTTTCTTTTGATGTACAAGTCAAATGGAAAGACATATTCAAATGTGTCTCTACACCAGCCTTCCCCAATCTGATGCCCTCCAGATGTGGCTGGACTCCAATTCCCATCAGTACCAGACAGCATGATCAGGGGTGATGGGAGTTGTAATCCGAAACCACTGGATGGCACCTGGTTGGGGAAAGCCTCCACCGCTGGGGATTGTGGTCTGTCTGTCCCACATACTGTTTCATTCTATGTTCTGGTTGCCTAAGCAGTGCTTCCCAAACTTGGGTCTCCAGCTGTTTTTGGACTACAACTCCCATCATCCCTAGCTAGCAGCTGGAGACCCACATTTGGGAAACACTGGCCTAAAGGAATGACCTTGGGCCTTTTTTTGTTTGTTTGTTTTGAAAGGATTGTAAGCTATACTCCAGATATGCACGAATTCTATGTGGAGAAGGCAATCGAGGCAGCATTTAAAGTTTGGAGCAAGGCAGCACCCTTGGAATTCAAAAGAGTCACGGATAAAGTGGCAGATATAGAGCTCTCTTTTCAACGTGGAGGTAACCCTACAGTGCAAGAACAAAGTCACCATATGTCCAATTTTAATAATGATGATGATGATGATGATGATGATGTATTGTTTTATATTCAGACCACTATGATAATTCTCCTTTCGATGGGCCTGGTGGGACACTGGCACATGCATTTCAGCCAGGGAGCAACATTGGAGGAGATGTCCATTTTGATGAGGATGAAACCTGGACCGCAGGGGGCCCACAAGGTACCATTTTACAACACTTCCTTTCTCAGCACTGAACTGTATAAAAAGACAACGCAGCGCATAGGTGACGCAAGGATATAAGCAGCTGGTTTATGCTAGGTCCCCGAAGGCAGGCAAAGGTGATTGGCAGAACAGATTATATCCTTCCAGAGCACAGTGTGTCCTCATTCTGAACTCTTCACTACATAAAGCATTTCTATGAATGAGAGTGTGACCATTGAGGAGATTCAGGGAGGCTCTAGACCAGCCCTTTCCCTCCTGTGCAGCTTATCTATCCGCAGCAGTGAGAGCCCCATTGAAAGCAATGCAAAAGGGACTTAGCCACACTAATTCACATCCCAATAGGACTTAAGGCTAAATTACACACAATGTTAAATGCATTCGTGAATGTAACGTGTGCAGGACTTGGCTTTCTCTTCTGCCTAAAAACCCCAGGAGGATATCAGGATTAGCGCTAGGACATGCTGGAAATTAAAGTTTCCCACTTGCCCCATCCCACCCCCGGCATTCTGATGAATATTTCCTCCCTGTTAACTGCCCTACAATTGAATTTTCCTTTGGACCAAACACAATATTTTTGATTTGATTTATTAAATGCATCTACCGCCCTTCCTCCGAAGATCATAGGGCAGTTTGCAGCAGGAGATTCCCTCTTCTGCCAAATAGCAGGGGGGTGGGGGTGATTTTCATCAGGACTGTGGAGCAGGGAAAGGGTCAAAAAGCATCTCTATGCGTCGTGGTCCCAATCCTGAGCAGTGCCCCCCTCACGGGGGAAGCCAGACATGTTAAATGTAGCTTGGCCTTCCTTCCTTCCTTCCTTCCTTCCTTCCTTCCTTCCTTCCTTCCTTCCTTCCTTCCTTCCTTCCCTTCCTTCCTTCCTTCCTTCCTTCCTTCCTTCCTTCCTTCCTTCCTTCCTTTATTTTTCTCCAAGGAGCTCAAGGTGCTTTACGTGAATCTCCCCCTCCTCATTTACTGGTAATGCCCAAAGTGACCCTGGGTTGGGGTGAGAGGCAGTGACTGGCCCAAGCACTCCAACTCCCATCAGCCTATCAGTGAGCTTCCTGGCCAAGCTGGCATTTGAACCCTGGTCTCCCAGGTCCTGGTCCGACACCAGCCCAGAAGTTTCCCAACCTTGGGTCTCCAGCTGTTTTGGACTACAACTCCCATCATCTCTAGCTAGCAGGACCAGGGATCAGAGATGATGGGAATTGTAGTCTGGAAATAGTCCGTATAGTAAAAGCCATGGTTTTCCCAGTAGTGATGTATGGAAGTGAGAGCTGGACCATAAAGAAGGTTGATCGCCGAAGAATTGATGCTTTTGAATTATGGTGCTGGAGGAGACTCTTGAGAGTCCCATGGACTGCAAGAAGATCAAACCTCTCCATTCTGAAGGAAATCAGCCCTGAGCGCTCACTGGAAGGACAGATCGTGAAGCTGAGGCTCCAATACTTTGGCCACCTCATGAGAAGAGAAGACTCCCTGGAAAAGACCCTGATGTTGGGAAAGATGGAGGGCACAAGGAGAAGGGGACGACAGAGAATGAGATGGTTGGATGGTGTTCTTGAAGCTACCAGCATGAGTTTGATCAAACTGCGGGAGGCAATGGAGGACAGAAGTGCCTGGCGTGCTCTGGTCCATGGGGTCACGAAGAGTCGGACACGACTAAACAACAGTCTGGAAAAAGCTGGAGACCCCAGGGTTGGGAAGCACTGCTCTAGCCACTAGACCACAGTGGCTGGGTCACATTCTGCAACCCTGATATGCAGAGCCTATGCTCATCCTCTGAGCAGCAGCCCCTAGTGAAAGCATGCCTGGAGTCTATATTCTGACCCTTTTTCTCCCAGTTTCCCCCCTAATGGAACCATGACCTCCTTTTCAGGCCACAACTTGTTCATCGTCGCTGCCCATGAGATCGGACATGCTCTGGGTCTGTCTCACTCCACCGACCAGGGGGCACTGATGTACCCCTCCTACACATACTCGGACCCCCGCACATTTCAGCTCAACCAGGACGATATTGATGGCATCCAAAGCCTCTATGGTAAGGCTAAGAGAAATCACCATAAAGTTGAAACGTGTGTGTTCTTAAACAAAGGAATTGGTTTTGCCTGCCCATACCTTAAGATGGGAGTGGGGAACATTTGCCACTCCAAGGACGACATTTCCTTCTTGGCAAGCTTTGAGGGGGGGGCAGCATGGCCCGGGTGGCCAGAGGTGAAAGAATGTAAATTTTCACTTGGCGAAGTAGAATTGGTCCTCTCTATCTTCTCATCTTGGCAAGCATGAGTCCCTGTTGCTCAAGGAGGATGTGACGCAATCTCAGAGGAGGTTCTGGTCTAGGGAGAGAGGAGGTGGCTTGGAAGGGGTGTAGCTTGTGGGGGGGGGAGTCCCAAGAGTGGGCTGGAAGGCTGTGTTTGGCCTTCAGGACTGAGGTTCCCCATCCCTGTCTGCCAGTCTTCTGGAGAGGCACTGCTGCTCTCCTTTGTGAAAGTGTGACATAATTCTCTCTGCAAAAGAGGGAAGAATAATAGAATCATAAAATTGTAGAGTTGGAAGAAGAAGAAGAAGAAGAGTTTGGATTTGATATCCTGCTTTATCACTACCCTAAGGAGTCTCAAAGCAGCTAACATTCTCCTTTCCCTTCCTCCCCCACAACAAACACTCTGTGAGGTGAGTGGGGCTGAGAGACTTCAAAGAAGTGTGACTAGCCCAAGGTCACCCAGCAGTTGCATGTGGAGGAGCGGGGAAGCGAACCCGGTTCACCAGATTACGAGTCTTCCGCTCTTAACCACGACACCACACTGGAAGGGACCCAAGGGCCATCTAATCCAACCCTTCGCAATGCAGGAATCTCAGGGAAAGCATCCATGACAGGTGGCCATCCATCTGTCTGGATGTTGTGCTTCTACAAAGGAGAAGGCCTTTTCCACTTTTTTTTGGGAATGACTTCTGGCATGGGGGCACATTTGCTGCCAACACCTCAAGTTTCTCAGTGCTGCATGAAGATTTTTGTAGGCACATAGGCTTTTGAGTTTTGGAATTGTGCTCTGTTTTTTTAAATAGTTTTTTTGTGAGGGGTTAAAAAAAACACCTTGAATTTTGCCATTTTGGGGGGTCAGTGATGGTTTAAAATTGGATCTATATGTTGCATGAGTTTATTTCATTCACCCTTCCGTAGATCGCCCCTGGGATGTTTTGATGAAGGGTGGTTGAACCTATTTTAAATAAATAAATAAATAAAGCTGATGGGTGGACCACAACCTACTGGAATATGGATGCACCTTTCAAGGGAAATGGAATGCAATTCAGAGATGTTTTGCCATAGGTCCTCTTCATTTCAATAGGGTTTGCATAGATTGGGCCCACATCTGAATTATACCTTGTTGCATCAAAATGAGACTCACTTTGCCCCCCCCCCAAAAAAATTACTTACATTGTAGCAAAAGGCTTTTTTTTTTAGTTTATTTTTTTTTCCAAATATTTTTTATTAAAGGTTTTTCCTTATAATCTCCAGACATTCAATCTGCACATCACATAGTTCACTTATTGGACCTCCCACAATTCCCCTAGTAATCTTCCGTGATTATTTCTCTACCTACGCATTTCTTAATTATTATATCACCTTTAAATGAATTTGCTATCTACATTTTCTTTCTTGCAATATTTCTGATTTGTTTCACAAAGCTTCTTTAAAACACACTAGCGTTGTATGATCCTCACATAGAGTTTCCAAATACTCCCTAAATTTTCCCCAGTCCTCCAAAAACTTATGGTCTTTTTGATATCTGATCTTTCCCGTTAATTTGTCCAGTTCCGCATAATCCGTTAACTTTGCTCTCCATTCCTCCAAAGTTGGTGTCTCTTCTTGTTTCCATCTTTGAGCCAGCAGAGTTCTCGCTGCCGTTATTGCATATTGGAAAAGTTTTTTGTCCCTCTTATTTATTGCATTTCTAGTTATTCCCAGCAAAAAAGACTCTGGTCTCTTTACAAAGTTATACTTCAATATTTTCTTTAACTCACTATATATTATTTCCCAAAACCCCTTTACCTTTTTGCATTCCCACCACATGTGCATAAATGTGCCCTCCTTCTCTTTGCACTTCCAACATTTATTACAAGTTTTGTACATTTTTGCAAGCCTCACCGGTGTCATATACCATCTGTATACCATCTTCATAGTGTTTTCTTTCAACGTGATACATGCCGTGAAGTTCAAGTTTTCAACCCATATTTTTTGCCATTCCTCTAACTCTATACTATACCCCAGATCCCTTGCCCAGTGAATCATCATCTCTTTCACCTCTTCATCCATCGTTTGCCATTCCAGTAAAATTTTGTACATTTTAGATATTATCTTGTAATCATTATTAATAATTTCTATTTGAAATTTTGAGTCTTTTTCATTATATCTTCGATCTTTTATCTCCTTTTTAAACATATCACTTATCTGAAGATGTTGCCACCAAACATTAACGTGTTCTTTTACTTGCTCATATGGTTTTATTCTCCATTTATCGCCTTCTTTCATGACCAAATCCCCATACGTTGCCCAATTACTCTCCATATTGATTTTCTTAATTGCCATGGCCTCTACTGGAGAGAGCCAATGTGGGACCCCCCTTTCTAATATATTTTTATATCTATCCCATACTTCAATTAGCGATTTCCGGAAAATATGATTTCCAAATGATTTGTGGCCCTTTTTTTTCTCTTCCCATAAATACACGTGCCACCCGAATCTATTATCAAATCCTTCTAAGTCCAATAGTTTTGTGTCTTTCAGTTTTATCCATTCTTTCACCCAGCAAAGACATGATGCCTCGTAATACAACCTCAAGTCTGGCAGGGCAAATCCTCCTCTTTCCTTTACATCCGTCAACAATTTATATTTAATTCTTGGTTTTTTGCCCTGCCAGATGTATCTTGATATCAATCTTTGCCATTCCTTAAAGATCTTCACTCCTCTTAATACTGGGATCATCTGAAATAAGAATATCATTTTTGGCAACACGTTCATTTTGATCATTGCTATTCTGCCCCAGAAGGATAGTTTTAACCTTCCCCAACTCTCCAAGTCTTTCTTGATTCCATGCCATACCGGTACATAATTGTTTTGAAATAGGTCGATATTTTTGGTTGTTATCCAAATACCCAAGTATTTAACCTTTTTAACAATTTCGATACCTGTTTGTTGTTGTAACCTCTCCCGCATTGTTGGATCCATATTTTTTGTTAAGATCTTTGTCTTTCCCCTATTTAACATAAACCCAGCCACCTCACCAAATTTTTCAATTTCCTCTATCACCTCAGTTGCATTATCTATCGGGTCCTCCACCATTATAACCAAATCGTCCGCAAAGGCTCTGACTTTGTATTCATTACGGCCTAACCTCACCCCCCTTATCTTTTTATTTTCTCTAATTGAATTCAGGAGAATCTCCAGAACCATGATGAACAGCAATGGCGAGAGTGGGCATCCCTGTCTAGTGCCTTTTGATATTTTAATTTCTTCTGTTATCACATTGTTTACTAACAGTTTTGCCCTTTGTTCCGTATATATTGCCCTTATTCCATTAAAGAACTCGTTCCCCATCTCCATGTATTCCATATTTTTTAACATAAAGTCCCATGATATATTGTCGAACGCCTTTTCGGCATCAACAAACATTAGCATTGCTCTTCTCTCATTACTAGCTGTCAGGTACTCCAAGATATTTATTATATTTCTCACATTATCTCTCATCTGTCTTCGTGGGAGAAAACCTGTTTGATCTTCATGAATAATTCCTTGCAAAACCTTTTTCAGTCTCTTTGCTATTATTCCTGAAAAAATTTTATAATCGGTATTTAGCAAAGAAATTGGTCTATAATTCTTTACTTGTGTTAAATCCACACCTTCTTTTGGAATGAAAGTTATATACGCTTCCTTCCAAGTCTCTGGGATCTCCCTCTCCTTTAAAATATTATTCATTGTTTCTTTCAACGGTGTTATCAAAGTTAATTTCAATTCTTTGTAGTACCTTGCTGTAAAGCCGTCCGGTCCTGGGGCCTTCCCATTTTTCAGCTCTGATATAACCACCTTAATTTCCTCTTCATCTATCGGGGCGTTCAGCCTATCTCTTGTTTCTATTGGAATCTTTTGCACCTTTTTCTCTTTTAGATATCTCTCTATTTTCCTAATATTATTCTTTTCTTTCTTCCTATACAATTGACTGTAAAAGTCCAAAAATCCTTTCCTAATACCTTTAGGGCTAGTTATCTCCTCATCCTTCACTCTAATTTTATTTATTATCCTTTGTTCTTTCCTTTTCTTAGTCTGCCAAGCCAACCATTTTCCTGATTTATTTGCAAATTCAAAATCCTTTTGTCTTAATCTTTTAATGTTCCATTCCACCTCCTTGTTTATTATCATAGCAAACTGAGTTTGCAAGGCCTTGATACTTTGTCTAACTTTCATATTGTTCGGATTTTCAATTAATTTTTGCTCATATTCCATAATTTGTTTTAAGATTTCTTTCTTTCCTTTCTCTCTATTCTTCCTTTTAATTGAATTTTGTTGTATATAAAGTCCACGCATCACTGCCTTGCTTGCATCCCAAACTATGCTCATTTTTGTACCTTTGTTACAGTTATCCATAAAGTATTCCTTCATTTTCTTCTGTGCCTGTTGTACAAATTTATGATCATCAAAAAGGCTATCATTCATCCTCCATCTAAACGTTCTTTCTTCGAAGCCTTTAATCTCCAGTTTAATCGGGCTATGGTCTGAAATTACTCTTGGTTCTATTTCTACCTGGAGGATTCTTAAGGTTAGCTCGTTCGAAATCCAAATTTGATCAATTCTCGACATAGATTGGTTTGGTTCTGAATGATATGTAAATTGTTTCTCCTGTGGGTGTCTTAATCTCCATATATCTATCAAATTACAGTTTTGGATCATTTCGAAAAATGATTTAGGTAATTTACCTTCTTTTGATCCACTCTCCCTCAGTCTATCCATTTCAATTGAGACCACCCCATTCATGTCTCCCATTATAATTATTTTTTGATCCACATATTCCATCAATTTTTCCTCCAGGTTCTTAAAAAAGTCAGCTTTATTCCCGTTAGGTGCATAGATTCCAACAATTATTATTTTTTCACCTTGCCAATTAATTTGAACAGCAATAATTCTTCCTTCTTCGTCCTTAAAGATTTGGTGGGCTTCTATTTTGTTTTTTATATATAGGATTACTCCTCTTTTCTTTCCTTTGTCTGAAGATATGAATTCGTTTCCAAGTCTTCTATTTATTAAAACTCTCCTATGTCTTTTTGCCACGTGTGTTTCTTGTAGGCATATAATATCTAAATTTTTTTTCCTTAGGAATTGTTCCACCTTATTCCTTTTTTTTATCATTCAGCCCATTTATATTCCAATTCCATAATTTTAATGCCATATTGCTCTTTTTTATATATATATATTTCTAGGAGTATCTTTTTCTTTGGTTAATTTTCTTTTAATTCTTCCTCTTCTTCCTCTCCTCCCTCCCCCTCCTCCTCTTCCCCCTCCTCCTCTAGTCCTCCCCCCACCTTCCTCCTCTCCTCCATATCTTTCAGTCCTTTTACCTCCACCCCTCCCACTGCCCCCCTGACCTCTTCCTCCTCTTCCGTTAACAACTCTTTATACTTCCTTTGAAATTTACCTATTTCTTCTGGGCTAGTTAATCTATGTCTCTTATTTTTATAAGTAAATGAAATTCCTTCCGGGAACTCCCATTTGAATTCTATATTGTTTTTTTTAAAGATTTGTGCCAGTGGCTTATAGGGGTCTCTCCGTTTCAACAGTCTAATTGGTATATCTTTAAAGATAACTATGTAGCTACCATCAATACATAATCTTTTCTCTCTATTTTTTTGAAGCACCACGCTCCTTATATCTCTATCTTTGAAAGCTATAAGACAATCCCCTGGAAATTTCCTTGCCTTCGTCGTCTTCACTTTTAATCTAAAGGCATTCTGTATTGTACTCGCCATCTCCTCTACCTGAAACTCCAACCATTGTGCTAGTTCTATTATCAGTTTTTGCCTGATATTCTCACCTTGATGCTCTGGTACCCCCCTGAATCTTAAATTAACTTCCCGCTGTCGAAGTTCATTCATGGAGATCGCATCCCACATTTCCTCTTGTGTTTTGTTAGTTTCTAGAAGTCCTGCTCTAATTTTATCATCCTCACGCTTTAACTCCTTCATTTCCAATTTTGTCCTTTTCATTCCTTCTTCTAACACTTGAGTTCTTTTGGATACCTCTTTAATTTGTCCTTTCAGTTCACTAACGGTTTCATCTATTTTCTTATCCATTTTTCCAATCTTAGCATCTACCTGTTCAATTTTTGTTTCCAGATTTTTTTCACTTTGTCTAATCTCTGCGAACATCTTTAGTATTTCAGCTCTAAAATCTGTTTCTTGCTTGGACCCCTTCCTTTCCACTGGTGTCCCCCCGTTCCCGCCTTTCTTTGGTACATGAGACATTTTGTACAAATATATCTTGTTACGCCAACAACCTATTCCGATGTTTAAAATTAACCTTCCCCAGTCGAGGCGCAGCAATCAATTTTACAATTTTACAATGTTTTTCAAAACTTAAAGCAATATCTGGCAGTAACAAGCCTATCAGTACCTTCCAATTCCTTAAAGATATACTAATAAGTTTATAGTAGCATGTGTTGAGTAGTCTTAGATAGAATTAAATAAGGATTTGGTATTCTCCTTTTCTCCTCTTGTTATCACCAATTAGTCTACTTCACCAAATATAATAATCCACCAATCCAAACGAGGGACCTAGGGAGGTCAAGGGAGAGAAAAAAAAGAAAAGAAAAAAGAAAAGAAAAAGGAAAATATATATATATAATTTATAGTCCTTCCAGAGACTTCATTATTTTAGCTCTAATAAGCAAGCGGCTCGGTTCTTCCTGCCCCCAAATGGGCTATTCCTTATGAAATTATCTATTCCATTAATTATTTTGAGTCCACTTCTTAATCTTCTTGCCCTCAATTGGGCTAAATCCCAAAAATTCCCAGCTGCCAAAAAAACAAAACAAAAAGAAGAGAGGAGAAGACGTCTATTATAATTTCTCACCCATCCACCAGGGGTCTAACAGCCAGTTAATGGAGGAGCGGCAAAAAGAAAGGAAACAGCAAAGGAACAGCTTCTCTTTTATTTTCTCCACAATTCCTTTTTTTAGTTTTTTAGTTTTATCCCCAACAGACAATGGCTTTTATAAAGTTATTAAACTTGACTGAAGTTCTCAAGGGTGGAGATTCAAACTTAACAAAGAAGATATCCCCTTTCTCCTTTCGCTGGTAATTCGTAGAACTTATAATGGAGACCAAACTCACGAAATGGAGACCAAACTTTCACGAAATGGAGACCTCTGTTGTGCAAAACTTCCCAAATAAGATTCAGTTCCAGCTCCTTTCCCCGTCCCCAGGAGGGCTGAGAAGTAGCCAAAAGTAACAAAATATTGCCTCTTTGCTCTCCCTCTAAATTCCTTTTTCTATTGGTTACTTAGTATCACTCCGTGCAAAGAAAGAAAGTTAGAAGGGAGAGAAGAACTTTGTCCGCTAGCGTCACTCACATTTCTCTCCGCTTTGTCTATTCCTTGCGTTCGTAATGATTCTAGGTAAGAGTTGTGCTCATTTCGGCTTCCTTATTTACCCAGCCTTTCCTTTGATAGTATCCAAGTTCTTTCTTTCCTTTCAGGCTCGGGTTTCTTCTTTTTGAGAATTCAAGCACTTCTCCTACAGGCACGGGGCTTCGCCTTACCCGGAGACAGCCATGGTTTCCCTCCGCCCGCTTCTCCCCCCGCCGTACTCTTCGCTCCGCAAACGGAGTTACCTGACGGCCAGGAGGTCCGCGTTGTGGCTCTGCGGGAACCTGTGTGTCTGGACACCCTCCAGACACTTTTCAGGGGACCACGGCGCCCTGTGGAACCCCTATTTTCTCCGGGAAGCTCAGGATCCTCCGCAAGGAAGAAATCCCCGCCTGAGCTGGAGACGCGCTGAACCGGAAGTTTTTTTTTTAGTTTAACCTTCACTGAATGCTGCTGCTCTGAACATCACGTTGTTTGCTTGTTTGCTTAATAACTTAACTACTTACTTACTGTATTTCCATATGTTTAAGATTGCTTAAATTATCCACTTGACATGAGGCTTCCTTTATTTTTCTTTTCATTTAGGAAAACCCGATATCCCAGTAAAAGGACCCAAAACACCAGAAGCTTGTGCCCCCAGCACCACTTTTGATGCTGTCACCACCTTACGTGGAGAAATGTTGTTCTTTAAGGGCAGGTAAGTTGCTTTCTTAAAAACACCAATTTGAACAAAATTTCCATCTCCAAACAGGACTTGCATCTCTAATGCCTTGCTCCAGCACCCCACCTGTACCAAAGCATGCGCTCAGACTCTTGGCCCTGCATTTTGAGGCGATGTAACAACAAAATGAGCCATAAGAAGCCATAAACAAATGACAATAAAAACAGCAACACTACATACCTATCGGTTCAATTGTATGTGTCATGATGGATCAATTCAGTGTTATGTGACTCTCTCTTACACAGACAGACAGACAGACAGACAACAGATCACTCTATGGTGGCTTCACCCCACAACTCACAAAATCCGGCTAATAATCTGGATTTATTCCGCCATTTTGTCACAAAAACAGAATCATAGAATTATGCAATCATAAAATGCAGAGAAAAGCATCAGACCAAAGTCAGAGCCCTGGACCATGTAGTTCAGTATTGTCCACATTAACTAGCTCTCTGGGGTTTGAGACTGGAGTCTTTCTCTCTGGAGATGCCACTTACATGTTTCCATCGACGTTTTCAAATTAGGTATTTCTGGCGCAAACACTTCCAGTCAGGTGTTCAGCTCGAATTCATCGGTACTTTCTGGCCGGATCTGCCATCTGGAATACAAGCCGCCTATGAAAATTTTGAAACTGATAACTTCATTGTGTTTAAAGGTGAGTGGTGAACTTCGATTTCCTTGCAAAATTGCTGCAGAATAAGTACTGAAATGCATTTGGTCAGTGTTCCTCAGCCAGCATGGCCTCTTCAGGGTGCTATGTGAAAGCCTAGGGTATGTAGGCAGTATTTATTTAATCGGCTGCCTTATCCTACGTACTGTCTACTTACCATGAAGTAAGTTCTGTTGGGTTCTGTGGAACTGAACCCCAAGTAATATTGCAGCCTGACCAAGTGAAATTTGCTCATATAATTTGGCCTTCATGTTCTAAGTTCTACCACGTTGCTGTCCTTCAGACTTAGCCAAGGCTTAGCAAAGGCTTCACACACTCTCAGCGACATCGCAGAATGGAAGCTAGGAAGGCCATAGTTTTTGTAATACTAGCTTCTTCCATCTATCAAAGCTAGCATTCCCAAAAACCTTTTCGAACAGTACAATACTTTTGGGGGGGTGAACCATTGCACATTCCAGTCAGGAATGCCCTCTCCAAGCCCAGCGTAAGGCAGGGGGTTGGAATGTCTTGTTGTTAGGAAAACATTATTTAAGAAACAGATAAAAGTTCCTGGAAGCTTTAAAGAGGGTTCCAGAATTTTCTTTAGTGTGTAGGAATGGCGCTCTAGGCTTGATTGGTGTCAGCCGGAGGTGCAGATAAAGGGAGGAAGTTGCAGGCTGCAATTTCCGCACAAGGAAAGCACACACACACACGCACACACGCACACACACGCTGTCAGCACACATTCTGACAACAAGTTTGAAAGTAAGACAATGTGTGCTGCTGATACTGTGAGTTTTGCTGTGTCAGGATTGTTAATTACTGGATTGAGATTATACCGTGCTGGAGAGATAAAGAAGGAATGTAAATAGCTTGTATATACAGGTTACATATGCTTCAGGTTACATACGCTTCAGGTTACAGACTCCGCTAACCCAGAAATAGTACCTCGGGTTAAGAACTTTGCTTCAGGATGAGAACAGAAATCGTGCTCCGGCGGCGCGGCAGCAGTGGGAGGCCCCATTAGCTAAAGTGGTGCTTCAAGTTAAGAACAGTTTCAGGTTCAGAGCGGACCTCTGGAACGAATTAAGTACTTAACCCGAGGTATCACTGTAATAGTAACAGAAAATGCTTGTGACTGTGAATTTGAGTATGACTCCTGTTCTTGTCCTCTGTCTCCAGGGAAAACTCTGCTACAAACAGTAAGAAGTGGTTTTACCGAGGTGCCACCACACAAGCAGAAAAACGCAGCAGAAGTGTGGGGGCGGTAACCTCTAATATTTGCCACATCTGCTTAGTAGGACAGAAGAGTCCATGCAATCTCTCTCACACAGGGAGAAAGCAATAATTTAGCACTCGATCTTCAGATCACCTTTTAATTCCAAGCCACTTTGGATACAATCACATGAGCATAGCCAGCCGTAACCATTAATTCATTAATTAATTCATTCTTAAAATATTTATATACCCTAACTCTCTATCAAACTTTCCTGAAGCATCTAATATAAAACGGTTTCCCTATAAAAAAAATATTTAAACAAAACTGTTTCCCTTGAATTACATGGAATGTTAACCCCTCTCTTTCCCACCCAGGAAACAAATATTGGGCTCTAAATGGATATACCATTGAATCTGGCTACCCTAAGAGCATCTACCAGCTGGGCTTCCCAAATACTGTGAAGAGAATTGATGCTGCGTTTAGCGATCCAGAATCTGGGAAGACATATTTCTTTGTAAATGACAAGTATTGGAGGTATGGCTTGACTATTCTGAAGTTCCAAATGAGGGATGGAACAGTCTATTTTCAGTCTGGTCGATTTTGCCAGCATTTATTCATAAGTCTGTCCTGTCCCATTTCCACATCTATCTGTGATTTTTTTAAAAAAATGCATATACAAAAAATACATTCAATTGCAAACTAAAATATGTATTTTATCGCAAAATGCCTATTAAATGCAAATTTAAATAAGTATTTGATAATAACACACATATTTATATATGGATTTAAAACAAATTGTAGGAATGGGAATTGCAGTGTACACTTTTCTAACCCCATTTTGTCCTAAAACATGCATTTTTATGCATTTTCATACATTTTTTTGAGCTGAAGCTATTGAAAAATTTGGAGAAGCGTGAAATATGAAGGATAACAATATTCAGATCTGTATATCAGTCCAGGATGTACAAATTAGGTTGGGGACTGCTTAAAAATACAAACGGAAAACTCTCTTTTCCTAATGCCTCACTCTTAAAGTGTGGCCACTATATATTAATTTACTTGCATTTATATTTTTTCTTGCTTTCATTGAGGAAACCCAAGGTTGCAGGTTTGATCTGTGAGAACATATCCTAGTAGTCAGGAGGAACCAATAGAGGCTGCATACATGTCATATGTTTAAAACACATGTAAAACACATGTTGTTTGTTGTTTAGTCGTTTAGTCGTGTCTGACTCTTCATGACCCCATGGACCAGAGCATGCCAGGCACTCCTATCTTCCACTGCCTCCTGCAGTTTGATCAAACTCATGTTTGTGGCTTTCAGAACACTGTCCAACCATCTCATCCTCTGTCATCCCCTTCTCCTTGTGCCCTCAATCTTTCCCAACATCAGGGTCTTTTCCAGGGAGGTTTTTCTTCTCATGAGGTGGCCAAAGTATTGGAGCCTCAGCTTCAGGATCTGTCCTTCCAGTGAGCACCCAGGGCTGATTTCCTTAAGAATAGATAGGTTTGATGGTCTTGCAGTCCATGGGACTCTCAAGTCTCCTCCAGCACCATAATTCAAAAGCATCAATTCTTCGGCGATCAGCCTTCTTTATGGTCCAGCTCTCACTTCCATACATACTACTGGGAAAACCATAGCTTTAACTATGCGGACCTTTGTCAGCAAGGTGATGTTTCTGCTTTTTAAGTTGTTGTCTGGGTTTGTCATTGCTTTTCTCCCAAGCAGCAGGCATCTTTTAATTTTGTGGCTGCTGTCACCATCTGCAGTGATCATGGAACCCAAGACAGTAAAATCTCTCACTGCCTCCATTTCTTCCCCTTCTATTTGCCAGGAGGTGATGGACCCAGTGGCCATGATCTAAGTTTTTTGAGGTTGAGCTTCAGACCATATATTGCTCTCTCCTCTTTCACCTTCATTAAAAGGTTCTTTAATTCCTCCTCACTTTCTGCCATCAAGGTTGTGTCATCTGCATATCCGAGGTTGTTGATATTTCTTCTAGCAATCTTAATTCTGCTTTGGGATTCATCTAGTCCAGCCTTTCACATGATGAATTCTGCATATAAGTTAAATAAGCAGGGAGACAATATACAGCCTTGTCGTACTCCTTTCCCAATTTTGAACCAATCAGTTGTTCCATATCCAGTTCTAACTGTAGCTTCTTGTCCCACATAGAGATTTCTCAGGAGACAGATGAGGTGATCAGGCACTCCCATTTCTTTAAGAACTTGCCATAGTTTGCTGTGGTCAACACAGTCAAAGGCTTTTGCATAGTCAATGAAGCAGAAGTAGATGTCTTTCTGGAACTCTCTAGCTTTCTCCATAATCCAGCGCATGTTTGCAATTTGGTCTCTGGTTCCTCTGCCTCTTCTAAATCCAGCTTGCACTTCTGGGAGTTCTCGGTCCACATACTGCTTGAGCCTTCCTTGTAGAATTTTAAGCATAACCTTGCTAGCGTGTGAAATGAATGCAATTGTGCGGTAGTTGGAGCATTCTTTGGCACTGCCCTTCTTTGGCATTGGGATGTAGACTGATCTTCTCCAATCCTCTGGCTACTGCTGAGTTTGATTCCCCCAAAGAATCCCAGGAACTATAGTTTGCTAAGGGTGCTGGGAATCATAGCCCATTTTCATAGTCACGATGTTTTCCGATACATTATTTTTGTATGTTGTCCCATTTTTTTATGGTTCTTTCCGTCAATCCAGTTGATGGCCTTGTTTATAGAAATGAGAAATTTCATTAGCTTCATATTTCCGTGAATTGTGAATAAAACCTATGCTAAAGGTTGTTTTAGCTTCAAGTAACAATGCTTGTCTTTGATCAGGTATGATGAAATTAGACAAACCATGGAAACAGGTTACCCAAGGCTGATAGCCCAAGATTTCAAAGGAGTTGGCAAAAAGATTGATGCTGCTATACAGCAAAATGGTAAGTAAAGGAATTAATTGGTGCCTTTTTTAATTGTAGAAATAAAATTCACCTGGAACTCAGCATGGCTTAAAGAATAGTCTAGGATCTCATATATTGTGTTATTAAAATGTATTAATTGCTGTGTTGTTTTAATGGATTTGTTTTGATGCATATTTCAAAGTTGGTTGAGCTTTTTTGGGTAAAATCACTGCCGACGTCCAGATTTTCCCGGACATTTTTAGTGATTTCTACTTTGGCAACCTCATACTTACTCAGCTGCCGATTCAGGCATTAAGCACTACATTAATTTAATAACAGCAGGAACCATTGTAGACATACCCTAAGACTGGACTTTCTCCAATTTTACAATTTTGCCTGAACTTCGATACAGTCATGAAATCATAACTTTCTTTTTTTTCCTTTCCTTTGCAAGCACAGCTCACTTCTTCTGAAAGAGATTTGTTATCCCGCTTTTTCATTTATCCCTATCTCTTTTCTCCTTTTTTAGGGTACATCTATTTCTTCCGGGGAAGACGGGTGACTCAGTTTGATCCTCGGAGTAAAAGCGTTGTTCCGCCCATTCAAAAGAGCAACAGCTGGCTGAACTGTTAAAACATTTAACGAGTGCTTTCTAATTAATAGTTAGCACTCCTGTTGTGCCTAACCTTAATTTATAAACAGCAATTCCCCCTTTATCTACTGTCAACTGATGAATCAACAATGGCATGTGGAATTATCTTCTCACCCAAACGTACAGAAATTTTGGCTGAGGAAAACGTGCCCTAAATGTGCTTATGCAATCCACTGTGTTGTAACAGATTTGACTCTGCTTCTTCTATAAAAGACTTGTTATGAGGAACATTACTGTGTGTGTTTCCTTTGTGTTTTTCTGAACCGAACACCACATATAGATTCACAACCAACCTACTAAAACCAGTGCTAACTCTCTGAAGTCAGAGAGGAAGAAGTTCACCCTTTTGTAACTCTTTGGCCTGATTCACACATTTATGTGCCTCACTGGATTGGTCACCACTTGATCATCACTGGATAACTCAATATGGAATTGCCATCTGTAGTGTAATCTCTTTGATGGCTCATTCACTGGTGAAATAACAACAACAACAACAATTTATACCCCACCCATCTGGCTGGGTTTCCCCAGCCACTCTGGGCAGCTTCCAACAGAATATTAAAATACAATAGTCTATTAAACATTAAAAGCTTCCCTAAACAGGGCTGCCTTCAGATGTCTTCTAAAAGTCTGGTAGTTGTTTTTCTCTTTGACATCTGGTGGGAAGGCGTTCCACAGGGCGGGTGCCACTACCGAGAAGGCCCTCTGCCTGGTTCCCTGTAACTTGGCTTCTCGCAGTGAGGGAACCGCTAGAAGGCCCTTGGCACTGGACCTCAGCATCTGGGCAGAATGATGGGGGTGGAGACGCTCCTTCAGGCATACTGGACCAAGGCTGTTTAATGCTTTAAAGGTCAGCACCAACACTTTGAATTGTGCTTGGAAATGTACTGGGAGCCAGTGCAGGTCTTTCAAGACCGGTGTTATGTGGTCATAGAGATGGGGGATAAATTCAATTCAGTTCACATTTAAAGAGGTACCTACCTAATTTGCACTTTGTGAAACTCACAGTTCACTGGATTTTGCAACACAGTTCTCCAACCAAGTAATGTGTACAAAAATGCATACACTGGGGTAAAGTGTGCAAAAAAAGAATTCGCATACAGGTGGAAATGTGCATGTTTGTCCAAACTGCATACGAAAACATGCTTATTAGGAGAAACTTGTGCGACTGCAGGATACATCAGGCTTCTCCACAACTAAGCAAAATGTGGATTCACACCTGCCTGTCTCCCCATTGATGCAGAAGTATCCATATGATTTTCTCTTCATCCCATTGTTTCCTCCTTTAAATGTGGGGTTTCTCCATTCTTGCAGAGTCCAGAATCCAGAGTTGCAGAATCAAAAACCAACAACCCTACATATAAAGGTGGAGAAATCTGGGACAGCAATGGAGTGAGACCCACATTTTTCTGCAGTTTGATCAAGGCCATCTCCTTCTTGAAGCCTTTCTCCTTAAGCCCTACAGTTTGAGGACACCCTGTGAATATTTGCTGGTGAGGGAGACTCCCCGTGCAACTGCCCTGCTGTTTTTTTTGTTCTATGTCAGGCATGTCGATTCAATCCAGCCCCCATGGCAGTATATGTCCTGGGGTAAAGAAAGCTCAACAACTTTGGGGTTAAATCCTTTAAAAATTTCAACAACCTCGGAGTAAACTTCAATCCTAAAAAAAGCTCAACTTTGGGGTAAAATGGTAAAAAAAAGTTCGACAACTTCAATCCTAAACTTCAGTCCTAAACAAATCTGGCCCTCTTTGAAAAAAAGTTTGGGCTGAAGAGCACTATGTGATCTTCAGGGTTGATTGCTCATACTGAAAAAGACAGCATGGTTAACTGGCACAAATTAACACATGGTCATCCCCACACACATAGTTTTCTTCTGCAGGGGCCTTCATGAATTGTGGGCTGAACTCTCCCTATTATCAAAGTAGTATTTAATATACCCATTTTCCACAGACCCAGAGGCCCTGGGAGAAGGGAGATGAACCAGTCATACAACACTCCCCAGTTTAGCTGCTCTATCTCATGCATATGAAATTACTATAACAAACAACAACATTGTTTTGAAGTTCAGGGTAGAGGGACAAACATTTGACAGGGGAAAGCCGGAATATGAATTCACCTCTCAGGAATGGGGTATATTTCAAAAAGTGAAAATCTCCTCCCAAAATGAAGCTTTTAAGCTATTTGCAATGGAAATTTGCCCCCAAAAATCAACGCTTCCAATATGGTCTGCCATACACCCAGGTTTTCCGCACATTTAAACCGATCTCCGAAAATTCCACCCGAACGCCATTTTTGGTGGACGAATCCCAGCTATGTCCAGGAGATTCCGATTGTATGGCAGCCCTAGAATAGGGAGGATCCAATTCAGATCTAGCAAAGCTCCCTTCGTACATAACCAGATTCAAATTGAGGTTCTCACTCTGCTTCCACCGTCTCAGGGCGGGGTGTGTGTTAAAAATTATTAGCTTAAAGAGGAAGGTAAGAGGTGACAGAGTGCTCTCACCCTGTCTGGAGAAGAAGAAGAGGAGGAGGAGGAGGAGGAGGAGGAGAAGGAGGAGTAGTTTGGATTTGATATCCCGCTTTATCACTACCCAAAGGAGTCTCAAAGCGGCTAACATTCTCCTTCTCCCTTCCTCCCCCACAACAAACACTCTGTGAGGTGAGTGGGGCTGAGAGACCTCAGAGAAGTGTGACTAGCCCAAGGTCACTCAGCAGCTGCATGTGGAGGAGCGGGGAAGCAAACCCGGTTCACCAGATTACGAGTCCACCGCTCTTAGCTACTATACCACACTGGCTCTCCTGAGGGATCTTTCCTCAGCTGCAGATAACAAGCAGAACATAATTTGTAGCTGGATTGCATTGGAAAGGAAAGGGGGAAGGAGAAGAGGAAACCGTGGGCAAATCATGGATTTCAGGTGTTCCAACTGAGCACTAAAAATTCACCCACACCCACAAAGGATTTCATATGTTTGACCAAACAGCCCAGGGTGGGGGGGAATGGAAGACATTGCTCAGTTCCAGTCCAGCAATTCTTAAAATAATGGAAATGTGGGGCATAGGAGATGCTTACAGGGGACCATTTGAAGGTGGGCAAGGGAGGCCTCACATCTCCTATATCCACTAGATCTACTTTGCAAAGGCTCTTCCAGGACCCTGATCTCCCAGTTAGGTTCATTTCCAGGCAGATTTGGAGACTGACTCAGCTTCTTAGAAAAGAACCTGCGGGCAGAGGGAGAGAATCAGAAGGAAGAACAGTGCGGAAGGGAATTTGGTAACGCAAATTGTGTCTTTCTGCATTTCAGTAGGAAGGCGATGTCACAACACGAAGCACTGATGTGTAATCTTATCTCGTTTACAAGCAGCAATTATGACATCGCTCCATGTCAGTAGTTTACATTCTTTCCAGTTTCCACTGTGGGATAAACATCAGTATGGAGTGCACACCTCCTCTTGAGGCTATGTGTTTTTCAACATGTGTCTGGCATGCCTCTTTGGTGACCTGAAACTAATGAAAAATTGCAAGAGCCTACCTTGAGAAGGGAAAAGTAGAGGAAGAGTCTTCATGGAAGAGAAAGCTATCAATCGCTACAAGTCATGGTGGCTATGCTCTGCCTCTGCGGCTGGAGGCAGTGATGCTTCTCGGCACCAGTTGCAAGGGAACACAGTGCTGTTGTGCTCATTTTCTGCAACAAGCATCTGGTTGGCTGTTGTGAGAACAGGATGATAGACTGGATGGACCATGGGCCTGATCTGGCAGGTTCTCCTTATGCTCTTATGGAAGAACCAGTGGAGAATGAAAGGTTGGCCAGGGCCAAGCCCAGAAACCCTAACAAAATATGATGTCACTGTAGCAAGAGCTAGGGGGAACAAGGGCTGCCATAGGATCAGGGAACACACACATATATTTCAGAGCACTTTTAGTCTGAAAATGTTCATGGGCAAACACAATGTTCTTATGCACTTAAAGGCCGGTATAATATGATATAATAAGACGTACATTTTGTAACGTTCTAGAGGGGCCTTTCCAACAAGAGGTCTGCAGGGTGGCAACATGGGAACGGGCATTTTAAGCTGTGGCTTTCCATTTGTGGAATGTTCTCCCTGAGGAAGCTCACCTGGCGCCTTCATTACATATCTTCAGGCATCAGGCAAAAATGTTTCTCTTCAACCAGCCATTGGGCTGATTAAAATTCTACGGCACTTTAAATGTGTCTCTGGGAGGGGAGTTATTGCTTTGTTTTGTTACGTATTTTGTGTTTTCATTTTGCATTTTTATGTTGTGAACAGCCCTATGGTCTTCGGATGAAGGCCTGTATACAAATTTAATAAATAAAGCAAAACAAAAGTCACACTAAAGTGACTTTCTCATTGCACCATCTTGATTCAAAATGGCGCTGGGAATCCAAAGGGTGAGGAAGTCTGCCACCCCAACCTCAGGACACCTTGTGCTGAGTTTGGCAATGATATCATAGAATCATAGAATCATAGAGTTGGAAGAGACCACAAGGGCCATCGAGTCCAACCCCCTGCCAAGCAGGAAACATATCTCAAGAGATGTCCAAAGCTATGGAGAACAAATGGAGAAACCAGTTCCCAAAATACGTTACTGCATATAAACAACAAGTCACATTCTGCTGATAAATTTGTGTTCTACTCCACGGGAACAGGATGGTGGTGAAGCAAGAAGCTTAAAACAGAGCACAGATGTTGCCTCACAGTGATGAAAGTTGCAGCAAGGGAATTTAGTAACAGGCAATTTTGCAGACGATGGTGAACCTCCTCATCCTTTGGAGGTTCTGAGAACTTCATCTCCTCCTAGTACCTATAGGAGGCAGGGATGGGGAACGTATGGCCCACTAGAAGTTGTTGGATTACACCTCCCATCAGCCCCAGTCAGCATTGCAAATTGTCTGGTCTGATGGGAATTGTAGTCTAACATCAAGCGGTAGGTCCTCTGTGTGGGGAAGATGGAGAAATGCTATTGGGTGACAGAGAAAAGGCAGGACTACTCAACAGCTACTTTGCCTTTGTCTTCACCCAAAAGAAAAGTGATGTCCAACCTGGTGATAAAAGAATAAATGATGCAAGGAGGGAGCTGCAGCCCAAGATAGGAAAAGAGGTAGTAAGGGAACACCTAGCTACTTTCAATGAATTCAGATTTTCGAACCGATGGGTTCAAGTTGCAAGAATGCAAATTCCGACTAAAAATTCAGATAAACTTTTTGACAATCAGAGCTATTTAACAGTGGAACGATCTCCCTTGGGAAGGTGGTGGACTCTCCTTCCTTGGAGTTTTTGAAGCAGAGGTTGGACAGCCATCTGTCATGGGTGCTTGAGTTGAGATTCCTGCATTGCAGAGGGTTGGACTAGATGACCCTTGGGGTCCCTTCCAACTCTGAAATTCTATGATCATTTGGAGGGCCTCAGGTTCCCCATCCCTGATGTACAGGAACAGACAACCTCCTGCTGACAACAACTTGTTATGGAATGTATGAGTTTTGAAACATGTTTTGCAAACTTACTCAACAGAGGAAATGTCAGCAATGTGTGGTTGATGGAGGATTTCCAGAAGATTAGTACCAGCTCCTGGAGTGGGAGGTGAGCTGGACAAAGGTCTTCTCCTTCAAAGGGCTCACTGAGGACACCTAGTTAGCTTCTGTGGGATTAGATGGACTTCTGGTCTAATCCAACATATCTCCTATGTAAAATTAGTTACCTTTGTCATATTCCTTCCCTCCCTCTTTTGGTCTCAGACCACATACAGCCTGGATGTGGAACAGCATTCGGGGACCTTTTTCTTATGGTGCACAGGCACATTCTCAGGGGATAATCCTTTAAAGGACATGTGCTGACAGTGGATATGGTACACACCTTCTCTCTCTCTCTCTCTCTCTCTCTCTCTCTCTCTCTCTCTCTCTCTCTTCTACCAGTCCTTTCCCACTCTTTCCCCTTTCCTTGCCACCTATAGGAAATTAAGCTGAACTGGGCCCCCAGGTTGATCACCTCTGGTGAACAGGATACATGGTAGGGCACAGGAACAAGCAATGGGTGAGGAAAAGCTGGGATGAAGACTCATTCTTGGGTGCTATACTATTTTGTATGCCCTTCCATTGGCTGGCCTTGAATACAAGGTGCAAGTTTTCGTGTGTGTGAGAGAGTACATTGTTTCAGAAGTGAGTCTGCAGCAGAAATTCACCTTATTTTAGACACACATACTATCTTCTTCCCCATATCAGCTTCACCAGAAACCTGTTTTTTCCTGGTTTGCTTCAGAAGACATTTGTGCAGAGCGCTGATCGGCCGGCCAGTCTGTCAATCATGAAACCACTTAACATTCTCACAGCAAGTCTGTATGCAATGCTGATTGTCTGACCTTGGTATCAGTCATGAGACCTGTACTCAGAGTAGATCTTCAAGTGGGGGAAAACATTTGCGTTTATGGCAGCGTCTAGTCTCAGCTTCAGGACAAAGAGGCTTGCTTCCTTGGTCATTTTGTGGTTTTATTTTATGACTTTGATTAAAATTGTACTTGTTTTAATTGTGACATTTGGGGGGGGGGCATTTCACGATGATGGCATAGGAACAGGAGGAGGACAAAGTGTGCTTAGATTGCTTTGCTGTTAAAACAGCCGCCACTCAAGAGTTGCAAAAACATTTCCTGTTTTACATCTTCATCCCAAGGATACCTTCTTGTTAGCAAGTGTCACAAAAGCTGGACTCTGTTCTTTCATTGCAAATATGCTTGCCAATATGGTGTCAGGCTGCTAAAGAAGCTTATCAGCAAGTCGGTTGTTTTGTGTGTGTGTGTTGGGGTTTTTTTGGGGGGTGGGAGGGTTTGCAGAACATCATTTATTAGCTGCAACAAAGGGTTACAAAATCAGCTTTTTGAGTTTACTTGCATTGTGACACCCTCTAGTGAGCCTTATGTTTTCTGTTGCTAATCAGAGCATGATAAACTGTGAGTCAGTCCACAGCTGGCTTTATGAAACCTAAAGCAGAAAGGAGCCTGAAAGTCAGAATTACTGCAGGAGCAGAATATGCCACCGACCCTTCTCACAAAGCAAGACCACCCAGCTTTAAGATGACGAGTCTCCTGCTTGTCCTACTGTCGGCCACATTTTCGTACGGATTGCCCATTTTTTCAGGGAAGCAAAGTGAAGAACAAAAAAGACAGCTTGCACAGGTAACAAACGTGATCAGCCCCTGAGAAACTTGGAGATCATGGCTAGTGCATGCCTTTCCAATTCTAATTCCAGGGCCCTTCCTGCAGAGGCAAGGGTTGAGCCTAAGGATACTTCTGGCAGGTCTTTTGGGGCAGGGGCTAAGACTTGTGTGGCTGATCAGGAACGGCACTTCTTAGGTAGCGTAGTGTCTAAGAAACGGAGCTGCGAATAAGGAGGTCGCTGCTTCAAACCTCACCTTTGTGATGAAGGTGGTCTGTAGCAAGCCACTATCACCCAATCTCACTCCCTACATCTGCAATACAACAATTATACTGGATTAATTTGTTGCAGAGTTGTTGTAAGAGATTGTACTGGAAGCACTGTGAGTCCTTGAAAGTGCTCAGCATTGTAATCTGTTGATGTTGATTTGAAGAAATTATTGAAGGACTTTCTTTACTTGCGCCTAAGTGCTGAAAGGTGATGCGTGGGCTGGTTCAAATGTCACCTGAGCCTCTTTGGCTAAATCTCTTAAGATAATATAATTAGAAATACTTGCGAGCACCAAATAGGCCTAGGGTTTGAAAATATGATGTGTAAAATATTGTGTTAAGTTAAAAATGAAAAGAAAGTAAGATGTTAATTGACCAAGTAAATTTTATGGGGAAATAGTTTTGGAAAACTGTTACAATGATTTATACGGAAACTCAGCCATGGGGATTCGAGGAAGTCACCTAACAATGTTAATAAAAGTGGAATTATTATAATCAGGATAAATGTTTGTTGGTTGGTTTGTTTTCTTTTCTTTTTCCTATCCATTTGTTATAAATTTGGAAAATTAATAAAAAAATTGGGGGGGGGACAACAAATGTCACCTGAGCCTCGTGATCTCGGTAGATCATGGAATCATTGAGTTGAAAGGGACCACAAGGGTCAACTCATCCAACCTCCTGCAATGAAGGAATTTTTCACGCGACGTGGGGTTCAAACCCGCAACCCTGATATTAAGAGTCTCATGCTCTACCAACTCAGCTATCCAGCCGATGATCAGTCCACTGTAATCTCCATCCTTCTTTTGCGCTAGATGATCATCTATACTACAACCCAGTGGCGTAGTGTGGGGGGTGCAGGGGGGGCCGGCCGCACCGGGCGCAGCATCGGGGGGGCGCTCGCACTCGCAGCTCTCTGCCCCTGCTAAAATCCATGGGTTAGGGGGCGCAAATTACTTGCCTTGCCCCGGGTGCTGACAACCCACGCTACGCCACTGCTACAACCACTTCCAAGTAGAGCCATTATTTTCACCCCCTCTCCTTTCCTTGTTCTTTCCCTTCTTTGTGGTTTTTGTTTGGGGACGATGAGGGCTAGATTCAACTTGAAGTGTCTGTGAATGTGAGTTGGAGTTATTATTTTGGTGCACACGTAAGTTCTTTGAACACCGTTCAAAAAATCAGTCTCACTTTCCTGATCACTACTGTGCTTTACTTTTGTTCTCCGTATTTCAGATTTTCTCAATGTTGCGCCTAGATTAAATAATTGGGGGGGGGTAGGAATGCCTAAATAAAATGCAACTTGGGGGTGATTATTCTTGGCCTCAGGACCCTTTCTGGTATTATTGCTTACCCTGAGACTTTGGAGATAGGAAAGGTTAAAAATGAAATAGTTGCTGTATATTAAATCCCTCTTTTTGGCAATCCTGCTCACTCACCTGCAAAGAATTCCTAGTCACCTATAGCGACCAGGCAGGTGATTGAATAAATGACTGATGTAAGCCATTAATCACTTTGCTGGTGTCTTCTGTCACCCACCCTCTGTGATCATGGATAGACAGACTCCTCACCGTTTAGGCTATAACCATTTTTTGTACCCATTTGCAAGGCTGGTATAATAGACCAAAAACCAAACTTTTTTACATGATTTTTATTGTAGAGTTTTATGTACCATTGCTGTAAACCACTTTGATTTTTTAAAAAAATAAATGAAATGAAATATATAAATATGTTTAAAAATAATAAATGGATCCTAAACAGCCATGTGGTCATTGTTGGTTTTATGCTGTATTTTTTATTAATATTAGCAGTACAGAAAATTTTTCCAGTTAAATAAATGATATACACTCATGGTTCTTAATAATAATAATAATAATAATAATAATAATAATAATAATAATAATAATGTAAAATCAGCAGAGGTGATCAAATAATAACTGGAGAGGATTTCATTTATTTATTTAATATTCCTAAGAAATTGTTATTTGTTCCTTGGAAAATGCAAAACTCTTCATATTCTAAAGCAGAAATCACAACAGGTGGTGGTGGTTGTTTTTAGAAGGCCTCTTCCCAATCCTGTAGCAAATTTACTATTATCTCTTTTTATCAGGAATATCTAAATCAGTTTTATGAGCAGGAAAATGAACCACAACAACGAGGCTGGAAAAGCAATAAATCTTCCTTTGTGGAGAAAATCCAACAAATGCAAGAATTTTTTGGACTGAACGTAACTGGAATGATAGACACTGACACCATGAAAGTGATGGAGCAACCCAGATGTGGCGTACCTGATATTGGACAGTACGTCCTGGCCCTTCCTGGGTGGGAGAAAACCAAGCTTACGTACAGGTAACAAACAATTTGGGGTGGCAGTTAGGATGAATCATGGGAGATGTGGGAGATTCCTTATTCAGAATGGTAAGATGCACACATAGGGTGGATCAAGACCAGGCACCCCCAAACTTGGCCCTCCAGCTGTTTTGGGACTACAACTCACATCATCCCTAGATAACAGGACCAGTGGTCAGGGATGATGGGAACTGTAGTCCCAAAATATCCGGAGGGCCGAGTTTGGGGGTGCCTGATCTAGACACATCAAAAAAATGTGATTCAGTTAAACGCGTTGTAAACTTCATACAGGGAAATCCCATTGGTGAAAGACGGGACTCCACAGCGCCATCTGGTGTCATGGTGTTATAATACATATAAAGGGCTTTATCTTACGAATGTAGCTGAGTCCAGAGTAAAGAACAATAGCCAAAGGAATATGGGGAGTTGACTTATACTGAGTCAGACCATCAACCCATCTAGTTCAAAATCATCCACACTGGCTGGCAGTGGCTTTCCTGGTTTCCAGGGCCGCATCTACACTTGTGGTTTAGAACGTTAAAAATGTGTTATTAAAATGGGACACCAGAGGGTGCTGCAGAGCAGTGAGCCACCGGCAAAGGGAACTGCATTAAACGTTATAAGAATGTTATGTCTACAGTCTATATGGAGATGTTGGGGATTGAACCTGTGAATTTTGTATGCAAGGCAAATGCTCTACCACTGAGCCACAGCCCTTACCCGGCCTGTGTATTTAAGATGCCCTTCAGTGCCCTACTTAAACTGCTTTGGAATGGTTTTTAGACAACTTGTCCTTAGTCTTAGACTTGCTTTCCATGACCATTGCTTCCATAGTGGAACCAACCCAGGAGAAGGGCTCAGTTTCAGTGGATTTTGACATGCTAACCTGGTCTTGTGAATACACCTGCATAGACTAACTAACTACCTGTCCCTATGCATGTTCCTTCTGCTGAATTCAATGAGTTTTACTCTCCAGTAAGTGTGTTTACGAAGCAGGGCTGGCCCAAGACATTTTGGTATCTGAGACAAACTACAAAAGGGCTCCCCTTCCTCCCAACCAGGGAAGAAGGGGTGAGTGGAGATCCACATTGGCAACAAGGATGGAACAAAGAGCCAGTGTGGTGTAGTGGTTAAGAGCGATAGACTCATAATCTGGGGAACCGGGTTCGTGTCTCTGCTCTTCTACATGCAGCTGCTGGGTGACCGTGGGCCAGTCACACTTCTTTGAAGTCTCTCAGCCCCACTCACCTCACAGAGTGTTTGTTGTGAGGGAGGAAGGGAAAGCAGAACGTTAGCTGCTTTCAGACTCCTTTAGGTAGTGATAAAGCGGGATATCAGATCCAAACTCTTCTCTTCTTCTTCTATATTGAGATCTGCTACCCTGTGGTTGCCTGACTCTGCCTCCTGGTGGGCCAGCCCTGTTACAAAGCTAAAATCCTAAGCACACAACTGCTTGGGTAGCCTAGGGCTTGCTGATTGGAAGGTCGGAGGTTCAAATCCCCGCGACCGGGTGAGCTCCCATTGCTCGGTCCCAGCTCCTGCCAACCTAGCAGTTCGAAAGCACGTCAAAGTGCAAGTAGATAAATAGGTACCACTCCGGTGGGAAGGTAAATGGCGTTTCCATGCGCTGCTCTGGTTTTGCCAGTAACAGCTTAGTCATGCTGGCCACATGACTCGGAAAAACTGTCTGCGGACAAACGTCGGCTCCCTCGGCCAGTAAAGCAAGATGAGCGCCTCAACCCCAGAGTTGTTCGCAACTGGACTTAACTGTCAGGGATCCTTTACCTTTTTTTAAAAAAAAAAATGCATAAGATTGATTAGTAAGACTGCAATAATTAAACACATTTACTTGCGTATGTGGACTTTCATCTGATTAAAAATGCATAGGAACAGACGGTTAATCCTGCTGGCTGCATCAGGACGTAGTCAACAGAAAGCTGGAACATGTACAAAACCAGTTAATTGCAACAAAATGTTGGGTGTGTGTGTGGTGGAGATCAGCTTAAATTTATCACATTTTTTTTTTTTTAATAAATTTTTATTGGTTTTACAACATTTTTAAGAAAAACAAACAAACACAAAAAATGACAAACATACACGAATAGTTTCAAAGATATTTTCATAAACCTCTTTTCTTGGACTTCCCCATACCCCCCCTCTCTGCATCCCAATGACCATATTTGAGCTAGCAACTCCCAATTGTTACCTTCTAATCTCTGTCATCTTAGTCCTCTTTTATTGTCTAACCTTGTATCCCTGTACCCTATTGCTTCTGGCAACCACCACATTTTAGCATTCATTCAGTTTATAGTAGTCCTTAAGATAGCTTTTAAATTTTTTCCATTCTTCTTCCACCGTCTCTTTTCGTTGGTCACGGATTCTGCCTGTCATCTCAGCCGATGTCATATAGTCCATCACTTTCATCTGCCATTCTTCCAGAGTAGGTAAATCTTGTGTCTTCCAATACTTTGCGATGAGTATTCTTGCTGCTGTTGTGGCATACATAAAGAAATTTCTATCTTTCTTTGTCACCAATTGGCCGACAATGCCCAAGAGGAAGGCCTCTGGTTTTTTAAGAAATGTACATTTAAGTACCTTTTTCATTTCATTATAGATCATTTCCCAGAAGGCCTTTATCTTCGGGCATGTCCACCAAAGGTGATAGAAAGTACCTTCAGTCTCTTTACACTTCCAACATTTATTATCGGGCAAATGGTAGATTTTTGCCAGTTTGACTGGGGTCATGTACCACCTGTAAACCATTTTCATAATGTTTTCCTTTAAGGCATTACATGCCGTAAATTTGATACCGGTGTTCCATAACCATTCCCAGTCATCTGACATAATGTTGTGTCCAACATCCTGCGCCCACTTAATCATAGCCGATTTAACTGTTTCATCCTGTGTGTTCCATTTCAACAGCAAGTTATACATTCTAGATAAATTCTTAGTATTGGGTTCTAACAATTCGGTCTCTAGTTTTGATTTCTCCACCTGGAAACCGATTTTCCTATCCTGTTTAAAAAATTCCATTATTTGGCGATATTGAAACCAATTTTCTACTTTGTGCTTCAATTTCTCCTGACTTTGTAGTTTAAACTTGTCTCCATCCTGTTCTAAGATTTCCCAATACTTCGGCCATCCGACCTCCATATTGAGTTTCTTCACTGCTTTAGCCTCCACTGGTGACACCCATCTAGGGGTTTTATTTTCCAATAGGTCTTTATATCTTATCCAAACATTAAATAATGCTTTTCTAACAATGTGATTTTTAAAAGTACTGTTAACTTTGTCATACCAAAGATATGCATGCCAACCAAAAGCATTATTGAAACCTTCCAGATCCAAGATGTCCGTGTTCTCGAGGAGCATCCATTCTTTCAGCCAGCAAAAAGCTGCTGCCTCATAGTACAATTTTAGGTCCGGCAGGGCAAAACCCCCTCTTTCTTTAGCGTCAGTCAGTATTTTGAATTTAATTCGGGGCTTTTTGCCCTGCCAGACAAATTTCGAAATGTCTTTGTGCCACCTCTTAAAACATTCCATCTTGTCAAGAATCTGCAAGGTCTGAAACAAAAATAACATTCTAGGCAATACATTCATTTTAATTACTGCAATTCGGCCTAACATTGACAGTTTCAGATTTGACCATATTTCTAAATCTTTTTTAATTTCTGACCAACATTTTTCATAATTGTCCTTATACAAATTGACATTCTTAGGTGTTAAATAAACCCCTAGGTATTTCACCTTCTTGACCACTGTCAAACCTGTTTCCTCCTTAAATTTCTCCTTTTCCATATCTGTTAGGTTTTTCCCTAAAACTTTAGTTTTTTGCTTATTCAACTTAAATCCAGCTACCTGGCCAAATTGTTGTATTATTTCTAAGACCCTTTTCGTACTAGTGTTTGGCTCTTGCAAAGTCAATACTAGGTCATCTGCATACGCTCTTAACTTATAATGTTTAGCTCCGACCTGCACACCTTTGACCTGCTGGTCATTTCTTATCATATTCAGCAACACCTCCAGAACCGAGATGAAAAGTAATGGGGAAATTGGGCACCCCTGTCGTGTTCCTTTTTCTATCTTAAGTTCCTCAGTCACAACATTATTTACAATCAGTTTAGCTTTTTGTTCAGAATATATTGCAGCCATACCATTCTCAAAACCCTGGCCTACCCCCATCCCATGAAGATTCTTCCTCATAAAACTCCAAGAGATGTTATCAAAGGCTTTCTCCGCATCCACAAAGATCAATACTGCTTTAGTGTTTATATTCACCTCCAGCTTTTCCAAGATGTCTATTACATTCCTTACATTGTCTGCTAGGTGTCTTTTAGGGAGAAAGCCTGCTTGGTCTTTATGAATCTTGTCCATCAAAACTCTTTTAAATCTTTTTGCCAAAATGTCTGCAAAAATTTTGTAATCCACATTAAGGAGTGATATTGGGCGGTAGTTCTTGAGTTGGGTCTTTTCAGTCTCTGACTTTGGTATGAGTGAAATATATGCCTCTTTCCACGATTCAGGTGCCCTTTTTCCCTCAAGAATCTCATTACAAACTTCTCTTAGTGGTTGAATCAGCCATTCCTTCAGCGATTTGTAGTATCTAGAAGTCAGTCCATCTGGTCCCGGAGATTTGCCCAGTTGCATATTCTGAATGGCAGCCTCTATCTCTTGTTCTGAGATTCTCTGGTTCAAGTCCATCTTACTTTGCTGAGAGATATTTTGTAATCCATATCTTCCAAGGAATTTGTCTATATCTTCTTCATTTTGCGGGCCTTGGGTGTAGAGTTTTTTGAAGTAACTTAAAAAGCAATTTCTAATTTCATTGGGTTTAGATATGTTCTTTCCATCCACCTCTAGGCTTGTAACTGTATTTAGTTTCTGCCTTTTCTTCAATTGCCATGCCAAAAGTTTGCCACATTTATTTGCTGATTCAAAAGTCTTTTGCTTCATTTGCTTTATCTTCCATTCAATCTCTTGGTTCATCAATTCCATATATTGAGTTTGATATAACTTGATCTCTCTTAAAATGTCCTGAGACTTTGGTTTTGTTCTTAATTTCCTCTCTCCTTCCTTTATCATTTCCAAGATCTTCTCTTTTTTCTCATTTTGTTTTTTCCTCTTTATTGAATTTTGTTGAATCAAAAATCCTCTCATAACCGCTTTACTTGCGTCCCAGATCACTCTTTTCTCCACGTCGGTCCTCAAATTTATTTCAAAATAGTCTTTTAGGGTCTTTTGGGCCTTCGTGAGAATCTCCTTATCTCGAAAGAGGGTGTCATTCATTCTCCATCTAAATTGACCAGTTATTGTGGGTTTCATCTCCATCCTCACGGCGTTATGGTCGGAGCAAGTTTTTGGGCAGATTTCCACTTTCTTAATCTTTGGAGCCAGTCCACTAGTAACCCAGATTTGGTCAATTCTGGTCCAGGTCATCATTGCTTGGGAGAAAAAGGTTCCCTCTCTCTCCAGAGGGTTCCTTGTTCTCCAAATGTCTATCAAGTCCATGTTTTCTGTCATTTCGAAAAAAGTCTTAGGGAGTCTCCCTTCTTTAGTGACTGTTAGTCTTTGTGCCTTGTCCATATTAGTGGAGACCACGCCATTCATGTCTCCCATGATTATCATATTATAATCCAGATAGTCCGTCAAAGTTTCATGAAGTCTCTTAAAGAAGTCAGATTTGCCTTCATTTGGTGCATAAATTCCAACAACTAGAAATTTTTCTCCTTGTACTTGTATCTCCACAGCCAGATATCTCCCTTGTTCATCTTTGAATATCATTTTTGGAGTCCATTTTTCCTTCACATATATTACCACTCCTCTCTTCTTAACTTTGTCTGATGAAATAAATTCTTGTCCTAGCCTTTTATTTGTGAGTAATCTCCTGTGGGCTCTGGTTATATGAGTTTCTTGTAAACATATCAAGTCCAGTTGTTCTCTGTTCAAAATATGAAATACTTGTCTTCTCTTCAAAGGCCCATTCAGTCCATTACAATTCCAACTAAGGAATTGCAAAGCCATCTTGTTATTTTCTTAAGGCTCCTCCAACAGCTCCAAGTTGTTGCTCTTCTTCTGATGGTGGTGGTTTTTGTCCAAACGAGAGATTCAGGATATCCAGTGCTCTCCTCTGTTCTGCAAGTACGTCCACAGTCCCCTTCTGTAGGTCCTCCTGGTATCTTGCCAAAAATTTGTCTTTATCTTGAATTGTCTTTATTTTCACTTTCTTTGCCTTGTAGTCGAATGACAGTCCTTGTGGGAACTCCCACCTGAAGCGGATAGAATTTTTCTTTAACAAAAGAACCAAGTCCTTGTAGAAGTTTCTTAAATCCAAAATGTATTTTGGTATGTCTTTAAAGATCTGTACAGCTGAATTTCCAATTTGCAAGGCCTTTTCAAAGTGTAGTCCTAAAATTTTATCTCTTTCCTCCTTAGATCTGAGTGTGATCAGACAATCTCTCGGTGTCTTTCTATCTTGCTTTTTACCCAGTCTAAAGGCAGTTGTGATTTTGAATTCGTCTTCCTCAAGGTCCCAGCAATCCGCAAACTCCCGTGTCAAATATTCCACAAGGTTGTCTTTTTCATTCTCCGGAATCAGTCTTAATTTTAAGTTCCTCTCTTTCCTCTGTAACTCCCACAAGGCCAAAGTTGCATCATGCTCATAGACCTTCTTGGCAAGTGGCTCTAATTTCTCCTGCGTCTCTCCAGCAGTGGCTTTGGCCTCTTCGGCAATTTGACGCGTGGTGGCGTTTTCCTCGACCAGTTTGTTTATAGATTCTGTATTCTGGTTTAATCTTGTAGATATTTCTGTTAATTTTTGTGTGTTCTCTGAAGTCTGTTTTGTCAGAGACTCCAGAGTCTGGTTTATCTTAAGCAAGGCTTCTGTCACAGCTTCCATAGAAGCGGCTGCTCCTTTGTCTTGTCCTGTTGTTCCAACTAATCCGGCTGTTGCGCCTGAGATTGAGCCTCTTTTCTTTGCTTGTTGCAGCTGCAACTGTTGTTGTTGTTGTTGTTGCTTGATCTTGGCTCTTGTAACTATCTCTTCTTGTGGTCCACTCATGTCAAGGTCAATTCCCACGGGATTTATTCTCCCTTGGAAAATTCCACTGTCTTAGGCCGTGCCGAACTTTACTTTATCCTCTAGAGGGAGCAAATCAAAATGGCCATAGAAGGAAGTTTCCAAATACAAGAACAAAGGAGACAGTCCAAGATGTAAAAAGAAAGGAGATTAACACAGTCAAAGTCAATGTTGCTAAAGTCTTATAACTTCCAATTGCCACAGTTGCCCAGTATACTGTTATACTGTTTCTTCTTATAATATACAAAAGTCAGGCACTGTGGAAACTTTGTATCAAAGTGTCACTTCACAGGGAAAAGTCAGATCAGTGTACTAAAAAGGCAGACCGTTTCAAGCTTTCAAATAGATGAGATAGCAGAGGTTTTTTCCTCCAAATAAATCATGCAGTTGTTAGTCAAATTCACCTCCCCTCTGCCCTGCTTGCTAGAGGGGAGATCAAGGGTCTAAATGTCCGGTTTATATGATCAAAGAGCAGGTCTAAACGGATGCAAGTTTAGAGTTCCGTTGCTTTCACTTTCATGCAGTCGGGGGGAGGCAGACTTCCTTTGTTTAAATCTCCCCGTTTTTAGCCCAATTTCTGAAATTTAAAGGGTCCCGATTGTTTTCCAGCTCTTACTCACGGGAATTCAGTCCAAATTTTCTTTTCAGGAAGGAATCGGCGCTCTCCGCTTATGGCGACGCGGCTTCACTTCGCAGGCTGGGTAGCGACTCTCAGCACCGCGCTCTCTCCCGATGTCGATCCGTAGCCTTTAAAAAGGCTCTTTCACGGTACCGGGGGGCGCGAAGGTGCCCACCGAGTCTCCTTGTTCTCAGGCTTCAGCGCCTGGGATTTTAGGGGTCCCCCGCTCGCCGTAGCGGGTAAGACCCGAACTTGCGAAGCAGTCCTTCTCCGGAGCTCGGAGGTAGGACCGCCATTAAGCGCTGGCACCGACCGGAAGTCCCTTAAATTTATCACATTTGATTCAACAACAACAACAACAACAACAACAAGTCGTGTGAATTGGGCCCATATTCTGGAACTGATCAAAAGTGAAATCTGGCAGAAATCAAAAGCTGCTTGGCAACTTCTCCAGCCCATCTCTGAACTTAATTAAAATCTTCAGTTCTTAAAAGCTCGTTGTGGATTGTGACAGCAACGATAAAGATGAGGGTGAAACCATTTATTGCATTTTATTCCTTTAGGATTGTGAATTACACCCCTGATATGAAACAAGCTGATGTGGACACATCTATCCAAAAGGCGTTTGAAATTTGGAGTGCAGTGACTCCTCTGACTTTCAGCAGGGTTTACGAAGAGACAGCAGACTTCTATATTGTGTTTGTAACTGGAGGTAGTATATGAGATTTGTTGAACTCTTTCCATAGCTATAGCAGTACATGAATAATGACTCCTCCCTATGCTTTTGATCAGCACATGGCAACTGTCCTCGGCGTTTTGACGGTCCTCTGGGAGTCCTCGGTCATGCATTCCCCCCCAGCGACCCCTTCCGTGGAAATGTCCACTTGGATGACGATGAAAATTGGACTGCCAGCTTAGTCCGTAAGTTGAAAAAGGGTCCCTTGCAGAAATGATGGCTCCACGTAGGGTTGATTGGGGTGAGGTGGGGACTTCAGGTCTAGAGGCCCAGTGTAGCCTTCCATGCCTCTGTCTATACCACGGGGCTCTTTCTTCAATCCTTGAGAGAAAACATAAAGTGAAACTTAAATGAGAAAAATGGAAATTTTGTTGGGCAGCCAAGGACACCCTTCGAATAGAAACCTTTAGAATTTTCATTCCCTCCTTAGTTCAGGTTAAAGGTTATAAAAGGAAAAGGGACCCCTGACGATTAGGTCCAGTTGTGGCCTACTCTGGGGTTGCGGCGCACATCTCGCTTTATTAGCCGAGGGAGCCGGCGTACAGCTTCCGGGTAATGTGGCCAGCATGACTAAGCCACTTCTGGCGAACCAGAGCAGTGCACGGAAAAGCCGTTTACCTTCCCGCCAGAGCAGTACCTATTTATCTACTTGCACTTTGAGGTGCTTTCGAACTGCTAGGTTGGCAGGAGCAGGGACCGAGCAACGGGAGCTCACCCCATTGCAGGGATTCGAACTGCTGACCTTCTGATCGGCAAGTCCTAGGCTCTGTGGTTTAACCCACAGTGCCACCCGTGTCCCTGTTAAAGGTTATACTGGAATGCAAATCCATAGCAAGTTATGGTATGCATTATAAATACATTTTAAATATTTGCTATATTCTCCATCTTCATCCAAGCAATCGTGGACACACTTACTTGAGAGTAAGACCCATGAAATTCAGCGGGAGTCAGAATACACGTCAGGCTGCACATGTAACTTGTCTTTGCACACTTGTTTTGTCATTTAGAATTCAACCTGATGCTTGTTGCTACTCATGAGATTGGCCACGCCCTCGGCATTGCACATTCTGGCGACCCAAGAGCACTGATGTTCCCCAATTACAAACTCATGGAGCCCATCGATTTCCCACTCACCCAAGATGATATTGATGGCATTCAGGCCATCTATGGTAAGACAAGAGAAGATGTCCAAAACATGTGCAAAACAAGAGCAAAAAATCTACATCTCTAAAGTTAGAATGTATGCTTAGAATCCTAAATTGTGTGTACAAATGTGTTTTCTTCAGTGAGTTGAAAAGGACAGTTGTGTGTGTGTGTGTGTGTGTATTTGTATGTATGTGCTTGTGTGTCGGTGTACACACAAACACACAAACTTCCACTCAGGCCCATGCAGAGGGGAGGACATATGGGTACACTTGCCCAGGTCTTGGAAGAAGAAGAAGAGTTTGGATTTGATATCTCGCTTTATCACTACCCGAGGGAGCCTCAAAGCGGCTAACAATCTCCTTTCCCTTCTTCCCTCACAACAAACACTCTGTGAGGTGAGTGGGGCTGACAGACGTCAAAGAAGGGTGACTAGCCCAAGGTCACCCAGCAGCTGCATGTGGAGGAGCGGAGACGCAAACCCAGTTCACCAGATTACGAGTCTACCGCTCTTAACCACTACACCACACTGGCTCCCTGCTTTAGCTCTTTGAGGGCTAAACATTCCTGGGCACTCTCCCAGGGGCCTGCCGGATTTACGCTGTCATGTCAAGAACAAGACTCCCACCCTGGGCCTCATATAAGCTCTGTGCAGCCTGCTTCCACTATTGGAAGAAAACTTGTGGGTTAAGGTGGATGGCTTATGCAGTCACTGTAGTAGCAAGTAGCCTGTTTGAGCCAAATGGTCAGGGGCAGACTTCGATCTTTCAAATTTTAGCGGCACCCTGTGCAAGGCCAGAATTCAGTGCCCCCACCCTCCCATTCTTCTCAATTCACTATGCCATGGTTGTGGTGTTCTGTGGTGCCCCCTAGGCTCAGAGCCCAGTGTGGCAGAACTGGCCACAATGCCCTAAATCTGCATCTGTAAATGGTGCAATGCCAACTTGCAATGTGAGGCTGAGTCACATGGCCACATGCACACGGTAACTTTACAGCACAGTTCGAACAGTCTCCGTCAGGAGGTTGTGGACTCTCCTTTTTTGGAGACTTCTAAGCAGAGGTTGGATGGTCATCTGTCATGGATGCTTTAGCTGAGATTTCTGCATCGCAGGGGGCTAGACCCTTGAGGTCCCTTCCATCTCTATGGTTCTACGAAGCACATTCTTTCCCTCAGAGAATTCTGGGTGCGGCAGTTTGTTAAGGGTTCCTGGGAATCGCAACTCTCTGAGGTATAAACTACAGCACCCAGAATTCTTTGAGCTAGAAAATGTGCTTTAAAGTATGTGTGTAGCCTATGAATTATTTGAAGAGCAACTGTAATCAACAAATTACGGTAGTAGGACTCCAAGAAGTTTTGTAAGGAGAAATATACGAAGTGTTACAAAGTAGAAAAAGAAAGAGATATTGGTTATGAGTTTGAAATGTAATAGGGAAGATAAGAAATGCATACTGAGAGATTAGATTGGAAAATTTCCAGACAGGATTGATGGAAGTCAAAAATTTGAATTAAGATGTAAAAGTATGTTTAATTACGGTTGAAAATGATATGTTAAAAAAAACTAATAAAAAATTATATATATATAAAAATAAATTCCACGGAATTCCACGGAGCGGGCTCCTCTCAGTCAGAGGAACACCGCCATTGCCGATGGCGCTAACCCGGAAGTATGTGCGTAGCCACAATCCATCTTAGAGGAGGAGCTGCTGGTGGTCCGTCATGTGAGCTAGAAACACCTTGTGCAAAACCTCAAAATCTGTTGGTCACGATGCTGGAACTGTCCAGCCTCCTGCACTTATTTGCCTGCTTGCAAGGTGATAGGATAAGCCCAACTTCAAATCCCCATGACGAAGCTCCCTGGAGAGCCTTGGGCCAGGTACAATCTCTCAGCATAACCTACTTCGCAGGGTTGTTGCACAGATAAAATGAAGGAGGACCACATCTATTACCTTGAACTTTGGGGAGGAGAGGTAAGTATTGTCGGCAAGGAGTTGAAATGCTCCTCCTTGTTTTTAGGACCTTCGCGAAATCCACCCAAAAAGCCAGTGAAGCCATCAATCCCTAAGGCTTGTGATCCGAAAATGACGTTTGATGCCGTCACTACGATGCGAAGAGAAATCATTTTCCTACGGGGCAAGTAAGTACAAACACCCTTAGTATCTGTTTAAAAACTGAAGTTTGCATTTGCCCCGCAGCCTGAATATGTAGACAAGTGTATGGATGGACAGCTGTAGAGATTCTTCTAATTAATTAAAATCAGCATTATAGAAATGCATGTAATTATGTTGAATGGAGTATGTGCGTATGAAGAAAAAGCACTTATAAATGACACACACACACCCGGAAGATGCAACTCAGCAGGAACCTTGTCCGTGAGGGATGAGCTGGTAGTCTCACTGCAACTATGTCCCCAAGTACTTTACCTTTCCCTTTAGGAATAAATTGTATCCATTCATTCATTCATTCATAAGAGCTGAGTGGGGACTAGACCCCCTCCTTGCCCTTGATGACACTAGAGCATGGACTTGGGATAGGAAGTTGACAGCTAATCATGACAGCTACTTAGCATTCACAGAATGCATTTTTGGTGTCTCAAAGGCTTCATGTGGAAGCTGGACTTGCTGAAATAGTTGATAATTCCATGTCCCCCACTCAACCTCAAAGGACCAGATTCAAAGCGCTGGCACACATTCTAGAATGGACTGCAGGAAAAGGTGCAATGATGCAACATTCCATTGCTAAGAGGGATCCTTAAAAAGCCAATCTAGGAACCAGCCAGATGGGCTGCAGAAGCACCAAACATCTGTGTTGTACTCCTCACAAAGGAAATATTATTAGTATTAGTATTATTACTTACAATTAGATAGGTAGCCGTGTTGGTCTAACAGTCGAAATAATGAATTAAAAAATAGTCCAGTAGCACCTTAGAGACAAACTAAGTTTGTTCTAGGTATAAGCATGCACACGAAAGCTCATACCTAGAACAAACTTGGTTGATCTTTAAGGTGCTACGGGACTATTTTTTAATTTATTATTTACAAGACAAACACAAAACAATCCTATTCATTTCAGGCACCTCTGGAGAGTGTATCCCAGTCATTCAGAAGTTGATTTTGAATCGATTTCTACCTTTTGGCCTTCTTTACCATCTAACATCCAAGCTGCTTATGAAAATATGAAAGATCAGCTCCTCTTTTTTAAAGGTAAGCCACCCTGAAATTATCCTCATTTGTCTTGTTGAAAGTAGTTTCAGCAACTGGCATTCAGAAGCCTCTAAGGTGTTGGCCACTGTTTCCCACAATGGCCAATCAGATGCCTATGGGAGATCTGCACCAACAGGGTGCAGGGCATGTGGGCAATAGCCCTTTCCTTACTTGTGATGCCCATTTGGACACATGCTGCCCTTGAACTTGGGAGTGGTATACAGCCATTGATTGGGAGAACTATTCTACTCTGGAGTACCGGTAAGGACTGTAGCTAAGCAGCAAAGCATCTGTTTAGTGTGCAGAAGATTCCAGCTTCAACCTCCATCATCTCCAGGTTGAGTTGGGAAAGGATTTTCTGTCAGAATCTCCACTCGGCCAAGCTGATAAAGCTCATCTTCCGGCCGAGTCCTTCAGAATCGCCCTCTGACGAATAATTAACGACCTGAGCCTTTGATAAGGCCTCAGGCACGTTCCCCCATTCAGCAGAGTTTCCAAAGCAGCAGAAGTGATGAGGTTTAGGGCTACATGCTATGCTTTATTACTAAGCTACGCGGAGAGCAAAGAAAAATAGATCCTCTCCCTGTGAGAGCAGAGAGCAACTGAACAAAGGAACAAAGGAACAGAGAAACCAGTACGTCACATCCGTCTCCCTTCTCCTGTGAGACTTCCAATAGCCTGGACTGTCTCTGGAATGTAAACAGAGCCTTGTGACTCTAAGCAGCTGCTCAGTCGCAAACAGAAACTAACATTTTCTGCCTGAAACCTAGAGAGTTATGCCAGTCTCTCTTATTTTCACAGTAGCTGGACCAGCTAATGAAGGAGGAAAGCAAGAGATGGAGGTTTTATTCTCCTATGCCCCCTCTGTCCATCTTATTAGCAATGTGATTGGTGGGACTCTGGGGCGGGGGGGGTTCTCCTGAGGTCTCCTGCTCTTTTTGAGAGGTGACAAGCAGGGACTTTGCTAGGTAGGTGAGAAAAGGATTGTGAGCTTTGCATATGCTCATTTTAATGCATCATTGGAAAATTAAGATGGCAAGTGGCTGAGGTCTCCCTAGTGTATGCCCAACACTCAATATATAAAGATCCAGACCTAGCACAAAACATCTGAGGTTGGGAGAGGAAGTACCCAGCTGGCGAGTTGGGAAGGGGAAGCTGGGGATCTCTCTACAGGCTGGATTTTGATCCAAGCTGGAGAAGAATTCTGGGCCTTGTAAATCTCAATTTTCATTTTGAGATGGGCTTTCCCAGCTCCCATGTACTGTAAGTTCTCCAAGCCTTGCTCAGGAGAACTTTGCTTTTTCCTCAGCAGACCAACTGGTGCGTACGACATCCCCAGGAAAAAGAGATAGAATAAGCCTTGCTCTCTAGAAGATGTAAACCTTCTGGAACTGATTTACACTGTTTTGCAATGAGGATATTGACATCTATGTGAGCTTTGTTAAATGAAACCAGAAACTCTTTCACACGACATTTTCCACCTGTTCGAACAGATAATCACTTCTGGGTCTTTAGCGGATTACAGATGCAGCCTGGCTACCCCCAAACCATTGACCATTTGGGCTTCCCACAACGCATTAAGAAAATTGATGCAGCTGCTTTGGATAAAAATACTGGGAAAACCTATTTCTTCGTTGGGAACAAGTACTGGAGGTAAGATCTCTGGGGAATGTATTTTGCAACAGTGCATGGACAGATGTTGCATTGGGCTCTCACAGGGAATGTTCTCCAAAGTCCTAATAGAGGATGTTGTTGTTTAGTCGTTTAGTCATGTTCAACTCTTCGTGACCCCATGGACCAGAGCACGCCAGGCACTCCTGTCTTCCACTGCCTCCCGCAGTTTGGTCAAGCTCATGTTGGTAGCTTCGAGAACACTGTCCAACCATCCCGTCCTCTGTCGTCCCCTTCTCCTTGTGCCCTCCATCTTTCCCAACATCAGGGTCTTTTCCAGGGAGTCTTCTCTTCTCATGAGGTGGACAAAGTATTGGAGCCTCAGCTTCAGGATCTGTCCTTCCAGTGAGCACTCAGGGCTGATTTCCTTCAGAATGGAGAGGTTTGATCTTCTTGCAGTCCATGGGACTCTCAAGAGTCTCCTCCAGCACCATAATTCAAAAGCATCAATTCTTCGGTGATCAGCCTTCTTTATGGTCCAGCTCTCACTTCCATACATCACTGCTGGGAAAACCATAGCTTTAACTATATGGACCTTTGTTGGCAAGGTGATGTCTCTGCTTTTTAAGATGCTGTCTAGGTTTGTCATTGCTTTTCTCCCCTTCATGGATCACTTCCTTGCCGTGGCGAAGGGGCTTGAATAACTCAGAGAAGCTATGAGCTATGCCGTGCAGGGCCACCCAAGATGGACAGGTCATAGTGGAGAGTTTTGACCAAAAGTGATCTACCTGGAGCAGGAACCGGCAAGCCACTCCAGTATCCCTGCCAAGAAAATTCCATGGACAAAAACAAGAGGCATATAATAGAGGATAGTTCCGAATATATCAGTGATCTCACCATGTTTTCTATGCTTGTGCTAAGAAGGGTTTTAGGAAAGGGGAGTGGGGGGAAATAGCGGCCAAAACAGAAATGATAAAAATGCTATATCTTTACACACTATATGCCTTTCATTCATATTTTTTAGAATGATGTGTTGAACTCACCTTGGTCAGGTTCCCTGCCTGATGTGAACAAACTCATTTTATCAAATTGTCTTTTTCAGATATGATGAAAACAATCAATCCATGGACAAGGGCTACCCAAGAAAAATAAGAGAAGATTTTCCTGCAATTGGCCAGAAGGTTGATGCCGCCTTTCAGCACAATGGTAAGGAGACTTTTCTGCATAACTTAACACAGGTTCGTGCGTAGAATCATGGAGCTGGTTGATAATTTCATAGGGAGAGAGAGACCTCATAGGGAGAGAGAGAATGTAGTGACATTCAAGTCATCAGTAAAAAAGCTAATGACACCAGGTTTGCTGATTCTGACAGTTGGTGGCATCAAAGCCCATCAGCCTTGAACGTTTTCAGACACCTTCATGGGATAATTGCATCGCAAACATAATCACGCAGTGGAGAGGAAGCCTGGTTTGCTAAATCCATCAACCTTCTCCAGTACAGTGGTACCTCGGGTTACATAGACTTCAGGTTACATACACTTCAGGTTACAGACTCCGCTAACCCAGAAATAGTACCTCGGGTTAAGAACTTTGCTTCAGGATGAGAACAGAAATCGTGCTTTGGCGGCACACGGCAGCGGGAGGTCCCATTAGCTAAAGTGGTGCTTCAGGTTAAGAATAGTTTCAGGTTAAGAACAGACCTCCGGAACGAATTAAGTACTTAACCCGAGGTACTACTGTACTGGGAAATTCTGAAGACAAACAAAGGCTGGATCTAGACACATCAAGAAAAGAAAATGCATTGTAAACTTTATTATAGGAAATAACGTGGGTGAAAGCCAGGACTCCACAGCGCCATCTGGTGTCCCAGTGTTATAACACATATAAAGCACTTTTTCTTTACTGATGTAGCTGAGTCCACAGTTACAGTCACAGGAGCAATTTGCAAGGAATTCAAAATTCTATTTTCTTGCATTTTAAACCCCACCTTTCTTCTGTCATGGTCCCCAAAAGTGTTTTGGAACATTGCCTCTGCTGTCTTGACACCAACCCTCCATAATATAAATCTGCTATAATAATACAATCTCCTTTTGGTTCTAGGATCCTTCTATTTGTTCCGCGGGTCGAAGCAGTGGCAGTTCGATCTGAATGCGAAAAGAGTGATTTGCGTCATGAACAGCAACAGCTGGTTTAGCTGTTAGCATTTTAAAAATCCATTTCCTATAAGGGAAGAAAACATTAACATTTCTGCCAGGACATCAAGAGTCGAGTACATCCAGAACTCTGCAATCTTGAATTCTGTCTTCAAAACAAAATGCCTTTTTCAACAGTCTGTATTTAACCACTATACATATAAAACAGTGGCAAGACTTTAACTGCCTTTTTATAACTGCGCTAATGTATCTTCCTGAGGTGTGCTGTGCAATCCTTTACATATCTACACAGGAGTAAACCCCACTGATTTCAATGAGACTTCCTTTAAAATCAGTGTGTTTAGGCTTGCAACTTTAATGTGTTTGCATTCTGAATGGGCTTTCAATAAAACTGGTTCACTGTTACAGTCTACGTTTAATGTTTTTTGAATAAGAGGAAATATAAAGTACTAAATTCTGAGGGGGTTTTTAATTTAAAAAAATGAAAAGCAATTTACGAAACTGCTCTGACATATTACACAACTTTTTCAGATAAAGCACAGAATCCTCGCATTGCATAATGAGAAATACAACTGTTCAAAGGGAAGAAAGGAAAGGTTATAGGAAATTAGAGTTTGGGGCAGCTTTTGGTCATAAGTGATTCAGTTTGTACTGGGAAAGTTTAGGAGAGAAGACACACAAGGGAAAGATGAAAAGACAATTCAGAACAAATACTGCGTGTGTATCTGAAATGTGTGTGGTGTAGAACGATCCTCTAATCGCTTTCATATGCTTCAAGGAACAATTTTCAGGGCCTTATGGCTGGATCGGATGAACAAGGGTGCCTTTATCATCAAGTTTCACTAAGGCAAGTACACCCATTCACACTTATTGACTGTGGATCAGTGGCTGCCACAAGCAGAAGCTATTCTAAGTGGCAGATATTGCAAAGCAGTGAGGTGTTTGCATACGTTAGGAAACTTTCAACACCTGAAAATTGGTTGCTATAGCGAAAATTACCTAATCCCCATGGTAAACCAAATATCATGTGGTTATGGGACTGGCTGAAATGACTGGCAGAATCCGTGATCAGGGGAAAGAGACGGCGGAAGAAGATTGGAAAAAAATTAAAGTTTACCTTAAGAAATATTGTAAAATTAATGAGTGCTAAAATGTCTAGATTTGAGGAAAAAAGGGGGTGTACAGCTGAAAAAGATTAAGTAAAAGAAAAGAATAAGGGATAAATCTGATGAAATTAAGTGTTAGGATTTGCTGAAAAAAAATGGGAATTGGGATGCAGAAAGGGGAGGTTTGGGGAAGTCGACGAAGTAAGGTTTATGAAAAAAAGGATATGAAATTATACATGTTTGTTTGTTTCTTTATTTGTTTGTATGTGTCCATAAAAAATTCTTGTAAAACCAATAAAAATTTTATTAAAAAAAACAAATATCATGTGGTTAACAGCTGTGCTTTGTGCAACAGTTTGGAACAAGGTCCCAATCCAGCTAAACTTGCAGCAACTCATGGGAACATAGGGATGCTGCCTTATCCCTAGTTAGACCATTGGTCCCTCTATCTCTATCTACTTGGAGATGGCTGGGATTGAACCTGGGACCTTGTGCATCCAAAGCAGGGACTCTGCCACTGAGCTATGGCCCTTCCCTTCCTCAGTCCTGCCCACGTCTACCCAGAACCAATCCCCATTGAGTTCAATGGGGTATGGGATTAGAGCCTTATTCCCCCTGGAACCAATGGAACAAAAGTTAGCTTTCCTGCATTATTCCTATGTTAGAATGGCCCCGAGAGGCTCTCAAAGCAGCTTACAAAAGACTCCCAGGCTAAAACTGCACTCAAATCCGGCACAGGAGCAGAATCTGCATGGTGTCCATATGGAACTGGGATTCTTCAGGCGCCTACCAAAGTCTTTTGAGTCAGCTGGATCTCGCTCAGCCTGCGATGGAACTGCCTTGCTGGCAATTGATGGTTGCCAATCAACACATCCCTCTGGGGTCCTCTGAGGCAAGGGAATAAGGCTAAGCAGCTGGATCCTGCTCAGCCCATGATGGAAGCAGCTTCTGTTGCTGACAGCTGGCAGGTAACAATTCATCTGGGGTAAGGGAGTGTGGCTGAGCAGCTGGATCTCATTCCTTCCCATAGTGTCAACATTCCCAGTTAAGTAGCTGTGGCTGCATTTGCTCATTTCATAGAATCATAGAACTGTAGAGTTGGAAGGGACCCTGGGGATCATCTAGTCCAACCCTCTGCAGTGCAGGAATATGCAGCTGGTCCATACAGGGATCGAACCTGCAACCTTGGTGGTCTCAGCACCATGGTCTAACCAACTGAGCTATCCAGGCCTGAGCTAAGGAGGCAAAAGCCTACGGCACCCGGTATTCCCAGGCGGTCTCCCATCCAAGTACTAACCAGGCCTGACCCTGCTTAGCTTCTGAGATCAGACAAGATCGGGCGTGTTCAGGGTAGTATGGCCTCCATCTATTGTTTTCATCATTGTCTGTAAGCTCCTCAAGGGAAGGACCTCTGCCCTTTTGCCTGTGTACTTCTGAAAATGTGCTGGGTAATAATAAATCATAAAATAAGTTTCAAAGGCACTTTGTCATAACCGATTGTAGCTGGGCTGGGACTGGTAGTTATAAGGAAGCTACAAGTGACAAGGAATGGTTGGAGGAGCTGGGTAGGATGAGATTGGAAAAGAGGAGACTGGGAGAAGATACGATAGCCATCTTCAAATATCTCAATGGAAGATGGAGCAAGCTTGTTTTCTTCTGCTTCAGAGAGGTTAGAGCTCAAACCAATGGCTTAAAGTTACAAGGGGATTCTGACTTAACTTCAGGAAGAACTTTCTTTTTTAAAAAAATAATTTTTATTAAGAATTTCAACATAACAAATTATCAAAACATATCATTTTCATCCCCCCCATTTTTCCCTCCCCCCTCCCTAAGAAAAATCCTTCCCAAGACTTCCCTCAGCTCCTCTCTCTGATTTTTCAGCACTTGTTATTCTCTGCATATTGTAAAATTGTAAAGATCCTTAAATTATCTGTCTATTATGTTAACAATCAATAAATTTGTGTATGTTTATTCAAAACCTGCCAAGGAGTTCAATTCATTTTGTTGTTGTTTTTTAGTAGTTTATAAAAAGTTCCCATTCTTCTTTAAAGTCACAGTTGTCCTTGTCTCGCAGTTTGTATGTCAATTTCGCCAATTCTGCATAATCCATCAATTTCTCTTGCCACTGTTCTTTTGTTGTGGTTTCCTCATTCTTCCATCCTTGTGCTATTAAGACTCTTGCTGCCGTTGTCGCATACATGAATAAATTCTTTATTTTCCTTGGCAGGTCTTTTCCTACAATCCCTAACAAAAATGCTTCTGTTTTTTTAAAAAATGTTAATTTAGACATTTTCTTCAACTCATTATATATCATAACTTCAGGAAGAACTTTCTGATGGTAAGAGCTGCTCTACAGTGGAATGGTCTCCCTCGGGATGTTGTGGACTCACCTTCCTTGGAGGTTTCTAAGCAAAGGTTGGATGGCTATTTGCCATGGATGCTTTAGCCGAGATTCCTGCATTGCAGGGGGTTGTACTAGACGACGCCTGAGATCCCTTCCAAGTCCACAATTCTATGATAATAGGCAAGCTACCCACTTACTGGGTTTGAGATAGTGGAAGGTGCTGTGTTTCTTGTCACCTTCACTGAATTATCTTAACAGCATCTGCCTCTCCTGGTATGTCCCACAGAGGAACTTACGGTCTTCAAATAAAAACATCCTGAAGGTCCCAGGCCACAGAGAGGTTAGGCTGGCCTCAACTAGAGCCAGGGCCTTCTCGGCTGTGGCTCCAATCTGGTGGAATGCTCTGTCACAAGAGACTAAGGCCCTGCGGGACTTGACATCTTTCCACAGGGCCTGCAAGACAGAGCTGTTCCACCAGGCCTTTGGCCAGGGCGCAGCCTGACTCCCTCCTTTGGCAATCTTCACAGAACTTTAGCTTAATGGTTGCCATCAATTTGATTTTAATTAATTTTTATAATGAAATGTTTTTAGAATGTTGCACTATTTTATTGTTGTTAGCCGCCCTGAGCCCGGCTTCGGCTGGGGAAGGCAGGATATAAATAAAAATTATTATTATTATTATTATTATTATTATTATTATTATTATTATTATTAAGATAGAGCTTAGAGAGCTGGGCTAATCTTTAGCCCTCTTCAGTTGTTAGCCTCCCACACCGCCTGGCATCATGTCCTCTGCAGCCATGCCCCGTCATTGTAATCTTACATAAATTTAAGCTGTAATTCTGCCCACTCCCAGATGAAACATTGTGTTTGATTAGCCAGATGAATCCTCTAAAAAAGAACAATTACCTATACAATTACAGCTCAGTCATGGCTTTTTATGAGTCACGGCTATTGCTATTTTCTAAAGGAAAAAAATGTGTTTAGGAGCAACTCGGAGTGGGAGATTAAATAGCATTGTAAGCAATTGCTATTTAAACAACCCTCTCACTCTGCAAATGGCTCGCTTCTATTCGTGACCAAACATGTAGGTTGATGTCAAAAGAGTGAAGCAACCGGCAAGATGCAGGAGTCAGTCGTCACTTTGACTGCTCTGGGCTAGGAAAGACGTGTTTCATGTGCATGTTGAAGCCAACTTTGCGCTCAGGTGGATGAGGAACTTGCACGACAAATTCCAATCCGTCTGTTGGGGCCCAATGAAACTGCAAGTGCGTGCAGTTAAACGATGGAACTGCCTTCCACAAGGAGGCAGTGATGGTCATCAGCTTTAAAGGTAAAGGTAAAGGGACCCCTGACCATTAGGTCCGGTCGTGACCGACTCTGGGGTTGTGGCGCTCACCTCACTTTATTGGCCGAGGGAGCCAGTGTACAGCTTCCAGGTCATGTGGCCAGCATGACTAAGCCGCTTCTGGAGAGCCAGAGCAGTGCACAGAAAAGCCGTTTACCTTTCCATCGGAGCAGTACCTATTTATCTACTTGCACTTTGATGTGCTTTCGAATTGCTAGGTTGGCAGGAGCAGGGACCAAGCAACGGGAGCTCACCCCGTTGCGGGGATTCGAACTGCCAACCTTCTGATTGGCAAGCCCTAGGCTCTGTGGTTTAACCCACAGTGCCACCCACGTCACCAGCTTTAGATGGCTTTAAAAGAGGAATAGACCGATTCATGGAGGAGACGACTCTCAAAGGCCACTAGGCATGATGGCTTTGCTCTGCCTCTACTCTTGAATACCAGTTGCTGGAAACCTCAGGAATCATAGGATCCTAAAATCATAGAGTTGGAAGGGACCCTGAGGATCACTTTGGTCCAGCCCCCTGCAATGCAGGAAAATGCAGCTGTCCCATACAGGGATCAAACTTGCAACCTTGGCGTTTTCAGCACCCCTCTCTAACCAACTGAGCTATCCAGGCTTGAGATGCTCTTGAGCTCAGGTCTTGCTTGAGGGTTCCCCACAGGCATCTGGTGGCCCCGTGTGAAAATAGGATGCTGGACTAGATGGGCCGTTGGCCTGATCCAGCAGACACTTATTATGTTCTTATGTACTGATTAGCTGTCTGGGAGAGGGAACAGGGAGCCGGATGCAGCCCCATTGCATTCGGCTGCCCTCCAAGCCCCCAACTGGTTGTGCCACAGCTGCTTCTACAGAGCTTAGCATGTGTGGCCTGGTCTGCTATGTAAGTCAGAGATGGGCCAAGGAAATAAAGTATTTCAAACCCAAACAATGCACTTTGCAGCCACCTGAAGCCACTGTATTATGAGCCACTAAACCTTTAAAAATTTAAGAGCCCTGTGGATCAGGCCCAGGGATGCGGAACCTTTAGCCCTCCATATGTTGACCAACAAAGGTCCGTATAGTTAAAGCCATGGTTTTCCCTGTAGTGATGTATGGAAGTGAGAGCTGGACCCTAAAGAAGGCTGATCGCCGAAGAATTGATGCTTTTGAATTATGGTGCTGGAGGAGACTCTTGAGAGTCCCATGGACTGCAAGAATATCAAACCTATCCATTCTTAAGGAAATCAGCCTTGAGTGCTCACTGGAAGGACAGATCCTAAAGATGAGGCTCCAATACTTTGGCCACCTCATGAGAAGAGAAGACTCTCTGGAAAAGACCCTGATGTTGGGAAAGATGGAGGGCACAAGGAGAAGGGGACGACAGAGGACGAGATGGTTGGACAGTGTTCTCGAAGCTACAAACATGAGTCTGACCAAACTGCGGGAGGCAGTGGAAGACAGGAGTGCCTGGCGTGCTCTGGTCCATGGGGTCATGAAGAGTTGGACACGACTAAACAACAAACAACAAATGTTGGGGAAAGGTGTGTTTTGTTTGCATTGTTTGCTTGCTTGCAGAAACAGAGGCAACCCAGCTAATTTGAAGGTTGGGGGTTCCATGACCCATCTTGACACACCTTGTTAATGGTGCGATCCAACTCAGGAACATGAGAGCCAACCCTCATTCACCACACTGTTCAAAATAACATGCCGAGCTGATGCATACCCTCCAACATTTCTCTGATGAAAATAGGGACATCCCATTCCATAATGATCATTTTACTATTTATGCCCCACACATCTTATTCGGGTTGCTACAGCCACTCTGAGCAGCTTCCAACATATATTAAAACATAATAAAACATTAAACATTATTTTTTAAAAAACAAATTAAAAACTTCACTATACAGGATTGTCTTTGGACGGCTTGAGGGTTGGATAACTCCATATCCTCCAACATTTATCCAATGAAAATAGGGACATCCTAAGGAAAAGTGGGACATTCTGGGATCAAATAAGAATCCAGGACGGCTTCTCCAAATCAGAGACATCCCTGGAAAACTGGGACACTTGGAGGGTCTGCTGATGCACACTCCAAATTCTCACTGAATGGCCCTGTCCAGTGAACTTCATAACTAAGAGAGAAAAGGTGCTTCCAAAAGAGTGAAGGGTTGCAGCAGGTGGAATTTCAGAAGGTGCAAATGGCCATATCACCACACTGGGGGTTGGGGGGAGTCAGTTCTCATGCTTTTCATAACTGCCAGTGTCATATATTTGAGCTCTTTGGGGGGGAAGGATGCAATATCAACAACAACAACATAAAGATTTGTAATGGAGAGTACAGATGGGATGCGGGGGGTGGCACTGTGGGCTAAACTGCAGAGCCTAGGACTTGTCAATCAGAAGGTCGGCAGTTCAAATCCCCGTGACGGGGTGAGCTCCCGTTGCTCCATCCCTGCCCCTGCCAATCTAGCAGTTCGAAAGCATGTCAAAGTACAAGTAGATAAATAGGTACCGCTCCAGCGGGAAGGTAAACGGTGTTTCCATGCACTGCTCTGGTTCGCCAGAAGCGGCTTAGCCATGCTGGCCACATGACCCGGAAGCTGTACGCCAGCTCCCTTGGCCAATAAAGCAAGATGAGTGCTGCAACCCCTGAGTCGGCCACGACTGGACCTAATGGTCAGGGGCCCCTTTACCTTTTACAGTTGCTCTGCCTCCTTTTACATTTAGCCTTCCTAGCTGAATGGATGACAAAACTGAAGAGAGTTGCAAAAAAGTAAGCTATACCAGTGATAAAGTCTTCCAGGCATTGTTCAACTCCAATTGTCATCAGCCCTAGCTAGCATTTCCAGTATCCAGGAATTTTTGGAAACCAACAGCTTCTGGAAAGCATCAGATTCCTTATCCATCATCTACATGACTAGGGGAAATATTTAACTACTGCTGCATCCGTTATATGTGGTGTGTTGTTTTCAGTGATGCTGATCACTAGATCAATGTTTTTGTTTTTTTAATGAGTAAATAAAAATAAACTGTTAAAAGTACAGGAAACCTGTGCAACAAATGCCTTTCTTGGTCTTGATGGAAAGCCATGTTCTTTTTTGGACATAAATGCCTGACTAGACAATCCCTGCAAAAATATAGCATGCAAAAATATTAGAAGGGGATGGTGTCATCGCTGAGCATTTTAGCATGCAAAAGAATAAACAGGCTGATTTTCAGAAAGCACCCTGGACATTGTCAGTGCCAACAAGAATTTCCTCCGGTTCTGTGTGTTATATGAAGATCTTCCTCTGCCACCTAGTGGGCTTGTTTGTTCCAAAATTCTTTCACCATTTGGCCAGTCTAAGCCACCGAAATGTGTTCCATGCAGAAGCAGGAAGTTGATACTTCTGAATCTCCCTTTTCTTGACCTTTGATTCTTACAGCCTGCACTCTGTGATCAGAAAAAAGAATGCAGTCTGGGTGTATTTGCAAATATATAATTTTGCTAATGCATTCTGATTGCAAATGTTGACTTAGGGTTGATCGGACATGTTGTTGCATAGGAATAGAAACAAACAAATGAAAAATCATAAAACTGTAGAACTGTCCAACCCCCTGCAATGAATAGGGACATTGTATTATGACTTTGTCTTCTTCAGATTTCTTGCCCATCCTTCACCATAAGGTCCCAGGGTGAATATCAATCATTTACTTCTATTTATTTTGTTTTTTTAAAAAAGACTTGCCCACTGCAATTTCATTAAAAAAGGATCAAATCCGTTTACAACTGTTATATCTGTACAATAAAAACCACATAACAGTTTAAAATCACATGTTATCAAACAACTATTACAGATGTTTTATTATGTGGGAAAAGTCCATGTCAAGGGAAATGAAGGTACGGGTATCAGCATTCTTTCTAAGTAAACATGCCAACAGGGAAAACAGAGAAGAGATAGCAAAAATCCAACACTGCAATTAAGTTATGGGGATGAGGTTCTCTGCTGTGAATGTTTTCATGTCAAGTGCTTTTAAGGGAACATAGGCAAACATTTTCTTTATTTTGCAAAATAAAGAACTTTTTGCACATTCAAGAGCAAGTGGCCAGACAGAAGGCATGTTGTTTCCCCCCCATCTTTGCCCCTATATGCTGAGAATGGGCATTATTTAAATCTCTTGTCCCTGCTCTGCATATAGTTTCATGGAGGACTATGTAACCCTTGGGTCAGCCCCAAGATGTTGTTGGACTACAACTCCCATCACCCCTAGCTAGCAAGGCCAGAGCTCAGGGATGATGGGAGTTGTAGTCTAACAACATGTGGGGACCCACAGGTTGAGAACCGCTGGCTCTAGAGGGCATTCTTTTATATTAATTTCTGGCTCAAGCCCCACCCAGGAAACTTCAGACTCCAATATGGATGTCAGAGGAGCAGCCTTCCCTCAGAGCATACACATTCCTTAAGCTATGTGCAAGCGATGACTTTATTCAGCTAACAAGCAACAGGGGTTCAACAAGAGATTAGCTACATAGAGAACAGTACAAAAACATATTTGAGTCTCCCAAGGCCCAGCTGTGCCAAAGCAAATCTGTGTTCTTAGGGGGCACAGTCAGTTTGGTAATGCAACCGAGGAGTCGATGCAAAATTCGAGAGCGTTGCAATTTGAGAGGCTGCCGGGATGCATTGCAATAAGGAACTCCAGGCAGCAGGTGGCAGCAGTGAAGTTTCTGCAGCTCCAAGCCTGGTCCAAGGTCCCTAGGGTCCAAGGTACTAGCAAGGCCTGGCAAAGGCCCACAGCAGCTGCAGCGAGGCTTGGTGAGGCCCGTCCCCTCAAAGTTTTTTTTGGGGGGAGCCTCAGCCCTGTCCCATGGGGGGGTGAGGGTTGGTGCCTATGATGGCTGTGCATCAGGTTTCATTTTATGCTACTCTGCAGTTTCAATATGTTGTTTTTCTTGTGGTTTTTCGCTCCTCCATTTTATGTGAGCGCCTCTGAAAGTCCAGGGGATGAAGACTAGGATTCAAGCATTCGAAGTAAATAAATAAATAATGGCCTTGTGCCTGTGTCGTTTATTCTCTCTAATATAAAGGTATCTGATCTAATGAAAAGCGTGTAGCATAAAGGGGGGAAAGCACATCACTGAATCATTTTGATCTATGCCTGCATTTCTGGAAGGGCACGTGACCATGACTAAACCTGTGGTTCAGAAACGCAAACATGCCCCAAGGTATAATTACAAGGCCTAAAATGGACCGCTGCAAAGGATAGCCTGTCAATTTGTTTGCTTTTTTAGACGCACTACCAGAAAACAGCTGAGATGGTACATTAAGTGCTAGGATGCGGATGAAAGAATGATACCCGCATCTGGAATGTCAAAATATGCCCTTGGGTGTCATCAAGAGAGTTTCAGGTTATAAGCAACAAATGCATCTTGATGCTTTGGATTCTTCTCATAGATCCTGAACCAGTTGGAATATTCCAAACAGAGGGAAAATATCTATTTTGGGGGCGGGGAGCTGCAGTCTCTGAATAGGATGCAAATAATCCAAGGAGAAAATGCATGCACAATCCTTCACAAATTCAAGCAGGTGTGCTAACGACAGCTCTGCACAAATGGCCTCTGGAAATGCTCCACTGAATAGAATAGAATAGAATAGAATAGAATAGAATAGAATAGAATAGAATAGAATAGAATAGAATAGAATAGAATAGAATAGAATAGAATTATTATTTATACCCGCCCATCTGGCTGGGTTTCCCCAGCCACTCTGGGCGGCTTCCAACAGAGTATTAAAATACAGTGGTCTGTTAAACATTAAAAGCTTCCCTAAACAGGGATGCCTTCAGATGTCTTCTAAAAGTCTGGTAGTTGTTTTTCTCTTTGACATCTGGTGGGAGGGCGTTCCACAGGGCGGGTGCCACTAACAAGAAGGCTCTCTGCCTGGTTCCCTGTAACTTGGCTTCTCGCAGCGAGGGAACGGCCAGGAGGCCCTTGGCGCTGGACCTATTGCTGCACAGTTGATGAAAGAAGGGAAATTGATGTCATTCTGGAGTAACGTTTACCTCTGGAGTCTGTCACAGGAGTAGGGTACTGATGGGGTGAGAGAGACCTGTATAACTGACTTCTCTTTGGCCTATTTAGTTCAGTATAGCGTAAACTGGCTGACAGTGATTCTCCAGGGTTTGGTGCAGGAGCATTCCCAACCATACCTAGAGACGCCAGGTATTGAACCTTCTGCGTGACAAGCAAATGTTCTATCACTGAGCTACAAGTCCATGGCGAGTGAAATTGTGGTTGGAAGAATATTCAGATTCCTTCCCCAGTGGCAATATCATCATACAAGTATGCCCGATCCATCATAGTACTTTTAGGGCACAATTCAGGCTATCCCTTTACTCCAGTTCTTCCATTTGTGTATCTCTCTCTGTGTGAGGTGCCAATAGGAAAATGGGGAAACCTAACAGGACTTTCTTGGGCTCCATGATCACTGCAGATGGTGACAGCAGTCACGAAATTAAAAGACGCCTGCTTCTTGGGAGAAAAGCAATGACAAACCTAGACAGCATCTTAAAAAGCAGAGACATCACCTTGCCAACAAAGGTCCATATAGTTAAAGCTATGGTTTTCCCAGTAGTGATGTATGGAAGTGAGAGCTGGACCATAAAGAAGGCTGATCGCCGAAGAATTGATGCTTTTGAATTCTGGTGCTGGAGGAGACTCTTGAGAGTCCCATGGTCTGCAAGAAGATCAAACCTCTCCATTCTTAAGGAAATCAGCCCTGAGTGCTCACTGGAAGGACCGATCCTGAAGCTGAGGCTCCAATACTTTGGCCACCTCATGAGAAGAGAAGACTCCCTGGAAAAGACCCTGATGTTGGGAAAGATGGAGGGCACAAGGGGGCAACAGAGGACGAGATGGTTGGCAGTGTTCTCAAAGCTACCAGCATGAGTTTGACCAAACTGTGCGAGGCAGTGGAAGACAGGAGTGCCTGGCATGCTCTGGTCCATGGGGTCATGAAGAGTCGGACATGACTAAACGACTAAACAACAACAACAACAACAGGACAGAAGTCAATGACCAGAGAGTAACAGGAGAGGGAAGGAATCAGCTAGGCACTGAATTGTGTCCTAAATACAACCTGCTTGACAAACATTATCTCAGTACAGTGGACGCTCGGGTTGCAAACATGATCTGTGCAGGATGCACATTCACAACCTGCAGCGGCGCATCTGCGCACATGTGGGTTGCAATTCAGCACTTCTGCACATGCACAAAGCACAATTTAGCGTTTCTGCGCATGCGCAACCTCCGAAACCCGGAAGTAACTCATACCGGTACTTCCGGGTTTCGGCAGTGTGTAACCCGAAAAAAGGCAACCTGAAGCATCTGTAACCCGAGGTATGACTGTAATTTTTAAAACAACCCCCTACGGTGCCCTGGTGTTATTATATTCCTACAACAGGATTTCTTTGTTTCTGAGGTACTCAGAAGAAAAGTGCTTAAACAAGAAACCCCAACCTGAGAGAGTGGGGATTGTAAATATGGCCATGCAGGGCTTTCGAGACCCCACAAAGAGCTACTGCAAAATAGTTTCTTCCAGCAGGATGCTGAAACTCAGCTGGAGAGATGTCAACTTCACTTAGAGAAAATGCTGATTTATACGCCAAAGTACCCTATAATTTAGGAGACTGGTAACGGTGCAATGAACCGACAGCTTGCCAATGCATCCAGTATGTGATTTCTTTCATAGCACACCCAAACCCGGTTATAATTGTAATGGCTGTTCATGGGCATCTTTCAGAATATAACCCAGTAAACTTACATTTAGGATAATTAACAGTAACGGGAGTTTAACAGACTTCAGATTTCTTAAAGAGCAAACACACTTTACCACCCTTCTCCGCAAAAGCAAGTGCTATTTGGAATATTGTTGAGTAACTGATAGCTGAAATTCCAACGCAGCAGACATGTGTAGATGCAATGTCTTTCAGTGAAGGCTATCTTTTATTTCACCAAACTTGTTTATGTGTTGTGATTGTGAAGTGTCTTTCAGTCATGTGTCATGTGCAGATCACTCTGCCCAACACCGATGTCTCCATTTTGGGTGAAATGCTTGCAGAATGCCACACACAAGGGTCATCTGTTTACCCATTAGGGATGGGGGAGGGACTTGATTCAGTTCATATTTAAAAACAGAGCTACTAATATGCACTTTCCAGAACAACATGCAAACCAGAACACAATCATCTTTCAAAATCTGCTTTTCTATGAATTTTTGAAATGCAATTCTGCAGTAATGTAATAGTTACAAAAATGCATATATTGGGGCCAAGTGTTTATTAAAGTGCATATATTAGCAAAAATATACAGTCGTACCTTGGAAGCTGAACGCCTTAGCACTCGTACGCTTTGGCTCCCAAACGCCACAAACCTGGAAGTGAGTGTTCCGGTTTGTGACTGTTCTTTGGAAGCCGAACGTCCGGTGCGGCTTCTGCAGCTTCCAATTGTGTGCAGGAAGCTCCTGCAGCCAATCGGAAGCCACGCCTTGGTTGCCAAATGTTTTGGAAGTCGAACAGATTCTGTTCGGCTTCCAAGGTATGACTGTACAGAATCTATTTGGGAAAATTGCTTTGCAAAATGGTGTATTTTAGGCAAGACACCTATAACAACAGATAGTTGCTTCTTCACATTTGGCAGGTGCATTATCTGAAGAATATAGGAAGCTGCCTTTCCAAAATAGTGACTGGTAGCAGCTTGCCAGAGTTTCACATGGAGCTCTTCACCAGCCTTACCTGGATATACTAGAGGCTGAACCTTCAACCACCTACATTTAATTTCATTTGCCTCCATGCAGGCAGGAAAAAGTCAACATCAAAGTTTATTTTTAAAAAAAGTTTTTATTTATACTTTTCTAGTTTATGCATTTCATTAGTTTTACAATCAATTTAAGATTTCAAAGTTTGACTTCCTTCTCCCTCTTTCTGCGGTTCCTTACTTTTTTTTTTAATATCTTCTGCATATGCAAATTCATTTAATTATCTACTTTAAATATATACTCTTGTGAAACTGCAGGTTATTGCAATAATCCTGCCAATGTTTTTATCTGTTTGTAATTTATCTGTAAATATTCAATAAACCATTTCCATACTTTTATAAAAAGTTTGTTATCTCGATTTCTTATTCTTCCGGTAAGTTTTGCCATTTCTGCATACTCCGTAAGTTTTTGTATCCATCAATACCAGAGTTCCAGGGCACATTCCAGGGAAAACATTCGTGGAGGGAGTGGCCTACAGAAAGCAGGTGTGACTGGGAAGAGTTCAAAAGACCAGGGCCTGAGCTTCACCACACCTGTAGTTCAGGAAGACCCTCGGGAGCAGCTGTTTGGGAGGGGCCAAAGTGGCTGTTTCAGGAACAGAGAGGTGGAAAAGCCCCATTGTGGAAGCGCTGCTCTTGACTCCAGCTGCATCTCCCCTGGCTACTATACAATGTTTCTTTCTTGCTGGTCCTCTTGATAAGTTCGAGAGGAATCCAGCTTTTCCCCCTGTTTAAGTGCTATTGTGTTACCCCTTCATCAAAACACTGAGCTGTGTAATTACCTTCTGAGACGTGAGTCACCTTGGCTCTGAGCTCCCAGAGCTGCTTCCCTCTATAAAAGGGGCTGCGGGGTCTCTCTACCTGCTCTTCTCAAGCCACCCGTTGCACATTTAGGAAGAAATGGAGCTCTGTTGGATGCTGTGCCCACTTTGGTTTCTCGTGCTTTCGTTGACGTATTCAGCTGCCGCCCCTGCTCTTTTTGCACTGCCGCGGACAGCCGGTTGGAAGGACTTCTACCTGGCCCAGGTTGGTGGTGCTTTGCACATCTTAATGGCTTGGGGAGTGATGCTAAGTCCCTTCTAGCACAGCAAGGCTTTGCAGAGCAGCAGCCAGGGTGGAAGATGTTGGGGTACACAGGCAAACCACTGCATTAGCCGAGATCTGGTGCAGCAGTTAGTCCAGCTCATGGACTACACTCCTGGAGAGCATCTCCTTGTGAGGAAAGGTTGCAACGTCAGATGCTTTTTTGTTTAGAGAAAAGGCAAGTAGAATCATAGTAGAGTTGGAAGGGACCCTGAGGAGTATTTTCTCCAACTTACTGCAATGCAGGAATATGCAGCTGTCCCATGCGGGGATGGAACCTGCAACCTTGCTGTGATCAGCACCACACTCTAACCAGCTGAGCTATTCCAGGAGGAGTAGAAATGCTAGGAATGGTGGGATTTTTATTTTCTGCACTACATTGAGTGGAATGTCGCCCCTCACTTTTTATGCGTAGATGGAGAAAGGTATCCCCGTTCCCCAAGGTCATGGAATTCATGGGCACCCAGTGAAACTGAATGCCAAAGATTTGGTACAGACAGACAACGGTCCTTCTTCACAAAGCACAGTTATACTATGGCTGGGGGGTGGGGAGTCCCATCGTGCAAGCAGAAGTCGATTCATTTGTGCATTGAGTTAGTTGAATACTGCCCAAAGTTGGTGTTGCTTTCCTTTTGACCTGAGGCGGAGAAGCCAAAATATGGACTTTCCTTCTCAGGAGCCAAAACAACTCAGCCCTGCCCTGCCTTTCATAAGTATGGATATCAAAGGGGGAAAAAAAAGGAGGGATAAAATATCTTCCTTACCCCTTTCTCTCTCTCTCTCTCTCTGCCTGTAGGAATACCTGGACAAATATTACACACCGAAAGGAGAACATCACGTTGGAGAAATGACCAGCGGTAGCAATTCCATGACCAGGAAGGTCCAGCAGATGCAGGCGTTCTTTGGCTTGCGTGTCACAGGGAAACTGGACTACAGCACCATGGGAGTCATGAAGAGGCCTCGGTGTGGCGTCCCTGACGTAGCAAACTATCGCCTTTTCCCAGGGGAACCGAAGTGGAAAAAGAGCACATTGACATACAGGTAACAGGCTGACATCAAGTGTACAGCGGACGCTCGGGTGGCGAATGTGATCCATGCAGGAGGCACGTTCGCAACCCACAGCACCGCATCTGCGCACGCACAAGTCACAATTTGGTGCTTCTGTGCATGCGCAAAGCACAATTTAGCGCTTCTGTGCATGCACGAGCGCCGAAACCTGGAAGTAACCTATTCCAGTACTTTTGGGTTTGGCGCAGTGCACAACCCAAAAACATGCAACCTGAAGCGTCTGTAACCTGAGGTATGGCTGTACTTGAAATGTTTTAGATTGTCCCCTCTCCCCAGGAGTTTTCTTCTCGTTGTCTGGCAATCTGCAGAAGATGCAGCAATGGCCACCAACTTGGTCGGCTTTGAAAGACGATGGTGATTATGTAGTGTGTAGCATATTTCATTAGGGTGTGCACCCAGGGCCTTTTTTTGTTGGTTAGTTTGTTTCAACAAAGGAAGAAGGGAGGGGGGAAATGACATGGAAAAACAAATAAGGAAGAGGTAAAGAGGCAAAAGGCTAATGAAACAACCACAACAAGTGGTCAAGAAGCCAAAATAGGAGATTTATTTCCTGCAGAGGCAGGGCAGAATGGGAGGGTCAAGGGCAGGATAGCTCCACCTTTGGGTTCTTCCTGGCATATCCAATTTATGTGCGATCACCAATGCACGGGTCCTTTGGGACCTGGAAGAAAGCAAAACTGGGGCAAGATGGGGCAGGGCACGCTCCACTGACACACGTGTCGGCCACAAACCGGATCCCCGCACAAAATGCTTGCCACCTGTATACACCATGCATTTTCTACTGGCAAAATTATGCAACTGACTCTGGGCTTATCTTATCAGAATTCGCCTTGTGGGTTGCCTGTTTGTGCTTTTTGGGGGTATGAACTACATGACACTAACCAGGTGGCATGTCAGTTTTCCTGCAACTAAAACCCACATTTTGCCTAACCAATTGCAGTGCAAAAAGGTTTTCTAAAACAATTACATTCATGCATTTGGCATATTGCTGTTTTTGGATTGCATTGGGTTTGTCTGCTTTCAGACCCTGCCTCCTCGTTGGTGCCCATAACCACGTCATGCAGTCCTCTCTCTCACACACCGTCCTGCCTTGTTTCTTTTTCACTGTTGCTGCAGTTCTTTTCTGGGTGCACATTCCTCTCCTTTCTGGGTGTATTTACCTGAGAGTAAGTTCCTTTGCACTGAATAGGGCTCACGTCTGAGTAGGAGTGCCTGAGATTGTGCTGTGAGTTGTGTTAGTCAATAAAGAATGCAGGCTGGATTTTCCTTTATTTACCGGGTGGCAGCTGTTGTGAGACACACATCTCCCCCACCCCCAGAAATAAAAATGATATGCTATTCCCCTATTCATGTACTCGGAGCAAATATTGAGCTGATAGCAGGGTGAGATAGCAATTCTGACTGCTGAAACACATTGTTAGGGAGTTGCAGGGATGAAAGTCAGAGCGTAGAAGCAACCTAACAATGCCTCAAAAATATGTGGTGATGGGGAGAGAAAGAAGCAAACAGAGTGCGTGTGTTTTCCTTATTTTGTCTGGAAACCCAGATAGAAGGCTGTTTCAACAGTGCTGATGGGCTGCTTATGAAGGGTCCATGGTTGGGTTTTTAGAAATCATCAGACTCTTGATCTGGAATAGAATTGTCAGAATGTGTAAAGTAAAAAGGTAAAGGACCCCTGGATGGATAAGTTGAGTCAAAGGCGAATATGAGGTGCTGTGCTCATCTTGCTTTTCAAGCCAAGGGAGCCGGCGTTTGTCCACAGACAGCTTTCCCGTTCATGTGGACAGCATGATGAACTGCTTCTGGTGCAACAGGACACCGTGATGAGTGCCAGAGCACACGGAAATCCTGTTTACCTTCCCGCCACAGCGGTACCTATTTATCTACTTGCACTGGCGTGCTTTCCAACTGCTAGGTTGGCAGGAGCTGGGACAGAGCAATGGGAGCTCACCCTGTAGCTTGGATTTGAACTGCTGACCATCTGATCGGCAAGCCCAAGAGCCTCACTGGTTTAGACCACAGCGCCACCCGCGTCTCTTAAATGTGGGTAGTCCTAGTGCAATGCAATATGAAAACAGTGAACAACCAGCCTTGGTATGGAACCATGGAGGGCTGCAATCAACAAAACAGATTTAGAAAATGTGGATTTTCAACAGCGGTGCAAAAGAGTCATCAGTCATGTTTGGAATGAGATAGAGGGCTGACCACAAAGTTACTCTTGGGTCCCTTTTCTTATTAATGACAATGGCCCCACCTGAAGGATGCAACATGTCCTCACCATCAGCCAACTCAAGTATGGATCCTGCATAGACCTTCCTTGAGCTCCATGCCCTACCTAACATCCTTGGAAGCAGCTTGCAGTACTAGGGAGGCAAATTGTATGGTGGGAGACCACTCTATAGAATGTAGCTGGTACATGGGGACGGACAACTTATTTATCAAGTGTTTATCCTGATTTGCTCACACAAAGTTTCTGCAGCAGTTAGACTATGTCCAGTCTTTACAGAGCATTCATTCTGATTGCTATATGGAGTTGTTACATGACAAAGATGCAGGTTTGGGGGTTGCATTGTATTCTCAACAAATGTTCTTAAACAGCAATGAATTGAAAATACACCCAAGCACCACAGACCTTGGTTGTCTGCTAACATTTTACATGGAAAGTGCCCTTTATCATAGCTGTTTTATGGGAGTGCTCATCTACCTTTCCAAATATTGCTATCAGACTAGGAAATTTAGTTTGGCTCACATTTTGCATTAAAATTCACACTTCCCAAAACAATACACCAGCCGTAACCCAGCTATCCATCGAAAATCACACTTCTCCAAATTTTGTTCTCCAAACCAAAAATGCATATATCTGGATAAAGCGTGCATTTAAGTGCAGCATGCAAAAATGAATTACTTTAGGAGGAAATGTGTATGTTAGGCAAAATTGCATAAAATCCTGGTGAATTTTCATGAGATTTTTAAAAAAATGCAAACTAGTGCAGAAATGTGAGTTAAATTAGAAACTTAAATTGCAGGTTCCTCCGTTCCCAGTTCAAATTATTACTCTTTCTTTACTGTATGTGTTGGATTTCCCCTTATTTTGACAACCTGGCTTTACCATTCCCATCATTCAGGAGCAGCTAGGGGGCAGTGGGAGGTCCACTGTGGACCTAGCCCGCCAGCAGCCACATCACTGCTGGCAAACCAGGAAGGGGTGAGGGAGGGCTGTGGTCAGGCCAGGATGGTTCAGGCACACTGTCAGGAGCACCAGGTTGGCTATGCCGGTACACCTGAACAACCCCATCGCCACTGCCACCCAGTCTCACCTTACTCGCAATCCCAGTTCACAGCAACAGGTGAGAGGGGGACAGTCTACTGCATCACTCTTCCTCTCTGGCCGCTCCTGCCATCGTTGCATATCTGCATCCTGAAATATGTCATTTCCCTCCTCAGAGTAACAAAATATACATCAAGCCTGAGTCATGCAGATGTTGACAAGGCCGTGGAGATGGGGTTGAAAGCCTGGAGTGCGGCTGCCCCTCTGAATTTTGTAAAGGCCACCTCGGGAGAAGCGGATATCATGATATCGTTCCAAAGCGGAGGTAACTGTTATCGCTAAATTCTGCGACACTAGCTGCTCAAACTTTGCGCTATTGTGAAGAGGTTAAGCTGGGCAAAATAATAAGGCAATTTATTTATGCTGGTTTAGATGCACGGAACCGTCCCTGGAAAAGTGGCAAGTGTGAAAAATGGCTAGAGGGTGAAAGGGCAGCTGTAACAAAAAGGGAACATTTCTAAATATTTTTAAAAGCTGGGCTCTGCCCTGAAAATGTTCATGGCCAAACACATTGCACAGTTCTGCATTAGAGTGCTTTAGGAAGGCTGCCACAGAGCTCATATGGAAGTGCTGTTTGTGTGACACGGAAGTGCTTCCATGGGGTATGCCTGTGTACAAACTCCCGAATTCCTGGAGCGGTGCTACTCCCACCCCCCTCCAAGTCTTCACTCAGTGTTAGGGCCAGAGTTCAGCTCTTAGCAGCAGCAGCAGCAGTCACAACAACAGCAGCGTATCCATAGAGCATTATCAACGTAAGCTGCATTTTTAAAGTAAAGGGAGAAGAACCTGCCCCGAGGAGCTTACAATCCAAAATTTGACATTAGGGAGAGAATTGAGGCAGGGAGTAGTGAAAGAGAGAAAGAGGTACAACAGGAATGATGTGGGTGTATACTGTACGGCTGACCTTGATTTTGTTGCTGTTGACCTGAGATTTTAACAGGGAATATTTGAAAGAAGTGCAGCCAGTGTGCCGTGGCGCCCTGGGGTGCCTTGAACGATGCAGCAGGCAACACTGGCCTCTGTCCCTCTTTCCTTCCCTCCCTCCTCTGATGCCCTCTCACGTCTCTGCCTCCCAAAGGCTTGCACAGCTGTTTGTTGCAGCGGCCCTGGCTACAAGCTCCCCAGGCAAATCGTGCCTCTGGGGCTGGCCAAGGGGTGCTGCTTGCCAGGAGCTGAGGTGGCCTCAGAGGAAGCAAGCAAGCAGGTGAGGGAGTCCAGCCACCCAGTCCGCCAGCCCTTGCTGTTGGGAATGGACAGACAAGACTCAGGCCCCTGTGGGGCAGTGTGAAGAGGCACCTCTCTTTGGTGCAAGGGGGCAGCTCAGAGACCAGGGGTAGCAGCTGCGGCTGCTCAGAGGACTCCCAAGGAGAGGGGAGAGGAGGCTGAGGGAACACCGCACAAGAGATGGTGTTCAAAAAAGGGTGTTCAACAAAGAGTGAGAGGCTGCCAGCTCTGCAGGCAAGGGGTGACATAACTGGGCTCCTGAGCCCCACAGGGGTGCCACAGAAAGAATGTTGTTGGTCAAGGGAGCCATGGATTCAAAAAGGTTGAAAACCTCTGCATTAGGGGCATCAAAACCTTGCATGTACTGTATATGAAAAATGACCATTTCAGGCAATCACATAGTGACTTATAGGAGATCTTGGTCTTTGTACCCAGACCCTAGCAGATGTGTAAGGGATTTTGCAATATGTGTCAGATTCCATTGAAATGCTCTTGTTTGTGGAAGCCGCTGACACCACAACAGAACGCATTGTGCAACTTATGTCTCTCTGATCTAACCATTACACCACCTGCCATGACTGCAAAGTCACATGATGTTCCTTGTACTCTGTGTTAGATCATGGGGACTCCTATCCATTTGACGGCCCACGGGGGACTCTAGCCCACGCTTTCGCACCTGGGGAAGGACTGGGCGGAGACACCCATTTCGACAACGCAGAGAAGTGGACGATGGGAATGAATGGTAGGTACAAAGCCACACAATGACCCGAAAGCACCCAAAAGAAGCAATTTGTCCCCAGCTAATCAAGTATGGCAGAATGCACAGACAACTGAATATGTATCAGAGAGAAACTCACCATTGCTTATATGAAATATATTGTTTTGCATCATGTAGGGTTTAATCTATTCACTGTCGCGGCTCATGAATTTGGCCACGCCTTGGGCCTTGCCCATTCGGCCGACCCATCAGCTCTGATGTATCCAACATATAGATACCAACATCCATATGGCTTCCATCTCCCGAAAGATGACGTGAAAGGGATCCAGGCCCTTTACGGTAATAATTTAGATGCTTGCTTTTATTTATTTCAAGAGTTCTTTCTCCAGATCGAACTAGAGGGCAGCGTACAGTATAAACAGCAATCTAAAAGCAACAGAGAATAAAATCATATGTCAGTTACAAAAGCAGCAGCACAGAGGTGAAACTCCAACCTTTGCTTAAAAATCCAGCCACCGAGAGTGAGACGGGGCAGCGCAAACTTCATGGCCATAATAATAATATATTATTTATACCCCGCCCATCTGGCTGGGCTTCCCCAACCACTCTGGGCGGCTTTCAACAAAATATTAAAATACAATATTGCATCAAAGATTAAAAGCTTCCCTAAATAGGGCTGCCTTCAGATGTCTTCTAAAAGTCTGGTAGTTGCCGTTCTCTTTGACATCTGGTGGGAGGGTGTTCCACAGGGCGGGTGCCACTACCAAGAAGGCCCTCTGCCTGGTTCCCTGTAACTTTGCTTCTCGCAGTGAAGGAACTGCCAGGAGGCCCTCAGCGCTGGACCTCAGTGTCCGGGTAGAACAGTGGGGGTGGAGATGCTCCTTCAGATATACTGGACCGAGGGCATGGCAATGCTGCCACTTGTCAGGACTAGGATGGAGCAGAGCAGTGGAGAGGGCCAAATAAGTGAGCAGTGGGAATGCTCACCTTCCCTTCCCCTTGCTGCCACCCCATGCCCCACCCCATTCCAGGAAGCAGCAGGACCACCACAAATTTAAAACAAGTGTTGGGTTAATCTGGGATGACCTATTCTTACAAACAAGTTATAATTTGATGTTATGTTCGGCATGTGTGAACCAGCCCTCTTCAATACAGTTTTTCATAAAATTCACAGCCTGACTATTCAAATATCACGATCCACCAGAAGTTCCAGAATGCAGTTTTTTGTATTGTTACAGATATGGAGTTAGTGAATGTCAGAAACTAGTAAAATGGTAGAATTTAGATAATACTGGAGTACTGAAGGGAGGATTCTAGGCAAGTAAAAAATAATAATACAGCCTAAGCTTCCTTTCCAGGTCAGGGATAGAGGCCTTAACATGACAAAAGATGTTGATATTGATTAAAGAGGAATCATTTGGGTCTGTGCCAATAGAAGTTGCCAAAGAAAATTTTCTGTGCAAAACAAAATTGCTCTTTTGTACCCCAAAAAGCAAAACCGGAGAATAGTTGGCACAGGCCAGTGTTAAACATACTGTAGAAGATATAAAAATGAGGTGGAGGGTAGAATCAATGGGTTGTATTCAGTTATGTTTTACTCAGGATACACCCATTGAAATGAATGGACATAACTAACCTAGGTTCATCAATTGCATTGGGTCTACTCTGAGCAAACTTTAGTTGAATGCAACCCAATATATTGGATGGGGTAAAATGGGACTCACTCAGGATACATTGCCACAGGGAAGTCAATATATGTACTAAGTGCAGTTTTAACTTGGTTTGTGCGTCGTATTCTAGGGTCACGGCTATCTGGATCCAAAGTACCACAAGTTCCGCATCCGCCTCTTCCCAAACCACCAGCTCCGGCTGATCCAGACCACTGTGATGCCACGTTTTCGTTTGATGCTGTTACGATGCTAGGGAAAGAACTTCTTTTCTTCAAGGATAGGTGAGATTCCCGCTTGATCCAACCTGCGAGAGGCGAGGCTATATCAGTCCTTGTGTTTTCCAAGCCTTTTTTGGGTTGTTGCTTTTCTAAGGAAACTCCCAACTCTGCTATCCAAATATGGCAATTGAGTTCAAAGTCCCTCCTTTGCAAAGAAAAATGAAATAATCCCTTGGTTGCAGGACCAGGCATCAGACTTCCCATACCCCAACCTGTGTAATAAGAGACCAATAAGACTGGGTTTTGGGTCAAAACAGGTCACAACTTTATTGAATACAGATGAAAGAGGTTTGGCTTGGGCATGGGGCAATCTAAATACTTCTGGCCCGCCTCGAGAAGTGAAGCATGGCCAATCCAGGTGGGGGTTCCTAAGACTTACATCCAATAGGGTGACCCCCACAGGGACTGTCGTCTGGGGGAGTGCCTTCAGCCCTGGCCCCCCTGGGCATGTGGACATGGCCACTCCCTCTGGATCCCATTAACGGGATACCCCAGCATTTGGAGGGGCAGGTGGAGACTACAACCTCCCCTCCATCCAAAACAAAGGATTGCCCCAATGCCCAACCAGTTATGATGATTGCTTTGAGGTAGGCAAAACCACCAATTCAGTGCCAATTAGCCATGTGGGCAAATTCCTACCCGGTCCCTTGAAGAATGGCGACCACCATAGCCACAGCAAAGTCATTGACTATCGGCTTAAACTGAGGGTAGGTTGGTGGCAGGAACAAACAGGTTGAGCAAGGGGCAGATCTGAGGGAAGCCTACCATCGGCTCCATCTCCGCCCCCGGCACAGCCCAAGCCCCAGCCTGCAGCCCCATTTGTCAAAGCAGGGGGCAGGCTAGGATTTGGTTCCTGATAGACAGAGAGGGTTCGTGCCCCCTCCACCTATCAGGAAAGGCACAGCAGTTTCAATTCCCATGTTGGGGCCCCAGTGAAGCCTCCTCCGTCCCACAATGCCACCGCATGCAAAAGGGGTGAGTGGACTTGTTGTTGAAACTACAGTGGTACCTCGGGTTAAGAACTTAATTCGTTCTCGAGATCCGTTCTTAACCTGAAACTGTTCTTAACCTGAGGTACCACTTTAGCTAATGGGACCTCCCGCTTCCAGCGCGCAGCCGCCATACAATTTTTGTTCTCATCCTGAGGTAAAGTTCTTAACCCGAGGTACTATTTCTGGGTTAGTGGAGTCTGTAACCGGAAGCGTCTGTAACCCGAGGTACCACTGTACTCTCTCCTCCTGTGGTTTTCAGAGGCCTATTGCCTCCGACAGTGGAGCCCTCGTGACTAGCAACCACTGGTAGCCTTACTGTAACCTGAGGTACCACTGTACATTGCTTCATATACAGCTCTTGGTTTTGAAGAATGCATCTCATGTTAGCTTCCCCTTTATCTGCTTCCTGTTGTCAAAATGACTAGTCTCTTCTCCCACATTTGTTAGCTCAAGCCTAGAAGTAGGGATGGATGAAATGTTTCAGTTTCTAACAGCAAAAAAAAACTATCTACTCATCTCAGGTCTCTCGCTTAAAAATCAACAAGAGGAGACTGAGTGGAGATATGGTAGCCATCTTCAAATATCTAAAGGGCTGTCACATGGAGCTCCTTAAGGTACTACTACTAATAATAATAATAATAATAATAATAATAATAATATATTATTTATATCCCACCCTCACCAACCAAAGCCATGCTCAGAGCAGCTAACAACAATAAAAGTAACACAACGTTCTAAAATCAATTCATTTTAAAATCAATTCAAAATCAAATTCATGGCAACCATTGGGCTAGAGTTCTGTGAGGATTACCAAAGGAACTGTGCCAAAGGCCTGGTGGAACAGCTCTGTCTTGCAGGCCCTGCGGAAAGATGTCAAGTCCCGCAGGTCCCTAGTCTCTTGTAACAGAGCATTCCACCAGATCGGGGCCACAGCCGAAAAATCTCTGTCTCTGGTTGAGGCCAGCTTAACCTCCCTGTGGCCCGGGATCTCCAAGATGTTTTTGTTTGAAGACCATAAGGTCCTCCGTGGGACATACCAGGAGAGGTACGAGGGTCCTGGGCCGTATAGGGCTTTAAAGGTTAAAACCAGCACCTTAAACCTGATCCTGTACTCCATTGGGAGCCACTGCAGCTGGTATAGCACCGGGTGAATGTGATCCCACAGCAAGGAGATTCAGGAAAAACTTTCTGAAAGTAAGAACTGTTCGACAGTGGAACAGGCTTCCTTTAAAGATGGTGGATTCTCCTTCATTTGAGGTTTTTAGCAGAGGTTGGGTGGCCATCTCTCAGGTATGATCTAGTTGAGATTCCTGCATTGCAGGGGGTTGAACTAGATGGCCCTTCCAACTCTATAATTCTATGAGTAGGACATAATCTGGTCTTGCCCCCTTGATTTGTCTGGCAAACAGCCTGAAAGCAAAAGCATTGTCCATGCTGGTAGCCGCACTTCTCGTACTGGTTGACAAGCCAGTGAATTCTGAGACTTAAAAGCATCTTGAGATGCAAACATTTTCTGTTCAGTTTGCTTTTGCTTCCTTCTTCTCCCCCTGAACAGGCTCTTCTGGAGAAGGCAGGCTCAGCTGAAGTCAAGCGTACAGCCACTTTCCATCACAAGCTCTTTCCCTCAGCTCATGTCAAACGTGGACGCTGCCTACGAAATCGCTGACAGAGGAGTTGCTTATTTTTTCAAGGGTGAGTGACTCTTGAAAGCTGTTGCACTTTGGCTCCAGAATATTAAGTATACCAAGGATTATTGTGCATCATTTCCATATTGACAACACTTACTAAGGTTCTTATGCATTGTGAGAAATATCATTATTGCGTAGCGTGTTCCCGCCTCCCCCCCTCCCGGTGGAAATAAAGACACATGACACAATTATTTAGGTTAATGGGCAAAAAATGGCCACAACTTTATTGGTTACAGGAATGAGCGGTATTGGCTTAGGTATTGGTCCTAACCGACTATCTGGCTTCAGCCCATTTGCTTGAAGACCGGGAAGGGTTAACCACCAGTAAGGGGAGACCTACTGATGCACAACAACTAGGAACTCCCCCGGGGTCACCACTCAGGGGCGTGCCTTAGGCCCTCACCTCCATAGGCTTCGGAAAGGGCCACGCCCCCGGAATCCTTTACCGGACTACCCTTCAATATTTGAGGAAGGTGATGGTGCTTCCTCCCCCCCCCCTTCATCTACATGACAATACCCCTACCAATGAGCTGAGGCAGCAAAAGAGGGAGATCCCCGGCCGCGCCAGTGTGATATAGCGCAAGCCACGCCCCCCTAGGTCAGCCGATTGGCTGGCCAGGGGATGACGCAGCCGGGGATTCCCTCAATTGCAGGGAGGCTGAGAGCCAGCCCCCGCATACGTGGAGAGGGAGTGAAGCCCGCAACTCCACCTCCTCTCAAGTTCGGAAGTGGTTTTGTCAGTTTAAGCCACTCAGAAATTGCCATGCCTAGCTGGGAGCAGCATTCAGCTTAGCAGGCTGCATGGTGAGGCAGAGAGTAGCTAACAGGGTGCCGTACAGATGTTGTTGGACTACAACTTCTATCCTCCATGAACACTGGCCGTGCTAGTTGGGGCTGTTGGGAACTTGAGCCCCACAACATCTGGAAGGGGGCACTATGATGGATAACCTTGACATAACACCATTCTGAGAAGAGGGCTCTGGAAAAATAATGGAGGTCACCAATTCAGGGCGCCATTTTGATTTCCCCAAGCCTCCTCAGAATGTGGTCAGCAATGGGAAAGGAAGGAAGCTTTCAGCAGTGCTCCTCCCCAAGCAAATTTAATGGGTTTCTATTGGCTGTGGTTGATTTTCTCCACTTCCAGTGAGTGAACTCAATGGGTTCTTCTGTTGATGGAATTAGGCACAAATCCAAACACACTTTGTAGAATACTCTTCGCATTGACATCAGACATGTGTCAGCAGTTTTGGTCTTTCAACACATATTAAAGCCAATAATAATAATAATAATAATAATAATAATAATAATAATAATAATAATAATAATTCCCACGCATTCCTGGGTTAGCAACCTAGCCACATTTCAATCATATACTAGTTTTTCTGTTGTTCTAATTCACCTATGGGGAACCACAGGCCTAATTCAGTCTTTCAGGACTCCCCACAAGGCCAGTTCAGCCAAACCACAACTACCTGACATCATATGTTAGCCAGAAGGGGGTTTGCAGGCTCCATAAATCAGCAAAAACCTGTGTCCCTACTACTACTACTACTACTACTACTACTACTACTACTACTACTTGCTGTTGTTGTTTTTATAATATTGCTGACATTACTGGTTTTTGTATTCTACCATACATGCTTTGAAATTTTTGTAGTTATGTGGTCTATAAGTACCGTACACAAGTAAATAAATCAAAGGTTAGATGTCGGGAGATTCAAGCTGTAAATGTCCTCGAAGCAAATATATTGTTGTGTTGTTGTTCTTGCTGTTGTTGATTCCTGTTTGCCAGGCCCCCATTACTGGACAACTCGCGGGTTCCAAATGCAGGGCTCTCCGCGAGCCATCGCAGACTTTGGATTTCCTAGGAATGTGCTACAAATAGATGCAGCTGTCTACCTGAGGGATGAAAAGAAGACGCTCTTCTTTGTAGGAGATGACTATTACAGGTTCATTTGTTATTGCCTCTTAATACAAACTTTTTTTTGGGGGGGGGGGAATCACTTGTGAAACCAGACATCATCCCTTGGTGCTGAAAAGGAGAGATGGGAAAAGAGGACATGATTTCTTTTCTCGTAATATTTGAACTTGGAGTCACCTAGTTAAGGTGATTGGTTCAGAACCAATTAAGTGTAAGCTCTGGTGGGTTCTTTTCAGCTGCCCCTCTGCAAAACAGGTCTATTGCATGGAGGAGAATGCAATTGTAAGCATCCTTTTTTCAAAAAAGAGGGCAAGAGGGAGAAATGCTCAGGAAGTTTATCTTTTGCATGCCCATTCCCTGCCCTAGGGCTGTATTTTTAACAAGTTTACAGCTATGCTCGTCACCTTCAATTGTGGGGGTGTTTCACTGCAGCTGAACAGACATTCAGGTGGCAATCTTATACTCCTCTAGGAACAAGTCCCACTGAACTCAGTGTGGCTTAGTTCTGAGTGGAAATGTCAGATACAGATTTCCATACCTTGATCAGGATGGAACTATGGCTTCCCTTTTTCTAGAATTACTTATTACACTATCCAGACAACCTGTTGCCATCCCCAATCCACACTTCTCAGTGGATAATTTGCAAGGATTGGGGCTTCCATTTAAGTATTAAACCTTTGGTACCAAATAGTATGGGAAACAGCCTTACTAGAAAAAATAACCAATAAACTGAAACTGACGCAGGGCTCAAATAGAAGACGCCTTCACCCCGGTATGGCTCCCCTTTATCACATACACAGCCCAACAAGACAATGACAAAAATCCACCAACAGCATACAAATCAATATGGCTAACCTGATCCAAAACACCCACCCACCCCACTCACACACAAAAAACATAGATCACCACAGCCAATCACAAACAAACAACCACACCCTGGGCCAACCCCAACCTCTCTCACCACCAAAGGAACAAAAGTGAATAGCACAGAACCTGCACAAGCGACACTGACACAAAACCCCACAAATATTAAGTATAATAGAAACATTGCCACCCGACCCCACTCCCCCCCTTTCCCCTTCCCCTTCTTCTTCCTAATGTCTCAACAAATGAAAGTGATCTGTAAAAAAATGTTACTTGGAGAAAAGAGAGAGAGAGAGAGAGAGAGAGAGAGAGAGAGAGAGAGAGAGATTGCACATACTTTTGTAAACTAAGAAAATCTTTAATAAAAATACATTTTTAAAAGACTATTAAACCTTTGATTAGGTAAAATTCATAAAGCACACTTTTTAATGTGCGCAGTCATGAGAGAGAGAGAGAGAGAGAGAGAGAGAGAGAGAGAGAGAGAGAGAGAGAGAGAGAGAGAGACTAGTGGAAGAACCAAACATGCACAAATTCCAGATTAATCCTAGACATTTTCCAAAAAGAATCCAAGGGCAGGTGGAATCAAAGGTGGGTTACCACTGATCTGCTGAAGACTAACAAGATGGAATGTGAGAAATCTGCCCCTTGCCTAGAACAAAGAGAAGTACTTTTTTGCATAATGCACAGGTCTCTACCACAAGATACAGTGATGCCTATTGACACAGATGCGTCTGTCAGCAGCTATTAGTCACGTTACCTAATGGAACGTCCATATACAGACACAGTATAGCTCTGTATATACCATGTTCTGTTTATGAAGACCCAAAGCTATCTGGCTCACTGCTGTTAAAAACAGAATGGCAGGCTTGGGCTTGTTTGTTTGTTTACTAGATTTATTCCATGCCCCTCTATACAAAGAAATATTAACTGTGTGCTAAGATGGACCTTAGTCTATTTAGACAAACTAAGTGATCAGGCAATGATAAGCCTCAAGTCACAACTAAACAACGAACTAGATGAGACCTGGCTAGGCAATTCTTTCACACAATCAAAAGCACTTTTGACTCAAAGCTTGCCGTCCCATTGCAATCATTACAGCGAAACTGCTTTTCCAAGAACGTCTTGCATATGGTATAAAAATAAACCTTCTATAGCGTGGGTTGAAACCTATTTATATCTTGATAGACAAGAGCAGTAGGTTTGAAATTCTCCTTTTATGGCATTCCTTTCTCTCAAAAGCTATGACGAAGCCAAAAGAAAAATGGAGAAGGATTTCCCAAAGAGCATCGAGGACGAGTTCTCGGGAATCAGTGGCAGGATTGATGCAGCAGTAGAAGTAAATGGTAAGTAGTTACTCCATCATGAATCACCATCAACACAGGGTAGCTAATGTTACACTGCAGACTGGGCGACAGCTTACATTATGCCTGGGCAATGGCCAAGGTGGCTTGGGCTGATGGGAACTGGAGTCCAACAGCAAAGGGTACCACATTGGCTGCCCCATCTTAGACAAAAGCAGGACTTCCTGGCAAAGGCATCACTGCCATTTACCAGGACGCAGAGGGGTAGGACAGAGGTACCATCCCAGTAGGTGGCAGGGAGGCATGCCAACTGCTCAGACACATGGCCTTGGTGTCCCAGAGACCACAGCCCACCCATCACATAGTTGGCTGAACTATCTTTTAGGCTAAGAACCAAGACACCCGTAGCCTACTAATGCATCACTGACTCATCCATCTTACTTCCCCTACAATTCCTTCTCAGGCCCAATGAAAATGTGACATTGGGGGGCAAGGTTTGGCCGTGTAATAATTCCATATGGTTTATATAATTTCAATACACCTACCCATTTGGTGTGGGTGCAGGATCAATACACCCATGATCTGTGATCCTGGACAGCAGGATCTTCTTCTGCCTATATAAATGTTTGCAAGGGATAAGTACATTTGCACCAAACTCTTATACAGTGGTGCCCCGCAAGACGAATGCCTCACAAGACGGAAAACCCGCTAGACGAAAGGGTTTTCCGTTTTTGAGCTGCTTCGCAAGACGATTTTCCCTATGGGCTTGCTTTGCAAGATGAAAACGTCTTGCGAGCGTTCCGATTTTTTTCCGCTTCCCCCCCTTTTTCTAAGCCGCTAAGCCGCTAATAGCCTTTTAGCCGCTAAGCCACTAAGCCTTTAATAGCCGCTAAACCGCTAATAGCGCTAATCCGCTAAGCCGCTAATAGGGTTGCTTCGCAAGATGAAAAAACCGCTAGACAAAGAGACTCGTGGAACGGATCAATTTCATCTTGCGAGGCACCACTGTACAACAAAGTGCTTTTACCTCATATTTAAATCAGGCCACAGAGGACAGATTTTGCAAGCATTTGCAAAGTAAAGCAGAGCAGAACTGAACACAGTAAAGTGCAGTAATACAAGCCCACTGGAGACACAATCTTTCCTTTACTGCTCGATAAGGCAGAGTGGGTTTGGGGGAGGGGAGGAATCAATGCATTTGAATGGTGAATTGGAAATTTTCAGTGAAAAATATATAACACCCCAATTTTGCATGTGTTCAAAGAACACACAAATGTGCACGTGTGGGCCATTTTCAGATCCAGAAGAGAGTGGGGCAGGCTTTTGCGCATTCTGCCGATGCATGCGATGACCCTGAATGCAATCCTTGCACAAATCAGGGGTTGCCTGTCCCTAGATGCATATCATATAGGGGATTTGGTACTCTATCCCCTGGAATAAAAATGCAATCACTCGTGCAACTTTAAGATCAATAATGCCTAAGCCTAAGACGCTGAAGAGCTGCTTACCTCAAAGGCAAAAAGAATTCAGATTTGAAATAAGTTATTAAGTGCTGTGTACGCAATGCAGAAGTGCTACTGAGGCCAGTTTAGGGTGCACAGTCTCCCATCAAAGCCTTCAGAATTGATGTCATCTCAAGCGGCTTTCCTCAGGGAACCCATGTAAAGTTCTCTGAAGAGCATCTGAAATCCAGTCTTTTCAGTGGTGGCACCGAAAAGCTGTGGAACCCCCATCCTCTTGAAGGCTTGTCAAGCTGCACCTCTACAGTTTTGCATAGCTTGTGACACACTTTTGGCACGAACATTTCCTTGCTGCTGTTGTGTTACTTTGATGGATGTTCTTACATAATTTTCTTTTAAAGGTCGGTTTTATCATTGCCTCCCCTTTTTTGTTATTGTACACTGCTTGGTTATTTTCTTATGGAAAACGGGTACATCAGCTGATTAAACAAAGAAAAGAAGGAACTTTGTGAGTGGGGATACAGAGGTCGTATTTCACAACTGTACCAAGAAGTCTATAGTATTGTTTGGTTCCTCGAAAATTAAGCCCCCTGATTAGTAGTTCCTAGTTTTGTTTCCTTTCCTTTTTAGGTCACATTTACTTCTTCTCAGGCCCCAAAGCCTATAAATACGACAAGGAAAAGGAAGATGTGGTTAATATTGTGAAATCCAGCTCCTGGGTGGGCTGCTGAACTGAAGTGGGAAGTGGATTATCACAGTGAGCTAGAAGATAACTGGAAACTTTGGAGCATGTCAGCGAAAATCACATTCTGCGGATTTGATTCCAGAAGCACAATGGCAAAAGGATGTGCCGTCATTGCTCAAGCCCAGAAAAAAAAGAAGAGGGGGAACACATCGAAATAAATGACACAATAGCATTTCAAGATAGCTTGGGGAAATCCCTAGGGGGGAAATTCCATGTACTCATCTTTTAAAAGTCTGGTATCTTCAGGGATAGAAAGCAAAGATGGATCCCAATGCTCTGCTGACACTTCTACCCCAACAATGTTTCCTCAGAACAACGGTTGCATTATGCCAGGGGATAGGGATAGGGATGATCGCCACCACTGAAGGGGTGCCATTTCCATCCCATAATGCCCCTGGAACCACACTAAGCACCACACAGCATCACTGAAAGCGTGTGATGATGTGTTGAAGTGCAAATGATGGCAACTGGTTGTGTGTTTCAGTCAAGGATTACTGTTGTTAGCCGCTCTGAGCCTGGCTTCGGCTGGGGAGGGCGGGATATAAATAAATTTTGTTATTATTATTATTAAGGATGGGAGAGAAGTTCCATTCAGGCCCCACCTACACCATATATTTAACGCATTATTGTGCCACTTTAAACTATCATGGCTTCCCCCCAAAGAATCCTGGGAATTGTATGGGTGCTGAGAGCTGTTAGAAGCTCCCTTCCCCCACATGGTTCTACAATTCTCAGAATGGTTGTAAAATGCCTCTTCTTGGATTTTTTTGCTCTGTGAGGGGAACTCCAAACAACTTTCACCCACCACAGTCTGCAGGGAAGCTGTGGTTGTTTGAAGCTGTACGATAATACTTTAAATGCATAGTGCAGATGGCACCTCAGTTAATATTTAAAGACAGATTTGCCTAAGTCATGCTTTCTGAAACAATACACAAACCGGTAACTAAAGCCATCCTTGGAACATTGCCCTTCTCCTCCCAAGAAATGTATACAATAATACAAAAGTGTGCACTCAAATGCATATGTAAGGCTGGAATGTCCCTCTAAAATTTTGGAATGCAGTGAGGGGGCTTTTTATATGTCTTGAAAATGAGGAAGAAAAATGTCTAGGGCAAACGAGATGGGAGAGCAAACCAAATTGTTACCCAGAGGAATGGATGCAAAATAATTCATGAGGGAAAGTATAGATTAATGACTTGCCTAATCCTTGGATTTTTATGTTGTGAACCGGCCTGTGATCTTCGGATGAAGGGTGGTATGCAAATTTAATAATTAATAAATAATATATTGATGAAAACAACATATAGAAATGTATTATATTGGGGAAACTGCTTTGCAAAAATGTGTATACATATTAGGCAAAATTGCATAGAAAAGTGCATTAAAATGCTGGAGAGTTTTCATGGTAAAAGAAATTTGCATAAAACGGATGAAAAAAATGTGGAGTACTGGTCTTAGGATTGGGGGGGGGGTTAAAAATGGTCAGAGTCACCCATCCCAAGTCATAGCTGCTGCTTGCAGCAGAAGTAACAAAAATGAAAGCCTGCTGCCACCCCATACGTCATCTCGGGAAAATAATCTCTTCACTTCCTCCTGCAAAAGAAAATCAGCACATGACCCACATTCACTGCTTGCAAATGGGGTGACATGTCTGTGGTGGCCATTTTCACCCCACTCTAGTTTCAGATCACAGGTGAGTATTCATTCCAGAAGAAGAAGAAGAAGAAGAAGAAGAAGAAGAAGAAGAAGAAGAAGAAGAAGAAGAAGAAGAGTAGTAGTAGTAGTAGTAGTAGTAGTAGTAGTAGTAGTAGTTTGGATTTGATATCCTGCTTTATCACTACCCAAAGGAGTCTCAGTGTGGCTAACATTCTCCTTTCCCTTCCTCCCCCACAACAAACACTCTGTGAGGTGAGTGGGGCTGAGAGACTTCAGAGAAGTGTGACTGGCCCAAGGTCACCCAGCAGCTGCATGTGGAGGAGCAGGGAAGCGAACCCAGTTCACCAGATTACGAGTCCACCACTCTTAACCACTACACCACACCTGAGGCCAGGTTGCACTCTACACCAGAGTAGAGAACTTATTGTGTTGAGTCTAAGGGTGGCATTTGCTCCCAGGCAACCTTTCAGTGGCAGGTGGACATTAGTGGTGATTCTTGTACCCAGTGCTTTTTTTTCTAGAAAAACAAGTCTTGGTACTCACCAACAAGTGAGGGTGGCTGTGGGGCATAGCCTGACATCAAAGAAAGGAAGCATTTCTCCATGCTTTCCAGTTTATTATAGCGGGAAAAGTAACCTAACACAATCTGTACTGAGAATCACAGCGATGGTGGCAAGCATGCTCACTGTCTCTGCAGTGATTGCAACCTCAATTACTGTGTTATTTTTTAAGCTGCAGGGATGGCGGAAGTTGAGCAATCCTGATAAAGAACCCAAACACTTGAGGAGGGGAAACCGCAACACTACATTGGATAGCCTTGCCCAAGCCACAGAGATGTACAAATTTCCCCCGCCTGCAGCTCTCTAAACCGTATCAATGTTCAGGCACAGCAGCCCCGGTTCTAGGCATGTTTACTCAGAAGCAAGACACTGAATTCAATGGGGCTCACTTAGTGACTGCTGGGGCCCATTGAGAACGGTAGGGCAAAATTCAGGGAGCCCAAACAGTAGGTGGGTGGCACTGAGAATATAAGGAGAAGCAGAACTAGCGGCCCCCTTCTCTAATTGTTGCAAGTATGCAGGCAATGGAGGGCTAGCCGATGGCAGTTGGTGGCATAGGAACCAATTCTATAGGACTGAGGCATCTTCAGCCTTTGCAAAGTCTGTTGGGATGGGGCTGAGCCCCCTCAATCTTGAAGAAACAGAGGAGGCAGAGTGCAGAGTCGGGCTCTGTGCTTGGTCTCCTCCTGATGATCAGCCTCTTCCACCCAAGCCCCTTTCTTGTGATGGGGCGGCCAGGACTGTCCTGGGGGTGTTTCACCAGAAGCTTGTCTTACACTCGAGTAGGACCCTGGCAGAGACATATGCCCGACTGACATGTTCTCTCCCTCCTGGTTGATCATTCGGGAGCTTCAAAAGCTTTCTTCAGCCCGAACATCACAGCAACCAATGCCAACAGACATTGGCACACTTAGGGATCCACAGAGTCTGCACAGTTCACGTGACAGACCTCAGCAACTCAGCATTTTGGCTAATCTACTTTATTAACATATAAACACACACGGAGCACTGCAACATGGCTCTCTCTTTCTCAAGCATCAGACAGCAAAGAGAAAAAAACAAAGGACAATAGTCCCACTTCATGGAACACAGTAACACAAACATCCTGTCTCCGTCACTTCCCACTCTGTGGAGTCAAAACATACACCGTCATGTGAAAGACAACAATCCCGTGACTGCATTCATGGAGCAGGAATTCTAACAGGGGGCATCACAAGATTGCTTGAAGTGGCAATGACAGGATGGCTCCCCTTTCCAGCCCTGTCACTGCTCTGGCTCCCAGTGGGTCACCCACTGCCTCTTCTGTGCCTCCCAGTCTAGGGCAGGGCAAGCGGGGACAATGAGTCCCATTATGCCTCGGCCGCATCTTCTTCATCCACCAAGCTCACTTCCGCTACAAGGCCAGGCGTGGTGAGACCAGCAAGCCAGGAGCTGAGCGCAACGCCATACCGTGCAACCGGGGTCCGCACTCAGCCTCCTCTTGATGTGACAGTCATACACACGATGTTCGTCATGACATGTGCGATGCGTATGATGTCACACACGCATGATGGGGCCCCCAATGTTGGGTGCAACTCGGCGCCTCTGGTTGGTGCAGCAGTACCCCATATTTCCTAATACCTAGCCTCCCCTGGGCTTTCTCGGATGCAAGCATGTTTTGGATTGTAGCCTTAAAGGCCATTTTTGGTGAGCTTAATGTTTGTAAGATTCTGTTCTTAGGGAAATAGAAGGAAGAACTGGGCATGACGCAACATTTCATTATGAACAGGTGATGCCATTAAAAAAATGGTATTTGAATCTTTTTTTTAAAAAAAGTATTTCCTGATCCTGGGGTTTAGCTTGAGCCATTCAGTATGAGCCTCTCATTGGTTAGTCAAATGCTTGGGTTATGGAATGTTTAATCAGTTAATCAGTGGGCGACCTGCGTTTGTGTGCTGGTGTGCATGTCGACAGAGTGAGTGCCAGGAAATGGGCAGGTGTGGGGGGAAGATATTCTCTTCCATGCCATGTCAGTGACTCATTTTTGAAAGCATCCTACTGCCATTTCCATGCATGCTCGCCACACATTTAAAGCACATTTTAAAGCTACCTTAACAGTCATGCCCTCCCTCCCCTCACAAGAGGGGGAACTGCAGCTTGCCCCCACAGAGATACGACCTGGAGCAACTTTAGCAAACTACCGTTAAACCATGTTGCTTCGATTGCTGGGAACAGGTGCAATCAGCCAATGCAGGATTTAACCCCACCCACCTGTTGGATGACACCACAAGTTATTACAGCTGATGGATTATGGATGACATCACAAGTTATGGCAAGCATGGGTTGGGGAAAACAGCCTTGCGAGTAAATTTTGACCCCCTGGTAGACCAAAAGTCGACCATTGACTGGCAGTTTCCCACTCCTGTTTCATAATACAGTGGTACCTCAAGTTAAGTACTTAATTCATTCCGGAGGTCCGTTCTTAACCTGAAACTGTTCTTAACCTGAAGCACCACTTTAGCTATTGGGGCCTCCTGCTGCCGCCGGGCCGCCGGAGCACAATTTCTGTTCTCATCCTGAAGCAAAGTTCTTAAGCCGAGGTACTATTTCTGGGTTAGGGGAGTCTGTAACCTGAAGCATATGTAACCCGAGGTCCCACTGTATTACTGCCCAGGCCTGTTCTTCAGAATTCGCTTCCTAGAAGGACATGTATAAATCCATTTTTGCTGGGTTTTTAGCTATCCATTCTAATTTAGGACAGTTAGTGTTAGTCAAAACTCCAGTACACTTCTGTTTTGCTTGGTCCTTATTCCCAGCTTATTTTTCTCCCTTCTAACCTTTTTGTTTGTTGTTGACAGTGGCCTTGTGCTAATGAATTATTTTGAAGTGTGCTTAATGCATTCTTTAATAAATGAACACATGCACACACACACACACACACACACACACACACACACACACATTTTCAAGCTGCAATTCTTTCTTTCTTTTTACAAAGTTTATTTGGCAAGATTTACACTTAGTCAGAACTGCATCTCTAAGCGGTTAACAGAAAATAGTCATGTAGATAAAAGCAATGATTTTGAAAGCAAATATACACGATAGAATGGCAGGTGGGCAGTGCCGGATTTACATATAAGCTAAACAAGCTATAGCTTAGGGCCCCACTCTCTTGGGAGCCCCCAAAAAACTTAAAGGAGAAATAAACCGGATGTACATTTCCAAAGTATAAGATAAAAAACAAACAAAATAAAACCTACATACAGTTAGAGCTTAATAATTATTTCACTATTAATATACTTCTTAATTGTATTTCACTTCAACAATTACTTTGATCAAATACGTATTTTGTTATGTGCAAATGGCTTTAGATATCTATTAGGTCCATAAATTACCATATAGCATATATTCCACACAAAAAACAGTGAAAATTTATTGTTGGCAAAGGACAGCTAGACATATAAAGGGCCCCATTACCTTCACTAGCTTAGGGCCTCATCAAACCTAATGCAGATTGAAGAGAAAGTGCAAGCTGGAAATGCACTAGAACAGGGGTCAGCAACATGCGGCCCATGGGCTGGATGTGGCCCACAAAGACTATTTTACCGGCCCACAAGCCGCCCCTGATCCGAGCCACCTGCTTGGCGAGTCCCCCGCTCGCTGCGCTAAACTGGCGTGGCGCAGAGACTCACTGAGCGGCACCGGAAATTGCGTCTGCGGATGCGCAGTTACTAGAAATCACATCTGCACATGTCCAGACACCGAACATTGCTTCTGCACAGGCACGATTTCCAGCATCTGGGCATGCGCACAAGCAATTTCAGGCACCGCGGACATGCGTACACACAATTTCCGGCGTCGCGCTGTGCCAGTCCTGCCCACAGACAATCTCCATGGGAATGATCCGGCCCATGGATGGTAAACCTTGCCAACCACTGCACTAGAATCTTCTGCATCACCTGGAAATGAAATATGTGAAATTTCTATCTTGGGCACAATGAAGAAGCCAGGGACTGAACCTTTTCAGTGTAATGTTTATGTCACTCGCTAGGCGAGGGTCTCCCCATATAGGATTATAGCAATGATGCCTTAAGACCACAGAGACACCTATCTAATCTTTTCCAGCACTCTTGGAATTGTGTCAAAACAGGGTTCTTGATCAGCCCTTCCATGAGCTGTTACTTCTCATATAGTTCTTGGTAGACAAGGAGAACTGAGTGACGTCCTCCTTTAGGCAACTCTGGGTGCCTGAAATGGCTCATCGGCCTGTCTCTTGTGCAAGAGGAATAACACAAATTCCTTCTTTCCCCCCTCTCGTGTAATTTTGCAGACTTTGAATCATTTCCACCATCCCTATAGCTTTCAGAATTTACACTGTTCTGACTGGCAGCAGGGTCTGAGGCAAAGGTTTGTCATAACTATATAAGAAGAGCCTGTTGGATAATAATCACAATCATAATCATTTAATATTTATACCTCATGCATCTGGCTGGTTTCCCCAGCCACTCTGGGTGGCCCCTAACAGAATATTAAAAACATGATAAGACATGAAACATTAAAAACTTTCCTAAACAGGGCAGCCTTCAGATGCCTTCTAAAAGTCAGAAATTTGTTTATTTCCTTGACATCTGATGGGAGGGCATTCCAAAGGGCAGGCGCCACTACCGAAAAGGCCCTCTGCCTGGTTCCCTGTAACCTCACTTGACACAGTGAGGGAACAGCCAGAAGGCCCTCGGAGCTGGACCTCAGTGTCCGGGCAGAACAATGGCAGTGGAGATGCTCCTTCAGGTATACAGGGCCGAGGCTATTTAGAGCTTTAAAGGTCAGCACCAACAGTTTGAATTGTGCTCAGAAACATACTGGGAGCCAATATAGGTATTTCAGGACTGGTGTTATATGGTCTCCCAGTCACCAGTCTAGCTGCCGCATTCTGGATTACTTATAGTTCCCAGGTCACTTTCAGAGGTAGCCCCACGTAGGCACATTGCAGTAGTCCAAGCAAAATAATCCATCTAGGCCAACAAAATGGAAAGAGCATAGCAGCCTCAGATCATCACTAACAACAGCACCATTATAGCTGGGGGAGCCAAAGCAGCGTCCTCCAGATGTTTCAGATCTACAAGATCCTATAATCCCTGGCCATCGACCATGTTGGAGGTCATTATGGTGGCTATCCCTGACCTGGGACCTTCTGCATGCAAAGTTTGGTACACTCTGCAGCTGAGCAATGCTCCCTTTGTTTCTGAAAACGACAAAATTAACCCACATGTAGGTTACTGTGCAAGAATCTGGTCAGGTGTGAGACAACCTTTTGCCCTCCAGGTGTTGCTGGACTTCTTCTCCCATTATCTCTGACCATTGGTTGTTGCTGGCTGGGGATGATGGGAGCTAAGAGTTCAGCAAAATCTGGAAGAACATCAGTTCCCCATCCTTGAATTGGGTGTCTGCTTGGTGCTCATTGTCTTATATTCATAGATCCCTCTTCATCTGCTAGTTTCATGATACTTCAAGTCATCTCTTTAGCATGTACAGAGGTCCTTTGAGGCTACTGGCAGTCCTTTCTACCTAAAATCTCTTGATCCTTTTTTTCTTGATCCTTCCCCCCCCCTTCCTTGTCATTCCCCTAATAGCCAGATGCTCAGAAATGGATTTCAACATGCCTGAGAGATCCCTGAGTCACTCTTGGCAACAGCACATCAACTGCAGTAAAGCTGTGAGATACAATCAGAGAGATAAATTGTCACCAGAGGATGTGGGGTCTACTTGGGTACGTTTCTTCAGTTTATGAAACTCATTGTTTGCTCTTGCAAAATGGACTGGAATATAGGGCATGGTCTGGTTTCACTTTTGCAGATGTAGTAAAAATCTATCTTGCAGGCTGATAAATGAATAAGTAGCCACCTGATTTGTCCAGAGACTGCTTTACAAAATTCCATCTTATGTCATCACTGGAACATTACTGAATGTACCTGTTATTTTAAGTATCCACAATCCCACCACTGCTAGAACTCTAGCAAAGTGCAACATTTTGTTTCAGGTCTCACTTGTTAAGGAATAATAGGCATTTATCATAGGAGCCACTCGAGGCCTTAAATGTAACTGCTTTAGTACACAACTGTGATTAATGTGCACTCATTTATCTGAGTATGTGCTTTGATTTAATTTCTGCATTTCATGACTTTGTGGCCGAGGACTAAATTCTGGAAGTATGGAAACAGTCGACATAAACCTCAACTGCATGCGAACTGGTTTCTTCTATTAACAGTTTAGGATTTATTTAGGGACGCGGGTGGCGCTGTGGGTTAAACTACAGAGCCTGGGACTTGCCGATCACAAGGTTGGCGGTTCGAATCCCCGCAACGGGGTGAGCTCCCGTTGCTCAGTCCCTGCTCCTGCCAACCTAGCAGTTCGAAAGCACACCAGTGCAAGTAGATAAACAGGTACCGCTCCGGCGGAAAGGTAAACGGCATTTCCGTGCGCTGCTCTGGTTCTCCAGAAGCGGCTTAGTCATGCTGGCCACATGACCCAGAAGCTGTACGCCGGCTCCCTCGGCCAATAAAGCAAGATGAGCACTGCAACCCCAGAGTCGGCCACGACTGGACCTAATGGTCAGGGGTCCCTTTACCTTTACCTTTACTATTTATTTAGGATCTGCGGTTTAGGATTGATTTATTTTCAGTTTGAGCTGAGCTGCTGAATTTTTCACACGCAGAAGAAGTTCAACAGCAACATTTATTATTATTATTAGGCTAATCAATATAGTAAATAAAGAAATCATGCAGAATAGCAAAAATTGCAGAATTAGGGGAAATGATTGTGCAACTTTCAACGGGCCACAAAATTCAGCTTCTTTTGCTGCAGATTTTTGATTTTTGGGATACTGACTTTTGAACTCCTGGTGCCCACAGACCATCTTATATTCTAGTCAGGGGCTCTAAAAACAATAGTAAAAAGAAAGAAAGAAAATCACATGGGCTGCCTCATACTGGGCAGAAGAAAGTGCTTCCTTCCAGAGAAAAGCAAAGGACCCATAACCCAAAGCCTGCCTCGTGATTTTAACTCATCCATGCTGCAGAATATTTAACCACAAACCCAGTGCCCTCTGTAAAATTCTTTTCAGTGTGCTCTGTTTTGATGGAGCACTGGAAGACAAAAATTATACGTTTCTAGCTTAAAGGCGTTTTAGAGACAAGTGTTTCAGTTTTTTTGCTCAGCGTGCAAATTCCAGAAAAACCTGAGAGCTACCCAACTGCACAGGCCCGTGCTGGGCATGAAAATGCACTGTGTACAGAGAAACGTCCCTCTTGGTTTGATCTTTCAACCTAGGTATTAAAAGCTGCCTTTATGAATGTTTATGTTCAGTTGAACTCTTATCTCTGGCATTGCCCCTACAGGAATGGTCAGATTCTCTGGAGCTGGAGACATATAAACAGCAATTTACCAGGCGAAACCTCAAGAAAATGTCTACTGATCTCACTCTGAGTTTTTTTCTCATTCCTTTGAGTTTCAGACAAGCCATGACAAGGTGCTGAAATGAACGAAATTGTTATTTTTCATTGGCAAGAAAACAAAACATTGCTGGGCTGTTTTTCTTGGGCCCTTTTAGAAAGGAAACAGCTGCTAGTATTATTATTAATTAAATCTGTACACCGCCCTTCATCCAGAAATCACAGGGCTGTTCACTACATTAAAATACAAAAAGAAAACACAAAATACATAATAAAAAAACAAGAACAAACCAATAAACCCCCTCCCACAAACATATTTAAAAGGACATGTGCGGTTCTGTCTACCGAACTGCACAGCAAAATTTAGATGTGCAAATTTCAAACGATAGCGGTGTTTTGGTTCATGTGTGCTTCAGAAAGTGCAAATTTGATAGATCTGGCTTTGGATGAGACCTGAACTGAATTTCTTCCCCATCCGTAATTAAAAAAAAAAAAGCTAAGATTAATTTTTCTGCACTGTAACATGTTACGTCCTAACAAGGACGTGTCTGCAGGGGGGAAAAGGCTTCCTTAATCTCCATCTGGGTGCTGTTTTATTGAGCAAGTGGAGTCTTCTCAGGAAAAATATGTTAAGGGCTGCTGAGTCATATTAACAGCCGTAACAAATGCAGAACAGCTTGGCTGCATGGGAAATTGACAAATTGTGACACATGTAGCTAAGTTCCTTCCGGGTGCTAGAGGCTTAGCAGTAGCTGATTACCGTATTTGTTTGTTTGTGGTTTTTTTTAAAAAAGCTGCTTTTTAGGGTTCAGTGAGGCCAAGGTGGCTCCCAACAATATATCGCCACTACAACTTAGTAAATTTAAAACAAAAATGAAACAAACCCACATTAGCGATGACATGAAAATAATAGTAGCAGTAGCATTAAAATAGGACTTACCTCAGAGAATCCATTGCAAAATAGAAGAATTTCTGCGCCGTAGTTCTTTACAGGGTTTGGAAATGCCAGTCAACATGTGGAGCTTCACTGACAACCAGAATTTCCCATTTTGCTTGCTATTGATGAGGCAGATCCTCAAGAACAAAAAGTCCTCATACCTACGTTGCTTGCCCTGTGAATATATGCAGGGCTGCCCCATTCCACAGTGGAAGAAAGGCAGATCTCTATGCAAGAAATATCAAACTACAAAAATAAGAAGCTGGCTCCTACAAGCCATGCTGTTGGGCATCATGTAACTCAGTAACATTAATAATAAGAATAAGAATAATTGTTTGTATGCCACCCATCTGACTGGGTTGCCCCAACCTCTCTGGGTGGCTCCCAACAGAATATTAAAAATACGATAAAACACCAAACAGTTGTTTGTTTCCTTGACATCTGATGGGAGGGCATGGCAGAGGGCAGGGAGACAGTGATGGGTAACAGCTCTCCAGCGATGCAGACCCCAGTCTTTCCCAACCGCATTTGAAATTGGTGCATTCCGTATTCAAACCCCGGACGCATGTTGTCACAGGGCTGCGCCGCTGACCTGAGCACTCTTCAGCCAAGTCAGTGCTGCCTGGATGGAGAGGGGCTGGTGTTGAGGGCAGTGCAGTGCAAACACAGAAGCAGAACCCATCCAGAGCTCCAGCTGGCACGTTTACACCATGCCTACCTCCATCCTGAAGCGCATTAGAGAGGTCAAGTGAGTGGCACATGCTGTTCACTGCTTTAGAATATAAGAAGGGCCTGCTGTATCAAGCCATCAAATCCAGCATCCCATCTGAAATCCACAAGCTGGATCCTAACACAATAACATCCTCTCCTGTGATTTCAGAGGCATTGCTGCCTCCAGCTGTGGAGGCATCTGGAGTCATGGCTAGTAACCACCAATAAATAGCCTTTTCCTCCATGAATTCATCTAAACTTCCTTGGAAGCCATCCACGTTGGTGGCCATCAATGCCCTCTGTCGGGCAAGTTCCATAGTTTAGCTATGTACTGCACGAATCGTCCTGCTGAATCTTCCAATACAGTGGTACCTCGGGTTAAGTACTTAATTCGTTCCGGAGGTCCGTTCTTAACCTGAAACTGTTCTTAACCTGAAGCACCACTTTAGCTAATGGGGCCTCCTGCTGCCGCTGCACCACCAGAGCACAATTTCTATTCTCATCCTGAAGCAAAGTTCTTAACCTGAAGCACTGTTTCTGGGTTAGCGGAGTCTGTAACCTGAAGCGCATGTAATCTGAGGTACCACTGTATTCAGCTTCTTTGGATGCCCATGAATTCTAGTGTTAACAAGGGGGGGACGCAGTGGCGTAGCGTGGGGGGTGCAGGGGGGGCCGGCCGCACCGGGCGCAACATCTGGGGGTTAGGGTTAGGGGGCGCAAATCCACGGGTTAGGGGGCGCAAATCCACGGGTTGGGGGCGCAAATTACTTGCCTTGCCCCGGGTGCTGACAACCCACGCTACGCCACTGGGGGAACGGGACTTTTCGCCATACACTCTTTCCATGCCATGCATAATTTTATACTTCTGATCAAGTCTCCTCTTCCTTGCCTTCTTCTCTAAACTAAAAAGTCCCAAACCCTGCAAGCTTTCTTCCTAGGGGAAGTAAGCCATGTGCTTCACCGCTGAGCTACGGCTCTGGATGTTCACTGTCTGTCAAAGTGGGTGGGGAAAACCACCTTGTGGTGATACGCCATCTGAGCAAATGCAGAGGCCTCAATAGGGAGTCCAGGCTCTTTTCCTGGACTCCCTCGGCTGAGACCTTGGGGAACAAAATGCCAGTCATTGGAGACAGTTCTCGGCTAGACGAACCAAGGGCTGACTCAGCAGCGTAGGGTTTGCATGTTTCAGCATCCTCCAATGCAATTGCTGACGCGTGTTTCCAGCTTATCCCTGAGGCTAGGATAAAAGGCATGCAGCACAAGGGTAGACAATGCAGGTACCATCCATGTGTCTTTGGACTCAATTTCCCATCATCCCTTGCCTGTATGGCCAATTGCCAGGGATGATGGGAGCTGCGGTTCATCAACATCTGCATTGACTACTTCTAATGCAGCGTATAACCAAGCTGCTGCCACAATATCTCATCTCTGAGGGGTAGCCAATGTGTCCAGATGGGCATGCTAGCAGTGGCTGATGGAATATGTAGTCCAGCAACATCTGGAGGGCACTGCGTTGGCTACCCCTCAAGTAAAGAAGGCTGGAAGACTTCTTTAGAATATGGATCCACCTGTCAACTGCAGGGTTTGTTGACAGATCAGTTCTGGATTCACACAGCTATGTTCAGCTCAGATTGAACATGGCAGCCCTAACTTGCGAATCATCTGACCTCACAATGCTTTTCAGTAGAAACAGTTCAGCTGTGATTCATCAAGCGAAAAACCAAAGGCAGCTGGACCAGCCCCACGTATTGTGTGCACCATATTCAAACTTCTTGCTCACATTGCAAGAAAGATAAACTGCAGACCCGTCTCTCTCTCAAACACACCCTTCATTTCTCTCATATGATCTCACTCAGTCCTGTGGTTTAAGGTGCTTTCATATTGCATAATTTAACTACGATTGTGCCACCAACCAACACTAATTTGCTAGAGAAAAGTCGCAGCAAGCACCTTAGGAAGCAACCCTGCAAAAGCAACTTTTCAAAGAATCCTAGACAGAAGGCATCATGGCCATTTTAACTGGAGCAGATTCAAAAAGTAGTTGCCTCGTTTGGACTTAGCTGTTGTGATTGCTGGAAGAATCCATGGGAACATATAAAGGTGCCGTCAGGCTATTGGTTTGCCTAGCTCACATGGCCTACAGCAGCGGTGGCCAAACTTGGCCCTCCAGCTGTTTTGGGACTACAATTCCCATCATCCCTGACCACTGGTCCTGTTAGCTAGGGATGATGGGAGTTGTAGTCCAAAAACTGCTGAAGGGCCAAGTTTGGCAACCACTGGCCTACAGTAACTGGAAGTGACTCTCCAAGGTTTCAGCCAAGGTTCTCTCCCAGGCCTACCTGAAGATGCTGGGATTGCACCTGAGACCGTCTGCATGCCAAGCATTTGCTGTTCAACTGAGGTACAGCCCTTCCCTGTTGGAGAAGGTAAGCTATTTGGAAGACTAATGGGCAGATAGGAACAGAATGATCCTTCAGATTTGGCACTGCTCCAAATTTTGAGATACAGCCCTCACAAGAACATACTAAGAACCTGCTGGGTCAACCGAATGGACCATCTAGTCCAGCATCCTGTTCTCACAGTGGCCAACCAGATGCCCAGGGACCTTTGGAGGGTCCCTATTTTCCAGGGACAGTCCCAGATTTACAGAAGCCATTCCGGTTTCTGATGTGATCCTGGAATGTCCCACTTTTCCTTTGTTGTTGTTGTTTAGTCGTTTAGTCATGTCCGACTCTTCGTGACCCCATGGACCAGAGCACGCCAGACACTCCTGTCTTCCACTGCCTCCCGCAGTTTGGTCAGACTCGTGTTGGTAGCTTCGAGAACACTGTCCAACCATCTCGTCCTCTGTCGTCCCCTTCTCCTTGTGCCCTCCATCTTTCCCAACTTCAGGGTCTTTTCCAGGGAGTCTTCTCTTCTCATGAGGTGGCCAAAGTATTGGAGCCTCAGCTTCAGGATCTGTCCTTCCAGTGAGCACTCAGGGCTGATTTCCTTCAGAATGGAGAGGTTTGATCTTCTTGCAGTCCATGGGACATCAGTTCCTTAGGACATCCCTATTTTCCTTGGATAAATGTTGGAGGGTATGGAGTTGTGCGACCCCCCCCCCCCGAGTCAAGGAGGAAGTAACCACAAGACTTTTAGAAGACATCTGTGGGAATGAGTTGCACAGTTTTAACCTCGCACTGCTTGAAGAGAAGGACTTTTTCATCACAAAAAGTGCCAAATGCATTAAAATGATTATTTCATGATAAACCTTCTATAAAAATGTGCACATTGAGTTTAAATACACATCCAAAAATCACTTTATAATATAATAAAGTATGATTTCGTTATAAAATGTGCATTTAAGTTCATAATTAGATATGACTTTTCATGTAGGTTTTTTGTTTGTTTGTTTAAATGACTTTAATGCAGGAATAGGATAAGTCAGACTTATGAACTATCATGTGTGAAATTGACTTGGTTCAGAAAGAGACTCAGCTGCCCATCGCTTAGTCACACAGAGCTTTTGTTAGGACGGATCATGACTTTTTCATGCTTTTGCTACTTAGTGTCTTTCCTCCATTTCAGTTAGCTACATGGAGCTACAAGGAAGGAATGAGAAATGTCACGAGGATCTGTGGAGAGGCTTGAGATGGTTATAAAATGAAGTGGTTTCTTGATGACGATGGAGCACGATGGCAGGAATCCACTCTAGACTTTGGTGGACAAAAGACTAACTCATATCTATTTTTTCCTGGTTTGTGGCTAACAGATAGCTACAGTTTCTCAACATTGCACAAAGGGATCACGTACGGCTGATGTTTCAGTCATGTTGAAATTCTTCATTTCAAATATCAAGGTATGTTGGCATCTAAAGTGTTTCTGACCTTATTGGTTTAGTGCATAAACCTGCCAACTTTCCAAGATGACTCGCCGAAAATTCTTAGGTAAAGTTGGCAATTTCAGTCAAATAAAATCACACCCAAAACAGGAAAGCGAGAAGAGCAGTCATTGAACAATCTGTTGTTCAACATCAGCACAGATTTAAAGTAACAGTTGCATCAAACAATTCTTAGAAAAATTTGAAAGTATTCATCCTCCTATAAAGTTCCTGTGCGGTGGGATGTGAATTGCTCGATTTGTTTGTTTCAACTATTATAATCTTTAATCCCGAAGCCCCAAAGAGTCTGAAAAAAGCAAGGATAGCAAACTTGTCACCATCCAGATGTTGTTGGACTACAACTCCCATCAGCCCCAGCCACCATGTCCAGTGGTCAGGGATGATGGGAGTTGTAGTCCAACTACATCTGGAGGGCCATAGGCTCCCCATTCCTAAAGAGTTTTTAAAAATGTAATTTGGATTTGAATGAATTCAAAGTTGAGTGAAGTAGACATCATTCAAAGTTCTACCCCAAAATGGACGTACCGTATTTTTCGCCCCATAGGGCACACCGGCCCATAGGACGCACCTAGTTTTGGGGGGGGAATAAAGGGGGGTAATATTTTTTTTCCCAGGCACGGAAGCCCGAGCTTCCCCCGACCCCAGTCCCCAGAACAGGCAGCTCTCCGCAAGCCTTGGGAGACCGGCGTGACTTCCCGCCAAGCTCACACGCCTTGCGGATATCTGCCTGAAGCCCAAACCAGGTCGGGGAACAGCGGGATGGCGGCGCTCCACCTCCCCGCTGTCCCCCGAGCTTGTGAGGCTGGAGGCAGGGAGAAACGCGCTTCTCCCCGCCGCCAGCCTCCAAACCAGGTCGGGGAACCGAGATGCAGGCTGCTATCCACAAGCCTAGGGAGCCCGACGGGAACTCCCGCGGGCTCCCAAGGCTTGCAGAGAGCTTCCTGAAGCCTGGATTCGCCCCATAGGACGCACACACATTTCCCCTTCATTTTTGGAGGGGGGAAAGTGCGTCCTATAGGGCGAAAAATACGGTAATCTATGTTCAGTTCATCCAGCAATTATGGGAACTACTTCCAGCTGTCATTCAAAGATTTTTGAACTAATTCGCTGAACTGCATGAACTGGCTCATTCCAAGCACTGAGAAAAAGGAATGTCACTTGTCTGCCAGTAATGATGCTGGAGCTGCATGTGCAGAGCGAAAATTATAAAGCTTCAATTGCACAGATCAGCAGAAATGCACTATAGCACACCCTTTGGCATCTCCCTTTCCAAAAAGGAAGTGGACAAATAAGGAGAGCAGGATGCAGATCATTATTATTTATCCCTTATATTATTTATCCTGCGTTGGGCTCTCAAAAAAAATCCCTTGCTTTTGCCCCACAAATAATAAAACGGTTGAAGAAAGTGACTCGTCTACCCCTTCAATTTCCCCAGCCTTTTCCAAGCATGTAAGTTTAGTCGTTTGTGTTTGTCACCATTTCCTTCCAACGTTTTGCAACCAATTGTACGTGCAGCGATATGCCTTGCAGTAACACAATCGCTCTACACGCTGCAAAACTGCCTATACTAGATTGCATCTACAGTTTATTTAGTCAGTTTATCTAGTTAGTTAACTATTTCTCCAAAGGGACTGAAGGCAGATCGAAAGCAGGAACAGGAGAAAGCAAACATAATCCCATAAAAATCCAATATGGGCTCAAATTAATGGGTTGACAGTATCCAACCCATTGAACAAAATCCAGGGATACAGAAAGAGCACAGAACCAAATCAGCAAACAGTACATAACTGGCAAACACAGGCATTGCTTTATTTTAAAGTAGTTTACCATGAAATAAATCTGAGCTCAGAAGCAGAGAGGCAGGCAAAATTGATCTTTCAAAATAGGTATAATATCAACAATTCTGGCTGTATCCATCTAAAGTGCAGCAGATGAGTTCTGCATCTGTTGTTGTTCAGACTTGGTGAATAAAGTCTCCCTCAAAGGTTTGAGAACCACGGATCTATTTGCAACTCACAAATTTCTTTTCCACAAAATGGGGAGCCCAGCTCAGTGTCCTGTTCTCAGAGTGCCTGTAGGAAGTCCACAAGCAGGTTCTGGTGCGTTTCCATCCACAAGCTCTGGTGGGGCATCTTATTCAAACGCAAGGGAAAGATTACCAAAGATCTCCCACCCACCCATTAGCTCCTATTGCTTGCATGGGCAAACTACTACCAGCATGACACTCTCTTTGACGGATTTGCACTGGCTGCCAATATGCCACCAGGTGTTGGCAACAGATAAGGCCCTATACAGCTCAGGATCAGGTTATTTGAGAGACTGCCTTACCCCCTACATACCCAGTAGGTCACTGCAGTCTGCAGGGGAGTTTCTTTTGCAAGTTCCAATGATTTCAGAAGCCTGCTCTGCAGTAATTCAGAGCACGGATTTTAGTGCGGTTGCCCCTGTTCTGTAGAATATCAAGAGATGATAGCAGACCCTCCAAGTGTCCCTGTTTTCCAGGGACAGCCCCAGATTTACAGAAGCCATTTTGGTTTCTCATTTGATCCCGGAATGTCCTGCTTTTCCTTAGAACATCCCTATTTTCATGGGAGAAATATTGAAGGGTATGGAGTTATCTGACCCCCAAGCCAAGGAGATAAGTACAACCTCTAGAAGACATCTGAGGGCAGCTCTGTATAGAGAAGTTTTCTTAAATGTTTAATGTTCTGCTGTGTTTTTATATATGTTGGAAGCCTCCCAGAGTGGCTGGGGCAACTCAGTCAGATGGGTGCTGTATAAACAGTAAAATTATTACTATTATTATTATTATTATTATTATTATTATTATTATTATTATTGAATAAGACATCCCTATTTTCATTGCAGAAATGTTGGAGGGTATGTGGCAGGTGCCCACAATCTGCACTTTCCAGAACCAAGTGAAGACATTTTTTCCCCGATGGACTTTCTCCGTTGGCTATATGGCTCTTTGCCGCAACTGTTTGGTTTTGTTTGGTTCTAGTTTTTTAAAATATATTTCTGATTATATTTGTGTTTTCAGCTGTTGTTTTTTTTTTTTTGCTGTTTTTATAGAACATTATTTTGAGATGGTTGTATAATGATGATGATGATGATGGAAGGAGGAGGAGGAGGAGGAGGAGAAACAACCTCAGCTGACCATCTCTCTAGAAAACAAATTGTCTGGAGATGGGTTTGGGGAAGTCTCCTTGTTACTCTGAGGTTTCAGCTGACAACGCAATAAAGAGGAATAAGGTAGGTTGCTTCCTATGTAAGACTGACACTTGATGAGCGGTGGGGATTTTTCCTTTAGAGAGTTACCACTTCATGTTCCCCCCCCCCAAAAAAAAGTATGACATAAACTCACAAAGCCACAGACAATGTGACAACATGGCATGAGTCAGTGGGGGCTACCACCAGATGTGCAATGTCTCTATATAAAGGTTCCATGTGCTGTTGGCAGACATCACAGGCTGAAGATCTTCTCCTCTGATACGGGTCCTTCAGTAAGATCCACAATGAACGGCGCCCTGATCTGCATGGCACTTTTTCTGCCTTACAGCTTGGCTGTCCCGATAGCTCACGACCCTGAAGCACAGAGCGTTGAGGATATGAAGTTTGTAGAGGTATGTGACGCCAACGCTTTTATCGGCTGTATTATACAGTAAATAATAGCTGTCCCGCCACTATATTGTAGGGAAGGCTTTATTTTTAATCATGTATTATGTTGCTGTGAAGGATGGATGTAAATATTTGTGGGCAGCACGTGACCTCTTGCTTCTAGGTGTATATCATCTCTTCCAATATAAAGCTGCTGCTCTCTGCTCGTTTGGGAGGAAGGGTGGGATGTAAATTCAATAAATAAATGCATAGTAGACTTTGTCAGTCCCATCCAGGCACTGACCAGGGCCAGACCCACTTAACTGCTGCAAGGCAGCAACAGCAGCTGCCCTCAATCCACAGTCCTAGTCGGAAATTGAGATTTGCAATGGAATTGGTTGCATCCACAAACTTTAATTGAAAAGGATGTGGTGGTCTAATTTGTCCAAACTACAGCCAACCTAGAAGTGACTGCAGCAGCCATGCATCTACATATGCATGTTTATAGTGGGGGTCTGATCCTGCCATGATCATCATCATTACATTATTCGAACAAATAGGCCTTTTTTGCAGAGTTTGGACCAAAGTGGCAGGGGCAACAGAGCACAGAAGAGTTAAGCAGGGGAAGGAAGTTCAGCTCCTCTCACTGATAAGTCCCTTTTCATGTTGAAATGGGACTCCTCTCTCCACCCCACCCACCCCCAGTTTATATGCAAACGAGACAAACACATTAATCAAACATGGTGATCACAACTGGATTGCTGCAATGTTCTTAAAGGCGACCAGGAAGCTGCAGCTGGTGAATAATGCTGCAGTCTGGTTGCTGTACAGTATCCCAAGGCAGAGCCATGTAATACCCAGCAGTGACTGGTGCCCATTAAGGCTGGTAGGGCACAAGACCAACACTGGGGGGGAGCCAGAGCCAATGGCAGGCAGAGCAGCCCCACAGCTGGTTGTAAATAAGGAGGCAGGGGATTGACCAAGGGCAGACTGGGGATTGGTGGGCAGCTCCCCATTTGCCTTAATGGGACAACATCCTTCTGATAATACCAGTTGCCTTTATGCTACTGGACCTGATCTGAGGGTTTTACTCTGGTGTACAAAACCCCTGAATGTCGTGGACCTTGAATGCTCAGGCTTTAAGATCCATGGCGAAGGGCATTCTGGTGGTACCAGGGATGGGCACTGCCTGTTACAAGGTGATGCGAGGCTGTCCCAATGGTGGGATGCCATCCAACTGGAGGTACCATTGGTCCTCCTTAGTATCATATTTCCATCACCGTTCGAAAGGCGCAGTTTATTGAGATGATTGGTGGAGGCCACTATACAATGTTCTTTATAAAATTGCACCGTATTTATGTTCTTATTGTAGGTAGGATTTTATGTGTTGGTGTGCATATCATCATCATGGGTTAGAGGACCTTCCAGAGAGGGTGTGAAGGGAGGGAGATTGCCAAAAGAAATCACTTCCCACACCTTTCTGCCGATGAAAACCTTTCATTTTCCTGAAGGAAAGGAAGCAACTCAAATGTCTGGCCCAGCTGCCTCCATCACACCATCAGTAAAATGTCATTTGCAAGGTGCAATAAATGCATGATGAAGCGCTCTTAATTTGGATTTCTTGCTTCCTGGTACAGGCTTATCTCGATAAGTACTTCCCATCATCATCATCACATCTTAAAAGTGGCGGTCAAAGCATAGAGGAGAAGCTCAGACAAATGCAGAGTTTCTTTCATTTGACCGTCACTGGGAAAATGAACCAAGAAACGATGGCGACAATGGAGCAGCCTCGGTGTGGAGTCTCAGATATCTCAGAAAAATCTGCAGTAAAATGGGGAAAGACATTGCTGACATACAGGTTAGCCCTGCTAAAGTCTCCTCTCTCTTTCTCTCCCTTTGAAATATCATGTTAAGTTGTGGGTGAACATATCAGACGACACAGCGATTCTTCAAACAGCTCTTGTTTATTCACAGGCCAGGACAGAACTGAACTGAAGGGTTCAGTCAGCCTGCTTATATAGAGCTCCAGTACAACGTTACTGTAACAACTTTCTAAAACTATCCAATCACTGAACGCTACTTTCGATCCCTTATTTGTATAACTATCTACAGTATCCCCCTGCTGGCCCAGGGTGAGAACTTCAGTACATAACATATCAGAAGTGACATTTCCTGGATACTAATATTTTGGTTTTCCCTGTTGCTCACAGGATTAATAACTACACCCCAGATATGCCGAAGTCCAAGGTGGAAGGGGCAATAGCAAAGGCATTCAAGGTGTGGAGCGATGTGACCCCATTGCAGTTCAGGAGAACTTCCAGACCTGCTGATATTGAAATCTGGTTTGCAACTGGTGGTAAGGGATGTTTATATTTATGAACTACCCAAATAAAACATGAACATTTTAAATTTTTTTAACACATAGAGTGAGTGGGGCCTTTTCTGGAGCATTACTCGGGAACAGTCACCAGAAAATCGCCTCTGAGTTAACCATGGGGGGGGGGGAGAGATGCTTTCACTGATCAAATTCTAAGTAGCCTTCTTTGTCCATAAACAGGGGCAAATATGTTTTGCAATGGTACTCCCTGCCTCTACTAGGGCTAATACTTTAAAAATGCTTGCTGCACCATTCAGACCTAAGCTGATTGTTTCAGCCTGAGGCATGGTCGAGCCGGCCCTATCCTTAACATTAGTGCTCTCTGGACCTGTCAGTCCTTATGAAAGGAAGTAAGCCCTAACTAGCTCAGTTAGGAGGGATGCGGGTGGCGCTGTGGTCTAAACCACTGAGCCTAGGGCTTGCCGATCAGAAGGTCGGTGGTTCAAATCCCAGGGAGGGGGTGAGCTCCCGTTGCTCGGTCCCTGCTCCTGCCAACCTAGCAGTTTGAAAGCACGTCAAAGTGCAAGTAGATAAATAGGTACCGCTCTGGCGGGAAGGTAAACAGCATTTCCGTGCGCTGCTCTGGTTTGCCAGAAGTGCTGGCCACATGACCCAGAAGCTGTCTGCAGACAAACGCCGGCTCCCTTGGCCAGTAAAGTGAGATGAGCGCTGCTACCCCAGAGTCGCCCACGACTGGGCTTAATGGTCAGGGGTCCCTTTAGCTCAGTTAGAGACAGTATAGTTCTGTTTAAAAAGGAAGTGGGTTGGTGAGGGGCAAAATATATATATCCCAAAACCGCCACCCCAAAAAGCAACTACCACCACCTAGACCTGTGACCGTCCCAATGTTGTGGGACTCCAACACCCATCAGTCCTGTCCAGCAGCAGTATCAGTGATCAGGGATGGCAGCAGTTGCTTTCCAATGACATCTGGAGGACATGTTGACTTCTCCCCAGTCTAGTCCTGTCACTCCCTTTACTCAGGCGTTCCTAATTCTTTAGAAACATGAGTTGTGGAAGCACAACGAACAGTGCATTTCATCCAAAGGTTTAATCACTGCTGCCACTGCTGCCACTGATATGGAGCGCCTGCAGACAGCCTTTTTCATGTGCGCTCATGATTCTATTTGTGTGGTCACACCTGAGTCTGCTTTCAAGACTGTTTGTACCTGAAAAAGTTTTGAGTTGGTGGTTCTGCTTTCTTTCCTGCCATGGCATACTCCATAACTTCCTTTTCATACTACAAATGTTTGGTTCTGCTTTTGTTGTGCTAGAGCCCCTCTGGACAACCATAAGGTGCTAGGCAGCATCTCAGGTCCTCCTAGTGGTGCAGCAATAAAACTGCTAGCATATTTGCAAAGCTAAGCAGGGTCCAGTATAGTTTCAACTAATAAAGCTGAATGAATCCACCGCTGATGCCTTGCTATTGTGCCAAGAACATGCTGCAGAATACACCTACAATGAAATACCAATCAGGAGGGGAACCATATGGTGTCCATACATGGCCATTTGGAGAGCCAAATACCCCCAGGGTGATTGGGGCTACATGAGCAGGCGGGAAATGTCAGTGTATTGTGACTGCTAACCTAACTGCAAGTTTTGCGCTGACAGTAGCTGTTACTTCCTTTCAAATGCAGCCCATGGCGACGGTTCTCCTTTTGATGGAAGAGGAGGGACGTTGGCTCATGCCTATTTTCCTGGACGAGGCATAGGGGGAGATGCTCATTTTGATGACAGCGAGCGCTTTTCGGAATTCAACAGAGGTAAGCGATTTCCTGCTGAGCGTTTCTGTTGGTTGGTTGGTTTCGTTTCTGTTCCGTCTTTCCCAACCCCCAGTGTAACAAGGCAGCTTGAAAGCATAAGCAACAACCAAATCGTTATAAAATAAACCTTATGGAGATAAAAGCACAGCAATGGCAAAATATTAGGCGAAGCAACAAAAGTCAGTTGAGAAAAGTTTTAACCTGAAAATGCCTGCTGGAATAATACCATTTTCACTGCTTGTCCAAAAGTGAGCAGTGATGGGGTCAGGCATGCCCCTCTAGGGAGGGTGTTCCAAGTTCTAGGTGGCCCTAGGGATGATTCAGAAAACCATTATCTGTGAATTCTGATATGAGGATCAGAACCAACAACTCAATCCTAGTCATAGCTACCCCAGAAGTAAGTTCCATTGAACTGAATGGGGCTCCCTCCTGGTTGGCCACCGTGAGAACAGGATACTAGATTAAATGAGGTTTTGGGGTTGATCCAACAGGCTATTATTATGTCCCTATGGCAGTTTTCTATGTGCAATATTTTCATTTTTCAACATGTGCCATGGGGAATGTGTCTGTGGGCTGGAGGTGGACACATGCCACCATATATCCCCTTGGAATACGTACTCGACACTCATCTTACTCCCTTCCCTGTTTTTCTTCTTCTGTCTTTTAGAGATCAACCTATTCCTTGTTGCTGCACATGAATTTGGCCATTCCTTGGGACTGAGCCATTCGAATGTCCGTGGTTCTTTGATGTTCCCTTCCTATTCCTTTGTGAACCCAAAGAACTTCAACCTCCCAAACAACGACAGGCAAAGGATTCAGAGATTATACGGTAAGTTCCCTGTGAATAATCTTGTTTCCCACAATTAATTCCATATTAATCAGACTCCCCTCCCAACCTTATAACCTCAAGCTAATTTCAGTGGCTCTCATCAAGCAAAGGAGATCTATGCAAAGCTGTAAGGATATGTAAGAATACGGATCTTCTTTTTGGTCCATGGAAATTGACCATCATCTAACTTTCCATTGTTGCATATAGTGCGCACCATGCAATAATGTATTGGCTGGAGAGCATGACTGGCTAGCACATTATCATTGGAAGAGGCACTAATCCCACTTGCTCATGTTGGGCCACTTAGTCTCCACCCACAGCATTCAACCCGGACACTGAGGTCCTCCTCCGAGGGCCTTCTGGCAGTTCCCTCCCTGTGAGAAGTGAGGTTACAGGGAACCAGGCAGAGGGCCTTCTCGGTAGTGGCGCCCGCCTTGTGGAACGCCCTCCCACCAGATGTCAAAGAAATAAACAACTATCTGACTTTTAGAAAGAATCTGAAGGCAGCCCTGTTTCGGGAAGTTTTTAATGTTTGAGGTTTTATTGTGTTTTTAATATTCTGTTGGGAGCCACCCAGAATATTAATAAAATTAATTAATTTATTAATAATAATGGAAATAGTAGTAGTAGTAGTAGTAGTAGTATACTTACTGGTACCACACACCACAAAACTGAATACAGGGTAAAAGGGAAATTTTTCATACTGCGTACAGTCTTATGGCTGTGTCCACAAGACTTAAAACCAAACGTAAAATATAGTAAGTCTGCAATCCTATACATCTATACAGCCCCACTGATATGTATGAGAAATAAGGGTGGAAACCTATATTTCCTTACTGAGCAAATTTTGTCTGAAGATACTTGTGTAGATATTGGTAGTATTTCCTTGGATATTTTAACTTAATTGCATAATTTATTTATTGTCTCTTAAATATCCTTATTTTTCTTCCTCAGGACTGCCAAAGTGAAACCCTCAAAGCATCACGGATAAAATTCATCTTGTATCTTTAAGCATCTTTGGCAACCCTAACAAGAAGTAGCACTAGGGCCAACTTAGAGACATTTATGTTTACGATATATTCACATATAGGGGAATTTCTTCACTCTAGTCTCTATTCCCCTTTTCCAAGGCTTCCCTTTACAAAGGAGAAAAAGTCCTAAAATCTGCAATACTTAATTAGGTGATGAAGCTTTGAACTTTCATTTTCTGTCTGGTTATTTATCTATGTATTCGCTTGCAAAGGAAGACTCCGGGTTATGGTTGCTTCTCCTGATATCATTGTCTTACCTTTTGCAAAGAAAACATTATGCTGTGTGTCTCAGGCCTGATCAACTTTGACACACACAGCAAGGCTGTTTTTTTAAAGTTCTCTGTTCAGTTCCACCCACAAACTGGGTTGTAACGGATGAACCAATTACGTGTTTCAACACCATGAACTATTTCCACCTTGTTTAGTTCACATTTGTTTTAGGGCAGGAAAGCCCTTTTTAATAATAAAGCAAAATATCTTAAATTTGTGCTATTTATTTACATAATTTTTTTCTACGGAAATTTCTACCTCACTATTCAAGGCACAGCTTACAAAACAGAACTAAAGCAGAGGGCCAGAGTTCCTTCTGGAGAACCTTCCAAGGGCCACATTCCAGTGGTGGGCAGGGCCAGAGCTAACAGTGGGCGGAGCAATGAATGTAGACTTTATTGGGCTCGTTTCATCACACTTTATCCTCCATAAGCAAGAGGCATTATTGGAGTTTAAGGACGTATTCCAGTTATGTAAAACCATTTGGCCCAATGAGGAGCAAAGACTGGAGAAAGTTTCACAGGCCAGACCGAGAGGCCTGGAGACCCACATTCTGCCCTCTGGCCAGTGGTTGCCCAGCCACTGTGAAGACCTTTTACCAATAATTGTTGGGGTGCGTCCTGGGAGACAGGGGCAATTGGCAGCCCCAGCTGGCTCCAGCCCACCGGCCGGCAGCTGGGCAAACTCCGCTTCTCGGAACAGCATCAAAACTGTGACTCAAGCCTCAGAAACCTTTAGAGACTGAGCACGCAAACCTGCAGAGATAAGAACTCTTTGCAACGGAAAGGCAGACAGAGGCATATGTAAGCATATTTACAAGCATTTTATTCAGCATCAGGACAAAGGAAAAACATGTCTGCTCCCCTTCGTGTCCAAGCAAAAGCACGAAGCACAAAGCAAAAGCAATACACAAACAGAAGTTCCCAGCAAGCTATGCTGGAATGTAAGCAGACATGTGACATACAACAGCTCCACACATCTGTTTAGGTGGAACGGAACATCATAATCCTAACAATAACTTCCAACACCTTCAAAGATGAAGGGACTCAAAGAGGGAGCTCTGCTGAAAACCTTAGTGTTTTTTGCTACCTGTCAGGGACTGGGCAGAGGAGGAATGGTGGAGACTGCCTCTCTATCCTGACCCTTCCAAGGAGGAGGAAAAGGAAGACAGTGTAGATTTACAACAGTGGTTTAAGGGAGGTTGCAGCTTAGAGGCAGATGAGGGGGGAAGTTGGGAAATCATGGGAGATCCAGAGCAACACCCGGCTGACACGTTATCATTAGATGGTATTCTAGACCCTCCATCTCCCAGAACCAAGCGAGCCTTAAAAGTAGGAGAGCAAGGAGCTCAAAGACAGAGGGCACTTAGTGGCACCCGTAGAAGTGATGAATGAGGAAGTGGGAGAGATGGGGGGTGGAGATTCACTCGGAACAACGCCATTATCCAAGAGGCTGGGTTCTATAGCCTGCCTCTGTAAAGATCGAAATAAAAAAGGACTGTAAAAAACTTTTCCTTGTCTTTATACAGTGGACGCTCGGGTTGCAAACGTGATCCGTGCGGGATACACGTTCGCAACCCGCAGCGTTCACAACCCACATCTGTGAGTCTGCGCATGCGCAGGTTGCGATTTGGCCTTCTGCGCATGCGCAAAACGTGATTTAGCACTTCTGCTAAATTATAAGTGATAAGGGTTAATGTGGTTCCTGCTGCTTTTTTGGGAAAACAAAACCCTCAGATGCAATGAAATTAATGAGCTGTTACTGCATTCTGATCATAAAGTCACCCAGGGAATATTTCTATCCATGCAAGAAAATTGCAATATACTACACCTCTATTTCACCTGTTTACTACTTTTGAAAGACAGATTATACAACGACTACAAATACTTCCAGCCTCAAAGGCAACATGCCGCAGCTGGGATTGACCAATAGGGACAGTGCTTGTTGCACATGGGTACTGCTTGTGAACTTTCCATTAGGTTAGGGCATCTAGTTGGCCAATAGACTAAATGGGCAGAACCTTTGACCTGAGCCAGCAGAGATCTTCCTGTGTTCTTATATAGCCGCCTGCCGTAACGTTGTGCAATGTCCAGAGCGAAGGGGTCATCTGAGAGCCAGCCAAGACCAAGAACAAACATCTTCTTTCCTTCAGGCAAGGCACCACAACTTCCTGGATAAACCTCAAAGCCTTATGTTTGCTTGCAGACAGAACAATGGGCAGCCACCAAGATCTGGTGTGAAGCATTAAGCACGAAATAAGAGTGCGGATCATTTTCATCTGAGATCAAGGAAATGTGCTAATGCCTAATAGTTAATGCAAGAGCAAATATGGTGGATACAGACTGTGCTGGTTATAAACAGGAAGGGCAAGGCAGGAACCATTATTATTATTATTATTATTATTATTATTATTATTATTATTATTATTATTATTATTATTTCTGATTCATCAGTATTTACACAGGGCATCCCACTAGGGGCTAGGCATCAGAGTCCAGTGCAGTATAGCCTAGGGCCTCCCCCAAAATCATAGAATTCTAGAGTTGGAAGGGACCACGAGGGTCATCTAATCCAACCCCCTGCAATCCTGGAGTCTTTTTGCCCAATGTGGGTATTGACCCTTGAGATTAAGAGTCTCATGCTCTGCCGACTGAGCTATTCCGAATGACCATCCAGAGAGTAGCAAATGATGGGGGAAGCAACAAAGAGGTCAGAAATCATCACCAGAGTCAGCCTGGGCATGCCAGCACCCAGATACACCAATGCTGGTTGCCGCAACATCCTTCTTTTAAAAACAAATGTTATGTTCAGGTGGCAGCCAGCTAGGTGTGTTCATAGTTGCAGGTACTCACTTTATTATCTTCGCTTAGATAATATAAAATCATTTTCTATCAGAAGGTGGTGCTTTATCTCAAATCAATGTGGGCAACAGAAGCACAATCAATTTTCAGGTCAAGATGGTGCCGTGATTTAAGCTACAGTGGCTCATGGTTGGAGATAGGGCAGAAGAAGAGGCGGTGGTGTTCTCCTGATAGATAGCAGTGAAGAAAGGCCTGTTTTGGTGGCACCAGTCCAGAATTCTCCCAACCTTGCTGCCTTGCCTCATCTGTGTCCTGGCAAGCACATTGTGACCAGGAGGATGTCACTGGCCCTGAAGAAGAAGAAGAAGAAGAAGAAGAAGAAGAAGAAGAAGAAGAAGAAGAAGAAGAAGAAGAAGAAGAAGAAGAATTTCTTAGCTTTCTTAGCGAATTTTAGTAGCCATCTTGTTCTCTCATGCTTGTCCTAATATTTGAAATGCCTTTTAGTTTCTCACCGTGCTGGTTCTCTCTCTCTCTCTCTCTCTCTCTCTCTCTCTCTCTCTCTCTGTGTGTGTGTGTGTGTGTGTGTGTGTGTGTGTGTTATTTTAGGGTTGCCAAACATCCGGAATTTCCCAGACATAGCCAGGATTCAGCCATTGGAAACAACGTCCAGGGGAAATCCAGACGTATGGCAACCCATGTCGGAAGTGAAGATTTTGGCAAATTTCATTTTAAGAAAAGCTCAAAAACTTCTTCCTTTTGAGATTTCCCCCCAAAAAAGCTCAACAACTTGTGTCCGGATCTTCACTTTTTGTTTTGAAATATGGCAACCCTAGCTATTTGCTGGCGCAACCGTTTTGCCTGCCATTCTTAGTAGGCTTAATGTTCTTTTTATAGCATTTTAATGCTGTACTAATGCCTCTAGGCCATTTAGAAAAAGGCACAATATAAATGAATGAATGAAGGAATGAATATTCACTCCATATATAACTCAGCTGTAAACCTGTGATCACTTGTTGTTTCCCAGAGTGAACTGCATACTTCTACAACCACCCTAAGATGAAAACCTACACATTCCTGCCTACTCTCATTCCTACACAGAAGCGTTCTTTGTAAATCAGACTTGTCGTTTCCAAAGTGATCATAAGCACATCACATCACTGCTTAGAATGAAATGCCAGAATAATTAGTCATTGTGGTATTTTTAAACAAATTAATTGAAAAAATCAATTTCTTCGCATTGTTGAAAGGTATTCCACAGCATACAAATCAATGGCTGAAACAATGCTACTGTTAATAATTTAAAGTTTAAGCATGAACATTTAACTTTCCCAAAACAAATAAAGCTGAAGGGCACATTGCTGTTCTTTTTGAAGTAACTTAATCCCCAGCACTTCCTTGTGAGGAAAGGATTTTCCAAGTCTCATTCAGACGGTAGGTAATTAAAACAGTCTGGTTCCCACAAGATGGTTCAGAGATTGTTTAGCCACCATTGTTTAGACACTCACCATTTAGCTTTATCTAAATTATGAGTTTACCTTGAGTCAGAATGCCACCGAAGCAGACCAAACGAAACCCTGAAATGTCTAATCTCTATCACTTGCCTTCAACTCTTTAAGGCCTATAGTCCACCACTGAGACTAGGGAAACTGCAACATTGGATCAACTTATAGTGGGGTCCATGGCCCCAGAAAATTCAAAATGCTTAAGAGCCCCTGAAATCAAGGGGATAAGTTAAGTCTCTGCTAAATTAAGCCTCATTATGCTCTCCATAATTCTCTTTCTTTCACTTTTTTAAAAAATAAAAATGGCGGCTGTGGCACTGGTGCATTCCACCATTCACAACCACCAGCTGAAGGTAAATCGTCTACATGGAAAATATTAGGAAATCAGTAGCATCTGTGTTTAATTTCCAGAAAGACAAATGATGAAGATATAGACAAACCCCTCTAATGTATAATTAAGAACATAAGAAGAGCTCTCTCTGTCTTTTTCTGTTCCAGAGGTATCGTAAGAAGTACTAAGGCATCGACTTGGTCTTTGCAGAAATCATGATGCTAGATCAATCGTTGATCTGATCTAGTAGGGATCTTCTGAGGCTCTTGTGTGCTTTAAGTCCAGTGCTTTTAGGTCCCTCTCAAAGAATATTTAAAGGGGGTCTTGTGGAAAAGAAGATGAGCATGTCCCAAATATGACAGCAGCAGCAATAGTAGTAAGAAGAAGCTGTAGCCATTTTCACGGTGAGTGTGTCCCAGATAGAAAGGCAACAATAAGAATACAAGCATCCAATTTAATTGTGAGCACTGCATGGAAAGTGCAATGGAAAGTGCACAACTCATTTGGAAAACTAATAGAAATTGTTTGGCAAAAAAAAAGGAAGTAGCACAACTCAAGGGACACCCCTCTCCTTGGCACTAAAGCTGACATATACAGTAAGGCTACCAGTGGTTGCTAGCTATGAGGGCTCCACTGTCGGAGGCAATGGGCCTCTGAAAACCACAGGAGGAGAGAGTACAGTGGTACTTCGGGTTACAGACGCTTCAGGTTACAGACTCCGCTAACCCAGAAATAGTACCTCGGGTTAAGAACTTTGCTTCAGGATGAGAACAGAAATTGTGTGGTGGCAGTGGGAGGTCCCATTAGCTGAAGTGGTACCTCAGGTCAAGAACAGTTTCAGGTTAAGAACGGACCCCCAGAACGAATTAAGTTATTAACCCGAGGTACCACTGTATACCTGAAAGAGCATCTTCACCCCCATCGTTTTGCCTGGACACCGAGGTCCCGCGCCGAGGGCCTTCTGGCGGTTCCCTCATTGTGAGAAGTGAGGTTACAGGGAACCAGACAGAGGGCCTTCTCGGTAGTGGTGCCTGCCCTGTGGAACGCCCTCCCACCAGATGTCAACGAAATAAACAACTACCTGACTTTTAGAAGACATCTGAAGGTAGCCCTGTTTAGAGAAGTTTTTAATGTTTTAATGTTTGATCGTAATGTTTTAGCGTGTTTTTAAAGTTCTGTTGGGAGCCGCCCAGAGTGACTGGGGAAATGCAGCCAGATGGGCTGGGTATAATTAATTAATTAATAAATTAATTAATTAGTGTCATTGAGCTCATGTCCTTCTTGTAAACATCCCAAAGGCATCTAGCTGGCCACTGTGAGAACAGAATAGTGGACAAAATGGGCCTTTGGCCTGTTCTTGTGCTCTGGGAGGAAGCACGTTACAACGACCATTTCAGCCAGCCTCTTCTAGATTTCCAGTGGTTCGACTGACAGCGGATCCTCAGACGGAACCCCTTCGACAGAAACCTTTCCGAAAGCGCAGAATTCTAACCACACAGCCTAAGCTGTGGACGAGTCACCTGCTTTGCAGTGCTCCACCTGGAAAGCTAGACAAGGCAGAAGACAATGTCGCAATGCGTCTCAGCGGCAAACAAAGAAGATTGGGCAAGCCAAAGAGGGTGGGGTCGTACAGTAGATGCTTTAGGTGGATTTGGAAGAGCCAACTTCCCTATGTCCTGTGGTTTTAGAGAGTGAAAGGAAAGATGGGATGGGGACAAAGCGAAATGACATCAGTGGAAATGTCAACAACGAGGAGGAGGGGAGGAAAGACATGCCTTTAATGTTTCCTCGTAATCATTTTGGAGTTGTGACATTTGACCATCCAGAGCCATTCACACACAAAAAGCAGGCGAGCGCCATAAAGTGAGTCACCTGGATTTTTACAACATGCCACACTGGTCAGGCATATATAAGCTTGCCCATTTGGGCTCCAAGATGCGATACACCAAAGGCTTTCTTCTTTTGGTGCAGGCAACCTTTCAGCAACCTCCACTATGAGGCATGTGATGCTCCTGTGGGCTGTGATGCTGCTGCCTTGCAGCTCCACCTTTCCAGTTCAGAATCCGGCATTGAAAATCAAGGATCTGAAATTCATTGAGGTATGTAGCCATCACAGTATTAACAGATAATGCCATAGAACGATAGAGAAAGGGCCCTGCTGCTGTTGTGTGGAGTAGGGAGATGGGCAAATCTGTCAATTTAGGTTTCTCATTTTTCCTATCTTAAATCTGGTTCTCCACATTTCCACATAGGTTTGCAAATTTTCAAGTCTTCACGGAGATTCATCAGCATGTTACTGCTGATTTCTCCTAATGTATACATTAAAAATAATAATACAGTGGTACCTCGGGTTACAGACGCTTCAGGTTACAGACTCCGCTAACCCAGAAATAGTACCTCGGGTTAAGAACTTTGCTTCAGGATGAGAACAGAAATCGTGCTCCGACGGTGCAACAGCAGCAGGAAGCCCTATTAGCTAAAGTGGTCTTCAAGTTAAGAACAGTTTCAAGTTAAGAACGGACCTTCGGAATGAATTAAGTACTTAACCTGAGGTACCACTGTAATAGTATTGCATGCTAGTCATGAATTTGTAAAGATTTTTTTCCTAATATAATGTCTTTTTGCATAGTCTTTTTACTAATATATACATTTTTGTATTTGACTGAAGAACTGCATTGCAAAATTCAGAGAATAGCAAATTCTATCTTCTCTCTCTCTCTCTCTCTCTCCCGTCATCTAATCTATCACATTTACCGTATTTTTTGCACCATAACACTCACTTTTTTCCTCCTAGAAAGTAAGGGGAAATGTCTGTGCGTGTTATGGAGGGAATGCCTGCGGGTGGCATGCCTATGGATTTTCCTCCTCTAAAAACTGTGCGTGTTATGGTCGGGTGCGTGTTATAGAGTGAAAAATACGGTATATCCCACCTTTTTCTCCAAAGAGCTCAAAGTGGCATACATTGTTCTCCCCCTCCTCATTTAATCCCCACAACAACCCTGTGAGGAAGGTTAGGCTGAGAGGCAGCGACTAACCAAGGTCACCCAGTTATCTACATGGCCGAGGGGGAGATTTAAACCCTAACCTCCCATGTCTTAGTCCACCCTTTCTAGCCACTATATTGCGTGCTGAGGTCCCCCAAAACCCCTACCCCAATAACTCACACATCACACATAATTTTTGTTTAAGGTTTTTGGCATACTTTTGGCCACAACTTTATTTTCATACAAATTGAGAGTGGTTGCTTAGGCATTGGTTATGACTATCTGTCCCCCCCGCCTTGGGGACAGCACTGACTCCCGTGAGTCAGCGTGTGGAGGAACAAGACCAGGGACAGCTGGGACTGCGACACAGACCCTCAGCTATTCCCTGCTTGTTCCTTGGGAACTTACACGGCCCGCACCCTGCTCCAAGGGTTTGGACGAAGGGATGGTAAGCCCCAGAATTCCTTTAACGGAATACCCATCAGCAGCAGCATTGGAGGGGCAGGCACAGCCAATCCATACCCCTCCACCAACCAATTTAACCAATGCCTAACCGCCAACCTTACAAGTTGTGACGATTTGCTAAGCAGTAGGCAAAACCCAAAAGGCACACACTAATCAGCCAATTGGAAAGATTCCTACTGGGCCCCCGCACCAAGGCGAACGACCCCATGACAGGCAGAGCAAGGTCAAGGCGCAAGCCCAAGCAAGGGAGGGCGGGCGGGAGATCCGATGTCCACAGCGAAAGAGAAAGAGAAAGCTGTGGACCTTGCTTAAATAACCACTGATCCCACCCCTAAATTGGCAACATCAAATTTACCCCAGTAACACCATCCTCCAATCTGCTCCAGGCCCCTTGAATCTAATACTGCCTGGCAACCAAGTGGAGTTTTGTTCGGCCCCATCCGCAACACGTGCTCTCTTTTAGTGAGAACACGCTTTGCGTGCTGAGGTCCCCCAAAACCCCTACCCCAATAACTCACACATCACACATAATTTTTGTTTAAGGTTTTTGGCATACTTTTGGCCACAACTTTATTTTCATACAAATTGAGAGTGGTTGCTTAGGCATTGGTTATGACTATCTGTCCCCCCCGCCTTGGGGACAGCACTGACTCCCGTGAGTCAGCGTGTGGAGGAACAAGACCAGGGACAGCTGGGACTGCGACACAGACCCTCAGCTATTCCCTGCTTGTTCCTTGGGAACTTACACGGCCCGCACCCTGCTCCAAGGGTTTGGACGAAGGGATGGTAAGCCCCAGAATTCCTTTAACGGAATACCCATCAGCAGCAGCATTGGAGGGGCAGGCACAGCCAATCCATACCCCTCCACCAACCAATTTAACCAATGCCTAACCGCCACAGAGCCTTAGCTCACCGCCAAACCACTCACAAATGCAACCCTTCCTTCAAACCCAAAGCAACCATAGCCAACCAGGTGTCGTTCCCTATAGGGGAAATATTCACCCTAAAGCTGGCAGCAGCCTTGAAGGTAATCACAGGGTGCAAAATCATGGAACCACCTGAAGCAAAGCCTACTTTACTTTATTATTTTTATTTTATTTTATTATTATTTTATTTTATTTTATTTTACACTTCCTTATTAACATGCTTCCCGGCCTCTTTGGTGGTAGTTTGTCTAGGCACTGGTTCCTGACTAGCTGCACCTGACCTCAGCAGGGCAGCACTGACGACTGGGCCCCACCATATCGTCAGTACCAGCAACATTGTGGGGGAGCAATGAATCCCAAGGCAATCGCATCCCGCCAGGTGTCGTTCCCCATAGGGGAAAGATGCACCCCCCATCTGCCCCAAAGAGGGGAACAGTCTTGAAGAAAATAGCAGGGTGCAATATCACAGAACCACCTAAAGCAAGGACCTATTTTATTTTATTTGTTATTTTATTTTATATGTTATTTATTTGATTTGATTTACTTTATTTATTTTATTTTCCACCGCCATATTAACATGCTTTCTGGCCTGCTCGGTGGTAGTTTGTCTAGGCATTGGTTCCCGACTAGCTGCACCTGACCTCAGCAGGGCAGCACTGACGACTAGGCCCCACCATATCGTCAGTACAAGTAAACAGCGTGGGGGAGCAATGAACCAGGATCAGACTCAAGCTCACCCCAAATGCTCCCAGGGACTCTTGCGTGGCCCTACCCCTCGAAAGGGGTTGACAAAGCATGGCAAATCCTTGGTTTCCTGTAATGGAATATCTTTGCGCATTGGAGGGGACAGGTGCTCCAACCCCCCCTCCAGACCACCTTGAACCAATGCCTTAAATTATTTTGAGTCCAGGGAGAGCTGCCATCAACTCAATCCAAGCCCTCTTGCATGCAGGAATGCAAACTTATGCTGGAGGAAGACAGCAAATCATTCTTGCCCAGCTGTACCACCAGCCCTGCGGGAGGACCTGCACAGGTCACACTCAACCGCACCAAAGGAAGGACCTCCTCCCAAAGCATTCCCCATCTGGACATCCAGTATATGTCCACATGGGCAGGAAGACTGAGATGGCGCCCCAGTCCAGACTTGTCAGCGCGCTTGCCAGCCCAGTGTACAATGCTGTGGCCCAAATGTGCACCGCTGCTCCTATGAGAAAAGGAAATAACAGACAAGCATCAGCACAGACATCATTGTGACACTTCCTGATATAACCCTTGTCAGCGTCAGACTTCCAATGACCCATAATTACAATCCTGTCTACAGACAGGCCCCCAGTGTGCAGCCGTTGCAGCAGCCCTATTCGGAAGGAATGAGGCGTGTTCAGTGGTAGGCAAGCCGCAGGCCGTAATAACTGGTGCACGGCGTAAGCACATTAATGCCTGGCTAACGGGAACCCATGTTCATGCACTAGGAGTGGGCCAGCCCCCAGGGGAATGAAAAGCCAATTTTTTCTGGTATCCATAACCGTGCAAGGGCCCTCCTCATGTGTAATGGGAAGCCTGATTGTGGCACTCCTGCCCACTAAGTCTGTTTTAGAGTTCCCAACTCTAATGACAAGCTCCAAAGCAGATAAGGAAAAGTCCTGAAGCAATAAGCCTCCAGACTCTCAGCCCTGTGCTGGCTCCAACAACCATTTCCCCAACCCTCAGTGCCCAAAATGCAATGGAATACTGAAAGGAGTCTCGCCTTGATCTTTTACCAGCAGAAAAGTTTTAACTTGTTGCAGATCCTGCATAGGTAAAATTGACCGACTTCCTGCCCACTGTCCTATGAGGTTGGAGCCTATTCCAACCTTCCAAGGCCCTGCACATTACAAACTTTATGCAAGGGTCTCTGAAAAATAAAGCTTCAGTATAACAGACATTGCAGCGGACTGAATTCTTATAGTTATAACAGGACGCCCAATCTGCGGCAGGTGGACCAAATACTGCAGGATCTGCTCAGAGGATGGGGGCCAGTTCATCTGAATGGCCGAGGACTGCCAGCTTAAGGCTAAGAAATCCATCCAGGCCTTCCCATAAGAGCTAAAAGCAGAAGGGGAAATGGAAGCTGCTGCTCTCTGTAATTACTAATTGTTGTCAAAATGCCACAGGTGGTCTGGAAAGGTCTGGCAATAGCTGAGTCTGGAGCCCAGGATCTGAAGCGCTCCATCTGAAAATGGGATAGAGTGTCAGAGACATCATTAGAGGATCCCGTAATCAGGAGAGCAGAAAGCACAATATTAAACCTTAAGCGGTGCAGCTCAAAAGCATGAGCGGAGGGGCGGAGACTCTGCTGGAGCGTGAGAACTGTTTAGCCAAGACGCTCACCACTACCTGGTTATCAGACCAAAAGCAGATCCGATGGTCACTGAACTCCTCGGGCCACATGTGAACTGCTACTACAATGGGGAAAACTCAAAAGTTAGGTCACATGATTGCCTCACCATACCGGGCTTGAGGCCATGGCTTTGCACACCAGCAGCCCCTGAAATAAAAAACCAAAGGGCAAAGATCCAGCAGCATCAGCATGAACCTGAAAAATCCCTGTGCAAGTATCCTGCCATGGCCAACTACTATTGCATACATATAGGAATTGCAACCGTTGCATGAGATCCCATTGCATGAGAAAGGTAAGGGGACCTCAGGCCGCAGGCAGCCTGGCCTAGTGGAAGGGAAGGGGCGGCCTGGGGCAACCACTCTGCATGCAAGATTAATTAAGTGACCCAGCAAGATCGGATCTGATGAAGCATCACTTGCTACAGAGGAAGTATTACAAAATAACTTCCTTCAAGGCAGGCAGCTTCTCCATAGGCAAGTGGTATGTTTTAGCAACGATATCCAACTGGATCCCTAAATAAAATGGGAATATGGGCAAGTATTGAGGTATTGCTTGCCAGCTTCCAGCCCCGCTTGGGCAGGGGGCATCTTGTGCTGCCATCATAATACGTAAATTTACAGGGCCGACGCTGGCCAGAACCGCTAAAAAAGTCCCGACAAAACTGCCGCCGAGCCAGCTTCCTTTTCAGACACACACTGTGCAATGCAAAAACACACTCCGTGCAGTGCTCACACAATCCATGCAATGCAACTATACTCCGTGCGATGCAGCTACACACTCCGTTCAATGCAACTACACACTCAGTGCAAAAACGCACTCTGTGCAATGCAAAAACGCACTCCATGCAATGCAACTACCCTCCATGCAATGCAACTACCCACTCTGTGCAATGCAACTACACACTCCGTGCAATGCAACTACACACTCCATGCAATGCAACTACACACTTCATGCAATGCAACTACACACTCCGTTCAATGCAACTACACACTCCGTGCAATGCAAAAACGCACTCCGTGCAATGCAACTACCCTCCATGCAATGCAACTACACACTCCGTGCACTGCACACACCCTCTGTTCAATGCAACTACACACTCCGTGCAATGCACTCTCTGTGCAATGCAAAACAAAAAACAAAAACCAAACCACACACACTCTGTGCAAATGCCACTACACCCTCTGTGCAATGCACACACACTCTGTGCAATGCACACACACTCTGTGCAATGCACACACACCCTCTGTGCAATGCACTCACACCCTCTGTGCAATGCGCACAACCTCTGTGCAATGCAAATGCAAATCTCTCACGCAATGCAATGCAAATGCAGCCCGTGCAGCGCTGTGCCCTGCAACGCACAGAGCAAACTGCAGTGCGGGCACACAAAGGTGCTTTCTCCCGCTTGCATATTGCAAACGTGGCGCCTGTTACATCCCTCGCAGTGAGGGAACCACCAAAAGGCCCTCGACACTGGACCTAAGTGTCCAGGTAGAGCAATGGGGGAGCATGCAGCTGTCCCATATAGGGACCAATCCTGCAACCTAGGCATTACCGGCACTATGCGCTGACCAGCTGAGCTATCCAGGATGATCCCTAAAGACCCGGGACAGCCTCACCCTGACCCCTGTAGAGGTCCAAGGTGATGTCTGAATCATGATCCCTGCTCCTCTTTGCCCTCCTCCTGGATTGCAGCCTTCGAAGATGCTTCCTTCTGGAAGAAGACACCTGGGGCGTCCACAAGTCATCCCCTGCAGGAGAGGCAAGCTCTTGAGGCATTTGCAAAAGCCCAGTCATAGTCCGCAAAAACTAAACAATGTAAGGAACTGGTGAAACCAATGCTTCATGGACCACATGGGGACACTATTCAGGCCGGAAACGCTTCCAGGCCATCGAATTCTAGGGCAAAGCCCTAGGATCACCTGCCAGGCCAGGCATAAATGTTTCCAGTGAAATAGCAGAGTTGAGGCAGCCCACAGCTTGTCCAGGTACCCCTGCTTGCCCTTTTAGAGGGAAGCACCCCTTCAAGAAACCCAAAGTTCTTTTATCACAAATGGGCCGAACTACCCAGCAACAGAATAGCCCAAAAGGAGCAGTTTGTTTTGTTTTGTTATAACAATGGCTAAGAGGGGGATATGAACCCTGTCTCCCAGGTCCTAGTCCTACACTTTAGCCACTAAATCACAATGGCTCGCCTCTAAAATGGCAGTCGCCACTATCAGGGCAAAACAAACTTAAAGAAAATAAACTTGTTCAGAAACAGCATAGTTCAAGAGCATATACAGAGTGCTCATAGTCATTGGAGGCACTGAGAGCCTCTGCCGCCCTCTGACTGCCTCAGATATACATTAGCAGCAACTGAGCCTGGAAGCAGGTACATTCTTATAGAGAGGTCAGAGACTTAACAATTAACTGCTACCTGTAGCATACTTAGGCTCGGAAGTTATGCCCAGGCCGAATAGGGCTCCATGCCTCTGTTCTTGAGAATCTTAGTCTCATAGCAATATTAAAGGAACTCAAAATAGTGCTCCCGCCCAAGGCTAGATTAAAATTTGGCCAACAGCGCTGCACACACACAAATAAAGCCAACCTTCGGGGGTGCTATAAACGAAAGTGATTCCAGCTAAGCTGGGAACAGCCCTGACTAGCCCCACAATTTACAACAGGAGAAATGGGGGAAACCTTTTTGCGAAAGAAAGGCAAGCCACAGATACAGGGAGAATCTTCCCACAGGGCAGGGTAAGGGGTGGGGTGGGAAATTGAACAGGAAAAAGGGGAATTAAATTATTTAAGGGACTAAAGAGGATTAAAAGAAGGGGGAATTAAAGAAATGTAACCAGACAATGAGAAGTTTGCATCACTGTCCTCCAGACAGTCCAAGTGCTCCATGTGATCCGATGTCCACAGCGAAAGAGAAAGAGAAAGCTGTGGACCTTGCTTAAATAACCACTGATCCCACCCCTAAATTGGCAACATCAAATTTACCCCAGTAACACCATCCTCCAATCTGCTCCAGGCCCCTTGAATCTAATACTGCCTGGCAACCAAGTGGAGTTTTGTTCGGCCCCATCCGCAACACGTGCTCTCTTTTAGTGAGAACACGCTATACACTGGTTCTCATAGCTGGGTTTTGGGTCGCATATTGTTTGGGAAACTGTGAATTAGGTAGATTCGCCTTTAAATGCAAAGTGAATTGAATTTCTCTTCCATCCCTAATTTTGAGGAACGTTTTCATTACTGGACTTCTTTTCTATGGCTTCTGTACACAGAATGCAACAAATGGTTTCTCTCTGTTCTGTGCTTTTTTCGAAAATCACTGCAGGTGCTTTTTTTAGGCAATAGATGGAGGAGGGTGATTGGAATGCAGATTAGACTTAAAAATAAATGCCAGCGAGAGAACTGGCATGTTCAGAGGATAAACAATGAGCAAGCAATGAGCCAGAATGGGGAGAAGTTGGGAGAATGCTGTTTGCCTGCTTCCCATAGGCATCTAGCTGGCCGCTGTGAGACCAGGCTCTTCACATGTTCTTAAAGATCCAAACTAAATGGTCCCCCTCCCTTTTTTATTCCAGGCTTACCTGAACAGGTTTTTCCCAGCCGTGAAAAAAGTATTGAAGCATACCCTGGAAGAACAAATCAGACAAATGCAGGAATTCTTTCACTTGAAGGTAACAGGAAAGATCGACACAGAGACTGTGCAGGTAATGGATCAGCCCAGATGTGGCGTGCCAGATGTCTTGGAGTATCGTACTTTCGGAACTGAGAGATGGAATAAAAACTTACTGACTTACAGGTTAGCTGAGCTTCCCCTTTCTGAAAAATGCAAAAAAATAAATAAATTGGCTAAGCACTAATATCGTATTTTCCTCCACTGCTCAAAGGATTAATAACTACACCCCCGATATGACTCGAAGCAAGGTAGACGCGGCCATAGCAAAGGCATTTAAGGTGTGGAGCGATGTGACCCCCCTGCAGTTCAGGAAAACAACAGGATCTGCTGATATTGAAATTTCTTTTGCATATAATGGTAAGGCTGCCTTGGCTGATGTGTTTTGTTCATGTCCATGTCTCATACCTCTTCAGAGAACCTGATATTTATTTATTTTTACAGGGGAAATGCAATTAAAAAAATATCCCCAACCGTTAAAAACTTGCTCAAGCCTTTGAAACTATATATATATTGGGGAAATATCTGAAATTTGGTATGAAGGACCTTCAGAGGAAGGTGTTTCGTAGCTAAGTAGCCGCCGTCAGCTTTGCCTTTATATACGTTCACACTATTTATCTTTCATTTAATTTCATGTCACTTTTAGTTCATATAACACCTTTCTGCATTACTATACACAAGGCACTAGATTCAGGTAGGTAGCCGTGTTGGTCTGACACAGTCAAAATATATTTTAAAATTGTGCAGTAGCATCTTAGAGACCAACTAAGTTTGTTCTTGGTATAAGCTTTCGTGTGTATGCACACTTCTTCAGTGTATAGCACTGTGTATAGCACTGCCAAGAAGCCTCTGCAGATTGCAGTGACCAAGATGGATAGGAGGCAATGCCTTGTTTATGCAGTGTCCCCTTTTAAAACCTTTTATGGGACAAAGAATCATGCCCTAAAGGAGCATGGTGTCAGTCTCCAAACAATCTCCAAGGACAGCCCCATCCTGGGATCATTGCAGGAATCTGTCCTCAAGATGGTCGAGGCCACTCCCCCATGATGCAATCCTACAGCGCTTGGGGGGGTGCATGAACGAAGAAGAGCCACATGGGCAGGGTCAATTGTGCAGCCATTCACACCTGTTTGATGCCCTATAGCTACACTACCAGTGCCGGATTTACATATAAGCTAAACAAGCTATAGCTTAGGGCCCCATTCTCTTGGGGGCCCCAAAAAAAATTAAAGGGGAAAAACTGGATGTACATTTCCAAAATACAGTGGTACCTCTGGTTGCAGATGGGATCCATTCTGGAGTTCCGGTCAGATCCCGAGGTTTCTGCAACCTGAGGACCATTTCTGCACATGCACAGTAGGGCGGTTCATTAAAAACTTTTGGGGGGGGGAATGCCTGCTCCAAAGGTCTTGTCTTACTACAATAGGGATTGTATAGCTATATCTGAAATTTCATGCATACCTTGACCCTGCTCCACTGAATTGAAATTTCAGCCTTCCTGACATAGGAAAACGGCCAAGTAAACAGCTATTTTCATGGAGCAGGGTCAAGATATTAACCGACATGCATGGAATTTCAGATATAGCTATATAATTCCTAGATAAGACCTTTGGAGCAGGCATTTTCCAAAAAAAAGTTTTTTATGAACCGCCCTAATGTGCAGACTGCTTCTGCACAAGCGGTAAAATACTTCCAGGTTTGCCGCACGCGCATCCCGAAGTTTATATAACCAGAGGGTTATGTAAACAGAGGTTCGACTGTATAAGATAAAAAACAAATAAAATAAAACCTACATACAGCAACAGTGTTTTGTGTTGTGTAGGCTCCTGTGATGTACATACTTTGTTATGTGCAAATGGCTTTAGATACCTATTAGGTCCATACATTACCATATAGCATATAAAGATAAAGGTAAAGGTACCCCTGCCCGTACGGGCCAGTCTTGCCAGACTCTAGGGTTGTGCGCTCATCTCACTCTATAGGCCGAGAGCCAGCGCTGTCCGCAGACACTTCCGGGTCACGTGGCCAGCATGACAAGCTGCATCTGGCGAGCCAGCGCAGCACACGGAACGCCGTTTACCTTCCCACTGGCAAGCGGTCCCTATTTATCTACTTGCACCCGAAGGTGCTTTCGAACTGCTAGGTGGGCAGGCGCTGGGACCGAATGACGGGAGCGCACCCCGCCGCGGGGATTCGAACCGCCGACCAAGCGATCGGCAGGTCCTAGGTGCTGAGGTTTTACCCACAGTGACACCCGCGTCCCTGCATATATTCAACACAAAAAAACAGTGACGATTTGCTGTTGACAAAATATAAGCTGGACTTATAAAGGGCCCCATTACCTTCAGCAGCTTAGGGCCTCATCAAACCTAAATCTGGCCCTGTACACTATCATTCTCCGCTGCTACCTAAGTAACAGATCCTGTTGCATCTAAACTCCACCCGTGACAACTGCCCCCAAACGCTGGACCTGCCAGCCACAATTCTTCTCTGTACTGAGTTGCACCAGACTCATTCATACCAATTTCCCGACTGCAGGATGAGGTTGTATGTTACCATCTGCTGACATTCACAGTGGAAGCAGCCATGTGATTCTTTCTCCCCACACTTCTCCTCTGTCAACACCACTGGAGTGACATAGGACAAGGGCATGGGGAAGTGGCTGCCGTGATGTTGATACAGCATGACTAAGCTTTCTAAATTATCTGAGAGTGTCAACAAGCTTGTGGATAGGGATGATCCTGTAGACACCGTGTACTTGGACTTTCGAAAAGCTTTTGCCGAAACCTCCGACAAGCATAGCAGTCGTGGAATAAAAGGGCACATCCTCTTCTAAATCAGTAATTGGTGCAGGGGCAGGAAGTAGAGGCTAAGACTAAATGGACAGTGGTTGGATGTATAAAAAAATGGATCCCAGGATCTGGACAGGACAGGTGTTTTCGAACTTGTTCATAAATGACTTGGAGGTAGGGTTAAGCTATAAGGCAGCCTGGGTTACTGATGTATCCAAATTATACAGGGTGGTATTAGGAACAAAAATGGAGTACAAAGAACTGCAGGGTTATGGCAGGTGGCCATTTTGGAAAACGGCTTCTATAGATTTATGCCAATCTTCACATGATGTCAACCCTTCCCTTCCCCCCATTATATATGATCCAAGTTTAAATTGCCATCAGTAACAACTTTTCTATGGTAATCTATTAGAAAGGCAAGTCTATAGTAGGGGCTAGCTGATTTTACCCATGCTTAGTTGCTTAATGGGCATGATAAACTGTGACTATGTGGACTATTGTTCCATTTCATTTTTTAAAAAATAATAATCCTGTAAATTCCAACTGGATGAACTGTGCTTTTAACATCTATAACTCCACAAGCAAATAAGCCACACACAGCAATCCCAAAAACCAAAAGACTTTTTTGAGATTGGGTGTAGTAAGTCTAAGTTGTTGTTGCTGCTGCTGTTGCTGTTGTTCTTTTTACTGTTTCTTAACTGCAATTAAATGTAATGGCTCTGAGCAGCATACCTAAGCATTATTAAAATACAATATAAATAATAATAATACAATTACATTATAAAACTCATCATCGCAGGGCAACTGAACACAAATAGCGCAGACAGATCTTGAAGTTACAACAAACTCGGAAGTTGCCATAGCTGAATGAGTCTGAGCTAAGGAATAAGGCTGAGAATTCAGAGCCAGGAAGAGTTTGTTGGGGGAGGCTGTCCTTGCAACCTGTGTACTTCAAGACTAATGGATGAGACTGAACTGCTGGTAATACCTCGTTTTCCCTTTCCAACTCAGAGCATGGTGACAACATCCCTTTCGATGGGAGGAGCGGAGTTCTGGCTCATGCTTTTGCCCCTGGGCCAGGCCTTGGTGGAGATGCCCACTTCGATGAGGCCGAACACTGGTCAGAAACCAACAGAGGTAAAAATATATATATATTCAAAATGTGTGATCCGGGTCCCGTTGGGGCATCAATGTGTTGTGCGCAAATACGACCCCTCAAAAACAACAACTCTGCACTGTTTTATATACAATTCATGCATGGAATTCGCTGTCACGCACAGGTAACAGCACCTATAGGTAAATGGGCCCTTAACCATTAGGTCCAGTCATGACCGACTCTGGGGTTGCGGCATTCATCTCGCTTTATTGGCAGAGAGAGCCGGTGTACAGCTTCCAGGTCATGTGGCCAGCACCACTAAGCCGCTTCTGGCGAACCAGAGCAGCGCACAGAAACGCCGTTTACCTTCCTGCCGGAGCGATACCTATTTATCTACTTGTACTTTGACATGCTTTTGAACTGTTAGGTTGGCAGGAGCAGGGACCGAGCAATGGGAGTTCAAACGGGGATTTGAACCGCCGACCTTCTGATCAGCAAGTCCTAGGCTCTGTGGTTTAACCCACAGCTCCACCCGCATCCCTAGAACAGCACCTATTATAGACAGCTAAAGGAGAACTGGGCAAATTCATGGAGGATCAGTCTATCAGTGGCTTCTAGACATGATTCAGAAATCACTGGATAGCAGTTGGCAGGGAGCAACAGGAAAAAGGGGTTTTATTGACTACACTCCCTATCTGTATGCTTTCCAGAAGCACTTGCTAGCAACTGTAGGGAGCAGGGTGAGCCCAGGGGTCATCTAGTCCCACCCCCGCAATGCAGGAATCACATCTAAAGAATCCCTGACAGCAACTTTGACACACGTGGGTCTCCTTCAGTAGCACTGTGCTTATAAAATGCTCTGTGGAATGTCACGCCATACATTTAAAGCACATCCCTTCCCCATCCCCCAAAAGTCCTGAGAATTGCAGTAGGTTCAGAGTGCTGGGATTTGTAGCTCTGTGAAGGGTAAACTACAGCTTCCAAGATTCTTTTGGGGGAGGCTGCTTTAAATGTATGGTGTGTACACAGCCCTAGTCTAGGGGAATGCTGCCTCTCCCAGCATAAGACGCCCAAGTCAGTTCTCCCTTTGACTAATGATAGGACCGGCCCTGCAAATATGCACTGCTCATCTGAGTTGTTTTCTGTGTTTTAGAAGTCAACCTGTTCCTTGTGGCTGCACATGAATTTGGTCATTCTTTGGGGCTTGCTCATTCAAATGTCTATGGCGCTTTGATGTATCCTACCTATTCCTATGTGAACCCAAATAACTTCCGTCTCTCAGATGACGACAGGGACGGAATCCAGAGTTTATACGGTAAATTCACTGTCTAAAGTTCCTTCCCTATGTTAAATTAGTTATAACGAAGTCTGCAATTAGTGTGGTTTCATAGAGAAATTGAAGCCTGATATATATATACACACACACACACACACACACACACACACACATATATATATATATATATATATATATATATATGAATTAATTATGTGACATTGAAAAAATGCAACTATTGATGAGCACAGGAACTGCTCAAGAAATGGAAGGATCAGACAGGAAGAAGTCAAAGCTCAATTTGAGCAAAGATATATGTGATGAAGAAATATTGTTACAAAATAAAAAATAAAAAATTAACAAATATTATATTAAAAAAGAAAGAAATGGAAGGATCCCAAACACAAGTGTTGAATGTTTGCAAAATGCAGTTATTTCAGGAACAGGTTTTACTTTGGAAGTTCATGACTTGTTCTTACTCACTCTAGCAGTAAAATGAATTAACAACCTGGGACAAAAAAGAACCAATCTCCCCGAGTTCAGAAATACTCAAACGAAATCTACGTTTCGTGAAATGATACCTGGAGGGCTCAAAAACTCATTTATAGCCAGTTTTTCCAGCTGAACACACTGGTGATTAGGCTTGCATTTTATTTCATTCAAATGTGGGTCTGTGCAGCAATCAGGGGTGCTACCAAAATGATAAAGGAACAATAACATCAATATAACAATCAATATCCATCCAAATTGCACATGTGAACCCTTCCTGCAAATTTCAAAATACATAAAACGCATAGCAGTTCATTTGACTAATGGCTTGGTGGAACAAAAACCTTCCAGGAGAAATGGACTTGGAAACTAGTAAAGAAGACCAAACACTGGTCAGTAATGGATTGTGTGGTGGGGCAGCTGTGCTCGCCTGACCTCCCGACGGGTTAGTCGCTGCTGCTTACCAGGAAGGAGGGAGCTGAGCAAGGCAGTGGGCAGGTCAGCGCAGCGCAAACACACCAGCAATGCTCTTGCACTGCACCAAACTTTCTGCAACCTTCCCCTCTCCTTCCCAATAAGCCGCAGCAACTCAGCTGTTGGGAGGTCAGGTCAGTGACACCACCCCAACATGCTTTCCACTGTGTTTATATCGCCCATTCCCAGTTAGCAATCTCACAGGACTAACTGAAATTTCCAGATGGCTTTTAAAGGCAGCCTGCACCCTATACAGGGTCCTTGGAGGAGAAGGGCAGGATATAAATTCTATTGTTATTATTTATTTATTTATGTATTTATTTATTGTCCAAAGTTGCTCTAAGAACGTCCTGCTGCTGCAAGAGGGCTAGGATTGGGGAAAAGATGCTCTCACAAAAGAATTAAGGGTCTGCAATCTTATACCCACTCAGCTGAGAGCAAGTCCCACTGAACTCGATGAGACTTCCTTTTCAGTAGACACATACTGAATAAGATTATATCAACCATCTTACATTTGAGATTATCTATATTCTTTATTGAAAAATAAAAAAGTACAAAATTGCAAGTGCACAGCGTAAGATAAGACACAGAAAAGAAGAAACAAGAAAAAGTACCCATGTAAGGAAACATAACAGGGGGGGAAAGATATTGTGTATTTTTATGAATACCCTATTAGGTAAAAGTCTGGTTAACTACAATAACAATTTCCTCCCTTTTTTGTAATGTACACAATGTATGCATTTGAGAGTATCTTGTCCATTGTGATCTATATGGATTTTTAAAAATACCTCTTTCTAAATTTCTATTTAATTTTGTTTATATTGCTTCCACACAGGTAAAAGAAAATGAATCCCCTCTCATGTTCCAGAAGAAACAAAATGTCCATATTTTGCTCTTACATTTCTTTTTTTTAATTGTTATTTTAATGAAGCAAAACTGCAAAATGGGGAAGTGTGAAATCTTTTTTAAAAAATCACTTAAGCTTTGTAAAAATAAAAAAATTCCTTCCAGTAGCACCTTAAAGACCAACTAAGTTAGTTCTTGGTATGAGCTTTCGTGTGCATGCACACTTCTACTACTTAAGCTTTGTAAGTTAAGTATGTATACTGCTTACAGCAGACAGAATATATATGCAAATTTGCAGACCTTTTTCTACCCTAATTTGAAAGATAAGTTCTAAGGGAATTGGTTCCTGCTTCTGATTACCCTAAAAGGCCAATGACTTCTGCTAGACTTAATCCAACCGATTAACTAAATTGTACTCAGAGTAGACTTGTTGACATGAACGTGCCTAAGTTACTCACGCCCGACAATTTCAGTAGGTCTGTGTTGAGTAGACAACTATAGACAACTTCATATTTACAGTGTCTTGTGATTCTGGCATCGACATCCTTGCTCTTTTAATAAATTAAGGAAATAGGTGGAAATTATGCAAATGTGAATGTTACATGATTCTTTCAACAAATTTAATCACTTGTAACTCTGAAAAGAGAATGTGCAAGTGAAATTTTGCTGTTATGTTTCAAAGGAGTGGCTAAGGAACTGTCGGTTAATGTATTGCTCTTTTGGGATCGGAAAAAAAGCTTCAAATAAAGCAGTTTAATTTATAAAAAATGTCTGTAAGCATTTTTAAGTGTTAGTTTGTTATCTGGCACAGGAGCTGGATGTTTGGGGAACAGGAAACTGCCTTATATTGAGTTAGACCATTAGTCTACCTAGGTCAGTATTGTCTACACTGAATTCCAGCAGCTCTCCAGGATTTCAGTCCTACCCAAAAATGCTAGGAATTGAACCTGAGATATTCTGCATGCAAAACAGGTGCTCTGCCACTGAACTACAGCCCTTCTCTCATACATACACACAGTCCAAACTAGGACTTGCCTACTGCCAGGAGTGACCAGCAATAAATCACACTGTGTAAGTGAAGTTAACTCTTTATTAGAAGACACAAAGACAGCTCAGGAGTGCCAGGCCTAAGGAGCACAGCAAGGAGGAGTTGCAGTTTGGATTTGATACCCCACTTTATCACTACCCTAAAGAGTCTCAAAGCGGCTAACAATCTCCTTTCCCTTCCTCCCCCACAACAAACACTCTGCAAGGTAAGTGGGGCTGAGAGACTTCAGAGAAGTGTGACTAGCCCAAGGTCACCCAGCAGCTGCATGTGGAGGAGCGGGGAAGCGAACCCAGTTCACCAGATTATGAGTCCACCACTCTTAACCACTACACCACACTGGGTCTCAATGAGTGCATTCAATTCTGTAATAAACTATAGTTCCCAAGATTCTTTGGGGGAAGTCATGACTTTGGGGGTTTGTTTTGTTTTTAGGATACAATGCATATATATACATATAGTATGCATGTATTGCTATATATACTTGCAGACCTTCAGATGACAAGCAACTAACAGGTCTGAATAACAACAGCAGCAGCATCAACAGAAAATGTCCAGCAAATTTCCCCATTGTTCCCACATCCTGCCTCGTACATCCCCAGCTTCCACTACAAATGTCTCAGTCATCTGGAAGGACTGGTGTGATGCCTTCCAGTACTGACAAACAGAAAATACCAGGAAATTAGTAGATCCACATAGAGCTTTAGGATTTAAGCATTTGGCAGCAGGTCTCTCCCTCTATTTGTCAAGCTGCTGCACTGTACTGCTTTGTGCAGGATGGGAAACTGTTACATAAGGAGTACTATCTTATAGGACAATGCATGTCTGTGCATCGTGGGATTTCACAGGCCAGTACTGTGATGCAATGGAGGAGTTCAGATAACCGCAGGCTAGATGGCCCTGCTTCTCTTTATGTCTGCTTTCTGTCTTACCGGGAACCAAGAACAATACAATTCTAGGTAGCAGCCATGCTTTATGTTTTCAAAAATGGAAACCAGCCATTAGGGATGAGTGAATCTGTCCATTTCAGTTTCCTTCAGTTTCTCATTTTTCAACTCTTACAGTTCTGCTATATTTCAACATCAGTTTGTGATTTATTTTCATTAATATATGCACTTTTATGCATACTTTACTTTGGTATATACATTTTATGCACACCTTACTTGGCTGAATTGCAAAACCTGGAGAAGTGCAAATTTCAGAGGCGTGAATTTCCCATCAGCTGTGTTTCGATTCACGTATTATTTCAGAAGGTATGAATTAGACAGAGCTTCCTTTAAATGAGAACTAGATCAATGACCCTCGGACTCCCTTCCAGCTCTATAATTCTATGAAATGTTTCCCACATCCCTATCATTATTCTTCCACCGCAGAATCCCAGATGCAACCTGCCACCTGCATTGGCTCCCAGTACATTTCCAGGCACAATTCAAAGTGTTGGTGCTGACCTTTAAAGCCATAAATGGCCTGGGCCCAGTATACCTGAAGGAGTGTCTCCACCCCTATCATTCTGCCTGGATGCTGAGGTCCAGCTCCAAGGGCCTTCTGGCAGTTCCCTCATTACGAGAAGCCAAGTTACAGGGAACCAGGCAGAGGGCCTTCTTGGTAGTGGCGCCCGCCCTGTGGAACGCCCTCCCATCAGATGTCAAGGAAATAAACAACTATCTGACATTTAGAAGACATCTGAAGGCAGCCCTGTTTAGGGAAGTTTTTAATATTTGGTGTTTTATCATGTTTTTAATATTCTGTTGGGACCCGCCCAGAGTGACTGGGGAAACACAGCTAGATGGGAGGGGTATAAATATATTATTATTATTATTATTATTATTATTATTATTATTATTATTATTATTAGTCTGAGTATGAGTCTGTAATTTTCATCTTCAGACTGAGTCTAAACGCAAATCCCACGCCTTCAAAATCCAGTCTTATTTATTTTTACCCCCGTCCTCCTCCCACCCCCTAAACTCTTCCTTCCTGAAACAACTTGCCTGATGAAGCATTCTGGAGGACTCGAAAGCTTGCGTGCTCAATTTTGGTCCTGAGAAAAGTACTGCTCACTTTGTAAAGATTTGTATAATGGCATTATATTCTCAGTTTTATTTTCAAGTCCTTTCCTAATGATCCTAAGCAAGGAATTTGCATTTTTCATTGCTGCCGCATGCTCAGTCAACATCTTCATTGAGCTATCTACTAGCTCCACTTCTTTTACCTGCCTGAGAACTGTAGTTTATTAGGGTGTTGAGAGTTGTTAGGAGACCTCATTCCCTCAGGGAACTACAATTCCCATACAGGTTTAACAATCAATTGCTTTTCCCAGGGAACTCTGGCAAACTGTAACTCTCCAAGGGGAATAGCGATCTCCTAACAACTCTCAGCACCCTTAACAAACCACAGTTCCCAGAATACTTTGGCGAAAGTGATATGATACTGCTTTAAGTGTATAGTGCAGATGGAGCCATAAATAGTTGCCCTGAACTGCAAGCCATAGGGAAAAAACTGCCCTCCTGGACATAGAAAAACAGCAATCTACTATAGAGATTTCTTAGTCTCAGTCTGCCATCTGATGGACAATGCAGTTCTTGACTCATAAGCATTTTACCTAGATTCTCAAGCTTTCGTTTTCTTCAATGACAGCCTGAAAATTGCGAACCACGTATTAGACCTTTCTGGTTCTTCAAATCAAAGTGCATAATTCATATTTTAATTTCTGACATCTTCCATTTTTAATGTAGTGAATCCCCCTGCTTTGGGTGAGCAAAGTTCTGCAAAATTTGTCGTCCGAATCAATCAACCAAATGCAGATATACTCAGCTGCTCCACAACCTTTCTATGGACCACCTAAGTGGGCTTTTTCTCACCAAATACACCAGTGGTTCACATCCATTGAGAATTTCTGAGAGACACCAGACATAACTGTTATGTACTGAAGTTCTCACCCTGGGCCAGCAGGGGATACTGTAGATAGTTATGCAAATAAGGGATTGAAAGTGACGTTCAGTGATTGGATAGTTTTAGAAAACTGTCACAGTTACGTTGTACTGGAGCTCTATATAAGCAGGCTGACTGAACCCTTCAGTTCTGTTCTGGCCTGTGAATAAACAAGAGCTGTTTGAAGAATCGCTGTGTCGTCTGATATGTTCACCCACAACTTAACAATAACTACTTTAAAGACCTCCTTTTCTACCAGAACATGATTCCTCATTTCTTGTATTAAGACCGTTATGTTCATAAATAGTATGTGTTGTCTGTTAAACCTTGACTACAGTATTGGATTCAGCCTTCACACAGATGGTGATAACAAAACTGTCTTATTTTCAAGGTTATATACAGCTCTGTGGCCTTGTTCTAAAACACAGCCCTGAAGCAGGGAGCTTCTAGTTCAAAGAACAAACAAACAAGGAAGAATCTGGGGTTCAGCTGAACTTAGGGGTTGGGAAGAAATTTAATTCACTTTGCATTTAAAGGTAAACTTATTTAATTTACACTTTCCAAAACTATATTCTTGTTGTATGTTCCCCTCTCCCCCCCCCCGCCACTAATATATGCATTTATATGCACACTTTTCTCCAGTATATAATTTTTGTACACATTACATGGAGGGAGAATTGCACCATAAAAACTGTCTGTCTGTTCCACAAGAACCGAGTGGGATGGAATGTTATGCTTGGAATCTATCCCTAGAATAAAAAAAGATAAAAAACACTATTGCACTAGGTGGCAGCAAAGCTGATGTTTACATCAAATCCGATTACTTACATGACTAAAACATTTCATTTACCCGAAGGCCATTTTATACAAATCAGCAGAATTCATGGGCAAAGGTTCTCCCCGGATGAACAAGTTCAGAATTTGGCTTGGGGGTTGTCTGCTTTGAATTGTTTTGCTGTATATCTTCTTATTGCTTTGTTCTCATTGGTACTTAAAACATCCTGGGATAAATACTATGAAGGAAGGTATATAAATGCCACAGAGGCAGTGGAAGACAGGAGTGCCTGGCGTGCTCTGGTCCATGGAGTCACGAAGAGTCGGACACGACTAAACGACTAAATGACAACAAGTAAATCAAGGCACATTCCCCTTGCACCACTGCCTCAGGGGAAAAAAACCTGAGAATACTATTTGTGCAAAAGAAACTTGGTGTACCAAGATGAAATTAGGCTTGTCACTTCACACACACACACATACATACACTGCACTTAAGTAACAGGAAATACAGAAGACATACAACAAAAGCAAAGAGGACATCTAGACATTCAGTCCATTTTACAGGGGCGATAGCTGTAAAATGGGTGTGTGTGGTTAAAAAATGAAAAGTGAGCCTTCTGTTGCAGGTGGTAGTGGTCTGCTTGAGTTTATTAATCACATCTTACATTCAGACTTTGCCTGAGGTGGGGAGGAGGGGCACTGTGACAGGGCCAACAACAACAACTTTGTGATGAGTCCCCACCACCTTTTTTCCAGAAAAAAGCATTGTGAGAATCATTGTATTTTCTCAGGTTTATTATTATTATTATTATTATTATTATTATTATTATTATTATTATTATTATTATTATTATTGAATTACCTTCTGAACCACTATCTCAAGGTGATTTGCACGAGATAATTAAAAACAGCTAAAACACAAAAACAGCAAACCCATATAAAACAAGACTAATACCCTAATACCTTCTTGTAAAGACCTGGTTTCCAGGGGGGAAAGCCTGTCAGAACAAAACTGTCTTCAATTGTTTCCAGAAAGTGATGCCTGTTGCATCTTGACAGGTATTCCAGCGATCAGGGACAGCCACATTAAAAGCCCTGCTCCGAGTTACTGTGGAGAGGACCCCCTGAAGATCTTTGGAACTTACAGGAAAAACTGTTACACAGGTTGAAGCAATCTACTGGGTGTATGAGACAAAACAGTCTCTCAAGTAACCTGGTCCTTAGCTCTATAGGGCTGTATATGTTAGTACAAACACCTTGGACTTGGCCCAGGAACAGGTTGGCAGCCAGGGCAAATCCCACAGGGAGGGTGTTACATTCTGAAAGTAGTTCCCCCTCCCCACAAGCAAGCTAGCAGCCACATTCTGCACCAACCCTCTGCCCTTCCTGGTTTTACTTTGCTTTTGCCGCTGTGTTTATAGTTCTAGATTTTTATGTTCCGTTTGCAACCTTTTATGGTTCTGCAATTGACTGTAAACCACCCGGCAAACTTTTTGTCCTTGGGCGGTGCACAAATATTGTCAGTAAATCAATAGCTGCTCCCTCCCTTCAGAGGACCTGCTGCCTGCCAATTCCCAGAAAAAGCAAGACTGCTTACATCACGGGCAGCGTGAGGTCCAGCTGCTCAGCTCCAAAATTTTGGCAGGGGCAGGGATGAAACTTAGCAGAGCAGATGCTCAGCACACAAAAAGGTCCTGGTTCAATACCTAGTGATTCCAGGTAATGGCAGAAGAGACCCATGCTGGAAACAGTGGAGAGCAGACGCCGGTCAGGGTTAAAAATAGTAAGCTATATAGACCAATGGTCTGGCTCAGTCTAAGGCAGCTTCCCACATTCCTCTTGGATGCTGTGGCATGAGGACTTGAAGTATCTTGGCTCTCTATTCACACCACCCAATGCAATTTCTGTCCATTTTAGATTGCGTGTGTGATTTTCAAGACTCTTTGCAAACTGCTTTGGCAGCCCCTTGGGCTCCTATGTTGGGCTCTAAATGCTCCTATGTTGAACTCCCTGCCCCAAAGTTTTAGGTACAGTGGTGCCTCGCAAGACGAAAAGAATCCGTTCCGTGATTCTCTTCGTCTAGCGGTTTTTTCGTCTTGCGAAGCAAGCCCATTGACGGATTAGCGGATTAGTGCTATTAGCTCTATTAGCGGCTTTTAGCGGCTTATCGGCTTATCGGATCAGCTGATAAGCGGCTTAGCGGCTTAGAAAAAGGGGGGAGGGGAAAAAACCTGCAGGAACTCGCAAGACATTTTCGTCTTGCGAAGCAAGCCCATAGGAGATTCATTTTGCGAAGCACCTCCAAAACGGAAAACTCTTTTGTCTAGCGGGTTTTCCGTCTTGCGAGGCATTCGTCTTGTGGGGCACCACTGTATTATCCCCTCTATTTGTGTCTTGCTGGCATTTGGAGACATTTCAACTCTGTCATTGCTGAACTTTTTTTAAAAAAATAAATTATTTTATTAACGTATAAACCACATACATATACATTTACACAATACACGTACACAACACACTACCTTATCTTCATAACATAAAACATATCTACATTACTCTACCTATACCATACATAAAGAAGGCTGCTCACTGAAGAATTGATGCTTTTGAATTATGGTGCTGGGGGAGACTCTTGAGAGTCCCATGGACTGCAAGAAGATCAAACCTATCCATTCTGAAGGAAATCAGCCCTGAGTACTCACTGGAAGGACAGATCCTGAAGCTGAGGCTCCAATACTTTGGCCACCTCATGAGAAGAGAAGACTCCCTGGAAAAGACCCTGATGTTGGGAAAGATGGAGGGCCCAAGGAGAAGGGGACGACAGAGGACGAGATGGTTGGACAGTGTTCTCGAAGCTACCAGCATGAGTTTGACCAAACTGTGGGAGGCAGTGGAAGACAAAAGTGCCTGGCATGCTCTGGTCCATGGGGTCACGAAGAGTCGGACATGATTAAACAACTAAACAACAACAACATACTATAAATATCAACATACTTACACACCTACCCCACACAGACACGGGAAAATATCTGTCGTTGCTGAACTTCATGAACTGATTAGTAATAGTACTACTCTATTCTGCCTTGGTAAGACCACACCTGGAATATGGTGTCTCCAGTTCTGGGTGCCACAATTTAAGAAGGATCTTGACAAACTGGAACGTGTGCAGAGGAGGGAAAAAGCAAGATATACATTTTTGTAACAAAGAAATCAATAAATGTGAAGGGAGAAGAAACGCCATGGTGCATCTGCAGCAGCAAAACTGGGCGCCTTCATCTGCCCCAGTTGCAATAAAATATGTCTCTCCCATATTGGTCTCTACAGCCACAGCAGGCGCTGTAACTCTCCAATGGTTTGGAGCACTCCTCCACTGTCTCCTGAGACAGATGCCAGTGAATGAGTGCACATGTGGGCATTAGGCTACTCTGGGCAAGTGTGGCTGAGTCCAGGACCTACTGAGCCCTCAACTTACTTCTAGGGTGGCCCCCCCTTTATATACAGAGGGCAGCGCTCTATTGAAAGAAATGTCTGAGGTCAACAACACCTCAGAGCACAATCATGGGAGGGGTTTTCCCGCTCTCTCTGCCGCTGCTTTTGGAAGCCTTGTGAGTTGCTGCAGGAGAGGGACTGGGAGCAACATCATGAGAGGGGTGTTTCCAGGGTTCGAAATTAGCAGGGCGCCAGACGCATTTTGCGCCTCGAGATTCTCCATTTGCAAGCACCTCAAAAAGCCGGGCGCCATTTTTTGCGCCTGGCTGACACTCAAGGATTACTGAAACGTATGAGCTTTGAAGCCTCAAGGTATAAGCTAGGCTAGACAATATGTTAAACAGTTTAATAATAGAGTGCTTTGAAAACTCAAGTATGGTACCAATATTTTTACTGAAAACACCAAATTAAACATGTATCAACAATTTCTGCTAAAAGTGTGATATTAACAATGTGTCACTTCTTGTGAATTGCGTATTAATTCATGCTCATCAAAATAATAAATGAAAATTGTGGCCCACCACCCGACCCCAGTCTAGACATTCTGGACATAGACATTCTATTTTGGCACCCATAACCCTGGTCCCAGAAGCCATTTAGCTCCTAGCTTTTCTATCCCAGTTTCTAACACTGGCTGTTTCTAGGACCAAGGTGATACCGTCCAGCTGTTTTGCTGTTACCAGGAGGTGCAATGTTGTGAGTGTAATCTTGCTGTATTTATAGTACCGAAATGTTTTCTTGCATGTTGCTATTTTCACGATCATGTTCCTGTTTTATTATGTTATTACGAAACTCCTCTTGCAACCGTTGGTTTTGAGGCGTATTCCTTTTTTTCTTTGCTGTAAACTGCTTAGAGCATGTTCCTTTTTGTGGACAGGAGACATGCAAATACTATAATCATGATGTTGATGATGTCGGCCCTCTCATTTCATGGGCCTTCAGAAGATGCAATGGTACCCACTGCTAGGCCTGGCCAAAGGTGTATTGCAGTAGCACAACCACCAAAAAGATACAGGGGTCAAAAATAATAAAAAGAACAATAAATGAGTCCCCAAACCCTTGTTTGGGTTAAAGATGGGCCCGGTGTCTGAACATTATAATGACTACGGGTCTATTTCAAGTAGTCCACATCCAGTTTAAAGCTTTTATCTTCAAGAAACTGTAGAGAGGCCATCTTTGTTGCAAGTCCATGCAACGTCTTTTGTTTTGTAGCTGTGTGATTTGTGCTCATCCTGTATTGCGATGGCCACTGGCTATAAACAATAAAATTGATTGACTGACTGACTGATACAAGACCTGCTCCCTGCCTTGCTAGCCTGTTTCCACCAGGCCTGGGAAGGCCCTGACAGACTCCAGCTACAAAAATGCTGCAGAAGTGAGCGGTCATCCTTGTTGTGAGGCCTGCAGGACCTGCTAGAGGATGCTTACAGACGCTTGGGGGGGATATTGTTTAAGGGTTTAATGTTGGGGGTCAAGATTTAATTTTCAAGGAGCTTACTTTCTGCTGCTCTTGGTATTACATTTTTTGCAAAAAATAAAATAAAATAGTGCCAGACCTTTTTTTTTTACGTTGGGCCCGTTTCATTTTATTGTATACTTCTTGATACGCTTTTCTCTATTGCTTATGACCACTTGTTATATTTCTGTAATGATGAGAAAAGGTGAGTTAGCAGCTTATACAGTGGACGCTCAGGTAGCAAACGTGATCCGTGCAGGATTCACGTTTGCAACCCACAGAGTTCGCAACCCACAGTGGCGCGTCTGCACACACGCGGGTTGCAATTTGGCGCTTCTGAGCATGTGCAAAGTGCAATTTAGCGCTTCTGCGCATGTGCGACCGCCGAAACCCGGAAGTAACATGTTCTGGTACTTCCGGGTTTCGGTGGTCCGTAACCCGAAAAAACACAACCTGAAGCGTCTGTAACCTGAGGTATGACTGTACAATGGCATGGAGAAAGAGGAAAGAGAGTGGCTGGGGAAAACCAGCCAGATGGGCAGGGTATAAATAATAAATTTTATTATTGTTGTTGTTGTTGTTGTTGTTGTTCTCCCTCCCTCATAACGCTAGAACTCATGGGCAGGCAACAAAGCCGAATGATGGAAGATTTAGGACACCCAGCCATTATTATTTTATTATTATTCCACCACCACCAGTCACAGGGATTCATAGTTTTCCTCCCACAGGTTTTGACCTTGTTGCTCTTAATCAACAATAGCCGCTGTTCCTTAATGCACAACTTTTGCAACCACCGCCTCCTTCCTTCGCTCAGTCCGCAGACTTTGAGAATCTTCGCAGAACTGCAGAGTTGGAAGGGATCCCGAGGGTCATCTAGCCCAACCCCCTGCGACGCTGGAAACTCAGCTAAAGCATCCGTGGCAGATGGCCATCCAACCTCTGCTTTAAAACCTCCAAGGAAGGAGAGTCCACAACCTCCCGAGGGTTGCGCGTTCGATCCCCACGTCGGACGAAAGATGCCTGCATCGCGCGGGGAGGGAGGTATGAGGGGGGGGCTGGACTACATGACCCTCGAGGCCCCACCCAAATGCTACGATTCCCTCCCCCTTGCTCGCGCTCGGCGCTGCAAGTGGCCAGGCTCTCCCTCTCCAGGCGGGGCGCGCCGGAGACAAAAGGCCAATGGCGCGCCACTCCGGGCTCCCCGCCCAGGCCCGCATCCACCGCCCAGCCTCCTCCTAGCCCGTCACGTGGGAAGAGAGCCCCGCGGCTCCTCGCAGCAACAGGGGCAGGAGCAGAACCGCGTGGGGTCGGAGAGCAGCGCCTGCGATCGCCTCCTGTTCGTCGACCTTGTTCTCCTCGCTCTCTCTTCCCTCTCCACGAGGCCGCCATGAAGAAGCTGCTGGTGGCCGCGCTGCTGCTCGTCTGCTTTGCCGCCCTGTCGGGTAAGTCGCCTTTTTACTTCTTCTCCGGGGGCGGGGAAGACCCCCCCGCCGCGAGCGAGAGAAAAAGGGAAAGTTGCCTTTGCTCCTCTCCACGGATCAGGTCCCCTCGCGCGCGCCTTCCCACGCCCTCTGCTTTTCGGAAAGGGATGCGTCCGAAGAAGGTTTGCTCATTTCCCTCTCTGTTGCAAGCGGGAACTTGCACGGATTTTTGTAATGTTTCCCCCCTCCTCCCGCCGCAGAGTCGGCTCAGCTCAAGAAGTGGGGACGCCAGTTTTTAAAAGCCCCCGCTTTCTTAACCGTGAAAGTTACTTGGAGACCTCGGGGTATCTTTCGTGTGTGTGTTTGTGTGTTGTGCGCGCCGTCGAGGTTGCATGGCCGGCCGCAGAAAAGGAAGTGCACGTGCTTTTATTTTAATTTTTGCACGGAGAAGGTCCCCGGTTCAGTTCCAGCGCAGTTCCAAACCAAATCTCAACTTAAAAAACAAAACAAAAACGGAGGGAATAGCAGGTCTGGACGGTCCCCAAATCCCTGCCTGTCATAATAGACAGTGCCAGAACAGATGGAGCAATGGGTCTTAGACGCTGTTTCATGTTTTCAGAGCAAATAGAACTGGGACGCCTTTCTTCCATCCCGACCGACATCCTTTCTTGCACGGCAAAGGGACCTTCGTGTGAACGCAGCCAGAAATTGACCTACCACCAAGCAAGCAGTTTGCTTCTTGTTGGAAAATAGGTTTAGGGAGGATTGAGGTCACTGAAGTTTGTGTCAGTCTTTGTGGCTTTATTGCAGTTCCGTGAGTAACAAGGAGGCTCTTGGGGGATGAAGTGTAAACTGCAAGCACTTCGCGATCTGTGCGAAATCATAGCGAAGGCCAGAGCATGTAAACAAAAGACTGACATGCTGAGGCAAAACATTGGCTTGGAAGTAAACCCTTCCAAGTAAGGCCTGCAGATCTTAAGACATGTTTGCTAAGATAAGAATCTCACCAATCAAAACTCTGTTCTCTCATTTATTTGCCAACAAAGGGCAAGTGTTGCTTTCTAGAGCAGCTTTTGCCCACCTGGTCCCCTCCAGATGTTTTTAACTACAACTTCCATCAGGCTCCTCCAGCACAGCCTGGCTGATGAGAGCTGTGATTGAAAACATCTGGAGTGAAGGGCACCAGGTTGCCAAAGGCTAGAATAGCTTGACCTACTAAATCTTAATGACAAGGTCTACTTTTAGGGGCAATAATTAGTATTAGCATTACAGTGGTACCTTGGGTTACATACGCTTCAGGTTATATACGCTTAAGGTTACAGACTCCGCTAACCCAGGAATATTACCTCGGGTTAAGAACTTTGCTTCAGGATGAGAACAGAAATCGTGCAGCGGCAGCAGGGGGCCCCATTAGCTAAAGTGGTGCTTCAGCTTAAGAACAGTTTCAGGTTAAGAATGGACCTCCGGAACAAATTAAGTACGTAACCAGAGGTACCACTGTATTTATGTAGGAAGCTCTACTTTTGCTTTTAGTCAACCATGGCTTCCTGCTTCATCCATGATTAACACCGGCCATGATTAGTTTAAAGCAGGCATAGTCAAACCTGGCCCTCCAGATGTTTTGGGACTACAAGTCCCATCATCTTTGACCACTGGTCCTGTTAGCTGGGGATGATGGGGGTTGTAGTCCCAGAACATCTGGAGGGCCAAGTTTGCCTATGCCTGGTTTAAAGAATCCAGCTTCATAAGCTATGATTTAAAATGGTCTTGTTTTGAAACCGACTGCTGTTAATTGTTAAACCAACTTTAAACCATAGATTGCGCAGCTGGTTTCCTTTAATGAGCCATAGGTATTGTTAACCATGGTTCCTGGTTTGGGCAAAACCAAAAGTTATTTTTTCAAAGTCTTTCTCCCAGATGCACAGGAGGATGGAGGGGGATACCAAACCTTGAGTTTGCTGCAGATCATGCATGTTGCAGTGTACCATGGTTTAAATTTAGCATGACATGCTATGCATCTGTGTTGCACTCTCACTTGCATTGGAGGAAGCAGGCAATGGTCCACTGCCTTCGTGTCTTTAGGGGAACTTGGAGGAACCGCAGTTGGTGCTCAGCACCCCAGTCGGTGACCCCACACCATCAGGGGGCATGTGCTGTAAAACCTGTCAGACTGATCGTGCCAACAAGTCTTGAGTATCCACAAGGACATTGGGTCATTTGGTCCCCAGATTAGTGCCTGGAGGGTAGAAGAGCCCCTGAGAATATAGAAGAGAATATAGAAGTGGTTGATGTATAAAAAACCGTTTAGAGACTGCTCCTCATATATCTGGCCGGTATACAACAAAAATTACAAGAGAGATTGTTGGCATCCATCTGTCTCGAGAGAGAGTGGAGTGCGCCTCCGGGGGTGAAATTAAATGGCTGCATTAGCAGCATGGAGTTTCTGGGCTGCCCAAATGGCAAGACTCCTCTCTTGGCCTCACTGATGTGGTCCAAAGGAAAGCAGAGCAATACGTTCGGTACCAGCTTGGCTGGAGAGTTGCCTGAAGGAGGCGTACAAGGCACCCTCCAGCCATCTTAGGGACTCTATACTCCAGATTTGCATAGGGTTTACTCCTTGACCTTTTCTTCCCCCGAAAATACCTCGCAGGGCAGCAGAGGTTGAGGATCAAGGTTTTTCCTTCTCCTGGATGGGCTGCCTTCCCAGGTTGATGAGCCCCATCTGGCCCTCACTTCCCTCTACAGCAAGTGCATAAACCACCTTCTTGGGGCCACTATTGGTCTTGTCAGCTCAATTCACCAGAGCCTGTCTTCGCATGCAGGGGAAGTCCCTCACCAAGGGTTTGAGACCAGTCGGCTACCCCTCACCTCGTTTAGCTAGCCAGTCAAAGCCATTTCCGAGGTGTGGCCTCCGTTGCACGCTGACAGCTTCTGAGAGCCACAGGTGAGAGCTGAGTGCAGGGTAGGGGACCAAGGCTGGGCAAGCTACCCCAGAAGGAGCATGACATGCCCCCTACCACAGGTACAGTGGTACCTTGGGTTACATACGCTTCAGGTTACAGACTCCGCTAACCTAGAAATAGTACCTTGGGTTAAGAACTTTGCTTCAGGATGAGAACAGAAATTGTGTGGCGGCAGCGGGAGGCCCCATTAGCTAAAGTGGTGCTTCAGGTTAAGAACAGTTTCAGGTTAAGAACGGACCTCCGGAACGAATTAAGTACGTAATCAGAGGTACCACTGTACTCCTCCTCTCCAAAAACCCTTCAAAAGAGACACAATTAAAGCATTAAAAGCAATGCAGGATATGCATAAAAATGGCTGGCTCCTCTTGAAAGTTTAAGCCGCTGAATTGGCCTGTTGACATTAAAAAAAAAAGTATTGGAGAGATGCCTGAAAATCAAAAGGTAGGGGTGCCTGACAGGTGTGTGCTGCAAAGGTGTTCCACAGCATGGAACCAGTGGCACTAAACGCTCAACTTCTGGTTGAAGCCAAATGGGTTTCTGAAACACTGGGGGCAACTAACATAGTTCCTCTGGATGATTTCAGTGATCTTGCTGCTATATAAGACACACAGATGGAGCTGATGGAACAGCTGGCCTGACCTTGGAAAAGACCTAGGTAGAAAATATTGGCTAAGAAGATAGTTCAAGATTACATTATCTCTTTCTGGGTTGTAAATCAGTCTTCCTTGACCCTTGAGAAGCCTGAAGGGAACTGTGCTAAATTTAATGTACTGTGAAATATCTAGCAGCTGAGGGACGTAGCACAGTTGCTCTGAAATAGATGTAGCATCTCAGGCAGCTTTTGAAATTTGCCAGGCGCATTTTGCATATTGGCCATTTGCAACCAAGTGAAGATAGCTGAGTGTCAGGATAGTGCCTGGCGTCTCTACCATCTGGAGGTACATGCCTCCTTGAATCTGGAGTAGCAACACATCCTGTAGAATTCTAACAGTGATAGTTTATCTGCACAATCGGAATTAATTACAGGAACCAAAAAGTCCTATTGAAAAATACAACTTCCGAGCCGTCTGGCCCCAAAATGGCAACTAGGCATTCTGTTTTGGCGACAGCAAACCTGGTTGAAGGAGCCATTTGGTGCCTAGTTTTTATATCTGAATTTCTAACACTGACTCAGGATTCATTTGTGAAAAGGGGGGGAACTTGCTAGTAATAAACATAGCTTGCCTTCCTGTAGCTAAAAAGAATTTATGACCCTTTGAGCTCGTCTCAAGGCCCAGCCTGAAGTGGGTTGTAAATGGCCACTGCAAGTCTAGGTGATGTCTAGTGGAACTCATCTCACTGGGGACAATGTGGCCTGTTGTATCTTCTCCACCCCCCAAATTAGCAGATAATAATGTGAGCCTTATATGCAGGCAAGTGCAGAACATCGTGACACAAGGTAAACGAGGTGAAGTAGACAGAACGAAAAGGATGTGCATCAGCCATTTTATGTGGTTGCATTTCCTGTAACATGACACCAAACTGGGAGGGGTGGCTAACACCCCAGAGGACAGGATCACACTTCAAAACGACCTTGACAGATTAGAGAACTGGGCAAAAACAAACAAGATGAATTTTAACAGGGAGAAATGTAAAGTATTGCACTTGGGCAAAAAAAAATGAGAGGCACAAATACAAGATGGGGGACACCTGGCTTGAGAGCAGTACATGTGAAAAGGATCTAGGAGTCTTGGTTGACCATAAACTTGACATGAGCCAACAGTATGACGCGGCAGCTAAAAAAGCCAATGCAATTCTGGGCTGCATCAATAGGAGTATAGCATCTAGATCAAGGGAAGTAATAGTGCCACTGTATTCTGCTCTGGTCAGACCTCACCTGGAGTACTGTGTCCAGTTCTGGGCACCACAATTCAAGAAGGACACTGAAAAACTGGAACGTGTCCAGAGGAGGGCAACCAAAATGGTCAAAGGCCTAGAAACGATGCCTTATGAGGAACGGCTAAGGGAGCTGGGCATGTTTAGCCTGGAGAAGAGGAGGTTAAGGGGTGATATGATAGCCATGTTCAAATATATAAAAGGATGTCACATAGAGGAGGGAGAAAGGTTGTTTTCTGCTGCTCCAGAGAAGCGGACACGGAGCAATGGATCCAAACTACAAGAAAGAGGATTCCACCTAAACATTAGGAAGAACTTCCTGACAGTAAGAGCTGTTCGACAGTGGAATTTGCTGCCAAGGAGTGTGGTGGAGTCTCCTACTTTGGAGGTCTTTAAGCAGAGGCTTGACAACCATATGTCAGGAGTGCTCTGATGGTGTTTCCTGCTTGGCAGGGGGTTGGACTCGATGGCCCTTGTGGTCTCTTCCAACTCTATGATTCTATGATCTACCAGAAAAGTCAAATAGCTTTGAAAAGGTTTGGGGATTTGCAGGTTTTTGACAAGAGGTAAACAGACAATTTAAACACAGCTTGCAAGTTTTTGCTAGAACTTTTAAAAACCACAACGATGCATCCAGTGTTATGCTTGGCTCCTGATATACTTCCCTCTGTCTTTCTTCTCCTTTTCCAACCTCCCCGTGTATTTTAGTTCACTGTTCCAACAATCTTTCTCAAGCTTGTGTGCCAGAGAGCAGCATCTGTCTAGGAACCAACAGATCCATCAGTGTGGCTATTCTTACATATTGTGAAACAGTGTCATCCATGGACCAGTGCTGGTCCGCAATGTCTTCACTACAGGTTGGGTGGGATGCTTCAAGGGCCAAATTTGGTACTGGTTCCTGGCCCATTGGGTGGGGGAAATCCCACTCCAGCACATCAGATAGCTTGAGAAGCACTGATAAAAATCATACTTTCACCACTTCAGTGAACTGCAGAAACATTGTTAGTAGGGCTGAGACAAAGGGGGATATCTTGTGAATTTTTTCATCAGTGTAAGAAAGGCATCCCTTTGGATAACTCCCCGAATTGCTGCAAAGGAAGACGGAAAAGTTTGCTTCTTTAGGAAGCACAGCTCTCACTCTGCATGGGTGTCATTGACTGGTAGGGGAGAATAATGATCCCCAATTGAGTAGGATCTCATGCAGCCAGTGCCGGAAGTATTAATAGTGCTCTGAACTGGTTTTGTCTGCTCAGAAACAACAGCAGGCAGCCAAATCGAATTGGGTAGCATTGCCAGGTGGTCTTGCTCACCACATAGTCATAGAAAGCGTTAGAATAGCAGTAGGGGAAACAATTGCAGCAAACAGCCTTAGGAGGAAGTGGAAGATTTATACTGCAGATTATATTGGAAAACATTGTTCATTGCATTTTTAAACCCCTCTTAAAACCAGTTTTCCCAGGGTGTAACTTGCTCCCTCTCCTCTTCCGAAAACACTACAGTGGAAACTTGGTTTTTGAACGTAATCTGTTCTGGAAGGCCGTTCAACTTGTGAAACATTCGAAAACCGAGGAGCAATGGGCAGTCAGCAAAATCCATTGAGAAAAAAGAGAAAAACTTGCAGTGGAATCCGTTCGACTTTCAGGGCACATTCGAAAACGGAAGCAATTACTTCCGGGTTTTCGGCGGCCGGCTTCCAAAACATTCGGCTTCTGAGATGCTCAAAAACTGAGGTTCCACTGTATTTTGAAATTAAGCTTTGTCCCCTCTTTGCTTTAAACCAGGTGTAGGCAAACTCAGCCCTCCAGAAATTTTGGGACTACAACTCCCATCATCCCTAGCTAACAGGACCAGTGGTCGAGGATGATAGGAATTGTAGTCCCAAAACATCTGGAGGGCCGAGTTTGCCTATGCCTGCTTTAAACCTTGCAGCTTCTCCCAACGTGATTTTGCAGGTGGTAGGGTGAGTGGCACCTGCTTAACATGTCTCTGGGCCACCCTACAGTCATTTCACAGGTGCCCCAGGTAGCTAGGTAAAGTTTTCTTTAAGGGGGGGGGAATCCACATTATACCTTAGAAGCAGGGCTAAAAGCCAGGAGAGCAATTTTAATTTTGGAGATTCCTGAGTGGGGGGGGGAGCAAGGGGGAAAGTGATGGGGTGGAGGAGAGATTTTCTGCATGCCATGAGTGTTACCAAAAATGCCTGGAGATTCTTAGAGGTATTTGAAAAGGGTGAATTAGATATGGAGCATAACAGCCTGCAATTTCACTGTGCCCTGTGGCATAAGTTGGACCCTTGATCTCTCGCCACATCTCCAAAATAAAGACACAGACATCATGAGGGCAAGACATGCACCTTATTCTGTGGGTATGGAAACAAGACTGTGCCCCAGATTCCTAGTGTCAACAGACACTTCAGAACTTAAAAAGGAGGGCAGGCTTCTTTAACAGGTGGAGAAAAGCAACAGGTGTAATTTCTGTGTTTGGGAAAGTACCAGTTGAATGAATCATCAGAATGATTAACAGCATTGAACCCCTTGTCGAGAAAGCCAGCATTCCGAATTTCTATTTATTTTTTTTATTTTGTGTTGTCATAAACATACAAATAGATACTAATATACATGCACTTATAAAATTCACATATAATATGAAACTGGTCACAGTTCTAACTTTATTATTTAAGAATTGCTATAAATAAACACATCACTATAAGCAAATCACTTTTATAATTTAGTCTGCAACCCTTTATAACAGGGGTCAGCAAACCTTTTCAGCAGGGGGCTGGTCCACTGTCCCTCAGACCTTGTGGGGGGCCAGACTATATTTTGAAGGGGGGGAATGAACGAATTCCTATTCCCCACAAATAATCCAGAGATGCATTTTAAATAAAAGCACACATTCTACTCATGTAAAAAAAACATTGATTCCTGGACCGTCCGCAGGCCGGATTGAGAATGCAATTGGGCCGGATCCGGCCCCTGGGCCTTAGTTTGCCTAAACGTGCTTTATAATTTATAGTATCATCCCATTCTCATATATATATGATGGCACTCATCTGTCTCAAGAGACAATGGAGGAGTGTGCCTTTGGGGGTAAAGTCAAACTATTGGAGAGTTTAGTGCCTGCTGTGGCTGTAGAGACCAGTGCAGGAGAGATATGTTTTGTTACAGCTGGGGAAAATGAAGGTGTCCAGTTGTGCTGCTGCAGATGCACCATGGTGTTTCTTCTCTCTGCGTTGCTCCCGGAGGTCATTCGTACTCTGGTGACTGCTATACAAACACAACTTGACTATGTGTCCCCAAGCACTGCAGTTTTCTGCAGGGGGTTGTCACATGGCAGAGCTGATGTTGCCAGCCTTCGTGTCATGTTTGCAGACACCTTTGCAACACAGAGTTGGTTTGGCAATGGCTCTGGTGCCTTAAGCCAGCTCCCCATAGAGCACGTATATGTGTGCGTGTACGTACACACACACACACACCCATGTCAGAAGCATATATTTTGGCAAAATTCCTTAAAAATAGCTCAACACCCTTTGTGTGCAGATTTTCACTTTTTGAAATATGGCGACTGCTGTGGGTTAAACCACAGAGCCTAGGACTTGCTGATCAGAAGGTTGGTGGTTCGAATCCCCGTGACGGTGAGCTCCCGTTACTCGGTCCCTGCTCCTGCCAACCTAGCAGTTTGAAAGCACGTCAAAGTGCAAGTAGATAAATAGGTACTGCTTCAGCGGGAAGGTAAATGGCGTTTCCGTGCGCTGCTGTGGTTCGCCAGAAGCGGCTTAGTCATGCTGGCAACATGACCCGGAAGCTGTACGCCGGCTCCCTCGGCCAATAAAGCGAGATGAGCGCCGCAACCCCAGAGTCGGCCACGACTGGACCTAATGGTCAGGGGTCCCTTTACCTTTAACATATGCACATCTACACACATGATTACAGTGGTACCTTGGGTTATAGACACTTCAGATTACAGACTCTGCTAACCCAGAATTAGTACCTCGGGTTAAGAACTTTGCTTCAGGCTGAGAACAGAAATTGTGCAGTGTAGCAGCAGCGGGAGGCCCCATTAACTAAAGTGGTACCTCAGGTTAAGAACAGCTTCAGGTTAAGAACAGACCTCCAGAACGAATTAAGTTCTTAACCTGAGGTACCACTGTCCATGTCTCATTTTTTAAATCTTGGCAGTGAGAAGGCAGTTTTCTGCTTCATATACCTTACAAAAGGTGACCAGGTTTTCTCATTTTGCTCTTTTCTGTGACTTACCCCCCCCTTCCCCAAACCCTCATTTCTTTATTTTTACCAATTTCTTTGGGGAAAACACAGCATGTTCCCCTCTCCTGGCATAGGCAAATGGAAGAGGGATGCTTTTGCTTTTCCAGTGGCCCAGCCAACATAGGAATCTGTGTTTAGCAGAGTGCTAATTCCTAACTGCAGTATTTTGCCCTCTCTCCTTATACAAGCTCTGCATATAGCCTTTATCTAATCTGCATCTCTTCCTTTTTCCGCTTAGTCCTTTTTGGGGGGCAGGGCATGACAATCCGCTTACCGCACACCTAGCGTGGGTTGCAGAAGCTCTTAGCAAGCAGTCCAGGAGAACAGACTGCCTACGTACAGATCTGCATGCTGCTGTGTTTATCCCAAAGCTGGTCTCTGGAGGTTGCCCGGGCACCCCTGCCATGCCCTCTGTTCCTAAAAGCGTTGGGAGAGAGATACTGGGGGTGAAATGTCTATGTGCTCATGTTCCTGGCTTTAGGGAGGATACTGTGGTTTGTTCAAGTGGCAACCAAACAGGGAAACGATGGTTTAAGTTGGGGATGGGGAACAGGTAGACCTCCTGCAGAGGTGGCTGGAGTCCTATCAGCACCAGCCAGCACAGCCGGTAGTCAAGGAAGATGGGAGTTGTAATCCAGAACATCTGGAGGGCCACAGGTTCCCCATCCCCAACAAGGCTAAGAAATCTAAATCTGATCCATTTCCTGATTCGGATGTCACTGACAACGGTTCAGCAAACCACAATATCTTCTCAAAGGAAAGTGTGGGGCCAGCGGTTAATGGCGAGAAAGCACAAAGACGCAAAGCTTTTTCCAATAAAGCATGGTAAATGATGTGATGTCTGAACTGGGCCACGCTCAGCGTAGCCCCAGATAGATCCCACCGGGGTCAATGGGATCTTCTCGCAATTAAGTGTGTGTGTGAGATTTCATTGCTCTGGTGAAAGGCCCTTCAAACAGGATATTCATCATGCATACATTTCCAGAGAAACTCCTCTTCATGGGCAAGACAGATCCCATCACACGATAACTTAATTGTCACAAGACATTACATATGACACAGTGGACATTCTGTTTCAGTGTATGTACAAAATCTCAGAGCGTTAAGACCTAGGCTGGAGGCGTAAAGATGTTTTTTTCGGACCGGTTCAGTTCCTAGTGTTAACGTTGCCAAATCCAAGCTCCTGGAAATTGTCGTGAATATCCCAAGCTTTATGAGCCTTTCACCATAGTACTTGTAGTTGCAAGATTCTTGTGTTTAGCATGGGATTGAGCAAGATCAGGGCCGAGGATGTGGATACAGCTGGCAACCTAGATCTGATGATGATGATGATGATAAAATTTTATTACTTATACCCCCCCCCCCAATCTGGCTGGGCCTCCCCAGCCATTCTGGGCAGCTCCTGTTGGCATTCCATTCCTCCGCTGTGCAGACGTGTGGGATTGTTTTAATTACATGTCTGTGTTTTACAATCCAGCACTGATTGTCGAAGTCTTGTGAACGGAAGTTCCGTTCTGTATTGCTTTTGTTTCCTTCTTCTCTCTGAGAGCAAGAAGGAGAGGAGCCATGTTTTCCTTTGTCCTGATTTGTATATATAAATAAACTAGCTTAGTGCTCACACCTCAGGCCTGGATTCTGCTGATGTTGTTTCTCTGCTAACGTGTGCTCAGTGTCTCTGGATATGAGTCACAGAATCTCATCGGGGAAGAAGAATGATGGATTTCAGAAGTGGCACGCAGACCAGAGAGACGGGCTGGCATGCCTGATGTCATTTGCCTGGTCGCCCTCCTTGCCTGCCAGCCATTACCCCAACAGCTCCCAACAGAATATCAAAAACACGATAAAACATCAACCATTAAGAACTTCCCTAAACAGGGCTGCCTTCTAAGACATTAGTAAAGGTAAAGGTACCCCTGACCATTAGGTCCAGTCGTGTCCAGCATGACTAAGCCACTTCATTAGGTGCAGCATGACTAAGCCGCTTCTGGCGAACCAGAGCAGCGCACGGAAACGCCGTTTACCTTCCCGCCAGAGCGGTACCCATTTATCTACTTGCACTTTGGCGTGCTTTCGAACTGCTAGGTTGGCAGGAGCAGGGACCGAGCAATGGGAGCTCACCCCGTAACGGGGATTCGAACCGCCGACCTTCTGAGTCTTAGGCTCTGTGGTTTAACCCACAGCGCCACCCGCGTCCCTCTAAGACATTAGATATCTTCTAAAAGCCAGATAGTTGTTTATTTCCTTGACGTCTGATGGGAGGGCGTTCCACAGGGCGGGCACCACTACCAAGAAGGCCCTCTGCCTGGTTCCCTGTAACCTCGCTTCTCGCAGGGAGGGAAACACCAGAAGGCCCTCGGCACTGGATCTCAGTGTCCAGGCAGAACAATGGGGGTGGAGATGCTCCTTCAGGTATCCTGGGCTGAGGCCATTTAGGGCTTTAAAGGTCAGCACCAACACTTTGAATCCTAGCTTCCCCCACCTCTGGCAGGCAACTTTAATAGGTGGGTGGGTTCTGCCCACCTCTCAGACTTGAAAGGTAAAATAATGCAAATGTATTTATCACTATGTTATGTGTGTTTGTTTCAGTGACTGCTGCAGGACCGAACGTGACCTCCGCAGCTCCCCATTCAAGTTCAATAACAAGTAGGTCTCTACTTAATCTTTTTTTCCCCTTCTGCTTTACTAAGATGAAAGCACTTGCATCTGTGGCCCCCAAATCCAAGGCAAATGATTTGCTTATCCAAACGGCTTGTGGCAGGGGGGTTGCTTCTCTCTTCTGAGAAATTGTGTAACTGGCATTGGGAAAGAAGGATTGTGTTGAAGATGTCAAGGACATCCTTGTTGGAGTTGCTGCTCAGGAATGACTGATATACTTTTCACACATTGGGCAGGTCAGATTTATTATTATTATTTGGCTGAGAGTCTTCAGGTTGCAATTCCAATAAAGCACCCTTGCAAGCTATTCCATTTAGGGAGCAACCCTATGGCCAAGAGCCTTGGGATGCAGGTATCTGGCTCACAGGGCTACAGTTTCCAGAGTTTCCTCTGAGATTGATCATTAAACCACTCTGGGAATCGCAGCTCGGAGGATGGGGGTCTCTCAACAACTCTCAGCACCCCTCACAAACTACATCTCCCAGAACCCTTCGGAGGAAGCCATGATGGTTTAAAGTGCATGCCTGAAATAATGGTGTGTTGTTATATTCTGGAGTGACATCCGCAGTTGTATTTTAAGCTGTATTTATTTATTTATTTATCTTATCTTATCCTAGCCTATCCTATCCTGTCATATCCTGCCTTCCAAAGGAGCCCAAGGCGGCAAACCAAAAGCATAATAAAATAATGCAATTAAAAATATAAACATTAAGAACATTGAAAACGATCTAATGATGTGCATTCCTGTATCTAAAGCCCAAATACATACAAGTTAAGAGTAACTGAGTTCCCTATGTGCCCATCACCCAATGAAATCCACACGTGGCACTCCAACGACCTTACTGTTATTCAGAAGAACTTTTTAAAAGTTATTTTCTTTCTCACCCGACGCCCATGAATCATAGCATTAGAAGTGAGTATGACGATCATGTAGTCCAGCCCCCTATAATGCAGGAACATTTCTCCCATTGGGGGGGCTCAAATCCATGACCCTGATCTAAAGTTGTAGGGTTAATTGGTTGGTTCCTTTTTAATTATTCTGCTGACTTTTGATAAACGTTTATTTTGGAGTTGTTGGTTCCCAACATCAAGCTCCAATTTCTGTTTTTGGACCTAGAACAAAGGTACCAGGGGCCAAAAAAATGAAAAGGGGGGAGGGGACCCCCCTAACTCAAAACAACAACCCAGCTTTTCAATGTTTCATCATAGATTAATTACCTGCTTTGGAGAAACCACAGCTGGGCATGTTGCCATGTGCGAGTTAAGGCAAGATGTGGCGCAAGTCATCGTTCCTATGCCTTTCACTGGCAAAAAGCAAAAGTTGGCTTTTATTTGTGAAACGCTTTCTTCTCTATATTCTATTATTTGTCCTCCCTCCTTTTTGAACGCTCTGGTGCTACTTTTGTCTTCTGTGTTGTTGCTTAAGTCCAGTTTGGATTACCGTATTTTCCCCTCTATAACACGCAGATTTTTTCTCCTAAAAAGGAAGGGGAAATGTCTGTGCGTGTTATTGAGCGAATGTGTGGTCCCTGGAGCCGAAAAATTAGGCAAAAATCAAATCGCGCTTCACGGAGAAGGGAAACCTGAAAAGAGGAAGTTGCTGCTTTCCTGCATTCTGCCTCAGGGTCTTACTGCCCACCCTTCTCTGTTTCCTTGCTGTGTTTGCTGAAACGGAACAAAGAGCAGGGAAAGCCCCTCCCCTCCAGGCAAGCAGAGGGGAAAGCAGAGTGTCGCTCCTTCCTCTCTGTGCTCCGGTGCTGCTGAAAACATGCAGGTGGGAGAGAGAGAGAGAGAGAGAGAGAGAGAGAGAGAGAGAGAGAGAGAGAGAGCTGGGTGGGTGCGTGGGGGAAACTTTTGCCTTCCTTTCCTCCCTCCCGTTATACCCCACTCCTGCATTCTTAGCCCTTCTGTGTTTTTCCTTCCCTCCCCACTTAAAATGTGGTTAAAAAGCATGGATCCACATGGATCCTCAGGATTTTTGCACTGGGTCACCCCAAATTCACCATCAGAGCACATAGCATGTCCATGGCTACAGCCTGCCCCCCAAAAATCATGCACCCACTGTTGCCTGGGGCTGCAATGGTGCAAAAATGTGGTTAAAAAGCATGGATCCATATGGATCTTTGCATTGGGTCACCCCCAAATTCACCACCAGAGAACGTAACATGTCCATGGCTACAGCCTGCCCCCCCAAAATCACGCACCCACTGTTGTCTGGGGCTGCAATGGTGCAAAAACGTGGTTACAAAGCATGGATCCACATGGATCCTCAGGATTTTTGCACTGGGTCACCCCAGATTCACCATCAGAGCACATAGCATGTCCATGGCTACAGCCTGCCCCCCAAAAATCATGCACCCACTGTTGCCTTGGGCTGCAATGGTGCAAAAATGTGGTTACAAAGCATGGATCCACATGGATCTTCAGGATCTTTGCATTGGGTCAGCCCAAATTCACCATCAGATCACATGTCTGTGGCCACAGCATGAAGCACAAAAATGATACATCCACTGTTTCATTCAGAATGTTTTTTCCCTTGTTTTCCTCCTCTAAAAACGATGTGCATGTTATGGTCAGGTGCGTGTTATAGAGCGAAAAATACGGTAATTTTGCTGCTCTTGTAAACCTTGATACAGTGGTGCCTCGCAAGACGAAAAGAATCCGTTCTGTGATTCTCTTCGTCTAGTGGTTTTTTTCGTCTTGCGAAGCAAGCCCATTGAAGGATTAGCGGATTAGCGGCTTTTAGCGGCTTATCTGCTGATCGGATCAGCTGATAAGCGGATTAGCGGCTTAGAAAAGGGGGGGAGGGGGAAAAAACCAGCAGGAACTCGCAAGACATTGTCGTCTTGTGAAGCAAGCCCATAGGAAATTCGTTTTGCGAAGCACCTCCAAAACGGAAAACTCTTTCGTCTAGTGAGTTTTCCGTCTTGCGAGGCATTCGTCTTGCGGGGCACCACTGTATTTTATTACGTGATTGAGGTTCAAGCGTTGTATTTGCAAAACGAGCTTGGCAATTGAAAAGTATTGAGCTTAATTTTACCCACAGCCCCATTCCTCAAGGCTGTGTGTGTGTGCGCACACGCTAAATGTTGATATTTTTATCTCAGAACTTTGTACATGTTCCAAGAGGGAACCAAGAAACAGCCTTAACCTGTGAAGGAACCTCTGTGCAACTGGGGGTGCTTGACTCTGCAAATTCCCTAATTGTACAAACAGCGCCTACACACAAGCACTCTGTACATGCTCAGGCTCTTTTACGAGTTGCTCTGAATGTGTCACGAGGGCTGAATGGACAAATTCACCAGACTCAAGGCAGATAGAAGCCTTCCCATCACGGAGCTGGGTGTTCTGGTCTCCGGATGGAGGGGTGGGTTCAAACTGCATTTCTGGCACATCTGTTTTGGAGACCCAGTGTGGTGTAGTGGTTCAGATGTCAGACTCGGACCTGGGAGACCCGGGTTCAAATCCCCATTCAACCATTGGACGACTTTCGGCCAGTCAGTTCCTCTCAGCCTAACTGACCTCACAGGGTTGTTTGGGGGGTTAGCTGATCAAGGGGAAGAACAATGTATACCACCTTTGTGCTCTTTGGAGAAAAGCTAGGATATAAATAAAATAAATTAAAGTAGTGAGGGAGGGGCAGGAATTGTGGTTCCACTTCCTTCTCTATGCACAAACACAAACATTCCCAGTGATAGGTGGAGAGCATTGACGAGTCTATCTGTGAAATGTTCTCACACCTATTTGAGGACCTTCAAGCATCTACATTGACCCGTTGTATTGACTAAACAGGGACACGGGTGGCGCTGTGGGTAAAACCTCAGCGCCTAGGACTTGCCGATCGCATGGTCAGCGGTTCGAATCCCCGTGGCGGGGTGCGCTCCCGTCGTTCGGTCCCAGCGCCTGCCAACCTAGCAGTTCGAAAGCACCCCCGGGTGCAAGTAGATAAATAGGGACCGCTTACCACCGGGAAGGTAAACGGCGTTCAGTGTGCTGTGCTGGCTCGCCAGATGCAGCTTGTCACGCTGGCCACATGACCCGGAAGTGTCTGCGGACAGCGCTGCCTCCCGGCCTATAGAGTGAGATGAGCGCACAACCCTAGAGTCTGGCAAGACTGGCCCGTACGGGCAGGGGTACCTTTACCTTTATTGACTAAACAGTGTGACTCGTTGCGGGTTTAACAGGAGCATTGAAAGTGCTGCATGAAATAAAGCACATATTGAACCCCCCCCCCCAAAAAGAGAGCACATTTCGATGTTTAGTGAAGGCCATCCTTTTTCTGGAGGGCTTTGCTTTCCATGTCTGCCCCATGTGTCTGATGTGTTCCTATATTTCACGCATGCTTTGCAAAGGAACAACGCTTCCTAATTGCTGCAAGGTGAGTACATCAGTGGAAGAGCCCGATGGCTAGCAAGCCTTAATTAACACTGTCTTTTGCATTGGGGGGGGGTCATTATGCGCACTCTTGTACAGCGCGAGAGATGGATGGGATGAGACTTCTTTGAGGATGTGTGCAGTTTCACTTGAGAAACCTCAGCTTGCAGGGTGCTGAAGTATTTCCTTTTTAAAGGTTTGCTGCAAAATGAGTCAGAGCAGCTTCTGCAACAGGCCTGTTAGCTTCTCGTTTGAAAACAGGCCTTTCCCCCTCACTAAAACGTGGCTACAGTGGTACCTCGGGTTACATACGCTTCAGGTTACAGACTCCGCTAACCCAGAAATAGTAACTTGGGTTAAGAACTTTGCTTCAGGATGAGAGCAGAAATTGTGCGGCGGCGGCAGCGGGAGGCCCCATTAGCTAAAGTGGTGCTTCAGGTTAAGAACAGTTTCAGGTTAAGAACGGACCTCCAGAACAAATTAAGTTCTTAACCAGAGGTACCACTGTACTGAACTCTGGTCAGCTTGGCATGCAACAATTTGTTCAGGCTTGTGTTGTTAGGCACCAAAAAAAGGGCCCTGTGTTGCAAAACAAGAACACACTGAAGATACATCGGCTCATAAGATACTGACAATATTTTTATAATGCTATACTGTTTCAAAATTCACAAACCGAAGACATATAATATAATATGTGCATGGAGTCACAAAGGAATAAGAATCAAATAAACGTTCCATGAACAGGAATGGTAGGAGTGGTAAGTCACTATCAGAGATCACTGAAATGGAGGCAGAATACAGTGGTGCCTCGCAAGACAAAAAGAATTTGTTCCTCGAGTCTTTTCGTCTTGCGATGTTTTTCGTCTTGCGAAGCACGGTCCGTCGCAACTGCGCCTCTTCAAGCGGCTTTAAGAAAAAAGCGCAAGACGTTTTCGTCTTGCGAAGCAAGCCCATAGGGAAATTCGTCTAGCGAAGCAACGCAAAACTGAAAAACCCTTTCGTCTAGCAAGTTTTTCGTCTTGCGAGGCATTCGTCTTGCGGGGCACCACTGTACCTTTCCACAGTCAGTATCCTACAAATGTGAGATGATGGGTGCTCCAAACATCGCAATAGGATGCTCCAAGCACAGCAGCAGACAGTACAGTTCTTCCAGGATAATGAACTGTTTCCGTGATAAATCTTCATCACCTAGCAATAATATGAAATGAAAACCAGTGAAAGAAATGGCAGGCCTGCATGTTAACCAACCAATAATAAATACATACCAAATTAATAGTCCCCAAAGGTACATTAAATGGCCATGGATCAGCTATCATTAAAAAGTGTAGTAAGCTGATGCTGTTGGCAAAACCCAAGTGGCATTAAAATAGCTCTCAACAGGTGCAGTGAATCACATAGAATTACAGGAAATTTAGAGGTACATTATCTGAAGTATAGCAAAGAACATACGAACAGTAGCCATCTTGACAGAAAACTAAAGCAAAACAATTAAAATCTAATTCAGTATTTGTGTTGTTAGGCATCGGGGTCATGAGCCCTGAACAACCTCAGTGGTCACACGCCAGGGGGGCAACAAATGTTTTGTTTTGTTTTTCATTTGTACAATAGGTTAGTCCTAAGGGTCAGATAGAGCCTTGAGCTCCAGGTCTGAGGTTCCCCACCTCTGATGTAAATAATAGCAAAAATAAAGAAATTTGAGGATTGGGAAAAGATGCTTGGAAATTCCTGAGAATCCACTGAATTTTCTCGGTATCCTCCCAAAATGTGGATAATTGCCAGGAATCAATCAACATTGACCAAGGCTGCTTTTTAGTGTAACAGGCAGCGCATACCTTTGTTCAAGCTGCTGCGCTATTTTCTACCTGCTTTTCAAAACACATCACTAAGGAATGCATACTTGATGTGAATTTGATTCCCTGCTCTCGGAGCATTGATGCAATCCATCTTCTTCCCGTTGATGAAAATTCAGCTGCAGCGGAAAGGGATGGGGGAGGTGTTTGTGGGTCTCCTTCCCAAAGGCTCAGCTTGGCTCCCCAAGGTTAAAACAAGGGAACTTTCACAAGTTCTGCTTGACATCTGATACTTTATCTTCATTGAGTCCTTGCTAAGTGGTAAGCAACAGTTTGATATGCAAAACACCATGGGGGTGAGATTGGGGAAAGTCATCGTGAAAATGTGGAGTGCAGTCTCTAAATACACAACATTATTATGGCGGCTCAGTCTATTGGATCCCATCAGCTCCAGCCAGCACAATTGTTCTGTATTCAAATGGC